>NW_023425529.1:6383037-7583037 GCF_014108245.1 Pipistrellus kuhlii
TAAACATACAATTCCTGAGGTGGAAGGGCAAAATTCTCAGATAATCCCCCAGTATATTTTCAGAAACATCAGCCTCATAAATGCCCTATATCAGGTCTGCAATTTTTTTTTTTTCTGCAAAGGGCCAATTAGTAAATATTTTAGGTTTTGTGGGCCATATAGTCTCTGTCATAACTCAACTCTGCCACTGTCGTGTGGAAAGCAGCCACCAACAATACTAACCACATGGGCGTAGCTATTTACTCAGCAACTTTCTTTACAAAAACAGGTAGCAGGTGGTTACAGTTTGCTGACCTCTGATCTATGGTAAAAGGTTCCAATAGGATAACATTCTCTTTGGGATTTAAAAGAAACATAGGATGTTAAAAGCACTAATTTAAGAAGAAAAAAAAAAGCCTACTTAACTTTATTTAAGCCAGTGTTTTCCACATTTACTGAACCACTTAACGATCATTTAAATAATGCTTCTTAATATCCTGGAACTGGACTTCTGAATGTGCTGCTGCCAACACCAACTAAATAACTTTCGTTGATAATGAATTATTTGAGGGACACATAAAATGTAAAGTAAAACAGTGACCACCTACATGCTCAGCACCCAACCCACCAGAAAAAACCCCCAAAAACGTTACAGGTGTAAAGGCCTCTGCATCCTTCCTGACTCCATTATCCCTTCTACCTTGAGATGACCATCTCTCCTGAACTTGACCTTTGTCATCCCTACGCAAGCTTTACACTTTTTACTACATTTTGAACTCCTAATAATACATGGACTGCCTTGCATGTTGGTAAACTTTATGTAAATGTCAGCATATTACACAAATCCTGCCCTCCGCCTGCTTTTGTTCCTGCACAATACTATGTTTCTGGGGTTTAGCTGTGTAATAGCACGTAGATCTATTGTAGTTCAATCATTTTCATTGTTACTTGGTATTCCAAGTATGAACATACCATAATTTATTTATCTGTTCTCCTGTGTACGGACAGCTTCTCTCCTTTTTCTTTTTATTTGTTTTTCTAGTACAAACACTGCATCTATGAACATCTTTGTACGCGTCTCTTTATTTCCACATGCAAGAGTTTTTCTAGGGTAGAGGCCTGCATATACAATTGGGTGTTTGCAAGTTTACTTGAAAGAGGATCTGGAATCCCCTCCAGTGATGTTGGAGAGTCCCTACTACTCTCTCTTTGCTCAACTCTGATAACAGACTTCTATCTAATGGGCTTGAAATGTGTCTTGGGTGTGGTTCTGATCGCATTTCCAGGATTACCAGCGAGCTTGAGCCCTTTTCACATATTTCTCAGAATATTTCTATGTTAAGTCTTTGCAGGGATCTTGGCCACTGGACAATGGTGAGAATGCTAGATCTGTGGTCAGCAAACTGCGGCTCGCGAGCCACATTTGGCTCTTTGGCCCCTTGAGTGTGGCTCTTCCACAAAACACCATGGCCTGGGCGAGTCTATTTTGAAGAAGTGGCGTTAGAAGAAGTTTAAGTTTAAGAAATGTGGCTCTCAAAAGAAATTTCAATCGTTGTGCTGTTGATATTTGGCTCTGTTGATGAATGAGTTTGCCGACCACTGTGCTAGACTGACACAAAGGCTGACATGATCCGAATTCCTCAGACCATCTAAGGCTGTGGGCCGAGTCTTTCAAGATGGACCCGTGGACCTTGTTCAGAAGTGACTTTCACATTTCCAACGCTGACTCTTTGATTAGAGCAACTCTTTTAGTAGAGAGAACCTGGGCCATAGAGTCAGGCAGACTGGGCTCAAATCCAAGACGGGGCACATTCTCCATGTGACCACAGGCAGGCCCCCTAACCTCCTGGAGCCCCAGGAAAAGGGAAATAAAGTTCCTCATATGGTTGGAGGGTAACTGAGTGGAACCGGGTGTGAGACGCACCCAGGGCAGTTCTGGCCCACACAGCCTCTCAACTATTAGTTCCCGGTGGCATCTTGTAAGATACAGGAGAGGGCATGGACCGAAGCTCCACTTATTTCCTTTGCCGTCTACATGCCTCAGTTTCCCCACAGGTAAAAGTGGCATTGCATTTGCATATCTGACATCAGACCACACAATGGACCACCCATCTTCAGAGCTAGGAAGGACTTTGTCAATCACCCAGGCTGATGGTCCTTAGCCTTTCACAGGGCGGTTTAATGACCCGATGGAGGGTGTTCATTTGTGAGGACTAAAACTTTCTGAAGGATGGGACTCATGCCTCCTCTGTTACCCTAATGCCCTTTGTCCTGGCCTGAACCAAGTGCTTTATACTGAGCACATGCCTTTGTACTAAGTACTGGTTGCTTACTAATTGCTAAGAGAATATAATGTTCCTGAGTAACTAATATTGTTTTATATTATTATTATTAAATATATTATTAAAAAATAATGATATTATATTTTTTAATAAAAATAAGAGAGGAAGGAAGAAGGGTAGGGAGTTAGAAACATCAATGAGAGAGAAACGTTGATCAACTGCCTCCTGCACAACCAAGGCACATGCCTCTGACTGGTATCAAACCTGGGATTCTTCAGTCCGCAGGCCGACACTCGAGCCACTGAGGCAAACCGGTTTTGGCTATTATTTTATTTTAAATAAAAAAAATATTTGTGTTGATTTTAGAGAGGAAGGGAGGGAGAGATAGAAACACCAATGATGAGAGACTCATTGATTGGTTGCCTCCTGCAGGCCCTCTACTGGGAATCAAGGCCACAACCTGGGCATGTGCCCCATGGGAACCGAACTGTGACCTCCTGGTTCATAGGTCGATGCTCAACCACTGAGCCACACCAGCCGGCCATAAGTAATATTTTTAATTAGAGTTTAGGAGGTATACTGGCAGATGAGTAAGTAAACATCGTGGGCAGAAATTTAACAGACTCAAGAGTGCCCCTCTCCTGCCGCCCCAATCTCCACTCCTCTGGAAGCAAATCCCATATGATAAATGACACACCCTCCACCTGCCAGCCTGAATCGGAAGCCCCGATTTGGCACCGAGCCCGAATGCCATTGAAGATGCAGTTCTCTGTGTTGCTGCACAGTGTGTTTCTGTTTTGCTTTTAACACTTTGGAAGCTCAGAACCAATTCCAAGTGTTGGCAAACTGTCTGTCGCCTGCAATCTGGTTCCCGCCCATAGCAAGCTGGGGAAACGGCTGCTGTGAAGGGCGCCGATGGCTCCCTCCCTGCCAAGTCCAGGGCCTCCTTTCTGTTGGCATCTTTCCTGCTGGCGTGGCAGTCTGGGATTCTGGGATCCCTCCAGCTATCTTCTCCCTCACTTGCCTTGGGCTTTTCTCTGACCTGGGCCCCTTTTCTAGCATCTTCCCCATCGCTGTCCCCATTGCTTCTGCCTCAATCAGCTGTCCTCAGCTCTCACCCGGATTCCTGCCACAGCTTCTGGACTCCAGAACCTCTTTCTGGCCGCCACCAGAACCTCTTTCTAAAATACAAATCTCACGTCAATTCTCTGCTTAATTGACACAATAGTAATAATTAATAATCTGGGATGCTCCCACCTCCTGCAGGACTGGTCAGAATTCCTGGGTATGGCAGGAAAGACACTCCTGGGATGAATTTAGGCCAGGGCCTGGCCACACACGCAGAGCCGTGTTGGTTGAACTCCATGCTCTGGGTTCGAAATCCTTATGTTTCCTCCAACACACATCCCCACCTTGAGGCCTTTGCATAGGCAGTTCCCTCTGTGCAGGCTTTTCCCAATGCCCTCCCTCTCCCCCTCCTCTCTTCCCCTCTTCTACCTGCTCAATCTGTTTATTCTGCAGGATTCAGATCGAACTTGCATTTCTAGCTCTCCCAGACCTAGAGGTTGACCGCTTTTATAGTAGAGCAGTTATCAGACTTTTTCTGTAATCACTTCAACCCCTCTGCCTGCACCTTACCCCTACACCCCACCCAGGCTAACTCTAGCAGGCCAGCCACACAGCAGGCACTTGGTAGGGGCCTGCGGAATGCAGGGTGCCTTGCCAGCTCGGCTCCTGGCCTGGCCCTGACACTGCTTGGGGAGGACGGCTGAGCCCCAAAGTGGCTCTCCTGGGACAGGGAGAGGGCCTTTTCCTATCTTCCAGGAGGCGCTAATGCACTGACACAGGACAGCGGGGTCACCAGGGCCCGCAGTGTGGCCTGCACGTCTGTGGAGATGAAGACGGGCTGGCGTCCATGTGTGCGGCAGTGCAGCCGGAGCGGCTTGGGGAGCCCACGGCCAGCCAAGGACAAGGGCACTCAAGGGCAGAGGAGACAGTGGCTCCGAATGGAGAGCCTGGGAGCCTTCCCAGGCCCCATGGAGCCAGGCCCAGACCCAGGCGCTCCGCCTCTGCAGGTGGCTGTCTGCGGGAGAGAACCAGAGGCCCCCGGTCTGAATCCAGGGGTCGAGGTGGACGTGACCTAGGGCAGTGGTCGGCAAACTCATCAGTCAACAGAGCCAAATATCAACAGTTTGACGATTGAAATTTCTTTAGAGAGCCAAAATTTTTAAAACTTAAACTATATAGGTAGGTACATTGTTATTAACGTAATTAGGGTACGTGGTATTTTATGGAAGAGCCACACTCAAGGGGCCAAAGAGCCGCAGTGTGCTGGCCACTGACCTAGGGAAATGGCTGGCAGGGATGTGGCTCAAGACCTGTCTCCCACCCCCAGTCAAATTCACACATGACCCTCTACCCACGAAGGAGTTGTCACCGAGACTTTACAGGGTGGGAGGTGGGTGGAGTGACTTGCCCAAGGTCACCTTCCAGAAAGCAGCAGACCCAGGTGGCAGCAACTCGTGTGGGGCTTGGTCCTTAGTAGCTGCTCAATAAATATAACGAAAGAGCGAGGGGATGAATACAACGACCCAGGTCTCCTGAGTCCCATCCTGACACCCTCTGTATCTTACTATCTCCACACTTATCCACCTGGGACCACTCAAAATCTGATTTGAATTTAGTCTAAAAAAGATTAGCCATTTATTTCCTGGAGGGAGCTCGTGGCTCTAACAACCCCCAAATCCTGAGAGTAGGTACTGTTTATCAGCTACGATAGGATCTGGGGATAGCTCTTACTGCTATTATTTGAACACAGCCTCATTTTGGAGTAGAAAAACTGCCTCTTACCAATATGAGGACAACAACAGTATCTACTCTTTGAATTTCTAAAATGTTCTAAAACCAATTAATGAAACAAACAAACAAAAAAAAGGTACAAACCCTGCCAGTGTGTATTATTTGTTCTTTTCCTTATTTTTCTCCACCTCCCAAAAGACAGGGGGAAACCACAAGGCCACGTTTCCCAGGTGCAGACGATCTGATGATACGTTAATTCAGGAAGAATAAATGGGCCGCCCCTTACACATTGCAGCCGCACCCAATGGTATTCCTTTTGAATGAACCTGATGGCTACGGTGAGGCTTTCCTGCAGCCGAACAAAGACCAAAGAAGAGTTCTGGCAGCATTTGCCCAAGGTCACTGTGAACATCAGTGGCAGCACTAGCATCAGACCTGGGAATCCCTGACTCTGGTCTCCCTTCCCGGCTGCTTCCCCCCCAGGCAGGTAATTATATGTGTTAACTGTTACTGACACTCTGGCAAGTCCCAAGTTCCTGCATTTGTTAGACTGCCAAGCGGCCCTCACGTTTCTAGGGCTGTTTATTTAGAAAAAGGAGCTCAGCTCTGACTGACTCAGAACTAGGAGCCAGGCTGGCAGCTTGGAGGGTTGGGAGGGTTGAGAGACAAGGAGACTGTTTTTACCTCCATTCGCCAAGATCCCCATTCTAGACCTCATCTGCCTCACAGTAGCTGTGTGACCAGAACAAGCTCCACAGCCCCAATGAGCCTCAGCTTCCCTATCTATAAAATGAGGAAATACTATGAAGACAGTTAGTGCAAGGCTCAGAGTAAGAAGGGAACTTGAATGCACAAGACTTCTTTGACCCTGCAACCTGCAAAGTGAAGACAGTAATTCCTACTTCACATCGCATCAGATGAGACTGGGAAATACATGTACAGATGTATCTATATGTTGTCTAGATCTAGACTAAAAAAATAGGTACTGGTACTCTTGAAAAAAACCTGAATTCTTCCTTTCACGTGCTGTTGAATGGAACTTGGAAGTTTATACTTACTATTGAGGAAAGCTAGTGAAATACTACGTTTTAGCTTTCTCTTTGAAAACAATCTCTGAACTTGAAAATTGAGCTGGAACAATCAATTAGTATAATTTCTACACAAAAAATTATCCTCTGGAGACAAATGAGTCAAGAATTGAGAGATAAATGACCAAAAATAGCCTTGAGGCTCACATGGGACTGACTTCTTTGTCTCCCCGCTCTGAGTGCTCCCATACCACCTGCCAGGAGATCACCTCCACCCCCTGTCCCCGGACCCCCGCGCTGAGGCCTCACACTGGACAATACTTAAACTGACCTCTGTGGTGTCATGGACCTGAGCACTAGACATGCAGCAGAAGCTCCACGTGGGAGGAGGGACAGGGAGATGAACCCTGACGCTCCTGTGCAGTGTGAGAAATTACGATAAGGATTAGAAGCATCTGGAAGAGCGTGATTAGTGTCCTCCAAGAGAGCTGAGTCTGGGTCCAGGAGAGGACCAGGAACATGGGTGCTATCTCTGGATGTCTGGGTCTGAAATACGGCTCCAAACTCTGCCATTTAACATCTGTGTGATGTCGGGAGAGCCACCTCATCTTGCTGGGCCTTGATTTCTTCCTCTGTAAAATGGAAGCTCTATTTTTTTATTTTTTTATTTTTTTTTTGTATAACCACACTAGTTGTTTAGGAGGCTCAGCTGAGAAAGCGTTAAAAGCCTTTATGGATATATGCCGAAACCGGTTTGGCTCAGTGGATAGGGCGTCGGCCTGCGGACTGAAAGGTCCCGGGGCTCGATTTCGGTGAAGGGCATGTACCTTGGTTGCGGGCACATCCCCAGTAGGGGGTGTGCAAGAGGCAGCTGGTCGATGTTTCTCTCTAGAGACGTTTCTAACTCTCTATCCCTTTCAATTCCTCTCTATGTAAAATCAATAAAATATATTAAAAATAAATAAATAAAAGCCTTTATGGATATAAAGCAATGCCTAGGTGTGAGCCTCCATTACTATGTCAGGGACACAGACTTGGGGCAGTGCTAGCTAACAACGGAGCCCAGGTCTTGAGTACTTCCTTTCTGGCATTGTCTGTAGGTGCTTCATGTTCACGACCCCACTTCGCGCTGGCAGCAGACTCCGAGGGGAGCTGCTATTATTAGGTCCATGTATATCGAGTGGGGAAACTAAGGTCTAGAGAGGCTAACTAGCTTGCCCAAGGTTGCACAGCTAGTTAGCCACGGCAGTGGGATGTGGACCCAGGCAATGGGACTCTGGAGCCCAGGCTCCTAACCGTTAAGCCAATGGCATCTCCATGAGCCACCGGATCTCATCCTTGCCACCTCCACTCCTTGACCTGCAAAATGGGATGATCACACCCACCTCAGGAGGCTGCGTTGGGGATTGGTGGACACAAGTAACAAACACAAATCTCTTGTTGCAATGGATAAATGCACATAGTAGGTGCTCAGTAAGTGACTGCTTCCTAGCCGTTCCCCAAGACCTGCTGTGATTTTAGGGGACAAGGTGTAAGGAATGGGGGCACAGCCAGAAACTGCCTGGAGACAGACACCTGAGAAGAATACAACTCAGGGGTTACAAATAGGAACCCGGATGTCTGGACTGCCTGAACGCCTATCCCGGCTCCACTACTTACAAGTCCTGTGACCTCGGGTGTGTTACTTCCCGTAGCTGTGCCCGAGATCCTTTATCTGTAAAGTGGGCATAATGGCACCCACCTTGCAGGGTTTGGGTAATAGTGGATGTTAATTAATCTGTGCAAAGCACTTAGCACAGTGTCCAGCACATGGTACACATTCAATAGACACTAGCAGTGATGACTTGGGTCAGCACCCTGCATGTTCTGGGGGGCTCAGGGGCAACCTGGGCCTTCGTGGGCTGTATGTTTTATGCTGCGCACCCTCCATCTTCTTGCAGACCCCAACCCAACCCTGAGAGGGCAGAAATCTCTACTGCCTGGCCACACCATGGGCCAGCTGAACTGCAGGGGAGGGGCGGTCTCTCCTGGAAGGGGCAGTGGGGATTTGAAAATGGAGACAAGGGCCACCTGGCCAAGAACATGGGGAGTCAGGAAAGTGCACCCTCCCCTCCCCCCGAGTTACTGTGCTTTTTGCATTTGGAACCACACTTTGCCTGGGCTGAGTGAGTTGTGTTATTTCGTCTGCTCCGGAACAAAACGAGGCCCCATAAATAATCGCCATGCACGTGAAAAAGCAGAGGTGTGCTCTCGCCCAGCTAGGAACCGCCCTCTGCAAGGTTTTTGCTAGAAAACTACAGAAAGGATACAATTTGCTTCTTGTGGAAAGAGGGACCGAGGGGGGAGGCAGGGAGAGAGGGAGAGAGAACAGGAAGAATAGAGAGAGAACAGGTGGCATTCAGGCACACAGAATCTTGTTAACTGAAGAACCAGAGCGTTCCCACAAAGCCTTGCTCCAGTCCCCTCCATCCCTGGAACCAACTCGCTTCTGGTTAATCCCAGGCACCGGGCCAGGCTGGGAGTCTGAAATCCTAATGAGAGACAATCTGCTCGCCCAGGAAGCGCGCAGCGGGTTACGGATTGGAGAAGAGGCTGCTGTGAGCCCGGAGCCCTGCCGGCAGCCTGAAGTCTTCCCGCCCTGGGATGCGGGGATGCGGGGATGCGGGGATGCGGGGATGCGAGGATGCGAGGATGCAGGGATGCCCTACCTGAGCTGGCGCGGCTCGCAGTCCACGCCGGGCAGCAGCAGCCGGGCCGCCTGGCGGACGTCGTCGCTGTCCATGGAGAAGCTGCGCCGGTGGCCGGCGTGCGCCACGGCCACCCGGATCCACTCCATCAGCGGCGGCAGCACGAGGAACGGCCTGCGGGGGGCGGAGGGGGGAGAGGGGGCGAGGAGAAGGGTTAGCGGGGGGCGCGGGCTCCGCTCCACCCCCCGCCCCCCGCTTTCCCCGGGAGGCCGTGCCTCCGAATGCCGCTGGAGAAGGGGGACAGCCTTCGGAGACATCCCGAGCGCTCCGGGGACTCCGGGGCGGGCTCTCCCGGGTCCGTGGGCCTCAGTTTCCTCATCTGTAAGCCCGGGAAAGGATAACGGTATGGGACGATTCTGGGAGTGTTATCTTCCCCGGAGATCATGTGAACCTAAGGGAGATGACTCATTGAAAGCCCCAAGCACAGGCTCTGGGGCTTAGTGGAAACCAACCCCCCCCCCCCCCCAATTCCCTACCCGCTACCCGGTGCCCCGCCAGCGCCCCCATGCTGGGGGTGGTGGTGGTGAGGCGGGTATAGGGGGGTTATGGGTACTTGGGGCTCCCTGTTCTGGGCCCAGTGTTAAGGTGTCCTTTGGCTCTCCCTTCCCATCCCCAGCTGGCTCCCTGTCTTCCCTCTTCCGGGGCGCTCCCCAGGCCTCAGCTCTGCCCGAGCCCCAGGCAGCCAATGGCCCTTAGCACCTGGGAAAGGCGCAGAGAGCCAAGTCAGCAGGCAGCCGCCAGCCCCGCCGGCAGAGCGAGGGCCGGGGAGCGGGGCGGGGCTTGGCCGCATCCCCAGCAGCTCCGGGCTCCCCACCTGCTAATGGGATCGCAGCGGGGCGGCCAGCTGATTGCAAGAATTAGCCCAAGCAGTGCCCGCGGCTGAACTGTGATTTCCTAAGGGAAGTGCATTTGTGCCATCTTCCCGTTTCTTTCTCTGATTATTTATTATCCGCTGCTCTCACATGAGGATTTCTGGGGAGGGGTGGCAGAGCTTTTGGAAGATGAGGATATCCTGAGTTCTGTCGCAGGGAGGGACACTTGATTTTTTTTTAAATCCTTACCTACGGATATGTATTTATTGATTTTAGAGAGAGGGAGAGGGAGAGAGAGGAAGAGGGAAAGAGAAGCATCGATGTGAGAAACAGCCATTGGTTGCCTCCTGTAGGGTCTCTACCTTGGATCGAACCCACAACCTAGGAGCGTGCCCCGACCTGATAATCCAACCTGCGACCTATGGGTGTACCGGAGGACACTCCAACCAACCGGGACCCCCGGCTGGGGTGGGACTCTGATTTAATGGCTAATTTTTAAAACCTCCCCCATGTGAATTGAACGTGCATCTAACTTATCTGGAGGGGGTTTGTTAAAATACAGATTGCCGGGCCCCGCCCCTAGAGTGTTGGATTCAGTAGGTCAGGAGAGATGGCCAATAATGTGCGTTTCTAATGAGTCCCCGGATGCTGCTGGGCTGGAGGGACTTCTGCTCTGAAGTGTCCATAGAGGGTTTGGGAATCACCTGTTGAGTGTGTGTGTGTGTGTGTGTATTAAAATGCACATCCCCGGCCTTATCTCCAGAGATGTTAACTGTGTCGGACCCAGAAATATAACTTTAATAAGCAGGCTCTGTGATACTGACTTAGGCAGACCAAGGATTACACTCTGAGAAACACAAAGTGTAGATCAGGAAGGTATCTTACCACTCAGCGGGGCAGGGGTTAGGGTGAGGCAAATAAGGCGAAATTCAAGATGCAAATATGTTCTCGAGGCCTCTCTGGCCTCATCCCAGCCCCGGTGCCACCACTCAGGCCATCATGGTTGCCATGGGAACGAGGGGGTGGTAAACAGAAGGGTGTGCAAGCAGCAGATCCCTCACTGCATGCAGATGCTGTGAGCTTCCCACCGAGTCTTTGGCAGTGGGTTCCAGGGTTTCTGGAGTCCCAGCCTAGTTATCCAGTGTCGATAATATTAAACAGTTAAGCCTTTTTTAAAAAAAACTTTCATGATTTGCCCATTTTCTGGATTAGGAGAATGGAGTTTATTGAGGCTAAGTAGCACACCCTGGATCAGAGGGTTAGCAAGTATGGCAGAGCTGGGATTCAGATCCACGTCATCTGACTGCACAGCCCACCCCATAACCCCATGTGCCATAACCCCATGTGATACCGACATTCTTTGGCCCAACTTCCCAGCACACACTGTTACCCAACATCCACCTGTTACCCAGGGGAGCTGATCTGGCCATGGACCCCTCCCCTGATGGCGTGCCATGCTCAGTCCTGTCAATGCAGCTCAGACCCCTGTCTGACAGGCCTCCATCCCTTTCAGAGTGTTCACTCCACTTAGCCTTCAAAACACAGTTCAAATCCCACCTCTCCCTCAACATTTCTCCAGTGACTCCGCGGCCCCCAGCCCCCTCCCAGGGTAGACACCACTGCACAGGCCTGACCCTTGCAGATGCCCCATTAGAACGGAAACTCCACGTGGCAGGGACCTGGGCTGCTCCATTCACCAATGCAGCCCTAGGCCAGTGCCTGGCAGGCCACAGCCCTTCATAAATATTTGTTCATGAGTCAGACTAAGATTTGCCCACTTTTTTCCTGGGTGAAGTGGATAAAAATATCGAGTTTCTGAACCCAGGGACCTGTGGGGGCAGATTCCTAGGCTATTTCTGCCTGGATTGGCCTGCGGCGTAGGCTGTCGCCCTCATCCTCTCATTCTCTCCATCACCTAAACCGAATCAGGCGCTCAATAAACACACCCCGAAATGAAATTGAATTGGAGTCTACTGTCTTAGGTGAGCAGGACTTATTTTTGGCACCGTGTCTCCATCACTGCTGAAACCAGCCCCGTGTGCTCAGAGAGAACTCCCCTGGGTTGTTCTGCAGAGGCAGCAACCCCCTCTCTCCCCCCTCCCCGCATACCTCCCGCCCCTGCCTTTCCTCTGTTTGGTGCCCCTGAAGCGCAGCCCACAAATCCCAGTCCCTGGGGCTGGGACTCCATCCCAGACTCCCCTTGGCTGCTGACTTTCATGTGAGATGCTGAGCCAGGCAGGCAGCCGAGTCCTGCTGAGTGCCCAAGAGGAGAAAAAGGCTGTGCTGCCCTCAGAGCCACGCCTTGACCATGACCGCAGGCCAGCACCAGGGTCAGTACCCTGGGTCCCTGGGATTTTCTATGTACCTATGCCCGCCATCCCACACTGCCTTCTTTTCTCAATAGCGTAGCAGCTCCTGAAGTCTTTGCCAGCAACTCATTTAAAAGTCTTCTTCTCTGGCTTACACAGAGGGGGAGAAATAGCATGGCTTGTGATGCTTCTTTGGGAAGGAGCTGGAGATGGGAAAGAATTCCAGGGCCCTGAGTAGAGCAGATGAAGAACGCTGAGGGCACCCTGACCGGTTTGGGTCAGCGGATAGAGCGTCGGCCTGCGGACTGAAGGGTCCCAGTAGATTGAATTCCGGTGGGGAGTGTGCAGGAGGCAGCTGATCGATGTTTCCCTCTCAGTGATGTTTCTAACTCTCTATCCCTCTCCCTTCCTCTCTGTAAAAAAATCAATAAAAGAAAAACTATATTTTAAAAAAGAATGTTGAGGGGGGAAAAGACTGCATTCTCCATATAGGTTTTGTAAGAGAACCACTGTCCCACTGGCTCTAGACTTTGCTCTGAAGTTGTCTGGAGTGACGAAGCCTAGAGGAGGGCATGGGTTACTGAAGTGGTTCTTTAGTTGTTGTAGTGCCAGAATCATGGGGGAGTGTGTAAAAACCTCCAAGGCCTGTTTTCACCCCCGGAGTTTTGGCTCAGCAGGTCTGGGGGCCTGGGCATCTGCATTCTAAACAAGCTGCTCTGGGAATGCTGGAGCAAGCCAGGTTTGAGCATCCACCTGTGACCAGGTGGCCTGGGGTGCATAAGATACACATTCAGTGCTATGGCGTTCAAAGGGAAGGTCTGTGGGGTGGGACCAGAGGCTCCAGAGCAATGTTTCCCAAACTTCGGTAATTTTCGTAACGCTGAGTACCCCTCATACTCATGAGAATGTAGAATTAGGCGCAGCTAAGCATGGTGCAGTGCATACCCCCACCAAACTCTTCCCGTACCCCCGGGGGTACGCATACCACACTTTGGGAAACACTGCTCTAGAGGGAAGGAGAAGCCTAGAGGGCTTCATGCAGGGCCAAGAGGACAAGTTCGCCCAGGAAGGTCGTTGGGCCCAGGTGCAAGTAGGAGACTGGGAGCATGCGCAGTGGGGCCTTTCTGAAGCACGAGGACAGAGCAGTGCCGAGGGTGCCCGTCTCTGGGTGGGGAGGGCTGGGTGCTGAGGAGGAGGGTCTAATCTGTGGGAGAAGCTGGGTGTGGGATTCTGCAGAACTGAATTCCAGTCCTGCTCCTAGACTCACAGAGGGATTCTGGCTCAGGTCTGTAAATGCTTGTCTCTCAGTGACTGCATCTGCAAAATGGGTAGATTCGGGCCAGAGGGTCTGGCAGACCTTTTCTGTAGAAGGCCAGACAGTAAATATGTTGGGATTATGGGCCATACTGTCTCTGTTGCAATGACTCCACACTGTCTCTGCTGTGAGAAAGCAGCCACAGAAAATATATGCATGAGTGAACAAGGCTGTGTTCCAGGAATACTTCATGCACAAAATCTGATGGTGGGTCAGAGTGGGCTGACCCTCCGTGTATTTGGTTCCTTCCTACTGGACATTCTTTGATTCTATTGACGTAGCCAGCTGCCTGGGGGCTTAGGAAGGGTCTAGTGCAGTGGTCGCCGATCTTTCGGACCTCACGGACCACCGGTTGGCAACGGCTGGTCCAGTGTATGGAACAGGGAACATGGGAAGAAGCGTATGAAGGTGCAAGTGATGGGCACAAAACGTTAGCAGCCTTGCAAGGAGACAGATAGGAAAACTAAATAACATAAAACTAAGTAACAAAGTGATTACAAATCGTGGTCAGTGCTGGGATAGACAATAAACAGGGCTGAAGTGGAAGGCCACCCTGAGGAGGTGGCTGAACCCCTAAGACGTGAAGGATCTGCCATATGGGAATGTGTGTGTAGAAGGATGGACATTCTGGGCAGCAGGAACAGACTGTGCAGAGGCCCGGAGGCCGAAAAGGCCTTGACATCTGACTCAGGGCTTTCACACATAGCATGCCCTATTTGTCACTCCAGGGCAAAGGGGGTGGCGAGGAGACGTGTGAGGAAAAATCTCTGTGGTAGGCTGAGTAGTGTCTCCAAAGGCATCGGGCCCTATTCCCTGGAACCTGTGGATGTGACTCCGCGGGTGTGATTCAGTTAAGGATCGTGAGAAGGGAAGATTATCCTGGAACATCCAGATGGACCCTAAATGCTATCACCAGGGTCCCTTATAAGAGAGAAAGAGAGGCTGATTTGACATGGAAGACGCTGAAGCAAGATGCTCTGCTGCTGACTTTGAAGATGGAGGAAGGGGCCACAAGCCAAGGAATGCCAGGAAGGCAGCTCTAGAAGCTGGAAAGGGCAAGGAAGGGGCCTCAGAGCCTCCCAAAGAACACAGCCCTCACTTTGGACCGCTGAAACTGGTTTGGAATACGGGCCTCCAGGGCTGTGAGAGAATAGATGTGCCTTGTTTTAACCCACCACGTTTGTGGTGAGGCCGCACAGCTGCCATCAGGAACTAATGGGATCATGAAGCCAGGGTCATGGTGAGGTCATTCATTGGGGTTGAGGCTGGAGACACGATGGTAGAGATCATGGACCAAGTCTGAAAGCTGGGAGTGAGGGCACCCACAGGGCCCTGGGATTCCTCTCAGACACCGAAACTGCCTCGCTCCCGAGGGCAGAGACAAAACCTGCCCTCCCCCAAATTTACATGTAGAAGCCCTAACATCCAATGTCACTGAACTCAGATGAGGCCATTAGGATGGGACCGGATTCAGTGTGACTGGAGTCCTTATAAGAAGAGATTAGGACCCAGAGAGAGACACTGGGTGTGTGTGCACAGAGGGGCACCCACGTGAGAGGGGTGGCAAGAGGAGAGAGACCTCAGAAAAAAAGCAAACTGCTGACACCTCGAACTTGGACTTCCACAGCCTCCAGCGCTATGAGAAATACCTTTTGTTCGAGTCACCTAGTCTGTGTTCATTTGTTAAGGATGCCCTGGCAGACGAATCCATTGGAAACTCCAAGTTTTTAGAGAGCTGATGGTTTTCGGTTCCCTTCCTTTAACCTGGTAACAACAGTGGGTGAATTCAAAGCCATCTGGGGGCCCTGCAGTGCAGAGGTGAGAAGCTCTGGCTTTGGAGAGAGACTGACCAAGATTGGGATTCTGGCCTCACCTTCTAGCTGTGTGACCTTGAACGAGGCATTTCAATGGTCAAGCCTGGGTTCTCTCTCGGGGAAATGGGATGATAGCAATGCCTACTTCAAAGGCTTTGGTTGGCTGAGTGATGGTCCCTAGAACCGATGCATGTTTCCTTATCTGACAAAACAGACTTTGCACATGTAATACGGTTAAGGTTTTGAGGAAAGAGGGCTATTTTGAGTTATTCAGGTGGCCCAAAATGCAATCACAAGGGTCCTTGGAAGAGGGAGGTAAGAAGATTAAAGGAGGGAGGGACTAAGACAGTGGTCGGCAAACTCATTAGTCAACAAAGCCAAATATCAGCAGTACAATGATTGAAATTTCTTTTGAGAGCCAAATTTTTTAAACTTCTTCTAATGTCACTTCTTCAAAATAGACTCACCCAGGTCATGGTATTTTGTGGAAGAGCCACACTCAAGGGGCCAAAGAGCTGCAGGTGGCTCGCAAGCCGCCGTTTGCCGACCATGGGACTAAGAGATGTGAGACAGAAGCAGGAAGTTGAACGAATGCTCCCAGCCAGTGTGATTCAGTGGTTGAGCGTCGACCCATGAACCAGGAGGTCACTGGTTTGATTCCCGGTCAGGGCACGTGCCTGGGTTGCAGGCTCCATCACCAGCAGGGCGTGTGTGAGAGGCAGCCAATCAACGATTCTCTCTCATCATTGAGGCTTCTATCTCTATCTCCCTCTCTCTCTCTGAAATCAATAAAAGTAAATAAAAAGAAACTGAGCTAATGTAAGGAAGGGGTGCTGAGCCGAGGAAAGCAGGCGCCCTCCCAGAGTCTCCCCTGCAGCTTCCGGGGGGAACCTGCTCTCCTGACACCTGACTCTTGCCCCTGCATGAGACTGATTGTGTACTTCTGCCTCTCAGAACTGTAAGATGATAAATGTGTTGTTTCAGCCTCCATGTTTGTGGCGTTTTGTTTGTTTGTTTGTTTGTTTGTTTTTACAGCAGCCGCAGGAAACGAACACCGAGATTTACTGCAAGCGTCGAATGGGATAACCGACGTCGCCCGGCGCCTGGTACCCAGACAGCTCTCAGTAAGCGGCGGCTGCTATCATCCCGGTCACCGGCGTTGTTTTCAGCATCAGCCAACCTTGTCTCTGCGGGACGCAGGGAAGGCTCCGCCACACAGAGCCACGCTCCTGTCATCTCCTTTCCAATCAAAGCAAACCTCTGCCGCTGCTGTGCCTCTGCTTTATAAACTGCGTGGCCCTGACTTTTCATCTTTGTTATTTGTGGAGTCTTTCTTTTTACGCCGGAGAGGAATTTATATGGTTTACCGAAAGCTCATCATTCCGGAGATACAGGGAGAGGAGGGAGAGCGGCAACACGGATAGGAGGCCCTCTCCAGCGCTGGTTTCTATAGCAATACTCACTCACTGGCATCTCATTGTGTCGGTGGGCACTGGAGCTAGGAAGATGGCAGAGGTCAGAGGGGGCCAGACTGGTTACTATAGTGACAGCCCGACTAGAAGGGCAGAGTGTGGTCAGGTTGCCCCCGCGTGTGGTTCCTGCAGGCAGCCTGGAGTCGGAGGACCCCAGGGACGTGTTCTAGGCCAGTGCTTCTGGGACACGGAAGTGCACGTGAATTGCCACGGAACCATGTTAAAATGCAGATTCTGATTCAGTGGGTCTGGGGTGGGGCCTGAGATCCTGTGTTTCTAACAAGCTCCCAGACAGTGATGAAGCTGGCTAGGAACCACATTTGGAGTAAGGACGTTGCAGTGAGTATTGTGACTCAAGCCAAAAACCAGGGAGGCTGAATTCTATGATCGTGTTTAAGGGGGAAGAGAGTGAGGCCAGAAGTGAGAGAGCTGCAAGGAAGCTTTAAGCATTTTGATTCATGACAGTGTTTAGCATCATTCTGGGAAAACAAATGCTTAAAAAAAAAAAAAAGACACCTTATGATGGTTCATTTTATGTATCAAGTTGACTAGGACATAGCACCCAGATATGTGGTCCAATACTAGTCTGTTTGTTGCTATGAATGTATTTTTTTTTTTAATAGATGAGATTAACATTCAAACAGTGGACTCTGAGTAAAGCAGATTATCCTTCCCCAGGTGGGCGGCCTAATGCCATCAGCTGGAGGCCTTCAGAGGAAAACATCTGACTTGTGAACAGGGAACTCTATCCGCAAACAGCCTCCAGTCATACACACATCCTGTTCGGTCTGTTCCTCTGAGAACCCTGACTGACACACCTGCAGTGGGGACCGTGGGACTCAACTGTCGGCAGTGATGCAGCCTCCTCTTTCTACACCGATTTCCCCCCTCACCTTCCTTCACGTGGGCCGGGGCAGGGAAGAAGCTTGGGGCTGGATCACACCGAGGACCACCACTTCTCAGCACCCCGAGTGTGCAGACATGCCATCTGGGAACTGTGGAACAGGGCATCATGGGACAGCCAAGGCTTTTAGGAAAGAGGAAGCCATTTGGGAATGGCCCCTTACAGTGTGAAAGCCAGCCCTATCAATGCTTGATTATGCAAATTCTACAAGGACCATGGTGAGGTGGTGGTTTCTGCTAATAGTGCCAGCAGGTACATGTGATTGACCAGGGAACCTTTTTTTTTTTTTTTTTTTTTTTTTTTTGTCTTTCTGGCCACACAATCCGAGGAAGGTGACTTAGAGGGCTGGAGGGCTGTAGATAAAGTCTGAGGCACAAGCAGGGGCAGGCAGAGCCACACGAATAACAACCATCTCCTCCCTGTCTGCAAACAGCTGTCACCAGTGCTCCTACTCCCTCCTTTGCCTTTTTGCTCCCCCGCCCCCCCTCCCCCTCCTCCCTGACTCCATCACTTCCTCCCCGAGTCCCATAACTCAACCTCCACCTCCTCTGGACTTTCTCATTAGCATTTAAACCAGTGGTTCTCAACCTTTCTAATGCCGCGACCCTTTAATACAGTTCCTCATGTTGTGGTGACCCCCAACCATAAAATTATTTTTGTTGCTACTTCATAACGTAATTTTGCTACTGTTTATGAATCTGTTTTCCAACGGTCTTAGGCAACCCTGCTATCAGTTCTTCTCGACCCACAGGTTGAGAACCGCTGCTGTAGAGCCTAAGACCATCGGAAAACACAGATATTTACATTATGGTTCATAACAGTAGCAAAATTATGTTATGAAGTAGCAACGAAAATAATTTTATGGTTGGGGGTTACCACAACATGAGGAATTGTATTAAAGGGTCGCGGCATTAGAAAGGTTGAGAACCACTGATTTAAGCATTCAACATGCTCCTGTCTCTTATAATTTGAGTATCAGGGGAGTGAAATGATAGAGTGTTAAGAATCCAGTCCTCCTGGAGTTTCAGCCTAGGTTCTCCCTCTAGTTCTTCACCTTGGGGGTGGGGTGGGGAGAGGAGGCAGGGCTCAAAATCACCTAGGGGACAAGTTAAAATGCATATTCCTAGCTTCCTGCCTATTTGCTGGGTGTCTTCGTTTCCTGCAGCTGCTGTAATCAACTCCCACGAATGTGGTGGCTGTAAAGAACAGAAACTGGAACCCTCACAGTGCTGGGGGCCAGACGTCCACCATCAAGGCGCCAGCAGGACTGCGCTGTTTCCATAGGATCTAGGGAGAGCCCATTTCCCTCTGTCCGGCTCTGGTGGTTGCTAGCACTCCCTGGCTTGTGGCTACATCCCTCCCACCTCTGCCTGTGCTTGTATCATCTCTTCTGCGTGTGCCAAATCTCTCTCTCTTAGAAAGACACATGTGATTGGATTTGGGGCTCACCTAGGTAATCCAGGGTGGTCTCTCCATGTCAAGACCCATAATTGAATCACATCTGCAAAGACCCCCTTTCCTCGTAAAATAACACTTAAAGGTTGAGGGATTAAAACCTGGGATCTTTAGGGGTCATGAGGCAGCCTTTGACACTTGGCATCTGTGTCTAGTCCAGTGGTCAGCAAACCAAGGCTGGAGAGCTGCATGTGGCTCGCGAGCCTCGGTTTGCCGACCACTGGTCTAGCCCATTCTCTGCAGGGTTTCTGATGCCTACCAGCGCCTGGGACCCTCAGGTTAGACAATGCCAGCTCTGAGCTGCAGAGGGATTGGCAGGCCTGAGGTCCTTGGCTCACACACCACACAGGGATCAGCAGACCAGCCTGCACTTCTTCCCCCATGCCAGTGGCTGCACCGCAGCCCGGCTGGGCCTGGTGTGGGTACAGAGGCCTCTATGGTGGGAACCTGATCTCCAGTGGCTGGAATGACGATGGGGCCCGGGATATAAATGGCCTGGGAGGGGAGCCGTGGCTTCAGAAGTGGGGAGGCCACAGGCTGTGTTCGAGGCTGCAGAACCCTCCTTGCAGCCTTGCGCACAAAATATAAACACCCAGGAGGTGGCAGAGGCTGCCCGGCTTCGCATCCTGGGAGCAGGGGCTGGAGAAGCCTGAAAGGGCAGGGCCTGGCCTTGTCGGGGCCAAGAGGCAAAGGTTAAGGATGGGCTTCCAGAGGTCCTCTGGGCCAGCTCCTTCCTCCAAAAAGGTTATAAAAACCGGCAGAAGGCAGCTGACAGCTTACGAAGAAAACACACCATGCCGCCCCGACTGGTTTGGCTCAGTGGATAGAGCGTCAGCCTGAGGACTGAAGGGTCCCGGGTTTGATTCCAGTCGGGGGTGGGTGCCTTGATTGGGGGCACATCCTCAGTAGGAGGTGTGCAAGAGGCAGCTGATTGATGTTTCTCTCGCATCAATGTTTCTGACACTCTATCCCTCTTCCTTCCTCTCATTAAAAATATCAATAAAATATATTAAAAACATAAATAAAATAAAACGGACCAAGTCCTTGCCTTCCCGTAATTTGTGTTCTAGGGAGGGACAGAGGTAGCCCTAACCAAACAAATACTTAATATTCCAGGTTACAAGCACTTGCCTATCCATGTATAGGTGTGAACTATGTCACAGGAAGGTGTATTTGCTCATCCGCTTTGTGAAGATTTCCGGGCAGTGGCTTTGAGTTCCTCCTAATGAACCCAATCAATAGAAACAACGACAAAAGCCATTATCCTCACAAAAGTCCTCTTGCAAAGAAATATTTTCAATGTGGAACGAATAGGTCCATTTTATTTTATTTTAGCCATGTCCCCCGGGTTTATGGAATGTAGTTGACAGGTCACATTGTGCACGCGCGAGGTGTACCCTGTGATGGTCGGACGCGCTTACATGTTGCCAAATGCTCAGGCTAGTTAACACCTCCATCACCTCACCTCACGCCGCCCCCTTTTTGTGGGGAGAATGTCTAAGATCCCCTCTCTGAGCAGTTTCCAAGGACATCATACAGTACCCGTGACTGTACTTCCCATGCTGTACGTTAGGTCCCCAGAATGCATTCATCCAATAGCTGGAAGTTTGCACACTTTGATCAACATCTCCTCATCCCCATTACCTCCCCCCCCCCCACCCCCGTCCCAGCCATTATTCCACTCTGCCTCTGCAGGTCCAGCTTTTTAGATTCCACATATGAGGGAGATCACACAGGACTCGTCTTCCTACCTGACTTGTTTCCTTAGCATAATGCCCTCAAGTTCATCTGCGCAGTTGCAAATGGCAGGACGTCTCTCTCAGGGCTGAATACGATTCCCCAAACAGTTCCATTGTAAACGATCACGCACAATCTTTCTTCCTGATAACTAAGTGGTGTAAAAAGGAGAGGCCGAGCGTGGTCTGGAGCTTCTCCGTGCTGTCCATGCTATCTCTGCGCCTGGGCTGTGGCTTTGAGAAAATGATATTCTATTCCCTTGTAATCAACCCTTTAAACTCACATTACCCTGCATCTGGCAGTGCGACGGGGTGGCTGACATTCATGCCCCAGCCCTACTTATCAAAACAGACCCGAGGCAGCCGGTTCCTGGGCCTCGCGGGCCACCACGGAGTGACTCATGGCCTGAGTCAGAAGAGTGTTTTGTAGCGGCTCTGCCACTCATTAGCGATGGGACTGCGTCCTGGAGGCTCCGGGAGACTCAGATGGACCCACCAGGCCAGGCAGAAACCAGAGGACTCTTTCTTCCAGTTTAAAGTGATAGTATAATATTTGGAAATAAATAAATAACAAAAGTACCGATATAAGGAAGTTGGCGGGGAGGGAGGGAGCCACGAAGGCAGCCTCCAATAGGTGTTCTTGCTACCATGGGAATATTCTGTCTGCACCGCCCAGCACAACAGCCACAAACCACTGATGGCTGCCGAGCACTTAGAATGTGGGTGATGCGTCTGGCTGGGCATGGCTCAGTGGCTGAGCATCGACCTATGAACTAGGAAGTCACAGTTTGAATCCCGGTCAGGGCACGGGCCGTGCTTCTGGCTCGATCCCCAGGAGGGAGCATGCAGGAGGCAGCTGATCAATGACTCTCTCTCATTATTGATGTTTCTATCTCTCCCTTTCCCTTCTTCTCAGAAATCAATAAAAATACAAATTTTAAAAATGTGGGTGATGCAACTGAGTTGCCAAAATTCTAATTTTATTCCGTTTTAATTTGTTCAGCTTTAAACAGCCATGTAGTCTGTAGTCCAAAGGATGTGCTTCAGGCCAGCATAACTACAGACAAGAATCCTCGTAGAATGGGTTTGGAAAGAGGGCGACAGGAGATATTAAGCCACCTGGAGTTTTTGCCTTGTTTTTCCAATATCATGATCTCACCATCATCAGAATTTTCAGGATTTTAGACCATCCATCATTTCTCAAGTGCTTACAATGTCCCAGGCACTGTGTAAAACTTTATATTAAATAATATATTTCATTTTTTAATCATTAAAAAAAGAGAGGCCCGGTGCACGAATTCGTGCACCAATGGGGTCCCTTGGCTTGGCCTATGGGGATCGGGCCAAACTGCTCTCCAACATCCCCTGAAGGGGTCCCAGGTTGGAGAGCACAGGCCAAGCTGAGGGACCTCACCAGTGCATGATCAGGCCAGGGAGGGACTGTGAGAGGGCTCCAGGGCGTGTCAAGTCTGACTTGCCCAGTCCCTATCGGCTAGACCTCAGCAGCAAGCTAACCTACTGTTTGGAGCATCTGCCCCCTGGTGTCAGTGTGCATCATAGCAACTGGTCAAATGGTTGAATGAAAGGTTGGACACTTAGCATACTAAGCTTTTATTATATAGGATCTTTGGAAGATACTTATTAGTGTCCCTATTTTACAGATGAGCAAACTGAGGCTTAGCAACATGCAATAACTTATATGGAAAACTATAACTGTTGGGGCTGCCAGAAGCCAAAGCTCATGTGTGTAGGCATTATTATATCACTTCTCCAAAGACCCGTGTGGCACTGAGTGAGTCACTGAGTACTGAGGGCTTCAGTTCTTCCTCTGAGAAGTGAGGAGGCTGGGCTATACGAACTCTAAGATCAGCTCCAGTAGGAAAAGGCAACGATTCCTGTGCTCTTCTCCGTACCCTCAGGTACATTTACATAATGAGCGCTCTCGTTTACAGATGTGACCAGGTGCATGGAAAAGACCCTGACTGCTCTGAGCACAGTTCAGTCATTTTCCCAGGCATAAGCCTACACCTGGCTATAGGTTGTTTTTAAAAGTTCCTCAGTTGATTCAGGTCATCAGAAAGGGCGAGGAGCATCAGCCCTGGACTGAACTGGCTAAAGTCAGAAAAGACCCTTTTTGTGAACAGTCTTTTGGTGAAGATTACATGGTGCAATCTTACATAGCCAAGACTGGTTTGGCTCAGTGGATAGAGCGTCGGCCTTTGGACTGAAGGGTCCCAGGTTTGATTCTGGTCAAGGGCATGTACCTTGGTTGCGGGCACATCCCTGGTGGGAGGTGAGCAGGAGAAAGCTGGTCAGTGTTTCTCTCTATCCCTCTTCCTTCCTCTCAGTAAAAAAAAAAAATCAATAAAATATATATATATTTTTAAAAAGAAGTACAATTACATGGGAGAACTACATTCAGGTTTCTTCCTGTACATCAGGCATCGAACACACTTAACCTAAGCTGTTACCAATTTAAACACCAGGTGAAGGAAAACACAACTAGGAAGGGAAATCTGCTAACAAAAAAGCCTCCGCTTGCCAGGGTCCTTCCCCTCCATTTCCTTTTAGGTCCGCCAGCCACAACCATAGCAATACCACACGCTGCCTGAAGGGGGAGCTCCTGCACATATGCTCAATGTACCGGTTGGGCTGCCCATCCGTTTCTGACACCTGTTCTTATCTTGCTTCTAGCTTTCCAGCCTCTCAGACTTGCTGTAGTTCTCTCTGCTCAGTCCTGGGACGTGTCCAAGTTGGAAGCTTTGCGTTACTCAAATCTGATTATACACACAGTCTCACACCTTCCATCTTTCCACCAGCCTCCCTGCCTCCGCTTTTATCCTCCAGGGAATAGATCTTCTTTCCTAGGCACGGATTCTGTCGGATGGCTCCTGCTTGGGCTTGACCCAATGCTACCAGCAGGAACAGCTCATGCAATGGGCCAAACATAAATCACTTTCCCTTTCTGGAACAGCCAGGCTATGAGCCAAAGCCAAGTACTCATTAACACAATGCCTGGGTGTTGACTTCACCATCCAAACACTAGCATGGGGAGCCCTGGGATTTAGGAACCATGCTTATTCATTGTAGGTCACCTCTTCCTATTATTATGCTCAGGGCAGGGAGTGCCAATGTTTGCCAAGTGAAATTAATGGCTATTTCCAAGAGTGCAGGCTCCAGAGTCAGATGGCTTTGGTTTTTAATCCTGGTGTTGCCAGTTACATGGGTCAGTGAGCAAATCTCAGCGAGTCACTTGGCCAATGAGCTCAAAGTTATGACCGAAAATGGGGTAATATATGCTCGGCAGGCTTGCCTGGCACGCAAAAGGTACTCTGTAAATTGCAGCTGTTTTTATTTTGATTTATTTTGAAAAATTTATTTTTATTGATTTCAGAGAAGAAGGAGAGGAAGAGAGAGATAGAAACATCCAAGATGAGAGAGAATCATTGATCAGCTGCCTCCTGCTCACCCCCAACTAGGAATTGAGCCCAGAACCTGGGCATGTGCCATGACCTGGAATCGAAGTATGTGCCCTTGACCGGGAATCGAAGTCATGACCCTTCAGTCTATGGGCCGGTGCCCTAACCACCTATGGTCCAGGGCCCCCAGAGAATTCCGCAATACCATTTACTTATTGTCATAATTTATGTCTTCACCACCAACCCGACAACACTGTGGGCGCACGAATGACTCATCTTTGTATCGCCGTAGTACCTGCCACTACTCAGGAGGACATTGTACAACAGCCTCCTGGACTTCCTGTCTCCTCCCCTGGGCTGCCAGCTCCATGAGGGCAGAGACCACTCCTGCGCTCGGTGTGTCCCCAGCACGTGGTCCGGTGCCTGGCACTTCCCAGGTCCTCAGTCCATGTTCTTGGAGTGAATGGGGGTGTGGAGTATCGCACGGTGGCTGTGTTAACCAGACCGTGCCGTCTATTCGAAAGCAGCTGAGAGAGTAGATGGAAAGGTTTTCAGCACAAGAAAAAACAAACAAACATTTTTGTAACTATGTGAGGGGATGGATGTCAACTAGACTTATGTGGTGATCACTTTGCAATATACAGAAGTAACCAGATCATTATGTTGCATCATTAGGTTGCATGCCTGAAACCAATATAATGCTGTATGTCAGTTATATCTTAAAAATAAAATAAAATAAAATAAAATAAAATAAAATAAAACAGTTTCCAAGTTTCTGACAGAAAGACTCTGAGTGCATGAATATTTGTTAAGTGAATCAATGACTGTGTGGTTGAATTTTGCGAACTTGCCTCCCTTAAATTCCAGTGGGTTTCCCACTTTATTCTGGGTGACAGTTCACTGCAATGATTTTATAAAGACTCAAGTAAATTGATAAAAATAGCTAAATGTGGTTATTTCAGTTGTATGAAGGGTAGGAATTCCACATAATTCAGATTCAATGAGAACCAGGCTTGAGTAAAAACTACATTAAAAGTTAGGCCCGGGACTGCGGCCAAGGCCCAGAATAAATCCCAGTGACTCTCCAAACACTGCACTCTGGGAAAGTCAGAAATGATGGGCGGCCAGGGAGGCCACATTTCTCTAGGATTCAGATGTCCTCTGTACCTATTTGCCACCAGACGAAACTGGTACAAATGGGAAGGGCTGGCCAGAGTGTCACTGTGCCGGGGGCTTTTGGGACAAGATTCCAAAATTGTATGCAGTCTGTTCTAAGAGGAGATCTGGTTCTGTTCAGCTCAGGGAAGCCCAATTCAGTTCAGTTCAATTCAATTTATTCATTTTAACTAACATCTGTGCCATTGATAGACTAGGATGATCACTTAGCTTGTCCACTGTTCGCTGATTATCTCCTTGGAGCAAGGGGGGGGTCTGTGCTGAGGTTTTTGGAGGACACAGGGATTTAGATCTTGGATCTGGTATTCTATCTAGCAAGAGAGTTTCAGTGTGGCCACACTCCCCCAATTTCCCAGGGCAGCGTCTGTTGCAGTAAGTCTGTTTGACTGTCCTTCTTTATCCTTGCATACATGTTTGGTCATCACTTTTGATTGGTGGGTTGGAGCACACAGGCCATTGGAAGGAAAGGCAGATAACCATAATGCAAGGCTGGCCTGACACGGGCCTTGTGAGCTGAGCTTATAAAGTGCTCTGGGGCCTGAGGCGGGGACAGGCCTCCAGGGGAGGAGTTTGGAGGCAGTGGAACCTGCTGTCCGTGTCAGTCTGTTCAGCAAGTTGGTCCTTGGTTTTGCCTATTTATTGGTTTCCTTTTTTCTTCACAAAAATGTTCTTTCCAGCCCAGTCGGTGTGGCTCAGTTGACTGAGCATCGGCCCATGCACCAGGAGGTTGCTGACTCGATTCCCGGCCAGGGCATATGCCCAGATTGCAGCCTCTATCCTCAGTAGGGGGCATGCAGAAGGCAGCCGATAGATATTTCTCTCTCATCGATGTTTCTTTCTCTCTCTCCCTCCCTCTCCCTTCCTGTCTCTGAAATAAATAAAAAACATATTTTTTAAAAAATGTTCCTTCCACATTCTGCAGCCGTGCCTGGGGAGTGCCATGGGAGGGGAGGGATTCTGTGTAAGGAACTAATGGAGAGCCTTGTGACCAAGATTGCAGAGGGCTCCCTCCAGCCTTGGCATCGAACTGTTCAGTGAGAACAGCAGCTTGGGGAAAACATCCACCTCCTTCCACCAGCACGTTCTGCCTACATTCCTGGGCGAGCCTGAGGCTGGCCGGCTGGATCTCCACAGGCTCACACAGCGATGTGAAATACCTACTGAGGAAACAGCCCCCACCCATGCATGAATTCATGCACCAGACCTCTAATATATATATATTGTATATCTGAGTGGTCAGATTATTATGTGTTCAGAGATCATAATAATCTAGCCACTCAGTATATATGCAGGGAAAACATAAACACAGAGCCACAATGTACACAGCAGAATGATAAACACAACCACCAAACCAACAAACAAATGATTTCTGGAACCGTGGAGATTTCCTAACGTATACATGTGGCCAAGTGCGTATGCAATGAACTTGGCACAGGGTGCTCGCTCAAGACTAGCTTTCTGATGCTGCTGCTCAGTGTCTCCTCTCCATTCTGGAAGCCATTCAGGAACCCAGGAAGGGGGCGGGGCTTCCCAGGAGTCCCTAGAACCACCTTCTGGTTTCCCTCTGGCCGCCCAGGCTTTGGGAAAACCTCAAGCCTTTTGTAGAGTCAGTCTCTTACATCGGGAAAAGCAACCCTGGCTGGTCTTCCCACTTCCAGAACCCAGGCAGCCTGGATGTGCGGACAAGCCCTGGACACCATGCAGGGCTTGCGATAAGAGATGTTGGTAATGACTGTGGCCGGAGACCTTCCAGGCCAGAAGGGTGTCACCCTCCTTGTGTTTCCCACAAAACATTTCTTTCTGGGAGAGAACAGCCGGGGCTGGGGAGGGTCAGCCAGCCTCACGGGGCCCTCCTTCTGTAATTTCTCCCTTGCACAGGCCAGCAGAGGCCACGTGAAATGACCCCTCAGTTGCTCCCTTCCAGGCAGACTACTTTTTTTTTTATAGCCGTTCCCTCTTACGCTGATGTTTTAGTCATGTGACTGTGGACAGCTTTAAAGCTGCATTTCACAAACTGGCAGCAACCCAAACGACCAGGAAACCCGGAACTGGTAGGCAAATGATGGTGCGTCCACAAGACGAAATATTTTGCAGTCATTAAAAAATGATGCTTACGAATGTTTTGTAGGAAAAAAAAAGAAAAAGCTCATACTAAGTGAAATTAAAAAGATATAAAATTACACGTATGCCCAGTATAACTATTTAAAAAAGCCTCACTATTTGTATTTTTTTTTTTGAAAAGAAAGACAATAAAATATGTCCAATCATCATTTTGGCTACCTCTGGGTAGCTGAACTGTAGATAATTAAAAATTTATTTCTTATGTTTTCTTTGGATTTCCTCAAATTTGAAAAATGAGCATGCACAACTTTTAGTAGAAACAGGAGAAGATGAACCTTTGAATTCCCAGCCCCCTGTGTGCGTTGTGAGCAGCCCGTGAGGAGAACACGCTGGCGGGAGGGAGGAGGGGGGTGAAATCAGCACAAACACCAGGCTGCACGCAGACGCCCCCGGGCTGCTCGGGGGAGTCAGACTTCGAGGAACATAAAACCAACCCCGACACCCTGTCTACCGGGCAGATGACCAGCTACACCGCCTGGGCTGTTTGCCACAACACGGGGCGCCCGCTGTGTGCTGGCAGCTGCCAACCACGACTTCTGAAGGGAGGGCAAGGAGCGGGAACTTGGCGTGGGGCAGAGGTTTGGGAGCGGCTCAGCTGGGAGAGCTCTCCTCTGGCCTTTCTGTTCCCAGGCACGTGGGCTCCCCTGGCCCCTGCCATGTTTGCACTGGACAGTTTTAAGGGTGAAGTTCTGCTCCTGTTCCTCATCTATAATAATCAAAGTGTAATATGCTAACTAGACCAGACATCCTTCTGGAGGACCTTCCATACGAAGCTGGGGCTGCTAGGGCCCATGTAAGCTGCTGTAACTGCTGTGAGCTGCTATAACTGACCTGCGGGCTGCAGGAGAGTGAGGGGCAGGGGGAGGGGGTGAGCAGGGCCTCCCTCTGCGAGGGAAGCCTGGGTCCTGGGTGCCTGCCTCTGGTTGGAGGAAAGCCCGGATTCCAGGTGGAAGAGGGAAGCTTTGGTCCTGGATGCCAGAGCGAAGCCAGTGCTGGCAGCCGGGGAAAGGAAGGCCTACTCTTGCACGAATTTTGTGCATTGGGCCTCCAATATATATATATATATTAATTTCAGAGAGGAAGGGTGAGAGAAAGAGAGAAACATCAATGATGTGAGAGAATCATTGATGGCTGCCTTCTGTACATCCTACACTGGGCATCGAGCCTACAACCTGGGCGTGTGCCCTGACTAGGAGTCAAACTGTGACCTTCTGGTTCATAGTTGACATTCAACAAATGAGCCACACCAGCTGGGCTGCTCACATTCTTTAAAAAGTATTTGCTGCCTGTTCAGAACACTTGGATACAGTGCTCGAGGTCCCGGACACAGGGCTGCAGAGGGCGGCCAGGTCCGGGCAAATAAGAAAGACCTGGAAACCCCAGAAGCTCCTGCAGCTTTCCTCAGGACCACTCAGCAACAGACGGGGCCCACGCTGGCACCTCTCACTGGGGGCACGGAGGATGGCATGTGCTCAGGCCATCCGCCTGTCATCTGTTCGTGGGGGTCTTTCAGGAACCTTCTCACTGGGCCTGGCTGCACTTCCTGCTCCATTCTCCTGCTGCCAGGCGCCCACACTGTTCTTTCCATCCTCCACCGACTCGGTGCCAGGCCCCAGCTGGCTGCCCGGGCGAGCAAGGGACGATTAAAGCCCAGACCTCGCCTGGGAGGAGCTCAAAGTCTGGTAGCAGCGACAGACGTGGGAGCAAACGATACCAGACCCGGGCCACATGGGACACTGAGGACACGGACTCTGGAATCACAGTGCGTGGGCTCAACCTCCAGCCCAGCCACTGACTAGCTTCGCTGTGTGACCTTGGGCATGTCCTGGAACTCCTCCAAGCCTCACTCTCCTCATCTGCGAAAGAGGCAGAATACAGTCTCTCCGAGGGTGACTGTGAAGTTGGGAAGTATATTAAATCAAGAAGGCTAAGTTCTTGTAGGCCTAGAATTTGAAGGTGCTACTCTATGCGTATGATTCCTGTGAGGGCTCAGTGGCTAATGCACTTAGAAGGGGGCCTAACCCTAGCTGGTTTGGCTCAGTAGATAGAGCATCAGCCTGTAGACTGAAGGGTCTCAGGCTTGATTCCAGTCAAGTGCACATGCTCAGGTTGCAGGCTCGATCCCCAGTAGGGGGCGTGCAGGAGGCAGCCAATCAATGATTCCCTCTCATCATCGATGCTTCTATCTTTCTCTCCCTTCCTATCTGAAATCAATAAAAACATATTTTTTTCTTTTTTTAAAAAGAAGGGAGCCTAGTTTGTCATAAATATTTGGTAAAACTAGGTGGTGATGGTGGTTATTTTAAAAACCTGTTCTAAGATGATCAAAACATGGGAATGTGGAATATGATTCGGCAGTGATCCCTATACTCACTCCTTACCTGGTGCTTGGGGGAGTGCTATTATCATGGGCTCTTTTACCTAAAAGGGGGGCCTGCATTGAGTCTCGTTCAATGCTGTCCAGTAGAAGTTCCTGTTGATGCTGAAAATATCTTATATCTGCTCTGACCAACACAGAAACCACTAGCCACGTGTAGCCACTGGGCATTTGAAAGGAGGCTCGTGGTACTGGGGAATCAAAGCTTTAATTTAATTTTAATTAATTTAAATCCCAACAGCCTCCCATGACTAGTGACTACTGTACTGGACAGTATAGCGACAGTTCCTTAGTATTTGTGCCAATAAAGGTAAGAATGTCTGTCCTTTTCCCATAAAATAAGAAGAAGCTGGTTAGGCCAGACCAGACCGCTGGCAGCCAGTTAACCAGGATTCAGAAAAGCCCTCCATATTGACATGAACAAGTGCAGCCCATGCACTAACCCCACGTTAGCGGAGGGAGCTGATGTTAAACATGAGCCCCGTGGCTTGTCACCTGCAGTCGGGGGGGAGCAGGGAGGGGGGAACAGGCCTGGGTAACGGAGGCTAAGCTGCTTGAGGAGCCCTGGAGGCAGAGGTGTTAAGAGCCTGATGCTCAGGATTTGCCTGCTGCCTCTCCTCGGGGAAGACACCTGTCACTCCTGCCGCATCCTTCCCTTGCACGTTTGTTGCTAATTTTCTCTCCCTGAGCTGCTTTAGATCTGTTGGCCTCCTCTCGAGACTAAAGATGATCATTATATTCAATGCTCAGCATCTTCCCTTGGCCGCTGCTCCAAAGCCTGAGCATCCTGCAGACTGGCCACGGCGGATCTCTGGAATCCTTCCATCGTGGAAATAGCAGAGGGATCTGGCTATCTGGCATCTCATGAGGTTAGGGTAGCAGAGGCCCTGCAAGGCTCCTTCCAGCCCCCAAAGCCTGGGACATGTTTACTAGGCACCTGTTATGTGCCAAGCTCTACCAGAGAGCAAAAGTCACCATGAAAGCTTATTTTTTGCCCGTATGTAACTTAAACATGGGGATTGGCGTAGGTTGGGGACATGAATGACAAACACACAAAGAATGTGACATCTTGTTATTCACAGGGTGGTTTACGGCCCAGCGGCATCCCTTCACCCGGGAGCTTGTTAGAAAGGAAGCATCTCAGGCCCCACCCCAGCCCTCAGGAACAGAATCTGCATTTTAATGAGCTCCCAGGGGGTTCAAGTGCACATCCATGTTTGAGAAGCCCTCTGTCATGCTCATCCAGGTGATAAGCACCACGACAGTGAGAATGATAATGGCCATTATCCACAAAGAGCCTAATGTGTGCCGGGTTTTAAGTGAGATGTAAATACACACACACACACACACACAACTATCAAAGCGCTCTTTAACAGCCCTCTGAAATAGAATCTATGGTATCTCCCTTTTTGCTGATAAAAAAAATTGAGGCTTGGAATGGTTTAGTAACTTGTTCAAAGTCACACAGTTAATAAGAGTTAGAACCAAGATATTAACCCAGGCATTCTGGCTCCAGGAGGAAAAAAAATTCAGAGATATAATTTACATGCTGTGAAGGTCTTTCATGTTACCTGAAAAAGCTTCCAAATAGCCTTTTCCTACTGAGCAGCAATTAGAATTAATTGTCTCATCTGTAGATGAAGACATTTCTACTTCACGAAGTTGATGTAAGGATTCAATTAAATTCTGTTAAGTAAAGTGCCTCCACAGTACATGGCACGTAGTAGGTGCTCATCAAATGTCGATTACTTTCCTTCTGGTATCCTAATGCTGCTGTTAAGGAGAGCTTAGGAGGTGTCAGACACAGTTCTGGTCTCATCTCCCTCCCATCTTCCCCCCCCCCCCAATATATTTTTATTGTGTGTTTTTTTTTCAGTTGCTTCCTGCACACCTCCTACTGGGGATGTGCCTGCAACCAATGTGCATGCCCTTGACCAGAATCGAACCTAAGACCTTTCAGTTCCCAAACTGATGCTCTATCCACGGAGCAAACTGGTTTCGGCTCATTTTCCTTTTTGAATCCCCTCCAGGCTCTTCACTGCTTATAGAAGAAAGTCTTCTTTTTTAAGTATATTTTTATTGATTTCAGAAAGGAAGGGAGAGGTAGATAGAAAGATCAATGATGAGAGAGCATCATTGATTGACTGCATCTGCATGCCCCCTACTTGAGATCGAGCCCGTAACCCGGGCATATGCACTTGACTGGAATTGAACCTGGGACCTTTCAGTCCGCAGGCTGATGCTCTATCCACTGAGCCAAACCGGTCAGGGCTATAAGAGAAAGTCTTGACGCATTGGCCAGTCTCTCAACTTTACTTCCAGTCAAGTTCGTTGCTATATCCAACACCTTTTCCAAACAAGATCTCCTTTTCTTTTCTCTCACCTTCCTGCTCTCATGTTATACATGCTGTTGCCTTAGGGTAGAGCTCCCTCCCCTATACCCACCCAGCATTCACTTGATATTTTTGATACTCACAGACCTGCCCCAATGTGAAGCTGCATGACCTCGCTGCATCTCAGTTTCCTCATCTGTAAAATGGGGAGAGGTAAGGCTAGCTCCTACCTCAAGAGGGATTGTGAAGGTTGAATTAGTTACTACATATAAAGGGTACAGAGCAGGACCTGCCACATACTAAGTGCCAGTCAAAATCTCTAATAATATCTAAGAAGAGGTCAACCTAGATTAAAGGAGTAAATCATAATTCTTGCCATTAATGGATCAACTGCTATGTTTCCATGATTGTGATGGCTTTTACAGAAGTTAGTTCACTAGTCATTGAAATTACTCAATGAAATAGGTTTATTATTTCTGTTTATAGCTGAAGTCTGGGGCCTGGGGCAAGGGAACAAAGCCAGTACTAGGCTGAGGGCTGCCTGAGTTGAAATCAGCAATATGGCTCTCTGTTTCAGACCCAGCTTTGTTCAGTTCCACAAGCATTTATTGAGCACTTACTATGTGCTATGCACTGAGCTAGGCCTTGGATGGACACTCAGTGCATCCTGATGTTGTAGAAAAGGGTTCTTGGAGGAGGTGATGCCTAAAATGAGTCTTGAAGGATGAAATGATAGAGGTGGTCAGATGATAGAGCAGAAGGAAGACAGGATTCCAGGAAGAGGGCAAAACATGTGCAAAGGCACTGAGGTGCTGTACTGCCTTGCAAGTCCACTGCAAAGGTGCTTATGACTCCAGACATTTCCCCTCATCCCAATAAGCCTCGGTTTTATCCTCAACATAAAGCACATTCAGCATGCCTGTTCCCAGGTCTCCCTTGACATTAAGTCCCATGTCCAATAATCAAACAGGCCATTGAAAAATCTTGCTTTTGAAGATTATTCAATAATAGAGATCAACTATGCATGTTTAGTTTGTGAAACAACAACAATAACAAAAGTATGTATCAACAGAAAACTAAGATTGGAAGGAAATGCCCCCCACGTGGTCTCAGCGCTTATTCCTGAATGCAGAGACCATGGGTGATCCCAAATTCCTTCTTTATTGTTGCTTTGTACTTACCACATTTTATTTAATATGTATATTAGTCTTATATCCTATAAACAGTCAGGAAAATTATTTAAAAATTTTTTAGGGATTAGGGATGGGTCAAACATTATTATTATTTTTTTTAAAACTATAGCCCATCGATAGCAAAACAAATTAATGAATACAAGCACAGACCAGGGTCTGACTCCAAGAGTTCAAATACTAATTCTGCAACTTTAGCTACATGATTTTGGGAAAGTTAATTAATGCCAGTAAATATAACTAAAAAAAAAAAAAAAAAAGTTTCCTAAAACATACTTACTTTACCTCATGTAAAATATTCTAATTTTATTTTTAATTAAATTCTACCTCATTAAAAAAAAAAAAATGCAGGTTACCACTCAGAACATCAGGGCTCAGCAAATTTTTCTGGAAAAGGCCAAAGAGTATTTTCAGCCTTGCGGGCCATTTGATCTCTGTCACAGCTAAATCAAAAGTGCAGAAGCAGCCATAAACAATGTGTAAACAAACGAGTGTGGCTGTGTTCCAATAAAACTTTATAAAAACAGGCAGCGAGCCAGAGTTGGCCTGTGGGGTGTAGTTTGCCAGGCTCTGCACTGCATTGATTTAATGGCCCATTAATGGGCTGTAACTTACAGTTTGAAACTGTTGGGATTAGAGTTTGTTTTCACCCTCGCCAGATGAAATAAATTGCAGCGATGCTCAAGTTACAAATGAATCATGTTTTAAAACATAATTCTAATTATGTTAGAATGCAACATAATTATTTCCCCCTTAGAACCATTTTTATGGTGGTTGAGATGCCAGGCCAGTCCACAGAAGCTCACATACAGCTCTGCATAAAACGGGGCTAATATATGGTCCTCTCCTCTGTCATGTTTCATGCAATGTCAGACTCTGAATTTCTCCAGAACCCTTCTAGCACAGGGCGGGGTATTTGGGGGAACTTTTGTGCTAGGTGTGATCACTACCCTCAGGAAGATGAGGAAGTAGGATTCTTCCCCTGGGAATAGGCCTGCATCCCTGCTTAGGATGTCAGGAACAGCTATCGAGGATCCTGTGAGATGTGTGGCCAATAATGCTCAAAAGCACTAAATTGTGCAGATGATTCACTTGTGAGTTATTTATTTTAAAAAGTAAAGTAGAAGAGTACGGTGGAACTTTGTCAACTTTCTTGGCTGCCCAGAATCACTGATGATCTTACTGGGTTTGGAATATTCCCATATGATTAATCCATTGCTCAACAAGGTAGAAAGTCAGCTTTCCAGATTCCCTTGCAGCTATGGTGCTGGCACGTGACTTGGGCTCCACGTACTGGGAAGCAAGTGGTGTGACATGGGTGGAACATGGAGCTGACAGGGTGGTAGCAGAGACATTCAGCTTCCAGGGGTATGGTGACAGAGGTCCTGTTGGGAGTGTACAATGCCCAGCCTCAGGGGTGTGAGGTCAAGTGTCTGTGCCCAGCCCTGGAGAATCTGAAGTCTCTGCTGGATGGGATGCAACTTGGGCATTGTTCCAGCTTGTGTAGCCTCAAAGCCTGGTTCTCTGCTTCAATGTCTACCAGAAGCCTTAAGCTCTACTAAACATTTAGACTCATGGGACTACCATGGGACACCATCAGATGTTCCTTTGAGTAGAAGACCTAATAGCAATTCCCCCAGGCATTCCAGAGCTATCTTCCATCCAGGTGACGCTCAGGTGCAAGGAGATGAGATCCACTTGGGGGGATGTGAAAACTTCCCTAGTTTATGAACCCTGATATGTCATATATCTATATCTATATCTATATCTATATCTATATCTATATCTATATCTATATCTACATATCTATCTATCTATTTATATATATATTATTGATTTTTTTACAGAGAGGAAGGGAGAGGGATAGAGAGTTAGAAACATCGATGAGAGAGAAACATCGATCAGTTGCCTCCTGCACTCCTCCCACTGGGGATGTGCCTGCAATCAAGGTACATGCCCTTGACCTGAATCGAACCTGGGACTCTTCAGTCTGCAGGCCAAGGCTCTATCCACTGAGCCAAACTGGCTAGGGCTGAACCCCGATATCTCTTGTAACAACTCCATAAAAACAGCTGCCAAGGCTCCTGTACAAACATTGCCAGTTATAAGAGTCAATGAGTTCCAAGCAGCCCCAAGCTCTGGATTTTTTGAGAAGTATTTATAGTACTATCAAACCAGATCTAATTTAGCCATCTAGGGTCAATCTGACCACAAGCAATGTTGCTTAATAACATGATTAATACTGAAAATTTTAGCACATTTCCAGAGAAACAGAGTTTGCGAATGAACCCAGGTCAAATTCTCAGGAGGAAGGAAAAAGGATTTGGTAACCTCTGCCTATACTGGGCCCCCGCCCCCCCCCCCCCGCCCCCCCCCCCCCGCCCCGAAGTTTTATTTTTCTGCTTTAAGCAGTCATAGTAGGTTCAACTCTTACAACTAAGCATTGCTATTAGTAGTGTTGCTTGCATCAAGGATGCTCCCACTCACTTGGGAGTCGGAGACATCCCTTAATGGGAAAGAATGGGGAAGAGTTATACCTTGAATGCTGGAAATTTCACGTAACTCCAGATATGTCCATTAGAGGGTGTTAAAATTTGAAAATCACTTGTCACAAAGGCCACAGATGAAAAAGCATTAAGAGCAGATATATCTGAGGTGATCCTTCAATAGGGTGAATGTCCTGAAAGATGTATTTGGGCACCAGTAACTTCTAGTGGCAGTTGTTTTTGCTTTATTAAACCTATTTCTTTAAGTGTCAGGGCTTCCATTTGTTAAGATTATTTTGCTTCTCCCTCTAGTTTTCCTCAATTAAGTGGGTGGTGATGGAATAGTTGGATTTGTGGTTGCGATTCCCCTAGTAAATAGTCTTGCCACATCGTACGGCTCTTCTTGTAAAAGGACTGAGAGCCACCACTGCCCAGGTACACATTCTGGTTTGTTTTTAGTGAGACTGGGGGAGAGTGAAACTGCCTACTTGTCTAGTGTTCTAGGTCCGTGGTCGGCAAACTGCGGCTTGTGAGCCACATGAGGCTCTTTGGCCCTCTGAGTGTGGCTCTTCCACAAAATACCACGGCATGGATGAGTCTATTTTGAAGAAGTGGCTTTAGAAGAAGTTTAAGGTTTAAAAATGTGGCTCTCCAAAGAAATTTCAATCTTTGGAATTTCAATCTTTGGAAGTTGTACTGTTGATATTTGGCTTTGTTGACTAATGAGTTTGCCGACCACTGTTCGAGGTGAAGCTGCTGATTACCATCTGTCTCAGGCATTATCAGCTACTTCAGGCAACAGAATACTTCTATTTATCCTACTATTTTTCATTTTGTGGCAACAAATGACTGAAATCATCCACAACCAAAATGCATCTAGGAATCACTGATATTTCCAGTAATGATAGAGGGAAAGAAAACCTTACCAGAGATTTACGATGGTTCCATTTAAAAATAGCAGCCTCACGTAGCCCCTACCTTCAGAATTAAGATGTTTACACTTATCCATTCTTATTTGTAAAATCAACATTGCCTAATCATAATCTCACAAGATTTATTTGGGTTTTCTTTTTTATAAAAAAAATATCCAAGGTACCTGAAACATTTCAGAAGTTCAAAAAAGAGAAGCCCAAGTTCTGGAAACATTTAAATGACAGAAACTTCAGACTGGCACTGGGTTTCTTCAAAACCCCACTGTGAAAAATGAAGCTATCCAAAACCAACACAGCAACCCTAACGCTGTGCCCGCAGGAGAGAGTAAAATGGTGCATTGGGCCTCGTTCCAAAAGGCTCTGGCCAAGAAAGGCTCTGCAGACAGGGAGGAATGGTTTCAGCACAACACAATCCATATGTCCATCAACTGATATATCTCAGGCTTTCTACTAGGCATGAGCAAGAGCGATGCTCAGCCCCGTTCCCGGAAGAACTTCCAGACTCGTGGAAAACTTTCTGAGCACGGAGGCCTTCCTGCCTTTGCCAGGATAGAAGTAAAGAGTCAAGGAAGTCTTGTTCGCTTTGGGGGATAGAAAACAACTCTTGATTCGAGGCCTACCTCCCGCTGGAAATGCCTTGTTGATGGAGGACTTAGGATGCAATCGGTGTAAACACTTGACTGAAACAGTGAGAGGCCCTCTCCCATCTGAAGGAAATGTTATGTTATGTTTTCAGATGCTAAACACCAATGCCTGTCCCATCAGGGAAAGGAGGAAATAGCTTCTCTCCAGAAGGAATCGCACACAAGCTTCGGTAGGGACATGATAACAGTATTTTAGAACAACAACAACAATAACAACAACAACAATAAAAGCGTAATATCAGCTACTTTTTCGGAAATGGGGACAAAGGGAGGTCCCTTTGTAGCAGGCATGGCCCTGGATGTCTTAGCCATGAACCTAATTCCTTGTTGATGCCAGTCCCATGAGGCTGGTCTTGTTCTCATTTTAAAGCCAAGGAAAAGAGGATCAGAGAGATGCAATGACCTGTTCAAGGTCGCAGAGATGGGGCCCAAACTCAAGAGGCCCCCCCTGACTCCTAAACCCATACTCTTTCCAGAGGACCAACATGAAAGGAACTCAAAAATGACATGTTCCACTTTTGTTTTGTGTTGTTGCCTGAAATTAAAAAAAAAAAAAAAAAAAAGGAAAGACTGAGGTATGTGACTCCCACAGATCCTGGGCCATGTTCTCTTTCCAGTCCTCCCTCACGGCTCATCCTCACTAAAACCTGTCCCAGAAAGTGGAAGCCTGAGAGGTCTTTCTAGAATGGAGGTCAGAGGAGGTGATGCCTGGCTGGGGATGGTGAGAGGGTCATCTGCTTAGAGGGCGGAGCTGAAGATGGTGAGAACTGAGTCAGAGAACATGCTTTGTGGAAGCAGTGTGGGGGCTGGGGCTGCAGACACAGGCTCCTCACAGGCCAATGGCTTCCATTCTCTCCGCTCTCAGGGTTCACACTCACAGAGAGCGGCGTCTTGGTGTGTCCGACTGAGGTTATTTCTGCCGGGGGACCAGGGACATTTGCCACCTCTCTCTTGGGGCATGTTTGGCACATGAAGAGAGGCACAGGGTACCCACTGACTTGGCCTGGGTAGCGGGAGACGTGAGTAATTTCCTGATTAAGCTAACTCCAGACTGGATTGAAATCTTAAAGCTAACATGGGATTTTTTTTAAAGACTACTTCTGTCTAGCCCACGCTCCATCTTCTTCCCAAAGCTGAAAGCCAAGAGACGCGGTTTTGTGACGGAGCCACTTTTAAGCCCTCATGCATGTTGGCAGGCACAGAGCATCCAACGAGAATTTCAAACCAGCCCGGAAACATTGGAAAACTGCACTGAGGCCAAATGGGAATTGTGTAGCTACAGGCAGGTAATGCCTACAGCAATAAAAAGTGAACATTTATTGAGCACTTACTAGGTGCTGAGCACCATTCAATTCATCTAATCTTCCAACGGCCCCATAAGGGCATTACTCTTAGGAGTCCTATAGTGCAGATGAAGAAGCTGAGGCACAAGGAGGTGAAGGCCCTTTCCCAAAGCCCCCTGCATTTAAAAATATATATTTTTTTAAATTGATTTTTAGGGAGAGAGAGAAAAGGAGAAGGAGAGAGAGAAACATGGATTGGCTGCCTCCCGCACATCCGCTCCTGGGGATCGAGTCTGCAACCCGGGGATGTGCCCTGCCTGGGAATCGAACCGGCAACCTTGATGAAGCCCAACCTACTAAGCCATGCTGGCCAGGGCAGGCCCCCTGGCTTTTTATTGGAAGAGCCTGGATTTGAACTCAGTGTCTGAGACACAGAGCCTGCACTCTTAACCACTGTTCTGACCCACAGGGGTCACTGCCACAGGAGCTGAAGGAAAGAGGCCTGTGTGGAGGAGGGGCCTGATTGGTGATGCACTCTGTGGACCAGAGGAAGGGGGCATACCTGAAGGGTGGTTTCGGACGCCCTGCCCCTGACAGGGTAGAACTGTCCTCAGAAAACCCTGGAATTTTCAAGAAAGAAGGGACCCTGGGAACCACTTAGCCCAGCCCCTGGTTTACAGCTGGGGAAACTGAGGCCCAGTGAAGCAGGAGGATGGAACCAAGGAGCAGCAGAAGCCGGGTCAGAGGGAGCTTCGTCGTCCAGGAAGCTCTCCCTTCGTTCTCTCCCGCTTTTCTTTCCCATGAGGATTCTGCTTCCCCCAGCAAACCTGTCTCTCAGCCACTTGCGTGGCAATTCTGGATGAGCAGATATTTATTGTCTAACCCCCCTACCCCTCGGAGGGTCTCGGGCAGCAAGAATGAAATGCAGATGAGATTCAAGAAGCTGGCAGCCCCCAAAGCTGCCTTCACAAGGAAGCTAACCTGCACTACTCAGACCTCCACTCCCCTCCCCTTTGCCCCCCGCTCCCCTTTCCGGAATTGGCAAAACTGCTCTTCTGACCTGGGTCATTTTTTTTTTTTTTTTTAAACCTGGAACTGGACCTGCTCTATGAAATCCCATTTCTAAGACTCCATCCACCAGGGTCTCAGGTACCTCCTCAGGCACATGGTTCTCACCTGGACCTCTCCAGTGAATTTCTGGGAGCTGGGCAATCCTGATCCCAGCACCCCTCCCCGCCCCCACCTCTGCACCTCCATGGAAGGAGGCAGTGCCCACCCCCCCACACTGGGCGGTGATGGCCAGAGGGGAGCTCCTCTCTTTGGCGAAGCGAAGGCAAGTCTTACCTTTCCACCTGCAGGTTGACTTTGGAAGGCTCCACGTTGGGGTTTTCCCACTCCATTTGCGGGCAGTGCATGAAGTAGCAAAGGGTGTACAGGGCCTCCGGCTCCCAGTAGAGCGCCCCCTGCTTGTGGTGCAGGGGGGTGCCGTTGCCGTGGTGCTTGGCGTGGAGGGGCTGCAGGTGATGCATTGCTCGGGACACCAGGTCGCCTGTGGACAGAAGTTAAGAGTTCAGATCCCTCCGGCAGCAAAGACTTGCAGCAAAGACGTGCCTGCAGACCCCTGAGAAATCCCGTTTCACTGACAAAGGAAACGGAGACTCGAGGTGTCAAGGCTAGTTAGAAGCAGAGACAGATCTCAACCTGGATACGTGCGACTCTCAGGCCTGCGGTCTTCACCCTCCTTTTCTGAGACACCTCGATGCCGCCTGCTCCAGTGCCATGCCTGCCCTCAGGATACCTGGCATTTTGTAGCCAAGGTGTTAACAGATGCCATTTACCCTTGATATCCAGTAATTCCATTTCTGGGACTCTGTCCCAATGCGGGAATCCAAAATGCAGCAAAATCTTTCATGCACAAGGATTTTCACCCAAACCTTAGTGACAGGGTCCAAAAGTTGACAAAGAAACAAATGTTTAAAAATAAGAGTGTGGTTAAATAAACTCTGGTGCATCCACATGATACAATCACAAGCTTAGGCCGTCATTAAAAATGTTTACAGAGTTGCAATTCCCTTATGTGAAAATGACGAGTGGGAAAAGAGTGAAAGTCAAAACTGCATATAGTGTGATTAGGCTTATGTGATTAAAAAGTATGTACTGAGTAAATATTAAAAAAAAAAATCGAAACATTGACCACGGATTTGTCTGCCTAGTGGGATTGTGGGTAATATTCCTTTATATCCAACATTTCTGTGGTTTCTGAGTTTTGAATTATGGAGTGGGCTACTTGGTATTATCAGAAGAGCAAGTTTCCTGAAGTAGTTTTCTCTTTCTTCTTGTACCTTCCGTCTCAGCGCAGCTTGGAGTACAATCACCTTTCCATCTGTTTTTCTTGAGAGCTCCCATAGAAAAAGCTCAAAATAAAAAAAATCAAAAGGGAGCGGAGAAAAGGAAAGGGTCCGTGTTTAGGGCCCTGGCCCCACCCCTCTATCCTCCAAGACACTGGGCAGCTGTTGCTTTGGGTGGGCTAACCATCTCCTCTGAGCATCTTTGAGCTCGCCTTGCACTTCTAGGTTCTCTGCTTTTGTTCTTATTGTTTCACACCTTAGAGTGCCCATCCGTTCATTCTCCCAACTACAGAAGACCTTCAAGGCTGTGATCAAATGCCTCTTCTTACATGGAGCCCTCCAGAATGCCCCCAGTCAGAATCAACCTCCCCTCCCCCTGTGTACCTGCAACACCTGCTAATACAGCTAAAACATCATTTCCATCACATCATCATCATCATCATCACCACCACCATCATCATTTCATCATCTTTTCCATCAAGATTTTCATTATCACCTCCACCATTATTTCATCAAAATTTCCATCTTCATCATTTCATCATTTTCATCCCACCATCATCATCACCACCATCATCATTTCCATCACATCAGCATCACCACCACCATTTCATCAAAATTTCTGTCAACATCATCATCATCATTTCATCATCATTTCCATCAACATTTTCATCATCACCACCACCATTTCATCAAAATTTCCATCATCATCATCATCTCATCATCATTTCTATCATCATCATCATCATCATCATTTCATCATCACCACCATCATTTCATTTCCATCCCATCATCATCACCACCACCACCATCATCATTTCCATCAACATTATCACCATCATCATCATCATCACCATCATCATTTCCATCAACATCACCATCATCATCATCATCACCACCATCATTTCATCATCATTTTCATCATCATCATCATCATCATCATCACCATCACCATCGCTACCAGCCTGGTCCTTGGATCAGAGGCCCCAAGGATGTCTCTGAACAGGGCTGGCCGTGGGAGATGAAATTGGCACAGGGATTCTGCAATCACTCGTCCACTGTAAACCCTGGTTTATGTCTGTGCTCTCTGCTGCCTCACCTGCCAGCTTCATGACCCCCAAACCATAAATCACTTGGAATGAGCTGCCCTGAGTGTGGGCAGTGGGAATTTGGCTGTAGGAACCGACTTGAGCATCCCTGTGTAACCACGTGGGAATCACCATCATGACTCCCCTCGTACTCCGTGTGCCGCGGGTTCAATTTATTTACTTAATATTTTCTTTAAAGTGGCTCATTCTTTCCCCACAAATAGATTCATTTGAAAAGGAAAACTCCTATCAGTGCCATAAATGGAAAACCACTATTTTTCTAGTACTCATAAAAAATGCATGCAAGTTAAAAATTTAAAGTGTTTTCTGTATCACCTACAACCGTCTCCCATGCTGCTGTGTGGGAAACGCTGCTCTAACCTGCCAGACTCAGGCTATCAGTGCATCTGCGAGGAAGCCGTCCTCCTGAGGTAAGTGCCCTGGGACAGTGGTCGGCAAACCTCGGCTCAAGAGCCACATGTGGCTCTTTGGCCTCTTGCGTGTGGCTCTTCCACAAACTACCACGGCCTGGGCGAGTCTATTTTGAAGAAATGGCATTAGAAGAATTTTAAGTTTAAAAAATTTGGCTCTCCAAAGAAATGTCAATCGCTGTACTGTTGATATTTGGCTCTGTTGACTAATGAGTTTGCTGACCACTGTCCTGGGACAAAGGGCCTCACATGCCAGCAGTTGGCGCCTCTGTCTCAGCAGTCAGCTACCACTCACTACAGCACAGGTTTTCAAACCTCCCACAAGCCTGGGACTGGAGGCCGCTAGACTCTCTAGGAAGAGCCCCTCTGCATTTCAAACAAGGAGAGAGACCCCGTTGTCCAAGTAATCAGGGCTGTTTTGTTTTGTTCTCCCTCCACCCCCCTTTTTTTCCTGGTGGCCCACTGGATAGACAACTCAGAAACCCTTTTTGCACACAGTTGTATTAAATTAATGGCCCCAGTTGTGATTGCCTCATTGAGTGGGAGCAACAAGTACTTGGTGAAGTGTGAAAAGATTATAGGAGGAGGCATTTTTAATGAAGTCCTTGGTTTTTCCCTTTACACAACAGGAAGCAATCACTCTAATTAATGACTGTCCAATGGGCGGTTAATTGGGAGCTTGGGGGCAAAACTGGGATGTCTCCCAGCAGAGGCGAGGCAAGGTCTCAGAGGACACGGATATGGAATGGGGCAGGACCAAATGCAGAGTCGAGTTGGTTCAAGAGTGAGAAAACCTAGGGCCTCTGCTTTCCCTCTGGCTTCAGTGCGGAGACTGGGCGAACCCAATACCCCCAGACCTCCTCGCCAGTTCAGGTAAAGAGATCTGGATCGCCTGCCAGACTCTACGTCACCTGTGATATTCAGTACATCACCCAGCAAATTTCCTAGGGCTTCTGGTTGAAGAATCACCGGCCTGTGAATGCTTGGGGACCTTTGTGGTATCTTGATTTAGCTTCTCATTCAAATATTTTAGACATACAGAGGTTCAAAATTCTCTGAGTTCAAAATTCAGTTCAATGGAGTATTTACCATTTTATTGGAGTTTCATAAAGAGTTCCCCTCACCTGTGACATTTTCTTCAGCTTCAGTTATTTCCTTTTTACAGACTACTTCCCTGTGAGTCACTCATTTATTCCTTTGACATCCAACTGATAGTCCCCAAGCCAGGGGGCAATGTGTCAGGTGCTCAGAAGGCAACACTGAATTGGACACAGCACAGCAGAGTAGAAAAAGAAAAAGAAAAAAACAACAACCTGGGTTTGAATTATGACTCTGCCTTGGGGCAAGCATTTATCCTTCCAGGTCTCAGTTTTCTTATCTGTGAAATGGGAACAATAATACCTTTAATGTATTTAAAGCACTTGGAACACAGTAGGGGCTCCAGAAATAGTGGGTGTGTTTTCACCCCAAGCCGTGCAGGGGTCTTCAAACTACGGCCCGCGGGCCACATGCGGCCCGCAGAGGAGTCTGATCCGGCCCGCCAGGTTTTTTGGGCAGTGAGCGCAGCCGAGGTGTTACAGTAGGAATTAGTAGTTCATATAGTCTGGCCCTCCAGCTCTCTGAGGGACCGTGATCTGGCCCCCACTTTAAAAAGTTTGAGGACCCCTGCGTAAGAGGGTCCAACCTCCAGCCCTTACGCTCACAGGTGAGGTTGATCTAAGATAAGTTGTTTATCCTCTTCTCACCTCCACTCCAAAGTCAGTGTGGACAGTAACAGCTAGATAGGAGATAATTCATATAGGTTTTTCATAGTTTCCTAGTTCAACAACATCAGCTGCTGCTATTAAGAAGGTCAGGGTGAGGGATGACAGCCAGATTCAAGAAGAGCCGGGATGGCTGGGAACAAATTCTCCCCACCTCGTCTTTTCTGGAAAAGCAGTGGTTTCTAGACCCCACTCTGCATGTGAAGAGCAGGTCTTTGTACACAGAGAGCCAGGCAGTATGGATTCAGACCACAGTGTGAGCCCGTCTAAACTGTAGGCAGGTCGGAAAAGAAGGCAATTTCATTATCTCCCGTCGCCCACGTGGCTTACCGAGGCGCTTCCTCGAATATGTTCTTCGGGCCCGCTTAATGAAGGTACAAAACCCACTGGCAATTAGCGGCACCCATTTGTGTGCCAACAATTCATATGCGAAAGTCAACATCCCGCCGCAATGACAGCGTTTAATTTGCAGAGCAAATCGTCCTTAAAAACCATTTATGCCGCAAGCTGCTCCTGCAGGCTGCCTGCTTAGGTGACGTGAGGCTATTTTAGCAAATCCTTTTTTCTTCTTCTGCTTCTTTTTAAAACAATTATTTTTATTAATGTCAGAGAAGAAGGGCGAGGGAGAGAGAGATAGAAACATGAACGATGAGAGAGAATCACTGGTTGGCTGCCTCCTGAGGGGTCCTAACGATACCCCAGGACAAACCTTTGAGACCACAGAGATCACAGTGTGTGGGCCAGAGGCGTGGTGCCCACGTACGTCCATGCAGACATGACCGCACTGTGGCCGGGTTCTGCATTTCCAGGGTCCTGCGCTGGGTGCATCTTAGCATTGCTTCTGAGAGTGATGCTGCTCAGACCCTCTCTCCCTGAACCCCTGGGGAGCTGTTAAAAGCAGACGTTCCCTCATCCCGTTCCAATGGCTGCAGATATCTCAGAATATCTCTGCACACATCGCTGCCTCTAACTAATGGGGTCATCAGAGCCGCTGCAAAAACTTGCTAATGTGCTCCTGAAGAAGCACAGAATTCCTACGCCACAATTTAGATGAAAACGTTAGTGTAATTGTTTTTTTGTTTTTGTTTTTTTGTGTGTGTGTTTTTGTAAATGTAGGCACTTCATTTTATGCATTTAAAAATATCCTGAGGCAGGACCCACCAGATGGCTAAAGGGGGCGAGGCGCCCAAACGTTTAAGAAAAATTAAGTGAATGATGGGTAACGGGGAGCCCCTGTGACGGCGGGCATCCCGTGACGTTGGGGGTTTGGTGAGAATGGAAATGCAGTTTCCGGGCTCAGGTGCCGGGGGAGCAGATGCAGTGATCGCAAGGACCCTCGACGGAGGCTGCTTCGCTTCCCAGAGGCTCCACACGCCTGTCCTGTGCAGGGAATTCCCACGGGAGGAGGCGCCCGTTGCCTTCTGGGTCCCGAAGCTTTGAACAGCTCCTGATTTTCCAGACTCACATCCATTCATCCTTCAGCATAAGCAAGCCACGTGTTTCTGAGCTCAAAGCTCTAGTCCCACCAGGAACTAACACACAGCTAAGTCATTGACAACCAACGGGATCCCAAGTAAGTACGGTTTCACTTTACTCTGGCTGGCGGGTTCAGAGAGCACAGCCCTAAATGAGGGGGTGAATGTGTGACATGTCATTGCTCAAACTGTGGCATCCCCACCTTCGTGACAATCCCTCCCTTCTCGCCACCTCTCTCTGTCTCTCTCTCTTTCTTCCTCTTCCCTGCTCTTAGTATTTCCTGAGGACCTACTATGTGCCAGGCAGTATTCTTGGTGCTGGAGTTACATCAACGAACAAAACAAAATCTTAACTCTCCATGAGACTAGATAGTAGTAGGGAGAGATAGACAATTAAAAACATAGATGAGTAATATAGGGTGTGACTAAGGGAAGGGAAGTGACTGCTAATGGCTTCAGGTTTTGGGGGTAATAAAAATGTTCTAAAACCGAGTGTGGTTATGGTTGCAAAACTCAGGAAACATACTAGAAATCATTGAATTGCGTATTCTGAATAGGCGATTTGTATTTCAATTATATCTCAGTGTAGCTGTTATTAAAAAAAAAAAAAAAGACAAAAACTAGAGTAACTGCTGGAGAGAAGGGTGAGGCAGTGAAGGGGGATAAAGATCCTCCTGGGATCATAATTATTGATTTGAGAGAGAGAGAGAGAGAGAGAGAGAGAGAGAGAGAGAGAGAGAGAGAGGGGAAGGGAGAGGGAAGAGAGAGGGAAACATTGATCAGCTGCCTCATGTACTTGGCCCTACCAGGGACTGAACTCGCAACCCAGGTATGTGCTCTGACCGGGGAATTGGACACACTGACCCATGGTGTATGGGATGATGTTCCAACATATGAGTCAGCAGGCCAGTTTGGTGTGTGTGTGTGTGTGTGTGTGTGTGTGTGTGTGGCGGGGGGAGATGGTCAGGAAAAGCTTCCTTGAGAAGGTCATCCTGGGGTGAGGCTTGGAGGTCATGAGTGAGTAAGCCCTGTGGGTATCTGGAGGAAGAGTGGTACGGGAAGAGAGGCCAGGAAGTGCAAAGGTCCTGCGGTCGCCTGCTGTGTTTAAGGAACATCGTGGGGCCAGGTGGCTGCCTTTCAGTGGGCCAGAGGGGAGAGTGGAAGATGTCTGAGTGACCTGGGGGGGGGGCCTGGAAGCATTCTGAGAACTTGGGGTTTCCCCTGGATCAGATGGGAACCAGAGGAGGATTCAGACTAGAGGAGAGAGAGATCTGATATATACGTTAAAGGAATCCCGTAGTGATAACCAAGTGAACAGACACTATTCATACACCCTCACTGGGTGCCAGGCACGGGGCAAACTCCTTTATGGGCATAGCTCCTCCAATCACCCCAGCTACCCTCTAAGGGAGGAACTATTACTCTCTCTGTTGTGGGAAACTGAGGCTCAGAACAGGTCAGGCAGCTGACTCGCATCAGCGGCAGGGCCAGGGCACTGACCAGGCCTGCCTGACTATAGAGGCCCCGCCTGTCCCACGGCCATCGTGGCACTGTGTTGTGCACACGGCAGGTATTCACTGGAAGGTGCCATCTGGCTGGCTATCACGCACTGCCCTGGGGTGGGGGCACCTCAGGAAGGGAGAGGGCGAGAGAACGTGCATCCACTTACTCAGCTCCGCGATGCTGCCCACCCGGGTGGCCAGAAGGGACTGCTCGATGGTCCTCAGCTCCGACTGGCTGAACATGGGCACGTCCCCCGGCTTGTTTGAGCGCTGCGGGTCCCGGTGCAGATTCAGGCTGTCCGGCAGGCACAGCACTCCTGCGGGCCGGGGAAGAGGGGATGAGAGGAGAGCAGATTGTTACTTTTCGGCTAACCAGAGGAGGGGCGTCAAACTGTGCACAGCCTTGAACTGCACCGGAGCTGGGACCACAAACCCAACGTGACAGCCAAGACTCCCTGCAGGAATGATATCTAGCTATTTTACCAGGAAAAGCTTGCCTCAAGGCCCCGACCTACTAATTTAAACAAACATGCGGGCATTGGTCTGTATGCAAATTTCCACAGGGCACAAAGCAGAGCAGCATTCTGTCTGCTCAGAGATGCCTCGTTCTCCTCCAGAGAGGCAGCTGCTATCCCTGGGTGTGTGTGTGGGGGGGGGGGGGGGGGGGGGAGAAGAGCTGTTGGTTACTCTGCTGCAGTCACTTCCGAGGACTTGCCCAACGAATGGAACCCCTGGCTGGGTGGTTATCTGTCAGACAAGGCTCTTGCTTTCTCTGGAAAGCAATGTGAGGAGGGAAAGAGACTTGTGGAAATCTCTGGAATCTAAGTACTCTCTTCCCTTCCTTCCCATTCCACGCTCACTTAGCAAGAACCTCAGCACGTACTCTGAGACTTTAGTCAGAAGTACGACCTGGTCCCAGGCTCCAAAGGCAGAGTGTGCTTTCTCGCTCCTTGCCTTTGGGCTTGACGCCTCACTCTGGCCAAAGGTATGTTCATGAACACGATGGAACTCAAGGCCTGCAGAGCACCTGTGCAGTTGAACTTGCTCTCTTGTGCCTCTGCCATCATCATGAGAGAAATATGCCCTGTCTAACCTGCTGGTCTAAGGAGGGGGAGAGAGAGACACGGAGCCAATCTAGTGCCCACCTGAAGCTCAGAGCTGCCCCACAAACACAAATGCTAACTTGGTATGTCTTTGAGATAGTGGGGGTTGTTTGTTACTCAGCATTAAGATGGTGATAACTAACAGATACACCTACAAAGTGCCAATCGCTGAGGATTGGAAGATATGATGAACAAGGCAGGCACTGTGCTGTATTAGGGACAGAGGACACAGTGATGGACAGAATACATACACTCCTGTTCTCGGTGGGCTCACAATTTAAGCAAAGGAGGCAGCTGAGACACACAAAGCCATAGGATAAATTCTCTATGGTAGGAAGAAACGAGGAATGAAGGCATGGGACCTGAATAATGAGTGGTTGTCAATAAGTAGGAAGCTCTTATTGAATACCTGCTATATTCCCAACCATGCTAGGCATTTTGAAGATGCAAAAGAAGCAGAAGGTGCATTTAAGCAGTTTATGAATCAACTAGAGAGACAAGTCGAGCAATGGCATAATTGAGGGACAATAGGACAGTTTCAATACATAGGTGCTGAATTATTTAAGTCAACTGGCAGGGTGAGGGGGAACAGACAGAATATCTGTAGTTCAAAGGTCACTCCTCATTCTGTTTGAACCACAAAAACTCAGCAAACAAAGTTTCTCCTCTGAGGATGGGCGGACGTGTGGTGGCACCGGTCACACGCCTCTCCTGGCCCCTGCTGCCTCATTAGTGGCTCCAGCCATACCGGCCAGTCCATGGTCCCCGGCCAGTCCACCTTCACACCTCAAGGTGGACCCAATGGGGAAGGTAACTCTAGAAGACCTTTTTGGGATAAATAATGAATGAGCAGACGAATGATGTAAATGATGATTCAGTTTCAATGTTTTTATCATCAGGAAACTGGTCAAGTATGTGTCTACCTAAGATTATTCTTTAAACCACTGTTTTTCAAACTTTTTTGACCGTGACCCGTAATAAGAATACATTTTATATCAGGACCCAGTACACCCACCACCACCACCACCACCACCCACACATACACTCTTCCTGTTCTCCATGGAAAACAAAAACAAAAACAACTTCATGGAGAATAATACTGACCCTTACTATTATTACACGAAGCACTCTCAATTTTTTAAAATACATTTTTTATTGATTTCAGAGAGAAAGGGAGAGGAAGAGAGAGACAGAAGCATCAGTGATGAGAGAACCATTGATCAGCCGCCTCCTGCATGCCCCCCACTGGGGACCGAGCCCACAACCTGGGCATGTGCCTCTGACTGGAATAAAACCCGAGATCCTTCAGTCCGCAGGCCAATGCTCTATCCACGGAGCCAAACAAACCAGGGCTTAATTTTTTCCTTTTTACTTCTCTTCTGTTTTATTAATTGAAAAATGCTATCTGCAGTATCAGAAAGGATTTTTGCTTTGAACACCACTGTGGATTATGCTGGCACACAAATTGGCATTAGCTGGACAACACAGAATCACCCTGCTGGCTCTAGGCTGGACATTGCCTAGAGCCAGCAGGCTCTGCAGGGGATGTGGAGATGACCGAGAGGTGATCCCTTCCCTTTTCAGGGAAGGCAAGCCCTTCGCAGAAATTCCCATCACCCAAAACCGGCCTCCCGCCTGTCCCCTTGTGCTGAACAGCTGAGTCATCCTCCTGATGACCGGGGATGCCCTGAGTCATCCTTGCTCCCTCCTGTTTGTTCACCAGCCTAGACGTTTGGTCAGAGGCCAAGTCAAGTAGGTGTTGTCATGCCAACAGTGTAGGGCCAATTCCTCATCTGGTGCTCTTGATGTCCTGACTCTTAGTCAGAGACGTCCTACCCTTGGAGAGCTCCCTGCAGCAGGCACTGGATGACCAGGACCCAGTGGGACAAGGGACCCCAGGCTCCTGGTGGTAGTTATGGGGCTTCACAGCAAAGGAGGCCCGAGAGAGAGTCCCAGTGCTGTGAGGAGGAAGTTACCTAATCCAGAGGAGAAATAAGCCATGTGTGCTCGCGGGATTGCTTTCTTGGTATTTGCATGATGTTCAGCAAGTCCCCATCCTTGACCTGCATCTGAAACGTTGCTTCACATGTCGATTGAGGCCTAAGCAAACAGGATGTGGAGTCTGGGACCTGACTTTCAGACGTGGCTATCAGTCCCCCTGTGCTTAACCTTGGGCAGGTCACAGGGCCACTCTGGACCTCATTTCCTCTTCTGTGAAAGGTGACAGTTCCGTCCTTGTCTCCCTTACGGGGTGTGCTGGGATAAAATGAGATAACGTATACCAGAGGATTTTGCATGTGCTGAGCATATGGTAACTGAGATGAAATCAGTTAATGTGTACAAACTCAGCTTTAGACCGCTTTCTGCTTTTTGTCACAAGAATAAACAATTTCCCTTGGGATTATTTCTCCTTCTTTTAGAGGGTTCTGACATTTAAATGTGAAAACATAATTACTCAAAGAAGCTGTGAAAGCTAGATTACTGAGATGTGAAGAATCTAAATTGAATGATTATGCAAAGATTATAAATGAGGGCCCCGCCCGGGTAGCTCAGTTGGTTAGAGTGTCATCTTCATATGCCACAGTTGCAGGTTCGATTCCGGTCAGGGCACATACAAGAAGCAACCAATGAATGCATAAATAAGTGGAACAACAAATCTATGTTTCTCTCTCTCTCTCCAAAGTAAAAAAATAAAAAAATAGATATATAGGATTTATTTTCTTCTTGAAGACTCTAGATGGGGTAGCACATAAACTAGAGGGTTTTTGTTGTTGTTGTTCTATTTTATTATTATTATTATTTATTTATTTTTGCCTAAAAATCAACCAGGTCAATAAAAAGGTCCCAGCTTCATATTTCAGTGTCAGATGCAGCCCTCAGTTTTGGACTGCTCATCAATTTCCACCATGGGAGCCAAGGACAGCTGCAGCCTGGGGATTAAAACTCAAGTTCAAAGACATGGAGAATGAAGGTTCAGATATGACTCTGATTGGACCTAAAGAGAATAATTTCTCTAGAGAGAAGGTGGTCATCAGCTATGGTCCAGAGGAGACTGAAGAGGTCATGGCCTCCCTGAAATGCTATTACTCTGGAGTCGGTTGTGTATCTTCTAAGGGAGAAGTTCATTCACATCCTAAGGGGGTCTGGGGGTCCTAACAGCTGACGAACCGATGCTTCTGAGGTCCACACTCCCAGCCGCCACCAGGCCCTCTGCTCTGGGACCAACGGGCCGTAGTGGGGACAGAGTGGGCTGGGCATGGCCATGGCCTTGATGGAGCTGAGCTCCCATCCTGCCGCAGCCCCTGTGCAGCCCGAACAAAGACCTCCCCAGATCCCCAGTCAGCTTCCGTGTCTGCAAAGACAGGTTCAAATATCTCCTTCATCGCTTTCTTGGGGTGATTACGCAAGATAATATATCAAAGCCTCCGCTCTATACACACCCTGTGTTCGCAGATGAGCAGTTTCTTTTCTTTAATGCCTGGATTCTAACAGTCTGGAGGGCCATCTTTCCAAAATCTTGTGCAAATGGAGACCGACCGCACTTTGGTTAGGTCACTTGGGACATAACACAAGAGAGCTACTCCTCTGGATGGGCCCCTGGGCCAACCACGTCGGGCATCTGATGGAGGATCAGGGGTCACTGCTGCCTTGCTAGATGCCTACCTTCCTATCTGCATAGGATGACCCCTTAGCAAATACACCGCCCCGCCATCCTTTCTCATCCTTTCTCTGCATCTCCATCTATGACTGGGTCTGGATAGCATCCAGACCCACCAAGAGAAACCCAAACAAGACAGCCGTCAACACTCACCCATTCTCCTCTCATTTATGATGATGATGGAGGAGGAAGAGGAGACTGCATAGGTCTTGGTGCCTGGGGCACAGGCTTGGGCTGAGCCTGGTCTGTCTTTGTCTGCAAGAGCAGTCTGCCTACTTCCTGCCTGTCAAGCTACCCCTTGGTTTCTGCTACGTTAGCCCCAGAATTCAAGTGGGGGGTCCTGGCAGCTGTCCCAGCTTTAAGCAATGGGAGGGAAGCAGCTGGGGTGCAGCAGCCAGCCGTGGAACAGGCACCAGGCAGACCTGGCAGGTTCCGGTTCCCGCCCTGCCGCCTCCCAGCTGTGGGCAGGGCCTTGTGCCTGGGCTTCCCTGAGCGCCCCTTTCTCCTTCGATGAAATGCCTGATGCTATCTACCTCCTAGTGTGACGGGGAGGCCCTAATGGGATAATATATGTGGACAACCTGGCACCGAAAAGGGGTTAGATAAATGTTTGCTAATAGCCCAAGTGAAGTTCTTTGAAGCTGAAGATTTAAGAATTCAATAATACCACGATGCCAGAAGGCTCTGTGTTACCATTAGATTTATTAAGAAACAGGATAGGAAGTTATCAGATTCCCCCTGCCCCCTCCCTAATGTTTGCACAACCATTTTATTTCTGAGAGACTTAAAGTGGGAAATAGATTCAGAGCTGGCTCGGTGAACCCATTCATTCCTCTGAGAAAGGCATGCTGTACTCCAATTAGGATAAACCCAGACCATGGTTCATCCCCTCCACTTCCCCAAACAAATTCTAGCCCAAGAAACAAGTTCTTCAGAAGTCTGCAATCACATCATCAAAAGAAACAAGAGGCAGTGGAGAATGGTCAGACACCGGTTTGATGACGTGCCCTGACGTGGGGCCTAAAGGACACAGAGGAAGGAGCAGGCTGACCTACAAAGGACATGACATCACTCTGGATCCTCTTCAGCCTCAGACACTGAGCACCAACCACAGACAACGGGATGCATGCATCCCTGCCCTCAAAGGCTCCCACTTGGCCGGAGAGACAGACCCACCAACTGAAACACTGTGGGAAGAAGACTGGAGGGCAGGGGTGTGGGGTCCACATGGGAGCACAGCAGGGCCAGCCCTCGTCAGCCGCGGGAGCAGGAAGAAGGCCTTCCAGCAGAGTGCAGAGTGTGGAGCCCGAATGAATGCCCAGGCTCAGTGGGAGCGGTGCTACTTCCCAGCAATGTCACCTTGGGCATGCCGTTGGGCCTCCCTGTAACTGCCCTTCCTTGCAAATAATACGGGAATGGTCACAGCATGATCCTCGAAAGGTGACTGGAAGATCAAATGAATTAATACATGTCAATCTTGGCCCCTATAAATAGCTCACTTAACGGCAATGTGTTGGAAGGACGTTCCAAGGAAGAATGTGCCTATGGGAGAGTGGCTGGGGCGGAGAGTGCCTGATGGGAGCGGAGGGCAGAGGTGGGGGAAGCTGGGTGGGGAGGCAGGGGGAACCACGGGGAACGTTGGGCTTTGGGCCAAGACGGATTTGGACTTAAAAAACGGAACCTTCACCTTCTAGGTCCTGTATCTCTCTATTCCCGCTTTCCCAGCCCAAATTCTAGAGAGAGTGGTCTGCATCTTCTATTTCCGTTGCTTCCCTTCTCCTCCTCACTATCTCTACACCATGTTCTCTCCGTTTTCACTGGGTCCCCAGCAAGTCCATGTTCATTCTCCAAGGCCCAACTGAAATGTACCCAGACTCCAAAAAGCAAAAGAAGCAGCAGGCTCTGTTCTTAGGGAGTTGGCGGTCCAGAGACAACAAGAAAAGGGCACCCAGTGTGCCCGTGGGGGGCTGAGATAGAGAGAGGCAGGGACAAAGAAGGGCAGGGTCACAAAAGAGGAAAAGCCGCCCTCCCCACATGAACCCCACGAAGCAGGTTTCCTCGCAGGCAGCTCAGGAGCCATGGGAGCGAATTAAAACTTGGGTTAGAACTCACTACAGACTGATTCATTTGCCTCTCAGCATAACCATTATGGCTTGCCTCAGTTTCAGTTCTTACAAGGGTATTTCTTGGATCACATGATCTCACACATCTAGAGGAAATAATGAACAACATAAACTGATGAACAAAAACAGACCTAGAGAAAGAGAAGCAGCGATCAGACTCTCAAACCTCAGAGGGAAGGTAGGGGAGGGTGGGGATGAGGGGGAGGGATCAACCAAAGGACTTGTGCGCTTGCACAAGGGCCTAAACAGTGGCCATGGACAAGAGGGGGGTGGGGGCATATGTGGGGAGGGGTTTGGGATGGGAATGGGGGGATAAGGACAATTATGTGATACCATAATCAATCAATAAAAATAAATAAAAATAAATAAATAAATAAATAAATAAATAAATAAAACTTGGGTTAGAGGGTGTTCATCCCGGGAACGGGACACAGAGGCGGCCGTGCTGTCATTAAGGCACGGTAACGGTACAGGTGCAGAGACAGTGGGACGACAGTGTGGCTCTAACACCAATTGCATAAATGAAAACACCAACTGGTATAAAGCCATAAAGAAACAGAGGGCAAAATAGTCTATTCATTTGCTTCTTCAGCAAGCAGTACTGAGCCTCCACTAGGAGCTGGGTGTGATTCTGGGTACTGGGATCCAGTAGCAAAAACACTGAATATTCTTGCCATTTTGGTATATGCATGCCAAATACATAATTAGAATATGGAGCTGCTTGGATGGTAAGTGCTTCGGAGAAAAATAGAGCGAGAAAAGGTGGATGGGAGTGCTGGGTGGGGGAGCAGGAAGGGACATTCAAGGAGAGTCTTGAAGGAAGTGAGTGTGCAAGCCACACAGTATCCTGGGGGAGTGGGAGGGTTGGGAGAGAAGGGGAGGGGAATGCAGGCCAGCAGAGGGGACAGTAAGGGGAAGGGCCTGAGGGACATGGGCTTGGCACGTTAGGGAAGGAACAGAGAAAGTGAGGGGACAAGCAGTAGGTGGGGAGGTCAGAGAGGTGGGGAGGGCAGACTGGGTGGAGCCCCATGGGCGACTGCAGACTTTGGCTTTGACTCTGAGCGAGATGAGAGGCAGCGAAGTGTTCTGAGCAGGGGAGGGATGTGATCTGATCTTTTCGGAGGGTCACTCCAGCGGGTGCGTTAGAACAGACCGGAAAGAATGGGGACGAGCCCACAACCTGGTCATGTGTCATGACTGGAAATTGAACCGTCACCTCCTTGTTCATAGGTCAATGCTCAACCACTGAGCTACACTGGCTGGGCTGCCTTGTGTGTCTAAAAGACACATTGAGGTTATTTTTAACTGTTCCTTTCCCAGATTAACTTTAATTCTGAATCAGTAAGCATCTGAATATGGTTCAAATGGTGAAGGTGAACCCACTAGACAGGGAAGGAAGGAGATGATGGGCAGTAGGGGAGGGAAGGAGGTATATGTCCATTAAAGAGCATTTGTTATTTGATTACATTATGTACATTGTGTGCCTTTCCCTGTTGCCAACTCTCCAGTTCCACTGTGTCCCATTGGGACTTGCTTAACAAATACAAGTTGAATTAGTGGATGACTCCTGAGTAGAGTTCTTGGTGGAAAAATAGATTAATAAGTTTTTTTTAAATATATATATTCAATTGATTTTTTTATAGAGAGAAAGAGAGAGGGATAGAGAGTTAGAAACATCGATGAGAATCATTGATCAGCTGCTTCTTGCACACCCCCTACTGGGGATGTGCCCGCAACCAAGGTACATGCCCTTGACTGGAATCGGACCCGGGACCTTTCAGTCCGCAGGCTGACGTTCTAGCCACTGAGCCAAACCCATTTTGGCAATAAGTTGTGTTTTTTTTTTTTTTTTTTTTAAAGGTGTTAATAACAATTTAACAGTCCCACTGAAAATGTCTCCCTGATAAAGACGAGAGGCTGAGATTTCACACCAGCTGTCAGAGCATTTTATGCCCATGACAAATATTCACTGATATGTCATCCCCTGGGGACCAAGAAACCATATCCAGGTAAGAGTGAGCGTCCCTTTAAATCGGAAGCCCATGAACCCGGAAATCTCCTTCAGGTGGAACTTCCGCAGACTAAGAGCATGGGATTCATTAATATTCATAATCCAGGCCCCCAGGGCCCATAAGATCCGGAACCATCTAAGGAAGATTAAATCATATTGAACCAAGCCTTAGTGTTTTCAGTATATTTAATTGTATTCTAAGTCTTCAAAGACTGATTATTTTTAATTACACACCCTGGTGGCTAGAATGTACCACGTATTTGATAGGATATAGTGGGGAACTCTTCCGCAGGATGTTTAATACGTTGAAATACTCTATGGCTGACCGCACGGAAGGACAGGGGTGTGTATATCTACAGGCGTAGAGGAGATTAGGCTAACATTTTGAGAACTAGCTAATGCTGCTGTGAACGTAGTGTAGATTTTAATGACACGTAAAAGCATACATCTGCCAGTGGCAGCAATGCGTGTATATGCTGATAGGACCCTCCATTGCAAATACAGCAGGCTCTCAACTAATGTTGTTTTGTTATAAGGTTGATGAGATGTGGTAGGAACTTAACTCTTGTCTCTATGGTAAAATTGGTTTTGTTATTTGGTTATATGTCCTTCGGCTTAAAGTCACAGAACCCAACGAGGACGCTAAGTGAGGATTTACTGCGCAAAGATTGCAAAATTGGCTTTTAAAAGCATTAGGATCCCATTAGGCTACAGTCAGCAGCTGATTACAGAGCAACAATAAACCACAAGAGGACTCTGAATTCTCTTTTATTGTTGCTGTTAAAAGGTACTGCACTTTAGACAAGGCCAGGGCTCCTGGTGAAGGGAGTTCACTGTCCTTGCTGGTGAGGAGGGTCCCTTCTCCTCCCTCCCGTACCTCCCCACATGTACTGTACTCACCATGTATTTTGCTGTCTATATTCAAATATTTTTTAAAAAACATGTTTTTTATTGACTTCAGAGAGGAAGAGAGAGGGAGAGAGATAGAAACATCATTGATGAGAGAACTGATTGGCTGTCTCCTGCATGACCCCTACTGGGGATCAGCTTGCAACCTGGGCATGTGACCTGACGGGGAATTGAGCCATGGCCTCCTGGTTCATGGGTTGATGCTCAATCAGTGAGCAACACTGCCAGGTTGAATTCAGATGTTTCCACATCTGGGCCTTGCTGACTCCACAGGGACTGCACATCCTGGGTTAGCCTGTTCCTACAGACAGCAAACTACTTGCTGGTGAGTGCACTTCTCAGATGCAAATCAGCCAGCCCTGGGCCTCCTTAGCCAGGTTCTCAGCTCCAGGCCACTATCCACCTGCCCTAATCACCCGGGGCCAGGCACCAGACACCAGAGACAAGGCCAGGCCCCGGAGCCCACTGAGGTGGTTCACACTAGTCAGCTCTACATCTGCTCACCCTTCCTTGCCGGTTCCTCTGCATGAAAACCACAGTCCCAGGGGAGGGACCAAATGGTCTTCCCGCACCAGAGGCCACTCAGTGCAGGGGCCAGGCAGGCCTCAGCGGTAGCCGGCTCCACAGCAAAGCAATGGTCCTTGTCCTGTCAGTGTGAATTCATAGGCCAATTTATTAGAAACCTTTGTTCAGGGAGTCCAGCTGCTAGTTAGGTGAATATTCTTGTTATCTGAAATTTGTACATACATACATACACATGCATGCACACAGGTATGGATAGCCATGCACATACACACACACACACACACACACACACACACACTTTAAAGTTGCCCATCCATCCATTTGCCATATGTACATGTGTGTATAAACAAGAGAAATGACACACTTTTAACCTGGGAGAAGTTTCTCAACAAATGTGACTATCCATTTTGAAAGTTTGTGTTCTGTCGTTTAGAACCAGTGAGCCATGAAATCACGAACCGCGGAAGTGGGGAAGGGTTAGACACCACTAACCCCAGCTCCCCGCCAGTCAGCACAAATGTTTCCTGAGTGCCTACTATGTGCCACCCTGGGTGAAGCCGTGGTCCCTCCTTATGGAAGCTTACAGCTAAACTCTTTAACTGAGGCATGAAAGGAAAGGAAAGGGGCTTACTGAGCGAGGGAAAGCTTTGTGTCCTGGCATGTGGAGGGGAAGCCACGCCTGCCCACAGGGGTCAGAGAGTGGAGGTGGGAAAGATCCACTTCCTGGAGAAGGAAGGATGTGCGCCTAGTCTTGGGGGAGGAGATGGGCGGCAAATGGCTTCTCCGGGGACTCAGGGAATTAGGGCATCGATTTTCTGACACTGAAAAGCTCTCTCCTGGGAATGTGAGTGGTTTTGAGACATGCCTTGTCATTCATTATTCAACAAAATACTCACTGAAAACCTTCTTAGTGCCAGATACTGTACAGGATGATGATGATGGTGGTGGTGGTGATGATGGTGGTGGTGATGGTAATAATAGTTATGATAATGGTGATAATGAATATATTGATGATGGTGATGATGGTAGCTAACACCCACTATGTACCAGTCCCTATTCCAAGTAATTGCCGTATACTCATACATTTATATCTTCAGGTGGTAGGCATGAAATATTTGCCGAATTAAGACATTAGTGAGTAGAGGGTGACTTTGGTTTCTACCACCCTAAGCCCACAACTGGGCACCTTGGTGGTGGGACAGTGGATAAATCAGAATGAAGGGAAGGTAGGAGAGAGGAAACAGAGACAGAAACAGCGATGTGATACAATCACACACAACACTGGTGTATGGGCTCTGGAGCCGAAATTCAGGCTTTGTTACGGATGACCTCTATTCACACTCTGGCCAAATGAATGAACCTCCCTGTGCCTCGGTTTCCCCTCCATAATGGGGGTGGCGGTAGGAACAGCATAGGGTTGTGGCGTATATATCCACACCTGAGCAGTGTCTGGCGCATACGAGATGCGCAATACCGGTGTTTCCTGTGATTATCAGCTGCTCGGCAGGACTCAGCCAGGCCACTCCGCAGCAGAGTGGGCTGCTCCAGCTTCCGCACGCTGGCTTTTCCTCGCAGACCAGCTCTCAGATCTCATTGGCAATCTTTACAGCCTCCGTTCTCGCTGCTCTCCTGGATGCCCGAATCCCCACTCCTGATGAAACCTGATTTCCTAGTTTGCATCTTTATGTCTCCCCAGCCAAGGAAGACATCATCAAACAGATGACATTTGAGCTGAGTCTTTAGGAATGTATAATTGTAAAAAGGGAGGGAGTTAATAAAAAAAAAAAAGAAAGAAAAAGAAGGATCTGGTCTGGCTGGAGGGGGGAGGAGGGATGGAGAGGTGAGGCCTGGTGGGAATGCAGGCGCAGGCGGTGCTGGGATGAGACAGGGGGGCAGAACTATCGCGTGCAAAACCATGGCCACCAACCGCATCAACATTTAAAGTTCACCGGGGAGCCATTCGCACTTCCAAAGCTTTATAAAGTCATAATTGCTATGTACATCCTGGGGGGTGGCATTTATCCTGGCGGTGGTATTAGTACTGGTACAAATGGGACTTTGTCGTAATAATGGCATTAGTAGTCATAGCCATGATAACAGCAGTAAAAGGAACAGTGCCTGCTCTGTGGGAACGGAGCCATCATCATCGCGGATATCGTTATCCGCATCGCCATCACCCTTACCGTTAGCTCGCATTTAGTGCTTGCTATGTGCCATTCTGAATATGTTGTTTTATGTCATTCCATCCTCACAATAACAGTATGAAGCGGCTACTATGATGATCTCCATTTACATTGGAGAAAGCAGAGGTAGGGAAGAGTCACATGACCTGCGCAAAGCTGCACGGAAACCCAGACACCCGGGACCTGCTTGTAAAAGGGGATGTTAGGCGCAGTGAGCTGCTGCCTGGCTCACCCAGCGGGACTATGGACCTCAAGGGTCAGCTGAAGGCAGGGAGGGCTTCCCCAAAGTTCAGAGGAGCCCCTGAGAGGTGACTGTGGGGTCCTGGCTGAGCCTGGGGTGGGGGCAGCCAGTTCTAGCCTCTCTGATGTTCCTCTGGCCCCTATTGGGAATAGGGTCCTGGAATGGCTGCACCCCAGGCTTGTGACAGCCAGGCCAGGGCCGATGATCAGCACACAAGGGCAGCCAGGAGCGCCTCTCAGGCCTCCCGCCATCGGGGCTGGCCTGCCTGGCACCACCTGGCACCACTCAGCCAGGCTGAGTACCACTGCTGCCAGCCTCGAGCCTGCTACCTGCCCAGCGTTGCACAGAGGAACCCCACAGCACGGCTGAACCGGTGTATGTGGGCCTGGCTTCCCCCACGGCTGGTCCAGCAGGAGGCAGCGGTTAAGGCAGCAACGAATTAGCCCCCGTGCAAAGTAGCTCTGCTGCCTGCAAGACGGCACGTCCCCTTCCACTCCCTTCCCTGTCACCAAGGGAGGGAGGGTGGCCTTCCTGGGTCCAGAGAAGAGACAGCCAGCCTGCTCCCCACTCCTGCGTGTCCCTGTAAGTGACGGCTTCCCAGAGCCCTGCACAGTCCCTGTAAGAAGGAGGAGCTTAAATTCCTGTTTTGGGGGTGCCAGGGTGACGGCAGTGCCATCTTCTGGTGCCTGGATTAGGAAAGACCCTCAAGGCCCTGCAGTGGGGAGGGTGCGCTCCCCTGACTGCGGGGCAGGGGAGGGAGGGGGCGAAGGCTCCCATAGGCAAGAGAGCCCCAGGGAGCTGCCAGGGGAATACTTCTGTATTCTAGAGCAGCGGGGGAAAGCCCCGGCTGTGAAGGCCTGAAGTGTCCAGGAAAGAGAGCTGGAGGCAGCTGTACTCAGGTGTCCTGTGGCCACTCTCATGGCCTCCTGGCTCCTGGCCCTGCGGGGCCAGGTCTTGCAGGTGGGGCCCCTTGGGTCCCGGGCCACAAGCAGCCCAGGCTGGGTGAGGCCTCCAGTCAGCTGGCAGCGGGGCTCCCTCTGATCCCTGGTCAGCTCCTGACCCCTGACCGTTCCAGACCTTTCATCACAGTCCCCCTGGGGATCACCCAATGCGTCTTAGATCCTCTGCTTCCGACCAGGACCTAGGACTCGGTGCTCAGGCAGCTTCCACGTGGCCTGTGTATGGAGCTGAGCAGCATGGCCCGCCCCTCCTCTTCTCCTGCTTCCCGGGTGGCTTGGGACATGTCCTGGAGCCCTCTGTGCCTCAGTTTCCACATCCGCACAGTGTGGAGAATGGCACCCCCCTCTGCAGGCTTGCTGTGAGGCCTAAGAAGGTTTCCCAGTGCTGACAGGACAAGGATCACAAACTCAGCGGCTTAAATAATGGACCGTTATCGTCTCAGTCCTGGAGGCTGAATATCTGAGTTCAAAGCGTAGTCAGGGTGGCTCCTTTGGGGGGCTGTGACAGGCCTCTCCCCAGCTTCTGGCGGTTGGCGGGCAATCCTCGGCATTCCCTGGCACAGAGAAGCCTCACCCCTATCTCTGCCTTCATCTCCACATGGCGTTCTCCTGTGTGTGTGTGTGTGTGTGTGTGTGTGTGTGTGTCCAAATTCTTCCCCACCCCTTTTCTTTCATTTTTAAAAAATATAGTTTATTGATTTTTTACAGAGAGGAAGGGAGAGAAAGAGAGAGTTAGAAACATCGATCAACTGCCTTTTGCACACCCCCACTGGGGACATGCCCGCAACCAAGGCACATGCCCTTCACTGGAATCAAACCTGGGACTCTTCAGTCCGCAGACCAACGCTCTATCCACTGAGCCAAATCGGTTTTGGCTCCTCCTTTTCTTTTAAAAAATATATATTTTATTGAAGTTTTACAGAGAAGAAGGGAGAGAGACAGAGTTAGAAACATCGATGAGGGTACCACTTGTCTTGATTTAGGGACCCACCCCCTCCTGATCTTAACTAATTACATCTGCAATGAGCCTATATCCATCACCAGGATTAGGAGGTTTGAGGAGGGACACAGTTCCACGCAGAACATGCACATCAAGGTTCTCAAGCAACACCAGACCCTCTGGCTTCCCTACCGAGGAGGAGCTAGCCCCAGGGCTGAGAGAAGGTTCCAGCACTGGGGCTGCTCTGTCCATGGGCTCAGACTTCCTTACTGGGCAAGCACTGGCTGCAGGTGCCACGAGGTCCACCCTCATGCTCTGGGTGGGTTTCCACCCAGGACGTCCTGCCTCAAAGAACGCCTTCACAACCACCTGAGGCTGCACTCCCCCCCCTCTCCGCCCCCCTGACAGCTGCCTCTGCCCGAGCTGCGGAGGGACAGGCCACACTAGGGAGAGGCCATCCCGCTCTAGGTCTTTCTGGTTCTTCCCTGCGGGGACCCCAAGAGCTGGCCCAGTCCCAGGCGGCTCCTCGGGGTGCATCCTGGCCTTTACTCTGTGCTCTGTTGCGGAAGAGAAGTCTTTTCTCTGGGGCTTGGCCCTGGGGAAGCTTAGCTCCTCTCTCCAGCCTGGGGGTTCACGTTTGTCTAAGCCATTCTGCATGGACAGCAGTGGGGCACACATGCCAGATACCACCAAACACTGACTCTGGTGGCTCTGCAGGCCACGGTCGGTCATCTCCTAGGAGGACAGGCCGGTGGGTGGGATGGAGGAGCTAACGGTGATAAGACACTTCATCCAATGCCAAAACAGGTGTGGCCCAGTGGATAGAGCGTCGGCCTGCGAACTGAAAGGTCTCAGGTTCGATTCCGGTCAAGGGCATGTACCTTGGTTGCAGGCACATCCCCAGTAGGGGGTGTGCAAGACGCAACTGGTTGATGATTCTCTCTCATCGATGTTTCTAACTCTGTATCCCTCTCTCTTCCTCTCTGTAAAAAATCAATAAAATATGTTAAAACAAACAAACAAACAAAAAAAGACACTTCATCCAAGAACCACAGTTCCTGAAGGATAGCATCCCTTTTTGCCATCCGATGCCCTCCCTCATCAGGTCCTGTTTTGGCATTCTACCCACCTACACGCTGGCTATCGCCTACTCCTTGTGGACTTAAACATTCTCTGGGGCTTTTCCCTCTACATTTGCATGAATGCTGTTCCCTCTGCCTGGAATGCCGTTCTCTATCCTCACTTCAATCCATCTTCCTAAAGGCTTTGCTCAAAGGCCACCTCCTCTGGAGATGGATGAAATCTGTTCCTACACAAGTTCCTACAGCCCCTGGCATCATACCTCCTGCCTGTACCGCACACCGGGGGCTTCTCACCAAGGACCCCCTCCATGTGGTGGTCGAGAACATGGGATCTGAGGTTGCTTATCCTGGATCAAGTCCTGCATACCACTTGCTCGCTCCCTTCCCCTCTCAGCCTTCTTTCTCGACTGAAACATGGAGCTAATAACAACAGTGCCCACTTCCCTGAGTTACTGTTTTACAGCCTCTGTTAAGTACTGAGCCACGCTATAGGACCTCCTATGGGCTCTATATGTCAAGTGGTTATCACAGTGCCTGGCACAGAGGAGGTGCTCAGTAAATTTCAGGACTGTCATCACCATTATCAATCCCCGGGGAGATATTAGGAGAACAGGCTTGCCCACAGCGCCAAGGTGAATTGATAATGACCAATTAAAGGGTACTAACCAGCTTCTAATTCCACAGTGGCCTCTAGAGAAGAAGGAGATGAGGAGCAATAACAGCAAACATCTACTTCATGCTGCGTGCGTCCCAGGCACTGTCTTCAGCATTTTATGTAGATGTATTAGCTCTGCAATTCTCACGACAGCCCTAAACAGTAGAGACCATTAGCTTTCTTCTAGAGACGTGAACACTGCCACACAGAGAGGGCAAGTAACCAACCTGAGATCACACAGCCGAGCTGGAATTCAGTCCCAGGCTGCCCGGCCCCCTCAGCCCCTCTACACTGTCCTAAAGACTCTGGTGCCCTAAGAGGGTGTGTTTGTAACGTCTCTTTCAAACAGAGACCTCCGGAGCTCACCCTGGGGCTTCCTAGAAAAGGAGAAGCCAGTGTCAAAGGCCACCAGGGAATCTGAAAGGTGTCTTTATGCACCACTTTCCGCTGTTTAGTCTGAGCCCCGTCCACAACACCTGGGACTGCCTACCTTTTACAGGGCTGGCAAACATCTGGAGTCCAGATGCAGCCGCCATGCCCCGGGCCAAGTAAACATATGTGCGAGTTTTCAAAGCTATGGGTCCTCTAAGCATTTTCAAATATGTTGTGAGAAGGAGGAAGACTGGAGTTAGAAAGGAGGTTGGGGGACTGCAGTTAGAAAGAACATCTTCAGGAAGAATCTCGAACCAATCCCATTTTCCCTGTGAGTTTCAAAGCTTGGGAGGTCTAGGCAGCTCAAAGGCTGCTCCTGGCTCAGTGTGTATTAAGGAAAACCTAGAAGCTGTTTGGGCCCTAGGTTATTGGTTGGCAAACTCATTAGTCAACAGAGCCAAATATCAACAGGACAACGATTGACATTTCTTGTGAGAGCCACATTTTTTAAACTTAAATTTCTTTTAACACAATTTCTTCAAAATAGACTCACCCCAGGTCGTGGTATCTTGTGGAAGAGCCATACTCAAGGGGCCAAAGAGGCACGGTTTGCCGACCACTGCCCTAGGTCATGTGGGGGGAGTGGGGGTCAGAGGCTGAGAAGGTGGGAATCGGGGGCAGCCAAGGCAGAAAACGACTCTTAGATTCTAGATGATGATGATGATGATGATGATGATGAGACCAGAGCCCTGTCTTCGAAAGGTGAGGCGAGAGGGGTGCCAAGCTCCCAGGCATACTAGTTACAGAACATTAAGTACGAGGGGAGGGGGGCGAGACTGCATTATTTCCTGAGATCCAGTCCTTCCTGAATTTGTCGTCTCCTTACTCAAACCGTTCAAATGATAGGAAATGAAAAAAACGTTCAACAATTTCCCACAATGACTGTCTTATTGTGCCTCGCTTAATTATTTCCTTTAAACTATTATCAAACTTCTGTTCCAACCGCATCCCAGCCCATTTACTCAGCAAACACTTTTTATGAGCAACTACTGCATGCCACTTGCCAGACTAGGCACGGGAGGCTCCACAGTACACCAGACCCACGTGGCCATCGCCTTCCTGGACCTGCCCTCGTGGTCTCCCGGGCCCTCTCCACCCAATAGTCACAGCTTTTGAAACTCAAACAAGATCATGTCTTCTTAGAAAAAAAAAAAAAAAAAAAAAACGACATACAACTAAACAACAATTGAAACATAACTGTCATAGAATTTCAGCTCTGGGACAAGAATCCGTGTGTGAAACCAACCCAAATAGAGCGGAGCACCTGGGCCATCGTACATGCTCCTGATTTGTGTCCCGAGGAAGGCCTATGCTGAGCTTACCATGTGCCATGTGGACAGAGCATGTCATGTGACCTGGGCTCTCGGTAGGGATTTTCCCAGGAGGCTGTTCTTCGAGGCACTGGGTCCTCAAAGGGCTCAGAGGAAAGGTCTTCGGTAGCAACTGCAGCTTTTCTTCTCCTGACCAATAGGTGTGTCTGATGGCCACTGGGACGGCGTAACTGACCGGGTTTCCCTTTCTTTGATGCCTCCCTGGAAGCTCAGAGCCCTGTTTACCGTAGAATGACACAGCGTTCATGTTTACATTCATCTCATTTCTGGCTCCTTTCTTGCGTCTTCATCTTTGTCTGTCTTTTATCTCTGTCACTGAGTTCCCATTTAGTTTACCCAACCATGTATTATCTAACCTTGAAAGCAAACTTTAATCTTTTTGGAACAGGTTGAAGTATAACACGGAATGAAATACATCAGAGTAAAATAAAAACAGTTTTGAGCTTGAATAAAAACAAACAAACTACAGGTCTACTCATATCCCAGGATGATATACCTCCAGTATTCACACTAAAACACACGGAGTACATCCTGGCATCTTCTCTCCAAAGGCCCATCAGCACTGATCGGTTAATATTCCCCTCTCAGCTTACACACCCGCAGGAGCAAGTTGCAGAGCCTGTGTGCCTGCTAATCCACAGGACCTGCCCACCCCGAGGGAAAAATAGCTTTCATTGCATTTCCCCACTAACGACTATGAAGAGGTAAGTGCTTTCTGTTCCTTTGTTTGTCACAGTGATGTCCTGGCCTCCCCACTGAACTCTGTATCATGGACCCGAACTAAAGGCAGCGGCAGGAGAGAGGCCCTCTTGCCGTTACTTTGGACGGAGGTGAGAGATGGAAGTGGCCTTTTGCAATCTTTCAAGGCACAAGTGCCAGCATCTTGATTTTGAAGCATAAATACAGGTCCATGTAAATGCCCCTCCTGAGCCAGCTCAGAGCACGGGAGGCCTGTGGACACAGCTGGTGCAGGTTTCTCGCCAAAACTGGACCTCCAACTAGAGAACAAAAGCTACTTTTTTTTAGTTTAAGTGGGCACATATTTACCGAGCCCCTACTATGTGAATGCATATTAGCTTATGAGTATAGAGACATCAAATACACAAGGAGTGTGTGTGTGTGTGTGTGTGTGTGTGTGTGTGTGTGTATTACACAAATAAACCAGTTAGCAAGCAAGTGATTCCACACATACACGGATGTCATGCTTCCCTCATACACATGTCTCTGCCTTCAAGTTGCTCACAGTCCCGTTGGGTGTGAGGGAACATACACTTGCCTACAATCCTGCCTCTCTACATTCCACTAATTTCTCTGGAGACTCGAGAATGTATCCCAGGCATCCCCTCCATATATCTCCCCAAGTAGGTCAGGTGTCTTACAGGTCAGGAGACAGTAACGATGGTATGGGATACACTAGACACTCAAGTTATCCTATAAAATAAAAGCGTAGTATGCAAACTGTCCCCTGGACCAGGAGTTCGACCAGGTGGCGGGGCTGGCCGGGGGAAGGGAGGGAGTACCAGGCCAGCTGGCAGCCACTAAGGACCCTATTAGTACATGAATTTCATGCACTGGGCCTCGTGCTTAATAAATATCTGCAGCAGAAAACAAGGGAGTGAACAAATGAGTGAGTAAATAAATGATGTTTCTATCATGTCTAGTAATACTGAACCACAACTTGCTTTTGGGCAGTTACGGTGAGTCGGGCATGGTGTTAAATGCTTTTCATATATTACCTTATTTAATTCTTACTTATGAAGTAAGGAGCTATTATTATCTCCATTTTGCAGATGGCAAAACTGAGACCCTAGGTAGATGGTCTGATGTGTGCCGTTTTCACCTCCAGACAAAGGAGGAGCCAGGACTAACTCTGGGCCTCCTGACATTCAAAGCTGGAGATGATTTCCAAGGTGCTTACCTTCCACTTGGGCAACTTGAGGTTGCATGATTTTTCAGAAAACGGAAACCTACAGGTCACAATTTAGAAGAAGGGTGTGGGGCAGTTGACCCAGCTTGGCAGCTCCCAGCTCACATCTGACTTCTCCCTGTGCCCCTAGGAGGCCTCACCAGGGAGGAGTGGGCAATGGGCTGAACAGCCTGAGCATAGCTGGCTGGGCCTGAACAGCCAGGGCACCCGTCCAGACAGTGGGCCAGCCAGCCACCCCCTCTGCCCTTCCTCTCACCCCGCGGGGCCCCTTTCTAGCTTTCTCTCTCCAGCCTACTAAAGGAAGTGGTGGTTTGACACTGCAAAATAAGCAAACCAGGGCCCCAGATGCTGGGGACTGTTTGCATCTTGCCCTATCCTGCAGAAATAGGATCTATCTCTTTAATCCCCAGCCACTAAGAACTGGTATCTCAGATGACAACACAGTGAGCTCCAGGTTTGGAAACCACTGCTTTAGGGCCTGGGGAGCTGTAAAGATGTTCTCTGGCCAGGCTGGCAGTCTTACCCTCAGGCATTTTACAACCTTCAGCTGGCATGGCATTCTCTGCTGTTGGTCAGCCACAGTGAATGGGGCACCCAGGCGGGGGCCAGGGTACAAACTAATACAAAGAAATGAACATGGGCTTTGGGGTCAGAAGCCCTGGGTGCAAGGCCTCTGCTTTATTGCTGGCTTCTTTGTGCCTCAGTTTCCATGTTTTTACAAACAAAGATAATGCCATCTGCACAGGTCAGCTGTGGAGAGGAAATGAATGAACCCATGTAAAGTGTCTAACCCACTGGGCCTGGCGCAGAGACGCTGTGGGGTTCACCCTAGTTCCCTGAGGGTCAGATCTAGGTTCCTTTAGAATCCCTCTGGGAGCTGAAGGACTGGAGGGGACAGGGAGACCAGGCAGGAGGCTGGGGCGACAGACCCTGGGCAAAGGAAATGATTTGCACTCACTCACCCTTGGGTTTGACCCATTCCCCGCTGCTCTGACACCCAAATGATCACTTGAGTTACATTCAGCATCCGAGATTAACTACATCCTTTGGACATCACAATGACGGAGATGTGAACTCTGCAACACAGAGAGGGCATATAACTGTGCCTGAAGCTGGAGCCCTAGATCTTAATATTCCCAGTCTACAGGTGAGGAAACAGGCTGAGAAAGGCCACGGTGGATTAGACTTCCATCCTAAACTCATTAGCCCACAGAGACTGCTTCTTGATCTTGGGCCTGAAGAGATACTGCCTCCTAAAAGGTACAAAAAGAAGGTCAACATGCGAGGGTGTGTGACTTAAAAACAGCCCGAGGAGGCTGCGATGGGAACGAGTTTTCCCTGAGTGGAGTGACTGATGCATCCAGAGAGGGTACATAGTCAATAATCACCCTGAGAGTGAAGGCAACCTCGTGTGAGAACCAATAAGGTCAGGGAGCAGGAAGGCCGTGAACGGTGAGTTGGAAAAACGAAGCCCTTTTTGGATCGGGCTCAGTGTAGGCCAAAGGGACCGGCCCCTTAAAGCTGTGGTTTCCAAACCTGAAATTAGTATCACTGTGGGTCTTCTACAAAAATATTGCTCTTCTGGCCTCATGCCAGGAGAATACGATTCAGTGGGAGGTGGTAGACCAGATGTCTGTGTGAAACTAAACTCTACGGGAGCTTCTGCAGACCCGGGAGGCTGGGACCCCAGCACAGTGCTCACGGTTGGTAAAATATGGTACCAAGTGGAAGTTCACCTTATTATCCTCTCTGATTCAGTGTATATTTGGCTGTGCCTTCCTAACCTGTCCTTCCAGGGCCAAGGGCAGCCTAAGCTTTAATGCTTCTGGACTTTTCTCTAATACCCCGCCTCCCCGTGTGGCTGGTCACTCCCCTCCCCAACACCACTGGTCCAGCTACATGTCTGTGGTCCCAGTCTGTTTGCTTCAGAGCTGAGCCATTTCAGAAAATAGGCTCTGACTTCTTAATCTTTGCTCAAGTGTCCCTGCTTCCCTCGGCTTTTAATCATTCAGAAAGGGCCTGCTGTTGGAAGCAGTACTCCCCTAAATGTCGATGTCTTGTTATAAATCTTCCCTGCTGCTCCCTCCCATACTCAGTAGAGAAACAGTGAGCTGAAGTGGATACGATGAATGGCTGGGAGCCCTGCACTGGGTTTGTACTCATAATCAGGCCCAAGGACAAGGGCAGAAGCCTCAGTTATCCCACTCCCAGGAGTATACTCAAACCGCCACCAAAAACACGTTTTCTAGAATGTTCGCTGGCAGCACCATGTGTGGTAGCCCCAACTGGGAAACAACCTAATGCCCATAAATAACAGAATGGGTAAACCAAGGTGGCTTTTCTCCAGCCAAAGCAATAAATACAGCTCCACAGAGCAACGTGGGTTGAAGCAAGCTAACATAATACTGAACAAAAGAAGCCAGACATGAAAGAGTAGTTACTGTATAATTCCAAACCCGTGAAAGTAATCCATGCTATAGGAACCAGGACTACATTTCACAGGTGTGATCTGGTGGTGATGATACACCGAGCAGACCATGTTTGATGTGTGCACTTTCTGTATGTCTGTTATAGTTCAACTGGAAAAGACATCTTGCACAAAGGATCTGAAAATCTGCCACCCAGGACTCCCCTGTCTCACTGGCTATGGGCTTATTGTGGCCTCTCCCGGGTCCCTGGGCCTCCCGGGGCCTCAGTGTCATCCTTCATCCATAAAGCAGGGGCACTGGAATGGGATGTCCTCTGCCCTCTGGTGGGGACTGTCTCTGAGGATGGTGTTAAGAGATGTCAAAAGGTCAAAGTCACACCCCAGATATTTCCGACTTCTAATAACCCTATGAAACATCCCTGGACTCAGCTAAACCCTATGGGCCACTAGATGCTCAATTTTGTCATTGTATCCCCCCCACCCCACCCCACCCTGAACCTGTGAATTCCATTTTTGCACCACCTACCTTTGCACCATGAGGGGCAGGCCCAGGTGTAGGACAGATAAATATCTGTTGAATTGGACAGCTGATAGCAGCAGCCAACACTTACTCAGCCCTTACAATGCTTGCACCAGGACTGGTATAAGCCCTTTCCAGGTAGTATCTCACCGAACCGTCAGAGCAGTCCTTCAAGAAGGTTCCGTCTACCAGACCGCTTTACAGAGGTACACACAGCTAGTCAACGGCAGGGCAGCGTTTCACATGGAGGGAGACTGGCTCCAAGGTCCATGTTTTCACCTTCTCGAGAAAGCTGGCTTCCCTGGCTTTGTCCTGGCTTCGGGCAAGCCCAGGATGTCTACTGTCCTGTTCGCTCTGCCAACCCCGCCCCTCGACATTTCGCAGGTCTCCATCGCAGCCCCTCGTGGCCTGCAGAGGTCCTTAAGGTCTGTCTGTCTGCACCCACGGAGCTGCTCCGAGCCCTTCATCTCCGAAACTGCCCTGGTCTGGACTTTGCTCCAAATCTGTCTCCCCTGCAGGAACGACGGGGATGGATGGAGAGGTCGTGCTCTGGGCTCTGGCAAACCAGACGTTACATGGTGTTTTCTCTTTGGTCTCCACTGTCTTTCTGATAATGAATGGCCAGCTATTTTTTTTCTTTCTTTAGGTTCAAGAGGCATCAAAGAGCCCTAGACACTACACTGGGCTGGGAGCTCTGGGATCTAGTCGCCCCCTGAGCCTCCGTCTCTGCATTGGAAAAGCGGGGAAAGGATGCTTACTCTGAGTGGCTCCAGGGGGAGGGTATATGACCAGGTCCAAGTGGAAGGTCCATGGCCAATTTGCAGTCACACAGAAAGCTTCGGGGGGGAGGAAACCGACATTTTAGAACTTCAGGCACACACGGGGGGCGAGCTCTGTGCAGGAGGCATTGCCAGTCCCACTTCATAGACAAGAGTCCTGAAACAGAGGGCTCACCAGACCGAGGGCGTGAGGATGGAGGAGTCCAAGGAGCCCAGTGGGTCCATATTATATAGTCTGACCTGGTGGATCCCAGAGGGAAACCCGTGTCTCGTTCCCTGAGACTCTGGGAACACCTGCGATGGGTCCCCTCTGTTAAAACGACACCCAGAGACACAATTCACACCAGCCTCAAAGCATTACCACTCCAAGGAGTAAATAAGATGAGCATCTCAAGGGCTCAGACAGAATTAAGCCACTAAGGGCTCACTATCTACTAGGTATTACTTTCACTACAACTATTTTTTTTTTTCTTCTCCCTTTCTCTCCCCTTGACCTGCCATGGGAGTCTCTACTTCTGTTCCCAAACCTAGGATTCCAGGGACATGAAAAACTACTATATTTTTTTCCTGGAAAAAGATCAGGTTCACCCAGATAGTCCCTCCAGAGCTCCCAAATCTTGTGATCATTCAATGACCCCCAACACTTCTTAGTTGTATGACTCATGCTGGTTATGGGACTTCTCCGTGCCAGAATCCCTCCTCTGTCTAACGGGCCAACGATCTTTCACACAGCTCCTGTGAGGACCCGTTGAGTTAACACGTATAAATGTTTAGAATAACACTTGACTCAAAGCACCACATACGGCTTGCTATAATTTATGTTGGAGACACTTACTCAGCACCGACTGTGTACCTACAGTCCATCCACCCATGCACCAACCATTCAGCCATGTATTATTCACTGAATGCCTCCTTCGTGCCCGGGACAGTCGGTAGTTCACATCTGTTCTCTCCGACAGCCACAGTTCCCAAGGTGCTGGGCCACCTCGGGGAATAAGGCACCTGCATCTCGCCCCCTACCCTGTCTGTCCCTATTAGACCAAGATCCCATTTCACCCAGGTGGCCAGTGAGCTAACCCGGCTTTCCAGATGGCTCAGTGCTCTCTCCCTCGGGTCTCCGTGCTGGGTGGGTCTCCTCTCTGGCCACCATCCCAAGTAGCAGGGCAGCCCCTCCCAGCGGAGGCCCGATCAGCCAGAGCCATGCACCGGGAGAGGTGCCACCAGACCAGGGTCGTTAATCTTGCCTTTAATTAGCAGACGTGCTAAGTGACGAGGCCCTGGGGCAACCCCCGCAGATGGCAGCCTGCAAGGCTCCAAGTGATAAATTAGGAGTGTCCAGTTCTGCCAGGGGCCTTGTCGGAGCTGGTGACTGCACTTCTCGCACCTGCTGTCTGGGCAGGACAGCCTCAGGGATGGAGGCGGCTCACCCAGGCCCTGCAGGGCTCCTGACCAGCCACCAAGGCTGGAGTAGGTGGGGAGGGGGGAAGGGGAAATCTCAGGTTCCTCTGGGGCCCCAATCAAATTCTTTTAAATATATATATATATATATATATATATATATATATATATATATATATATTTTATTGATTACAGAGAAGAAGGAAGAGGGAGAGAGAGATGGAAACATCAATGATGAGAGAGAATCATTGACTGGCTGCCTCTTGCAAGCCCCATACTGGGGACCGAGCCTGCAACCCGGGCATGTGCCCTCACCAGGAATCAAACCACAACCTCCTAGTTCACAGGTCAATGCTCAACCACTGAGCCATGCTGGCTGGGCCCAACCAGATTCTTTGGGAAAAAGGAATAGAACATTTATAGAGTCCAACCTAAGAAATGATAAAAACAATAGCTATAGAGTTGAACCATATGCTGTTGCCATTTTTGTAGGTCAAAAAGAACTGAATATTGACAATCTCATATGGTTCAAGCTATTATTATTTAATAAGCACTTGCTATGTGCTGGACACTGTACTCATATTAACTGGTTGCATTTTTACTACCACCCTCTGGGGTCTCTCCCTGAAAACAGGCAGCCTGTTGCCTTACCCTCTCCACCCCAATATGTGCCAGGCCCTGTCCTATGTGACTGACACATGTCACCATCTCATTTATTCCTCCCAGGAATCCCATGAGATGAACGCCAGTGTTGTTCCCATTTTAAGGATGAGAAAACTGAGTCCCAGAAACACTGAGCAGCTTGTTCAAGGCCACATACCTAGCCAAGGCCAAGGCCGGCGCTTGGAACCAGTCTGCGCTGTATTGGTGGGTAAGCTGATGCGAGCATGGGAAGAAGCTGAGCACATGTACAATTCAGCCCCTTCCTCCCTCTTTCCTTGTCTGTTTCTGGGAGTCACCTGCCAACAGGAAACACACGTTCTGCTTACGAAGCCCCTCCATGTGAAACTTCACAGAGCACCCTGTGCCTACATGGCTGCCTGGAGCTGCCAGGTGCTGGGTCCAAGGTTAGGAGGCCCTGTGGTCCCACAGACAAGCCACCTCCTTTAACCCAGCCTTTCCCCATCAGAGAGGAGGGACCGTTACCCTTGGCTGCCTGCCTTTTGGGTCGGTCTCTCTCTCTCTCTTTCTCTCTCTCTCTCTCTCTCTCTCTCTCTCTCTCTCTCTCCCCCGCCCCCCAATCCCAAACTTAGGGGGCATAGGAAGAAAGGTATTATTTATCAAAATCCCCCTAAAATCCCTACACTTAACCACCTCCCTCTTACAGATGAGGACGCTGAGGCACAGAAAGGTTACGTGACCCGGATGAAATTCTCAGAGGCCACACAGGCTGCTCACGTCTACTGGACCATGGTTTACCCTTGTCATTGGGGCCCAACGGCTTTAAGCCTCAACTGCCCACGGGTGACAGAAAGAACTACATTCAGATCACAGGGTGGCTGGGAGGATAAGTGTTAAAAAGATCACAGGCTTTAAGACTCCCAGAACACTGGCCTGGCGCAGAACAAACACTATTATTGTTAAATATCATGGTTAGAGCGATAGGAAGAACACCCACCTATCCCCTTCCTACCCCCATATCCTGATGTATTTTTCCACAGCACTGACCTACACCAGAAAGCAGAGTACTGAGGGATTTATTTACTTATTTTCCCCCCTACTCAAAGTAAGCTCTGAGAAGCAGGATCCTCATTATCTCGCTCATCTCTATATTTCTCTTGCCAAAAACAGGGCCCAACACAGTAGGTGCTTAAGAAATACATGTAGAATAGCCTGTTATAATGGTATGTGGCTGTTCCCTTCCCTTCACTGAGTATGAAGCACCACTCAGCTTATAGTCCACAGCCCAGATGTAGCTCCTCTTTATAGATGGCCCTTTCCCACCCAGCCTGGTCCACAATGGACCTCTGAGGAGATGCTGTTGGTTTTCAAGATCATCCTGAAAGCCTTCCCAGCCTGCAGCCCTTCTCTTTCCTGCGACAGCATGTTACTCACACCCAGAAAGTCCCATGGCGCTGGTAGTCCAGCCGGAAGCCAGAGCCCCCTTCAACCCTCCCCACTCACAGGTCCCTGCTGGGCCAGCACGCCTCTCCCAGCACCAGGAGGGCAGGCGCTCCTGACGCCCGTCAGGCCCACGGACGTGAAAAATAAACACCCACGCTGCCTGGCTCTGGCTCCACCTTCAGGGCTGCCAGGGAGCGCCTGGTCCTCAGATTTCCCCTTGTTCCTGCTCCCCAGCCTCCGGAGGGGCACCTCTCGCTTTGAATGCAGCTGACCTCAGCCCCTGCAGGAACCGAGGCAAAGGATGGGCTTGGCGCATCTCGGCTATGAAAGGCACCGATGAGTTTTAGTTTTAGCAAAGCCCAAGGAGCTTTGAAGTTGAGACAAAGACAGGGGTCTCTGCAGGCGCCTCCTTCACACACACACACACACACACACCCACCCACACACACACACACACACACGAGTGGAGGGCGCTTCCGGGCCTTCAGGCAGCCCACATCTGGAGGGCCCCTGGGCGCCACATCTGGAGCCCCCTGAAGCCAGCCAGCCAGCATGCCTCTGCTCTTTGTTTCTGGTGGGCAAGCAGCTCCAGAGAGAGAAAAAGGGAGAGGAAACTTCATCAGCAAAAGGAGGGGCTCCCTTTCAAGTGAGACAAAGCATTTTCTCCTGGGCCTCCCGCAGTCCCTTTCTCTGATGGAGGAAATGAAAGCTGCAGAACAACGAGTGCCGAGTGCCGCTTCAAGAGACTGGTTTCCCTGGAGCCCTGAGTGGGCCAACATATAGGCTGGGTCTGGACGTGTTTGTGTGCATGTGTTTGTGTGTATCTGCAAGCATGCATACATGTACGCGTGCGTGGTGTGTAGGTGTGTTGAGGCTGGGGAAGAACACAGCCCCCTAAGCAGATTTCAGTTGCCTGCTGCTGAGAGCCAGGGAGATGGGATTCAATTCAGTAAATAATTATCGTGTGCCCCAGCTGGCTCTGAGGACCGCAGGGCGACAAGCCGGCCCTGGCTGCCAGGAACCTGCAGGCTGTCTGTGACACGCCAGGCCGGCTGGGCTTGCCGAGGGCATGGGACGCCCACGGGGAGCGCTGGCCAGACTGGGGGTGATTGCTGTCTCCAGGCCAGCACAGCACAAAAGCGTGCTTTCCTGTGGTCCCGGTTAAGCCCAGACTGGCTTTCCTACCCCACCTGGCTGTTCACGGCACCCTAACTTTCCCCAACTATCACCATAATCATTGCCATCATCCTCATCACCACACTGCAAGCTCCCCATGGGGTCTGCACAGCGCCAGGCCCACAGAAGGGCTGCACAGACCCGCCTGATGCCCGATTTCCACATCCCCACCGCTCGGATCCCAGGGAAGCTTTTATTTCTCCCAAAATACATGCTTGGAGGATTTCTCAGTTCTCAAAAATGGTTCTGAATACAAAAGCCATCCCAGGCAGGCTGAAAAGGCACTCACCATCGTTATAGCTATCGACTATTAAACTGCTATTGAAATCCCACATCTTTTAAAGGCATTAATGAAAATAAGACTAATTTTTCTGCAAATAAAATGTCAGTGCAGAACTGACAAGGATTCCAAAGGATTCCCCAGATCTGCGAGGCCCCGCCCCGCCTCCTGCTAGAAGGATTTCTGAACTGAAGCTGATTCAAGTCTCAAAACGGTCCCCGGGGACCCAGAGGGGACACTGCCCGTCAGAACAGGCTCGGACCCTTCTCTGCCTTTGCACGATCTTCTCCTGGGGACACCCGCTTCGTTGCTCCAACCCACATGGCACCATCGGGGGAGCCCTGGTTCCGGCTGGCCCTCCTCACTATTCATCAGCAGCTCGGAGTCTCGCCATCGCTGGGATCAGGCCAGGAGGGGACTCTCCTGGACTCTGAGAGCTTCGCACTCCAGACGTGAGGCTCTGGCTGGTTTATCTTCTTTCTCCTCAGGCTTCAGGTTGCTGTGAATCTCGGAGGTTTCGGTTTCTGACTCTGGGCTTATCAGCGTCCTTCACCTCCCCAACTTCCTCACCCTCAAAACTGTCTTTCTTCTTTTCAGGGCAAATCGGTAAGAGAGATAGGTCTCCAGTGGAAAAGCTGATTTTCCAGAGTCAAAGATTTGGCAAACAGGGCTGCCGTGACGAATTCCTGCACACGGGGTGGCTGAAAATATCAGAAATCCATCCTCTCCTGGTCTGGGAGCCAGAGGCCTGAAATCAAGGTGCTTTCAGGCTTGGTTCCTTCTGGAGGTGGGGGTGGGGGTGGGGGTGGGATGGGGTAAAGGTGGGTGAATGGGGGAGGGCGGCTCCACCCCAGGCCTCTCCCAGCTGCTGGCGGTTCCAGCACTTTCTGCTGCTTCGCTGGCAGCAGCATCCCTGCAGTCTCTGCCTCCATTTTCACAGGGGCTTTCTCCCTGCATCTGTTCTCTGTATCTTCTCTTCTTCCTTTTTAGAAAATTTTTTTTTGATTTTTTTTTTTTTAAGAGAGAGAGAGGAAGGGGGAGAGAGAGAGAGAGAAACATTGATCGGCTGCCTCCTCTGCACCTCCTACCTGCGATTGGAGCCCACAACCTGTGCATGTGCCCTGACCAGGAATCGAACCAGCAACCTCTGAGAGCACAGGACGATGCCCAACCAACGGAGCCACACGGGCAGGGCATGTTCTCTTCTTCTTAGAAGGACTGGTCCCACTGGGTTAGAGGCCCGCCCCTACTTCAGTATGACTTCATCGTAACCAATTACCTCTGCAAAGCCCCTATTTCCAAATAAGGTCACATTCTGAGGTTCTGGGTGCACATGAATTTGGGGGGGGGGGCAGGGAAACAGGGAGCAAGGAGTTTAAGTAGAGCCTTTTAAGAAACTTCCCTCTGGGACCTTCTCTGAGTGCCTCACACAGCCTCCAGCCTCCAGAGCAAGATGGAAAAGGGAGATGTCGAGTCAGCGAGAGAAACCATACTGTGGCCCCTCAGTCGCAGAACTTGGAATTTTCAAACCATTTTTCCAGTCCGTATGCCAGTAAAACCTCAGAATGACCACGGAAGTAGAGTGCTTTCCTCCTCTTCCAATGAAGAAACAGCTCAGAGAGGTTAGGTCATTTGCCTAAGGTCACACAGCTCCCAATTGGAGAGCAGGACCTAGAATCCAGGCCTTCTCCCCCATGTCCAAGGCTTTTTCTGTCTCCTCATTTTCTTACCAGGGAAAGAACAGGGCGGGTACGTTTGCAACAGAAAACAGGTGGATTGGAAACCTGTTGGGAGTTTGGGGAGAACATGCCTCTTAAGAAAGTCAGATGGGATAAGGGAGAGCCTCAGAACACCGTAGAAGGGTCCTGGTAGAGTAGAGGGAGGCCACTAGTTTTCCCCTAAAAAGACAAATGGCCCTGGCTGGTTGCTCAATGGTTAGAGCGTTGACCCTTGGTCTGAAGGGTTCCGAATCGATTCCGGTCAAGGGCACGAACCTGTACCTCAGTTGTGGGCTTGATCCCCACCCGCAATCGAGGTGTGTGCTGAGCAACCGATCGATGTATCTCTCTCACACCCATGTTTCTCTCTCTGTCTCTCCCCCTCCCTCCCATTCTGTCTAAAAATCAAGGGGAAAAATATCCTCGGGTGAGGATTTACACAACAACAAAAATAAAGGGAAACCAGAAGTTGTTGGGTCCCCTTCCTATTGCTCCCTCAGATAATCACTCCTCAGTGTCCTGCTGTAGGTTTCTATGCTAATTCCCTGTTTACCCACCCCACTTCCGGCCCAGCAGTGCAGCTTTAAAATCTTCAGAGAGATGTGACAGTGAGGGACTAATGTGTGTCTGTCTGGATGGCTGGAGGGATGTGCTCAGCTAGCCTGCAGGGGGCACTCTGGAGGGAGGGCTGCATCCCTTCAACACCATATGGCTCAGGGCTGGACCACAAAGGGTGCCCGCCAGCCAGGAAGCTGCACTTCCCTCTGAAGACAGCGCAGGCATCATCCTGTCCCTTTAATAATGGCTAATAAATTAGTTTGATAACTGGCCTCTCTCACCTGGAAGATTTTCAGGAGACCCATCCCCCAGATTCCATCCTGACCCATAAAGCAAGAGTTGATGGGGCGGCTGTTCGGGGTCCAATCCTCCTGCCAACTACCCAGCGTGTAGACCTCGGTCTTGGTATGGACGAGGCTGCAGTCCCATCCCTGCTCCTGCTCGCTGAGTGACCTTACAAAAGCCACTTGACTTCTCGGACCCCATCCTCTTCACCTGTCAAGTCACAATAAAACCTCTTGATCCCACAGGGAATTGCGACAATGAAATAACAAGAGCCAGCATGCAGCCACGCACACCGGGGCCTGGCTCACATTGGCGCTCAGTGCACATTCCTTCCCTTCTCGTCCAGCCTGGGAGGAAGGGGAGATCAGACAGCCTCAGTGATGATGAAGAGGAGGTGGGGGGGGGGGGGTGCGGGAAGAAGGGAAGGGACAGCACAGTGGTGAATAGTTACTGAGTTCTTGCAGCCAACCTTGTGCAAAGTTAAATGTATCACCCATTTCAATCTTTACAACATTATGCCCATTTTACAGAGGAACAAACTGAGGCTCAGCAAGGTCACACATCTGCTGGGGGTCACATAGACACTATTGGATAGAGCAGGAATGCAACCCAATTTCCTTCTGTGACTAAAGCCTTCCTCTCGCTGTAATGTACTGACTGCCTCTCAGGGACTGAACACTCGGCCCAGCAGGAGGTACCTACAGCAGGAGGAACTGGGCTTGAGGCTTGGCACACAAGAGGCAGCTGTGCCGTGCCTTGGGGGCCACGGGTGACTGCTACTTTTTATCAGGCCGAAGAGGCCCATGTTATCGCTGTCTGCCCTGAAGGGCTGATCCTGGGCTGGGAACTGGGACGGCTCTGAGCTGCAGAATCATTTCTGCTCTAACAAGATGGAATGCAGTGAATCTGTACCCCGAGACCCCATCTATTAGTTGATTAAAAGCCATAGATCAGCCTGCCTGCAACCCGCCAGTGCCATATGAGTAAGTGTCAGGAAACTGCTCGGCATAACCAATGTCTTTGGAACTGCCATGTGACAGTTAATAAAACTTCAGAGTCTATCTTTCGGCAAGCCGGCTCCGCTGCCAGCGGTAACATTTGGAATCGTCTTTGAAGCAGTTTGTATTTAAATGAGCTGTGAGTGCCGTATTTCAAAGCGCCACACCCCAGGATTGAAAACAACCACTGCCATAAAAAATGAGCCTGTTGATGAGCATCGACCCATGGGCCAAGAGGTCACTGGTTCGATTCCTGGTCAGGGCACATGCCCGGGTTTCTGGCTCAATCTCAAGCAAAGGGGCATGCAGGAGGCAGCTGGTAGATGTTTCTCTCTCATTGATGTTTCTATCTCTCTCTACCTCTCCCCTCCTCTCTCTCTCTAAAAAAAAATCAATAAAATACGTTTTCTAAAAATGAGTGTGTCAATGATTCCAAGCTCCTATGAGCAGGTCTGAACAACATGAAGGGAGATTATAGAGAGGCAGTTAAGACTACTTTAACAGCCACATACATGGTCACTGAAGCCAAAACTGCCCAAGTTCAAATCCAGGCTCAACCGCTTCCTGGCTGCGTGACCTTGGGCCAGTTACATAACCTCTCTGTGCTTCAGTTTCTTTATCTATAAAATGAGAATAAAACGTAGTGACTATTTCAGGGGGTTGTTGACAGGATTAAATGTCACTGATCTTAGCTTGTCTGAGCTGCTATAACCAAGTATCACAGACTGAGTGGCATATAAACAACAGATATTTACATTTCACAGCTCTGGAGGCCGGGAAGTCCAAGATCAAGGTCCCGGCAAACTGTGTCTGATGAGGACCCGCTTTCTAGTTCACAGATGACCGTCGTTTCACCACAACCTCCCACGGCATAAGGTGCAGGCAAGTTTCTTGCGTCTCTTTTATAAGAACACTCATCCCATTCCTGAGGCTCCACTTCTAGGACCTCAGCTCCTCCCAAAGGCCTCATCTCTTAGTGCTATCCCCTTGGCGATTAGGCTTCACCTCAATTTGGAGGGGACACAAGCATTCCACTTAGAGCAACAGAAAGAGGCGTAGACGGATCCCCAGCACATGTTAAGTGCACATTCATTTACTTCGTCAACATTATTTGGGCATCGTGACTCCAACTTTTCATGTTCCTCTGACCTGCACTTTGTTAGTGCCCTTCCATACTGACCCTGGGCTTGACCTTGGACTTTGGCCACAAGAATGCCGTGGGTACAATGGTGCTCTGGTTCTGAGCCTGGATCTAAAGAAACCTTGTTCAATTTCATTTCCTCTTCAGGTTAAATATGACCCACCTGCAGATAAGGTGACACGTATCAAGAGCTGGTTAATTAGCAGCCATTTGTTATTGTTTATTATAATTCAAAGTATCCTGAGTTAACAGATAGAAATATTAGAGGAAAAGGTGGAGTAAGGGAAAGGAGTGAAAATGTGTCCTCCCTCTGCCTAGTAGGTGGGCCTTGGGGTCTATGTGCCTTTGGAACCTGGAGTCTCTGGAACAGGGGCCACCGCCTCCTCCAGCCCCAGGAAGGACACCAGCCACAGGCGAGTTGGCATTTCCACCTCCAACTGGTCTACTGCCCCCAAGAGGCGGGAGGACGCATCATCAAGGAGAGATGCATGGCTGAACTGTTCCCCAGGACACACGGGCTGCACCGAGGCTGTCCCCAACGGACTCCTTCACCATCTGAGCACCTTCTGTTGCTTCCCAGGAAAGCGCTGGCTCAGCCTGTATCTCAGGAACCCTGGATGAACCCACGTGTGCCCTTGAGGGGTTGAGTTCCTGCTTAGGAGCAAGGCCAGCTTCGTGGGCCTGGAGCCTGAAGCACGGCACCTTGTGCTTAGTTTAATGCTCTCCTGTCACCGTCTCCAATTTTCTATCAATTTTTTCCAAAGGGCCCTGCATTCTGATTCTGCACGGGGCCCTGTCAATTACACTGACTGTCCTCCTTGGGGCCTTTTCAAAGGCAGATCCTCTGGGTGTCCCCAGATTAGAGCTGCACCGCCATTGCCCAGGTAGTTTCGGGTATGAAACCACTCAACAAGTACTTATGAGCACCTGCTGTGTGCCAGGTTCAGGACTAAGTACTGAGGTAGGTGTAATGAGTAAGACAAGAACCTGCACACCCTCACTTCCCTCCTGATTTCCCTTAAACCCATTCCTCCCTCCTGCCCTTGTACCTCTCCAGCTCACAAAAGGGTGCCACCATCCTCCCAGAGTCTCCAGTTAGAAACCCAGGGGTCATCCTGATTCCTCCTAACCCGACACCCCTTTATGCAGAATAGTAGCAGGTCCTCTGCATTTTATCTTCAGATCTTAGCCCCAATCTCCAGGGTGTACAGACACGAGACTGTTCAATACTGTTAGGCTCCACGGCCAGCAGAGTGAGGGATTCCAAAGCGAAGGCCCGGTTTGGAGTGTTGCTTTAAGTTTAAATGGTTTTGTTCTTGTCTCTTCTAATTTTGGGGGGGGAAGTACCCTCCTTAGTTTCATTTTGGTGCCATTTACAGTCCGAGGAGTCAGCATTAGAGCTGAGACTCTGGATGGCACCCCACTGCGGGCAGAGCATGAAACCAGTGGTCAAAGATGCCGGTGCCACCCAACCTTCCCTGTGGGATTTAGACACATCCATCACGGGGCTGCCACTCCCGGGATTCCCACAGTAGTTAGTTACACACTTCCATTCATCTACTTCTCACAGGAACCCCTCCAGTCAGTAAATGATCCCCATTTTTGCAGGTGAGTAAACTGAAGCTGAGAGGATCGGTAGTTTGTGCAAGCCTTACAGCTTATCTTAAGGAGTGGAGACTGGCTTGGAAGATGGATTTCCATCTCAGCTCAGTCTGATTCTCACTCCCAGCTGGGCCTCATTCTTCTAATCTCTAAAATGGGAGTGCAGAATTTACCTGCACGGGGTGGCTCTCCAGTGCAACTTAAATAGTTATGGAGAAGTCCTTAGCCCATGCTTAGCCATCAGCGCCTTGGTAAATATTTGGGAGGAGGGGACAATATCTCGAGCTTAGATTGAACGCTAGGACCCCTGGGACCTGCCCTGGTCAACATCTCTGGCTCCCCCTGGACGTGGGTCAGAGATCTAGGCTCAAGTTCTGGCTTGTTCTCCATAAGCAAGTTCAAAGTCATGTTTTTATCTTGAAGACCTTAACAAAGAGGCAGCGCCTGGCGCTCTGATCTCCCTCTCTTGGCTGATGAGATGCAGGGAGGGCTCCATAATTCATGGGGACAAAACCACTACATGGGCTGACCGGCGAGTTCTGTCAGAAGCCTTTCTCTCTGGTAATTGTGAAAGTTAATACAGTGCAGGGAAGTGCTGCAGCTATTTGAATTTCAAATGTGGCGAAGCTGCTGGAAACATCCTGGTGTGCGGGAGAGAGTATATCTCACTCTCTCACTACCCCTACAGCTATCATCAGTGTGGGGTGTAGGCTGAAGAGATTACTGGATCCCAGGTAACCACCAACATGAAGACCCAGTCAACCTAAGGGTCTCCATCTCATCTTCTTAGCCAGGGAGCACATGCCTTGGACCACATATCCTGTTTCCTCATAATGTTCAGAAGCAGACTGTTCTGGAAAACAGAGTGTTCTGGTTAATTGAGGGAGCTATGAGGTCCAGAGTGGAAAAATCACCGTTCAAAGAATTAGGATATGCATGAAAAAACCCTACTCTTTTAAAAATCATAAAGCTGCTATTCAGAAGGCATGCTCCTAAGCATTACAGCATGGAATCTTCCCATCAGCCCCTCCCCGGAGTGGAAGTTACTATCTTTACTTCTAGTTGAGGAAATCGAGGTTCGGAGAAGGTAAGTGACTTGCCCAGGGCCACACAGTTTGGCAGCAAGACACTGGGATCTGGGATCCTCGGGATTTGATTCAGACCTCTTCCTGCCACCCACGTCTACTGGACACTCCATTTGACAGAAGGTGCTTCTTTTCTCTGGGATGAAGAATTTTTGTTGGCATCAGTGGCCACTCTGGGGACAGACATAGAGGCCACTGAAGTCCAGGTTGAAGCTCTGCAGAGCTCAGGAAGGACCCAGGAAATGCTCTGATCTCCTCAAGATCACCTAGGGTGTGCCTCTCAGCCCACATGGTGGGGACACAGGTAAAGAATGATTCTAGTCTTTGGGGTTCTTCATTTACTGATTCCATGTTCTAGCACACATTGGATTCCAGTATCTATCTATCTATCTATCTATCTATCTATCTATCTATCTATCTTTCTATCTATCTATCTATCTATATTAAAGGCTAAGTGACCAATTGTACATCTGTCCGATTGTTTGACTGACGGATTAGCAGGTACATATGATGTGCACTGGCAATTTAAAAATAAACGTTGACTCCAGCATGTGTGATATATATAAAGCTCTCACTGGTGCCAAATGCACGCAACACTAGAATGTATCTGAAGACAACTATTGGCACAATATACCTCTGAAGCTGAAAGAAAGTGTGTCGTCGACAGAATGTCTGAAGACCAACTATTTCAACATAATTTTTTACAGTAACATAATTAGTGTGCAAATCTTTCTTCTAATTAATTTCCTTTCAATGTGCACAAATCCGTGCATCAGGCCACTAATAGTTTATAAAACCTGACCAGAGGTATACCCATTCCCCCTCCCAGTCTGCAGGGTGCTGTGGAGCTAGGCCCTCCTATCTCCATATGTTCTACCCCCTCAAGCCACCACAAGTAAACACACCATTGAGGTAAAGACAACACACTTGCCAGGGAACATGGTAGCTTCAGGACAAATTCCATGGATTACCTATCTACCCAGACTAAGCCCCAGCACCTCCTATCTAGGAAACACAGAGCCCAAACCTAGGAGGAGCTCCCTGGCCCCCCAAAACACTGATTCTTCTTTATTCACACAGCACTTAGCACTATGTTTATTATGTCTTTAATACCCTCCCATCTGTAGAAGGCAGGATAATAGTCCAAAGATGGGGATAAAACCTGAGAAGCTGTCCCTTTACATGGCAAAAGGAACTTTGCAGATGGGAGTAAAGGAAGGATGTTGAGATGGGAAGGTTGTCCTGGATTATCTGGGTGGGTTCCATATAATTACAAGGGTCCTTAGAGGAGGGAGGCAGGAGGATCCGAAACAGAGAAAGAGATGGGATGATAGAAGCAGAGGTCAGGGAGACAGATTTGAAGACGCACTGCTATTGGTCTTAGAGATGGAGGAAGGGGCCACAAGCCAAGGAATGCAGGTGATCTCAAGAAACAAGAACAGGCAAGGAAGTACATGCTCCCCTCAGGCCTGTGGAAGTCAGACCTCTCTGCTGACATGTTAGCACTTCTGGCCTTCAGAACTGTAAGATAATAATACAGTGTCTGTTCTTTTAAGCCACTACATTTATAACAATTCCCCATGAGAATCTCTTTCTCAGAGCTGGGTTCCTGGGAACCTAACCCCCACCAAAGTCTTTGCTCAAACGCAACCTCCTCAAGTTGACTTTCCCAGATTGCCCTATTAAATGGCTACTTCCTCTACCCCAGCAACTCTCTGCCTCCTGTGCTCTTGCTTTTCCTCCATAAAACGTATCAGCATCCAACAGAGTATGATTTGGTTGATCGATTGCTTTTCTGTTTTCCCCACTAGGATATAAACTCCAGGAAGACCAGAACTTTGCTCATGACTGTAACCCTTCTAAGTGCTGAGGCTACAACAATGAACAAAACATGGATAGTAGGGTTTGGATAAACATTCAGAATAAATGAATGAATGAGGGAGTAGCTTATCCTCCCAGTCACCATCTCCCTTGTTGATCCCTCTAGTTTCTAGTTTCTGGCTTCCTGACTGCAGCTTTCTCCCTGATGGGCAGTTTGAGGTTCTCCAGTCCCTCCACCCTGCCGGCTGCGTGGTCTTTGCAATTTTCTCCTCTGCTCCTGAGAAGCCTTAACAAACAAGCCATGCCATTTTGTTTTCTCCAGCTATTCTGACCAAATGCATCCACTCCTCTGTGGCCTGGGCTGCCCTGGGAATCGTGAGCATCCAGTGGTGAAGAGAAGATTCCAGGACAGCAAACAGGCCCCGTGCCCTACCCCCAACCCTCCCATGCTCTTTACTTCAGAGTCCTCTTGGGCCTCCAGGAATCACAATGATCTCATAGGATTTACATGCTTTAAGCTTTTAATGAGCCCCTTGTCCGCTATCCTAGAACAATTACTAACTGGGAGGAAAAGAAAGGAAGCAAAACCAGAGAAAGAAAAAAGAACCCAGAGAACTCTATTTACCATTTCATCTCCTAAAAATTGAGAGCCCTAGGAAGACATCTTGTTAGGTATCTAGTACCAAAGTGAGTAGGTACTAGAATAATTGGCAAAATAAGTAATATCAAATAAGCCTTCAAAAATCAATCTTTCACAGTTAGCAATACACAATGAAACAACCCCCCTCCCCCAAAAAAGTTTGGTTTCGAATTGGCAAAAATGCAAGTGATTAAATCTACAGTCTTCTCTACTTTTCAAACACAAATTAGGTGATAGCCCAGAAAAGGGGGAAGTGATTGGAGCTAATACTCTATTACATTCTAACAGGACCCGAATTACTTTAAAAGTTTCTTGCTTAATTGGAAAAAGGATCCAAAATGAATTCACTCATTCATTCATTCCCTCATCTTCCCATTTAGCTAATGTTTACTGAACACCTGCAATGCACCTCATTATGGACCCTGGAAATGCAGATAGGATGGCCCCTGACTGTCTTCAAGAATAACAAAATGGTAGACCCACAGTGTTTTTTAAAAAAATCCATTCCAGGGGCCCCATTCCAAACCTACTGAAACCAGAACTTCCAGAAGAGAAATCAGAATTCTGCAGTTTTACAAAAATATTAAAAAAAAATTTTTTTTCAGCCCTGGCCTGCAAACTGAAGGGTCTCAGGTTTGATTTCTGATCAAAGGCATGTACTAGGGTACAGGTTTGATCTCCGGCCCCGGTCGGGGGCTGCAGGGAGGACATGTGGGAGGCAACCAATGGATATGTCTTTCTTTTTTTCAGATTAAAAAAAATTATTTATTGTTTAAAGTATTACATATAGTATTACAAATGCTTCCTTTTCCCCCATTGACCTCTCCCGGCCATCCTCACCCCCCAGCACATGCCCTCACCCCTCTAATGTCTCTTTCATATCAATGTTTCTCTGTCTCTCTCTCTCCCTCTCTCCCTCCTTTCCACTCTTTCTGAATAGCAATGGAAAAAATATCCTTGAATGAGGATTAACAAAATATTAAAACTTTTTTTTTTTCCAATTACAGTTGACAGAGGTAACAAGGATGGACCTAGAGTGCTAAGTGAAATAAGTCAGACAGGGAATTTTGCATTCTAAGTAAACACAGCAGCTGAGGTCAAGCGTGTGTGGACCTTAACTTCAAGATGGAGAGCCAGTGACACCCAACCTCCCCCACAGCCTTTTCTCTCCTTCCCCGCCCCTCCAGGAGCAGAGGCTGGTTCTGGCTTCCCCTCAGCATCCTGCTCAGGAGCCAGCAGAAGCTGGGAGGCATGTTAGCTGGTCGAGAGACATCACCTCAACATGGCCTACCTGTGTGATTTGGGCAAGTGCCTTCCACTTTGAGCCTCATTCTCATCAGCTGTGAAACAGGAGAAACACTATACACTTGCAAAGATGATGGTGAGAATTCAAATAAGATTACAATGGCTCAGGGTCCAGCTTGGTGCAAGCATTCACTCAACGTAGCTGTCCACTTTGCTGTTTTCATACTGCTGGGGCCTTGGCCCTCCACTCACTTCCACTCCATCTGTTCCTCCTTCTCCTTCCCTTCACACTCTTCCTTCTTTCCTCCTTCCATCATCCCAGGGACTTGTAGGTTCCTGGCATTGTGCTAGCAGTTGGGAAGTTCAAGTGTGGTCATTACAGACGTGGTTCCAGGTTTGGTGGAGCACATGTTCTCATGGGGAAGGGTTTATAAAAACATGTGACCAAACAATCAAGGTTTGTCTAACGTCTATGAATGTAATAAAGGAGGCACAGAGATAGAGAATGAGGGAGGACTCTGGCTAGAAAGCATGGCAAGGAAGGCCTCTCTGAAGCGCCAGCAGGTGGATGGAGACTGGGAGGATAAGAAGGGTTTGGAGACTAAACCTTTCCATTCCTAGGTGATGCTTGGGAAAGCAGGTGTGAGCTTGAGGTGTCTGTGGAACTGAAAGAGCTCAGTGTGGACCAAAGCAGGAGGCAGAGGTGTGAACCTGGAGGGGAAAACTGAGGACAGATGACAGACTTACGAGCTGGGTGATGGGCAAAACAGTTACCAGGCCATCACATCAGGGTGGGTGCTGACCACAGTGCTGAAGCAGGGGCCTGGAAACCCCAAACATGCCAGGCATGCCAGGTGTTTTTGCTGCTGGACTATGAGAAGCCAGGGTGTGTGTGTGTGGGGGGGGGGGGGGGGTAGAGGGGAGAGAATGGAAGGGTTCTCAGGTAATGAGCCAGACAAAATTCCAAATAACTAATGGTTTGACCTCACCAATGAATACCAGCTAAATATCAGGCCATCAAATAAATCACATGAAGGCATTTAGACTTTAATCTAAGCATAACGGGAAGCCAATGACGGGTACAGCAACAGGGAAAAATGCCAGCAGGATGACATTTTAAGAAGCCCACTCTGATTTCTGTGTGGGGATGAATAGTAGGGGCCATAGTCGGGGGGGGGGGGGGGGAGACCTCTTTGTTGGACCAGGAGAGATGGGGGCGGGGGGAGGATGGAGGGACAGTGGAGGAGGAGAAATGGAGCGAGTTGGTGGTCTCAGCCCCGCCCATATGGTACCCACAGTGCACTGGAGCCCACCCCACCCATGAGCTTCCGGCATTCACAGGGCTCACCAGAGGGAACGCGTAAGCCTGATCATTCTCGGCCAGCAACCGGACAGACAAGGGGTGAGATTTCTGACCTGCAGATGCCTCCCCAGGAGTAAGAGGCCTTTGTTGACAAATGAGAGGCTAATTGGCCCGAATGCCTCCTTCCACATCCCGCACCTCCCCGGGGCTAAAGTTCAGACCCAGTTCGTGTCTGACCGAGACAGCCAACCTTATTATCACGCCAGGCATGTCTGGCTGAGGTTAAATCCCGGAAGAAGAAAAAGCACAGACAGTTGAAGGGCTGCTATCTCTGAGTTACAGCACCACTGAAGATGCGCAACTCTTAGCACTTTGTATGTGCGGGTGACTGACTGTCTTTGTGTTCAGACAACAAGCAAACCATTTGTTCTTCCAGAGACAGGTGTTCGCCACACTTTCCATAGCGGCTGACAGCCACGAGAAGAAAACAGAACGGGGACGCCTTATGTGTGTGCAAAATCACAGCTCCATTTGCTAATTGCCTGATATTGGCACAAGCAGGAGTGCTTTCCCCAGCGAGGCACATTCCGTAAGAAATGTCTGAAAGAAATGCGGTGCAATCGCTTGGCATTCAGAGTTATTTCACCTGGAGCAGCCGCCTCTGAGAGGCAGGCGGCTGGAGCCCCCTCATATTAGAATTTATTTCTCCATCAAGATAATCCCTACAAAGGATCTGCTGCTCATGTGTCACTGTGTTTCATCTTTGGGGGCGCTAAACTGAACTGGCTCCAAGAACTCAAGGAGGGAGTCTAGAGGATGGTAACAGATTATTGGTTAGAGAGAGAGAGAGAGAGAGAGAGAGAGAGAGAGAGAGAGAGAGAGAGAGAGAGAGAGAGAGAGAAGTTCCCAGAGGGCCTATGCCTTTTATTTGTTGGAAGGTGTCTCTCCCTGAAAGCACAGAGATTTGCATTTCCGGAGGACAAAGCATGCAGTACATAAAGAATATTCTAATGTGTCTCCCTGCTGCAGCTGGGAAAGGGCGGGCTCCATTGGAGTTTCCGTGCACAATGCGGAGGTAAACACCACACCCTCCCAAAGGCGTCCACCCACCGCACGGCTCTGCACAGTTGATAGAAGATAATTTTTTCCATCTTAGTTAGGTGGCCTGGAAAGGCACCAGTTCACGATTCCCCATCCTCAGGAGCATGGCTTATAAACAGTCCCCTCCACACCTGCCAGCGCATGAAGAGGGGGCAGCATGGGAGACCGCCCTCCAATCAATCCCTCTTTGTGTTCCCAGAAAATAATAACATCCGTGTTCACAGTGACCGTCACCCAGAACAGGACCAGGGACACGAGAGTGACTCAGTGCCGTGGGGCCTGGTTGTGTCACCTTTGAGGCCCCCCTCATGTCTCTGGGTCACCTCTGAATGCTCTCCCCTCCCAACCCCCCCACCATTAGAGAACATCCTCAGGAGAGACCCACTGGGGCCAGAGGAAATAGGTAAAATGTAAACCAGTCCCTCCCTGTGGTTGTGACTGAGCAACTCCAATCAAGGTCAAGGCTGTGTGGGGGTGGTACAGGGGGATAGCAAGAAAAGACAAACAAACCCCACACCCACTATAGTAGGCTGGATGGTAACCCCAAAAAGATACATCCACAACCTAACTTCCAGAACCCGTGAATGTGACCTTATTTTTGGAAAAGACTTTTTACAGATGTGATTAAGTTAAGGATCTTGAGATGAGGAACCATCCTGGATCATCTAGATGGGCCCTGAATGCAGTGACAAGTGTCCCTGTAAGGGGAACGCAGAGGGAGATCGGAGACAGACAGAAGAGGGGAGGTAACGTAACCATGGATGCAGGAACTGGAGGAATGTTGCCCCAAGCGAAGGAATGCCGACAGCCCCCAGAAGTTGGATGAGGCAAAAGAAATAATCCTCCCAGGAACCTCAAAGTAGTACTTCCCTGCTGACACCTTGATTTTGAACTCCTGGCCTCCAGAATTGTGAGAGGACAAATTTCTGTTGTTTTAAGCCACTCAGTTTGTGCCAATGCGTTCCAATACACATAATATGAGGACATGACCCAATGGAGCTGAGCACCATGTAGAGCCCAAGCTTTCCCAAGAAGGATCTATGGACCCCAGGCCCTGAGGTCATCCACAGAGGTGTGTGATTGGGCACTCCTGCAGGTTTGAAGGGAAAGTGCCCACAGCTCTCATCAGATTCTCAAGTGAGACCAGGACCCCAAAAGTATCGAACTCCACGGGGTCTCCATGAAGGCCAAGAGCTGTCCAGGGTCACACAGCTTATCGTTCATTCACTCACTTGTTCTAGCAATCGCTCCACAAAGGTTTATAAAGCACCTATTATGCACCGGGTGCCAGTTGTGTGCTAAATTAGTAGAGCCAGGTGTTCCACCACACACTGGAAAAATATGTTGGTCGTCTTCCCTCCTTACTCACGTTTCCACTCCTCTAGCTTTACCTCCCGTTTAACCTCTAGCACTCAAATCCTTGGCTGGGCTCTGCTTCTGGGGGAATCTACCTTAGTACCTGGTTAGGTTAGAAACCTACCCTTGTAGGGCTGATTCAGAGAAGAGCAGGCATCATAAGCCAGAGTGACACACAGTAGGCACTCAGGAAATAGGACTTCACTTCATGGGGGCTGCTCCCACCCTAGTTTTTCTGTCTGTTCCCATTGAGCTCTGTAAAGCCTCCTGGGCTGCTCAGGTCAAGCTCGCCTATTCTCTCAACAACAGCTGCCTGGGCAATTACAATTTCTAATTATACCTCATCTCTATGATTTGTTAAATCCATTAGCGCCACCTTGACCTCTTCCATTGCTCTTCTCGTCTCGAACGTGTTAACCCTGCTCTGCGGCGAAGAGGAGGCAGGCAGATGGGTGTGCCTGTTAATGAGCGGGCTGAGAACAGGAGGCTTTTTGCAACATAATCTCATTAAGAGTGATCACCTAGAGCAGGGGTCTCAGCTGAAGATGCACCAGGACCTCCAAGAGAGCTTACTTACTAGAATTGCATATGCTGGGCCCCTCCTGTTGAGATTCTGTTATAGAAAATCTGCAAGGAACTTGGGATTTGCATTTTAGTAACTTTCCCAAGAGATTCTGATGCAGGGGACCTGGAGAAACATGGTCCAGTGCCTGGAACAGAGTGAGCACCATCCATCCATCCATCCCACATCTCTTACTGGTCGCCTCTTCTTCCCAGCCACAAAACTGGCACTGGGACTTCCATAATATTTGAGAACATGGTTCATACCTACCATTTTCAGCACATTGAGGACCAGCTTTAAACACACAGTAGGTTCTCAATGAAGAAGGAAAGCCAGGGTTTTCTGGGATAAAAGACAGGAGCTGAGTAGTTTTATGGTGACTCAGAGTCATTACAAAATGTACCAGAGGATCTTTTACACAAAATCAGCTTATAACCCACTTCCCTCATACTTTATTCTTCTCTCACAAACATAAACAAATGGCTCCTTCCTTCTCTCCTAACCCCCATCAGTCTCCTCAAGGGACAGAGGGACCTTTGACCTCCAGGGCTTCCCACCCTTGGTGGTACTACGTGGCTACACAAGGGAGGGAGAAGCAGGTGCGGGGAGGAGGTCATACTATCTCCCTGCCTGGCTACTGGCACCTGACATACATACTTGTTGCCCAGGAAACACAGATCACACTTGGCAGTTCTTTGGGTCAACTTTTTAAAGCACTTACTATGTGCTAGGACCAGTAGTGCAGAGGTGACTGAGCCATGCCTATTTATGGAACAGAAAGAGCCTTTATCCTTTGTGCATTGCCACCCATTGGTCAGCGATAAACAAGAACAGAAATCAAACCGTGTGAGTAGCTTTTTCAGCACAGAACCATACCCCCGCCCCCCAGGTCTGACAGGTGTCACCCTCCACTCCTTCAGGACACATAGACCCTGATTCAGTGACTGGCAATATTTGGAGGGAGCATGAGCTTGTATGTGTCCCTGTGTTTATGGTGAGAGTTTCTGGGAATGGAAAACCAGGAAGCCCTTTCATATACGCTGAGTGGCCAGATCATTATTATCTCTGAATGCATAATAATCTGACCACTTGGTGTATATCCTATATAATAAAAGGCTAATATTCAAATTGTCCCCTCGATCAGGAGTTCAACCAGCAGGCAGGCCAGCCAACCACCCATGTCCCCTCCCCCTGGCTAGGCTGGCCAGACCCCCACCCATGCACGAATTCATGCACCAGGACTCATACACACACACACACACACACACACACACACACACACACACACACACTGAGTGGCCAGATTATTATGCGTTCAGAGATCAAAATAATCTGGCCACTCAGTATATTTTAAGTTAACACCATGTTAAAACAATACACAGTGGTGTCTTCAAATAGTACTGTAATAAGTCTTGACTAAGAAGAGTTCATTCTAATAATAAAATGCTGTTCAACATTAGGAAAATAATAAAAGTTCAATCACACCAATTGATCTGAGGAGATAAACAAATGATTTTCTCTGTAGATGACAACAGGTGTTTCATAATCTGCTTTATGACTTGAAAAACTGATAGTACACGGCATTTTCCTTCTGTTATGAGGAATGTCTCTCCAACTAATAATCAATATCATATTTGGTGGTGAAACATTTGAGATATTCCCGCTAAATTCGGGCACAAGGAAAAGTGGTCCATCACCATTACTTAGCATTGTTCTGGAAGCTGTGGCCAACACATTGGGGAAAGGATGGAAGGGTGAATGGGTAGGTAGAAGGAAGACAAATATTAGAAACAAGAGGCAAAGTCTTGATTCTATGCAAGTCCTGAGTACATGCATGTGTGGGGACTGCCAAGCTAGAAAGCAAAAAGTGTGAGCAAACGGGGACTCTCAAACACTCATCTTTAGAGTAGAAATTACCCAGAATTTTCAAGTGTAATATCAAAATAGAAAACATGAAAAAGCAAAAGCCTTTTTTATACCTTTTAGCTCAGTAATTGCACATCTAGAAATTAGTCTCTAGGAAATAATTTGAGAGGCATGAGCAAATGTTATGTTCAAGGATGTTCATCATTATGCTATTTATAAAACCGCAAAAGGAGAAACAGCCAAAATGTCCAGCTAAAGGGGACTGGGTAAAAAAATTCTAATTTCCCTAGGTGGTGGGTGGAATATAAAACAGTACTTCAAAATTGCATTCTAGGTGAGTAATACTTACTGCAAGAAAGAGGGTATTCTATCCTAGTAAAAAAAGAAGGAACAATAACAAACACAAATCTGCTTTTGGAAATCATAGGAATCAACATAAAAAACAGACTAGAGAGATTCCCACATAAACATAAAAATGATTACCTTGATGTTTTCATTTACCTTTCCTTCTTGCTTATCAGTAAGTCATTAGAAAACAAACACCCTGTTTAAAAATGTAGCTGGCACCGTGTTTACAGGGGTAGGTCCTATCTGCTACGCGTGGTAAAGACACACCTACATCTCAGGCCACATATGCAATGGGTGCCTGGTGCCAGGCATGGCAAAGCCTTTCCACGGGCCAGCAACAGGCTGACAGCTTTATGGCTGACTCCAACTGTGATCATCTGTGAGATAAAACCAGATCTGTGCAATCATAAACCATACTGTCTTGTGCACTGAGCCCTGGAGAAAACCTCACCCAACAGCCAAATCTCTCCTACACCTCACAGTGTAACCCTCTCATGAAAGCATCCTTAGAGTTCCAAGAAACGCCCCGTTTCCGTGGTGCTGACCTTGAGATTCAGACCCAGCAGGTGAGGACAGATGCCAGGGCTTCCGAGAGCCCAGCCCGCAGGGCGAGGAACCGTTTGGCTGGGGGAGCGGGTGAGACAGCTCTGACTCACCAGGCAGCTTCCCTGCTTCCCACTGAGGAGGGCAGAGCAGGCAGAACCGAAATGTAACGATAGGTGAAGGTTGAGAAGTGTAGTTGACCAGTTGTCCAGATGGACAGCAGGGCAGACTTCATCTGGAGCCCAGAGGGCTCTGGACCTGAGGCTCTGAGGCTGAAGGGAGGACAGGGGAGGGTGCAGCCAAGGGTCAGCTGGGTGGCTAGTCCCACCCCCTCCCACGGCCTGGCCCTGGCTGACTCAACTCAGAAGCAGAGCAGAGAAGGAGGCTGTGATGTCTGCCTGCTGGCATTCAAAGAAGACCAGCACGTTCTGAGCTTATTAAACAGGAGAAGTGACCCCACACCTCCCCCACCTCACCTCTGGTGACAAGTCCACTCCTTTCAGGATGATCCTCAGACCTCCCTCTCGTACCTGAGCCTCCTTTCCCTCCTTCCCTGCACGCCTGGACTGGAGGCCTGGTGAAGCAATATGGCAGCCACATGATGCTCAACAGTCTCCTCGCAGCTCTCAGCCTATTTCCTCATCTAGGTCGGAGACAGCACCCACCTCCGAGGGTTGGCCGTGAGCATTAAACGAAAGCAGAGTTGGTGGCTTATCCCAGCACCTGGCACCTTGTGAGTGTCCCTTGATTTAGACTTTATTCTTTAACTTGATGTTGCCTCTTCATGGTGTGAGATTTTACTGCATTCTTCCCAAAGCAGGCCCCGAGGCAGGGATTTGGGAAGCACCCTGAAGGGGTGGGGAAAAAACCCAAGGACACTCTACTGAGAGGGTTATACTATGAGCCACTGGCGCTCAGTGTTGGGGGGGGGATCCTCGGAGAGGCCGGGGAACACACCCCAGAACTGCCCCATGAGGATGCCAGGTGTTTATCCACTAATTCCCATCTTTTCCCAATGGAGGGTTGCTTCTGCGGTGTTGGCTACCAACACTTCCAGCTGCCTAGGTGCAAGCTGAGCATGCTCAGTGGGGAGGGCACGCAGGGCAGGCATGCAGGAGTGCTGGCACATGGGTGGGGCACTGGCACTGTAGGTAAAGGGTTTTTGAGCAATTTGATCCCTGGATGTCGATTATGCTAAAATCTGTGAGCCATTTCAGGGCTTTGTCGGGTAAAATGGTTTTCCTTATTTCATTCGTGAATTTGTTCATTTCTTCCACCCTTCTGCCATGCACCAAGCATCTATTGAGCACCTACTGACTACTACATGCCAGATGCTATGTGGGATGCTTGCAAGAGTCACCGAGGAAGGAGCTGGGATTTGAAGGGCAGAGAAGAGGAGGGCATTGCAGGCCAAGGGACTGGCATGCCCTAAGACCAGGAGGAAGTCCCCACGGAGCTGGACTTGGGACATGAGGTAGAGACAAGGAGGACAGGTGGGTTAAGCTGTGCCCGGACTTCAACCCTCATGGGAAATACTGGGACACGTCAGGCACGTGATGCACATGGAATCCACTTTGGAGGTCAGAGCTTCACTTGGATCTGATAGCAACTGAAAGCCAACATGGCAAAGTTTAGAATATAACCATTCTAAAGAGAGAAGTAGTGGGTATTTTAGGAAGACGGCTGTGGTAGGCTAACGGTCCCAGCAAGAGGATACCCACTCCTAATCTCTTGAACCTATGAAAACGTTACAGTACATTTGCAGATGTGATCTGGTTCGATAACTTGCAATGGGAGGCCTCCACTGGACTATATCCAGGGCCCTTATAGAAGGATGCAGGAGGGTCAGAGATCAGAGAGGGGAAGGCAATGGGACAAGGCGTGGAGTGAGGCAGCCACAGCCGAGGAATGCCAGCAGCCTCTAAAAGCTGGCATGCTTCGGCTGTGAAAGAGAGGCAGATTCTCCCTGGAGAAGCTCCAGCAGGCCCCAGCACTGTGGACACCTAGCTCTGTCCCCTTGGACTCATTCTGGACTCTGACCTCCACAGTTGTAAGAAAACAGATCCGTGCTGCTTGGATCCACAGAGTCCGTGGCAATCTGTTACCGCAGCCAAAGGAAAACTAATACACCGAAAGGATGAAAGGAGGGATGAGCAGGAGAGCAAGGGCAGGTCACGGGGGTCGTGACGGAGGGGGAGGCCACCATGCAGCCCGAAGTGGACAGGTTGGAAAGGTGTCACAAGGACAGAACCCAGGGCTTGGCCGAGATGGGAGCGGGGAGGGGACAACGTTTGGCTCAGATGACTGATTTGAGAGTCTGAGCAGACAGTGATAAGGGGGAGAAGGCCAAGTTCTGCCTGGGGAAGACCCAAGTTCCAGGCCCCGTTACCCTCTGGGGTCAAGGCGGTGCTGACCCTTTCTCTCCGTAAAGGTTGTCTTTCTTCACAGTCTGGCCCTCAGGAGGCTCAGAATGCCAATGAGCTAATCCAGAAAACGGACCTGGTCAAGATGTGCAAGAGACCCAAGCCCAGGGGAGGCGGGGGAGGGGAGGAGTAAGGGGGGAAGACCTGCAGGGAGCAAAGCCTAGATGTCGCCTGGTGGCCAGGGAGGAGGGGGAGAGGTTGGATGTGGTGGGCAGGATGCGAGGCCAGCAGCGCCCGCCACTGGAGCTGGCCTCACCGCTGAAGGCCGGGAGTCCATACAAGGCCTCCAGCTGGAAGCAGTCCACGCGTGGATTCGCTGTGTCTGTGGGGAATGCAGAGGCGGGTGCCGGGGATTCTGCACTGACTCACAGCACGCCCTCAGCCACCACGGCAGGCCCAGCATCACCCCCCCTTTCCACATCCCCCATCCATCCACCTTGAGCCTGCCTGGACACAATGGGGCCAGCAGGCCAGTGCTTGGCCCCGGTGGTGTCCTTAATCAGCCTAAACTGCTCCAAGAAGAGGGACGTGGCACCGCTGTGAAGTGCTGATGGCACAGAATTGGAGAGGATAGTAAATAAAAGGAAACACCCGAGAGAAGAGCCGGAAAGACGCCGCCAGCATTTATGCAACTAGGCCAGAGCTCCATGCCCCCCCACCCCCCCACCCCCGTGGGGTGGGAGGAAGCCCGCATTGGAAATGCAGACGTTTCCTGCCTTTTTAGAACAGAGCCTCAAGAGGCTGCATCCAGTGTCCAGTGAGGCTGTGATGAATGGTCAAACTGCAACGTCCCAGGAAGACAAGGCAGGTGGAGGGTTAATGCCCCTGAGCATCACCGTGTGCCTGGCCCTGTGCTCGCTACAGAGGATGCAGGCTCCATGGAGCCACTGGATGCTCTCAAGGGGCTCCCGGGTTTCTCAGGGAGCAGACACGGAGATAAAGGAGTCCTGGGATGGCTGATAAAAATCTAGACGGCAGAAGGTGGGCATGGGCGCCACATGGAAGAGGGGCCGTTCCGCCCGGGCGGGTCAGAAAGTCTATAGAACCGGCAATGCTTTCTGTTTAATTCATGTACATGCCCCATAACATCAAGCTAACCATTTAAAAGGGGTGCCTAGTACATTCAGAATGCTTTACAGCCACACCCCCATGTAGTCCCCCCAACATTTTCCGACCCTAGAATAAGGTGACCAGACGTCCCGATTTTTAACAATGTGTCCCACGTCCTACAGTGTTTTAAAAAAGTCCCGATTTTCTTTCCAAAAATCGGGACTTTTTTAAAACACCGCGGGACATGGGACACATTGTTAAAAATCGGGACTGTCCCGCCAAAAGTGGGACGTCTGGTCACCTGACCCTAGTAGGAAGTTTTAGACTCATGAATGCACCCATTGCCCCCATCCTTCTATCTAGCAGCAGCCACCCAATCTGCCTGCCTCTGTGGGTTTACAGTTCCTGGATATTTCATATATGATAAATAGGATCATACAGCATGTGACCTTCTGCGCCAGGCTCATTTCACTTAGCGCCATGTTTTCGAGGGTCTCCCACGTTGTCACAGGTACCACCCCTTCATTTCTTCATAGGGCTGAATAATCAAGGAGGTGATTCTTGAGCTGATCGTGAAAAAGGAGTAGGTGTGTGCAAGCCAGGGAGACACAGGGGAATGGCAGGCCTGGCGAAGGAGGGGATGCTGATAGCACGGAGGCAGGAAGCAGAGGTCCCCTGTGGGACCTGTGGTGACGGAGGGGTGAGGAGCAGTGAAAGAGGCGGCGTGGGAGGTAGAAAGTGCCAGGCAGGCTGAGGGGACTTCACGTTCGGGTAATGGGAGTCGCGAAAGGTGAACCAGGGGGTGTGACATGGCCAGACCTGCCCTTCAGAAAAGATGCTCTGGCTGCCGTGGGGACCCCCCGAGGGGAGGAAACCAGTTAGGTGGTTACTGGGAGGTGATGGAGCCAGGGTAAAGGCAGGAGCTGTGGGGACCTAAGGAGGGACCGGCTGCAGTTGTGTGAAGCAGGCAAACCTAACAGGCTGGGCCCACCCACCTTGAATGGGAGGGTGGCAGGCAGGCAGGGGTTTCAGATGCCATAAGGGGTTGGAAATGAGGCTACCTGCTGCAGGTGAGTAAGCTTTTAGGGTTCTTAGGTCATCCAGGTAGATGCCCCAGCAGCGATGGGCTGGTTTCTTGGTCTGGGCCAGGAGAAGTATTTGGGCTTAAGGTCAAGGCTTACGAATCTTGCTCCATTTTATTCCGTACAGCAGTCTGTATTAGCCACATACCCAAGGCCACATGGCTAATAAGTAGCGGAGCTGGGTCTGAGCCCATCTGGGGCTGATTCTCAAGTCCCTGAGCTTTCCAGGAAGCCAAGCTGCCTTTTCGATTCTTTCCCTGCAGCTCCCACGCCTCTCCTCAAACCCCAAAACCCCTCTGCACTTCCTTGTAAGAAGGAACACAGGCCAGAGTGCAGCACAGAGCAGCAGTGCTGCCATCTTGACGTTCAGCTGTGATGGGCGGGGGGAGGGGTGGGGAAAGGAGAGGGAGGGAGAGCACCATTTTTCATGTAAACACTTAAACTCCCCAGCATGCACAGCTACACCCAAATTAGCCCCCAGCCCGGGGAGGGCGAAGCAGCCTCAGATAAGGTAACCAGGGAGACGTCCCTGGATGGAGAGTCGGAACACTGTGCGCATGTCTTTATGCCACTCAAGTGCCCGCTCTGGCCTCTCAAGGTAATGACATTAGCTGAGTCTTCCCACGTCACGTGGCCCAGCTTACGAGGCCACGGTGGGGAGTTAACAATTTCAAGAGCAAATGTGGGGCTTCGGGGAGTTTCTTAATGGGCAATAATCAACCAGGCCCCGAGGCAAACAAAATCCAGGGGAGCGTAAAACTATCCCCCACCCCCCCCACCCCAAAAATAATAATTCGGGGATGTGAATAGGTGCCATTCAAAGCAAGAGAGGCGACGGAGGAACCATTATCTTAATGAAGCAAAATACAGCATCTTCTTAGAATGTTGTTTAAAATGAATCCAGCTTGCAGTCTCACAGCCAAACAGCCCAGGCTGCTGAGGGGCCAGGCGTGGCTCTCAGGTTGTCATTGAACTTGCATCTGAAGACTTCCGTGGGAGGCAGCCACCCTTTTCAACAGAAAACCTGATGGTTGGGGGGATCATCAGGCATCGGTGGCTACAGATCTGAACGTCCGCGCAATGGACCCCTCTCGGCTCTCTGAGCCAGCTCCGCTCCGGCCTTGCCCCTGCCCCTCCCCTATTGCTACCAAGGGCCTCATTCTCCCCACACCATAGCCCCAGACAGTGTTCTATCCTTTCTGAAGGCAGGAACTATGGTACTGCTTTCTGCTTTCGCTGGGCTCACCCAGTGGCTGGAGAGCAGGTGACTGTCCTCTTTCCAGGTTCAAGTTCCTTTTCTTGGCATGGAGGTAGCATGTTCTGCAGCTGGGACATAGGTGAGGAAGCACGTTGAGATCCGGGATCCGGCACACTGGAGGGCTTGTTGCGACAATTACTTTTTGTGTCTCCGGGGAAGCATAATTCGTGACACAAGAAAAATGAGGAGGCAGAATCCCCATTTATTAAAATACGACTTTCTTATTAAGCCTGGATAGTGTAAATTGGTCCTTTTTGCCCACACCACATCCGTTGTCCCCTCCTCCTAGTCAAAACTCCTCGCAGTTATGTGGGAGGCGGGGAGCAGGCCTGTCCCCTGCCATCACCCCGATTCCAGGCTGGACACGTGACAAGAACTGCCAATAAGTGTATTCTGTTTCCTTGGACAGAGTGAGTGAGTCAGGGATGTGCAGGAGGATGATTTCCGTCCTGAACTGCAGAGTCAGCCCTGCACTCTTTACATTTATTCTTAGCAGAAGAGCTTTTATGGGCATTTTCTCTGCCTTAAATTCTGAGAAAGTCTTAGCGGGATCTCCTTTTCGTTATTAAGAAGCACGAAGGTTACTGTCTTTTGGCACCGATTTATTATCCGATTTATTATCCGGTCAGCAGGTGCTGACTCCTCTGCCCTGGAAGGTCCCAGCACAGAGGTCCTCGTGCTTTGGGTGTTTAAGGGAAACCCCTTCCCTCCACCTCCCTTGGCAACAAATCCCTCCTTTTTCGTTTGTGACATGGAGTTGAGAGAAATTGGCACACCACTCTAAAACTACGGGGATGTGAAGTCTGACTAGGGAGAGAAAATCGATCCATGTATGAGGCTAATTAAAAAGCATCTCGGTAGACTGTGCTTCTTGCCTATTCTTGCACCTTCTCTTAAGGCGGAAGTTTCCTCCACAGACTCAGCATATTGAGAAATGTGCGTAGAAAAGAAAAAAAGAGGCTCAGAGTAAACCTCAGGCAATAACCTTAGTGGACGTCCCCCAGGAAAGGGGCTCTGAGACCCGACTTCCCTTTTATAACGGCTTAGAAAGTCAGTAGAAGACAAGAAAACTGGGAACCAAGGCTCATGGCATCTGAGCAGGACTGGTTCCAGCAGCCCCTCGGAGAACACCTGCATTTAGGGCAGGAGGAGAAAGCGATGGTAGGAAACAGAAGAAAGGGGTAGGGGAAGGGAGTGACTTCCACACACTTCACACCAATCCCCAGGCAGGTCTTTTGATCACAAGGATAAGGAGATGCTCCTGAAGGCAAGAGAACTTGCCTGGCCCCCACAGTGCAGACAGTGATGGAGCCTCGATTCCAACCAGGGACCAAGGTAGGGGTTCTCTCCAGCTAGTGCACCGCCTCCCAGGAGCCCCAGGAGCCTGTCAGGGACGCCAGGGACATGGAAGGCTTAGGAGGGATGGCGTGGTCATCTGTCAAGTGTGACAGAATGGTCGAGAAGGAAGGACATCACCTGAAAACCCACCATGGGATTAGCCCAGTGGGGCCCCTGCAAGAGCAGTGAAGTGATGGGGACCCTTGCCTTGGGTTTGATCCTCACGCGGGGAAACGCTTCAGGGTGGTCTCTGTAACGTGCGAATCTGAACACAACTCCCCTCTGGAAACCCTTCACGGGCTCCCCATGGCCAGTGCCTCTGCGCATGCTGTTCCCTCTGCCAAGATGCCCTTGCCCAACTCCTCACCAAACTCTTATCCCTTGGTTCATACTCTCGTTCTTGTAGCATGTGTACATTCTCTGAGGCCTCGAGTCAGGGGTAGCAAGTCTTGGTTGGAAACTATAATGAGGGTGACAATGAAAATAACATTCATAGAGTACCTCCTCTGTGACAGACTCTGGTCTACGTAGTCTTTGTGCAGAACTCAATCCTCATAACCATCCCAGATTCTGTTATTTCATGGGTGAGTAGTCAAGGCACAGAGAAGATTTAAGGAGCTGAGGGTAACAGGAGAGACTGTGGTGGGATATCGATGAGGGGTGTTATGAACTGAATGTGTGTCTACTCTCAAAAAGCTCACATTGAAGCCCTAACCCCAATGTATAATACCTGTATTTGGAGAAAGAAAGAGCATTTAAGGAGATAATTACAGCTAAGTGATCATAAGGATGGGGCCCTGATCAGATAGGATTAGTGACCTTATAAGAACAAGAGAGAGAGAGAGAGAGAGAGAGAGAGAGAGAGAGAGAGAGAGAGAGAGAGAGAGAGAGGGAGAGAGAGAGAGAGCGTGCAAGCACGCACTTCCTGTCTGTGTGAGCTATCTGCAAGTCAGGAAGATAGAGCTTACCTGAAACCAAATACACGGAAACCTTGATCTTGGACTTGTAGCCTCTTGAACTGTGAGAAAATAAATTGCTGTTACTTAAGCCACCTAATCTGCATATTTTGTTATGGCATTCCAAGCTGAACAATCTAGGAAGCAATGAAAATAGGGTGCTCCAGGCAGTTCTCTTAGAGGAGGTACTGGTAGTGTTTTAGATGAGACCTGAGTGAGGTGGTCGTAGGAATATTAGGGGAAGAACAATCAGGCAGAGGAAAGAGCAAGTGCAAAGGTCCTGTGCCAGGAAGCAGCCCTGCATACCGGGGACACAAAAGTATAGTTAGGACATAGAAATATAGGCAAACAAGTACCAGGAGGGTCTGAGAGGCAGTCAGGGGCTAGGCCATGGAGGGCCTCTTAGGCCGCAAAAGGGAATCTGGATTTTATCCTAAGTGTCCTGCTGGCTTACAAGGAGACCAAGCAGGTTGGTGCCTGCAGGAGTGGAATAGGAGAGGGCAAGGTCACAGGAAAGCATCTCTCCCTCCCTGGCAGGCTGCTGTACACAGCCGTGCGGGCCACGCTCCACTCCAGTCCTTGGGGGGCCGTTCATCTGGGCTCTGCTGTGAATGTGGGCTCAGGGGCTGGTGACCCTGCTCACCCTGCCCTCAAATTAGTCTGTGAGAACAGGCGTTCTCCAAGTGCTTTTGTTTTTAATTAAATCCTGGTGACCTGCTCCCTGTAATGGCATTAAATTATCAGGCCATCTGCTACCTGGGAACAGAGGGGAGGGAAGCAGCTGAATCGAGGGAAGTGGAGCGCCGAGAGTGGTTGTAGGCACTTTCTCCTGGAGGCATTCTCCTTCTGCAAACCCAAGGCTTGCCACGCAGACACAGCAACAACCAATTAGATAGGGGGGCAGATTTATCCCCAGTTCTGGTCAGTCTGCAGACAACCGACCGACAGTGAGTGAGAAATAGGAGACAGGAACCTGGCTCCCACGGCTCAGCTGTCCCTTCGAAAGGGTGCCTCTTGGGCCCTGGCTGGGATTCTGCAAACCCACTGTTTACCTTCACATCTGGGTGAGGTGTGGCTCCACTGTATGGATCAGAGGCTAGAAGAGATGGCTAGCTCTTCAGTGTCCACTGGACCGTTTCCCTGCACCAGGCTGCAGTCAGTGCTGGGTTCAGGAGAGGATCAAGTCTCATTTTAAAGAGCACAGAGAGCATAGACGGGGAGATGGCGCTTGAGATGACACTTGAAGGAGAGATGAATGCAACAAATCCCTCAAATATTTGACTCTGAAAGACCCCGAGTTTCAAAGGTGCCCCAGTCTCAGCACTCTGCCTCCAAGGGGCTCACGCTTTGCCAAGGGGCAGAACCAGACACCAAGGACCAGAACTGCAGGCGGCACCTGCTGTAACAGAATGGGGCCCGATGCCACGGATTAAAAAGGACGAGAGTCCCTCCGTCTGGGAAGCATGGGGGATGATGCTCCTACAGGAGGGGACATGTGAAATGCCCAGGAAGGACTCATTACATGAATACTAAAGGTGGGTGGGATACATAGAATGCATCGCCCCCTAAAGATGCCCATGTCCTGGAGCCTGTGAATATGTTACCTTACAGGGAAAGGCACTCACTCTGCAGATGTGATCACATTAAGGATTTTGAGATGGGGAGATCATCCTGGATTACCTGGGTGAGTTCAATGGAATCATAAGAGTCCTTATAAGAGGAAGGCAGGAGGGTCAGGATCAGAGAAAGAGATGTGATGATGGAAGTAACAGGCATTGAAAGGAAGTGAGGGGATGATGTTGGGGTGTTGGGACAGGATATAGAGAGAAGAAAAAAGTGGGGTGAGGCACTTGGAGGGTGTCAGTCCAGCTAGGGCCAAGATATAACCCCTTCTCATGGTTCCCTACCCCTTCAGCTGAGTCCATAAAGATCCTCTGAGTGAGGGGAATTCCTAAGAGTAAGGAAAGGGGGTGAGTTCTACATTCTGATATCGGGGGAGGTACGTGCAAATGGGGAAGCAAGTGTGGACACTTGAAAAAATCCTAGGGAAGCCACTGGACTCTCACACGCAATAGGACTGAGGATGGGGAGCCTTGAGTGGACAAATGGATTCTGGGGGAAATTTTAAAGCAGATATAGTGCTTTCAAAAAAAAAAAAGTTTGAGAACTACTGCTCCAAATCCACCCCACTGACATCTAGCTGAGTATCTGAGCCGTAGAGAAGGCCAGAGACTGGGCCAAGGTCCTAGGGAACTGCGAGCAGAATGGACACTCCCGCCAGCTCTCCAGCAGGCCAACTCCCAGCCTGGCTGCCCAATCTCTAGGTTACATGTGCTGCTCGCTGCTCTCAGACTGTCCACAGCCCTGCCATCTGTGGAATACCTATCAGGTGGTGGATGAGAAGTGCCCAACACTGAGAAAAGACCCTGGTGGCTGAAGTGGGGACAGGATATGGGACTGGAATACAGCCAGGCACTGGTTTTCTCTGTCCCGACAATCCCCCAAAAGGTGAGCTGAGGAATTTTCTAGAACTGTCCCTACTGGTGAGGCAGTGGGTCATTCCGTGTATATATAGGAAAACGGGGGTTTTGAAGAGTTGCTGGGCCCTCACATAGCCAAAGGCCTTGGAGGCACATAGGAATTTAACCTCGGTTCTGCAGATTGGACCAGAAGAGGCCTGTGACTCAGCTTGTCAGGGGATAACCGGGGAGCCTTGAGCAACACCTCAGCCCATGGTGAACACTGATAAGTAAAAGCAGGTGCCACAGGTGGCGCATGAGTTATGCGTGGCACTGAGAAAGACTTCCACATCTTATCCCCAGAGGCCACCTAGGAGAGGCATCTCCATTTTATTTTATTTCTTAAAAATATATATGTTTTTTTATTGATTTCAGAGAGGAAGGGAGAGAGCTAGAGGGATAGAAACATTAGTGATGAGAAAGCATCATTGATCGGCTGCTTCCTGCACACCCCTCACTGGGGCTCAAGCCTGCATGTGCCCCGATTGGGAATCGAACTGTGACCTCCTGATTCATTGGTCGATGCTCAACCACTGAGCCACACCAGCCGGGTGGCATCTCCATTTTAAAGCTAAAGACGCTGAGGCTCAGAGAGGTTCAACAACTTGTCTAAGGTCATAAAGCTGGTGGAACGGTGGAACCTGTAGAATGTGACCTTATTTGGAAGAAAAGAGTCTTTGCTGATGTAATGAAGTTAAGGATCTTGAGATGAGATCTTTCTGGATTATAGTTGGACACAAAATCCAACGACAGGAGTCCTTAGAAGATACGGAGGATCAGCTAGAAGAGGAGGAGGCGGCCATGTAAAAACAGAGGCAGAGACTGGAGTTACGTGGCCACAAGCCAAGGATCGCTAGCACCCACCAGAAGCTAGAAGAGCAAGGAAGGGTTGTTCCCTAGAGCCTACGGTGGAGTGCAGCTCTGCCGAGGACACCCTGATGTTGGAGGTCTATGCCTGGAATCGTGAGAGAATCATGCCAATGGTTTCAAGGCACCAAGCTTGGAGTCATTCGTTGTAGCAGCCTTAGGTCACGACTGCAGATCACGAGCCAGTGGGTGGCAGAGGCTGTGCTTTTAACTACGTATGCAGAACCCACGCTTGGATGAATGAATGAATGAATGAGTGCGAGACCAAGGAGACCTCATCACAGCAGAATATCAATATTGTTTCAGTGATAGGATGGGGAAGAGGGAGATCCAGGCAGGAAAAATAAATCGCCATTTTTTTTTTTAAGCCTTCGGGCATCACATTTGACACTTAATTTTGCCTGTGCCCTCATCATTAGGGTTCCTGTGTTCTTTAGAAGGAAGAGAAGGGGGCAGCAGGCATTGCATAAAGAGGCCATGGCATGAAAATAAGACAGAAACACCTGCCCGAGCCTGGTGACCAAAGGCTCATCAGTTCAGATGTGAGGGGGTTCCTCCTGGAAAGGGAAAATGAAGCAATGCAGGGAGGAGACAGGCTTCTGGAACATACCTCACTAGGCATCAAAACGAACCATTTATTCTTCAAAAGGTCAGGGCCTCAGGCTTTCCTCTTCTTTCCTGCTGCCTCCTCCCCCTGCTATGGCGTTCCCCTGTAACTGCAGGACAGAGACAGGGCCAGCCAGGCGGAGTCCCAGAGCCCACACACAGGTGCTCCACAGAAGAAAGAAAGGGGGTGTCCAATGCTTCTTCATCTAGGTGTCAGAGGGAATGGGAGGGGAGAGGGCGGGACTTCCTCCCTAGGCACCTAGCACCTTTCCTCTGATCCTGGGCTTCGCCAGGACACACGGGCCAAGCATTTCTCCAGACTGCGCTCACCCACTGCGGTTCCTGACCTCCGACCTCTCCAGCCTGCCCTGGGGCCTGCCAGGATTGTTTCAGACTCCCATTACTGGCTAAGAAACCCAGTAAAATGCCAGTCATATATTTTTCTTTCACGTTCCATAGTCTTCTGACATCAAAACAGATTTCAGATTCCAGTTGTCAAGATCTGAACTTGGGCACCTCTCGGCTGGCCTCTGAAGGACAGTGGAGACGCTGCTTGGCAGGATGCAAAGGATCTTGAACTTGAGGGTCACCCAGGGTGGAGTTCAAATCCTAGTTCCACCATTGACTGATGGCACGGCCCAGGTAAATATGTTCTAACCTCTGAGTCTCAATCTGTGTGTTCATCCAGCAAATAGTCCCTGAGCCCAGGCACCGCGGCTGGCACGGTTCCTCGCAGCTGAAGGAGGCAGCCATAAACAAACAAACAAGAAAATGTTAAGTGTTACTCAGAGAACTCACAGGAGCCATGTCAGAGAAAGTGGCTGGACTGTGGTTTGAGATGGAGTGGCCTTGGAAAGCTCCTTAGAGGAGCTGGCACTGACAGTAAGGCCTGAGCGACAAGAAGCAACCAGCCGTGCAAAAATCAAGAGAAGCAACATTCAAAGAAGGGGAATAGCAGGTGCAAAGGCCTAGAGCACATGTGTCAAACACAAGGCCCGCGGGCCAAATCCGTCCCGCCAGGCCTTGCAATGTGGCCCGCACCACGCTGTCATCACTGCACTCCGCTGCGTTTCCATCACAATGACAGTTTATGACTGTTCAGTAAACCATTCGGCCCGCGATTTAGGCTGGATTTTAGATTTTGGCCCTTCTCTGATTGAGTTCGACACCCCAAGCCTAGAGGCTGAGCCACATGGAAATTCAGATAGAAGCCAGTGGCTTGAGTAGTGTGTGTGTGTGTGTGTGTGTGTGTGTGTGTGTGTGTGTGGTGTGTGTGGTGGTGGTGGTGTGTGTGTGTGTGTGTGTGTAACAGTAACAGATGATACAGGAGAAAGGCAGGGACCAGGTCATGTAGGGGAGCTAAACTGGAGTGCAATGATGACCAAGCGAGGTGCAGGAACAAATACTGGAACTTCTAGTTACATTTATTTTTGAACCTAAAAATATCTAAAGAAAATCAAATTCACTTACTTCTCTATAGCGCTGCTGCTAGGACAGGCATTTAATTTTTAAATGAACACGCATATAATGAGAGTGCATGCTCAACATTTTTGGTGGGGGTACCTAATACAAATTATGTTTGGACATCGCTCAGGTAGGGCTTTGTGAAAGGGTGGCCAGTGGGATGGGCAAGCCTTTGACGCTTAAAGCGTCACTCCCTGCAGAATGGAGCTCAGGCCAGACAACCCACACACCGGAGACGGAACCCCCACCAACACAATAAACTTGTAACATGGTTTTTATTGCTTACAGAAGTGCCATCTGCGTGGCCTAAAAGGTATTAGAACTACTAACCCATTACCAAATCATCACCATTACTCAAAATCAGTATAACAAACACTACTCGTGCTCATTAGAATTTAAAAATCCCACTGGCCTCGGAATATCACCTTGCCATCCCATCTCCTCATCTCATCTCCTCTTATCAACACACATGCACGCTCTCCCCGTTTACCGCAGGTTTTCTTTGCTAGCCACACAGCCTTTCTCCTTGTATGTCCCTGTCACCAGGGAAGGAAAATAATCTGTCCTTTTGGCGATGCACATTGTGTACTAAAGGCCCTGAGAAGGTCTGCATAGGGTGTGTGGTTTTTTTAAGCCGGTGTGTCTAACCCAGTAGCTTTCCATCTGCCCGCACCCTAGGATCCCCTGGAGAACGTTACAAATACGTGTTCCAGTCCTGTCCCTAAGGAGGGACCCAGGAACGCAGCCCTGACAGCAGTTGTCCACGCTCCCCGAGTGATGCCAACGTGCAGACACAGGGCTCAGCGGCTGCCCAGCACCACCTGAATGTGCCGTGCTGGCAGAGTGTCTGGTGTCCATTAAGAGCTCAATAAACTATGACATATATTAGGACATTAAATCCACGCAATCCCCGGAGGTAGGTATTCATGTCTATGCAAAAGAAACACGAGAGCCAGGCAGGCAAAGGTCTGACCCGAGGGGGCCTGGATCTCCTTTGTCAATGCCAGCTCCTCCTCCTCTACCAGGAAGCGGCCCCCTGCTCCTTTGCGTTCTCACCACAGCAGCCCCATCCAAGAGCCCTGTCTGCCATGATGGAACACTCTCCATCTACACTGTCCAACAGGGAGCTGCTAGCCACACGTTGCTTTTGGGCCATGCGATGTGGCCCAAACAGCCCAGAAGAGGAAATGTTAAACTATGTTTCATTTTGGTTAATTTAAATGTCATTAACCTGAGTGGCGAGTGGCTGTTGTACTGGGGACTGGTCATTTCACCAGTCCTCAAGGCTTCCTTTCCACCTGCACCTTGATGGACCCCAAATTTCGTCTCCAGCTCGCTACAGCCAAATGTTTGATTGACATCTCCCGTTATCAGAAGCACCTTTAATTCAGCCAGTCTGTTATGAAGCCCATGGCCTTCTTCCTCAAACCCCATTCTTCACTCCAGTTTTAAGAAACCGCACCTCCATTCGCCTCCATCCTCTTTTCCCTCCCCCACCAGCAGCAAATCCTTCACCATGTCCTGTGAAATTCATCATCAGAATCTGTCCAATTCAGCTCCATGTCCAAGACGTGTTACCCCACATCTTCAGCAGCCTCCCCGCTGGCCACCCACATTCTCTCCGTGGGTGCTCTTATCTGTCCGCCATAGAGCACCAGAGTGACCTTTACAAAATGAAAGTTCCAGTGTATTCTTTCCTTCTCCAGACCCTCCATTGGCATCCTCTGCTCTCAGGACCAAGACCAGGATCCCAGGTCTTCCTCTCCCTCACTGGCCACTCTCCCTCTTAGTCCTGTCCTCATGCCGACTCCCATGTGCACTTCCGGCTGCTTGGACACGCCAGCCAAACAGTTGGTCCAGCGCTTTTGACTTCTTTCCTCCACCCAGAACCCATCCTGCCCTCTTCTTTAGCCTAGCTGACTTTAAAAATATATATATTTATTATCTTTCCCCTGCAGGTCTGGAGGCACACTGGGCTCAGCTAGGTGGCTCTGAACCAGGGTCTCTCACCTAATTGCAATCCGACGATGGCTAGGACTGGAGACACCTCACTCCTATTGCGGTCAGTGGGTGCTGGGACTCAGCCAGAGCCAGGGCCAGCTTCAGGGTGTGTGACTGCAGGTGCTCAGGGCTCTATTGCCCATCTTTAGCTGATGTTTGGTTTAGTGCTCTATTGTCCATCTTTAACTTCTTAGCCTTTTTTTCAAACAAGAAGCCCTGTACTTTCATGTTGCAATGGAGACTGCATATTATGTAGCCAGTTCTGGCTGGGGCTATTTTTTAAAAAAAATACATTTTATTGATTTTTAACAGAGAGGAAGAGAGAGGGATCGAGTTAGAACCATTGATGAGAGAAAAACATCTATCAGCTGTCTCCTGCATATCCCCTACTGGGGATGTGCCCGCAACCAAGGTACATGCCCTTGACCGGAATTGAACCTGGGACTTTTCAGTCCGCAGGCTGACACTCTATCCACTGAGCCAAACCGGTTTCGGCTGGCTGGGGCTATTGGTCTCAACACCTATGTGTGGCCTTTCTCACAGCAGCTGGGTCCCAAGTTCAAGAGTTTCAAGACAGAGAGCCAGTGCCCAGCTGCCTTTCACTCTGTTAGAGAGCCTTTCTGAAGTCCCTTGCTTGGGGAAGCTTGCCAGAGCCCCCACATCTTGGTCCTGGCCATATATTCTCAGAGCATTAAGTTCCTTCCAGCACCCCTGTTCTTTGGAGGGGCTACAGAGTGCAAGAGGCAGGAGCCTGGGCTATGTTCACCCTTGTGCCTCCAGTGCCCAGCACAGCACCCAGCACATTGTACATCCTCGATCAACTCAATGGATGAGTGGGTGAAAAGCCACAGAGCCCCATAGTAACTAGCAGAGCTTTGGTATGAACCCCAAACCATCTGACCCTGAGGTTTGTGGTCTTTCCCTGAAGCGGGGAAGCAGTGGGTAGGCCCAAGGCTCCGAAGCTAGAGTGCCTGGTTCCAGCACCAGCTTTGCCACTTAGGAGCTGCATGACCCTAGGCACGTTATTGAACCTTCCAGAGCCTCAATGTCCTCACCTGTAAAATGGGAACCACAGATTTCATCCTATATAATAAAGATGTGATATGCAAATTGACCTCCACACCCTCACATCCCAAGATAGCCGCCCCCATGTCTTTACAAAATGGCCACCCCCACATTGTCACAAGATGGACGGCAGGGGAAGGCCGTTGGGGATGACCAGGCCTGCAAGTGAGTGCAATTGGGAGTGATCAGGCCAGCAGGGGAGCAGCTTGGTGTCAATCATGCCGGCAGAGGAGCGGTTAGGGGCAATCAGGCAGCCAGGCAGGTGAGTGGTTAGGAGCCAGCAGTCCCGGACTGTGAGAGGGATGTGTAAACTGGCGATCAGACATCCCCTGAGAGATCCTATATTGGAGAGGGTGTAGATTGGGCTGAGGGACACTCACCCCAACCCCAGTGCATGAACTTCATGCACTGGGCTTCTACTGTAAGATAATATAAAATGCGTGTCTGACCCTGAGTGCTCAGTAAATGTTAGCTCTTCCTAAATCTCCCTCCATCCAGCCCAGCTCCCCTCCCTCCCCTTCCCAGAGATGAGCCCTGTCACTAACAGTCAAGGAGCTCAGGGACCGCCCTGTGTTTAAGTCATTTCCTGACAATCTTTAAATTTGCAAATTAGAAATGTCAACAGACGCCTTGAATGAGCTAGATAAGGGTGAGCCAGCAGACACTGGGTTTTAAGGCAGGCAAAATAACCAACAATATCAATTTTTAAAACAGCACCTGATGTACAATTTCCCAATTACCACTCTTTGTATTTCTCTCCTCACTGTGCACTGCAGTTAAATTACCTTTCTCAGAAAATCTCGGCCACAGAGTATGCTTGTCTCCTCACAAAGCAGCACACATTTTCAGCATCCGCTTGGGTTTCATTGTAAGGGAGCACAATACCCAGTGAGAGACAGTTTATCATATTTGGTCGGCTTTCCTCATTTTTCCAGCCGACAGTTTTATTTATTTTGTTGCAAGGACAAGTTCCATTGCGGGGTGGGGGGCATTCCAGGGCTCTGCAGTCCAGCCTTCCTGCACCCATCCTCCTCCACATGTGTCCAGCATTTCTGGGAGGCAAACTCACACCACATCCTGGGCAATCTGGAGCAGCAACCCAGCGAGAATTTCAGGTTCAGTTGAAAAGACAAAGGATTTCTGAATCACTGCGCCTTACTGCAAGTTCTCAAGTCATTGTTCCCTTTCTGGGGGTTCTTGGGAGGCTGGGCAGATCCCATTAATGTCCCTGATCCTTTTTTCTTTTAATATATTTTATTGATTTTTTTTACAGAGAGGAAGGGAGAGGGATAGAGAGTCAGAAACATTGATGGGAGAGAAACATTGACCAGCTGCCTCCTGCACACCTCCTATTGGGGATGTGCCCTCAACCAAGGTATATACAAGCCCTTGACCAGAATCGAACTTGGGACCTTTCAGTCCGCAGGCCGACGCTCTATCTACTGAGCCAAACTGGTTACCGCTAATGTCCCCGATTGTTCACACCCCCAGTCAGGTGACTTTGCAGTTCCTTCCACTAAGGGACCAGAGTCTATTTTTCTGCTCCTTGACTTTGGGGTTGACCGTTAATTGTTTTTACCAACAACTGTGAGCGCCGCCCCAGCCTAAGCCTTAAGAGTCCTTGCATATTCATGCTCCTGCATCTCTCCATGGCACGAGAAGCGTGTCCCTGGGCAGCTCTCACGCGGTCCCCGAGGCGGAGCACCCACGGAGCAGATCTGAGTCCTAACCTCAGCGAGGAGCCTCACCCTCTGCATCTGTGGCGTAAAGCACAGCGGCCCAGTCAAACATAGGATATCCCCACGGCACCCGCTGCCTGACAGGTAGGTGAGCAGTTATAAATAGTTGTTGTTTCAAGCCACTAAGTTCCAGGGTGATTGGTGACACAGCGAGAATTAATCAATACGGGAGGGGAGAGAGAGGGAGCACCCGATCTGGGCTAAGCCACGTGTTTTACATACATTGTCATATTTAACCCTTTCATGCTCTTTATGCAGTAGGTGCTATTTTGTGCCCACATTACAGATAACCAAACTGAAGCTCAAAGAGGGACTTGCCCAAGGTCATAAAGAGGCAAGCATGATTCTAAATGCTTTACAGGTTTGACCTCCTTTAACCCACGTGACAGTCTTAGGATGTAGGTAATGCTATTTGAAAGATGCGGAGGCAGGAGTGGAAAGGGTAAGCAGCCAGGAAGTGGTACAGTCGGGGAGCTGGTCAGGACAGAGCTGGGATCTGCCGCTGGATCACTAATTGCTCAGCTCATTCATGGGTCGCTCAGACAGTTTTATTTACTTCGTTGCAAGGACAAGTTCCTGGGAGGGGAGCAGAGTGAGCCAAAGCCACCAGCCCCAGGTGGACGGGCTTCCTTGGCCAGCGTCCATGCCAGGCTGTGTGTCTGTTTACAGTCAGCCCCCAGGGACTGATTTCCCTTCCCAGCTTGAGCTGGTGGGTCAGGCGCCAGCCGTGGCTCTGGCCCGGACTCAACGATTTCCAAGCGTCTTGCTGTTTACAGCTCCCACAGTCGCTCAGCAGGACAAGCCGGGCGGCCCCGCCAGCACTGACCCCTTGTCTGCCCCACGGCTCATGTGTGGCCACCTTGAAGAAAGGATGAAAATGTGCATTGATTTAAAGAAAAAGACAATAAACAAAAATAACAACCATTTCAACCCATTAATGACTAGTTAGTATTCAATCCCCACAAAGACCCCGATTGGCTGCTGTGATCATGACCCCCATTCAACAGGTGTGGAAATTGAAGGAAAAAGCCAAGGTCAGCCCTAGATGGTTTGGCTCAGTGGACAGAGCGTTGGCCTGTGGACTGAAGGGTCCTGGGTTCATTTCTGTTCAAGGACATGTACCTTGGTTGCGGGCACATCCCCAATAGGAGGTGTGCAGGAGACAGCTGATCAATGTTTCTCTCTTATTGATGTTTCTAACTCTCTATCCCTCTCCCTTCCTCTCTGTAAAAAGTCAATAAAATATATCAAATTAAAAAAAAAAAAGCCAAGGTCACACTGCTTAAGAAACAACCCATACTTATTGTGGGCCCGGGCCTGTGCCAAGTGCTCTTTGCATCTATTAATCATTACAACTCCAAGGAGAGGCCCTGCTGTCACCCCCCCTCGCACAGAGAAGATACGGAGTCTCGGAGAAATTAAGTATCTAGCCCACAGCAATAGCCAGTAAGTAGAAAACCCAGGGAGCCCAGTTTCTAACCGCCGGACACACTGCCTCTTGTACCACAGATGCAGCAAAATCATGGATTAGCATTCAAACACCTGGCACTGGGGAAACACTGCCCTGGTCCCTCTGGCCACTCTGGTCATCCTGAGACGTGATCTGTTCCAGCCTGTGCATGGCTGGCCCCTTAGGGGACCCCCACTCCAATACCGATGCAGCCCCTCAAAGAGGAACAGCCCAGGTTACAGGGCCAGTCCGTCCTGGGCCTGTGGGTAGGGCCTCAGACCTACTTCTCCAAACCTCACTTGGCTGGTCAGTTATACCACGGCTCTTTAGTATCTACTTGGGAGGTTTTACTTGTTTGCTTATTTTTTTACTTATTTTTTTTAATAAATATTTTTATTGATTTTTTTACAGAGAGGAAGAGAGAGGAATAGAGAGTTAGAAACATTGATGAGAGAGACTCATCGATCAGCTGCCTCCTGCACACCCCTTACTGGGGATGTGCCCGCAACCAAGGTACATGCCCTTGACCAGAATCGAACCTGGGACCCTTCAGTCCGCAGGCTGACGCTCTATCCACTGAGCCAAACAGGTTTCGGCTTGTTTGCTTATTTATAACCAGCAGAAGCCGTTCCTCAGAGTCTTCCTCCGAAGCCCAATATATAGAACAAGTAACAAGGATGTCGAGGCCTCTGATGCCCCCCATAGAATCCCAGGAGGGTTTATAGAACTCACTTTGAAAACCAACACTGGGGGCCAACCCCTCACTTTACAGGTGAGAAAACTAAGGCTTCTGGCCAAGGTCATACGGCAAATTAGTAACTGAGAGGTCCGTGTAGTCACCAGGTCGTGTCCTCAGCCAGCTCAGAGACGCTTTACAGGTGGCCTGGCTGTGACGTGAGCAGCTGTCAGAGATGCAAGACATGTGCTATGAGACAGCATAGCAGAGGAAAGAGAACTTCCTCCTAAGGAGATCAGGGAAGGCTTCCTGGAAGAGGCTGCATCTGAACTAGCCCTAGCACATAGAATTTGGACGTGGTAAAAACGAGGACTGGCATTCTAGGTGGGGCAGAAAACATGAGTAGAGGCAAGAAGTTAGGAAATCAGAGGAATGTATGGGGAATGTAAGCCATTTGGGCAGGAGGATGCTGGGTGGCGAAGGGGACGGTGGAAAGTGGAGCTCTGAAGGTCATAAAAATAACAGCAAACATGAGCCAACATGCACGGGGTGTTTACTGTGGGCCAGAATTGTCTGCATCACCGTACATGGATGAACTCACAAACCCATCGCACCAACCAGGAGAGAGAGAGACTAAGCTATCTATTATTCCCTATTTTACAGGTGAGGAAATCGAGTCACAGAGGGATAAGGAACTCGCCCTAGGTCACCCAGACGGGAGGCTGCAGAACCAGCTGTCCAGCCCAGAACTGAGGGGGCCACGTACATTCTCCTGAGCACCCCCCCCCAGCTGAGTCAACAGCTGCAAACAGCTGGAATCCTGGGCTGACATGTGGGCTGTGCAGCTGTGCCCCGTACACTCTTCTGTAACCGGTACCCACCAGGGTTGTGCAGTGTAAACCCGGCCAACTGCATGCCATGACCCAGACACAGGTACCTCTAGAACCAATCCAACATGCTGTCTGCTTCGCTCCTGGATCTGCCACCGCATACGGATGCCAGGCCTGGGGTGGAGTGACTCCTGACCCTCAGATAGGAAATGAACAATAACAGTGCCTTCCCCGTCGGGGTGCCTAGGAGGTTTACACGAGCTCACACACACGAATAGTGCCTCGCATCCAGCCACAATGGGGACGTGGTGATGGATGAGGCTCGGAGGGGGGAGAGGGAGCCCCGATCGAGGCCACCCCAGCCAGGAAAGCAGCCGTGGCATCCATCAGGGCCGCCCGCAGCAGTGAAAAAGCACCTGCCTCCACGGAGCATCGCAGCACCATTAATCAGTGCTCCCCAGACCGGCAGCGGAACTAGGTACGCATTATTCCTAGAAGCCAGGAGCAGTCCCCGGAGAACCCGGGCCAGCAAGGTGCTCGCAGAACCCTCCATCTTTCGAGGAGCTCCCAGCAACACTGGCGCTGGCGCCGCTTTCAAAGGCAATCTGGAGCAGATCTGTCTCCATCCTGCACTTTAAAGAGATAGGATGCAGTCACAAGGAGAGCTCTTGAGAGGCAATGGGGAGTTATCATGAGATACGAGCAGAGTCCTTGTCTTCTTGGGGCCAATTCCCCAAACTGCAATTTCATTGCCTCCCCTACCTGCCCCTGATCAAAAACGGTATGGGAAGATTTCTCTGTGGAAACAAGTTCTTTCCAGCAGATGGAATGCAGATAGATCATTAGGATAAAATTCACTGCCATTGACTGTTTTCTACATAAATTCCAAAGACTTCCAGGCACCTTATCAGGTCTCCTCTGTCTGTATATTTCTGACCAGGGAGGGGGCTGGGGGAGGAGGGTCTCTCAGGGCATCCTCAGGGCGATAAGGAAACATGCAGCCTTTGGGGAGATGCCTTCCTTGCCTGCCATTTCCTCCGCCCCCTGGGGTCTGGGGCAAAGCGCTCTCTGACCATCCAGGCTGTGCCCCCAAAGAGCTGTATTTTTTTTTTTTTTTAAACAAGAATGTTGCTGAATTGATAGAGGAATTTTTTTTTTTAATCAAGGATAAGGAGAATAACATTTATTAAGTGTCGACCGTTGGTGAACATTTTGCAGATATGATCTCACTTTATTTCCCCTACAGCCCTAGGAGGTATTACTAGGTATCCGTCGGCTCATTTGAGGGATGAGAAGACCAAGGCTCACTGGAGGGGTACAGGCACCTCCTGGGCAGAGGTAACTGGTGGGGAGGTGGTACCACCATCCCCACAAGTTTTCTTACAGATTCTGGAAGCAGACCACGCCTAGTTAAAAGACCCACTGCATTTTGGCCTATGCTATGCCAGGCACAAGGATACTCAGAACCAGGAAGGCTTTGTGCAAAGTCCAGGTCTGCCACTGATGGATTCTGGGTAATAATGCACACATCCCTTCGCCCTTGCCAGGCCTCGGTTTGCTCCTTCATCAAATGGGAGTTAGTGAGACCCACCGCCCAGGCAGCCAGAAGGATCCCCTGACATGTGTGCTCTACAGACCACACCTGGGACATTGCATGTGCCACATTAGGTGGCAACCATGCAAACAGACACACAATCTGGGTCCACGGCCTGTGGGGACCCTCTCAGTAACATGGAGCAAATGGGAGAGGGAGAAGGAGCACGAAGCAAGGATCTGTGTCTAAGACAGGCTACCTGGGGTTCCAGACTAGGGACCACCTGCTTCCCACCTCCCAACAGCACAGCTCGGGTAGGAGACCCAGGAGCCACCGCTACTGTCCTGGAAATGGTTCACCCCACAGGTTTCTAATCTACCAGCTACAGAGATGCAAACCCAGGAAGAGAAGGGCTTTCTGGGCTAGCAGAGGGGACAAGGGTGTTATTAAATAGGAATTCCATCTGCAAGGCCTAGAGTAGGGTAAGGCAGGGTTGTAGGGGGCTTGGTGGGCCCCTCCACTCCCATCAGTCAGAATCCTGGGGGCAGGGGTGGAGCTTGGGATGCTGGTCAGGACTCGCGAGAGGTGATAAAGCAATGTGTGGGGAAGGGAAGCTGCAGCTGGAGTCACCGTGGGGAGCAAACTGCAGGCCCTGATGGCCGTAAAGGAGTGCCAGGAGCATTCAGAGGCCAGCAGTGTGGCTGGACCCGGGATTGCCGTGCAGGTGAGGAGAAGGAAAGGGAGGAAACACATCCCGAGTTTTCGTTCCCTCACTCTATCCTCAGAACAACCAGCTGTCACAAGGCAGCTGTGACGAGGCCCACTTTACAAATGAGAAAGCTGAGGCTAAAACCCAATCCGCTAGGTAATATAGCTGGGCTTTGAGTCCAGCTCCATCCTTCACCATGACCATGCTTTGCCCCAGGGGAGGGAGCATGGTTAGTGGTTAATTGCGTGGCCTCAGAATTGGGGTACCTGGGTTCACAGCCCAGCTCTGCCATTCAAAGCTGTCTGGTTTTCGGTCCATGAGTTGACCTCTCTGGGCCTCCGTTTTCCCATTTATAAAATAGGTTGGGACTATTTTTAAAAAACATATTTTTATTGATTTCAGAGAAGAAGGGAGAGTGAGAGAGAGAGAGAGAGAGAGAAACATCAATGATGAGAGAGAATCATTGATCAGCGTGTGCCCTGACCAGGGATCGAACCATGACCTCCTGGTTCATAGGTCGACACTCAACCATTGAGCCATGCCGGCTGGGCTAGGATGGCACTACTGATAATCATATTCTCCTCCTAGTGCTGTTGGTGAGATTTAATAAAGTATGTCCAGTGATTAGCACAGAGTAAAAATGCAGCTAACGGGGGCTGTGTTGTATTACTTTTTTCCTCTCCATCAGGTCTTTCTCAAGACATGGCTGGGCCAACACGCAGGCCCAATAACATATATATACATATACATACATATATACATATACATATACATACACACACACACACACACACACAAACACAGTAGAGGCCCAATGCATAAAAATTCATGCAAGAATAGGTCTCTGGGGAGGCGAGGCTGGGGAAGGAGGGCAGGAGGAGCCAGCAGGAGTTCCTCAGCATTTGTTACCTGGCGTTGCAGGGGTCCTCAAACTTTTTAAAGTGGGGGCCAGATCACGGTCCCTCAGAGAGCTGGAGGGCCAGACTATATGAACTACTAATTCCTACTGTAACACCTCGGCTGCGCTCAATGCCCAAAAAACCTGGCGGGCTGGATCAGACTCCTCTGCGGGCCGCATGTGGCCCGCGGGCCGTAGTTTGAAGATGCCTGGTTAGAGAGAAGAGGTTGCGGCTTGAAATGAGGTTCCTTCTATTCCTCATTATTTTACTTTGTTTATTATGCTATCCCTTTATACATACAGCAGTGACATCAAAGATCAGGAATTCCTTCTTTGGAGACGAATATGACGGACCAACTTTGTGTTTTATCAAGTGCCAGAGGCAACCGCTAACTATTATTATCAGCATCGTTTGGGGATTTGTTTCAAGGACATCTTAACGTCAGCGCTGTATCAAGCACCGGCCTTGAAACTGCATACATTTTGCTTCTTGGGACAGCTCCCGCCTCTGCTCTCATTTCTGGCTCATTCTGTCCCAGACCGTTGGGAACTTGGGCAGGAACCAGCGTGCAGGCCGGCGATCCGGCGTTCCCGGTATTGAATGCCCCCACCTGCCACTTGGCAATGCTGGCGACCGGAGAGGTGTCTATTTCCTCTCATTACCCAGTGTTACTGTAATCACAGGAGCGGAGAACCAGCTGGAAGGGACGGAGTCTGACATCCCGCAAAGACAGACGGCTAAATAAGTCATATGGGCTGCAGACAGCCTGGCTGCTGGGTTATGTAACCGCTTCCCCTTGGCTCCCTTTCTGTTGGTCTGTTTCTCTGTGTGCCTTCCTGTGCTTCTGCTTTCTGTGGCTGAGCCTCCACAATAGGCAGAGGAAATATCGGACATGAAAGAGAACCTATTTGCGAACATGGTGCAGGCAGCCACTTCGTCTGCCTCCAGTCTCAGAACCAAACCCAAGGTTTCCATGGGAGCGGGGATGCGGCCACCAGAGGCGCCCTGGCACTGCTGCCTGTCCCTGCCCCGGAATGAGGCCTGATCTGCGGCCTGGCACAGGCGAGGAGGGGAGGGGCCTTCCCAGAGGGCGGGTGGCTCCCTGACAAACTCAGTGAATGCACTTGGATTTGTCCGGGGCCTTTGGAAGCAGGGCTGCTGAGAAAGGCAGGGAGTAATCAATGCTCTGTGCATCCATTTCTCTCCGGGCACCGGGTCTACACGTAAGAAGTGGCAAAAGGAGATTAGCGTGAGCTGATTCCAGCAGGGAGCTGGGTAAAGACCCCTCCATGGGGTCCCCCCAGTGCGGGGTGAGAGCCTCTGCACTCCCCACCCATTCCTAAATAGTAGCAACGGCACAGCAGTGGGAACACGCCACTGACCAGGTATCAGATATTGAAGGCTGCATCTCACCAGCTCTCACGCACCCTGGGGAGTACCTTCTAGTACCTTTCCCATTTCACAGAGGAGGAGACTTGGGCTCAGAAAGGCTCAGTTTGGGCTAAGAGCCACTCTTATGAAAACACCAGCACAAAAACACAGGAACAGAGAAATGATGGCCTGGCCAGCTTGACTCAGTGGTTGAGCAACAACCCGTGAACCAGGAGGTCATGGTTCAATTCCCGGTCAGGGCACATGCAGGGTGGGTTTGATCTCCAGTGTGGGGCATGTGAGACGGCCGATTCATTGATGTTTCTATCTCTCTCGCTCTCTCCCTTCTCCCTTCCTTTCTGAAATCAATAACATATATATACATATACATATACATACACACACACACACACACACACACACACTAGAGGCCCAATGCATAAAAATTCATGCAAGAATAGGTCTTCCTCCTTCCACCAACAGCTGGAACAGGCTTCCCTTTGGCCCCTGGGACCTGGGCTTCCCTCCTCGGCTGCCCTGAGGCACTGGGGACCCAGGTTGGCTTCTCTCTGACTCCGGATTTGTCAGGAAGGACATCCATAAAATGTCTGGTGTCACACACACACACACACCGTATTTTCCGGCGTATAAGACGACCCCTTAATTTTACAGTTAAAACATAGGTTTAGGCCTATATTTGCTGTACAAGACTACCCCCCACTTCAAAGAAAAGACTTACTTTGCCGTCAAGATCTGCAGGTAATTTTTGTGCAATTTTGGTCTTTTGCCCCCGATTCTCGGTTGACTTTTTTTCGTTTCAAAAGTTGTTTTATACGCAGAAAAATACGGTGTGTGTGTGTGTGTGTGTGTTTATTTATACATATATATATATATATATATATATATATATATATATATATATATTCCTATATAATAAAAGCCCAATGACCAAAACTGCAGAATGACCAGAGACCAGAAAAACCATAGCCCCTTGCTCCAGCCAGCCCCACCCCTGCTCTCTCCCCCTCCCCCCGCACCAGTGAGTGGTTAGGGGCAATCAGGCAGACAGGCGAGCAGTTAGGAGCCAATGGGCCTGGATTGTGAGAGGGATGACCACCTGCCAGTTTAGGCCCTATCCACAGTCAGATCCCTGTGGAATTGGGCCTAAACCAGCAGTCAGACATTGCCCGAGGGGTTCCAGATTGCAAGAGGGTGGAAACCGGGCTGAGGGACAACACCCCCGCCCCATGCACAAATTTTGTGCACCAGGCCTCTAGTATATATATAAAGAAGTAATGACTCCGTATTTCCAAATTGTTTTGTAGGTAAGGATTGCCTGGGGTATTTGTTCAAAACAGATTCCTGGGCTCTGACCAGATCTACTCGATCAGAAATTCCAGCAGAGAGGCCTGCTATGAAAAATGGGCGGCCTTATCATGGACACACTGGAGTGTTTATCACATACATCCCATCGAGAAAGTTAATAGAGAGAGCATTTAGAATAGGGCTGGGCACACAGCGCTAGCTGCTATCCTGTTAGTGGGATGGTTATTATGACCACTTTCAGGGCAGGCAATTCCACTGGCTCTTTTAAAAAGCTTGTCCAGCATAGGGGCAATGGTCTTGAGTCTGCTGCTTCCTCTAGGGCTCCCAGCTGCCAGAATGAGCTTCCTCGCCCCCTACCCCCCAACCCCCGCCACTGCATGAGTCCAGTGTTCAAAGACAGAGGCAGGAGGGAAGGAATGGGTTTGGGATGGCGAGTGGCGCCCCTGGAGAAGTTTCTCGGGGTCATGTTTCCAATCTGCTATTTCCTTCATGGTCTGAACTGCCATTTGTGCCAACATGTTACGTAAGGAGTCACTCTCGGGGAATGTGCTCAGTAAGCACCTTCGCACCTGTCCTCCCCAGCCAGCTGGGCTTCTGTTTAAAGGTAACCGGTTTTCAAATGTGTCCCCTAAACACACAAGCCACCTTCTTCCTCCGGTGCTCAACCAGTGATGCAGCGACATGCTCCAGCGATGGAGGACAAAGCATCTGTGACGGACCTGTTCTGAGAATGCACGTCTGCACATGACACTTTACAGACAATGCGAGGGGTCTGTCCTGAGTAACGCAGGCTCTCACTTCATGCACTGAGGTTATCCTGACTCCTCCTCCCCACTCCCACTCTCACCACATAGGAAATGGGACTGTAGGTAACTCACTAGGATCTTACAGAGCTCACCTCAGGTCTGGTCTCCTGAGTCTGACATGCTTCATGTTTTACGGATTGAACTGGGAAGGCAAATGAAGCTTTGTAAGTTGCACAGAGCTCCGTGGACATCCCCTGTGAAAGGCCCCACGTGGTGTGAGTTGAGAGCCTCTGTGTAAAATGCCAACCATCAGCTAGCGACCCCTCCCTCGGCAGATCCTCATTTAGGAGTCTCTTGAATTGCATGCACTGGATTTTACAGTGAGATTGAGAGCAGCGTGAGAACTGCAGGCAGATGCCACGCCCTGGAATGGGAGAGCCAGAAGAGGGAAAGGAAAACGCACACATGCAAATGCTGCCCCGTGGAGTGGCCTCGTAGAGTGGCCTAGCAACCAGCACTCCTGCTTTTCAGCTGATGCCTCTGTGCCTGGCCCAAGGAGGACACACCCTTGGGATGCACCTCGGGCGTCCTCTTTCAGCAGATGCCCGCCTGGCCTGCCAAGAAGCTCAGTTGCCCACAACAAAATTAAGATCCTCTGCATAACAAAAAGCCTAATAAACAAAGCTCATGGACAAGCAATACACTAGGGAAAGGCATTTGCAAAATACATAACAGGTAAAGGATATATTCCCACGATGTATCCAGAGTTCCTACCAAAATAAATATAATAAAAGGCAAGCAAGCCAGTAGAAAAGAAGTATTTGAACAGCTATTTTATTGAACAGGAGACTAAATATTCAGCAAACGTGTAATAACGTTCCACTCCCTGGTGATCTGAGGTATGCAGGCGAGGTGCCGCTCCACACCCAATCAGGTTGGCACAAACTGGAAAGCACTGGTGAGAATGTGGGGAAACCAGAATGCTCAGATGTTGCGGGAATAAACCCGGGCAAACTCTGCAAATCAAGTTGGTGCTGGCCAGCCACGCTGCTAACGAGCACGCCCTGTGATTCAGCAGTTCTACCTCGAGGAACACCTGCCATCGGAGCCCACAGGGAGGCACGCCAGCCTGAGCCTGCAGCCCGCGGGGGGAGCCAGGGCTGGGAACTGACCAAACAACGTGGCCGTCAAAGCGAATGAGTGAACCCCACGCTTCAACACATGTGGATCTGAAACACAATACTGGGTGGAAAACACTGAGTGGTGAACGATCACCCACCACTTGATTCCTCCTAAATGTAACCCACAAAAGGACCGCCTATGATTTATGAACACACAAGGGGAGCAAAACACAAAGACAGATCGGAAGTCAAGATAACAGCTGCCTCTAGGGAAGGACAAAGGACCAGGGAGGTTGCTGAGAGGGATTCTGGTTCTTGCTAACATGTTTTCCCCCCTCTTTTGTTTGAGAATACCATGCAAATAGAAAATGATTAACCATTGTTCATTCTAGTGGGTGCTTTGACAGTCTCTGCGTTTTTAATTATTGAAAAGAGCATTAATCCCAAAGCAAATAAGATTCATCATGTGGATTCATCCATGTCGCTAGGTGTTTCAGGTCCACATCTCTGGAGGCAGAGCTTGAGACTTCCTCGTCTTTTGCTAAAACCCAGAGCTGAGCACAGTGATTGGTCACAGTCCATTGCTGCTGCGTGAAAGAACCTTTTTAAGGAATCAGCTCATTCATTCCTCACAGCATTCTGAGAAGTGTCCCCGTTGCACAGATGCAAACACTAAGGTTTGGAAAGGTTAAAGGACTTCCCACCAAGCTCATAAAGCTAGTGGATTTTGAACTTGGGTCTAACTCTACAAACGTGGGTGGGGAAAGATCAAGGTACACACACACACACACACACACACACACATACACACACACACACACACAAGAAGCAGGAGGTTGGGAGAAGGCATAGCAGAAAGAGTGAGCTACATGCATTCACTTATTAGAACAGCACCGGGACCTCTGAGGAAAAGTATTATTATTAACATGCACGTGACAACGAGCAGAGCCGGCGGGAACTGGGGTTGCATTGTAAAGGGTCTGCAAGGCAAGGGCTGGGCACTCTTAGCCCAGGACATCCCAGGTGTAGGCAAGACGATGCCAGAGGGAGGATCTGCTGGAGTCAGGAGCTAACAGGAAACAGGTGCTTGTCCCAATCGGGTCTGCACCTTTAAGGCAAACTCGCACTGTGGAAAGCACTTGGTCCTGGGTCCTGTCACATCATTCTCTCAGTGTCTCTTGTCACCATCTGTTTGCCCACACAGGGTTTCTGTGTTGCCGTATCCTTTCTATGCCTTGAGGCCCTCCTGTGCAAAAGCAGGAACTCAGGGCACAGTAGGGGAAAGAGGGAATGCCGTGGGGATGGACAGGCCTAGAGTGAGAAATGTGACCAGGGCTGGCTCCTGCTGGGGGTGCTGGCCTTCCCTAGCACCTGGGGAGTGTGGCTGACATGGGAGGCAGGAGACACGCCCAGAGAGAACTGTTGACTGGGTGGGTGAAAGCACCCATCTTATAATCGGGAAAATGCTTGCACATAATTTGGCCTTGAATAGTGCACAGAGTAGGTGCTCAATAAACATTTTTTACAAAACTAATTCAGGGCGGCTGGCTAGGGGTGCATTGGAGGGAAGGGTGTCAAAGTCACAGGCAAACAGCCTAGACTTCTGGATGGTGTTAGCAGAGAACTTAAATACCAAACCAGGAAACTCGGGCAGAACCTGGCATACAAAGCAGTGGTGGTGAGGCAGAGAATCCAGCTCAGTGCGTGTGTGCCAAGGGTCTGGGGCTCTGACAGCTGAGGACAGGATATGCTCTTCCAGATGCCGCCTGCATGAGGGAAGCGGAGCCCGGTGTGTGGTGCTCATGGCTCCTCAGAGAGGGCAGAGGAGGGAGAGCAAAACGGAGAGGTCAGAACAAAGACCCAGGAAAAACCCTAGGCCCTCAGCACAGAGCAGCCCTGGATGGCAGGGCTGTGCTGACGGAAGTTCCTGTCTCTTTTTGGGGGAGTAATTATGTGATTTTGATGATGGTGGTGATGACAGTGACAACCACTACCACTTGCTAAGAGCTTGCTCGCTGCCAGGCATGGGCCTATACACATTCCTTAAACAGCACGACACCAAGAGGAGAGCACTGTCATCCTGCAGAGAAACAAGGAGGCACAAGGAGGTTAAGTGGCACTGCTGGTCACAGAGCCGGGAGGTGGCTTTGGAGCCCACACTCTGCCCAGCTCCTCTGAACATCACTGCAGTGTTCCCAGAGGCACATCTGTGTCTGTTTCCTCGTTGGAGCTGCAAGTGGTCTTAACACAGCTACGCTGCACCCAGCACCAGGCAGCTGGGACCAGAACAGACAGAGATTTGGGTGTCAGGATGAGTATGCTAATGGGATGCAGACTTTACTGGTGAAATAGTCTTGTACTTCTTATAGACTCCGGAACCCTGTCACGTATTACTCTGTGGCCCCAGGGACGCTGGTTATCCTCTCTCAGCCTCAGTTTCGCCCTCTGAGTCAATATGGGCCATGCCCAGCACCCACTGGCAGACATGTACAAATGGCCCAGAGAAACTCAGTTCGGGGGTGGGGGTGGGGGGCTGCATGTGGGGCTTCACGAAGCATCAAGTGTGGCAGTTCTTTTCAAATGGGCTTAATGGAGCAAACAGTTAAGAGCCCTGGCTTTGAAGTCAGGCAACCCTGGGTGGGAGTCTGGACCCTGCTAATTGTGCAACCTTGAGGAAGTGAACACACCTCTCCGTGCCTTGGTTTTATCGTTCGTTCAACAAACATTTACTGAGACCCTACTATGACCTAGGCAGCAGGACAGGCATGATTCTATAAAGAAGGAGTGCTGAGGGGGGCTGGGAGGGGGCATGATGAAGATTAAATGACATCACCTCTGTGGAGGGCGTCGCATGGTGCCTGCCACAGTCAGTGCCAGTGCCCTGGGGTGGCTACTAAAAATGCTAGAGCGCAGGGCCGTCTGGCTCACACTGGGGGCTCTGACACATGCCCCTTGTCACACAGCTCAAGAGTTGAAGAGGCTGAAACTGGTTTGGCTCAGTGGATATAGCATCGGCCTGCAGACTGAAAGGTCCTAGGTTTGATTCCAGCAAGGGCATGTACCTTGGTTGCGGGCACATCCCCAGTAGAGGGTGTGCAAGAGGCAGCTGATCGATGATTCTCTCTCATCCATGTTTCTAACTCTCTATCCCTCTCTCTTCCTCTCTGTAAAAAATCAATAAAATCTATTTTAAAAAAGTTGAAGGGAAGCTCTGGACACTATGGGCTTCCATTTCCCTGGCTCCCGCGGCACTCCGGCACCCCAGTGCCCCCGCCTCCTGGGACATGAGAGCCAGGGATGGCTTTCCCCGCCCCGCTCACCCTTCCTGCTAGAAAGCACAGAGCGCTCCCCCGGCGACCTCGTTAGAAAACCGCAGAAGATTTACTTTTAAGACGCGGGGCGGCGATTGCGCTTTGCACAGCAGGTGCTCCGTAGCTGCCTGCTTGGCCCCAGGGCCCCTCAAGGAAGCATCTCCCGAGTCACGGGCGTGCCAATCACCAGCTTCCTCAGCAGCCGCCGCGGAGGCATCGCGGAGGCCCGTGCACCTGCCTCCCCCACCGCACCTCCCCGTCAGCTCTGCTCTGAGGACGGCATCCCCAAGGAGCCGAACCGCCTCCGGTTTCCCACCCGCTGCCTTCCCGGGGCCTTTCAGGCATCTGTCCGCCCTGAGTCTGCACGGGGGCTCCTCCAGGGAGGTAGGCTTCTCCTGAGTCAGAGGAACTTTCTGATTCCCTAGAAAAGAGTGTGCCTTTTCTCTATTAGCACGGCCTATGCTGTTCACTTTGATTGACCTGGTAAACCTGTATTGAGTGCCCCCTGGCCTTGGCTCGTTGGTGGACGTTTTTCCTGCCCCCATGCACCACACGGTCCTGCAGAGAAGATGGGCGTGAGGAGGGAGTTAGTTGGACCCTATTTAAGTGCTAACTAAGGACATGCTCATTCCTATCCTACAAACACTCAGTTTAAGGTGACCAGACGTCCCACTTTTGGCGGGACAGTCCTGATTCTTAACAATTTGTCCCGCATCCCTCTGCATTTTAAAAAAGTCCCGATGAATCTTTCCAAAAATCAGGACTTTTTAAAAACGCCGGGGGACGTCTGGTCACCTTATTTTAGACAAACTGGTATACAAATTGTCCCCTCAAAGACCCCCTCCAATCAGACGAGGTGGCAAAGCCTGATGATTGAGCTCTCGACGGGGTGCCAGGCTGCCCGGATCTGATCCCAGCGCTGTGTCTTTACGAGCTGTGCAAACCCGACCAAGTTACTTAACTTCTCTGTGCACTCGTTTCCTCATCTGTAGAGTGGCAATACTGATGGTGCCCAGGTCACTGGGTTGTTTGAAGGTCAAATGAATTCATTAACATGAAGCTTAAGTGTCTCGTGTAGCACCTGGTATACATGACATAAGTTCAACTACTATCACCCCAGGACTCAGACTGTTATCCAAACACAACCATTTTTTTAAGGACCAATGTGACGTAAGTCCCACTTCCTCCAAGAAGCACCATCCGCAGTCCTCAGTCTGTGGACTCTCTCCACCCTCAGAAGTGCCATGTCAGCACTGAGCAGCCTGACTGGGGAAGCCGGTCTCCAAACGTGGCCCCAAATAGTCCCTTCTCCTGAGACTGCTATGGTCCAGGATCAGGCTGGGCTGGGCATGTTAGTGGGGATGGCAGGAGGGTCGGGGCAGGGCTGTTCTCACAAGGCACCCCAGGCTAGGAAGGAGCAGGAAATGGCAGAGAACATCCATTCTCACCAGATTTCCCAGCTCAGATCTGGGCTCGGGAAGGGCAGTAGGGAGGACATACGCAGCCATCAGGCCCCATGAGCTGCTATCATGGCACAGCCACTCTGATTGGCACCTCCGGGGTATCCAGGCAAGCACCGCAGTGGGAGGTTTTTCAATGAACACGTCAGCCCTGCCAGGCAGAGGACGCTGAGTCGGCAGGTGCCACACCTGCAGAGAAGCTTCTGGGAACCCCACCCTAGCAGGCAGGAAGGAAAGACAGGCTCCCCAACTCGGCAGTGACAGTCAAGCCAGCCTGCCATTCGGTTACATGCACATGACTAGCATTGGTCATGGACCGGAGACCGCAGCAGGCACTGCCCTGAGTAGGGAATGCAAAGATGTCCAAGTCGCTGGCTCGTTTTTGTTAGCTTCCGGTCACTCTCTCAACACCACCTTTCATTTGCATCACGGCGTGACCACTACCAGAAATTCCCCCACATGTTAACTTGTCTGTCATCTGTCTACAGGAGAAGGTACACTCCATGGGGACAGAGCCCATCTTGCTTTGCCTTCTCTCACCTGGAACTTAGTAAATAGCTATGGAGTGAATGAATGAATGAGTGAATGAATGAATGAATGAATGCCTTCGGGAAGGAAGGAAGATAACTAGTGTGCAGTTTCTCACTGTTCCAAACCCTGGCTGAGAGCTTTATCCAATATTATTCCACTAATTCCCATCCCTCCTCCTAAAAGGCCCGGCTTATTCCTACCCAGCGAGTGAGCTTCAGAGCCAAACACAGCCCAGGGAGAAGCGCACCCAGCCCAAGTGTGGCAATGGGGGGAGTGGGGCGATCAGAGATACCCAGAAGGCAAAGCGGCAGGATGTGGGGATGCAGTGCAGGGGCTGAGAAACAGACAAAATCCAAGCTATCACCTTGGCTTCTGGTTATGACTCCTGATTCCATGGTGACGCCACAGTGACTGGGAATAGAAATCGGTCTTAGTCAGCAATGCCTTGTGTAGTGAAGGCCGTGGGGCTTCCTCCAAGGCCCCGTGTCAGATTCAAGGTCCTCTGCCCCCAACTGTTGAGTCCCTTCCGAGGAAATGCTCAGCCTAAGGGACAGCTTTGCCCTCAGTCACCTCCTCCCCTCCACGGACACCCAATGTCGGGGTGCAAACGTCTGGCTTTTGGTCTGAATTGGGGCAGGTCTGAAGGGCCACTCCAGCTTCAGAGCTCCCTGCAGCATCATGGAGGCCTCTGTTGCATCTCAGCCCCTTCCTCGCTCTGTCCATTTATCCTTCCCTGTGTGGACCCCAGGAGCACTCTCCAGTAAACCTCCTGCAGGGAAATCTTAGAGTCACTTTTCCAGGAACCCCAAACAAAGACGCCTCCCAATATGTACTTTGAAGACCAAGGACACCCAACCAGGATCACGATGCTGGGCCAGCGCAACCGGATCCCGGCCAGCCCATTTCTTCGCCGTCTGAGTCTTGGGTAGGTGAGTGGGGGGCTTATTTCCGACTGGAAATGGCCTCCTGCTGGTGAAGGGCATTGCTCATTCCGGAGCCAGGCGGCCTGAGATGGAATCCCAGCGTCACCCTCCCCGGCTGCATGACTCTGAGCAGGTCTCTTCTGCTTCCCTCTTTTGTCAAATAGAATTCAACCCCACAGAACACAGAGGATCGTGCACGTCGATACACAGGTATCTTCGGGACGTGACCAGGGACCAGGCCTCTGCAGGTGCCGCAGACACGTTAGCTCCCAGCTGCTGACGGTTTGACAAGGTGCACGTCGGCCTTCTCTTTCTGCAAAAACCGTGGGTGTGCAGGTCTGCAGCCCAGAGAGCCCAGCAGAGCTTGAGCCTGATGCCAACCACTGGCCGGGTGCGTAGATAGACGCATACCTGTATGCTTGGGCGATGCCTGGACACTGGGGCCATGCCTGGACACTGTTCTCTTGCTATTCCCCCTCACCCATCCATCCAGAAGCTTTCAGAATGAAAGACTCTGAACAGATGAAAGATACTGTTATCTGAATTGTCTGAAATTTGCTTATCACTAATTCAGATCAACTAGGGACATGTCATTTCCATAAATCAACTAACCACTCACTAGGCTTGCATCCAGATGACAATGATGATGTGAATTTATGCAGTGCCTTTGTTCTGCAAAACTCCAAACAGCCGGCCATCGTTGTCTCATTAATCCTACAGCCATCTCTGAAGGGTAGGCAGAGAGCAGGCGGGGAAATAATACTGAGAGAAAAAATGAATACTTACTGACCACTTATTCTGGGCCCTATTTCAAGCAATTTATAAATATGAACTCCCTTATAACCCGATGAGGCAGTTACTGTTGTTTTCCTCCTTTTTCAGAGGAGGAGACTAGAATCCAGACAGGCTAAGGAAGTTGCCCAGGGCCAGTAAAGATGGAACTAGAACCCCACCCCGGGGCAGCTAGCCTCTGGAGCCTGCCTCATCCCTACATCATGCCGCTCCCACAACCCAGGAGCCAACAAGTCACCAGGGGCAGCTGCAAATGTCAGAGCTGTGGGTGGGAGACATCGCAGCGATGGTGAAAGTCTCAGGCCAGCTAGATGTGCAGGGCAAATGGGGGAGGCCTACAGGCCCTGCCTTCAGGAGGGGGCCTGCTCCCCAGATGCAGTGTTCACTTGCTGGTTGATCTCACCCCCAAACCAAGAGCCACCAAGTAATTTGGACCCTCCCCTGAATGACTATCAGAATAAGACACAGGTTGGGGAGATAACACTGGTAGCAAAGGCAGGCAGAGGTGCCATCAAGGTGTGTGTGTGTGGAGGGAGGAGGGGTGAAGAGACTCAGGACAGGGATAAAGACAAGCCCACATTTTCCTCCATCTCATATTATTCTTCCTTTCTACAAAGAGTCCAGGCAGCAGCCACAATCATCTTTTTCAAAAGGTGCCAAATCCCATCACCACCTGGCCCTCCAGTGCCTTTCCACCTGGACCCTTACCCTGACAGACCAGGGCCCGGCCTCCCACCTCTCCCCATTACATCCCAACCACCACACCCAATCTCCCTGCAGAGGAGTCACGTTCCCAGGTGCCCAGCCTGAGGGAACCCCCGGTACCTCGATAAGTCCCTCCTCTAATTCTCCTATGGTTGGCTCATTTGCTCTTGTTCATTGACTCATTTATTATTTTCCTTCCCTAATTAGAATGCACGCCCCATACTAGGGTGGTTTGTGGATGATTCGTGACGTATCCCCAGTCTGGAGAATAGTGGAATAGGATGCACAGCTCATAATGGCACCAGTAAGACGCCAGGGGTGATGTCTGTGATTTACGTAAATTAGCTCCTCACAGCACCCTGCCGAGGCTGATCCTATCGCCATCCCCATTTTACAGAGAAGGGAGCTGCGGCAGAAGGGGTTGATTAACTTGCCCAAATGAACAGAGCAGGGATGCCAGTCCGGGCCATCCAGCTGTGAGGTCCTAGCTCCATACATCATTGCCAATGGTTCTCTCTGCTCTCAACGTACAGCCTCAGCTCCTTAAAGCAGGTGAGAATGACCACCCCTGGGTCTTAGAAGGCCCTTGAAATCATTTGGTCTAGGGATTAGGTGTGAGTTAATTACATGTTTGACCAAATAAAATAGGCTAATTTAAAAAATATATATATTTTTTATTGATTTTTTACAGAGATGAAGGGAGAGGGATAGAAAGTTAGAAACATTGATGAGAGAGAAACATCGATCAGCTGCCTCCTATACTCCCCCTTCCTGGGGATGTGCTCGCAACTAAGGTACATGCCCTTGACCGGAATCGAACCTGGGACACTTCAGTCCACAGACCAATGCTCTATCCACTGAGCCAAACAAGTCAGGGCCAGCAGGCTAATTTTTAAATTAATAATTTTGTATGGCCAGGGAATGATGTTATAAATATCCAAATAGCTGTTGGCAGAAAAAAAGGTTCTCAACCCCGGCCTTAAAACAATAAGAAGCCTTTAGGATTAGACCTAATCTCCTTTCTAGTCTCATCTCTCGCCATTCCCTGATGCACACACTAAGTTCCAGCCCCATAGAACCTTCTAGAAGGTCCTTTCCTTTTTTGTCCCTACCATTTGCCTTTGCTGTTCTCCATCTGGAGCTCTTGCCTTTCTTGACCAGTTTCCTTCTTACTCTTCAGGTTCCGGCTCAGGGTTCCATGTAGGATACCTCTCCAAGGGTGCCCCTTAGAGCCACGTACTTCTCCTCACCCCGGATGTAGCCCGGGGCGGGCATGATGGAGACAGAGGCAAAGGAGAGGGAAAGAGCAACGGGGTGGGGTTATAGCAGACAGCGTGATCAGGATGGCTATGCATTCACTAAACCAATGGTCTTCAATTCTTTGATCAAATGCCCTTATAATTCTTGAGGCTACCTCCCAGTATATGAATACATATTTAATTATAGACATACCGAATCACTGCTGTAGTTCACTATAAAATTTACACAAAACGTAGAAGCACAGAAAGGAAGAGAAAAAAATTATTAGGAAGAGATGTTCTAGAACATTCTTCTGGCCTCCTGGTGCGCTGTCCAGCACACTCGCATATGTACCTGAATTGAAAGGCTACTGTGCCAGAATGTCATCTCGCTTTAGTGTTAAAAGGAAAAATACAAAGAAACAAGGTCACTCCCCGATCCCAGCTAATTACACACAGCAGGCGCCTGCCAATCATTTGCCAAATGACTCAGAGGCTGTGGTGCCGGAGATGCTAGGTAAATCAGCCTCAGGCAGGTCACTTCCTAATTGTTGGTCTCAGTTTCCTCCTCAGTAAATATGGGGTGTGGTCTAAATCCCAAGGGGCCTGAGTCTACACAGGCACAGAGACCCAAGGTCATGATCACTCAGCCCTGAAACCACATCACTGTTTCCTGACCTAGAAGCGGCTGCTCCATTGTGCCGTGACCTGCAGCCACGTTCTGAGGTGACCAGGGCTTCCACCTGCTGCCCCTTAATTGATTTTCAAGGGTTTACACAGAAGGGGGAAACGCACGCAAAGAAACAAAGGCGCTCTATCTCCAACCCCAGCAAATTATGCAGAGATTTCAGGAGAGTAATGAAAACCATAAAGCATCCGCTGAAATAAGAGATCCCAATCTTCCGTACTCTTCGGTGATAAAACGCAGAACAGCACGCCGGTGACACCCATTCATAAATCCCGGGTTCGTTTACCAGCCCTCAGTTCCTAGCCCGCTCCCCAGCATGGAGAACTCGTTCTGTGGTTCTGTGGCAGGTACTTTTAAGGGTCACCGGTGCATGTCAACATCCCGCAATGCCGGGACTGCAAGGGACTCTGTGAGTGCAAGGTGCATGGATGGTGACATCTGGCTTCCCCTCTGCACGGCAGCCAGACACAACCCTGTGACTGGGCAGGGTGGGTGCGAGCAAGTGGGGGCTCCTGGAAACCAACGTGTCCCAGAGCTACCCAGCTAGGAGTGGAGCGAGCCAAGCCTCTCAGCAGCCCAATCGTGCGTTTCCCTCCTTCTTCTGGAAAGCTCCGTGAGCTTCTCAAGGATGGATTGGTCTTTGTCATCTGTCTCCCATGCCCCAGCATGAGACCCTGCTGGTAGCGGGTGGTGACTAATCCTGAGGAAGGCAGAAAAGAGTGAGGGGGGAAGGAGTGGAGGGAGAGAAAACAGAGGAATTCGGTTTATGGCTTCTCTGCCAATCCTGAGAACAATGCTAAAAACAAAGTCCATTTGCAGAGCCCTTGATTTGCGCCAGCTGGCAGGGCCAGTGTTCCAAATGCAATGTCTCATCTACGCTTCCAGCAACCTACAGGGAGGGCACTGCTGTCGTTCCCATTGTACAGACGGGAAAATGGAGGCTCAGAGAGGTCCAATCACTTGCCCAAGGTCACTCAGCCCGTAGGTGGTAAATCCAGAATAGCAACTTGGATGGCTCCAGTGCTGAACCATATCCCTAGACTGCCTGCAGAAATCAGACTTCTTAAATTTTTCCAGCATCTTCTGTTACGCTGTGTAGTAAGAGCAGGGGTAGCTCTCACATCAGATGGAGACAGCTTCCCAGTGACTCCCAGGTGACAGCCTCCTAAGGAACCGTACGCCTGTCCACAGGGCGGGGCGTGCGGCCAAAGCCCGGTTAGTAGCAGTTTTCACAAGTGACGGGAGATCCGTTCTCCTTCCCAAAGGCAGAAGGAGCCCGCACAGCTGTAAGTTTGGGCGTGAACAGTCAGGACCAGGATGAGGAAGGGAAAGACGGGCCAGGGTGCAGAGGTGGAATTACTCAAGGGAAATGAGGGCCTGGGAAGGGAACATGTCAAGGTGTCAAGGCGGGAACCAAAAATGTGGGAGGGTTGCTCTAACCAGTTTGGTTTAGAGTAGGGGTGTCGAACTCAATCAGAGAAGGGACCAAAATCTAAAATCCAGCCTAAATCGCGGGCCGAATGGTTTACTGAACAGTCATAAACTGTCATTGTGATGGAAACGCAGCGGAGTGCAGTGATGACAGCGCGGTGCGTGCCACATTGCAAGGCCTGGCGGGACGGATTTGGCCCGCGGGCCTTGTGTTTGACACATGTGGTTTAGAGGATAGAGAGTCGGTCTGCGGATTCAAGGGTCCCAGGTTCGATTCTGGTCAAGGGCATGTACCTTGGTTGCAGGCACATCCCCAGAAGGGGGTGTGCAGGAGGCAACTGATCGATGTTTCTCTCTTATCAATGTTTCTAACTCTCTATCCCTCCCTTCCTCTCTAACAAAACAAATATATATATATATATATATATATATATATATATATATATATATATATGTATATATATGTTTGTTTGTTTTTTAAGTGGGGTTGTGGGCATCTCCAGGTGAAAAGCACCAACAGAATGAGCTGCACTGCCAGTCAGCCCTGGCTCCCCACTTCCTCCTGTGAGACCTTGGACAAATTACTATCCTCCTGCAGTCCTCCTCTCTAAGAGGAGACTGATAAGAATAGTGCCTACCTTACAGAGTTGCTATCAGATTAAATAAAACAGTGCGCATCAATTGCTTTGAGCACCCAGCCTGGCACATGGGAAGCGCTCAATGAGCAATAGCGATGGGAGGAGCTGGTTCAGGCATGATAACTGATGTGTAAGGTCAGGGGAGGCAGGGGGAGGGCAGATGTAAGGAGGGCGTGGTCACATCGCCCCGAATCTTTAAGTGATGTGAGGTTAACAGACCGTGTCTGCAAGCAACCAAGCCAAAGAAAGCCGTTCGGTGACGCGCCCGAGGCTGAGTCACCGTGTCCTCTGGCAGCGACTGTGGCTGAGTCATCGAGCACTCCAGCCCCTGGCATCGACTTTGCACAGAGTGGGCACTCCACTAACGTCAGAAAAATGAACAAGTGGCTGAGTCTCCTGAAGGCTATAATGAGATTATAGTCCCCACTCTCTCCCTTTGCTGGGATCCCTTTCACTTCCCGCCCTGCCAACTCATTTCTCTTCTTCTCTCGAGCGTCTATTGTATATCATGGTCCTTCTGGACACTAGCAGGCCATTAAAAGGAGTCAGGACAGGACTGTGGCAGAAGCAACCAGACATAAGCATTGAACAACCGGAGTGTGAATTATGCGGTACATTTGGCCACATCCCACTGCCCACCCAAAACGGGGTCATTCCTCTGTCTGTCCACTCTGTGCATACATCTTAAAAGGGCAATCCTACTGCTGCCTTTCTTATTCCCCAACATCCAGTCCTCACAAGCACTTCCCTAAGAAAACTGGGAAATGGGCTTACAGCAGCTCAGCAAAGGACTCTGCATCTCTCCAGGGGGACATCACAACCCAGAACCTCAATGAGTCTGACGCTTGGGGGACAGGGGCCTCCATCTGGCCACTGCTACGCACAAATAGTTCCCAGTCTTCAACCAGCACATGCTGGCCCTCTAAGTCCCACGACACTTCTGAGGGCATGCAGGGAGCAGCCCACGTGGCAGGCTGGGTTCCCCAAGAAGCCGGAGAACTGATGAAGATGAGCATGATGAGGTGTATGTAGGGCTTCTACATAGAGAGACACAAAGGGCTGCTCTTGGGCTTGACCTCTGTGTAGGGAAGGTGAGAAGCCAGACTGGGCACAGGGAGGAGTTGGGCTGTGATTTGGTTTCAACAGAAGCCTCAGCCCAGCCCTTAGTGTGCTCAGAAGCTGGGATGACCCTTCAGAGCCATCCTGAGTTGGTAAGTGAGAGTCCAGTTTTCATACCTCCATCCCAGTCAACTGGTCACTGAGGCTGGCTGCCTAGGAAGGGGGTATGAATTTGGCCCAGATACTCACTTTTGAAGAGGGTCGGCCTGCAGACTGAAGGGTCCAAGGTTTAATTCCAGTCAAGGGCACATGTCCGGGTTGTGGGCTCAATCCCCAATAGGGGACATGCAGGAGGCAGCCAATCTATGATTCTCTCTCATCATTGCTGTTTTTATCTCTCTCTCCCTTCTCCCTTCCTCTGAAATCAATAAAGATATATTTTAAAGAATAATAAAATAAAGCAGCAATTTTCAAATAGGGCCAGGAGCTGTGGGCTGTACCAGCAGCATTCCAATGGTGACGAGCAGCCTTCAGTCTGAAAGGGGTCCTCACCAGTGCATCTCTGTGTCTGGGACTGTCCATGATGTGGACATTGAAGAGTCCATTGGTGTGAACACCAGTGCATTTCTGTGTCTGGGACTCTTCCCCACTGAAGAGCAGGAAAGCACAGGGCAGTGATTGAGATGCTGGGCTCTGAAGTCAGACAGACCAGAACTCCGCTGGACAACCTGTCTATACCTCTGAGCCCTTCACCTGCTGAAGGGGAGCTGATAGTCTCTCAGGCGATCAGCTGTTGTTCAGTTGGACAAAACAACACATGTGCCTGGCATGCAGCAATCACTCAATAAAACCTAGGACAGAAGAGGAGAGGAACTACTTCAGGCCAGTGTTTCTGTTTTAGTCTCCTGGGGTCAGAGGCATGGATGCCAATATTTATTCAGGGCCTTCAGCTATATACCAGGAACAGGTCAAGGTCGCGGGAATGCAGCAGTGATCCCAACGGAGAAAGCCTGGCCCTCATGAAGTTGAGTGGAACAGGAAGTGACTGTGTTTGAGACACAGGCGCCATGAAGGAACATATAGCTGGGAAAGAGGACAGAGGGCTGGCTGGGGACAAAAGGGAGGGGTAAAAGGGGGAGGGCAGCTATTCTAGACAGACCAATCAGGGAAGCATCTCTGAGGTGAGTGTTGGGGGTGCCATCTCGGTAGAGGGAGCCTCAAGGTCAAAGGCTGAGATTGAGAACTGCTTGTTATGTTCCGGGAATGGCAGAAAGGAGCCGGGGGTGCAAAGAGCCATGAGTAAGGAGAAGGCAGGGGCTGCAGAGGCAGCCAGGCTGGATCACCCAGGGCCTCGGGCCCAGCTAGAACTCTGTGTCCTCCTCTGAAGGTGCTAGGAGGAAGCCCCTGGCGGTATTTGTATTGATTTCCGAGAGGAAGGGAGAGGGAGAGAGAGAAACATCCCTGATGAGAAAGAATCACTGCTTGGCTGCTCTCTGCATGACCCCCAATAGGAAACCAGCCCACAACTTGGGCACGTGCCCTGACCTGGAATGGATCCGTGACCTCCTGGTTCCTAGGTCGATGCCTGGTTCCTAGGTCAACCACTGAGGCACACCGGCGGGGCTCCTGGCGGGTTTTGAGCAGGAGAGGGATGCTGTGGGGATGCATGGGTTCTGAGTTGCAGGAAGAGAAGCCGAGGAATGAAAGTCACCAGCTGAGTGCTGGTCAGTGAAGGAGGAAGGAAGAGGGTGCCAGATCCCAGAGCAGTAAGGAGTCTTCAGAGCATCTGGCCCAGCTTCTTGCCTTCAGCAATTGGGGGGTGAATGTCGCCATGTGGGGGTGAGGAATCTGAGTCCAGAGATACCGAGAGACCTGCTGAGGGTTCCACAGCCACTGAGGAGCAGAGGGAGGGTGGGTGGGGACCTTGGTCTTCTTCTGGGAAGGTGCTCCAGTAGCCTACGCTGAGGAGGGGTGCTAGTTTTCATTGCCGTTATTTTTAAGGCAAGCACTCACACTAAAGGGGATTGTAGGTAGGTAGGTAGGTAGGTAGGTAGGTAGGTAGATAATGATAGAATAGACATAGAGATATATAGATAGTTCAGGAAGTTCCTGAGTCACAGCAGCAAAGGTGTCAGTTTAACTATCTGTATCCTGACCAGCCTCCCTCTGGTCCACACACCACAGGAAGCAGCAAAGACTTCTGTCCGAAGCTCCCTCAGGGCCCAAGTGAGAAACAGTTCAACTCTCAGGTGAGTTTGGACCCAGAGAATGCAGTGAACACAGTTCGGTCTCCACAGAGAGAAACTTCTCCTCACCAGAGCTGGGCGGTGCCTGCAGCAAAGGTAACCACACGCTTGAGGCCATGGTCCCCTGACAAGGCCCAGAGAGCAAACGCTCTCCCGGGTTCCCGGATGTGCATTGAACATAACCCGCAGGCAGGCGGTCAGGAGTCCCTGCCCCAGCAGGCCGGGCGGAGCTGCCAGTGGGGGACAGAGGACACAGCTGGTTCTGAAGGGTCTGAGAAGGAGCCTGGAGGAAGGTCCCCATTGCCCCTCAAAGGGCAGAGACCTAAAGCTAGATCTGGGGCTTGGTGTGAGGGTCCCAGCTGGGAGGGTGAGGAAGGGAGAGATGAGCAAGACCTTGAACCCTTCCCATGGGGCGGGGGAGAAATCAGCTCCAGGAGGGGCCTGCGAAGCAGGGCAGCAGCAGCGGGGTGCAGCGAAGGGGTGCAGGAGGAAATGTAGGTTAGCATCTGGGGCAGTTCTGAGCCCGGGCTGTGTCACTTGGGAAGTCAGACAGGGGCTGTAGGAGAGAGGAAGCAGAAAAGACAAAAGATCAAGAGGCACCGCCTCAGGTTGGGAAAAGGAGCACAAGAGGAGGAAAAACGAATCTCTTTGATGAAGCTGAGAGAGGGTGAGAAGAGGCAGGGCAGCCAGCAGCCCCCGCTCCCCCACCCCCTATCCGTGCCTGCATCAGACTCAGGGCTAAGTGATACAGGGCAGAGTATCCCTCCCTACAGGGAGACCTGCAGTGGGCCCCAGGCTCACCTGGGCCACTGCCCAGGGCACCGGCTGCAATTCCACTCGAAGTCCCCCCACACCACACCGCTGTCTCCCTCCCCGAGCCCTGCGCTCTCTGCGTGGACTCCACTCTGCATTTATCCCGTCTGGCTTTTATTTGCTGGGCCGTGCACTGAATTCCTCTACAAATATTTGTCCAGCACGAAGAGGGCTGGAGGCTGGGAAGGATGCTGAGGTGGGTGGTCAGCCTCTCTCAAGGACTGGGGGGAGAGGAAGCGCCGGGTCGTACAGCCAGGGACCCGCCATCCCAAGTCTGCTCCGTCACTCCCCAGCTGTGTGACCTTGGGCCCATTCCTCCAGCTGTCTTCATTTCGGTCCTTCATCAGTAAAACAGAGGGGTGTGAGGATGGGGGTGAGGAGGCCAGAAGAGCAAAGGAAACGGGGCCAGGTCAGGGTCTTTGCATAAAGTCACAGCCATTCACCAAGCACCTACCACTCGGTGTGAGGAAGTGGTTAGATGCTTTGTGGATGTTGTTCCTGTACCTATAACCAACCCACGAGGGGGGAACAGCTCTCTGCCCACAGGTGGGACAGCACGTGGGGGAGAAGTCTGCTCAGTGCCTGGCACACAGGAGGAGTGTGAGTCAATCCCGAGTTACTCCTTCTCTGACACACATTGGCATTCACAGTGTCCAATATCCCCAGGCCAGTGGTGCTCAAGCAGAGGCAGTTTTGCCCCTCCCCCGGGGACATGTAGCAGTGCCTGGGGACCTTCTCGATTGTCACAACTTGGAGGAGGGGCAGGGCGGCTGGCACCTAGTGGGAAAGGCCACGGGTGCTACTCAACATCTTTCTTTTCTTTCCTTTTTTATTTTTAATTTTATTGATGGTGGTATCACATAATTGTCCTCATTCCCCCATTCCCATCCCAAACCCCTCCCCACATATGCCCCCACCCCTCTGTTGTCCATGGCCACTGGCTAGGCCCATATGCATGCACACAAGTCCTTTGGTTGATCTCTCACCCTTACCCCCCATCCTCTCCTACTTTCCCTCTGAGGTTTGAGAGTCTGATTGCTGCTTCTCTTTCTCTGGGTTCAACATCTTCCAGTGCACAGGGCAGTCCTCACAACCACGAGTTCTCAGTGTCCCCAGAGCCCTCATCCCAGGACAGTGGACAGACAGTGAGCAACTAACCAATAAATGGGTAGAGGTCTGCTGGTACTAAGTGTTAAAGAGAAAAATAAAGTAGGACAGGAAGAAAGGGAGTAACAGGGTCACAGGGAACATAATGGGACATTTGAAAAGAGACCGAGAGAAGTGAGGGGTGCATCTGTGGCTGCCTGGCTGACGGGCAAAGGCCCTGGGCAGGCACAGGTGCATCCTCAGGGGCAGCAGAAGGTCCGTGCAGCTGGTGCACAGCGAGCCCGAGCAGGTGGTTGGGAATGAAGCCGGAAAGTTATCAGGACAATTCAGTAAGCTGTGGGGACCCTGTCCGGCCCCCAGAGTGGTACACGCCTTGAGGAGGTGGGTGCTGCCCTTGTGTGCAACCTCTTGGTGCCACACACTTCCCGGAATGAGGCTGAGGAAGATGCCAAGTTGAACTGTACACTGGCTCAGGTCAGACAGTCTGCTCAGGTCAGACAGTTTTCTGTATTAGGAAATTTACACAAGACAAATGGTCCCCGCTTTGTTCTGGTTTAAGGCAGGAAGTGGGTTCAAATGTGCTGTCAGCTTTTATTTTGTTGGTTGGCGTTCATTCATTTCAGGAGAGAAAGTATATAATGAAACCTATCACTGAGAAAGGGGTGGCAAGACCTAAAGCTAATTCTGAATAGAATTTTCAACCTAATCTTTGAGTCTTGATGAGAAGACATATTCTTCATTGATCTAACAATTGTTATTTAAAGTTGACCACAGTGCAGAGCTGGGATGATGCAAACACAAATCAAGCACAAATTCTTTTTCAAGGAACTTATGGGGTAGTAGGAAAGTTAAGACATACAGCTAATCCTATATAATAAAAGGCTAATATGCAAATTGTCCCCTCGACCAGGGTTTGACCAGGGGCAGGGCTGGCCATCCAACCGCCTGTGGTGCCTCCCCCTGCCTTCCCCTGGTCGGCCCTTCTCTCAATCCCCCCCTACCCTAACTTGGGCAGGGCTGGTCCTCCAACCACCCACAGCCCCTCCATTGTCCCACCCTCCATCCAGATTGGGGCAGGCCAGTCAGACCCTACCCATGCACAAATTCATGCACCAAGCTTCTAGTTAATAATATAAGACAAAAGTATCAACTGAAGAGAATGAACAAAGAACCATGAATAAGAATTGATGAGTACTTAAAAGGCAGGACAGCATATAGCTTTCATCTCACATGCCAACTCTATCACCAGTGGGTGCCTAGGGCAGAGTTGAAAAGGATTCTGAAGTCCCCCATGAACTCTGTGAGCAAGTGCCATGCTCCATGACTGTGTCTGCCCCGAACAGAGATGCCATGAGGCAGGTGTACCTAGTATCTTCGCCATCCAAGCTTAAGTGGAGACCAAATGTGGAGGTGTAGTTTTAAAAGTGCATCATGCCCTTGCTTTTCACATTTAATATATAAATATAATAAATATGCGATACTATCAAAGTGAAAATGGAGGAGTGAAAAACTCAAGTTTCATAATGTTGAGTGTTCATTTATTTACCACCTCAACTTAATAAAAGAAGTATTTAATAAAATAAAAAAAGAAAGAATAAGGAATTCTCTGCTATTAAATAAATAACTATAAAAGGCTCAGATGAGGCTTTTATAGTTATTGAGTGGGTGTCATGGATTAGCAACTTAAAATCAGAGGGTAGCTGGCTGTGAGGCGGGGTGGAGCTCTGACTGCGGCCCCTGCCCAGCCCACCCCACCTGCTCCTTGCAAGAGTTCCACAGAAAACCCTCTGGCAGGAAAGCAGGGAAATCTCTTCCTAGAACTGGATTTGCCAGTCAAATCCTTCCCTTCCAGAGACTGGATGGACATGCAACATGTCCTTCTGTCTCTGCCCCGTCCGTCACGGGGCTGTTCAGCAATAGGACTGGGCGGACTTCCGAAGTCTGCTTTCTCTGGGGCCCTGTCCACAGCCTGTTTGTAGCGTGGCAGCAGCAACCCAGAAATAAGACTGAGATCCATTCCCACACAACCAAGCTCCAGAAGGATTGTCCACTTGCTAGTCAGGCTGGGACGGAGCCCAAGGTCTCAGGACCCAGAGAGAGATGAAATTGCTTTATTAATATCACAAAGTGGAGGTGGGGGGAGAGAGCATTCTGGATGTGCTGTGTCAGCAATACTTCAACACACAAACGATCAGAAGGTGGGTCAGGTGGATCCCCCAGAGGCGGCCTAGGAAGGTGCCCCACGGGAGGAGGGGGGCCCTGTTGGCCATGGGTTGAGTCAAGGGGAGTGGCTGTGTCGTCCCGTTCAGACAGACAAGCCCTCCAGGAAAGAACAGAGCCGAAACCAAGGGATCAAAAGCTTAGATCACAAAAGTTAAAAAAAAAAAAAAAAAAAAAAAAAAGCCCTTTTCTGAAAGGCAGACAGAAAACGTGCCTTCACAGCGTCAGCCTCGTGTGGCCCTTAGCAAACTCTGCCCAGAGCCCGGGCGGCCCAGCCTGCCACAGCCTGTGGCTCAGCGACCTGGCTTCCTGTTGCTGTTATTTTTATTTTCACTTCAGAAGAAACAGCTGGGAGGGAGAGGGGAGCCGAGCAGGAATACAGCGCGTTTCTAAAGTTCATGTGCAGACATGGCCAGGCAAGACATGCTTCTGATGATTCGTTCAACATTCCTAGCAAAGCATCTGCCACGTGCCGGGCCCATATCTCTCTGAGCCTCGTGGGGTGGGACAACGCAAGTGGTCCATGGAGACCTCAGTGGTGCCCACGAAGGTGCTGGTGGGCAGACCAATAGGAAGCTTTCATGAGCCCTCATGGGACACCACGATACACCAGAAATAATTGAGTGGGTGTCGTGGGTTAGCAGGTAGGAACAGGAGGCAATGACATTTGTGCAATTAGGAGTAACATGCTCCCCATTAATAGCCACACTTTGATGAGCCCTGGGGAAATGACTTGGAGCATCATTGAAGTCATTTGTCTGATGATGAGGAGGATCACAGGGCAACTAGTATTAATGTTGAGTGCTATGCATTTACATATACGACAGGATTTAATTCTTATGACAATCCTAGGAGGTACATGGTATTATCCCTGTTTTACAGATGAAGAAACAGAGGCTCAGGAGGGCTGAAGAAGTGGCTCAAGGTCACATGGCTGAGAAGTGGCAGAGCCAGGACTGAGGTCAGGTCCATCAGACCCCAAGGTGTATGTCACCTCTTAGCATTATGGGAAACCATCAGGGCTCCCCTGCCAGAACACATACGCAAATTCCCCAAAACAAAACCTCGTTCTGCATTAGTTTTTGGATGGTAAGGTCTGGAGAGCTCATCATAAAATAAAAAACTCAGACACAAACGCAAGCACAAAAGAACTTGATTTATGATAAAGGCTGCACCACAGATCAATGGAGGGGGAAAAAGTGATTCCTTTATAATGAAAGCTGGCTCACTAAATGGATTTGGGTCCCTCCCATTCACCATTTATAGAAGTAGACTCCAAGTGAATGAAAAACCTAAACGTGAAAAGAAAACTATAAAGCTAACAGGAGAAAGAAGGGCCTCTTTAATAAGAGTCCCAAAGTACAAACCAGAAAGCAAAAAAATCGATTGCTTCTATGACATCAAAATTAAGGGCTTCTGTCCAACAAAAGATACTGTAGACAAAGCTAACAGAGAAGTGGCAGAGTGGAAAAAGGCATATGCAATGCCTAAACCCAACAAAGGATTAACACCTAGCTACCCAAGAAAGACCAATAAATAAACAGGAAAAAGAAAAAAGAGGAAAAGCAACAGAAAAATGGTTTGTGAATATGAGAGGGCAATTTTCACAAACGTGAAAATTAGAATGCCAGCATAGTCAACAGATATATGACGAGATTCTAAAAACCACTAGTAATGAGAGAAATGAAAATGAAACAATGAGGTTTCATGCTATACTCAACATTGGAAAAATCAGAACGTTGCGTAATACTGGATGCTGTAGGAGAGGTGGGTAAATGGGAACCCTCACACACCGCTGGAGGGCGACTAGATTGGTGGAGTCAATTCTGGAGACTTATCCGGTGATTATTGGAAACCAAGGACGTACAAACGCTATGACCCAGCAAACCCATGCTTGGGGACTGAACCCAGAGAGATTCTTGCACAGGTCCACAGGGGTCAAGTGCAAGGATATTCACCACGGCACTGTGTGTGGTAGTGGGGAATTGGAATCAACTAGTTGCCTATCACTGGAGAATGAATAAATGCAAAATATAATGGATAAATGCAAAATATAATGGATACTTGTGATGTGAGAGTCATTAGCACCATTCACCAAGTACTTCCAACTTTCCTCCTTCTAGATCCATGATAGATGGCAGTCTCTTGTGGCGTTGGGAATGGCCTTGTGATTTGTGTCAGCTGCTTCTGGACTCGTGTGCTATTTGTTTGCCACAGAACCGATTATGAGCCAGTGAGCGGTTTGCCACCCTCTCCTCTCCCTGCCATGGTGAAGGCTCCATCAACCGAAGGCCCTGACTGAGATGTGAAGCAACGTGCCCAGGGACCTGACAGGTAGGATGGCCAATCAGTCAACCTGGTATTACTTTAAGCCATTAAGATGTTGGTGGTGCGACTGCAGCATCACTCAGCCTACCGCGATCGCTACAACGATGCAGCTGTTAGAAGCAATAAACTGGATGTACAGCCAACAACGCGGACAGATCTTAACACCATGGTGAGAACATGGGTGGAAAGAGTAAGAACAGCACAGGCTCCGCTATAAACACACACACACACACAAAATAACATGCACGGCCTATAAACATATAACTGTTGGAAGGCATGTGTTCAACGCTTCAGATGGGTGTGGAGATCACAGACGAAGAGAGAAAAACTCAGAGCTAAAACAAGAGAGCCTTACATTGATGATGATAATACATGCATAAACTTAGGAGTATGAATCATTCGACTCTCTCTTATATTTAAGATCCAAAAAGAAAAGGGAAGTGTGTCAGTAACTTGTCTTAGTGGACCTGAGATGCATTTTTAATCCTTCCCTTCTCCACCAAGTTTTCATCGACTCAGACAGGCTTTGAAAACTAGTAATGAGAGATATGAAAATGAAAGAACATTTCACCTCACAACCTCCATGGTTACCACACTCGCTTGGTACAAAGATTATAGTCACAGCTGCTCCTGCCAATATCCATTTCTCTGTGATCTGAGGGAAGAGAGCAGCAAACAGTCTCTGGTGTACACAGCTGGTCAGACAAGAACGGAACTGCACCGACTGAGGCAAACACCAAGCCAATGGGCGGTGGGCAGTGTGGGGCGTGGGCCCCGCTCCCGATGGGATGTCAGCTGAGAATCAATGCAGAGGCCCAGCGGGCGTGCCTGCAGTCCTGCTCAGGCCTGCACCTGCAGGAGGTGATGCAAGGCTCTCAGAGGACCACTCCAGCCGAGTCTGCTAGGTTCCCGGAGGACATGGAGTTCAGGAGTGGGCCAGTTTGGAACTCACTCCCTAGCTACATTCCAGCAATGACTGTGCAAAAACACTCCTGAGAGGCAAACACAACTTCGCCCCAACAGCTCCTTGCCATCACTTTCTCTCCCTGGTGTAGTGCAAAGGGGCGGGGTGGAGAGTCAGGCAGACCGGAGCTGAGTTCCGGGGTCCCCCTGGGAGAAGCAGTAAAGCTCTTTGGGGCAGGGACCACAGATTATCTGATTTAGTGTCTCTGGCTCCTCATCAAATGTTTATGGAGTGAACAAAGTAATGAATGAGTCTGTTAATTGATGAACAAATTAATTTTTCTCCCAGTGATCTCTATTTTATACCCCTTCTCTCCCCGTTGGCATCGAATTAATTCGGCGCTTGGAGCTATTGATCTCCAAGCCTAGCACTGTGTCAGGCACACAGCAGAAGCTTATGAATAGTCGCCGGACTGAATTGTTTATGCGCTTCTTACTTATTCATTTTCTTTTAGAAACCACCAACTTGAGAGAATATGTTTTTTTACTTGAGGCACCCCCTCCAGGATGTAAATGATAGTCATTCCTCTCAATTACCCAGCATGTGATACAAGGTTCTTTCCTATTTATGATCGAGATTAATCCTTCTATCATCAGCCCTCTCTTATTAGGTTCTTTATATAGATAAGTAGGATAAAACTAAAAGAGAGTAAGTAATCAACCCACAGTTTTCTGGACTGCAATGTGGAAGAACAATAGAATCAGAAAAATCAGCATTTTCCATCCTCACTATAACCACGACTCTGGCAAGGATCATCCTCAGATGCTAAGGTTTCTGGGGGAGAGATTGTGCAGGGAACAGGATATTCACATGCTCTAGAAGGGTTGCAGATTACCGTATTTTTCGGACCATAAGACGCTCCGGACCATAAGACGCACCAGTTTTTAGAGAAGGGAAATGAAGAAAAAAAGATTCTGAAACAAACAGTGTCCTAAAATATTTTATGTGCATTAAAACCCAACATCACAGTCATAAACACATGTAATCAACCCTGTAAAGTAAACAGCAGCATTTAGAACCATTTTAGAGCCGGGCAAGCACACAGAGACCACACAGAGCCGGGCAAGTAAAAAAACTTTTTTTTTAAAGTATATGTGTAGGCTATATTTGGACCATAAGACGCAGGGACTTTTCCCCCCCACCTTCTGGGGGGAAAAAAGTGCGTCTTATGGTCCGAAAAATACGGTACTTGCTAGCCACAAAGGGAAAATGTGTCTGTAATATAAGGTGACCAGACGTCCCGCTTTTGGCCACCTAAAAAATAGGGACTGTCCTGCCAAAAGCGGGACGCCTGGTCGCCTTACAATGAGATCTTGTGGCCACTCCCTTTTTAGCCAAGGGACCAAACTTAGCATCTCCGACCGTGGGACCGCCAGACCTTATGCGTCCCCAGTGGCGTGTGGTCACAAGCTCACAGCAACACCTGCGGTATTCCTGCCGAGCACGTTCCATTTTACTACAGCCATGAGGAGAGCCACAGACAAGTCCCGAATGTGGGCCATGCCACAAAACGCGCGGTCTGTTTTTCTTCAGCAACAGTCAGTCACGAAGACATGAAAAGGCAGGGAGCTGTTCTAAATTAAAAGGGATATAGCCATCCAATGTAACACAACGGTGCCTGGATTTTTTTTTTTTAAGTTATGAAAGTCATTCTTGGGGCACTTGAGGAAAATTAAGTAAGTACTGAATAGTAGACGGTATTATTGAATTAATGTCCGTGTTCTGAGGCACGGTATTATTGTATTAATGTTAAATCCCTTGATTGTGATATAATGGCCTGGTAATTAAGTAGGAGAATGCCCTTGTTCTCAGGAAAGGCAGCGGAAGCAGCTGGGGTGAAGATGGGGTTAAAGTGTCGTGATGTCTGAAACTTACTTTTACATGGTTCAGCAAAATGAAAATGTGTAGGGAGGGGCAGGGGGGAGAGAAAGAGAAAGAGAAAGAGAGAGAATGTGACAACAATGCTAACGGTGAATCAGTGAAGAAAATGAGTATATACTATTATCATACTATTCCTTCAAATTAAAAAAAAAAAAGCAAGCCCTGGCTGCTGTGACTCAGTTGGTTGTAGCATCATCCCACGAACTGAAAAGTCTCCAGTTTGATTCCCGGTCAGGGCAATGGCTAGTTGATGTCTCTCTCTCTCTCACATCAATCTTCCCTTCCCCTCACCTCCCCTCCCCTCCCCTCCCCTCCCCTCCCCTCCCCTCCCTTCCCTCCCCTCCCCTCCCCTCCCTTCCCCTCCCTTCCCTCTCCCTTCTCTCTCTCTCTCTCTCTCTCTCTCTCTCTCTCTCTCTCTCTCTCTCTCTCTCATTAAAAATATATATTTGGATAAAATTTTTTTTTAATTAAAAAAACAAACGGCTGAAACCGGTTTAGCTCAGTGGATAGAGCGTCGGCCTGCGGACTGAAGGGTCCCAGGTTCGATTCCGGTCAAGGGCATGTACTTGGTTGTGGGCACATCCCCAGTGGGGGGTGTGCAGGAGGCAGCTGGTCGATATTTCTCTCTCATCGATGTTTCTAGCTCTCTGTCCCTCTCCCTTCCTCTCTGTAAAAAATCAATAAAATATATTTTAAAAAAAACAAAACAAAAAAAAAACATTGGGAGAAGAACATAGGTGTTCTGATTTTAAGGCTAAGGACTAACCAGGACACTGACCCACCCGTACAGGAGGTCTCCGGTGTGCAAGCAGCATCGTCTTCCCTGTCTCCTGGACTGCCATCAGATAGCCTTCTCTAGTGAGGAAGAATGATCAGGAGTTCAGATAGAGAGGGTTGCTCTTTCCTTCTTGTTCATTAAAAACATCTTTTCTGTTGATAAGGGTATAAATATATTCTCAAAATGGACTATAGAATGTAGTCGATTTTCCACCCCATTTCCATTTTAATAGTAAAACATATTTGCTAAACATTCCAATTAAAGGCTGGAGAAAAGGCCATACTTCACTGTGCAAGCTGCATTTTCACTAATTTGGTCGCTGGTTAAGGGTTTAAGAGAGATGCCAGCTGTCGGGCAGAAGTACTGCCCTCCTTCCCAGCCCTGTCCCCAGCAGACATGACTAATCAATCACCGTGCACTTTTCCTCCAAGCCTGAACCTTTTCTGAGGCCTGCAGGTATTAGGGTTTTCCTCTTTGTATTTTAAAGACATTAGGAGAGGAAAAAAATGTTCACCCTTCTCTTTCTCGGAGACTCATTATATCCAAAGAGCTTATGTAAGATATTTTCTCTGAAAAATTATTGTTTTCAAGGTCCCTGATTTCCTCTTAATTATTCATGCTACAATTATTTCTGGGCTGCCCAGATGAATGGGGAGAGCCAGATCTCCCCCAGCCTCCAAGGCTCACCAATGGAAACTGACCAGCTGTTCGAGGCGGGGCACAAAGCAAGGAGTGGCCTACGGGCTGGGAAGGGGAGGAATGAGCTTCCCAGACGAAGTGGCTCAGGCTCAGACACCTTCAGGATGAGTTCGTGTGGCCTGAGAGGTGCTGGTGGCAGCAATGCTATGAGGGACGTACGGGCGGGATGCTGTCATGACGCATTATCCCCACTCTGGCGTCACCAACTCCCATGGGGACCCCCAGGCACCTGAGCCGACTGTTGGTCCAACCCGTGTGAGGCCATGTTGGCTGCCAACATTGTTTTGCTGGTGGTGAAATTCCATGAGTGTGTCCTGTTTGTGAGTCAAGCCTGCCTTTTCCCTTGGTGGTGGGGCAGGTCCCTGCAGCAGGTGGAATGGCCAACTGTCTGTTGAGATTTGTGCAGTGCCCAGCAGGACCCACTCAAGATGGTGAAACATGTGCTCCCCAACGTCTGAAATCCAACTCCCCACAAGAACAGCATGCTTGTGAGGAGAGAACATGATGGGACAGGGGGAGGGGGGGACGAAAACCAACATTTCCTGAGCAGCTATTATGTATCCACATTGATAGGTGTTACCATCAGCCCATTTGACCATCAACAAGCTTGGGAGGCAGGGGAGAGGTGGAGAAATCCCAAATGGCTCTCCTACACTGGATGAGCATCAAAACCTCACAAAGTTATGAAGTAGCTGGACAGAGGGAAATGGGTTTTGGTTTTTCTTTTTGGTGTTTCCTCTGTGCATTAAGCACCTAGAAAACTCTCAAAGGTATTATTATACCCATTTTGCAGATGAGCAAGTTAAGGGTTCAAGAAGGTTTGTTCATCACCATCATTGCCACACAAACGGCAATATGTATTAGTGAACACTTCTTTTGTCTCAGGCTCCAAAAACTCTTTAATATAAATTATCTTGTTTCATTTTCACAGCCACCCTTGGGTGTGGGCTTCATTATGACCATTGTAACTGTGACGTCACTAAGTCTAAAAAGAAGGGTATGTCACCTGGTCAAGAACAGTGAAACACGTTCAGTAGGCATTGGCTCTGTGATTTAAACTCAAGTTGGTCTGCCGCTAAGCCCACATTCGCAAACACAGCTAATGCTGCCTCCACGATGGGTGCCGCCTACTAAGTGCCAGAGCACCAGAGTCTCCACCGTGGCCGTGCGAAACACCCTCCTCCTCCCAGGGGACTCTGTTAGGGCCTTCCTGTGTGTGTGTGGATGTCATTCTTTATTCCAAATCTAAAGAGAAAGGGAAAACAGTCTCAATAAAAAATGAAACTTTTATTTTAGAAGGGCTGGCCAACAGCAACAATAGTTTACGATTATGTCACGCTGTGTGCCAGGCACGGTTCTAGGAGGCACAGTATGTATGGTGGTGGACGTACCACTGCTCACCCATACTCCTGGTTTCCCTCTGCTCTGGGCCCTTTCTGCCACCTTGAACTTGTGCATGGCCATGCAGTTCACTTTGGCCAATGAGGTACAAGCAGAAGTGACTTGCATCATCATCAGAAGCCTTTGAGAATCAGTACATGATTCTGCAGAACCTGTCCTTGCCACTGTAGCCAGCATGGAAACACATCGATAGGAAGAAGGAGCCTGGAATAGGCTGAGCCCAGGCATAGCGGGCCACTGCACTGAGAGTCAATCAGATCTCCCGAGGACTTTGCATGGGTGAGAAATACACGTCAGTGCATCAACCTTCTGAGATTTAGGATTTGTCTGTTACTGCGGCATAACCTATCCTGTTCTAATAGTCATCAAAGCCTTATAACAATTCTATGATGGGGGTGCTGTTATTACCCCCATTTTACAGATTAGAAACCAAAGCACAGAGAGGCTAAGTAACTTGCTAAAGATCACACAGCTACCAAAAGGTAGAGCCAACTGTGAACCTCAAGAATAAGACTCCAGCCCAGCCAGTTGTGGCTCAGTGGTTGACCAGAAAGCCATGCTTTGATTCCCAGTCAGGGCACATGCCTGGGTTGTGGGCTCACTCCCCAGTGGGAGTTGTGCAGGAGGCAACCAATCAATGATTCTCTCTCATCATTGATGTTTCTATCTCTCCCTTCCTCTCTGAAATCAACTAAACACACACCTACACGCACACACACACTTAAAAATAAATAACGCACCTGAATCCATGCTCACAATCAGTACCCTGTAATTCCTCACTAACGTATTTACCAGACAGACATATGAAAGCATGAACATCAAAGTCTATAAATTTCTTGCTATACCTTAGCCAATGTTTCAAGAATAAAAGAATTAGAGAATTTTAAGAACTTATAATTTAAAAAACACCAACAGTGCTTGCTTTAAAAAACAAAACAGCCTCACTTCTGCTTGCCAGGCAATGAAAACTGAAAACGTGTGACAACAGAGGTGACTATTCTTTGGGGAATGGTCTGGAATGATGGAAAAACTCTTAAAGAAAAACTTTCTCTTAAAGTTTTTATTTTTTTCTCTACCCAATTCCTTAGAGTTTACCCTACATGGCAAAAGGCACAATTAAAAGTATAATTAGTGGTCTCGCCTTCCCCCAAAATTAGATGTTTTCTTTCTAATTGAAAAAAACAATATTTCCTTAACAGATTCATTACGTTCTTCCTAAATCAAAGCAAATCCTTAAGATAAAATGAAATCGTCGAAAACCTCACGTCCTGAACTCGAGTCTCTCTCTCAGTCCTCTTGTAAGCAAGGACACTTGTCAAGGTCCTCTCTGCAGAGAGAGGTCCATCATAACCACTGCTCATCATAATTTAGGACACGGGGTTAAGTGGTTCTTTCAAATGCAATTAGTGGATTTCACGGGAACAGGGCTGGTCAGAAGGTCTGCCCCAAGGCCATAAGGGGTACGCCATTTCCACCGGGGGACGCTGACCAGCTGGCAGGGCTGGCTTTTAGCTGGCTCCTCCTCCAAGTTTAGAGGTTTGTCAACCTTCAAAAGTCAGATGCTGCGGAAACCGGTTTGGCTCAGTGGTAGAGCATCGGTCTGTGGACTGAAAGGTCCCAGGTTTGATTCTGGTCAAGGGCATGTACGTTGGCTGCGAGCACATCCCCAGCAGGGGGTGTGCAGGAGGCAGCTGGTCAATGTTTCTCTCTCATCGATGTTTCTGGCTCTCTATCTCTCTCCCTTTCTCTCTGTAAAAAATCAATAAAATATTTAAAAAAAAAAAAAAAAAAAAGTCAGATGCTGCTGATGGTGGCCAGTGCGCGTCATAGCTACCGGCTGGTTGTCCGGTCGTAATGGTCGTTTAGGCTTTTACATACAGAGATTCTCAAGTCCTCTGATTCCTTGTCAACAAGAGAGGAATGGCCAGAATTTCACTGTTGGACGGATCAAAGGAAGAGATGGAGGCAAAAAGCTTAGCACGGCACTCGATACAAATTAACTCTCGTTTTCATCATGATCGCTAGAGAACACTTATCCTCGCCTGTTGTTCCCTGCCATGGGAAGGGACACCCGTTTGTATAACATGCCTGGCTTTTCTTTCTCTCCCATTCCTGCGGAGGCGGAGTGACTCTCCGGGTTATTGAGTTGGGGAGGAGGAGCTGGATGGGCATAGCTCAGCCTGGCTCTAAGCTTTCTCCCTGGAAGCCAGCTGCCTAGGGCCGTGGTCGGCAAACCACGCACGGCTCAGAGCCACATGCAGCTCTTTGGCCCCTTGAATGTGGCTCTTCCACAAAATACCACGTGCTCTAATTAAGTTAATAACAATGTACCTACCTTTAGAGTTTAAGTTTAAAAAAAAATATATGGCTCTCAAAAGAAATTTCAATCGTACTGTTGATATTTGGCTCTGTTGACTAATGAGTACGCCAACCACTGGCCTAGGGGAAGCAAGCATTCTGATGAACTCCCACAATGCCTTGGTTCTCCAGGATGAGGTCCTGTGTTCTCCAGCACCACCCACGAGTAGGTACTCACACCTGACCAGTTGTAGGGTCAGATATGAGGAAGCCCATGGTCGCTGCCCTTCTAAGCCATGTTCTCCAAACTAGTCTTCATTAGGAATGAGAGTGATGTTTTAAGCTCCACCTGCCTGACATATCCTCTGTCTGCTCAGCTGTACTAGAACCAGTAGAGAGAAGAGAGGTGCTGTCTACCCGATTGCCTCCAGTCTCAGCGATTGCCACTGCAGTCTTCTGGCAGGCACTCAAGGCCTTTTACGAGCTGGGTGGTCCAACCCAACTCCCAAGGCTAGGAATTTACCCTTGGGATATATCCACTCGCAGGTGAAAAGTTATATTACAGGGTAATTCACTACAGGGCTGTTTATAGAATCAAAAAAATGGGAAACAACCTAAATGTCCAATATTCGAGAACTGACTATAAGATGGAGCATTACCTATTCATTTTAAATGTTGTCAGAGTATGTAATGACATCTAAACATGTCCATAATCTGATAACTGAAATCAGTAAGCGCAAACAATATGTACAATATGATTCTACTTTGTAAGGAAAACATTAAACACATAAACGTGTTTGCAAAGGATAATGGTTAACACTTAATGCTATCTCTAGATGGTGGGATGGTGGGTCATTGAAATTTTCCTTTATTGTTTATGTAAATGCTCTAATTGACCCCCTGATGTACATTATTTCCTTTATTTTTAAAAATATATACTTTTTCTTGATCTTTAAAAAGAGAGGAAGGGGAGAGGGAGAGAATGAGAGAAACATCAATGAGCCACTTCCTGCCAAGACCGGGAATCCAATTGGTGACCCGTCAGTCAGTGCACAAGATAGTGCCCAATCAATTGAGCCACACTGGCCAGTACTGTACTTTCTTGAACTTAAGAAGAGAAGGTATTTTTCATTTTTCACAAAGCTAGGTGCACAGTGGCTGATAGAATGTGTCTGGAGAGTCCAACCTCTCCTTTGTGTCTTCGGAGGGGCCTGGCCCGTTTGGGAACTGAACCATTAGGTAAGCATGACTGCTCAGTCTAGAGTCATCCTAATCTGTAGTTGAGAGTCTGGTTGTCCTGGGTGTGTGCTGGAAGAAGTCGGGGCAGGGTTCTGTGGGAGCTGGGAGTCCTTGTGGGACAGGTTGGGGAGGTGGTGACTCAAGTAGGAGCTTAGAAGAAACAGCCTGGAAACAACTGTCAGGAGTGGCCACCTGGGACCCTGGGGCCTTCACTGCCAATGGTTAAAGTCCCAAATGCTTAGCATGGCATTCAAGACCTCTGAGGACGGCTCTCACACTTACCCCACCGGTCAGTTCCAGACAAACAAAACTCTTACCACTTTTCAAATGGGGCACATCCTGGTCCCTCAAAGGCCCTGATGAGGTGTTTCTTCTCCTCACCCTCCTCCAATCACCTCCCATCTTTCTGATGTACTCCTACACCACCACCATCCCCTACACCCCTACATTCCTATACCCCTACACCTCTACACCTGCCAATTACCAATGTCCTCTACACCTACCTGTACTACCAACAGCTACCTGCACCGCTACCACCCCCCACATCTACCCAGAAGCAGTGTTCTCTGGTGCCACAAATCTCTGAGCTTACAGCACAATTTGAAAGGGAGCAGGTGCCTAGAAGTCCAGAGGGCACCTATGCACCTAATTAGCAGTCACTGTCCCTTTCTAGTCCGCAGGCTTCTTTGGCCAATTTGAGGATAGGACCAGGCGTCCTCAGGCTCTCGAAGGCCCTACAGGCCCTGATAGTCAATGATCCATTCCCCCCAGGCACTGGCCATGCATCCTACCTCCTCCCTCTGTCCCTCACAGTTACCTGACCTCAGCTTGAGCACAGCATCGACTTCTTCTTCTTTTTTTTTAATTGCTCTGAATGTCAACTCCCAGACACCAAGATGATTTCATTTCTTGAGGTCGGGAGGTCAAGTCAACCATGTCTGCCCCTCTGTCTCGTAAACACAGCAGAGGGAATAGCAGGTTCAGCAGGAAGGATCAGGAGTAACCCAAATGTTCAACAGCAGTGGCACTCACATTGTAGAGGGCATCAGAACCCCCCGCCCAGGAGGGTTTATTTAAACAGAGATGGGGACCCCACCTTCAGACTATCTGACTCCACAGATCTTGGGTGGTTCAGAGACCCAACCAAGAGAATCATTATTTGTGATTGAGTCCCAAAGCCTTCCAAGGTCTGGCTCTCACCCCCTATTACATACCTGAACTCATCGCCTACACTTCTGCTTACTCAGCCCACTCCCAATAGGCCAGGCACATGCCTGACTCAGGCCCTTAGCATGTACTATCCCCGCTGTCCACAAGGCCCATCCCCATTAGCTGTAGCTTTTCCCTAACTTTTTTTTTTCTCTTCAATATATTTTATGGATTTTTTACAGAGAGTAAGGGAGAGGGATAGAGAGAAACATCAATGAGAGAGAAACGATGAGAGAGAAACATAGATCAGCCATCTCCTGCACACACGCCCTACTGGGGATGATTGCCTACAACCAAGGTACATGCCCTCGACCGGAATCGAACCTGGGGCCCTTCAGTCTGCAGGCCGATGCTCTCTCCACTGAGCCAAATCGGTTAGGACTCATTCCCTAACCTTTTGTAGGTCTTCACTAAAATGTCACTCTCTCATTGAGGCTTCTCCCTGCTCCCATAGCTAAAATCACAATCTCCCACCATTTCCTGTCCCCATTCCCTGCTTTATTTTTCTCTCTAGCACTTATTATTATATACAGGGTGGGGCAAAAATAGGTTTACAGTCGCCAGCACACAAAACACAGATTATTTTTGTATTATTCTTCATTAATTATTGTATTATTTTTCGTACAAACAACTGTAAACCTACTTTTGCTTCACTCTGCATTTTATAGTATTAATTTTATGTATGTCCATCTCCCCCTCTAGAATGTGGGCTCCATGAAGGCAGGGGTTTTGTTTTGTTTACTGCTGTATCCCAGAATGGCATCTGGTATATCGTAGGTCATTTGTGGAAGGAAGAGGACAGAGGGAGAGAGAAAATGGAGGGGGACAGGGGGAAAGGAAGGAGGGAAGGAGAATGGGAAGGGAGCAAACAAGCAAAGAAGAAAGGAATTTCAGACATGTAATATTCTTTTAATAGTTGTAGATCAACAACATGGATACTGACTCTTTATTTTGCCAAATAAAGGCTTTAAAGTCCAGAAACGTCAATTACCATCTCCTATCCCATCAGGGCCCCACAGGGTGGACTGGCGGCTGCCAAGCACTTGGTAGAGAGAAACATCAATGCAAGAGAGAAACATCAGTGGGCCGCCTCAATGGGCCAGGAGCGAATGGTGCCCCTGGCGTTGGACGAATGCATCTGCACGGCGCCATGCAGCTCACTGAGCACACCCGCACCTTGATTTAATGCCAGAAAGGGCCTTTTTAGCCCATTGTCTTTCACAGGACAGAGCAGAGGCTGTAGATTTGCCTTCAAATCCCAGCTCTGAATGCCTGGGACACTGAAGGATGCTGGAGCCACTTCCAGGGCTCCCACCATGGAGCATTTGGTGGGGATGCAAGCACACGTGTGCTTACATTTGCCAAACTTAAAAAAGATGCCCATAGCCCTGGCTGGTTAGGCTCAGTGGATAGAGCATCGGCCTGCGGACTGAAGGGTCCTGGGTTCAATTCCAGTCAAGGGCACATGCCTGGGTTTTGGGCTCGATCTGGGGGGGGGGGGGGATATGTGTGCAGGAAGCAGCCAATCAATGATTCTCTCATCATTGATGTTTTTATCTCTCTCCCTCTCCCTTTCTCCCTGAAATATATATATAAATAAAAATTATATATATATAATTTTTTTTAAGATGCCCATAAATGCTGGTTGAATTCATGAATGAATCTGCCTGCTGGATGTGCCTGAAATATGCTGGCTGCCTAAGGGCATGAGTACAGTGGCATCTCAAGACAATGCCCAATGCACATGCGATTCCCCAAGCTGTATTTCAACAAGATTCCTCAGGCTGCTCTGAGCTCCTGGGGGCAGGAACTTATTTTGTATTCTCAGGGCCAAGTTCAGATGCCCCCATATAGTTGAGCTTCAGTAAACATTTGTTGAGCTGAGCTTTTCCTTGTAAGCTCAGAAAGTCTGGTTTTAGTGCCTATGCCTAGAGCAGTGGTCAGCAAACTGCAGCTTGCGAGCCACATGCGGCTCTTTGGCCCCTTGAGTGCGGCTCTTCCACAAAATACCACGACCTGGGCGAGTCTATTTTGAAGAAGTGGCATGAGAAGTTTAAGTTTAAAAAATGTGGCTCTCCAAAGAAATTTTAATCATTGTACTATTGATATTTGGCTCTTTTGACGAATGAGTTTGCCGACCACGGGCCTAGAGGATCCGATTCTGAAGTATGAGAGGATTCAGTGCTTGGCACCTAGTGGGTCCTCAATAAACGTTGACTGCTTGGTTCACAGACAGATCTGCTGACTCATCCAAATCCTAACAGCAGCTCTGTGGTCTTGGCTGCTGCAGAGCCTGTGGCTGCTGCGTTCTCCTCCAGAGGGATGATGCACAGGCTGTCTGGAGTGTGTCAGACTCTGGGAAGAGGCAGGAGGAGGGAGGACAGCTCTTTGGGCTAGAGACACAACCAGATGCGGACCGATTCTCCCACGTTGGAGACAAAAGTGGCTGGGAGGAGTGTTCTAAGATGACAGTGTCCACAGTCCCCGAAGCCAAGAGCTCTCACGGGCTGAAGGACTTCACACAGAGAACATCACCTCCCAACATCTCCACGGCGGCTGTATCCCCACCGGCCTCCCTGTCTCATCCACATCATGGAGAGAGGCTTTCCTTCTCGTTTTCTCTGCACGGAAAGGGGAAACGCCACTCATTCTTCCCCTTCTCCTTTATCACTCCGTTCATTCTGCCATCAACTCATTAATCATGGAGCATGTACCTCTAATGAGCCTGTCACAGTACATGACACTGAGGACATCGAGATGCAATCACAGGCGCAGCTCATTGTAACTCCCCACCGAAGCGGGGAGTCAGACCGGTGAGCAAATCGCTGCACAGCACCCACTGCCTCCCTCAAAGCCTGGTCCAGGGCGGACAGGGGCTAGTTAGAGGTGACAGGTAGATGGACATTTTTATTCTGAGTTATGTGTTTATTTCAATGTATATTACAAAAAATACAGCTAGGACAGAAACCCTCTGTGCCACAACTGTCTATGTGCTGGACATGGGTCTCAATGAACAAAACATGGGAAGGGGATGACAACAACAGTGTGACATACATAAAGGCCAGGTGGTGGAAGGAACTCGGGAAGGCGGTGTGTAAATGACTGAGGTCTGAGGTGCTGATGAGGGTTCAAGTTCAAGTCCCAGCACTGAGGGGGATGAAAGCACAGGCGAGGGTTCAAGTCCCAGCTCTGCTTGCTCACCAGTCGGGTGGCTCTGAATGAGTTATTTACCCCCCTAGGATCTTGATTCCTTCCTGTTTAAAGTGATTATATCTACCTTGTGGGTTCTGATGGTAGCTGCAAATTCATTGCTATTTCATCATCACATCATGTTCTCCCTGGGTCTGCACTGGATTCGGGACACTGCTGTGCTTGGGCAGGTAGGGGACAGAGGAGAGGTGGCACGTGTTCAAAGCCCTGAGCTGGAAGTCAGCCATGAAAACAGACAAGGAATGAGAAAAGGGCTTTGATTACGAGCCCAATTTGCCTGGGGGGAGGCGGGTGGGAGCTCCCTGATGAGAAGGGAGACAGGCGGACAGCAGAGGCCCAGGCTCTCAAGCAGCAGCTGCCCTGGTGGTTCAGGCCCCACCTGTCTCATTGGACTGCTGCCCACATCGGAGGCCTCTTGCCATGAATGGCTCAGCAGAGACAATACTCAGAAATTCTCCTCCTGCTGGGTCTCTTCCCCCCAGTGTCTGCAGTTCTCTGACCTGGGACTCAGCCCTACTCAGGTCTACTCACCACTACCTCTTGAGGGTTGAGGGCTCTGAACCCCCAGCATGCTGGGCAGAGCCACTCAGCAGGTGCTCCACACATTTGAGAATCAGGGTGGAGTGTAAGTGAGGCAGGCAGAAGAGCAAACAGCCTGGGAGGAGCTGAACGTCAGAGTCACCTGACTCGCAGCCTTGAGTTTGTCCACTGGGCCACATGGCCACCCTCTGATGGGCCTCCTGCAGTTGAATCCAATGGCTTAGCATGAGCTAGAGAGCAGGGGACCAGACCTAACTCTGCCTCTCTCGGTAGCCTGGGGACAATACATCCTCTCAGCTGCGTCCCATGATTTAGCATTTCTGCTCCTGAAGAATTCCCTCACCTAACTCACAGGAGACAATGAGGTCCAGGTGACTCACACCAGCCACTGACTTGCTCGGTATCAGGAATCCATCCAGCTCTCTCTTTCCCAATGGCCTCCCAGGCTGCCGTCATCTCTTCTCTGCCTACTGACCGCCCCCACCCCCATTTTCCACCTGTACCTGATATTGAGCATAGCATTCCCCCTTAAGTCTCCTTGATAAGAATTAGCAGAAGGCACCGTCCTCCGGGCAGACACAGGCCATGCCCTGGAGCCCACGGTTTGGTGAGTGGAGGGGCCCTTACTAGCTGGCAGGACACACCTGGGGATCTACCCAGGGCAGCCCTACTGCTCTGAGAACAAACAAGGTGGCCCCTGTCTATTTCTGCACACTATTTCCCTTCAGACTGCCACCCCCCACTCTCCCCTCACCACACACTCCATCCTTCGTCCAGACAGCACAGCCCTCCATCTCCTGCGCATTCTCTGTGTGCCCTCCTCCCTCTGCATAAACCCCTCCCTCGCAGCCTGGCCGATTCCGGCACATCCTTCAGCTCTTACCCAAGACGTCCCTCCCTTCACCGCAGCCTCACCTGACCCCACAGGTCCTAGACGGTGCTCCCACGGCACCCTGCCCCTCCTCCTCACAGCTCTTTCCACCCTGCACAGTAAGCCTGTTTCCTCAGCTGTCTGCCCCAGACCCCAACCTCTGCAAGGGCAGGCCTGGCTGCTGGTTCACCATTGTACCTGGGGCACCTATTTGGCAGGAAGGAGATATTTATTGAATGAATTAGTCAAGTAATGGAGTGGCGAGTGAATAAAATGAAATGGTTCGCCATCCATAGGACACACGGGATTTCAGATTGGGAAAGGACTCCTATGAACTCCGCCTGAGCCAGCATTCCACTTAGGGAGGCCCCACCCACGACTCCGCTCAAGTCATGCGTGTGTGGCCAATCAGAAGGGGGCATTAGAAGCCAGCCCGAGGCTCCCTCCTCTACAGCAGCAGAGGGGACAGGAGTACCTGGAGCAAGTGGGACACTCCTTTAGAAAAAGGTTGTGATGGCCACACGGAACACAGGGGTCAAGTTCAAGGGCTCTGCAATCAGCTGTGCGGTCCTGGACCAGTAATTCAAACTCTTTGGGTCTCCAAGCTGAAAAATGGGAACCCAGACGCACCTAACTGCCTGAGGTGTGGGCAAGGACCAAAGAGATTCCGCATGAAAAGCACTTAGCAGAGAGCCTGGCCCTTACAAATCAATTGCAATGAGCTGTGAATGCTGTCACTGAGCAATGCTTTTCATAACCCTGGCCAGACCCCCTTTTTCCCCTTTGCACAAACCCTCACTTTGACTGCCTCCCCTCCCTCATGAGGAGCAATGGAAACTCAGACCTCACCGGGGTTTGGTTTCTAGAGATGGCTGCAAGCAGCGGAGAGGACTCCAAACAGTCTTTAGGCCTTCGGGGTCCTTAGGCTTCCCTCAATCTTAACACCCCCTGACAGGTCTGGGAAAATTCAAGGAAGCCTTCGGTGATGCTGCTCAGACCCTGGTCAACACCAGGCCATTCATTCGCCTTTCAAAAAATATCCCCAACCTGTTCTCCCGGAACTTTGATGCTTGCCCAAGAGAGGCTCTGGGAAAATAAATGTCAGTTTGGAGTCCAAGACCCAAATGGTGGATCTCCTCTCAGAGGCCTGGGCGACGCATGGTGCATTTCCCTCTAGATTTCCAGGGAAGCGGAATAATGAATTACTAACAGTTTATCTGAGAGGTGCCCATTCTCCAAAGTCAGGCTCAATGTGATTTTTCCCCCCTCTACATCGACTTCATTTGATTTTAAAATGACCACAGAAAATGGCTAGAAGAAAGAAATCGTCTGTTGCCTGGTCAACAAGAATCACCCTTTGCTTTGAGCGGGAAGAAAACCAAATTCATCGTCCCAGATTGCTCCGTGGAAAAGCCAACTTGAACTCTTGTCTCACTGCGAACACATTTTGTGTTGTGTCCTGGTGTCAGCCCCATGGTCACCGGAGGCGTCGCGTCGGACAAGCATGCCAGCCGTCAGCAAGGGCGATGCTGGACTTCTTAAGAGCCCAGAGCGAGAGGGCTGTTTCCATGGCTCCTGCCTGGACCTCTGACAGGAGCACAGACCGGGTGCTGCTCTGCAAATCATGCTCTACATACCTGTCCTCCCACTGGGCTGCACGCCACGAGGTCAGGTGTTTTTTTTCCTTCATCTTTATCCCTGGGTGGGGCTGCCACTTACAATACAGGACGCACAGTTAAAACTGAACATCAGATAAGCAAGCAATATTCAGGGAGTAACTGATGCTAAACATGTTCAAAACATTCCTTGGCATCCTGTCCTTTTCATTTGCTGAATCTGACAATCCAGCCCTCTCCTCCCCCTCCCCACCGGCTTCTTCTCATCGAATCTCCACAACTCTGAAAAAATAGGTACTAGACCCATTTTCTATTATAGTTGAAGAAACAAAGGCTCAGAGAGGCTAGCCAACTTGCTGTGATGACACAGCTGTAGCTGGCAGAGCTGACTTAGACCGTCTCCATGCTTCCATCCACATGTTCAATACATGTTTGGGGATGAATGAACAAATGAATGAATGAATGAATGCAGGCATGTGTGCAGAAGATGAGTAGCCAGGGGACCTGCTATGCACCTTCCTCTGAGTCATCACTTCCTCTTTGGCATCCCAGCCACACTTCCTGATTACTGAGATTGCTCACCCCACTTCCTCCTCTTGGGAAGGAGCCAGTTTCCCGGGAACAGCAGGCTGACGCTCTGGAAGAGGCACTTTCTCCCCAAGTGAAAACAAATCTCCAGTGCCGGGAACAGGCGGGGGTGAGGTGGAGATGGAATCCACCCTGAGAGGCCATCGCCCTGGAGATCAAGGTCTGGAGCTGACCATCCCCAACCTGCTCAGACCAGCAAAGAGCACGGGGCAGGGGGTCGGTCCCACCCCCATCCAGCCCTAGGACCTCAGAGAGCCCAACAGGCAGGTGTACAGAGAGGACGCTGGTGCAAGGTGGCAGGTGGATGCCCAGGCAGTTCACATGTGTCCTGGCTGTTCCCTCTGCCTGGACCTCTCTGCCCAAGTGCCACCTTCCAAGAGGTCTTCCTGACTGCCCTGTCTGAAACAGCATCCCCGGCAGCCTCTACTGTGTCGCTCAGCACTATACATATGAAATACATGTGAAATCACAATACATATGAAATCACAACACATATGAAATATTCACTGGTGACTCTGGTCTCCATTACAGAGTGTAAGCTCCGTGAGCACGTCTCCTTTGTTTACCACTTTGGTTTCCTTCACCACCACATCCTCAGCACTTGGAACACTGGCTTATACCAGGTCTCAGTTCGTTTTTGCTGAGTGAAAGACTGAATGGAGGTCTTTGTCTAAAAGTATATATATCTGTACATTTGTGTAGCCATACATAAATACAGACACATATGTACACTGAATGGCCAGATTATTATGATCTCTGAAGGCATAATAATCTGACCACTCAGTGTATATCCTATATAATAAAAGGCTAATATGCAAATTGTCCCCTCGACCAAGAGTTTGACTAGCAGGCAGGCCAACCAACCGCCCATGTCCCCTCCCTCTGGCCAGGCTGACCAGACCCCACCCATGCATGAATTCATACAATCTGGCCACTCAGTGTATATACCCATAGCCATATCCATACACAACATAAATCCAACTAAGATTGAATACAGGTAATGACACTGGGGTTGTTCCTGGGGTAAACCCTTCGTGAGGACCCCACCACCCTGCCTGTACACCTGCTGCTCCCTCTGCCTGAAACGCACAAACCCCGCTCAGTTGCCTCTTGGTCTCGGGAGACTTCTCTGACCCTCTCCCCATTCCCCACCCCATTAGTGAGCCTGTTACTCCAGCTCTGGGCCCCTCTCTTGGCTTGCTGGTGCTATTTTTGTTGTGGTTATTCCCCAAATTATGACTTACTGGATGGCACCTCCTCGTCCTTGGTGGAGACTGTATTTTATCGAAGATGGCTGCAACCATCTCTCCCAGCGCCATGTGCCCTTGCTCCTCTGCGGAGTGACAGCGCCACGCCCCTATCGGGCATGGAACTCTTCCTACTCCCTTGAAAGTGAGTTGTGCACTGTGCTCTGTCCCTTGGGACAACTTGGGCCAGGGGCAGAAGAGCCGCTGTGCCAGGTTTGGACGGCGCTGCAACTGACCTGGGAGCTTCTCCTTTTTGCCTCTCGAAAGCCAGACACCACGGGAGGAAGACAAGTACCCTGAGACCTCCATGCTGCAGGAAGCCCAAAGCATGTGGAGACGAAATGCTATGAGGATAGAATGGGTGGAAAGGCATCATGGTGCCAAACACATGAGCAAGGAAGCCATGGTGGGAGCAGATTCTCCAGCCCCCGCTCCCCTAGAGACATGAGTCAGAGGTGAACTGCCTAGCCAGGCCCTTCCCAGGTTCCTGATGCACAAAGTTGGAGGGGGGGAGGGGTGCAGGGGAAGAGACAAAAAAGGCTGCTTTAAGCCACTTACATTTTGGTTAGTTTGTTATGCAACAATAGTTCATGGAAACATCCTTGAAGGCAGGAACTCCATTTTTTTTTTTTTTAATGTTTTTATTGTTTTTTTGAGGGAGAGGAAGAGAGAGGGATAGAGAGATAGAAACAGTGATGAGAGAGGAACATCATTGGTTGTTTCCTGCACAGCCCCTACTGGGGATGGAGCCCGCAACCTGGGCATGTGCGCTGACCAGGAATCGAACCTGTGACCTCCTGATTCCTGAGTTGACACTCAACCACTGAGTATACCAGCTGGGCTTTTTCAACTTTCTCTCTCCTAGTCTAGAACTGGGTGAGGCTCATAGTCAGCTTGATAAAATTGAGCTGACTGATTGAACTGGCTCAGACTGATTAAATTTTCACCAAGTCAGGAGGACGACGTCTGTAAATAAAATCAAACGTCCTCAGCATTCAGCCGAAGCTACTCCCTGGCCCGTGTGAAAAATGGATGGGTCGAGTTTACATGGAGATTTATAGAATATTATATACTGCTCTAAACAAAAGACTTTGATGGGGGTGAAATAAAAGTGCAATTACCGTCAGTACATTTTACGAACATTGCCAGTTATGACAGTCACTGCAAGCACATTGCATAAAAGTACCCCATTCTTATGTCTGGTACTAGGAAGCCCTGATAAATGTCTTCATTCACTGCAGGATGGAGATATGACCCTATAGCCTTGGCCATTCACTCCTGGGCACTCAGAAGCAGGGTCTGGCAAACCTAGGTCTCTCTGTCTCCAATAAAAATTGCACTTATTTTCATTGGCTAAAAATTAGGAGCAGCCTCAATTCGAAGGGCTTCCTGCCATGTGATATTTCCAGTAGCTGAGAGATAAGTGGGCCCTCATAAAAGCCCTTCTCTGGCCTGGGGCGCTCCCCTGCCATGGACCCCCAATTTCCCTCAGTGGGGGTGCTTTCACAAAGTCCTCTCAGGTTAGCCCCATCCAAGTCCAGACCTTCCATTTTCCCTGAAATAAAAAACTCAGAATCTAAGGAACTCACGGCTACTTACACCAGGCCCTGGTAGAAATCCCTGCTCAAGAGCACAGGCCCTTTTCAACCAGGCTCTCAAGGTGTACAGAGCAGGCAGGTGAGAGGAGCATAAAGTCCATCTCAGCAGCCCCAGGTGTAAGTTCCAATTTGGCTACTTATAGAAAGGCCTGATGCATGATGATTTGTGCAAGAATGGGCCTTCCTTCCCCTGGCTGCCAGCACTGCCTTCACTCTAGCCCAGAGTTGCCTTTCTGCCTTCCCACGCTGCCCAGAGGCCCAGGGCAGTCAGTGCCTGTGTATGCAAATTAACCCACCATCTTTGTTGGGTTAATTTGCACACCCACTCCTGATTGGCTAGTGGGCATCATGAAGGTACGGTCAATTTGCATCTTTCTCTTTTATTAGTATAGATGGGACCTTAGACAAAGTCACATCACCTCACCAGGCCTAACTGGGCCAAGGACGGCTCATACCTCAGGGGACTGCTGTGAAGACTGCATGAGATAGCGTCTTGTGAAATGCTCAGAATATATTACATGTTGACTCTAAGAGCTGTTCTAGTTAAACAGACGGCAGAGGCCAGCAGTGAGTGAGGCATCTCTAACTCACCCTTATTTGCTTCTAGCCATGGTTCAACCCCAAATCCATGGTAATTCACAAACAAGACACTTTACACTCATCCCTAAACACTAAAACCCTGAAAATAGTAACTGAAGTGGGTAAAGGGACTCTCCTACCCAGCAGAGAGGACCTCATGAGCAACGGTAAAAGCAAGGGTGGTTCCAGCTAAAGCTTATTGGTAAGTGACCAGGCTTACCTTTGGAAATAAACTGGTCAGACCATAAATTGAGGTGGGGTGCTTCCTGATCCCAGGCTAAGTTCTTTCCGAGTCCCTTTACCCACTAGAGTGATTTTGAAAGCCAATCAGTCCTTTTTAAAAATTAGAATTCACTTTTCTTAAACTGATCAGGTTGTTAAAACCTACAGAAGTAGTACCTTAAATCTGTGCGGCAGCCTCAAAGTTGCATGGAATCAAGACTATGCTCATTAGCAAGTACTGGGGACAATGACTGTAATCCAGAGGGTATGGCTAGCTCCACCTTTGCTTTAGCGAATCCTTATCTAGCACCAGGACCATTCTCAGGGCTAAAGGATGAGCAGATAAGAGCACTGGCCAATACTCCTTTATGAGGCCAATTACAACTCAGTGACTTTGGAGGCTCCGTGTGAGTCACTGAAAATACACTTACTTGTCTGAGGAGGAGGTCTTGGAGAAACCTGACCTCTAAAGTTCTAGAATTTACTGGCAGAAAATTGCAAAACGTGGACCAGAAATATCCGTTGCCTTCTTGGATAGGCACCTCCTCAACCTGAAATACTAATAGGTGCCACTAACTAGCTACAACAGGCACTGCTGGCTGCCAACCCAATCAATATCCCTTCCTAACCTCTTAATAAAAGAACTCTGACTGGGTCATGGTGGTAGGCAAAGTATATCCAGCTAAAGAAATAAATTTCTTAGCCTCCCTAGGAGCAATGCTGTTTTGGCCCAAGATAGATGATAGATGATAGATAGATGATAGGTAGATAGATAGATAGATAGATAGATAGATAGATAGATAGATAGAATTACTGGGTAGGGCATCAGTGCAGCTTCTTAAAAGAAGGGCTGATTCCACTGTCAGGCACCCTTTCCCCCCACCCTTGGTCATTCTTCATTCTGCTTAAAATGTATAAGTGATGACTGGAGCTGGGACAGCCATGCTGGGACCAAGAGGCTACCTTGAGAATGCAAACCATGTGCTAAAGGGGGCAGGGCTGAAAGACAAAGGAGCCTAAATGTTGTAGAACCACATTCCTGACCTTGGACTTCCTACCTGCCTCAGACTGTTACAGGAGAGAAAATCAACTCCCTGCCTGTTTAAACCACTGTTAGTTTGGTCTCTGATCCTAGCTGCCAAATGCATGCTGAAGTCAGAGTGGCGAGTTAAAACCAAGTGTTCTTACTGGTCAAAGATGACACATTCACCTCTGGCCACCTGGAGCCATCAGAACGCTTTCACTGAATACATGGGTTTGTGCCCTAATTTGGGGAGAACTGATTAAGTGATAGACAGGAAAAGAGACAGAAGAACTGGGAGATCCAGATTGTGTCTTCAAAGGGCTTACATAGAAGGGAGAGGCAGGTCACAGCCATAGCAAAAGGTTTCCAACAAAAGGATCTTGTGATCTATAGCTGAAGCATTTCAGTTGGCTAGACGGTGCTGAGGGGTTTCAAAGAAGGGAAAAATATGCTTGTTCTGGGGCCACCCATCTTGGGAAGGGTGCTGGGCTTGCTATGGAGCAGTGTGGCAGAGAGGAAAGGAGCCATTCCAGGTGGACAAGAGCCAAAGCAGGAGCTTAGAATGAGGAATGAACGTGTCCAGAGATCCCACTGAGGCACAACAAGGAGGTGCCAAGCTGAGGAGCTTTGACTTGACCCTGCAGCCAATGGGGAAATAATATCAGAGTGCGGCGGATCGGATCAGAGTGTCAGGAGGGATAGACTGGGGTGAGGAGAGGGTGGAGAACATGACTAAGGTGAGGGTCCAGTCAGGAGACTGGCTGTGGGACATTCGGAGTGGAGATGGAGTTTGGTGGCTCCACCCAATGTGGCAGATGGAATGACAGTGTCCATGGCCTTTACTGCTGAAGGTCACTCTGGACAGCCAGAGGGACATAGCAAGCCGACTCCACATCCACCCTCCTCTCCCCCTGCAGGCAGGCTCCTCGGATGGCAGCTTCTACAGTCAGATTCCTTCCTCCCTGCAGAGTGAATAAGGAGGGGGAGCCTGGCATCCACATGCAGAAAAGGATGCTAGCCCAGGCCAACGACAGCTCCAAGTACCAGAAACGAGATCGTGTTGACTTGACATGGAAGGGACCTCACCCGTCATGATGAAGTCACAGAAGTCTAGGATAGCCTGGGCTCCTGGAAGCCCCCTCAGGGGTAAGCTCACCCACTGAATTTCAGACTGGGTTCCATATGGTATTGGGTGCTTTTTCATATTTCACAAATGGAGTTTCCCAGGAAGGCTGCATGCCAATTGAAAGGGTCCCCACCAAGCTGAAAACCATCCACAGCCCAACTCCTTCCTCCCTCATGGGTCAGATCAAGAAACAGAAGCCCACAGAGCCCTGCCCTCCCTTTCCGTTAAGTCCCATGGATCTTGTCATCAAATCTCTTGGTCAACGATTACCTTCCCTTAAACAGCCTCACAGGTTGGGGGTCCAGTGGTCCAACTGCTGGACCCTCAGTTCCTGGCACAAAACCTGCCACAAGGTAGGTGTTCAACCTGATTCCTAAGCGAAGCTAGAAGGAAGGGAATAAAGGTGGCTTTCAGAAAAGCAGTAGCCACGGTTACTCATCCTGGGCCACGCCTGCCACTCCGTGTGGCCCGGGTACTGCAGGTGACCGAGTGCAGGCATGTGGCGACAGGGCATCCTTGGCTCCTCTGCTCAGAGTTCCCAGCCGACTGTGGCAGGGCTCGGGGTCTGTCTCAGCCACCCTCACCGCCCACGTCATCTGGGTTTGAGAAACGGTGCAACCTCCCAAGGGCACCCACTGCATCACAGTCATCGCTGTCTCGCCAGCACCTGGCCTGGCCAAGAACAGACGTACGGCTCTGCCTTTCTGCTTCTCTTCACCACCTTCGTGATGGTTAAAAAACACTCAGCACATCTTCCCAAACGCAGCGGGGAGCATGCCGACTGTGAAGTGGCGGAGCCGGAGGAGGGCTCCATCTGGGCAGTCTCTGGCGACTCTCCCAGGCATGGTGTTTTTTGGCTGCTGCTCATTTTTTCCCTTTGCTCTAAGATGGGAAGGTTGGCCACTTCATCAACCCCCCAGGGCTCCCCTGGTGCTCCATGTAGCTGCGGGACCAGTGAGCTGTGCAAACACGGAACCGCATCGCGGGCACCAGCTGTGGCTTCATCCCACATCTCTGAACCCAAGCACCCGTAGAACCAAACTCTCTGTCCAGATTCAGGCACCACATGGCACCATCCACCGGAAGCAGGGAGAGGCAGGGGAAGACTCGCCGTTCGGTTTAGTATTAGATCCTAATTATTTCAATGCCTGCATAGCATGGGTGAGCATGTGAATATGTGTGTGTGTGCATGTGAATGTGTGTGTGTGTGTGCACACACATGTGCAATGCCTCAGTTGGACGGTGAGACTGTCAAGAGTAACCTTTCTGAGGCCAATCTCAACGCGGACCATTTTTTTCCCATGAGGTAACTCAGTTTCGGGGCCTCTTCCTGAGCCTACAAAAATATCTGCCGCCTTGAAAGTGAAAACGATCAGTTCCAAAACATGAAAAGAAAGCAGGAAAGCCATAATTAATTCCTGTGTAATTAAGTGGCTGAGACCCGTAACATGAAGTCAACCTCGCAAATCGCATTTGGCTCACCGGATTTTTCTCAGTTTGCAAGAATTCCTGAGGACATATGATGGGGTGGCAGAGAAATCAGAGCCCACAGAAAATTCGGGAGGATATTATATAGACAGCAAAAATAGTTACACACTTTTGCCAGCCTTCATAGGCATTTAATGGGGATGGGATGGTGTCTCCAAGGATGGGGAGGCTAGATGTAGGAAGACATTAAAACTACCTATATTGCCAAAACTGGTTTGGCTCAGTGGACAGAGCTTCGGCCTGCAGACTGAAAGGTCCTGGGTTCGATTCCGGTCAAGGGCATGTACCTTGGTTGCGAGCACATCCCCAGTAGGGGTTGTGCAGGAGGCAGCTGATCGATGTTTCTTTCTCATCAATGTTTCTAACTTTCTATCTCTCTCCCTTCCTCTCTGTAAAAAATCAATAAAATATATTTAAAAAATAAAAATAATTTAAAAAAAAATAAAACCACCTATATGTCAGTCTAAAATTTTTTAGCTATGGAAACTCAACCTAAACTTAGACGCAATGGCAAATGTTTGGTTTCTGACAACTTTGCTGAGCCGATGTAGGCGCACATGTGTATACACGCACGCACACGCGCACACACCACGCACCACCAATCTGCCTGTTTGCCAGCAACCCTGCAGTTCACAAATACTTCCCCGGCTCATTCCAAATGAAAACAAACTGAAGCTGTCTTTGCTATACGCCACACAATCAATAACCTCCTACCTCTCCTCTCATAGAAAACTCATTTTACTTTAAGGAAACATGATGAATGATTAAGATCTTAACAGGCACCCCGTGAACAGAATGTCTAAGGATTACTGGTTGTGACTGTCTTTTCAATGGAAAACTTCTGGCATGTTGAAAACGAGAAAAGTCAGAAACCTGGGTAGGAGCCTGTCTCCCACTGGCCACACCTCATCTTTCTACACCCCACCCAGTGCATCATGGGGGGACCTCTTTTGCGCGGGAACAGGGTGCATTTTACAGCTGAGCTGAGGTATGTGGGCTTCGTGAGCCTCTGCGCTGGTGTTTTCCTCCGGAAAGAGCTTGCTCAGGTCGGGCCAGATGCCTCTAGAAAGTGGCTGAGACCCGTTAACATGAAGTCAACCTCACGCATTGCGTTTGGCTCACTGGATTTTTCTCAGCTTGCCAAGAATTCCTGAGGACATAGGATGATGGCAGAGAAATCTGAGCCCACAGAAAATCAGGAAGGATATTATACACACAGCAAAACAGTGACACACTTTTTCCAGCCATCATCTACATTTAATGGGGATGAGATGGGGAAGAGGGAGACACACTCCAGCAAAAATGGAGGTCCATTCTTTTGGGCCAGTGGGGAGGTGGCTAAGGGGCCATCTGTGTTCTGCAGAGCCCAGCAGAAGCTCCCAGGATCCTCCTCTCCTGGTGGCCCCTCTCCTTTCTAATGGATGTTCGTGTATCAGCAACGGAACCCATATCACAATGCTCTGGGGCGGGGGGAGAGGGGGCATAGGAGCCTCTTCCCCTCCCATGGCTAACGTTAGAAGAGTGGGGGTCATCAGACTCAAGGTTCTAACCAAAGGCTGGGGGCCCAAAGCTGGGGTAACGTCCATGTCCTGATCGGTCTTCAGGTCGGACCCCATGTGCTCTGTTCCTGTCCCTGCGTTACTCGATCCAGGTTCTCAAAAGACATGAGCCAAACCGATGCGCAAAGAGTGGCATCAGGAAGCGCAGACGTCAAGCAGATGCCCGGTGCTGCCACAACTTGGTGACCTTGGGGAAGGAAGGCCACCTCCCCTCCCCCTCAGCTTCCTCTTCTGCAAAATTAGGATGTGCATACCTACTACCCACTGCCCCACAGGGCTGTCAGGAATACTATTGTAATAGCAATGGTTGATGAAACTTGGTAAACTGCGCAAGTCTAAAGAACGAATAATAAATAACAAGGCATTGGGGGTTCAACATCACAGTCAGTGCGGCCTCAAAAATAGTATCTCCTCCTGCCTTCCCGTGGCCCCTTGCTTCAGTTCCTCTCAATTGGCAGGTGAGTCTGTGCCCTGGGGAAGGAGGGAGAAGAAGCCAGCCTGAGTTAGTCAATAGGAACATTAGGTTAAACAGGCTCGGATTAAGTATTCGAATCAATCAGCGTCATGCTGTTCTGGAGAAAAACAAATGGGGCTGGTCTTTCCAATCACAGAACCGGACCAGATGTTGGTGGCGGTGTGCGCGTTTCTTGCTATGCCGGGGCCTGGCACCGAGCAGACGCTGAACTATTTCCCGAGTGAAGGACGAGGAAAAGGAGAGATGGAGAGGCCATCAAAACCACAAACAATGAGTCATAAAGAGGCAGATTGGACAAAGGACTTCTTTATATTTACAGTTCTGCGTTGCCGATCCCATGAAACTGACTGTCCCCCTATTAGCAGATTCCTCCCGCCACAGGCAGCCAACACGGTGAGTGGGACAGCCTGCCGATGACACGCCAGGTGACTAAGAAGCAGCCTGACCTATAAAGATGAACAGGTGCATGGCCTGTTCCATATAACCTGAGGAGTGCTGAAGGAGACACCCAACAATAATAGCTGCTACACTAAGTGCTAAGATACATCGTGGTATTTTGTTTTATCCCTGAACACCCCTGTTGGTGGCACTCTTACAGGCGAGAAAACTGAGGCTGGGAGAGAAGCACTTGCCCAATGGGGCCCGGCCAGGGATGATGCTGGGATGTGAACCCTCGCTGCCTGACCTCAGGCCCTCGGATAGACAGCACAATGTACCATATAGGACTCCTCTCCATAGCATCAACCAGACGGACATCTGAGTGAGTCAATCATTTACACAACACACATCTCCATCCGGGATTAGGAATTCAGGTCCTTCGGAAAAATAAACATGTTTCTCTAATACAGAAGCAGCCAGTTTTAAATGCCTGACCTATGAGGGCCACAGGTGAATGTGCCAACCTTGAGGAATGAACGCAAGGGCTTGAGAATCAGAGGTTGGGAGGTGTCTGGCTAGACAGGGTTATTTTTGGTTTGGAGATGGGTTTGATGGGTTGCACCTCTGCTCCCTTGTATCAGAAATGCCACCTGGGAAGTGAAGATGCTACGCTGAAGGGGAGATAAAAGGGACCGCTTTGCATCAGGGGGAAAAAAATAAAGCAGAATTGCCAATAATCAAATCATGAGGACGGGGAGAGGAGTCATCTTCAACTTGGAAGCATTTGGCATAAGATGGGGGTGAAAATACCTAACTGGCCTTCCCCCCAGCATCCTCCCCTTGGTGTCTGCTCTCCACACTGCAATCTATAATAAGATTTTTAGGACACAAATCTGATCATATCATCTCCCTCCATAAAACCTTTCAAGAACACTCCAGTGTTCCTGGGAAAAGACAAATTCCTTAATCTGGCAGATGCTTGGTCCAACTCCACCCGCTTCCCTCACCTCATTCTCCACAGTAGCCACAGTGGCCATTTTCCTCGTCATGCTCTCTTCTGCCACAGGCCCTTTGCACGTTCTGTCTGTATTCACAGAGTCCTCTTCTACCTTTCCAACCCAATGAGCCATGCTTCAGCCTCACGCAAGCCTCACTTCCTTAGTAAAGCCTTCCCTTTCTGCTGACCACATCAAGAGCCTCATAGAGACTCCTACAACCCCATGCATCTCTCCTTTGTAGCAACTGTCACAGGCGTAAAGTTACATTTGCATGATTATTTGATGAAAAATCAAGGCGCAACCAGCCTGCAATTTTCACGAAGGCGGGGACCATGTTGCTTAACATCTAACACAGTGCCTATAGAAGAGGTCATGATGAATATAACAAAACCCAACAGTGCCAACATTTATTAAGCAATTTCTACATGCCTGGCACTTCCCAACAACCCTATGAATTTGGGTGTTATTATCACTCTCCTTTAACAAAGGGGGAGACTGAGTCACAGAGCAATGCTGGGTTTACACAGCTGGTAAGTGGTCAAACCCTGCAAGTCTGGTTGCTGGCAGTCTGGCTGAAGCCTCTCACTCAATAAATGGAACAGAGTGCCTCCCTCCCCTGCTATCAACTGGACTCAACAGGAATGAGAAGACAACGTTTATTGTGTTCAGCCTGAAGATGTTAGGGTTTACCTGATACAACAGCTAGCGTTACCCTAACTAATAAAGTAACTGGTACCATAAGCAGGGTGCTTAAATCTGTGGCATTGGCTCATAAGTCAGATAGCGGGTCATTAAGTCAAAGACTAGAAAACCGGGGACCCGTATTATGCGGCGGTAGAATTTTTGGTTAAACGATAATCTATGAAAACTCAGAAGGCAGAACCCTTGCCTTGCCTACTGAGCCTGTAAACTCCAAAGAAAGAGATTTGAAAAAACATAATGGTAATAGAGTTTGCTGATTGTGCCTGGCTGGGATTAGCATGGTATTCGAGAAAGGGAGGAACTCAGGCATGCATTAGCCAGTTTGCAAGTAAAATTGGAAAGAGAGGAAAGGTGAAAAAGATGACGATTTCTAGACCCCAAGCAATCAGGGGGGGAAAAAAAGACTAAAAAGACTTTTAACTGAAATACCAGACTCAGGGGATAAGCTTTCCACCTAAGCCTCATGGCCTCAAGGTAGCTGGCGTTAAGTCGAGAGAGAGAGAAAGAAGCATGGAGTTAAGAAAGCTAAGAAATAACACAGGCTTCAGAAAGGTCTAGGAAATAACTCTAGGTGTAGCTCCTGGCACACTAGACATCATAGAGGAAGATTCCAGTTGTTGTGAGGACTGCATTGGCAAAATCTCTAAGCCTGGCCTTTAAGTCTTCTACTGTTACAGCATTAAAACTTGGGCCTGAAAAGTTCAAGGGTAAAAACTAGGTTACAAAAGATTTAGAGCCTCAAGGAGACCACAGTCACCGAGGTCCATTTCAGGCGTGGTCAAGAACAACAAAGAAAACCCTCTCCCTGGACAGAGCCCCGGGCACGGAGAACAAGGACCCAGGCACTTACTCACAGAGGCTTAAGCAGGAACCTCACCCACTTCCAGGGCGCACAGTGCTGCCCACACACGGTGCCTGCTTGGCAAGATTTCACAACTATTAAGGGCCAGTATCTTCCACTATTGTCTTTTCCTGCTGGATTATCCTCCAACATGGTATAGGGGCACAGATAACGTGTCTCCTTTGGCTCATGGGTCCCTGGACCATGAGGAGCCACACTCCATCCAACAGATAGGACAGAGATGCACCCAAAAGATCATGGACTTGAAGTTGGAAGCAGGGATTGGACAGAATGTGGAAGGCTAACATGTGTGTAAGAAGAAGAGTGCATACAGATAGCCAGGAAGCCGATGATAGAGTTGGCCAATGATACATGGGCACAATGATGAGATCCCTTGCAGGCTTAACCCACAATGACTTTTTTTAAAATTAAATATTTATTTTTGAAAGCATTATATATGTCCTACCCCACCCTTCCCCATTCCCAATGACCCCTTTTCGCCCCATCCCCTCACCGGTCCTCCACCCAGGCCTTCATCACCCTATTGTCTGTGTTATGAATGGGTTATGCATATATGCATACAAGTCCTTTGGTTGATCTCTTCCCACCAACCCATCCACCCACCCACCCCCTGACTTTAAGATTCTCCACACTCTTCTTCCTCCACCTGTTGGCCGAACAAATGTGCAAGGAAGACACTGAAGGTCAGGTGGTGACAATAAAAAAGACAAATCCTCCATCAGTCTTGCTACCTAAATGACCCTCCTGCCTCCTCCCACTCTACCCCTCGGTGCCAACCTGAATAATAAATGACCTTCTAGTGCATTAAGCTCCTGAGATTTGGGGGTTGTCTTTTATAATAGCTAATGCAACTGTAATGATTATAATACATAGAGCTCTTAACACATAATAAGCACATAATAAGCATTATACAAGTGTAGTTATTATTATGATTATACCCATTTCACAGATAGGGAAACTGCAAGTTACTTTGTGTCCCACTCCAAAGTCGATTACTATTTTGGATGTACCCCAGGTGATGATCAGGCCCATTTTTATAGGTGAGTTTGGTGCCCGGCTCAAGGTCACAAATAATAGCAGACCCAGAATTAGAGGCCTTACGCTTACTCAAAGGCCTTCAGGAAGCTTGCCCCACCCCGCCCTGGGTCTCCAGGTTAGCCCCCCCTTGTTTTAGTTGGTTGTTAATTCTCTTTATGTTTCAGGAAACACTCTACTTGCAAATGCTCCAGCACTGAACTGAGGAGTCTGTATAGAAAACCAAATAACCCTCCACTGACCCAAATTCCAAGTTTTAATTTACCCTGAGCTAGTTAATTAAAAACCTGCTCTGTGCGCACAGACACTTGCCGTGGCTGGCTCAGGAGACAGCTTTTGCTGTTCTTTGTAAGACGCGATGTTTCTTCTGTGACATTTTTGTCCATCACAGCAACGATGCACCAGAGGATAGCACCAACAGGCCAGGACACAACAGCTGCCGAATAAGAATCTAGTGCAGAATCAGAATCTACGGGGGAACAGCCCTGAAACGAAAGATCTGAAAATCACGCTACCCACCGAGCAAGTGCTGCCGAGGCAAGGACTCCTGGTAATTAATGTTTATAAAGTGATTGGGGAATCCCTGAAATGAAAGAGACTATTCAAAAATCCCCAAAGCATTGTTATTATCATCAGCCCGAATAATCTGGTTTTTTAAGGAAGCCATTATTATTGAATACCTACTATCTGGCAGATGAACTCACATACTTGATCTGATTTAATACTTTGTAATCACTCTATGTGGTAGGTTTGAGGTTTCTTTTTCTTTTTCTTTTTTCTTTTTTTGCAACCCTCTCTGTGCCGACGAGAAAACCAAATTCAGCAAGATTAAGTCACTTTTTATAAAGCGGCAGAGCCAAACTCTGAGGGCAGAACTTTCTTAGTGTAAAGGTCTCTCCCTCTCATCATGCCACTCTGCCTCTTCCAGACTCTTCTGCAACTTAAAACAAAAGTTCATGCAAGGATGCCTAAGGCTTTTCTTCTTCTTTTTTTATGTCCTCTTTTTTACTGAAGTATATTTTGCACTACAGTGAAATGCACATATCTAAAATTTACAAGGCAATGCATTTGGACAAAAACATATAGCATTTTCCGGCGTATAAGATGACTTTTGAAACGAAAAAAAGTCAACCGAAAATCGGGGGCAAAAGACCAAAATTGCACAAAAATTACCTGCAGATCTTGATGGCAAAGTAAGTCTTTTCTTTGAAGTGGGGGGTAGTCTTATACAGCGAATGTAGGCCTAAACCTATGTTTTCACTGTAAAATTAGGGGGTCGTCTTATACGCCGGAAAATACAGCACCTCTAAACCCACCCCCCTATTAACATAAGGAGCGTTTCTAGCACCCCAGAAAGGTCCCTGGTGCCCCTTCATTAACAATGCCTTTAAAAAATACAACAAATAAAATGAGCTACTTTCTGCACCACAGCATGGTTCAGTGGTTCAGTGTCAACGTACGAACCAGGAAGTCACGTTCCCATGCCAGGTCAAGGCACAAGCCCAGGTTGTGGGCTCCATCCCCATTGTGAGGCGTGCAGGAGGCAGCCAATCAATGATTCTCTCTCATCATTGATGTTTCTCTCTCTCTCTCCTTCTCCCTTCCTTTCTGAAATCAATCCCTGTGGTGGGAACACTGAATTATTTGATGCTGGAATTATTGGGAAGGGGGATCCAGTTAAAAATTCTGCACACTGCAGGCTCTAACCACACTGAACACATTGGGAACAGTGCATCTGGATGACACAGAAGTAAGAGACATGATTATGCCTGGATTTTGGCCTCTGCCATGTGTTAGGCAACAGACTGGAATATATATATATATCTTATTTGACCCTCATAACTATTACTTTCATTTTACAACTGAGAACTCTGGAGCTCAGAGGGGTTAGAACACATACCTGAGAACACACAGCTAGAAAATGGCAGCCTTGAAATTCAAATCCAAAAGGTCTGACTTTGGAAGCCTTTATAGATGCTGATTACAGATGCTGATGGGCAAATTTTAAATCCCAAAGATTTAATGAGCCGGTTATATTCACTCAACAAACAGCACTCAGCATCTACAAAGTGCTAGGTGCTGTGCTGGGTGATATGGAAGGAGAAACAAAGACCAAAGATGAATAAGACACAAGCTTGCACTGGAAGTGCCAAGCTATGATGGGGAAACACTTAAAACAGGGTCAGGATTCTTAAGGGATGGGGAAAGGGTGTGAAAGGGCCAGGTATAGAGAGCGGGGGAGGCGTTTCTCAAGGAAGGCCTCACACATACCAGAAAGATCATTCCTGAGCCACCACTTCAGGGATGAGGGGGACCTGGCCAGCTCATTAGGGGTTTACCAGGTAACATGACTAGCGCATACACCAGCATGGGAGACACTCTGCCAGCTCCTTCTTTAGTTTTACCAAAATCAACCAAGCCAAAATTTAAAAAGCCCAGAGAAATGCAATGCTCAGTGGGGTCCTCAGTTCTTCCAAACAGCTATCAACCTTACACACACACACACACACACACACACACACACACACACAAAACAAGTTCCAAAGAGGAAAACAATCGCCACAAACTTCATGCCCTAAGCCCACGCCTGTGATGTTTTGAGAGTGACCAAGCCCTCAGTTAGAGCCAATTATCTTTTGTTTTTCTGAGTTGATTTCCACATGACTAGTTGCATGATTCCTCAGGCCTTGGCAACGATCTGAAGGGTGGACAGGTGCAGAGATGGCAGGAAGAAGGGGCAGCCGAGGTAGAAAAAAGAGAGAGAGGGAGACTTGGAAAGATGACTCAAGAAACTTAAAAAATTCGCCCCCAGCCAGTTTTGTTCAGTGGATAGAGCATCAGCCTGAGGACTGAAGGGTCCCAGGTTCAATTCTGGCCAAGGGTGCATGCCTAGGTTGCAGGCTTGATCCCAGAGGGGGGGTGTGCTGGAGGCAGCCGATCAATGATTCTCATCATTGATGTTTCTCTCTCTCTTACTCTCTAAAATCAATAAAAATATTTTTTAAAAGAAGCTGAAAATTTAATAGCTTCTTTCAGAAGATTATTATACAATATAGTACAATAGCTTGCTCAACTCAACAAGCATCTAATAAGCTCCAACTGTGTACCAGGCCCCCCCTTAGCCTTGGCAGGGGATGGGAAAACGTAAAATCCTGCACTGTCCCCTTCAGTGTGGTAGGAACAAAAGGTGTGTAAATGGAGACGGGAAGAATGCCAGGGTGTGACAGGCCTCTTCAGCTGTCCATGTAATAAAGGGCAGGAAGGGCTGCCTGAGGGCAGGGAGGTCATTTGTCACGAAAGGAAGATACTTCAGTTCCCCGTGCCTCAGTTATCCTCTCATGTAGAATGGGGCTATAGCAGTACCCTTTCAAAGCAACGTTGAACATTAGATAGACTGACATACAGCGGAGTGTAGGACGCCTGTTAGCTGTCATTGCCTATGTACCTCACCACTTCCTCAGACCTTAGACTTGGTAATTGCTCACTAAATATGGCTGAACAAATGAATTCACACACGAATGGTTAAGTGATGCTCCTGAGTCAAAGAGGGGAAAAATTATTATGTAAGGCATTAAGCTCTTTCATAAGCCTTGCAGACCACGGAAAGACTGCCGTGTAAACAGTTTAAGAAACAGGTGTGATGTTTAAGGTATGTTTCAGACACCCAAGAAATGAATCACTCATTCATTCCTTCACTTTTCTGCACAGACGGCCTGCCATTTTGAAAAGCCCAGGAAGAGAGACAAAGAGATCACGATGAAATGAGAGTAGATCTCACTCTAAGAGACGGCTGCAGGGGCCCTGGAACCCAGGAGTTAAGCTCTGTGGGAAATGCTGTGATGACAGCAAACCCCAGCCACCACACACTCACCCTGCCCAAAACCAGCGCTCCGGCCTTCTCCTACCTAAAATTATACTCCCTCCCAAAAGCATAAACACAAACATTGCCTTGAAAAGATGCTCAAGACCATAGAAGTAAAACCAGCTTGAAAACACAGGCTATGAGCACAAACAGATGCAGACACGGGAGGACCTGAGGTGTCTTACAGAGTTCCACCCTGATGTTACAGATGTGGAGACTGAGGCCCCCAGAAGGAAAGCGAGTCACCAGAGCCATCACTTCCAGAGAATGGCAGACTAGGGTGAGCAGGGGGCTTGGATTCCCAAACTGGAGCCCTCTAAGGGGACTGCTTCTTTCTGCCAAAGGAAACCTTGGGGGGTGGGGGGGAGAATAAGAGGCGGTTCTGACTCCAGCTGGGGATAAGGACTGGGGTGAGGAGGGGCTGGGGAGCAGCGGGGGAGGGGAGGAGGGGGGAGGACAGTAAAAAATAAAGAAATGATGGTGATGGGGGAGCTAAGAACAAGGCCCATGAGCACACACATGGAAAGAAATGTCAGCCCCATGCGCTTTCCGTGGGGCTAGGGTCCCAAACAAGGAACAACCCAGTGCCATCCAAGCGCCTGGGTTTTGCAGGTGTATCCAACACACGCAAAGATCAATGCCTTCTCCAGGTGTTGCCATCTCGGTCAGAATTTCTCCTGGGTGGGTGGGTGGGGAGGGAAAGCCTCCGAGATACCCTCTCTTTAGGGGAGCGCCCTCGGCTGGCAGCGGAGAGGGAAGAGCTCGGGAAAAGTCTCCCTGGTCGCAACCCCGCCCTCCCCGCCCCCCAACACCACCAGAACCATCCACACCCGCTAGGCTCTTTCCTTCCCCTTCCCCCACGGTGATCAAAGCCAGGTGAAGGGACTGAGAGCCGGAGGGTGGGTTTCTCTGGGAGCCCGTGGCCCCCACGCACAGGCACCCCTAACACACACACACACACACGCACGCACACACGCACGCGCACACACACACACACACACACACACACGCACCGCCGCGCACACGCGCGCACGGAGAGGATCACAGACACGCACGCACCCCCATGCACACATCGGGTACCCCCGAGGCCCGGCCGCGCCCGCCCCGCCTCTCCCCCAGCCCCCCGGGAAACCGACAGGCAGCAACACGAATGAAATCCGCCCAGAAAAGACTGCATTTCAGCTCCCAACCACGCAACCTCCGGCTAAACCGCCGACTAGAAAACAAAGTTTGATTTCGCTTTTAGACTCTCCATTTCCGGTGGAAAAATGGAAGCTTTGAAGTGTCTAGCGCGGCTCGCTTTCACAGACGAGGGAGGACCGCCAGCTCGAGCTCTGGAAAACAGGAGTCTCCACACACACACACACACACACACACACACACACACACACACACACAGCCCCACCCCCTCCGCCGCCAGAACTGCAGGTTGCATCCCACCCAGCTCCCGCCTCCAACACAGGGGGGTGCGGGAAGAAGGGCAGAACCTGCTGGAAACGGCGCCTGCCTTACACGGACACCCCCTCCAGAACCCCGCCCACTCCCGTCCTGCCCGGGCCCCCGGCGGTTGCTCCTTAAGCCGAGTGGCAACCGCTGCAGCTCCTGCCACAGAGCTCCCCAAACGGCACGGGCTGGGAGGTGGAAATTGGGGAGGGGTGTCCCTGCGCAGCGCCCACCAGCTGTGCGCTCTGGCCCTCACAAACTGCCCGGTAAAACTTGGGACTGATCAGTCTTCCCGCCGCACCTTCTCCCACACACCCCTCTCCCCCGCCTTCCCAGCCACCAGCGAGCTGAGCTCCCAGGGGTTCTGCCTTCCACCCGGGGCCCTGGCTGCCCCGAGGATGCGGGGAAATATGGGAACCGGGTGGCGGAGGGAAGAAGTGCCCCCTCGCGAATTCTGGGAGACAAACTCGTGGGCTTGAGAATTTGGCATCTTCAAGGTCAAAACAAAACAAAAAAACAACAAGGATTGGGCAGAAATACGGACTACGCGCAAACGATCGCAAACCTGCCCCCCAACAGGGTACCGGGCTCCCCTCCAGCAGGCGGGAGGCGGCCCCGCAGGGTGGGCGGACCCGCGCGCACTCACACCCGGGACCTCAGGAGCCTGAGCCCAGGAGGGAACCCACAGGCGGGGTCCCGCCGCCTCCAGGTCGGGGGTCCCCTCCGAGGGCCGGCCCCGGGGGGCTGGAACGACGCGGGGGGAGGCGGGGGACGGAGGCCAACTTGCCAGGAGAGTTGGCCGCGTGGAGGAGCGTCCGCGCGGGCACTTACCGCTGGCGTTCTTCCCGCAGATGAGGTGCTGGTACGGCTGCAGGAGCCCCCAGATCTCCGAGTCGTTGTTGACCGTGTGCTCCAGCGTCTCCATGGTGAACCTGGGCGCCTCGTGGAGCGAGTGGAGGTGAGGGTGGTGGTGGTGGTTGGCCGCGGCGGGCGGCGGGGGGGCCGGGGCCGGGGCGGCGGCGGCCGGAGGGGCGCAACAGCTGCTGCTCCCGCTGGCGCTGCTGGCCGCGCTGCAGGCGCCGCCGCCCGCCGCGCCCCCTCCGGGCGCCTCCCGCTCCTTCTCCGCCGCCGCGGGGGCCGCGCCGGGGCCCGAGCCGGGGCCTGGGCCGGAGCTGGAGGCCGAGCCGGGGCCGCTGCCGCCCCGGGGCAGCCCGGAGGCCACGACCCGCGCGTAGATGTCCCGGAACAGGCTCTCCATGCAGGCCGTCAGGTAGATGGCGGCGTGCTCGTGGATGCGCAGCGCCACGCGGCTGTCCACCATCCAGCGGTACACGCGGCCCACGGAGAAGGTGAGGCCGCAGCGGGCGGACTTGCCGCGGCCCAGGCGGTCGCCGCCGGCGCTGCTCATGTTGTAGAGGGACAGCGCGGCCAGCGCGGCCGCCGTGCAGTGCGCCGCCAGGCTCCAGGACAGCACGATCTCCATGGCGCTCTGGATCTCGTACTTGGTGCACTTGGCGAAGCGCAGGCTCAGGCGCTGCGCCTCCTTGGCGATGCGTACGAGCGCCCGGCTCACCAGCATGGACAGCTTGGCCAGCGCGTCTCTGGGCAGGCCGCCGCCGCCGCCTCCCGGGGCCGCCGGGCCCGCCCGGGGGTCCCGCGAGCGCAGCAGCAGCGCCTCCAGCTCCTGGAGGGTCCAGGGCACCTCGTCGAGGTCCGGCAGCAGCCGCGAGCAGTGCTGGCCCGCGCAGTCCAGCCCTTCGGAGTCCTCCACCAGGGCAGTGTTGACCGTGTCGAAGCTGTCGTGCCGGCTGTGCATGGAGTCAGCTAGAGGCGGCCAGCCGCTCCCGCCATACGGGGACGCCGGGTGCGAGTCGGAACAGCACAGGGACACGTTGGAGGAGCGCACCGAGTCCGCCGCGCCACCATACCCCGAGTCCAGCGTCAGGTCCTCCAGCGTCCGGACTACGGGCTTCTTACCTCTCCTGGCCATCGCTGCGCCACTTCATGCTGCGGCCGCCGGGGAGCCGGGGGTGAGGAGCAGCGGGAAGCGGCGGGCGCCGGGGCGCGGGGAGAGCCGAGTCCGCTCGCTCCCCGCTCTGCTCACTTTTCCACCAGCCGCCGCTCCCGAGTGCGACTACTTTCCGCCGCCGCCTCCCCGAGCCGCCGCCGCTGGGATGCAGCCGGCAGCCCCCGGAGTCATCCTCCAGAGCCCGGGCCTGAGCTGGGCCACCAGCGGGGACCGGGCCACCCCCGGGACTCCCCGCTTCCTTCCAAAATAAAATAAAAAAGTATCTGAGCCTCTCCTTCCTGGGCCGGGCCGGCTGCACAAGCCGCCGGGCGCCGCCTGGGTGTTCGTAAGACGGAAATCAATTCGGATGCCGCCGCAGCAGCAGCTCCGGCGGCAGCTCGCTCCCGGCTCCGGGCTCCGGGCTCCGGCTCCCGGCTCCCAGGTCCCCGCACCGGGCTCTCTCGGCGCCGCCCGCCCGCCCTGCACCGGAGCGCAGCAGCGACCGCGGCAGCCGAGCACCCCGGCCAAATCCCGCAAACCCCGGGCAGCCTGCGGGGCGGGCGTATGCAAAGCAGGGCCCGAGGAGGGCCAATGGCATCGTAGGATGCTAATTACCTCGCCTTTTTTCTTTTTAATTTTTCAGCTCCACCCATCCCCGCCCCTCACACACGCCCCCTGGCTGCAATCTAGGCTACAGGAAGTGGGGAGCAGCCCCCTGAGAATTGGGGGACGTGGACTCTGAGAGCTTAGGGATGCAGAAGTCCCCGCTTCTGTCCCTGCCCCTCAGACTCCCAGCTTTGGTACCAGAACGGGAAGGGGGTAGGTTGGGCAGGTGATTGCTCCCCTTGGCTGTTCTTACAGTGTCTGCCTGGGGTCCCTGGGCCTGCCGCGGCGTTTCGGATTTCACTTCCTTTTTTTTTTTTTTTTTTTTTTCTTTCTTTACTACACGAAGCACGTTTTTTTCTCCCTCCCCACTCTCCCTCACCTGCGGGTACCCAAACCGATGAAGGCGGCCCTCTTTCAGCACGTTTGCCCCAGTGGAAATAATAAACCAGGCGAGCTGAGGGGCCTGAGAGGTGAGACCACCGGAAGGCTGTATCTCTGGACTTAGGCCGCCTGCCTGCCACCGGGGCACAGTCACTAGGTACCTGTCAGTAGCCAAGACCCTGCACCCATCCTTCAAACCTGGAGTGGGGGAGAAGGGGGGTGGCTGGAGGGAAGGCTCCTGTCCCACTTGGCTGTCCTGGCGGGTATAGTTCCAGGCAGTTCAGCCTTAAAAAGGGTAAATGTGCACCGAGGGGAGTTTACTGTTTGACTAAAGAAAGATACAACGCTATGCATGACTTGGCCGCATTTATGCCAAAGGGCATTGTCTTGTTTGCCTCCACCCACCAGGCCAGAAACCAATCTTCTTTCCCTGGGTACTCCCAGCTCCCACACAACTCCCGCCTGGGATAGGAACCCCTCTTCCTCTGGCTGGCTAGAATGTTCTGCTTAGAAGTCCCCTCCTGTAACAAGGTAGCCCACACCCTTCAATGCTGGCTTGGGTGCTTGAACTGATTCCCACCCCCACCCACATCCCCCTTACCCACACACCTCCTGCCTTCCAAGGCTGTTGGTTTCTGGGCCCTGTTAACACTAGGTTGTTTCCGTTTGATAAGATTTCTAACTTGCACATTGGACTAGGGGTTCCCCATGCATCAGCCCTCAGTAAATATGTATTGTAAATGAGTAGATGAAGGAAGGACACACTTCTGAACTGTTGGTTTGATGGTTCAACAATAGACTTTCCCAGATAACCCAGTAGACTGTCTGACGAGGCACCCTCACCATGTAGCTATATATCTCATCATCTCTCGCTTTGACTATTATTATATTTTACCAACTGGTTTCCTTCTCTCTTGCTTCTTCTTTCTCTAAACCAGTGGTCGGCAAACTCATTAGTCAACAGAGCCAAATATCAAGAGTACAACGATTGAAATTTCTTTGGAGAGCCACATTTTTAAACTTCTTCTAATGCCACTTCTTCAAAATAGACTCGCCCAGGCCGTGGTATTTTGTGGAAAAGCCACACTCAAGGGGCCAAAGAGCCGCATGTGGCTCATGAGCTGCAGCTTGCCGACCACGGCTCTAAACCATCCAGCCCAAGAATTTTCAAAAAGCACAGTTCTGATCTTGTGATTCCTCTCAAGAAGAACTTAAAAGTTCTAGATAAATTGCCCTCTAGATAAATCAAGTTTGTAATGATTAGGTGCCCTTCACTGGTCTCTTTACTCTGTTCCCAGTCTCACTTTCTGTAATATCCCACGCCTTTCAGAAGGGATTGTGATGGTTAATTTTTGAGTGGCCGTCCAAACATGGCTTCTGGATGTGTCTCTGAGGGTCTTTCCATAGGGGTTAGCATTTGAACCTGTGGACTCGGTAGATTGCCCTCCCCCGTGTGGTTTTTCCCATCGCTGATTCAGCTGGGACAGCTTGTCTCAGCTCCAGGCCTTAGATTGGAATTGACATCATCTGCTCCCCTGATTCTCAGCTTTTCAGGCTTGAACTAAATTGTACCACCAGCTTTTCTGGGTCTCCAGCTTGCAAACATCAAATTAAGGGGGCTTCTCAGCCTCTATAATACCAATTACTCATAATAAAACTACATATTTTTTCTGTTTTTCTAGAGAACCAGAACCAATATATATCTGGAAACCCATCTAATAAGATGATCTTATAAAAAAAAAAAAGGAAAAATAGAAAAAAAAAAACCAAAACAGAAAAATAGAAGGAAAAAAACAGGAAAAAAAGATGATCTTATGATCTGAACCTTACCTTCTTTTGTAGCCTCTCCATCATCACATACGTAGACACACAAGCACAGATATATTCACACACTACAGATACATACACACCTGTTAAACACAGATACTCAGATATACTCACAGAACCACACAGACACCTGCACACCCATGAGTGAACACACAGACATACCCCCACACACACCCTGTGCTCCAGCTTTCCTGAAACCGCTTGCTGGTTTTCCATGTTACCATGCTGTCCCTTGTAGCTTATATGCCTTTGCAGATATTGTTCCTTTTGCTCAGGACACTTGTCTTCCTCTTCTCCTCCTGGTGAACTTCTCATCCTCTATGATTCAGCTCCAAGATTATCAACCCCTGTGAAGTTTTCCTCAATGCTGCCTGCTCCTCACCCAGCCCAGAGCTGTGGACACCTGGGGAGGTGTCTTCATCTCTGTAGCTCAGGGTCTGTTCCCAGGACCTTTTCTCTTCTGTGCTCTTGTCCCTGTGAGCTCATCCACTCCTATGCCTTCAGTTACCATCTATGTGCTGATAATGCGTGAGTGATGACCACTCAGCAGAGTGCAAGCAGCAAGAGAACCGTGGACAAGCCTTGTGCATAGCGCAGTGGTAGGCAAACTGTGGCTCGAGAACCACATGGGGTTCTTTGGCCCCTTGAGTGTGGCTCTTCCACAGAATATCACGTACGGGCGCACACGTACAGTGCGATTGAAACATCGTAGCCCATGCGCAGAAGTTGGTTTTCAGCCTGGGTGAGTCTATTTTGAAGAAGTGGCATCAGAACACTCAAAGAGCCGCATGTGGCTCACGAGCCACGGTTTGCCGACCACTGGCATAGGGAAAAAAGAGGTTGGGAAACACCAGGCTTATCACGGGTTTGTTTTCTTCTGGTGACACCAGGCCCGCTTGGGTTCCAGCACTGCCTCTGTCAGTTTTCTGGTGATGCACCCAGTGTTCATTCATTCTCTTTTATCCTTCCTTTTCTTATACTGGGAATGCACAAAATAAATACCCCCATTGGGGTGGAGTTAAAGGAGATGCTTCCATACACGGGATTTAACAGTGTCCCACACATGATAATAACCCTAAAAGTGTCTGTTACCATCGTCCACATTTTCCTATTTTCTACAATAAACACATTTCTTAGAGACTCGGCGGGGGTTGTGTGTGACAAATGTTGCACAGAAATCCAACTTATGCTTCAAGGCTGGGCTGCAATGCTACCTCCTCTAGGAGGTTTTTCCATGTCAGGAGACCTGCTGTTCCCTTTCACACCACAGATGCTTTGTGTGTGCCTTCTGTCACCTTCCAGAGGGCACACTCCTTGAAAGCTGGGATCTTGCCCCCAATATAGTGCCAGGACTAATGAACATGTTCCTTAGTATTATGAATAACCAAAGTGGGTGTCCATTTAGTTTACTAAAAAATAAAAATAAAAAAATCATTAATGCCCTGGCCAGTTGCTCAGTAGTTAGAGCATCAGCCAGAAGACTGAAGGCTTGTGGATTCGATACCTGGTCAAAAGCACCTACTTTGGTTGCAGGCTAAATACCCAGCCTCAGTGGGGGATGGGTGTTGGGGAGTCAATCAATCAATATGTCTCTCTCACCTCTCTCTCTCTCTCTCTCTCTCTCTCTCTCTCTCTCTCTCTCTCTTTCTCTCTCTCTTCTCTCTCCTCCCCTTCCCCCCCATCTCCCCTCCTTCACTTTTACTCTCTAAAAATATATATATATTAATGGAAAAAAAATATCCCCGGGTAAGGATTTAAGGAAAGAAAGAAATCATTAACGATAATGTTAAGGGTCTGAGTCTGAGTGACCTGAAAAAACACTGAATTTAGAAAACACATCAATCAAATGTTAAACATTAGCCCCATGCTATTAGAAAACTCAGTGGCTGCAAAGTATGAAAAAGGAAATTTAAATCATCCAAAATTCCAACACACACAAGTCACAACGTGAACAACTTCATTCTTTCCCTCTAGTCTTCCTAATTTGCCCCATCTTTTTTTCTTCTAAGCGTACATATTTTAAGAGATAGTTATTCTGCAAGTTGTTTTGCATTTTAATTTTTTTCTTCAAGAAATTCCCTCAAACTTGATAGTATAATCATTCCCCGTGCTACTAAATACTCATCCAAAATAGTCGTGTCTGTGTGGCTGCAGAATATTCCAAGCTATGTTTATACTTTAGCTGGAGAATTTTGAATCCTGTTTGGTTGTTTCTGTTTTCAAACTTCCATAATAATGCTGAGATGGCCCTCTTTGTGCATAAATAACTTTCTTCTTCAAAACCAGAAGTCTTGTCTGTGCTATCCTCTGAGAAATACAGACACACAATAAACACATACTAGAGGTTTAAACATAAACAAAAAGAGAAATGAAAAGTACTGGGATTAATTCGCCTATCAGATTAGCAAAGATTCAGAAAGTCATCGTGATGAATGTGTCATGATGAAGCATAAAGTGAGGCATTCTTTGGGAGGCCAGTTTGCCAATAAGTATCAAAATGCCAGTGTGTGTTCATTCCTTATGATTTCCCAGAAATCACAGCTTCTGATACCATCCAGGGTGATCCTTGGGAATTTTTTCAAAAGTATACAGGATGCTCTTGGCAGTGTTGTTTTAACATGGGACTTCTGGGAAACAACCTCAGTGCCTTTCAAAAGGCCTGATGAAATGAATTACAGTAATTCAGCCAAGGGACTAAAAAGGAGGGGCAAAGAGTAATGGCGGTGATCTTTACTTCCACAACATATTGATTAGGGAAGAAATGTTTGAAAAGAGGTTTGGGAATTGCAGGTATAACATGATGCCATTTATGTAAAAGGCTTTACGTAGAGCTAAATATGTATACAGTTGTGCCTCGACTTATTGCCTTTTCACTATGGTGCTTCACAGATGTTACACAACCCTCCATCAGAAAAAAATAAAGTAAAATAAAATAATCATGACTTGCTTTATTGCAGTGGTCTGGGAGCAGACCCACAATGTCTCTGAGCAATGCCTGTCAGCATGTGAACTTGCCTGAAATGATGAAGATAATAGCTATAACTAATTTGTTGGATTTCTGGTGGGTTTTTGAATGAGTTTTATTGATCCTCGTCCTATCCCCGATGTCTTTTGTTTTCTGGTGATTTTTAATTTTCTTCTTTGTACTTCTGAACTTTTTATGATAAACACGTACCATTTTTACCAGAGCCAGAAAGCTATTATCGAAAGAAAATTAAATTATGTTCTGCCCATTATTTGGAAGCCTACCTGTCAATCAGAGTACTATTGTAATATATAATTCTTTGTCCTTCAGCATTCTAGAAATCAAACAGCAAGCATAGCAACTAATCCAACAACCAAAACGTGAACTAGCCTAATCTGGGGGGACTCGCCCATGTTGGGGGCCTCATCACATGCTTCCCACATGTTTACTGTGCATGGGTAGCAAGGCCATGTGGCTGTGAAACGTGGCCCTACTACTTCCGGACTACGTAACCGTGAGCAACTTCTTCAGCCTCTCCAAGCCTTCGTGCTTCATCATTAGTTGGGAACAATACCCGCCTGTAGGTTGCCTGTGAGAATTAAATAAGATCATTAGAACAGAGTCTAGCCAGCCCTGTAAGTGCTCACTAGTGTTGGTTACTTTTATTACAGGTCAGACACAGTGATGGTTGGGGGCAGGCGGGAGGTGTGTATGTGTGTGTATGTGTGGCGGGGTGAGGAGGGGGTTATGGAGTCTTCACCTCCCTCCTGGGTACTGCTCTTGTTGAGTTTTTTGTACCAAGACAGACATGAATAAGAGTTAAAATGCAATGAGTGTCAGCAAACGGGAAGTTCAAGGATTACACCCCTGAATTAATGCAGATTATGTATGTTTCACCGCCCCATTTCTGAGCGAGCTCCCTGTAAATATCAGCTGTTTCCTAAATGCATAGCCAGTGTGCGTGAACGCTCAGGGATGATCCCTTTGCTCTGCGAACGTCTTTGCAAGTGGAGGGCTCTGTTACTGGGTAGAAGACTACAGGCGAGTCCACCCCAACTTCAACCTGCTCCACACCAGAAAGGGAAGTATGGGCCCAGTTCTTCTGTACTTTCTCCTGAAAGAAAGAATCACAAGGTCAGCTTGATAGCTTGCTCATTAGCAGGGCAGATGGGTCACTCAGCTCAAAGAGCTTTACAAGGTAATGTTTAAACAAGGGTAGAGTTGCACCTCTCAGTATGAGGAGGCTCTCAGAGCAGATCCCAATGTGAGTGTGGTCCTCATAGCAGTGATTTTTCATGTCCTTTGATAAACTGGTAAAGCTGCCAGCTTTCTCCCTAGAAAAGTGCATGTGTGTGCATAAACGTGCCTTGTATATACAATTGCTATATGATATTGGGGTTCACTGACCCCAGATTCCATCCAGGGGGGGTTCCTATGGTCCATTAATATGATCATTGTTCTATCCTTCTCATGGAATTCTAAAAATGGAGAGGTACAGTTCTGTTCATTAGTGATTTCTGTCCAGGCAGGAAACAGAAACCATTCTAGATTCAATCTGAAGGAATATGACGCAAAGAATCAGAGACTGAACGGGAGAGCTGAAGAGCTACGTGGGACAGGAAGGAGGCAATCAGGAAAGCAGCATCAGCAAGAAGGCTCTGTCACCTCCAGGGTTGAAGGGATGGGGGGGATTGGAGTTACCAGAGTCTAGAAGCTGAGCCCTATGACAGCATCTAGAACCACAATGGAGAGGTAGCTCCATGTTGGGAAGAGCTGCCTGGCAGGGTCTGGGCTCAGGGGTGAGACACAGCTGCTGCCAGGACCATAAACCGTGGCAGACACAGAGAGGGACTGAAAAACCCTACCCTGTCCCCTCTTCCTGGACCGTCACCTTCTTCTAAGCCTTCCTTTGGCCAAACCCATTCAGAAGCTGGAAGGTGAGGGAGTCTGGGAAAGGTAGTTCTTGTGCTCCAAAGTAGACAAAGCAGAGCAGGAGAAAGGCAGGTGTGGACATGAGTACAGACAAGCAAAGGACAAGTCCAGGAAGATAAGAGGATGTGTTCCTAGGTAATGCTGCAGACTTCCAGAGGAGGAAGCTTTGGCTGTGTCCCCTCTTGCTCCCACTGCCCTTACCCTGGTAAAAATCATCCATTGCCTCCTGTTGGGACTGTTCCCCACAGCCAGTCTCATTTTCCTGTCCAGCCTCACTTCTACTCTGCTGCCTGGGCCATTTTTCTAAAACAACTCCCATCACCATAGGAAAGGAGTAGATCTGGTCACTATCCATATTCATTTGCTGCTCTCTGTCCTGGTTACCTAGCTCCACACTCCCTATAGACTAAGTATAGTTTCTTAAATACATTGAGTCTTTATTCATGCTGCTCCTACAATGAATGCCTTTTTTTTCCCTTCATATATTGAACTCCTATGCACCCTTCAAAGCCCATCTCAAATGTTAAGAACTACCACACTTCTCCGGTTCTGCCCTATAGAACAAGTCTCTTTCTTTGTTCTGCTTCTTTAAATGTCCATTGATTACAGTTTTTATTGATAATAGTTAGCTATAATAATTATTATTGTCAGAAGCTACAGCAGCCTTCTCTTTTCTCTGTGCAATAGAGTAATAGTTAAGAGTGTGGGACTGGGTTCATAAAGACCCATGTTTAAGAACCAGTGGCTGGTTATGTGGCTTTTGGGTAAGTTTTTAACCTCTGAGTTTCCATCTATTAATATTTTTATGGGGAAATCATAATGCCTCATATCCTCATAGGGCTTTATTACAGAGACAATGCATGTAAGTACTTTGTCACAGTGCCTGGCACATAGAACAGCTCCAATAAACACCAGCTACTGTTAGCTAATCCTAATCTGTTAATAAAAAGTGATAATAGTGTATATATAAATTTGTGAACTACTTCTTTCATTAAAATTTATCATTCCCCCCCCCCCGTTCTTAAATTCTTTTTACATTTTCTCAACTTTTTATCTTGTAGAATTTCAAACAAAAAACTCCATAAGCACCTTATCCAGCCTTTAGCCTGATTCACCATTGCTAACATCTGCTTTCTCTGTGCATGTGAGAGGTGTGTATGTGTGAGGTGTGTGCATGTGAGAGGTGTGTGTGTGTGAGGTGTGTGTGTGTGTGTGTGTGTGCTTATGAGATATATGTTCTTTTTTTCTGTCCTAATTGAAAGTAAGCTGCAAAATTCATGACACTTGAGCACATATCCTACATTCTCCTATAAGGAGCTATAAGACCATTATCTCAACCAAGAAATAACATTGATATAATAATGTTTTCTAAAATAGAATTCAGATTTCAACTGTCCCCTAAATGTCCTTCATAAGTGGTTTTGCCTGATAGCATCTGATTTACTACATAGAATTCTACTGAACAGATGTCCAATAATTTGTTCAATGAATCTATTATTGTTGGACATTTAGATACTTCCAGTATTGCATAATTATACATAGCTCTGGGAAAAAAATCTTTACAGCTACTTCATTATATATTTGACTTTTTTTCTCCTTGAAAAAAAAAATTTCTACAATGGAATTTGGTCCAAGGCAATGCAACATTCTAAAAGCCTGATGCATGATGCTAAATTGCCCTCCAAGAAGACTGTACCAATTGTATCCACCAGCAGTGTACTGGAGTGTCTGTCTCCATTCCTTTGACACCTCTGCTATACTCACTTTTTATATTTATCAATTTAATAAGAGAGATAGTAACCACTAACATTTATATGCCATTCCTGATGTGCAAGGTACTATCCCAAGTGTATAACACATATCAACTTGCCCACCCTTGACAAGAACCCTAGAACCTTCATTTTACAGATGAGGAAAGTGAGGCAGAGTGGTTCAGCAACTTGCTGAAGGTCACACACTCTGGAGCAGCCACCCAGGCAGCTTGAATCCAGAGACTGTGCCATTACCTCTTCTCTCAATAGTGTGTGTGTGTGTGTGTGTGTGTGTGTGTGTGTGTGTGTGTGTGAGAGAGAGATATGTTCTTTATAGTGTTTACCATTATGCTGTTACCTCTCCATATAGTGTCTAACATTTATCTGATCACCCCTGAAATTGAATTTTGATCATATATTTCTCTTTTATATCTTTGCTTGTAAGAATTCCCTGTTTACATCATTTCCTTTGGGGGGGGGGGGCGGGGATAAGTCCTAAGATGCTTGTCTTTTCCTTAATGATTGTTAAAAACTGTTTATAGAATAAAAAAAAAAATCTTTGTCATATATTAAAGGTAAATCTCCATAGCTTGACATACCCTATTAATTAATTAATTAACTAATTAACTAACTAATTAATTAATTTGCTAGCCAGCATAAGATTTTTACTTTCTTGTGGTTATATTCGTCAATTCTTTCATTTAAGGTGGGTAGGTTAGAAAGGTCTGCCCTGCCCTCGAGAGGATACCTGCCATCCTCTGTTTTCTCTCCGATCCTCGTATTTTACTTCCAAATCTCCCGTCCACCTCATTTCTCTGCACCTTTGCCGACAGCAGGGTTGCCTTACTTCTAGACTAGACGCCACAGGGCTTCCCAGGATGGACAGGAGGCATTGTTTGCTGAGACATGGCTCCCGGGCCAGGTGCTACCTCATTCCATCTGGAAATGACACGTGAATTCTTAAGGAGCAGCGCACCCAAGGCAAACATGGGGTTGCCCTTTCAATCTGTTTCATCAATAAAAGGTGTCCTTTCCCTTCCTCCTTTCCATCCAAAATATGAAACACTTGATTCGCATTAGACAATTAAGACAAAAGCCCTGCTTCCCTGGCCGTCTCTGAAGCAGGCTGTTGAGCGGAGAGCAGCGGTAGTTGAGGGGAAAGCATGCCAAGAATTCATTTCAATGTGAAAGATCTTTTCAGTGCTTTATTTGTTCCAAGAGCTCTTTAAACGTCTTAAATACAGTCCGATGAAGTGCTTCAGGCGCTGTTTCAATACTGATTATGTCTCCTCTCCTTGAGGACAATGCGGGCTTCGATACACATTACTGTTTTCAGCTAAGGTTTGACTTTAGCATTAGCCAGTCCCATTCGTTTTCTTCTTCCCACTTTGCTCAAATATTGTGACTTAAACCATTCCTCACAAAATGAAACCATTAGTGGGTTTCCGAATATACTTCAGGAGATAGATGGCAGCCCCATTGCCCAAGCAACAATGCAATGCTTACAGTGTCTCCCACTGTAGCAGGCAATCAGTCAGTGTTTGCTAAGTAAATTAGTGAACTCACACATGGGGTCCAGGAAAAGAATAGCTATTAGGCCTATCATAAACAAAGGGGGCATGCTCTGAGTTTTTTTTTTCAGGGGAACTTAAGCCTTTAAAATTATAACTTTAACTCATTTACTCATTTACTCATTTAGCTAATAGGGAATGTTCCAATGTGTGGTTCATAAAACATTAGCCCTATGAAATGCAAAGAGAAAAATTGTTTATGAGTTAGAGACCCATTCTCTGGCTCTTAGAGATTCACTGCAAACATTTGCATATAAAAGTCTGTCTATTCCTGTAGCATAGAAACCTCTGTTTAATTTAATTTAAACTCGACAAGGGCAGAAATTAGGTCTGTTGTGCTCACTAACGTGTCCCAAAGAGCTTCACGTAGTGCTATTAGATATATATGGAATGAATGTACTAGTTATCTATGGCTCATACAGAATTACCCCCAAACTTAGTGGTTTAAAAGAGCCAGCATTTCATCTCACAGTTTCTGTGGATCAAGAAAACAGGCACAGTTAAAGGGAAGGGTGTTCTTAGCTCAGGGTCTCACAAGCTACAGTCAAGGTGTTGGCTGGGATGCAGTCATCTCAAGATCACTTATAGCTGCTGGTAAACCTCAGGTCCTCGCCGATAGTTGGTTAGAGGCTTCAGTTCCTTGTCACATGAGCAGTTCACAGCATGACAGCTGGCCTCCCTCTGAACAAAAGGGCAAGAGAAGTCACTCAAGATAGAAGCTACAGCCTTTTTATATCCTAACTAGTAGAGGCCCAATGCATGAAATCCATGCACTCAAGGGTGGGGGTGGGGCTGAGGCCTCTCAGCTGGCCTGTGCCCTCTTGCAGTCCAGGAGCTCTTGGAGGATGCTGGCCTAAGCAGGCAGTCTGACGTCCTTAGTGCTGCTAAGAAGGTGGGAGAGGCTCCCGCCATGGCATCTGCACTCCCCAGCTGACAGCCCGGCTTCTGGCTGAGCAGTGCTCTGGCTGTGGGAGCGCACTGATCACCAGAGGCCAGCTCCTGTGTTGAGCATCTGCCCCCTGGTGGCCAGTGTATGTCATAGCAACCAGTTATTCTACCAATCAGTCCATTTGCATATTAGCCTTTTATTATATAGGATATTGGAGTTGATGTTCCATCATTTCTGCTCTTTGTTAGATGTGAATCAATAAGTCCAATCCATACCCAAGGAGAGGGTGCTACCCAAGGGAGTGATGATGGGAGATGTGATCATTGACTGGCTTAAAGGCTGCCTACCACAAAGATTGACTGAATGAACCCAGCATTTTTCATACTTATTTAGTCTCCTAAGTAACAGCTTTCTCATTTAGAAAAACACTTGAGGAAACACGTAGAACTAATTTATATTGAGTGCTAGGTCCTTGGGCATAAGAATAAATAAGAGACAATTCCTTTATTAATTTATTCTTTTAAAAAAAAATGTTCTGAGTACCTAGCACTATCTCCTTAAAGAGTAGGGGTGTCGAACTCAATCAGAGAAGGGGCCAAAATCTAAAATCCAGCCTAAATCGCGGGCCGAATGGTTTACTGAACAATCATAAACTGTCATTGTGATGGAAACGCAGCGGAGTGCAGTGATGACAGCGCGGTGCGGGCCACATTGCAAGGCCTGGCGGGACGGATTTGGCCCGCGGGCCTTGTGTTTGACACATGTGTTAAAGAGCTTAGAGTTTAGTCCAAATCTGGGTACCCCTTTCATAATGCATCACCTTGGGAGAAGCAGGCTTCATTGATCAGCAGTACAGGTTCTAACCAAAAAAGACAGGGAAGAATTCTGGCATGTTCGTGGCCCTTTGACTGACCAGCAGGTACCCTCCCCTGTGTGCCTCCTTGATTAAGCACTGGACATGTCCTAACCTTGGCTGGTGGGGTGTTCCCATCAGGATTTTGAATTTTAGATGTCATGCCAAATACAGAGCTATTGAGCAAGCATTTGTGGTGGAAGTGGTATTGGAACTTGTACAATCACCAAAGCTGATCACAAAAACAAAAATTCTCTTCTGGGCACTTAATAGAATTGCATTTCCCCGTCCCCTAAGAAATTAGGCATGGTCATGAACTTTGCTTTGGCCAGTGGAATGTGAGGGGCAATAACATGTGTTACATCTTAAAGAAAGAAACTTTAAGAGCTGGTTAAATTCGTTAGCTGCAATTGCCCTCATGCCCTTCCATTTTCTAGATTCTGGGATCATAAGAAGCATAAGGCTTTCATTAAGTCACTTTAATGAGCAGAGTCACCCTATCCACCACTGCAGAAATATAATGGGCATGAGAAATGAACCATTGTCATTTAAGCCATTGTGATGTTAGGGCTGTTTGTTACTGCAGCATAACCTAGATGATACAGTAGTCCAGCAGTGAACATCAGCATTCTATATCCAGCAATGGTAGACTGAGTGGCCGGTGGTGGTGCCAATGGTAGTGACTCAACCAGCCATGACTTTGGCTGTATTTTTTCTATACAACTTCTTGTTGTTCCTGCCAATGTTATGAAGCTGATTTTGTGAGCTATATCCTTCCAATAAATTCCTTTCCTGCACAAATCATTCTGGGCAGGTTTCTATTGATTGCAGCCAAAAACCTTGACTGATACTAATTCTGTTTCATCCAATAGGAATTTATTGAGCTCAGTGTGCCCATCATTGTCCTAACTGCAGGCAAGCTTACAGTTGGAATTCAATAATGAGTGTCTCCCTAATCTCCAGTAATTTACAATCTCATTAAACAAATAATATGCCTATGAATGAAACATTGAAAATTTTAAAATAAGCTACATGACACTGAAGACATACAGGTAGGTTCTTCTCTCATAAATACAGAAAGGGGGAAAAAAGAGAGAGAGAGAGATAGGGTATGTGTATTTTAATTTCTTTGTACTACCCTTCACTTGCCAAAATTTAAGTCTTGCCTTGACCGGTTTGGCTCAGTGGATAGAATGTCAGCCTGTGGACTGAAAGGTCCCAGGTTTGATTCTGGTCAAGGGCATATACCTTGGTTGTGGACACATCCCCAGTGGGAGGTGTGCAAAAGGCAGCTAATCAATGTTTCTTTCTCATCGATGTTTCTACCTCTCTATCTTTCTCCCTTCCTCTCTGTAAAAAATCAATAAAAATCTATTTAAAAGAAATTTAAGTCTTCTGGTTTGAGCAATATTTTCTTGACACAGGATATATGACTATTACAACAGTACCTGGTACACAGTAAGCAGTAAGTACATATTTGTTGAATGACTTAATGAATGAATGTGATTAGGGGACCATATGTTTTAGAATCAGTGACTTAGGATTCGAATCTTGCTTCTACTAATTAGTAGCCTTAACAGAGACTTCTATGTCCTCACCACAACATGGAGATGCTACTATTGGTTTCCCAATACTGTTGGCTGAATTTACTATCTATGCTGGCATAAAGGAAGCATTCAATAAATGGAATAGAATTTAGACAACCACATACATATATTCTAGAATACCAGTGTGTGTGTGTGTGTGTGTGTGTGTGTGTGTGTACTCCCCAGAATTCATTTCACTTTATTTATTAACTCATATAGAAAGAGTTTCTGAGCATCTACCATATGCTGCACTCAGGTGTGAGCATCAATGGCGAGCATGACATAAACGTTATAATAACTGGGATGACAAAGTAAGTTCAAGGAGAAATGAGACTATACCACAACATACAGAACTAATGTGTTTTATCTTATCTCAGCATCTGCTTCTCAGATATCCTGGACAATGCACCAAAAAACAATGAAAGCACCACAGGTAATGCAGCTTTGGTCAATGAGATGCAAAGGGAAGAATGTGGTGTGGGAAAAAGGAGCCTCTCAGGAAACTTTTCTTTGTTCTTAGAAAGGGGCCCCACAGTAGGACAGTTCTTTGTTTCTACCTCAGGAGCAAAGTGGGTCCAGATTTTGGGGGTCTAAAGCCTATGAAATGTAAAGCATGTTGTTAAAAAAGAACATATACCTCTTAGTTTTGAAAATTCCAAAGAAGTATATGGCCACTAGGATTCAAGTCTTGCTTCTACGAATTAGTAGCCTTAAAACAGAGACTTCTATATCCTCACCAAAACATGAAGATTGGTTTCCCAAGACTGTTGGCAGAATTTACTATCTATGCTGGCATAAAGGAAGCATTCAATAAATGGAATAGAAGTATTTAGATAACCACATACATATATACTAGTATACCTGTGTGTGTGTGTGTGTGTGTGTGTGTGTGTGTTGAAGGGTCCTATGAAAGTGAGGGACCCTGGAGCTTAAGTTTCATTAGCCTCATGGAAATCGCTCTGCTCTTGATGTTGCAATCAGCAAGTGATCACTGTAGCTGGGCAGCCATCCTGGGACCATGAGGGAGGCCGCCCAAGAGGACAAGCAAATACCATGGAAGGAACATGCCTTTGTTGATGTTTCTGAGCTACCTGAGTACCCAGCTCTGGAACCATCCCACCTCTGGATTTAGGGTTATGAGAGCTAACCCACTAATAAATGTCCTCATTCCTTAAGCCAAATGAAGTTGGGCTTTCTTTTCTTTTCAGCCAAAAGTATTTCGACTGATACGGATTTATTCCCGAGTAAATTTCTTCTGCTAACCCCATCCCCTGCTATGCCCTGGACGAGGAAGAACCATCTGGAATAAGAAAAGAAAGAAGGAGAGGCAGGGTGGTAACTGTAGAGCAGTTGGGTCAGCCTAGCTGATGTTTCCTTAGAAAAGCCAGAAATTCTTCTGAGAGAGGCAAGGATGAATGGTTGGATTAGGGTATTTGCTTGCCTCTGAGACAATGGTGAGAGCATTGAAGAGGAGGAAAATGATCTGGGCTTTGGTTGTGCTATGGAGCGGTGAGTCCCTGGAGAGAAGCAGGATGGTGCTAATCACATCAAAACTGCCCAGGGCTATTCTAGCTGCCTCCCTGTGGAATACAACAAAGAGAACCCCTCAGGGAACGAACCGCTAGCATGGAACCACTGGGCCTCGCTGCACACGTAAAATCCTTCCATAGGAGCCAACAATGTTTGAACAAAAAAAACTGGCATCTTGTGGCTGTCAGCTAATAATAGCCTATGATATTTAAAGCCCTGGCTTTAGGTCAGGCCCTGTGCCGACATTTTACATACCGGGCTTTGTTTAATTCTCATTGCAAATGAGAATTTGCATTTACAGGTGAGGACATTGATGCTCAGAAAAGTCCAGAAACTTGCTCAAAGGCACACATGACATGGCATGATGGAGCTAGAATGAAATCCCAACAGTTTGAATCTAGTGCTAACTTTTTCTTGCCTCATTTTCCTCTTTTTTAGACCATAATCCTCCCACCCCCAAGTTTTTCCATAAGAGGCCAAATCGTGAATATTTTCTGCTTTGTGGACCAGTTTCTGATGCAACCACTCCACTCTGCCATTGCAGAGCAGAACCCACCATAGGCGGTGCACAGATGGATGGGTATAACTGTGTTACAGTACCACCTTGTCCGCAAAAACAGGCTGTGGGCCTGACGTGGCCCTGCATCCTCATTGGCTGACCCCTGAACTAGGTCACCAGCCACGTGCTTTTTCTATTACCAGTATGTTATAATAATATAACCCCTCTAATTATAGTGTGAAATGTTTGCTGTATGGAAACCCCCAATACTCTGTAACTTCCAAAATTAATGAACACCCCAATATCTTGATGTAAAAGCTCTGCAATCTTAAAGTGTAAATGCTCTACTCCCAGCATAAGGCACACCGCCTGGCCCACACTGATAAAGACACAACTTGTTTACGGCAGTCTATATAACCCCGGAACCAGCTTCAGTTGTGGTCTCCTGCCCGATAAGAGGAGGACTCCACATCGCTCTGAGAGACAAGCCCCTAACTGCTCTGCTATGTGAGCCTGAACCAGCTGCGGCCGCCTGCCTGTCTCTGTTTTCATCGTCTGTCCTTCAGTGTGCATGGCCGGGTGGCCTTTGCTGGAGCCTGGGACCCAGGGATAGGTAAATAAACCCAGTGTGATTGCATACTAATTCTGTTTTGTGTGTCATGTGTTCTGCTTCGGTTCAGCTGTCTAGACATTGAAGTACCAGGGGATAAACCGTTATTGCTGACTCCTGGTCACCTGCGTTTGTCCCACTAAGTCTAGACAGATAATCAATTAATTGGGGCTTAATTGAGTCACACTCTCATCCCTTTTACCACCCTGCTCCCACAATGCCCATTCCTTGTGACATAGAGTCCAGATGACTCAGGTTGAGCTGTGGCTCACGCAGGTGATTACTGTGAAGTTACTGAAGTTTCAGCTACATGGGCACATGGTACTGGCTTCTTGTAAGGCCCCAGGTAGGCCCCTAGCTATGGAATTGCTTATATAATTTCAATAAGGAAGATAGTTTAACAATGCTTCTTCTCCCTCCTTCTTTCCCTCATGTCAGGTGGCACTGACATGGTCATGGATATTTTGGGGACCTGGCCCAAGGGGAACCATTTCGTTTGGATCTAGTGAAATGATTATGTATGGTTACACTATTGCCCAAGGCCTAGTGTGGGAATGGCTTCCAGAATGCTCCCACAACCCACCACGACACCCTTCTATTGTCGTAACCCAAAGGGACAGGGCTAGAGGTCACCTGTGGTGCTTTCGGAGTGTCCTACAGAGACGGGCACTATGGGGGGTAGGTAGGGGAGAGAAACAAGGCTTGAAATGAAGGAAGGCAGAACCCTGCCTGTGGAAATTCCTTTTAGCCTGAGACATGTGCATTCCTAAGTGGAAGATTGGGTTTTCATCCATGCCTAATCAAAACAGAATTTCTCTCCTTTCAAGAGCAGACTTGATAATGCAGCGTACACGATTATGAACGTACTACACGTTTTTATGGGTATTGCACAAAATAGTAAGGCACTTAACGAATGTTAGCTCTTTTTTTCCCCCCTGAATGTTAGCTCTTTTATTTCATTTTTCCCTTCCCTGTCCTATAAAAATAAGTGGAAAATTGAAAATTGATGACATTGGTATTTACACGGAGAAAAATAGCCCTCAGACATGTAACACTATTAAGAACCAAGAGGGAGAACACGGGGCAGACAAATCAGTAAATTTTTAGCTTCAATTTGACACTTACTGATGTGAGCTGGCCAACCATATTTACTTGGGAAGGAAAAGAGCGCACAAAAGGACATGCACAAAGGGTAGGAGGCATATCGTCAAAGGTGACGTGGGAACAGGAATCCCACAGTGTTCTTGTAACTGGGAGATACCTCCCCTCCCTCATCCCCGTAACCTTTGACTCACCTAAACATTTTCTGTAGCTCCTTTGTATAAAAGTTGGGCACTGACTAAAGCTATTATCCCTGAGCCTCAGTTTCTTGATCTGCAAAATGGGGATAATAATATGATGACTGTGAGACTTCCATTAGGAAATGTTTGTGAGGCAATAAATAATTGAGATGGAGTGTTTAAGTGGTTTAGCTCCTGCCAGCATGCACTCTGGAGCCACATGGCCAAGCCTAACCTCACTGGAGTGGGAAACTATAATTTAGTTTCCCCTCTAGTGGGGCCAACTGCAAAGCCACAGCATAGGATGCAGGTACAGGGATGGTTGAAGACTTGAGGACAATAATGCAACCTCTTGCAAAGCTGCGTCTGCATTCGCCAGCACACTGCACTGTATGTCAGAGATGTGAAGTAAATATTATTCGAATACATGCATGGGGTATTAGTAAATGAATCTTTCTGGGTTAAAAAAAAAACAAAAAAAAAACCACCACCACCCACTGGTTGTGAGGATTAACGAATGTGGCAGGGTAATATATTAAGAGATTAGATCATGCTTGTTTTCCCTAAACTGTTTAGGAAGAGTGGCCTTGTGGTCTCTGAGTGTCTGCTGACAGGGCAGAAGAGCCGAAGAATCTGGAGCCAAAGCTTTTCTGATCTTTTGTTCAAGTCTCAGCCATTTGATAAGAAAATGTTGGTCTCCCCAGAAAGAGGAGGAAGGAGAGACGTAAGAGAGAGGGAAACAGCCAGGAAGAAGGTGTAGCCCATGGTTTCATCATGTAACAGAGACCCACGTACTGCTCTCTGGGCCTGTTCTGAAAAGATATAAGAGCTTCACAGAGGATGGCTGTTCAGTGTGCCTGAGGCATGGAGAGACTGTGCCCACCTAGGAAAACCCTAGGAATGGCCCAGAAACTCTGTGAATGGCACAGAAACCCTATGAATGACTCATGCAGGTTCTCCTTGGGCTTGGACAGTGAGGACACCTGACCACTTGAGCGCCCCGCATCCTGGGACATGAAAGAATCCCCAGTAACATGAGATCAAACTCCCCACATTCCAGTGGGATAGGGTTCTAGTGTCCTAATCGAGGTGACTTAAAGGAAATAAAATGTTATTTCCTGTATGCCTGCCTGAGTTAGAGAACAATTACACTCATGAAACTATGAAAATTATAGCTGGGAATTGGCAAAACAAAGCTCTTTGAAAGCTTAAGGTCATAATAGCATTTAAATATTTTGAGGACATTTGTTACCATTTTCATGTAAAGCCTTGTAATTCCATTCAAAGGCCCGCACGGAGCACTAGAGGAGAGATGCAGATGATAAAAAAACACACACACACACAAAAAAACCTTTGCCCCTCCCTTCTGGGGTTTGAGAGCTCTTTGGTAATACCCACACAATCCCAGGTTGTGGAGTTAAATTAGCATGTTTAAATTAATGTTTAAATTATGCAGGCTCCCAGCTGTGCTGTGCTGTTTGCACACTTTCTAGGAAGTGAGTAATTATAATTAGCGCTTAAATACTAAAGGCATACCGTCATTAAAAGAAAAGGAGCAAAACAAACCTTACATGTTCAGACCTTGGTCTCTCGCGCGGGCTGCTCTCATTCCCTGATGCTGAAGGACAGGAGGGAAATGAATGCCAGTGTCCCTACTACACATGAGAAGATGGGTTTAGAGTTTGTAGGTCCAGTGAGAATGCCACACACAGAACAATTCCCAAGAATCTGATGTCAGCTGGTTACCTCACTGAAAAGGTGGGGAGGAGCAGAAACAAAAAGCAAACCATCAGCAGAGCTGGCCCTTGTCCCCTCATTATTTGTATAGTAGCTTCTCTCCGTCTGTTTCCTGACATGCAAAGTGGAACCAACAATGGCTGCCCTACATGTTTCATAAATGGTGTGTGTGTGTGTGTGTGTGTGTGTGTGTGTGTGTGTTTCCCCAAGACAATAGCCAGTGTGTTGTTGTTGTTGTTGTTTGTTTGGTTTTTTGTTTTTTGAGTGTTTGTGATGTGGCAGGCCCTGGGCTGCATTCTGTGAATTTGGAGCAAAGAGGAAACACAGAACCTCCCCTTGGGGGCTACCTTGGATTCCCTACTTATCTCTGTCATGGTGGTTTTCTCATTCACTGGCCTCCCTCACTAGTCTTCCCCCATCAGGGACAGGATCTGGGTCTTGTTCACATCCCCAGCACCTACCATTGTGTCTGCATAATAGACACTCAATAAATATTATTTGGAAGAACTAAGAAAGAGAGCCATCTTACTGATTAAAAATGATTTAAATGTGCCAGTTTGCCAAAACCAGTTTGGCTCATTGGTAGAGTGTCGGTCTGCGGACTGAAAGGTCCCAGGTTCGATTCCGGTCAAGAGCATGTACATTGGTTGCGGGCACATCCCCGGTAGGGGGTGTGCAAGAGGCAGCTGGTCGATGTTTCTCTCTCATCGATGTTTCTAGCTCTCTAGCTCTCTCCCTTCCTCTCTGTAAAATATATTTTTTTAAAAATAAATAAAAAAATAAAAAATAATAAATGTGCCAGTTTTACCTCATCTGCACCATGGATTCTTTGAAAACAAGAAGTGTGTCTGACATTTCTTCTGGCATTTACTCTGGTGCCCAGCAATTCTGAGCATGTACTTAGTCATAGGTTCTCATGAATATTTATTGAGTCTCTACTTTGAAGAAGGTTCTGTAGTAGGTCCTGAGGGCACAACTATGAACAACACAGCCACCCATCTTGAGGTGTGGGACTTGGGTTGGAAAGAATAGTTAGATCATTAATCAATCATCAAACCAAGAAATATTCAGCCACACAGTACAGGAGCACACACTAGGAGCTGCCTATCCGACACCATCACACCCTTTCTTTCATTTGCTGACAGAACCCTGATTTAATTTGGGAAACCACATTCCCAGTTGAAAGTGAATCTCTATAATTTAGTTGAGTTGGACTAAACTGTCATAATATCATAATACTTCCATTTTCTCTGTCATCATTGGTCTGGGGTGGACATGTGACCCAGTACTGGCCAATGGGCTGTAAAGGAGTCTACTGAGGGCTTCTGGGAAACATTTTTCTCCATAATAAAAGACAACGCTACTTAAGAGAAAAGTCCCCTTGTCTCTTTTCATCCTTCCTGCTTGGGATGCAGACACATGACAATGTGATATTTGCAGTTGTGGCCAACTAGTGACACTAAGGGACACATTGTTGACACATGAATGATGGCAGAGCAGGCAGATTCAACGTATCTGAGCTCGGTCAGTGTCTGTTGGCATCTTTAAGGAATCCCAATGAGTAGCTCCCAATCTTCCCATTCTGATTTCTGAACAAATTGAGAAACCAGATAATGGAGGAAGAGATGAAGGGAACTATATCATCCTAGTTACTGATAAGGGCTCAGCATGGGATATAAGTTAATGGGAGAACCAGTTGGGCCTGACCCTCTGAGTTAGGCAGTCTCAGTACCTAGTTACAGATCCTATCCAGACCAGCAGTCTCAAAAGGAGCTTGGCCAAATTTATCAAACATAAGACATCTTCTTCCCCAGGGATGGGGAAAGTAAAGGGGGAGAAAGAGACCAGGAGTTACAGTGATTGAGCTTCCTTTCCATGAAAGGAACTCCGGGAATGGGCACAAAGCACCACTCCCTCAACCCAATCACATCAATGAGCCCTGCGCGAACCCTAGAATCACCTTAAACTTCTTATTACGTGAGATTCTATTATTGGAGTTCCTTTTACTGAAGTGTTCTGTTCATTGCACCTGTTACAAGAACATCCAAACTGTTCTGTTCAAATCATCCTAACTAGTCTACACACCACAAAGGAGAAGCAAAGGGTGGTGAAAGGGATTGTACATAGGGGGATTCCATTTTTAGTTGGACAGGGGGAGGTAGTCAAGGAAAAGCATCTTTGAATTCATGCTGTTTAAGCTGGTCCTGATGGGTAGGGGGAGAAGGCTTCACACACAAAGGGAAACGCAAGTGAGAAGAACCTAAGGCCTCAAAAGAAGCTCCATGTGCCTGAAGCAGACTTGGAGAGAGAGAGAGAGAGAGAGAGAGAGAGAGAGAGAGAGAGAGAGAGAGAGAGAGAGAGAGAGAGAGAGAACCTTATAAGATCTGATATCAGAGAGGAAGGCAGATGCTGCATCAGAGTAACCGACAGGTTGTGGCAGGTTGAGTTCCCAGGAAACGGCAAACCAGAAGTTTTGCAAGCAAGGATGTTTATTAAAGAGTACTCTGGAAGGTCTCCTGTGTGGCAGGGAAGGAGAGAAAAGAAGCAGGACTGGGCAGAAGGATACGTTGAGCTGTGATGATGGCCCAAAGCAGCCTCAGCTGATCACATGGGGAGTTCGGGATATAGACTAGCCCTTCATAGCTGCACCAAGATGGGTCAGGACAACTAGAACTTTGTACCCTCCAAACAGATCTGTCATTGCACTTGAGTTACCTAGGGAAGGGGGCGCTGCAGCTGGGATGATCCCCGAAAAGGCTGATAGCTGAGGAGAGAGTTGCCCACATAATGAGTCACAGTTTGACCCTGCATAATCAATGAGATGAATGGGCTGGCCTCCAGGACATCAAATTATTCAAATTTATGAGTAATTTGCTTAAAAACAAAGGTACATCCTATATGGCTTTGGCCTAATTGTTGAAGATCCTTGGGGAGAGGAGGGGAAAGTTTGGCTTTAATGAATGTTTAATGACTTCTTAGAGAAAGGGAGGATTAATGATTCCAGCAAGACTTGCCCGACTTGAAAACCAGCACAGGTACAAACACAGAGGCCACCTTCACTGCCTGCTCACAGGCTGATTATTTACCGGCACTTGATGGGTTCTGTGACTAAAAGCAAGATCACAGCCACAAATTCTTCCTATTCTCTTACTAACCAGGTTAATTGTCTTCCCTTCTGGCCTTTTCTTGTGGCTCTTGTCAAGACTGAGTCAGCTATTGTCTTCCTTCAGAATTCTCCACCCAGCTTCAGACTCTTTGAATTAGACCCTAACACATATTCTCTGCGCCTTTATTAATATTCATTATGTCAACTTCTCCTCCTGCAAAGAATTAGCCACTCACCACCTTTTCTTTTCTGAACCATTGTCATGGTGACAGGAAGGAGTTCTCAGAATTGGAAGGGATCCCTGAGAGCCGAGACACTTAGACAATGGAAGTGGGTTCTGAAGTTGGCATCTGAGAGGGATTTTGGGATCTCCACAGCACCCTCCTTCAACTGATAACTTCCTCTCTTCTTTTGAGGAACCACCCCTTGGTGTAGGCGACCATTCATGTTCCTTACTCTGATCTCTGGGGTTCCCAGTTCATATAAGATAGACCAATAAGAGGACTAATTTCTTTTGGTCATAGTGATTGATCCAATGATGAGCATGTGATCTTATAGTGTCTTTCATTTGAATGAACCTGGAGCTCCTGGTGGCAAGCACCCCACAAGAGAAAAAATAAAGCCCACAAAAAAAGCCCAAACAGCAGAACAGGAAGCAGAGAGACATAATAGCATTTGAGACCCCTTCTGGCAGGTGTCATGGAAGCCATCCCATTCAACCCATTGATTATGCAAGGCCAAAAATTCCATATCCCAGTTCACCCCAGGCTTTTAAATGTTTTTCCTAAATTAGTCTGAATTGAGCTGTTATTTGCAAGGGCAGATTTCTGGCCAATACAGATTAAGTCATGACTCCCATACCTATAGTGATATCAGATATTAGGCCAGAAAGGGGTCATTTGACTCACTTATTCATGTGATCATATCTAGCAAGTAACTACTAGTTCAAGCAGGTATAGTAACAAAATAGAAAATGAACACAGAATATGAGCTTCATCTCATAGAGAGCACTTCCCTAAGTTAGCACCAGCTATTTTCTCTGCTATATCTGTGCCGTGGGAGATAGTGAGCTTCTTTTCAATGACATATTCAAACAGAGTGAATGGACACTTGGTCATAGGAAGAAGATGCCATAGGTATTTTCAAGCATTGATGGAAACCCACATTCAATGAGTTTTAGGGTTTCTTTCAACCCTGGCATTCAAGGGTAGAAGTTTCCATGTCCTTTTACACATTCTGTTAGAGAACCTTCCCAACCTAATTCTGATTCTGTCCATTTCCAGCAGTGGAACCAGGGCATCCTGCATGGCAGCACGCAATAAGCAGATGCTCAGTCAATGGTGGGTAAGTGTTAGGCAGGGACCTTCCCCACCTCCTTTGCTTCATGCTTCCAAGTGGAAGGATCACCATTAGAGTAACATTTCCACCCACTTCCCCCCAGAGGAGGACCTCATATGATTGGCGAATTTAAGACAAGGAGGTGAGACATGCTCAGTTCCATCATCTCTTCTCTTTTGGAGGGCCAGATGCTCAGGAAATGTTCTCATCGGCTCTAAGCAGATCTGTCCCTACAGGAAAGGCTTATATTTAGGGAATTAAGTTCAGTTCTGGGAAGTGTTAGTAAGCAATTTGGCCAGCTCTAAGCCATGCTTATTGTTTCATCAGCAGTAAAGCTGACATTTTCATCTCCATCCGGCTAACTCCTTGGGGTTTTTCCTCAATTAATTAGGAACTTGGGCCAGGAACAGAGGTGTCATTTATTAGCTCCCTAAATCCCAACAGTAGCATGATCTTACTTGCAGGCAAGGCCCTTCTGATTTGGTTTACCCACTTTCCAGCCTCATCCCACACTACCCCCTACCCTCCTTTTTATTATCCAAGAACATCAGGGGCTTGTCATTTCTCTTATACCTCTCATTCTTTCATGTATTATGCCTTTACTCATGGTTATTCTGCCTGCATATCCACTAACGGCTACCCCACTGCCTCGTCAGCTGACCCTGTGTGTCCTTAATGGCTCATCTCAGGAACCACCTCATCTAGGAAGTCTTCCCTGATTGGCACTTTCCACCACTTTAGGCTCAGTTAAGAGCTCCATTTGAATAAAGCTCTCAAATGAATACACCTGCCATGTTGTTTTTTTAAAATTTCTCAGCACGAGATCATGAACTTACTGAGTGGGGACTGTGTTCTTCATCTCTGCATTTCTCAGATCCAGAGCCTTTCCCAGAGGACATGGAGAGTAAATGTGGGTTAAACCAATGCAGAAATTAGCCAAAGGTGAGCAATGCCCATTCCTGAGGGCTAGCTGAACTGAAAAGGGTGTTTATACCAGCCTGAGGGCCGGAGCCAGAGGTTAGTCCACAGGGCAAGGCAAGGCTAAAAATGACAAAGTGAGCCAAAGTAAAGACAGACAGGTGGAAGAAGAGGTCAAAAAGGAATACAGCCCTGGCTGGTTTGGTTTAGTGGATAGAGTATTGGCCTGTGGACTGAAGGGTCCCAGGTTCGATTCTGGTCAAGGGCATGTACCTTGGTTGTGGGCATATCCCCACAGTGGGAGGTATGCAGGAGGCAGTTGATTAATGTTTCTCTCTCATCAATGATTCTAACTCTCTATCCTTCTCCCTTTCTCTCTGTAAAAAATCAATAAAATATATATTTTTTAAAAGTTTAAAAAAAAAGGGGGGGGGGAGGGGGAAGACAGTGCAAGGAATGGGTCAGGACAAGTAATACAGATCTCAGGCTGGGAGGGCAAATGAGCCTGGCATTCACCTGTCTTGTGGTGCCAGGTATATGGTCAAGGGAGGGAATGGGTATGCCTCAGATCACAGGTAAAGGACTCGGTGCAGCGAGCACAGGAGAAAAATCAGAGGAGTGAGCAGGAGATGTGGAACCTGGTCCCAGCTCTGCCACTAAATACTTGGGTGAACTTGAAAAATCACTTCCTTGTATAGGAAAGTTTTCTCATTCCTAAACAGCATGTTCAAGATCACTCTGAAGTTCCCTTCTAGGTGGAAATAATTATGATTCTTCAAATGCTATTCTATAATATAATTGGAGAGGATTATTCTGTTATATAAGTAATACTTGTTTAAAATGTATCATTGAAAGTATTAGAGATGTCCCCATTGACCCATTCTTGACTGCCATCACCCTCGGTCCCCTGTCCCATACTACTATCTGTGTCCATGGATTATGCATATATGTATATAAGTTCTTTGGTTAAACTCTTCCCACCCACCCACCTACCCATGCCTTCCTTCTGAGATTCAGTAGTCTGGTCCATGTCTTTGGATCTGTTTTGTTCATCAGTTTATTTTGTTCTTTAGATTCCACATATAAGTGAGATCAGGTGATATTTTATTTTCTCTGATGGGCTTATTTCGCTTAGCATAGTACCCTCCAATACTTATTCTTCATTTTATTCTTTTTATTCAATCAACAAAAAGTACTTCTGCTGCTCTGATCTCAAGTTTTTCTGAAATCAAGGGCACTAGACTAAATTATTTTTGAGATCCCTTCCAGCTATAGAATATTACTGTGCTGTCACTTTCTTCATTCATTGAACATTTACTTCATACCATGGTGCTCTCTGTTCTGTATAAATTTATAATCTAGTTGAAACAACGAGACTAATTCCTTAAAAGTGAGCAAGAGAAAAACCCAAGCCATTGTATAATTTAATGCTAAATTGCATATTATAGAGTATAAGGAATCAACCGAAATGAGGAGAATCAAGAGGCAAGACAATATCAGGAAATCCTTTCCTGGAGGGTGAATAGGACATAGATAGGTAAAAGGAAGATAGAAGTGGATGGATGGGTAGATGAATGAATGAATAGATGGATAAAAGGATGGATATATGACTAGAGAGATAGATGCAGTAGGATATCCTTAGTAGAAGGTACAGCCCAAGCAAAAGTAAACACCTAAAGATAATCATGAATCTGTGCTGGGCTCATTCTAGAAACCTGCTCTGCTAGAGTAAGGAGAGGAGAAAGAGGAGGAGGGTAATGTTTCTTGTGCAAGTACTTGTAGCTGATAACTTTTGGTGTCAATACTCCTACAGGCCCTTTCTCTAGGAATCATCACCATACAGAGCTGAAGCTAGAGCCATATTTATACTGTGTGACAAGTCTCATGCCCTGGTTGCAGATGATTGGATGGAGGTGGTCACTGAAGCTTTTAAACTTTGTTAATTCACTTGTCCCCAAAACATAGTGCTAGACACAGGAAAAGTAAGTAGGACTTCCTATGGAAAGACTAGATGTAGAAAGGTTTCGAGGAGGGGGAATGGTGAGAGGTGGGAAAGGAGCTGAGGGACCAATGAGCAGAGAGGAGCACAGAGGAAGAGGTGGAGGCATCGTAAGACAGACTGCAGCTCCTGGGAGATGGAGTGTGTACCTGGTTTCTGACTACTGGTTCCTCCTGTGGGGACTGTATTTTATTTCCTGTTCCTTCCTTTCACCTGAACCAGTTTAACTGGCTTCCTGTTCCTTAAAATAAAAAGAGCCTTGTCCAGGATGGTCTGTTCCCAAATTTTTCTCCAAGTTAATTCTTATAACAATTCAATGAGCTCGGTATTATTTCCACAATATTAATGTGCATGTCAAAACTAAGAGAGACAGCGTGACCCGGTTAAGCACTCAGCTAGTATGTAATTAAACTGGGATTCAAACCCAGGCCTGTCTGTCTCCAAAGTCCTTCTGCTCCCTATGGGACATTGTCAGTGTCAGAATCAACAGCTGATCTCAAATACTTTCTCTGTAACCTGCACAAGTCATCTATATTCTGAGGAGTGTGATGGCTTTATTCATGGGCCAGGTCAATAACTTTTGGTAATTCTGAGATTCTCCTGTGAAGGTTCAGGCATAGAAAGCTCATCCAAAATACACTAATTCAGAATGTATAAACCATCAGACACTGTTATTTGCGATTCTTATTGCGTTATATTCAAAGCAATCTTGTCCTTAGAGAGCATATCCCAAGTCTAGTGAATAGAAAGAGAAGCTGGTCAAAATTAGTAGGATTTCTCCAAACAAAGAAGATTAAGAATTTCTTTAATTTGGGGATCAGCTAAGTAATACATTTATCCTCAACAAAATTCATTGAGTGGTTGCCATGCCTAATTCTTATATTTTTAATGACCCATTACAAATACACATTCTTCATGCAATTTTCATTCAAGGCACACTCAATTCTTACAATCCTCTCAAATACCACCTTCCTCAAACCTCTAGGCCATAATGTGTGTGAAAATTCATTTCCCCCCTCTGTCCATCTGGAAAACTTCCATTCTTCCTTCAGGATTCAGCTTGACAGTCACCTCCCTAAAGCTGTTCTTGGCCACTATCTCTCTGTCCTGTGAAGGTTAGTAGCTCTTCCCTCTACAGCCCAGGAAACCCTGACCTTGACTATCACCACTCTTTATCGTAATTGTCTCTTTGCAGTTGAGGTGAGCTGTTCTTCTCCCTCCCACACTAGGGTACTCTCTTTCTTTTCTAATTTCCCCCTCCTCCTACCCCACAACTAATGGGAAATTCATTGCTTATCTGATGAGCTCAAAATATTGATGAGGCCACACGTCATTAGTGAGCGAGGTTGCCATGGTCAAGACCACTCTACCCTCCTGTAGAGAGTCAGAACTTCCCTAGCCTTCCCCTGACACCAGCCAAGAGTCTGGGAGATGATTCAGGCACCCTTTCTCTCCCACTTCTCTTCTGTACCACTGGTCAAGTAAGAGAACATGCTACCATGAGTGTGATGGAGACCAGACAGCCTTGTCCCACAATCCCAGCAATCCTTCTGGGTCTATGTCTTTTTCTGTGCCCACCTAGGTAAGCCAGGTAGGATGTGCTCTGTGATTTGTGCTATTTATTTAGGGGTGGGGATGGGAAAAGATGGGGTTAATTGGGTTTCCCAGCTGAAGTCCTGAGCTCTGGCTATCTATGTTTAGTTGAGAAGCCCTAATTTGTGTGAGCTTTGGAAAATTCTCATCCGCTATCTCTTCATTCATTGTTTCCCCCCATTGTATCCCTTATGTTCATCTGTGATTCCGACTGCTTATTCATTCAACTTTTCACTCTGCCCCAGGTGTTCTTTAAGTTATTTTCTGTATTTCATATATTTTTATCTTTCCATGCTTCAGTCCAGATGTTTTCTTCTGACAAACTCTGCAGTTCACTTATATTTTCTCAGCTCTTTCTAATCTGCTGATAATTCCATATGTTGGGTTTTTATTTGGGCTATTGTATTTTTCAGTTCTAGAGTTTGAATTTGGTCATTTTTTAATAGTTTCTTAATTTATGCTGAAGGTCACCACCCTGTCACCCAATTGCTTGACTATATTAATGACAGTTCTTTTAAAGTCTGTATTAATGCCAGTATTTTTATTTCCTGTTGGCTTCTTTATATTGTCTGAGTTTCTTTTCCTCATGGTTTTTGGACAATTTGTCTTGCTTCTAGGTGAATTTGGTAATTTTGAATTGAATATCAGTTATCCTACATAATAAAGAGCTAATATGCTAATTAGACCAAACACAGAACAACAGCCCAGACAACCTTCTGGACAAAGCATGGGCTGTGGGGCTATGAGGGCAGAGCCCCTTGCATGAATTTCATGCACCGGGCCTCTAGTTATGCATAAGGTTCTGGAGGTGTTATCTTTTTCCAGAGGGGATTATCTTTTGTTTCTGGTAAGTAGCTAGTAAAGGCAGATTGGCCAACCTTAATTAAATCAGTGATAGAACAGATTCATGAAGGCTGGTGTATTAGTAGTTTACCCATATTTCTATATTATAACCCTTGGGAGTTTCAACTGAAAGAGTAACCACCATGGCTCCTCTCCTTTGGAAGGCTCTAAACTCCCATTTTTATCTCTTCCAGCCCCATAAAACTGCCAGAGTGATGCTCAGCTCTTCACCTGTCAGTCTGTTCTGCTCAGTCTCTCAGTGGCTTAGATAATGCTTGTCCACCAGCAAACACCCTGGGAGGGAAAGCAGCACCGAACAAGCTCTCTGAGATCCTGAGCTCCTATGTCTTCTCAGCCTTGGTAATTTTCCAATATCTTGGGAGTGGTTTTTAAAAATGTCATCCAGCTTTTCTAGTTGTTCTTGGTGGGAAAGTTGTTCTGAAATCTGATAGCTATTATGGAAATCTTTAATAGCTAACATTTACTAAGGGTTTAATACGTGCTAGGTGTTGCTTGACATACTTTACATGTGTCTACTCATTTAAATCTCATCACAGTTCTAGAACATAACTGTTCTGATTTTCCAAACTTTATAGACAAAACTGACGCACAGAGAGATAAGTAGTTAGTCCGAGTTCATACAGTGTTAAGTAGACCCAGAATTTGAAGCCAGGCAGCTTGAGTTAGAACCCTAGACTTTGCCTAGAACCACAAACCTCTCAGTTCTCAGCTCTTGGTTCTGCCATTTGGGATCCATGAGGTGTACCTAATGCCTTACAGTAAAACCAGGTGTTTGTTGAGCTCATCTGAGTTGGTTTCTAAACTTTGCAATGAAATGATTTCTGACAGCTTTTTGGATTAGTCCACCAAAATGCTTCATTGGAATAAAATGCCCTAATATCCTTTCCCCAAAGAGATATCATTTTTCTTCCTAGAGTTCCTCGTTTGTTAACATCCTCATGATCTCATTTACTTCCCTTGTTCTTGAAAAGGATCTCACTGGACAATTCCCTCACACTCTCGGTTCCAGCAAACCTACCTAGGAGAAGTGTAAAGGACATATTCAGGCTAAAAGTAGGCCACCTCAATGAAGGAACAAAGTCCTCCAGCAAGGTCAGAATCCCATCAGGCTTGTGTTCCAAGGCCCAAAGCACAGCTTGGAAGCAGAGGTAATTGAGCCAGCTGCTGAGAGGCAGCAGCCACATCCCCTCAATGCATTAATCTGCCTCCCTGGGTTATAAAAGAGAACCAGTACTTCCATTTTAGCAGCATGCAGAAGCACACCATTTTCACCCATCATTCCATAAAAATCCCCTCCTGGAGGCCTCATTTAAAAAAAAAAAATACTCAAGGGAATAGTCTCTGTAGCTTCACAGAGCTCTTTATTTAGAAAATCTTACCTCATGAAATTCATCCAGCTGTTCATTATTTTTCCATGATTGGCCAAACAGGGAATCCAGTGGTGGCTCTTTTGGGTCTGTTCTAGCCTACATGAGGCCTAGAATTTGGGAGAAGCCCAGAGAGAGATATTTGCCTCAAGGGGAATGAGAAGAAAAGTCTCTTCTGGGAAAATAACTCTTCAACCAGGTGAAAGCGATTCCTCTTTGTCAAGACAGATGGGGAAGAGGGTGACAGATAATCATCTTGTCCAATGGATCTGCTGTCCCCTGGCATTTAGAGAGAAGCCTTAAGTTTCTGGTGAAGAAGTAGATAATAAGCCTCCAAGAACTTAGCAAGGACTCTAAAAAGAAGAAAAATAAAATAGGCTGCTTGCCTCAGAGAACTCTAACAAAATTCCTTCCCAACTTCTGTACTATGATGATGATGATGTGATATTATTGTGTATTATTCAACTCTCTATTATGTATCAGACAATTCGTGTAAAAGACTATTTATATGTATTATCTCTAAGCAACAGGTAAGGCAGGTATTTTTATTCTAATTTTAAAGATGAGAACATGAGGTTACAAAGGTTGGGTAATTTGCCACAGTTACTCTGTAAGTGGCAAAGCTTTGATTCTAAAGTAATGCTCTTTTCAAAACACCATCTTCTGACTTCTCTTCATCATCATATCAAAATGGTAATTAATGTTTTAAAATGATAGTGAATCTACATAATAACACAGTAATTATTCTCCCACAATGAAACAAAAAATAAATAAATACAGTCAGATAATTAAAGACTTTTTAACAAGCTATTTGGTCGGAAATGTTCTAGTTCCTGGAATTGACAATTGAGACTGAACAAAGGTTCTACATCCCAACCTTCTAAATACAGCCACAAAAAAATTGGGACACTTATCGGCCCAGGACTTCATAAGAGCAGCTGAAGGACTGGTTCTATATCAGGAAGAGGGAGTTGGTCTAGGTGGTTTGTCACAGGCCTAGTGCATTTGGGTCAGAGACATTTTTTTCTATATTGGATGAGAGTGGTACTTCCTCATTTCCTAACACAGCAGTTCTCAAATTTTTTAATGTCAAAACCCCTTTACACTCTTAAAATGTATTGATGATTCTAAAGAGCTTTTTAAAATTTGAATTTTGTGAATATTCATAGTATTAGAAATTGAAACTAGAAATGTTTAATTATATACTTACTAGAGGCCCAGTGCATGAATTTGTGCATAGGTGGGGTCCCTCAGCCTGGCAGAAGATTGGGGTTGATTGGGGGCCTTCTCGCCCAATCCTGATGGGAGCCAGTCAAGGCAAGCCAGCTGTAGGGAGGGACTGCTTCCAGCCAGGGGAAGGGACCGCAGAAGGTTGGCAGGCCTTAGAAGGTTGGCTGTAGGAGCACACTGGCCACCAGAGGGCAGCTCCTGCATTGAGTATCTGCCACCTGGTGGTCAGTACACATCATAGCTACTGGCCGGTCTTCTGGCCATCTGGTTGTAACAGTTGCTTAGGCTTTTATACATATATAGATTAATTCATTTGGAAATAATAATAATAAACCCATTTCATGTTAGCATAACATGTAAATAAAAATTAACTCCATTTTCCAAAAGTAAAAAAATGAACAAGAGTAGCATTATTTTACATTTGTGAAAATCCCGTTAATGTCTAGTATAATAAAAGACAACTGGATTTTCATTGTCTGCTTCTGCATTCAATGTTACATAATGCTGCTTTGATTGAAAAATATGAATAAAATCAATCTGGCCTTACACAGATGTGCAGTTGAAAAAGAGGAATTTATAATGGCCTTTTATTTAACTATGGATATTCTTCTTTGATAATACACCAAAATTCAACAAGTAGTAATTTATTTCTTAAATGTAGAATCTGAAACCACATTGACCTTTTTGTGTACTTTGTTATGTTTAAAATCCATTGGGTGGAAGGGGTGACGGTGGTCAAAAGACACAAACTCCCTTTTATGACCAGTAAGTCATAGGGATGTAGTGCACAGCATGGTGACTACAGTAAACAATGCCATATTATATATCTGAAAGTTGCTAAAAGAGTATATTTTAGCCGAAACTGGTTTGGCTCAGTGGATAGAGCATCAGCCTGAGGACTGAAAGGTCCCAGATTCCATTCCAGTCAAGGGCATGTACCTTGGTTGCAGGCACATCCCCAGTAGGGGGTGTGCAAGAGGCAGCTGATTGATCATTCTCTCTCATCAATGTTTCTAACTCTCTATTCCTCTCTCTTCCACTCTGAAAAAAAATCAATAAAATATATATTTTTTAAAAGTGTATATTTTAAAGGTTGTATAAGAAAAATCTTGTAAGTATGTGTCATGATGGATATTAACTATAGATATTGTGTTAATCATTTCTCAATATATACATATGTCAAATCATCATGTTGTACACCTAAAACTAATACAGCTTTATATGTCAATTATATCTCAAAAAATTTAGGCATGGTGACTATAGTTAATACTATCATATTGCCCCAGCTTGTTTGGCTCAGTGGATAGAGTGTCAGCCTGTGGACTGAAGGGTTCCAGGTTCGATTCCAGTCAAGGGCACATGCCCAGGTTGCAGGCTTGATCCCCAGTAGGGGGCATGCTGATCAATGATTCTCTCATCATTGATGTTTCTAACACTCTCTCTCCCTCTCTCCTCTTCTCTGAAATCAATAAAAATATATTTTTAAATGTAAAAAATAATATATTGTGTATATATATGTATATGTATACAAAACCATTACATTATATCCTTTAAAGTTATACATTATGTCAATTATATCTCAATAAAACTGGAAAAAAGAAAAAATAAATACAGATTTCCCTGGGTGCCATATTGAGAGAAGACTGTAGGAAGACCAAAGTGCATAGAAGATCAGGTAAGACTCTTAACAGCAGGTCAGACAAAAAAGGAGGTTTAGATCAGAATGGAGACTCAGTTGCCTCACTTGTAAGACAATAAAAAACTAACCTTACCTACATCACAGGGTTGTTGCAAGAATCAAATGAGATTATAGATGTAACCATATAAAAGTTATCCTTATTTGTCATTAGCAGCTGTCTCTACCAAACAGATTTCTTTCCTGAGGCCTGAGATTAATTAAAGTCCCAACATTTGGTAGCTGCCAGGGCAGGGAAAACACAAAGAAACAAACACACACACCATATCGAATATTTGCAAGTTACTAAAAGAGTAGATTTTTAAAGTTCTCATAAGAAAAAAATTATAACTATGTATGATGCTAAATGTTAACTATATTAATTGTGGTGATCATTTCACTATATGTATATCGAATCATTATATGCACACCTTGAAACTAAAATAATGTTATATGTCAATTGTAACTGAATTTTTTAAAAGAATTATTGAATCCATTGGTTAATCTTGTACTTGGAATGGATCTTTTACTCCTTTTCTTTTTATAACATCATTCATTGATCAGTCATTTGGGAATATTAGCACACTGAATTATATAGCTCTTTCAAATTAACACATTTCATTATGCTAATCAAAAATCACATTCAATATCATCACCCACAATGCCATCAGAAAAGTCTTAAGTATTGGGAGTTATCAAGCTCATGGTTTCAAATGCAAGCTTCGCAAAATCCCAATTTCTACTTAAAAACTCAAATTTCACCACTGGCAACACATACTGTCAGCTATTTTTCTGGAAGTGGCATGCTCTCTTTGTATATAACTAAAGAAAAAAGCTACCAAATACCCAAGTCAGGAGAGCAATAGTTTATATCAGTAACTCTTTCAAATAAAAATGATGGGCACCAGAGAGTGTTAACGAGGAAGTCAGATTCCCAGGCCCCATATCAGGCAGCAGGGGTTAGAGAAAGGGGCAGGGGCGTGGACTGTCCAAGGCTGTCGAGAGAAGGCATGTGCAGCAGGTGAGGAGCTGTGAGCAGGGGATTGGAGGCTAAGGGGCAGCAGGGGTCAGGCTGAATCTCAGTGTTGTCCCTAAATGTATATGTTTATCATCTGCACAGATAGCACTTCATCAAGCAGAGAAGACCAAAGGCATCTCACCATCCTCACCAACAGGTAACTCATCTCCTCTCTCTGATTCTCAATATCCTGTAGGGAGTAGGCCCAGAAAAGAGAGGAGAAGGAAGTGAGGCAGATGCTACTGTACCCTCCACCCCTTCCCCCCTCTCCACCCTACAATGCCTAAATGCATATTTCCAGAAATATTAACAAACATAGTAATAACTAATATTTGCTAAACAGTTACTATTACTGTTCCAGTCACTGTTCTACAAGCTTTCTTTATTTAATCACCACAGCAAACCTATGATCTGGTGCTATATCAGAGAGGGTAAGTAACTTGCCCAATCACACAGTAAGCAGCAAGGTCAGATTTGAATCCAAGTCATCCTACTCAAATTTAGTCACCCTGTATAATAAAAGGCTAATATACACATTGTCTCCTTGACTGGGAGTTTGACCTGGGAGCAGGGCCAGCTGGCCAACCTCCCATGTCCCTTTTTCCCCTCCACCCACTGCCAGGCAATCCTGCCGGACCCCACCCATGCACAAATTTGTGCACTGGGCCTCTAGTTTAACAATAATGCTTCTCTGATCTTCATGCAAGGGTGTCTACTTGGTGCCTGCAATTCAGAAGGGTCACAGATTCCTGCACCCAGAGCCCATCCACTATCACTTAAAAGTCCACAGATCTAGAGCTAAGAACACCTGCTAAAGATGAAAGCCCTTGGTAAGCTCACTGAAGGAAGATCAATACAAGGGATTCTCCTCATTGATTTTGGGTTCCTGCAAAGCCACCTCACCTCACTGTGACCAGAAGAGTGCAGCTTTATGCCCTAGCCCAGTGTTATTATGGCTTCCTCTGAAGTAGCATTTTTTTTCTAATAAACTGTCCATGAACTGTCAATAACACAAACAAATGTCCATCTGCTTATATACTATGTGTATATCTAAGCTTTTCATAAAAAATAAGATTTTTTTTAGTCCTCCCTTCCACCGAGACTCAAGCTTCACCATGTTGGAAGTATCCTCTTTCCTCTGTGAATGTGCACCCTCATCCTAACCCACCCAGTAATTAGAGCTGTTTTCTGATATTCATGGTGTTCATATGCTCATGCCCTCTCTTGAGTGTAGGCTAACATTTTTTTCCAGTCATTTTTTAAAATTGTGGTAAAATATAGTTAACATAAAATTTTAATGATTTTTAAGTTCATTCACATTCTTGTGCAATCATTAACACTCTTAATCTTCACAACCTTCCCATCTTCCCAAACTGGAACTCTGTACCTACTGAGCACTAACTTTGCAGTCCTTCTCCCAGCCCCTGGCAACCACTATTCTACTTTCTTTCTGTCGCTATACATTTGATTATTCTAGGTACCTCATATAAATGGAATCATATTGATACAATATTTGTTCTTTTGTGATTGACTTAATTCATTCAGCATAATGTCTTCAATGTTCATCAATGTTGTAACATATACCAGAATGTCCTTCCCTTTTAAGGCTGAATGGCATTCCCTATATGTTAGACCATATGGTCTTTATCCATTCATCCATCATTGGCCAATTGGGTTGTTTGCCCCTTTTGGTTACTACTGTAAATAGTGTGGTTATGAGCAATGAGGGAATAAATATACCCATGCTCAGACATAAGTGTTTGAATACCTGCTTTCAATTCTTTTGTGTTGATATCCAGGAGTGGAATTGCTGGATCATATGGTAGTTCTATTTTTAATTTTTTGAAGAACCCATCATACTGTTTTCCACAATGGCTGCACCATTTTTATATTCCCACTAACGTTACACAATTTTTCCTGGGCTGACTTACTGACTCACTTTCAATGAATATAATAAAGCAGAAGTGATGGGATGTCACCTCAACCAACATTAGGTTTTAAGAAGGCTTGTCATCCTAGCCAGTTTAGTTCAGTGGCTAGAGTGTCAGCCACTGAAAGTTTGATTCCCATCAAAGTCATGTACTTCAGTTGCAGGGCATGTACAGAAGGCAACCAATCGACATGTCCCTCTCACATGGATGTTTCTCTCTGTGTGTCTCTCCCCCTCCCTTCCACTCTCTCTAAAAAAATCAATAGAAAAATATCCTCAGGTGAGGATTAACAAAAGAAAGAAGAGGAGGAGGAGGAGGAGGAGGAGGAGGAGGAGGAGGAGGAGGAGGAAGAGGAGGAGGAGGAGGAGGAGGAGGAGGAAGAGGAGGAGGAGGAGGAGGAGGAGATTTGTCTAGAGCCCTCCTTTGGTTTGCTGACTCAAAGGAAGCATACTCCATGTTGTGAATTGTTGTAGGAGAGGTCTATGTGGCAAGAAATAAAAGTATCGAGCCAACAGCCAATAAGAACCAGATGCCTTCCAAAGACCACATGTGTGTGCTTGGAAGCAGGTCATTTCCCTATTGAGCCCTGAGATGATCACAGTCTGGTGAACACCTTGATTGCAGCCCTGTGAGGGACCTTGAGCCATGCAATGAAGCCATGCCCAGAGCCCTGACCCATGAGGACTGGCGGTAACAAGGATTGGTTGTTCTAAGCTCCAAGTGTGGGTATAATTTGTTATGTAGCAATAGATAGCTAATACATGGAGCTATATAAAAGATTATTAAACTGATGAACCAAAAGATAGATATAGAGACAGTAAAGCAACAAGCAGAATGTCAAATTACAGCGGGGAAGGGAGGAGGATCTGGGGGAGATAATAGATCAACTGAAGGACTTGTATACATGCATATAAGTACAACCAATGGACATAAAACTATGGGGAGGGAGGGGATATGGGGGAGGGAGGGAAGGGGGCAAAAAAAATCATTAAAATATGTAAAATAAATAAATAAATAAATTAATTAAAAATAAATAAATAAAAATAATAAAAAAAAAGAAAGAAAACAGGTTTGTATGTGCTTGTGAATAATCTCAGAGAGAAAAATCCAGAGAGAGCAGAGTGAGCTGTGGGAGTGACGCCCTTGGTGAGGGGTAAGGTCCTGTGTACAGGAGAAAGGATTGATTTTCAGCAGAAGCAGAAGCTCATCAACACAGTGAGAGTGAATTCACTGCAGAAATATCATTTGAAGTCTGTGGTCGTGAATTTAAAGTGAAGCCAGCAGGAAGTTTGTGTGATTTTTCTCCAGGCACGTTTAGCCGCATAGCTTTGGATATGGAGTAGGTGCAGCTGGATTTAACCAGGGCTTCTTTTTCCCAAGAGAGGATGGCAAAGCTAGAAGAATATTCTCATCAGTATTTGCTCTATACTACAACTCTTGTAGTTTATCATATATATAACAGTATGTAATATATATAGCATATATGTGTATATATCTATTTATTAAATAAGATTTATTTATTTTTGCCACTATGGTTCTAGATTTTTTTAAATGGTTTAGATAAAACACAAATAAAGCACTTACAATATATGTTGGTATAAATACTGCATATACTACCAAAAGGAACTTTGGCTACCTTTATTAATTCCATTGGGTTAAATCTGAAAGAAACATCAACTGAGTTATCAGCAGTTAAAGTGTGTATACATTTTGGGGGTACACACTGTATGTGTATATGTATGTGTGTGTGTATTAGGAGTATAATGGTTGGCCATGGATATTGATAAGGTAGAATCAATATGCTGGAGGTCCCAGTGGGTACAAAGGATTGTGGGAGTTGCGTACTTTAGAGAAAGATCTGAGAGGTTAGAGAATGGACACAAGAAATCAACAGTAGGAATGGAGTGCAGTTATAGGATGAGGCTACGTAAGGAAGGGACTGAAAGAGGGTGGAGGAGAAGGCCATTGGAGGACAGAAGTGCAAAGAAGTGAACCTCCAAGTTATCAGCAGGTGGTAAGGGGAGGGTGGACAACCTATATTGAAATAGCAACATTGAGGGGTAGGAAGAATAAATCAAGAAATTGTAAATAAAGAGGCTATTAATGAACATTTGTGTTTTATCTAAATCATTTAAAAAAATCTAGAACCATGGTAGCAAAAATAAATAAATCTTATTAATGTCAAACACTTTCTGCTTGGCAGCATTCTAAGTGCTTTATGTACATAAACTCATTTAATAATTCATCCTCACAACAACTCTATGAAGGAACTGGCACAGAGAGGCTAAGTAAGTTGCCCCACATCATATTGCAGTGGGCATTTGAGTCTGGGGTCCTTACTTCTCATCATTAAATATACTGCTTTCCTCTCCTCTCTTCACCAATTCCCTCTTCTCTAGAGTGTCCCTAAAGCACTAGGGCTTGTCCTACACAATTTGTCCCGTAAATATATTTTATCTTGATTTATTCATTGTCTTTGTTTATGTGCTAGTCTTGCCTCCACAACCAAGAGCTAAGATACAGCTGTAATTCTCACTGTCCTGTGCCTCTGATCCACATGCATGTACACACATACACACACACACACACACACACTCACACGCTCATGTGTGCACACACTTGCACATCCCTCCACTGTGCACTGAGCTGCATAGACAGGTGAGTGTCTTCCCAGGGGAGGTGGAAGAGGGCGGTGATTGTGAGCTGTTTGTAGAGAACTGTTTCCATCCGTTCAGCCCAAATCCTGGCTCTGCAGCCCTATATTGCTGAGTGACCTTGGGCAAATTCCTTTGCTTTGCTGAGCCTCAATTTCCCCATTTTAAAACGGGAACTCTAATAGCCCCTTCCTCATACAGCACTTGTGAAGGTGAGTATGAAAATCTAGCCTGGAGCAAATGTTCAATACAGATAATTATTGCTGCTGTTATTACTATTAGCATTTTCCTTCATGGATCACTCTCCCCACTTCCCCTTTTGGGACACTGGCTTTCCTATAATTCCTTGAATATGTTAAGTTCTTCCCTGCCTCTGGGCCCTTACATTTGCCCTGTCCTGTGTCTGAATTATTTTTGTTCTACATTTTCATGAGATAAGCTTCTTTGATTTAGGCCTTTCCTCTAATATCACCTCCTCCAAGAGACCTTCCCTGATTAACTTATCTAAAATTCACATGCCTGTGCCCCCACACACATTTCACTTTCTAACCATTATCTGCATAGCCCTCATCACTATCTGAAATTATTACATATATTGTTTGTTGTCTGCCTCCCTCCCTAGAATAAAGCTCTAGGCAATCTACAACTTTCTTATTCGTAGCTATAGTCCAGCTACCAGGCATAAGAAAACTCTCAATAAATCTTTGCTAATAAATGTTGAAAAAACAGTAACTGCTTAGAGTAAGACCACCACAGCCTGAGTGTTCACTCAGTGCAAAGCACTGGGCTAAGCCATTGATACGAATCACTTCATTCAATCTTCACAAGTAGCCTAAGAAACAGGTATGGTAGTGCCCAGGCTTACACAAAACACATAGGAGGGGCAGAGCAGCTAAGTGACGTGCTCAAGGTCACACAGTCAGCAAATTCAGGAGCCAAACTGCAAATCCACGCTTCTGGGGCAGTCTGTGGTCTTGACCGCCATGCGTTCCAGGTGAAAGACTTTTCTCCTGTCTTCCCTTGCCAGAACTTTCCCTCTCCTATTCCAACACAGTTGCTGTATCGGGCATGCAGATTGGCTGCCTGCAGGTCCACCAGGGAGCATCCTGGAAAAGACCCAACTTAGTTCCTTGGAAAGGAGCCCCAGCTGAGCTGGGAGCACCAGGCTCTGCAAGGCCACGGCTGGCATCTCCACATGTGGGTGATGATTCTGAGGGAAAGACACCAGGTGCAGCAGCTGCTAAGCCAAATATCTCAACCGGCTCATCCTTCACAGCCTACCTTCGCTGCCTCCCTACCTTCTGGCTGTCCCAGAATATTTGGTATTTCCAGAAGAAGCCCAGCTGCTTCTCTATCCCAGTGCCCCAAAATATTCTGCCCTTCCTGTCTCCTTGTCCTCAAGCTAACTCCTGCTCATCCTTTAAGACCCAGCTCAAGAGTCACCTCTTCCATGAAGCATTCTGTGATTTTCCCCAGGCAGATGGGACCGCTCCTCCTCTGCCTCCCCTCTCTGTGCTGCAGAGCAGGCGGTTAAGCAGGTCGGCTGGAGCCAGGTACACTGGGTTCACACGTTTGCTCCTCTACTGGTAAAGCTATGTGACCTCAGCAAGTCACTAAACTCCTCAACTGAAAGGGGGACAATAGTCTTGGTGTGAAGTGAGATAACCCAAGTGAAGTGCCTGGCACATGCCTGGTATATTCTGAGCCTTCCATAAACATCAGCAATGATCCTGTTTTTCTTAAAGAACATACCAGTCAGTATCGGAATTTGTGTCTGTTTTTCTCACTAAACTGTAATCTTGGGACACTGCCTTGTACCCCTAACCTTGACTGTCCCTGGAACACACTATGTGCTCCATAAAAGTTTGTGGAAGCACTATAATCATATCTAACTTCTCTCTCTCACTCTCTATGTATGTCTGTCTCTCCTTCCTTCCTCCCTTCTCGCGCGCGCTCTCTCTCTCTCTCTCTCTCTCTCTCTCTCTCTCTCTCTCTCTCTCTCTCTCTCTCTCTCTCATTGTTGGCAGAGCGCCAGAGTTGTCTTGTTGGGGTGAAAAAGTAATGATGGAGATGAGGTGGCAACCAAACCCTGTGGCCCTGGGCCCATCCTCAGCTACAGTCTTGGTTTTCTTCATCTCTCTTGCCTCCATCGCATCTATAATGTGGAAACCTTTTTTGGAATATAATTGCTGTAAGCAATTCAAAAAAAATCCAGGGCCCAGAAAAAAATGTTGGCTCCTCTTCACCTGGGTCATGCACCCAGATTACTTCCTGAGGATTTCCTGAGGATGTGTAATCAGATCCTTTATTGCCCTGCACTGGCAGGGCAGGAACAACAGTCACCTATAGGCTAAAGCTGGGGGTCAGGTTTCCACTTGACTTCCTGGGTATTTGGTGGTCACGATGATGAATGACTCTGTGACTCAAAAGTGCCACATTACCGTGGGGTTCCCTGGGCTTAGAAGGGAGACCCTTATTCCACACCCCCTGACTGCAAGGGGGTACCATCTTTCTACCCTTCTTGTTCTCTCTACCTATTTTTCCTACCATTTTTTATATTTACTTTGACTTGAAAGCAGGTCCTACTTTGAGCCAAGCTTCCCCTACATTAAGAAAGTACATTAGTGCCTTTATTTTCTCTTAAAAATAATCCTCTCATTACAAAGGCAATAAGTGGTCATTATCGGAAGTGTGGCAAAGGGGGTGGCATTTGGAAAGAATATTTAAATCACCCATAATCTCAGAGCCCTGAGAAAAATCACAACTAGCATTTTTTTTCACATCTGCTTAGATATACATTCATACATAATTAACGCTAAACTACATATTAAAGAGAGATGCATGCATATATTTAGATCTTGTGGCTTTCCATGATATGTTCCCATCATTTCTCTTTTCCCTGGCCACCACCATAAAAAGGAGAGCAGATGTTAATGTCCTGGGATTCTGCATACAGGAAAACCCAAGAAGTGCAGGAAGACCCAAAGAAGTAAATTCACTTTCTCAAGGTCAAGAGGGTTACTGGCACAACTGGGATTGGAGCCGAGGTCTCTTGGGTCATGGCCAAGCTTCTTTCCACTGAACTAAAAAAGAAAGCTGCCTCCGAGCCCCAAGGAGACGAGTCTTAAGTGTTGGTGCCAGATTTGTATAATATAGAATCAGAGTTCTTAGGCTGTTTACATTTTTTTACCCAAAGTCCAAAGATAGAAAGTGCTGAAATGTTTCATGAAGCAAATTTGAAAATGTACTGTATTCACTGAGGGAAATGAGAGAGACCCCCTGCCAAGGTCAAGTTCCTCTGACCTTGGCACTCTCATTTCTTTTAGTCAGGGTTTTAAGTTGTATATAGAAACATACTCACTCTCTTATTTTTTTACGCAGAAAATTAATTTATCCAAGGATGTTAGGTATATCACTGAATCTCCAGAAAGGCTAAAGAACCAGGCTTGGTAGTCACACAGCCAGGGACAACCAAACCTAGGGATGATTGTCAAATATTTGACAACCGTGTGACACAGGCTCCAGCTGATCAGAATAGTGGAAGGTGGTAAATAACCTCCACAGCTGTTCTAGAACATAATCACAGAATACCAGCCCTGACAAAACCCTATCTTGGAAGCACTCCAGTAGGGATACTGTATTAGTCAGATTTCTTCTGTAATAATGCCACATAACATATTATTCTCCAATCTCAACAACAAGCACTTTATTTTATCTTCATGAGTCAGTGTGGTTTGTTCACCTTGATGGGGCTCAGCTGGCTTAGCTGGAATTTGGGTTTGGAATTGGCCTGCATCAAGTACCCAGACGCAGTGACAATGGCTCCATGCAGCAGGCTCTTCTCATGGGGAGGGTGGAGGCTCCAGTAAAATGATGAAAACTAACCCTGCTTCTTAGACCCTCAGTCTAGATCACATGTGTCAAACACAAGGCCCGCGGGCCAAATCCGTCCCGCCAGGCCTTGCAATGTGGCCCGCACCGCGCTGTCATCACTGCACTCCGCTGCGTTTCCATCACAATGACAGTTTATGACTGTTCAGTAAACCATTCGGCCCGCGATTTAGGCTGGATTTTAGATTTTGGCCCCTTCTCTGATTGAGTTCGACACCCCTAGTCTAGATGGAATTAAGACACTGGGGCTCAAAATAAGTCATACCACCAGGCTCAAGGTGTATGGGTCAATGTAGACTTTACTACTGTCACAGGGGACACTGTAAGTCACATGACCAGTATGGATTCTATTATAGGGACACAGTGAAGAGTGGAGACAGTTGGTCTGGCTGGTGTGACTCATTGGTTGAGGGCTGACCTATGTATGAACCAGGAGGTCACAGTTCGATTCCCGATTGGGGCACATGCCCAGGTTTCAGGCTCAATCCCCAGTTGGGGGCGTGCCGGAGGCAGCCAATCAATGATTCTCTCTCATCATTGATGTTTCTACCTCTCCATCTCCCCTCCTCTCTGAAGTCAATAAAAATATATGAAACAACAATAACAACAAAAAATTGTTTAAGGAGTGGAGACAGTTACCTAGTCTACCATAGACCCACTGATGCTCCTTTCCCTCCTAGGGCACAGCTCTTTCAATGTATGACACTAATGCTGGGCACCAGATGTGACTGCTGGAACCTCTGTCCCTACCGCCTTTTGTAAACGGAGGTGTTTACCAGCATCCTAAATAGAATGGACTCCACCCAAAAATGGCTTTTCAGTTTCATTAGATTCCAGTTCATTACACAGAGCAAGTCCACTCCATTGACTACACCCTGTCTACCAAGGAGGCTGGAAGAGCAAGTTTCTGGCTGCTACCTAGGATAGGGATGGAGTTGATTGGAGAATTTCTCACACATAGGAAGGATGTTAAAGGTATTGGGCAGGTGGCCAGGGAGAATGGAACATGGCCACTACACCCATCTTCACAGTAGATGTCAGGGAATTCAGGGAGATGTGAGAATCCAGCAAAGCCCTAGAGTAGGCCATTCATCTGCGACTTCCCCCACATTCTCATTTCCCTGACTTTCCAGTTCCCTGAATTCATCCTCCTATCCTTACATCTGCTCTGCCTTTTTCACTCTGATGATTATCCAAACAATAGAATATTACTCAGCACTAAAAAGAAATGAGCTACCAAACCATGAAAAGTCATGGAGGAACCGTAAATGCATATTAACAATCCACTCAGTGAAAGAAGCTGATTGGAGTAGGCTCCTACTGTTTGATTTCAACTACATAACATCCTGGAAAAGGCAAAACTATAAAAACAATAAAAAGATCAGTGGTTCTGGAGGGAAAGTGCTGCATAGGCTGAGCACAGAGGGTTTTAAAGACAGTAAAGATATTCTGGGTGAGATTATGATGATGAATAGATGTCATTATGCATCAGGCTAAACTCATAGAACATACACCACCAAGAGTGAACCCTGAGGGAAACTATTGATTATGATGTTTCAGTGTAGGTTTATCTTTGGTAAAAATGTAGCATCCGTGTGAGTGATGTTGATATTGGAGAGGGTTATGTATGTATGGGAGAAAGAGGTATATGGGAAATCTTTGCTCCTTTCTCTTTAGTTCATTGCAAACCTAAAACCGCTCTTTTCAAAAAAAAAAGTTTTCTTTAAAGGAAGAATATTTACTTATAAATATCTTATAATTTAGTGAGAAAAACACATACATGAACAACCAACATATCCATGGCAGAATAAAATAAATCTGGGGAAAAATAGTGTAGGCAAAGTGTTGGGAGCAAGAAGAATTACCAGACAGATTACAGACTGTCCTGTTAAATTTTATTTTCAGATAAATAGCAAATTAAATTTTACTGTATGTCCTATGAAATATTTGAGAAATACATTATAAATCACCCATTGTGTATCTAAAATTAAATTGCACTGGGTCTCTTATGTTTTTAATCTGCTAAATCTGGCAACTCTAAACTTGGGAAGGTCAAGGGAGGCTCCAGAAGGAATTGACATTTGAACTACGCCTGGAGGAATAAATTCTAAGAGTAGAATTTCAATAGCTGGATTATTTAAGACTATTCCAGGCTGAGGAGACAGCAAGAACAAAGGATGAAAGATGGAAAATGTCTGGCATATCTTAGTCACTACGCATTACAGTTTGGCAATTCATCTAATGTGACTACCCTGTTGGCGGATCTAGTTAATATCGATCCTTGAGAAATGGACAGCCATGTTGCAAAATTCGAAAACTAGAAGCTGAGATCCTTTGGGTTGTGTCCATCTAACAGCTGTCCTGAAAGACCATTAAGTCAGAAAGTGGAGAGTTTCAAGAAAGGGGGTATAGTACTAAAGTAGAAACTTTCTATTCTAAGAAGAACAGGAAGTGCCAACCTATACCCTTTTTTCCCCCTTTTCTTTCTTTTCTTTCTTTCTTTTTTTTTTTGCAAGATAATCATTGTAGATACTACTTGCAGGTTCTGCTCAGCTCCTTCACCAACAGCAATGATTCTCAACCTTTTCTAATGCCGCAACCCTCTAATACAGTTCCTCATGTTGTGGTGACCCCAACCATAAAATTACTTTCGTTGCTACTTAATAACTATAATTTTTAAAAATATATATATCTTATTGATTTTTTTTTACAGATTGGAAGAGAGAGGGATAGAGAGTTAGAAACATCAATGAGAGAGAATCATCCATCAGCTGCCTCTTGCACACTCCCTACTGGGGATGTGTCCGCAACCAAGGTACATGCCCTTGACCGGAATTGAACCCGGGACCTTTCAGTCCGTAAGCCAATGCTCTATCCACTGAGCCAAACTGGTTTTGGCCATAACTGTAATTTTGCTACTGTTATGAATATCTGTGTTTTCTTATGGTCTTAGATGACCCTGCTAGTGGGTCTCAACCTGTAGGTCGCAACCCACAGGATGAGAACCACTACTGTAGAGACTAAGAACATTGGAAAATGCATATATTTACATTATGATTCATTAACAGTAGCAAAATTACAGTTATGAATATTCTGTAGATTCTATGAAGTCTCTGTCACCCTCCCCAGAGTTGATTGGGCCATCTATGAATATGTGACTCATGCTGAGCCAATCAGCATTCACAAAACCCTAGGTATGTGGAATGGAGACTAGAAGACTCTAGTTTCATTCTGAATTAGTCTCTTGAAAGGTGGAGATTTACAGTTATTGACCATCGCTGTCTATTACAGCAAAGTTTTATTCCCCTGTTGGCCTCAAAAACTTTGCTCACTGGTGCAAGGGGACTGGAAGCTCGAAGCCTGGAGTCTTCTTTTTGTGAAATTGATTACCATAGGTTGGAAAGTTCTCAGAAAAATTGATATAGTGTCTTACTGTGAAATGTGCAGATAGGCTTACTTTTCTTTGTTCTTCACAAATCATTCCTTAGCCCATGTCCAGGTTGGTCTGGGCCCTTGCTCAAGGGGCTGGCTGCAGCCTACTCTCTGGATACATGAAGCCCCCTCCTCCACATTTATCCTCTGGAACAAGAGCAGTGATGTATCCTGATCCCTAGGAGCCCATCTGCGCTGTGGCTGCTCTCAGCTGTGAGGGCTGCTGTTTCCATTATTGATAAGGAGGCGGAGAGTCTGAAAGGTCAACGCAGGGAGCCTGCCTCTTGGCCACGCACACACGTCTGGCCCTGTGATTCTAGTTTGGCAACTTTGGGATTTAATGAGACTATCTTGGGCTCGACCTAGTTTTTCTTGGTCCTTTGGAATTCCCACAGAAAAGAATTCCGCAGACTTATCAGGTGAGCTCCTTCTGTATAACATTAAAATTAATTGGCTACAGTGTCTTGTACTCATGAATAGCGGTCATGGAGAAAAAAAATGCTAAGGCTTAATACTAAGGAGTGGTTTCTGTAAACTTACTGCCTAGACGTGACCTTGAGGCCTATCGAGTCCTGTAATTGTGGACAGAGGATGCTTTGAATGAGAGAAAGGCAAAGGCCGGAAAGAGAGGATTCACTGGTTTCCTGGGGCAGGGAGCAGGAGTGTTTGATGTAGGGACCTGGAGTCTCTCCCCTGACACTCTGCAGCATCCCTCTGAAACTAGATCCTATTTCAAAAGTCCTCATTAAGGAATCTCACTCCAGTATTGTTTACAGTAGAAACTCCAAACTAGGGAGGATGTAACCAATCTCCAAATTCCCCAAGGTGCTGGAAGAAATGATTTTCACCGCTGGAGCCTAGAAAGGCCGAATCCACAAAACGGGCAAACCCGGTTACATAACCAGCTCAACCAGACTCGCCATGGTGGCACCATGCATTAGTCCTGAATGATCAGCTCATCCCAGAGTTAGTGCTCCTCTAACTGACAAAATCTGGAAACGGACTTGATTAAAGAGATAAAATGGACCAAAACTACCTTTTGGGTAATAACAATGATATCTGTTGTAAGGAAAAAGCCCCAGTTCTCTGAACCAAAAGTAATCTCTCATCCATGTCCATGTTTAATCCCTTTCTGGGATGATAGGGATTTTTAATTATTTCTATTTCGTGTGTGAGATTCATCTGACGTTCCATTTCTCATACCAGAACCCAGAGAACAATGGTAATTTCCCACTTTGTAAAGCTCTCTCTCCCTTTTCACCCTGCTCAAAGGCAGTTGTTTTCAACGTCGAGTGTCTTTTGCATAAATGAGTGTTCCTTGCGCTATTATAGATGGCTCTTTCGAAAAAGGTACCATGGGTTGACTCTAGCTACACCAGAGAAACAGTCTCTCTGTATGGAGTTACATCTCTCCAGGGGCCAGTGCTCAGTGTTGTATAAACATGACCACAAATCCAGCACGTAATCAACTGTCCATTATGTGTCTGTACATTAGACAGGAAAAGCTTTCTAAATTATCCATAAATCAGTGGAACAGGGCAGTGCAGAAGTGAACCACACATATTTAGTCATCCATGAGCTCCCAAGGAGAGGAGCTTCAGGAGGAAATGGCCCGGCAAAATTCCCAGGAGGAAAATAACCCCAGAATATCAACAGGCACCCCGCCTTAGCTTAGGAACTGGCTATAAGGTATAAGAAGAGACTTCTCAAGGCAGAGGGAGCAAGTAGATGGTTGTCTTAAGATAATCGTGCTCATTAAGAACCAGACTGAAGAAAAATACATCTGGGTTCACATACCGGCTCCACCTTACACTAAGCGTGTGACCAGAAACAAGTTACTGAACCTTGCTCTGCCTCGGTTTCCTCCATTATCCACCTAATAAAGTTATTAAACAGTTAAATGAGATATTGATATCAGCCACTAATTCTTCCAGCTAAGAAACACTAACCACTCTAGGTCCTTCAATCAATAGGAATTTAATATAGGAAATAAGTAATACAGGAGGCCACATTGCTGAGACACCCATAGATGCCCAGCTTAGAGATTAGAATAGAGGCGCATTGTTAGGGCTGGAGGGGCAGGTGGAGGCTGTCCTGCAGGGGCTGAGCTGGAGCCATAGAGGAGATGCCACAGGATGCAGAGGGGACGGGGGAAATACTCTGGTCTCTTGGGAATTCTGTCTTCCAGTTTTCCATCGGAACCTCCTACGTGTGGGCCTCCCCAGGGGGCTGTAGGATCAAGAGCCCAGGAAATGTAGTTCCCTGACAAGCAGAGCAGGGAGAAGGCAGGGACTGCCTCCTACCCTTGACAAGAATGTATAGTTTTGTGGTTATTGTATAACCCCACCACCTCCCATCAATATCATCAAATTTACTTTTTTTAAAATATGGATATTTCATAACCAACCCAGCAGAACTGAGAGCCCCTGGCACCTCTATTGTGGGCCTGAATTGCCATTTCCCACAGAAAAGAACAAGGTGTCTTGGAGAAATGGCTGATTCTTTTTTTTTTCTTCCTTTTTATTGAATTTATTGGGGTGACATTGATTAACAAAATGATACAGTCTCAGGTGCACAATCCCACAACATATCATCTGTACACTGCATTGTGTGTTCACCACCCCAAGTCAAGTCTTCTTTCATCACCATTTATTCCCCCTATACCTTCCTCCACCTCCCCTTCCCTACAACCTTCCACCCCCTTGGCAATCATGGACAGTTGTCTGTGCCAATGAGTTTTGAGAAATGGCTGATTCTAATCTTAAAATATGTAGATGAGCCTGGAACATTTTGTTATTCCAAAAAAATTTTTAAATCTATTAAAGACAATTGGACCATGTCTTTAAAGGATTCAGAAGCCAACTCTTAAGAGTTCCCCGCTAGTCAAATGGGACAATGTAAGCATCAAATGATATCTTATTGCACAGAATTTTAATCAACAGATTTAAAATTCAAGGTGGGACAAAAGTAGGTTTACAGTTGTGAGTATGTGAGTTTATTCTTGTAATTATTGTCTACTAATTATTATTGTATTATTTTCCATATGAACAACTGCAAACCTACTCTTGCCCTACCCTGTATATCAAATATATTAAAATTCATGAGTTTACAATGATACTAAGAGAGGGAAAACCCTCATTGGTCACCTTTGAAGAATTCTAGGGAACCAGTTGCTATGAGCTGAATTGTGTCCCCCTAAAATTCATGTTGTAATCCTAATTCCTAAAATTCTTGTTTTAATTCTAATTTCCTGTACCTCAGAATGTGAGAGTATTTGAAGACAGGGCCTTTAACAAGGTAACCCACGTTAAATTAAGTCATTGAGGTTATGCTAATCCAATATGACTCATGTTCTTATAAGAAGAGTTTAGGAACTCAGCACTGGCCTGTTTTGCTCAGTGGTTAGAGTATCAGCCTGTGGACTGAAGGGTCACAAGTTTGATTCCCTGTCAAGAGCACATACCTTGGTTGCAGGTTCCCTAGCCTCCGTAGGGGTGAGTGTGGGAGGCAGCCAGTCAATGTTTGATGTTTCTCACATTGATGTTTCTCTCTCCCTCTTCTCTCTCCCTTCCACTCTCTCTAAAAGTCAGTGAAAAAATATCCTTGGGTGAGAATTTAAAAGAGAGAGAGAGAGAGAAAGAGAGAGAGAGAGAGAGAGAGAGAGAGAGAGAGAGAGAGAGAGAGAGAGAGAGAGAGAGAGAGAGATCAGGACTCAGACCCACAGTGGGAACACCATCTGAAGACACAGGGAGAAGATGGTCATGTACAAGCCAAGAAGAGAGGCCTCAGAAGAAACCAACCCTGCCGACACTGAATCCTGGACTTCCAGCCTCCAGAACTGGGAGGAAATGGACTTCTGTTGTTTAAGCCATCCAGTCTGTGATACTTGCTGAAGAAGCCCCAGAAAACTACTGCACCAGCTCATTGTTGGCAAGTAAAGGGAAAGGGTCAGCATCTAACCTGCCTTTCTTAGATAAACATACCTCAGAGTAACCAATACTTGATGAGAAAAAGTTTCTCTTTATGGATAGGAAAGGGTGAAAGAATTTTTAATCACTATTTTTCAAAGTCTTCATTTCAAGGTACAATGATTCTAGGCAAAGTCATCAATAGCAACTCCCATCACAAAAAAAGGGGCCATCTGATATCACAGCTCCTAATGGAAGTATACAATGCCATCTGTACATCACTTTTTTGCCAAACTCAAACCTAAACTAGACCAGTTCTCTACACCTACCTACTAATTCACAGAAAATACAAGGGACAGAGGAACATGCTGAAAAACAGCAGAGGGATGTGATCACCACAAGTGACCTGCTTCATTGTATTTTTCCTCAACAAAAAAAAACTGCAAAAACTGAAAAATGAGAGATTATATCTGTAGATTATGAAAGGCTTACGGTACTCTTCTAGCAAGTTCCATTTGTAGATTCTATTTCAAGTAAATCAATTTTTAAAAAATTATGAGACAAGCAGGGAAATGAACACTGACTGGATATTTAATATTTAAGAATATTTTTATATTTAACATGAAAGACTATTTTAGGTGTCTTAGTGGTTTTATGGTTATGTTTTATAAAAGTGTTTATCTTTTTAGAGCCATATTGAAATATTTATGGAGAAATGATATGATGTCTGGGATATGTGTAAAGATAATCTAATGTGGGAGACAAAGGAAGCAGGTTATAGATGAAATCCATTTCTCCACAGGCTGAGTGTCATGAAGCTGGATGATGGATACATGGAGGTTTGTTGCATTATTCTCTCAACTTTTGTGAATGCTTTATGTTCTCAATTACAAAATGTGTGTGTGTGCATATGCGTGTGTATGTGTGTTTAAAGAGTATGTTTTAATGTTGCAGGTTATCAAACAGAGGCAAACATTTACTAGTAATTTCAAGAAATGTGAAAAAATATACCTTTTTGGCCTACTGAATTAGCAACTATTTTATTTTTATGGTAATTTCTAAGGTTAGTGAAACAGACACTTGCATGCATTGTAGCAGGATTGCAAAGCAGTAAATACAACACTTTGAAAGGCAAGTTTGTAGTATGTGGTAAGAGTATTGAAAGAACCACTTCTACCCTGTTTAGAAGAGAGACATCTTTTTTATGTCTGCACTCTTTAAATCAGTAATTTCATAGAATAGTTCCACAAATATGTTCATCACACCATTATTTATAATGGGAAAAACACTAGAAACCAAACATAGATACAGAACCAGGTAAAATTAGTTAGAGTAAACTATTATTGGCAATTAAAATGTTTTAAGAGTCTCAAGGCAAGGCTGATGCTACGATAAATTTTTTTCCAAAGATAGGAAGAAACATTTTATGATTACAACCGATGGCACATTGGATTTTTCCAGAGGGAAGAGAGAAGGATAGATGGATGGATGCATAACAATGTGACAGCGATCCTCCTCTCTTGGTGGAGTTTTGTAACGACCCCTACCAATAACAGACTGGCATGCTGCCATTGGCTCCCCAGACTGGCTCCTAAAGGACTCCTACTGCTTCTCGTGAGACCAATGGCCTTGGAATCCTGAACCAGCATGTAGATGCCTACCGTGTCCTGAAGTCCATGTTGGAAAGACTGGCCAGACCACAAAGACAGGGAGGAAGATGCCTCTGGTGTCACAGCTGCTTGAGTTTCCAAGCCTAACTCCTAAGTGCAGAAGCCACTGAGAGAGTCTAGCTGTAGCCCCAGCTGAGGCCACCACGTGAGCAAGCCCAGCCAGCACTACCAGCTGAGCCGCTCCTGAGTCCCCAACCAGCAGATGACGCATAGCTGCTGCCATTTTATGGCACCAAGTTTGTGTGTAACTTCTTCCCAACAATAGGTAACTAATATGTAAGTATATAAAATATGTAACTATACTGTATAATATAAAAGCAAAAAATACATTAAAAACACACATACAAGAAAACGATACCCCCCACCCCCAAATATTACTAGTAATCATCTTGAGTGGGATTTTGTGTGTCTGTTCTTCCTTCTCCTTCTTTAAGAAGTTTTGGAATGACCATATATTTCCTTGAAAAACTGAAATTAAATTCCCTGTCGAAAAGCATTTCACTGTGACTTTTAGGCATCCCATTCCTTCAGTCAAGTTCAAGGGTTCCCACCAGGGCTTTCTGAGGATCACGTGCAAGTGCATGAAACTAAATGCAGCTGATACCTTGAGCGGGACAACAGCCCATCTCATCCAGTCCCCCCTTCCACCGCAGCTGCTCTAACTCTCCCCTAGGCTTGCCCATGGAATGGTAGTCCAGCTTTCTGTGAACTAAAAGTCTCCATGCAGAGGATTTGTCTCAACTAGAGCTAGTTCTTTCCACTTTCAAGCTCTGATGACAGAAAGTCTTTCCTTCTAATGAACCTAAAAGTGTCTCGGTGGAGCTTCTGCACACTGGCCATACTCATGAACTATTCATGAAGTCCTCGGCGATGCCTGCTATGGGCCATGCATTGTTCTAGGCCCTGGGAAACAACAGAGAACAAGGCAGATGAAATCCTACTCCCAAGGAACTCAGATTTTTTTTTTTAATTGTATTTCATTTGTTGTTTTTTTGTTTGTTTGTTTGTTTTCATCGAGGAAGGGAGAAGGAGAGAGAGATAGAAACATCAATGATGAGAGAGAATTATTGATCAGCTGCCTCCTGCGTATCCTACACTGGGGATGGAGCCTGCAATCCAGGCATTACCTGACAGGGAATCGAGCCCATGACCTCCTGGTTCATAGGTCAACCCTCAACCGCTGAGCCACACCAGCCTAGCGGAACTTAAACTCTTAGTGGGGGAGATGCACAATAACTAAATAATATCAAAGCAGGGAGTACTACTATGAAGAAAATAAATCAAGGTAGGAAGTAGCGAATGAAGGGGGTATGGTTTTTAAAAAGGGTATTCAGGGAGGGCCACCCTGGGGAGGCGACCTTTGAGACATAACTGAAGTGACGAAGGGAACCTAGTGGATATCTGAGGGAAGAACATTCCAGGTGAAGGGGCATCAAAAGGGAAGTCCTGAAGCAGACACATGCTTGGTATATCTGAGGAACAACATAAAAGGCCAAGATGGCTGAAGGGTGGTGAATACGGGGAACAAGGTGGGAGAATGAGGTCAGGGAAGAGTGGAAGCGCAGATCATAAAGGCCTGGAAGGCCATGGGCTGGGTTTTATTCTGAGAGTAATGGCAAAGCACTGGAGCTTCTCAGAGAGGGATGACAGGAGCTGATTGATTCTTTCACTGCCTCGCCGGGGCTGCTATGTGAGAACAGGAGGGGGATGGAGAAGAGGGAGGAAGGGAGGGCAGGTGGGAGGTGGCTGTAGCTGTCCAGGCAGCAAATGGGTTAGAAGTGGCTGCATTTCGAATGTATTTTATATGTGGAACCAACAGAACTTGTTGGATTAGAGGCAGGTGTGAAAGTGAGAGGAGAGTCAGCCATAACTCCAAGTCTCTTTTAAACAAGCAATCTTATGTCAATGAATGTGTGTGTGCCATGGTGAGGACACGCCTATGAATGAGGCATGGTTGGTTCCTGTACTCCCTGAAAGAGACAGACACGTTCTTAGGCCATCTTAACACATGGAGACCTAGGCCAGTGGTCGGCAAACTCATTCATCAACAGACCCAAATATCAACATTAAAAACGATTGAAATTTCTTTTGAGAGCCAAATTTTAAAACTTAAACTTCTTCTGACGCGACTTCTTCCAAATAGACTCGCCCAGGTCATGGTATTTTGTGGAAGAGACACACTCAAGGTGCCAAAAAGCCACGTGTGGCTCACGAGCTGCAGTTTGCCGACCACTGGCCTAGTCTATTAGACACAGTAGTTAGGCTAAATGTTAAAATGAATATGCTTGGGGACCCAGGAAAAGGGCAGCCGGACTTTCTGAAGGAGAAATACTCGTGTGAGACTTGGCTGGTTAGGGTTGGCTGGGGAAGATCTTACCTGGAAGCAGGAATCTGAGGGAGGTGTCGAGGGAACAATAGGCACTGGGTAACCTAGAACCTAGCATGCAAGATGGGACACGGAAGGAAATGAGGTGGGAGAGGCCACAGAGAACTGGTGGAGAAGAGTTGAGGCCTTTCTAAGGAGCTTGGGTTTTATCCTGAAGTCAGCGAGGGCCCACAGGTGGGCATGAAACTGAGGAGATCGGATGCGAGAGGTGAGCCTCAGGAAAATTATTCTGGCAGCCCCAGTACGGAGAAAGCAGTCAAGGTCAGACCAGAGGCCAGTGTGGAAGCTGTAAAGCAGTCCAGGGAAGAAATGCTAACAGTAGATAAAGGCAAAAAAAAAAAAAAAAAAAAACAGAGGGAAGATGTGTTTTACAAAATAGAAAATATAATGAGGGCAAAATGCTAAGTGAATTTAGACAGAGAAAGACAAATACTGCATGATATCACTTCTTTGTGGAATAAGAAGGAGGAGGAGGAGGAGGAGGAGGAGGAGGAGGAGGAGGAGGAGGAGGAGGAGGAGGAGGAGGGGGAGAGCCAAATGCATAAATACAGAGGATAGGTAGTTACCAGATTGGGAGGTATAGGAGAAAGGTGTGAAGGTGATCAAAAGGTTTAAATTCCAGATATAAGATCAGTAAGTCCTGGGAAGCGATGTTCAGCAGGGTTCCTGTAGTTAGCAACGCTGTGTTGTTAAGAGAGTAGATCTTAAAAGTCCTCATCCTAAGAAAAAACAAAGTATCGATAACTGTGTGTGCTGATGGATGATAACTAAACTTATTGTGATAACCATTTCACAATATACACATATATCAAATCACCACATTGTAATAACAGATCGCCATAACTTATACAATGTAATACATCAACGTTTTTCTTGATTTAAAATTTTTTTTAAATGAATAGAAGGCCAACTGAGCATGTCTTAATGACTGATTGGATGTCGGGTTGACTGAATGTGGTCTAGGATGGTTCCAAGTTCCCAATATGGGTGGGGAAAGCAATGGGTGAACTTGGATATATCCAGTTTGGATTTCCTGAAGGACACACCCCAGTGGCTGGTACTGCAGGCGGTCAGATATGGAAGTCTGAAGTTCAGGGGGAAGGTCAGGGCTGGAAATAGATATGTGTCCCTGTCATTTTCTCCCTTGGGGCTCTACAAATCAAGTCTGATTTGCTTTTCAGATGGAGGTCCTTTAAATACTTGAGGACAGTCAACATCTTTCAACTCCACCCCACTGAGCTGCCTGGAGGCTAAGCAGCCTTGGCTCCTCCCATCACTGCCCCCTTGGGGGGCGGTCAAGCCTTGTGGTTGACACTCATGCTGCTCAAAGTGTGGTTTGTGGACCAGCAGCATCACCTGGGAGCTGTGAGGAATGTAGCATCTCCAACTCATCCCAGATCTACTGAGTCAGAATTTGCATCACAAGAGGATCCTCCCCCTACCACCCCCATACTCCTCCATGATTCAGGCAGGGCACACTGGACTCATATTGCCAGGGTTTGAATCCTGGGCCTGATGCTTATGAGCTGTGTGTGGGCAGATTATTTAACCACTCTGTGCCTCAGTTTCTTTTTCTATCAAATGGGAATAATTTCAGGACTTACTCCATAGGGATATTATAAAGGCTTAGGGAAAGCACTTCATACAGTCAGGCACTAAGTAAGTATGAGGTTATTAAATAGGACACATCTTCAGCCTCCTTATTGCACTAACCAGCCTTCTTGGAATTGTCTCTAAGTTGTCTATGCCTCTTTTATAGTAGATCACCCTGAGCTAATCACCACCACCGACTGTGGGTAAGCAGAACTAGTTCATTCCAGATGCTCACTTTTATATGATAGAATAGAGCCAACAGCATATAAGGGGTAAGAATTGAGCTAGGGAGCCAGGCTGTCCGCATTTGAATCCTGTCCCTACAACGTAGAAGCCAGACAGTTTTGTACAAGTCATTTAACCTCTCTGTGCCTGCTTCCTCATCTACAAAAGTGAGATGACAATCTTACGTCATAGGGTTATTTTGAAATTTGCATGACTCAAAACAGTAGAATAGGGCTTGGAGCACATAAAGCATTCATTAAATGTGATCATCAGTAAAGTCTTCATATGATACACTTCACAAAATCATGACGTTTTAGAGGTCCAGAAAGCGTGAGAGAAGCCACACCAGTTATAGAGGCGGGGGCTTAGAAACCAGGCCCTTTGACTCAGGTCTGCGACCCCTCCTCACAGCAGGTACATCACAGGTTATTGGAACGGGGTCCTCATTGTGCACTGCTCAACCTGCACAACTATGTAAGGTAGACCTGCCCTTTCTGTATTCAGAGCATCAGCATCTAGCCTAGCCCAAGCCGGTTTGGCTCACTGGATGGAACATCAGCCTGGGGACTGAAGGGTCCCAGGTTCAATTCCTGGTCAAGGGCATGAACCTCAGTTGCAGGCTCAACCCCTGGCCCTGGTCGGGGTACATGCAGGAGGGGTGCAATCAGTCAATGTGTCTCTCTCACATCAATATTTCTCTTCCTGTGTCTCTCCCCATCTCTTCCACTCTCTCTAAAAATTATAAGAAAAATATCCTCTGGTGAGGATTTAAAAAGGAAAAAAAAAAAAAAAAAGAATCTAGCTGCCTACACATGGGGTGTGAAGGGAGAGGAGGCCTACTGTCCATACGCACAGGATTTTTTAGGTTTTTGTTTTCCCAAGGAGTTTATTTGGGCAGACCCAAATAAACAGGGAGGTGCTGGGCCTCTTGGTGGTGAAGCCTGGCTTGTGCTGGAGACGAAGGACCCAGTGAGGCAACAGGAACTTGATCTTGGAGTCGTGGTGCTTGAAGGCCGGTGGGCACTTGCTGGCCAAGATCTCCTTCCTCCTCCTTTATTATCTGGATTGAGCGGGCCCGGGGCAGGTCTTGGTACTCCCAGTCATGTCGCAGGTGCCCCTGTGGGAGTCGTAGTGCAGCCAGATGCCAAATTCTTCAAGGGAGGGGGTGTTTCTCGAACACCTACTCACAACAGATGATTTCCCCTGAAGATTTCCTCATCTTCTCCAGTTGAGACACAAAGTACCAGAAACCAGACTTCACAAGGACATGGTCAGTGCAAAGATGTGCATGTGGCAGAGGGGCGGCTGCTGTACTTGGGAGTGTACTGGTGCACTATGCCCAGCCTTCATGGCATTCTCTCCATGTCCCCTCCCCACCACCACCACCACCACCACCACCACCACCACCCACCCCACCCCCCGCAAAAAAAAAAAAAAAAAAAAAAAAGGTTAGACTCACAGAATCCCAATGTCTTTGGATTTTGCTTCAGGTCAGTAGTGAGTTCTGTAATTATGATTTAAGTGCAGAGTTAATTTCAGTGAGCAATAATCTTGACTTTTCCCCCTCCTTATTGCCTTAAGTCTTGAAAAAATGTTGATGGTAGGGATTTTGTCTGGGAACGTGGTGCTGAATATATTAATTTCTTCACCTTCTGTAAGCGCCAGCTAAGTGGCAAAGGCATTCTCGTCTCTTTTTGGTGGGCTGGGGTGCTGCTGTGTGGTTTGATTTGCTAATGCACCACCAGAAGCAGGGTGCTATGCTGGGAGCAGTGGAGCAACCATGAGTGGGTGTGACAGCAGGACTGTGGATGTCACCTGCTGGTGAGCATCCGAGTTGTCAGTCCCACACTCTTCCCCAAAATCTGATTTAGTCAGAGAGTTTACGGTCTAAGAGCTGGCATTTGGAGAAGCAGATGATTCTCACAAAGAGCCTTCATTCGAAGAAACACAGTGTATCATGTAGATTCAGGGACTAGTCTTTGGGGTTAGGTCAGGATCGATTTCCTTGTGAGATCTTAACCTTCGAAGCCTTGGTTCCCCTTAGCATGTGCCAGCATGGAAACCGCCTCACCAAATTGCTGGGAGGACTGATGAGATAAAGCACACAAAACACAAGCTTTGTGCCTCGACACTCTGTGAGCTCAGGAAAAGTAAACTCACTGTTCTTGGAAAAGCAGGGCAGCCTTTAGGAGATAAGCACAGATGTTGGAATCCAACAGAACTGGTTTCAAATCCTGTCCCTCCATTTATAAAGTGTGTGACCTTGGTTTCCCATACTATTAAAAAACAGAACAGCCCTGATTGGTTTGGCTCAGTGGATAGAGTGTCGGCCTGTGAACTAAAGGGTCCCAGGTTCGATTCCGGTCAAGGGCATGTACCTTGGTTGCAGGCACATCCCCAGTAGGGGGTGTGCAGGAGGCAGCTGATTGATGTTTCTCTCTCATTGATGTTTCTAACTCTCTATCCCTCTCCCTTCCTCTCACCATAAAAATCAATAAAATATATTTTTTTAAAAAGAAGAATGGGACTTATACAGTCCTCTATCATGACATTATAAGGATGGAGACAACAGGAGTCCAAAGGCAAACACAATGCCTGGTGTAATCACTAATGCTACCCCCCAAATGTTTCCAGCCCCTTGAATGTGGCTCTTCCACAAAATACCACAGCCTGGGCGAGTCTATTTTGAAGAAGTGGCATTAAAAGATGTTTAAGTTTAAAAAATTTGGCTCTCAAAAGAAATTTTAATCGTTGTACTGTTGATATTTGGCTCTGTTGACTAATGAGTTTGCTGAACACTGACCTAGCCCCTCCTGTCTAATATACCTGGTATATAGTAACCTCTTCAATTATTACCAGCCATGATTATTATAATCTTTGTCCATCAGTGGCTAATGGCTTAGATAGAGCAGAAGCAAGACTTCAAAAAAATGAAATGTTAAGTAATATACTTTCATTGCCTATGAGAAGTGCAAAATATTCTAGAAGGCAGTGAAGAGAATGAGACTGGCCTGCAATAATTAGGAAAGGTCTGGTTTCATAAAATGCAAATTTACTGAGACTTTAATTTCTGTTCTATCTAAAGTAAAAAGAAATTTAATTCCTGAATTGTCTTGTCATATAACCTGGACCTTGAGTTCTTAGGAAGAATCTTGAATTAAAAAGTTAAGCAATTATAGCCACCAGGACCTCCCAGAGTATTACCTGCTCTTATTAAATCTCAATTTCCAAAACAGATGTCTTCCATTTAGGCTTTTCATTAATGGGGGTGGGGGGTGGAGAAGGAAGGAAGGAAGGAAGGAAGGAAGGAAGGAAGGAAGGAGGAAGGAAGAAAGAAAGGAGAATGGCTGTGGAATAAATAGGTGTTTTGTCCTTTCTTTTTTCTACATATATGTTTTTTATTGATTTCAGAGGGGAAGGGAGAGGGAGAGATAGAAACACCAATGATGACAGAGAGTCATTGACCAACTGCCTCCTACACACCCCACTCTGGGGATTGAACTTGCAACCCAGGCATGTGCCCTGACCAGGAACCAAACCGTGACCTCCTGGTTCATAGGTCCATGCTCAACCATTGAGCAACACAGTCTGGGTGTTTTGTCCTTTCTTACAGATGGCATTTCTCCCCTGGTTTGATGCTCGCTGGGCTGTTGTCTGCTATCCTAGGAGGTCTAGGTAGTAGGATCTCATGAGAACGCTGCTGCCGGGGAAGCTGTGACTGTGACAGGGACCACAGCTTCCAGCAGCAGACACCAGCAGGAGACACCAAAAACCGGGTGGGAGCAGCCGGAGCCCAGAACCTCAGAGTCGCCTCTGTGAGCTGCGGGAGGACACCGACCATGTGCAGAGACCCCTCCCCACCACCACGGGGCTGCCTCAGCTCCCGCTTGCACCAGATGCCATCCTAGGAAGGAATAGTGTGAGGGGAGAAAATACCCACGACAGAGGTTTGAGCTCCTAATTGATGAAGCAAACTGATGAGGTACCGAAAGAGAATTTCCCCGGAGAATGAGAACTCAGGAGTCAGGTGGGATGAGTTTTAGAAAACTAAAGCGCTATGTTTCACACCTGAATAAATGTGATCCCACCATACATTTACTTATCATCATATGCAGCGGCATTATGATGCGAATACGGTCCCCACATTCAAATAAGCCTGGGAAAAACAAACCCACCAGCCATGTGGCTCTTTTCTTGCAAGATGCTAAGAGAGCATTCATCCATTCGGTTAATTCTCAAATTGCATCAGAATCATCTGGAAGGTTTGCTAGAATAGTGATTACTGGGCCCATGCCCAGAGCTTCTGACTCAGTGAACCTGGGGTGGGGCTTAGAAGTTACATTGCTAACAAATTCCCAGGTGATGCTGACGCTGCGGGTCCCAGGAACCCACTTTGAGAACCACTGCACTGATTCATCTAAACCTGGTGTTCAATGAGGCCTTTCTTTCCATGGTTTCTCCAATTGATATTAAATACAGGCCGGTGACAGACTATATAACATAGCTGCAGCTATTGTGTAATCCTTGGTCTCTGTCATCACCACAGACACTAGCATTTGCTAGGAGCCAAGCACTGTACTCAGTGCTTTACACATCTGATCTCGCTTAATCCTCACAAATAGCATTGCTTCCATTTTCCAGGTGGAAGAACTAAGGCTTTGAGAAGTCAAGGAACTTATTCAAAGTTGCAGAGATCTGAGTCTCCAACAGAGCAGCCGGACCCAGAGCCCAGTTTCTGCACTCAGTCACCTGAACGATGAGCCTGATTATGGGTTGAAACTGAGGGGGCTGGGGAGTCTCAAAATTGATCAAACAAAAACAAAACCATTGCCTGGCCAGTGTGCTCAGTGGTAAGAGCACTGGCTCTTGCCCTGAAGGGTCTTGGGTTGGATTTCTGGTCAAGGGCACATACCTGGGTTTCGGGTTTGCTCCCTAGCCTCGGTCAGGGCAGGTGGGGGCGCGTATGAGAGGCAACAAGTCAATGTGTGTCTCTCACATCGATGTTTCTTTTCGTCTCTCTTTCTCTCCCCCTCCCTCCCTCCTTCCCTCCCTTCCTCTCTTTCTGAAAAGCAATGAAAAAAATATCCTCAGGTGGGAATTTTTTAAAAAAACACACACCACACATTGAATATAAAATCCTCTGTTTTATTTGTCCTTAAGCCACCTTAGACCCTGGTCCCTTTCTGGGCAAGTTTCTCCATAGCGTCTGCCCTGCCACCATTTCACTTACTTTTAAGCTCTTTCCTCTCCATTGCCAAAGTTCCTGTCCAGGTCCTATCAGAGAGTGTAGCTCTCCCTGCTTTCTTATGTTCTCATCTACCCCTGGTTGGGGGTGTAAGGGGGCACAGGAAGGGGTATTCGTTTGCTCACCTAATTACATTTTGCTCAGCGAAATGCGACCTCCTCCAGAGAGAAGTTGTACCACTTTTTGTGATACAGAAGTGCTGTCAGCAGTTGTGTTTTAAACGGTAAGGTTTATTTTTCTGTTTGAGATGCATGGCTTTAAGTTCACCTTCGTGTGTGAATCCCAAAGGGTATGAATCAGTCTCTCCCTTGGCTAGCCCTCCTGACGGCAGAGTTTTTAAAGACCCCTGCCCACGTAGCATGTGGCCTCAGCAGTGTGAGCCAGCCTCATACCCACAGGTTAACTTCAAAGGTGTTCGTCAGAGCCATGCATCACATTAGCCCGCGGCCAAGAAGCCTGCTCCCTAGATTTTCTCCAAGAGAACTTCCGATCCGGGTGTTACATGCAGCAGGACCAGTCCATCTGAGCAGAAGAACATGTGTGTTCTTGTTCCCAAGCCTGACTCAGCGCTGCTTCCTGGGAATGGGAGGGGGAAAACCTGAATGGAAACCCCACTGCTCCTCCATCTCTTCTCCCCCTGAGGTCAAGGGCAGGCTTCCCAGCTGGGCCCAACTCAGCACATGGTGGGGAGGCACCTTCCCAAAGATCAGCTGGAGTGGGCCGCAATGGCAGGAGGCTGGTGGGGGATGAGGGGAAGCATGGAGGATAGGGATGGAGGGAGATAGGAGCCATGAAAGATAGGGTAGCCACTGGTCAGCCATGGTGGTCATTGTTAATATCGGGCTTCCGAGCAGAGCCTCTGCACCCTCCAAGACAGAACTGATCAATAGGCACTTGCTCTGATCTCTCTGATTCACATCCTCTCATTTTTTTATACCTTTTCTCTTTCCTGTTTTCCTGATTATCAAAGAAATTCATGCCCACTGGAAAAAAACAGGAAGAATATAAAGAAATTAAGATCCCTCCATCCAAAAGTAATCACTGTGAGCAATTTTATGTATCAGCTTTCAGTATTTTTCACATCTCTAAGATAAAATTGCATCACCCTGCATGTACTATTTCACAGCCTGCTGTGCTTTCTTCTACTTCACAATAAATTGTGGATCTCTTTCCATGCCAACTGATTCACACCGACACCATTATTCCTAGTGGTCCATTATATGGCAGGCGAATATAATTTATTTAACAGTCCTCTTGTTAACTCGGCGCTGGACTAGCGTTCTCTTCCCTCCTCATTCCCCAACCCCCAGTAAACTAACATACAGCAATTTTCTCCCACAGCTGTTACTGGGTCTGACTCTTCCCCTAAGCCCCCTCGCCCTGCCTTGGGGCTCTAAGGTTTTTCAATGGTGCCTCCACATCTTATAAGCTCTTTGCAGGTGGGACCATGCCCTCTAGATATCTGCAATTCCTACAGCCTATACAACGTGGCCAGTGACCAACAGACAGACAAAGGGACAGACTGACAGCCCCCCAGAGGGAGTATTTGCTCTTAAATCACACCTCTCCCCACCAAGAGCTTTCTCCCCTGTGCTTTATGCTCCCTCCTCCCTCACACACAGTCTAGCGTGTTCACTCCCACCCACTCTCCTGTTCTCCTTAGTCTAACTTCTACTGACACACATTCCAGAATTCTCCCTTTTCCCTTTTTTTAAGTTCATCTTTCTTGCTGAAAGTATTGCGATATCTTTTTCCTCCCACTGACCTCCTCCACTCCACTCCTGCACCCACCCCAGCCTTCACACGCTACTGTCTGTGTCCCTGGGTTATGAATATATGCATGTAAGTCCTATGGTTAATCTCTTCCTGCCCTTTCCCCTCTGAGATTCTCAGTCTGTGGCATGTTTCCATGTCTCTGGATCTATTTTGCTCATCAGTTTATTTTGTCCATTAGGATCCACATGTAAGTGAGATCGTGTGATATTTGTCTTTCCCTGACTGGCTTATTTTGCTTAGCGTAATACTCTGCAAATCCCTCCATGGTGTCTCAAAGGATAGAAGTCTTTTTTTCTTATAGCTATATAGTATTCCATGGTATCTCCCTTCTCTTCTCTATCCTCTTTTTTTTTCTTTTCCTTTCTTCCATACAACACACACACACACACACACACACACACACACACACACACACACACACGTATGCCACCACCACCACCACCACCATCCTCCCCCGCCCCCATATCCTCTCAAAATCCTGGCTCTGACCAAAAAAACAATACATAAGATCAACAAAACCAAGAGCTGGTTCTTTGAAAGAATAAACAAGATACAATAGATGAACCTCTAGCCAGGCTAACTAAGAAACAAAGAGAGAGGACCCAAATAAACAAAATCAGAAATGAAAGAGGTGAAATAACAACAGACCCCACCGAAATACAACGGATTGTTACAAAATACTACGAACAACTCTATTCCAACAAACTGAACAACCTGGAGGAAATGGACATATTCCTAGAAAAATACAAACTTCCAAAACTCAATCAGGAAGAATCTAAAAATATCAATAGACCAGTGTCTTGGGAAGAAATTGAAACAGTCATCAGAAAGCTTCCAGCAAACAAAAGCCCAGGGCCAGATGGCTTCACAGGAGAGTTTTACCAAACATTCAAGGAAGAACTAAAACCTATCCTCCTCAGACTTTTCAAAAAAAATTCAAGAGGAAGGAACACTTCCAAACTCCTTCTATGAAGCCAGCATCACCCTAATACCAAAACCAGATAAAGACAACTCAATGAAAGAGAATTACAGGCCAATATCCCTCATGAACATAGATGCCAAAATCCTCAACAAAATCCTAGCAAATCGGCTCCAGCAGAGCATCACAAAGATCATACACCATGACCAAGTAGGATTTATTCCAGGAATGCAAGGTTGGTACAATATCAGCAAATCAATAAACGTGATACATCACATAAACAAATTGAAAGATAAAAATCATATAGTCATATCAATTGATGCAGAAAAAGCATTTGATAAAATCCAACACCCTTTCCTGATAAAAACTCTTAACAAGATGGGAGTACAAGGATCATACCTCAACATAATAAAAGCTATATATGATAAACCCACAGCCAACATTATACTCAATGGGCAAAAACTAAAACCATTCCCTCTAAGAACAGGAACAAGACAGGGATGCCCACTTTCACCACTCCTATTTGACATAGTACTGGAAGTACTAGCCATTGCAATTAGACAAGAGGAGGAAATAAAAGGCATCCAAAGTGGAAAAGAAGAAGTAAAGTTATCCTTATTTGCAGATGACATGATATTGTACATAAAGAACCCAAAAGACTCCATTAAGAAACTAATTGACTTAATAAATGAATTTGGCAATGTAGCAGGATACAAATCGACAAACGACAAGTGTTGGCGAGGTTGCGGAGAAAAAGGAACCCTCATGCACTGCTGGTGGGAATGCAGACTGGTGCAACCACTGTGGAGAACAGTGTGGAATTTCCTCAAAAAACTGAAAATGGAACTCCCATTTGATCCAGTAATCCCACTCCTAGGAATATATCCCAAGAAACTAGAAACACCAATCAGAAAGGATATATGCACCCCTATGTTCATAGCAGCACAATCTACAATAGCCAGAATTTGGAAACAGCCTAGGTGCCCGTCAGCAGATGATTGGATCCAAAAACTATGGTACATCTACACAATGGAATACTATGCTGCCATAAAAAAGAAGGAATTCTCATCATTTGCAGCAACCTGGATGGAATTGGAGAACATCGTGCTGAGTGAAATAAGCCAATCAATGAAAGAGAAACACCACATGACCTCACTCATTTGTGGATAATAAAGAGCATTATAAACTGATGAACCAGAAGATAGATATAGAGACAGTAAAGCAACAAGCAGATTGTCAAATTACAGCGGGGAGGGGAGGAGGATCTGGGGGAGATAATAGATCAACGGAAGGACTTGTATACATGCATATAAGTACAACCAATGGACATAAAACTATGGGGAGGGAGGGGATATGGGGGAGGGAAGGAGGGGGGCAAAAAAAATCATTAAAATATGTTAAAAATTAATTAATTAATTAATTAAAAAAATAAAAATAAAAATAAATAAATAAATAAAATAAAATAAATAAAATAAAAATCCTGGCTCTGTTGCTTAGCAGCTTTGTGACCTTGAACAGATCACTTCCCCATCCATAAAATAGGAAAACGCTCCAGACATGTCTGAAAGACATTGCCGGTTCCATTCCAGACCACACAATAGAGAGACTATTCTGAGAGAACCAGTCATAGTCTTTTTGCTGGTGGATGGTCTTGCTTCCAATATGAGGGGAAAAAAAAAGAAAAAAAAAACACAAAACAAACAAACAAACTCAAAAACACATGCAACCGCTGTGAAAAGCAATAAAGCGAACCCCAGTAAAACAAGGTATGCCTGTGTCTGGTTTAGGATTATTGTGAAGACTAGAGATCAAGATGGTAATGTGCCTGAGGTCTCCATAAATGGTACTTATCATTATTATTCAAAACACATCGTTATAAGAGCCAATGCAAGGACTACTCAAGTGTTGGGCCTTGAGCACTCAGCTTCAGAGCTGTCAGCATTCTTCAGTATCACCCAGTGTGAGAGAAAAGGAGTTAGCAAAATGATTAAGAGTTCAATGGGAGCTGGAAAAGGAATGATTGTAATGCAAACAAGTGCCTTTCAGTGGGGCAGTGCTCAGGTGTCACACACACACACACACACACACACACACACATACACACACACACACCGTCCTACAATAAAGAAGAAGGGCAACTCACAGGCATTATAAATTGTGTAGCCGATTCAGTCTCCCTCTGGGCCTTGACTGCTGGCAAACTGGAAGCCAAATGTGTGGCTTTTCATATAACAACATGGCCCTTTGGTATCTGCCTCCCTCCTGACCGTATCTGACGTCTCTAACCTGGCTTATTTTTTCTCTTTTTCGCTTCTTCTAATTTCTGTTCACTTGTGGTATCCCATGGGTTCCTATAAACTGCTTAAATTTCCTCTTGGATAAAGAATGACTAAATGGATGGGTGAACGAGTGAATGAGTAACTAGAATCAGAGAAGAGGATCTTAGAAACCACGTGGAACTCAATTCAGGTGTCTCCCCTGCAACATCGCCAGCAGGTGGTCAGTCCGATTGCCTCATGTTGCAATGATTAGAAGCTCACCACCTGGGAAGATAGTCCATTCCAGCTTTACTATAGAATATTGTGGCTTATGGAGAGTTGATGTGTTTGCTTATAGGAGGCAATATTTTTTTTTTTATTAAAAAGGCAACAGAAGGAAAGTAAAGGTATATGAACAAAATGGAATGAGGTTAGTTTTTATTCTCAGTGAACACATATTACTTCCAACTGATCTCTTCCATCTTTTCTAAATACTCACAAACCATCTGTTTGCGATTCTGCCAGAACTCAATTCAAGACTTAACTAACTCTGTTTTGTCAATAAAAAATGAGGTATACAATCAAGAAAGTGAGAAGACAACCCACGGGAGTGGGTGAAGATATTTGCAAATTATGTATCTGGTAAGGGATTTGTATCAAGAATATATAAAGAACTTTACAACTTAACAATAAAAAAGCTGAATGAATAACTCACGTTAAGGTGGATTAAGGAGCTGAATAGGCTTTTTTTCCAGAAAGAATGTACAAATGGCCAATAAGCAGACACAAAAATGCTCAACATAATTAGCCATAGAAAATGCAAATTAAAACTACAATGAGAGACTACTTTATACCCACTAGGATGGCTATAATAAAAAAGACAAATAACAAAGTGTTGACAAAGGAGTATAGAAATTGGAAGCCTCATACATTACTGAGGAATTGTAAAATGGTGCTGCTATTTTGAAAACAATCTAGCATTTCCTCAGAAGGTTAGAAATAAAGTTACTGCATGAGCCAGCAATTCTACTGCTAGGTGCATACCCAAGAAAAGTAAAAAACATATGTACACATACACACACACCCCCCAAAAAAAAACAACCCTTATACACAAATGTTCATAGCAGCATTATTCATAACAGTAGAAACAACCCAAATGTTCATCAGATGGTGGATAAATAAAATGAGATATATTTACATAATGGAATATTTTCAGCAATAAAAAGGGCTCACGTATGGAAACATGGAATGACCTTGAAAATTGAAACTAAGTGTGTGTGTGTGTGTGTGTGTGTGTGTGTTAGGGGTAGAGGGAGTCAGTCGCAAAAGACCACATAATGTATGCTTCCATTTATATGAAACATCTACAATAGGCAAATACAGAGTAGATTAGTGATTGCCTAGGGCTTGCGGGGTAGAGAGAGACAGGGTGTTTGGGGGGAAATCAAGAGGAACTATTAATGGTTTTAAATTTGCTTTTTGGGGTGATGAAAATATAAAATTGCCTATTTTGTATACTTTGGGAGTATACTAAGAACCATTGAATTATACAGTTTAAATGTAAGGTTTATGATATATAAATTTTATCTCAATAAGGATGTAAATTTAAAAATGAGTTGCAGGTGGTGTATGAATCCTTGTTCTTGTTGCAAACTACTAGAGTTGGTAGTTTAAGCAGAAAGGGAATCTATTAAGGAATCTCAAAGATTCTCTAGGAGGGTGAGGGTGTCAGTCCCAAATCATACCTTGGGGACTCCTCCAGTGAAGCCACCACTCAGCACAGACTCCACAGCTCACACCGATGATGTCTGGAACGGGTGCCAAGTTGCCCTCGCTGCTACTTGCCAAGAGCTGGGCATCTTTGCGGTCAGGATTTACCCTAAACATCCTCATGATACGCTCTCCTGAAGAGAGGTCTGGAGGGAGGCCACCTGATTGGCTGAGGGGAGGTCACATGTCTGCACTTAAGCTGAAGAGGATGCTGAGAAGGTGAGTTCTAGCTTCTGTCTTAAGGGGCAGGTTGTATAATGTGAGAAATACTTCAGTCCAAAGGAAAGGTGTTTCTTTTTATCCTCCTTTTCTGCTTTCCATTAGATAGGATACATGTTTTTTTGTGGGGTTTTTTTTTTCTGATTTAAAGGTTATATATTTGTATTTTTGCTATGATGGTGCCATTACTTTCAGACCCATTTGCAGCTTTCTTTTGACAACAATGTGCAGCAGACAACTCGGCCACATCTGTTCTCACTTTGCAGTCACTGGCTTCCCTTTAGGAGCCTGGAATCTGTGATGATGGTGGTACTTACAGCATAGAAATGATCAGTCAAATTCTACAGATCAGAGAGCTCCTCTCGCCCAGAAGCGGTTGTTAAACATTTACCAGCATACCGCTGTCTTTCTCCCTGTTGATAGCTAAATTGTCCCTGCAAAAAGCATTTTAGCTCAGTCCTGCCTCATGTGGGACCCGTGGGCCTATGCTGGCCTTCAAACAGATTATCAGTCTGTAACAAATAGAGAAGTTTAAAGTAATGTACAGCAATTTGGAATTGCTGTGCCATCCAAATGCATTTTTGTATATATTTTTTAATATTTCACAAAAGCTTCATTCTAGGATGGATTGAAAATTTATGCCGAGACCGGTTTGGCTCAATGGATAGAGCGTCTGCTTGGGGACTGAAGGGTCTCGGGTTCGATTCTGGTCAAGGGCATGTACCTTGGTTGCGGGCATATCCCCAGTGGGGGATGTGCAGGAGGCAGCTGATCGATGATGACTCTCTCTCATCGATGTTTCTGGCTCTCTATCTCTCTCCCTTCCTCTCTGTACAAAATCAATAAAATATATTTTTAAAAAAATAAAGAAAGAAAAAAGAAAGAAAGAAAATTTAAAACTGATCCCTCCTCACTGGTGGTCTGAGAAGTACTGCTTTAGCCACTCTCATTGTCCTTTGTTCTACATCTTTCCCCCTCTACAGCAGGCATGGAGATTATCTTCCCAGGCACTAAAAGTCCCATTATCTTGTTGTAGAACCATTTTTCATCAGCTTCTTACCTCTTGGCCCTTAAAAATTCATTCCAATGTCTTTGTTCAGGTTCCACTGTTCTGACTTCTTGGCAGCCTCTTCTCTTAACTGAGTTAAAAACAAATAAAAACATTCACATAGATTACTAAATATTTCTCTTCCCCTTTCCCATATGCAGTATAAAATCAAAATGGATGCACACAAACTTATAACAATGGCTATTCTTGGGCAATGAGACTAAGAGTAGAAGTTGTGTTCTTTGGCATATCTAAGTTTTCTGTAATGAGTGTGTATGACAAGAGAAAAAAGAAGCCCAGGCCTTATCTCCTGAGTTTCAAGGACTTTTCATAGATTTTCCTTCTTATTTCCTTGTTCCCCTCTGAGTAACGGTGAATGAACTTCAGCAATTTATATATCATTCCTGGAGGTCCTTAGGATGCTATCATAGCAATGTTGCTTCGATGCTTTCTGATATGAAATCCCTGTCAGAGTGGTCTGCAACACCCAGCTGTCAGATGAAGTTGTAGTCCACCCCTCCTCCTCCAATTTCCTGCCAAATCTTGCAGTTCCTGCATTTACTGAATTTACTGGGACATTTTTCTGACCTTGATTTTTCTGAAACCTCATCACTGCTATTCCTCAAGGAGGGTGTGATATGTGCATTCAAGCGTGAGTTCTCACTATCTGAGACAGGGATCATTCTGAGCTTATCCCAAACAACTTGAGCACAAGGATTTGTGGGAACTATCCTGGTTTGTGGTCAGACATTTAAATATTGCAGGATAATAATGAACACCTGACATTTCTACAGAAATTTTTATATCCAGAGGATTTTAACACATATAACAGCATCTCGTCCTATTCTCAAGATCCTTGACGTAATAGTAACTGGGGAAATTTAAATTAAACCCATAGTGTGGTAAGATTTTTGCCTATAAATTATGAAAGATTTATTTAATATTATTATCTAATCCTGGGGAAAATCATAAGGAAATTGGCACTCTCATATACTACCAACAAGAACCTAAATTGGAATCATCTTTCTGGAGGGCAATTCATCTCTCTGTATCAAATGTATTAAAGATGCATGAACAAGAGAGACTTTGGCTAGGGAAGAGAGAAGAGGCAAGAAAATTCCCTCTCCCCTTCCCCCCCAAAAGAAAACAATAAAACTGAACAAAATTGTTAAAGAATGATCATTTCAGATGTCTGGAAATTGACCAAAGGCAAACAGGAAATTGAAAACTATTCATGAAAAATTGCTGAACTTTGGGCAGGAACAGAAGAAGTCTATGGCATTCTTCACACACACACTTTTTTGTTGTCCCTGTCATTTGGAATAATACACATTTGGAAGAAAAATTGAGTCACAGGTTAAGGGACAAAGTTACATTATTATTTCCATTGTAGAGAGTGGAAAGTAAGAACTGAGTGTCAGAAAGGTTGAAATATGGCAAAATCACACAGCCAGAAAGACACAGAACCAGAACTGAAACTTTTCATGAGAAGTCATCACTGTTACGAGGTCGTATCCAGAATTCTGTATTGTTTGTGTGCTGACCCTCTTTGGAAGTGGGGAAATAATAGCTGTTGGCACCAATGGATTTATTTTAGTGCCCGCAGCAAGGAACACAAGTTCAAAGAAAGGGTGTGTCCCTTCCAACAGCTTGTCCAGTGGGTGTTCAGCCTACTTTCTCTCCTCCTGGAGTTTGGTTCTTTAAAAAGGTGATTTTTCTTTCTTTCAAGTTTAGACCCTAATTTGGATTTTAGTAAGTGCAAGCCACAGTGCTCTGCTCATGTAAAGGGCTTAATATAAATGGGTCAAGTGATTTTGTTTCACATAGATTCTGGATTTAAGGCAAAACCAGCAATTTGTTAAGCATAAATGTTAAGACCCATTCCTTCTAGAATCCAAATGCTCCACGTGTTGAAATGCATGTTTGAGTATATCCAATGTCTTACAATGTCTTTTAGAAACCAGGCATTAGAATTATGTCTACACCCATCGTGATCAGCCAGAGGAAGTTACAACAGGTAGTAGTTGTCCATGAATCCAAGGTTGTTTTTACAGCTGTCAAATGAACACACAGCAATAATAATAATACCAATTTTTATGCCAGGCATTGATTGGTCTTTGTACTTTCTATGCAGAATCTTAAGAAATCCTCCTTCCCATACTCTACAAGGTAAGTACCACTTTTATCCCCTTTTTATGAATGAAGAAGTTGAGACTTAAATATAGTAATAACCTATTCAACTGCCATGGCCAGCACTTGGCATAGCTAGAATTCAAAGTCAGATCAGTTGGGGAGTAGACTGTATCTGTGGACTTCAAAATACCCACTCTGAGGATCATGGTCATAGGTATCCCTGCCTCTTCAAAAGTTTAATTACATCAGCTGGGTGTGTTCTCAGGATGTTTCCAAACCTCTAAAGCAGTTACAAATACTGCATTTGTTTCAGATCCTAATTTCAGCTAAAGTCTCTAAGCATGAAGGAGAGAACTGCCTACTGAAGTTAAAAGATTTAACTAACTGGTAAGGATGAGAACCAGAGATATGTACAGTCCATTAATTTATTCAACTTGGATTTTCAGATAGCAATGGAGGTGATGGGCCTTTTACCAAGCCCTGGCGATCTGAATTTGACTGGCCATGGTCCTGACCTCCAGGGTTTCATGGCCTAATGGCACATATCAGAGCACAGAAAACAAAGCATAACACAGTATTAGATGTGTCCCAGTAACAGCAGAGGACATTTTATAATTTTGACCTCCAATATAGTGTGTGCAGTGGCCAACCAAGTAGCGTGGACCCTAGAATGTTGGCTTTTAAAAAATAATCCCTGGGAGAGTGGGAAAAGCACATAGCAAGGTAGTATTTTATTATTCAAATTGAATTGCATTTATCAGGTCAAGAAAAATCAACAGGGCATTCTAGGAAAGAAAAGTATGAACAAAGAAAAGGCAGAGGAGTCAGAAGGCGCCTGACCAATGTATGACAGTGAGGCTGGGAAGTGGGTGCCCAGTGGGGACGGTAGGACATAAACTAGAAAAGGTGAGCAGAGCAACATTCTGACGAACCTTGAACATCAGAGTGAATAGTTTGACTTTCCTTTATATAGTTGTCAACTTGGAGCCTTTGTGGTATTTTTCAGCAGACATATGACATGTAAACATAAATCAGTAAGAATCATTAGACATTCCCTAGTCTATCCTTAAAAATGCAGATGTTCATCTCTGAAAATGGATCAGTGAATCATTCCTTAAATACGTTCCAAAAAAAAGCAGCTCATCTTCCTAAAGTAGTCTAATTCTTTGAGGGAAAACACTTTATCAAATGCCTTTTTAAGGAAGTTACACTTTGTTATGGTATTTTGTAAGTGAATGAATAAATGAAAGAATATCAATGTACTAGTTTTTTGTAATGAAATAGATGGTGTGTCCCTGTTTTACATGCTGAGCTTTCACAAGCTTGAAGTTAGCTAAATTCACTCAGAAAACCCCTGGGTGACCTGATTTACAGCTCCAACACTGTCTTGATTTCTCTCCTCCTGACTATAGTACTTTAACTTATTAACATCTCCTTGGTGCTCAAGGCTAAACAATAGGCACTCCATACCATCTATCTAGCACATTCTCTTTTTTCATCTGGATGTCCTCCTTCAACCTCAGTTTTTATTCATCACTATTTTTGAAAAGTTTTTAAGATTTGATTATTATAAAATCAATAAAATGCTCATTGCAAAATTCGTGTACAGGGGTGTGTGTCCCTCAGCCCAGCCTGTACCCTCTCACAATGCAGGACTGCTGGCTCGCCTGCCTGCCTTCCTAATTGCCCCTAACCACTTCTGCCTGCCAGCCTGATCGCCCCCTAAACACCCCCCTGCCAGCCTGATTGATGCCTAACTGCTCCCCTACCAGCCTGATTGTCCCTAACTGCCCTCCCCTGCTGACTCAGTCACCCCTAAATGCCCTCCCTTGCCAGCCTCATTGTCCCTAACTGCTTTCCCCTGCTGGTCTGGTCCCCCCCCCCCAACTGCCCTCCCCTGCAGGTCTGGGTCCCTTCCAACTGCCCTCTCCTTCAGACCTGGTCTCCCCCCAACTTCCCTCCCCTACAGTCCTGGTCCATCCCAACTGCTCTCCCCTGAAGGCCTAGGTCCCCCTCAACTACCCTTCCCTGCAGCCTTGATTGCCCCCAACTGCCCTCTCCTGCTGGCCTTATCACCCACAACTGCCCTCCTTTGCAGGTCTGGTCCCCCCCAACTTCCCTGACCTGCTAGCCATCTTGTGGTGGCCATCTTGTGTCCACATGGGGCAGCCATCTTTGACTAAGTGGGGCAGCCATCTTGTGTGTTGGACTGAGTCAATTTGCATATTATTCTTTTATTAGATAGGATATATATATATATATATATATATATGCACAAAAATAGCTAGCATGAACAATTTTATGTGTCCTTGTAAACTTTATCCATATACTAACACATGTGATTGTGCCATTATTAGAATTTAATTGTTTTGAATCATCTGGTTAACACAGTCTCTATAGGTTCATACAAAGATTGCAGTCAGCCAAACCTCCCTGTCTCACATCCTCATGTTATTAGAGAGCTTTAAATTGTATTAATTTCATAATAATCAAATCTTAGAAACTTTTCAAAAATCATATTAACAAAAATTGTAGCTAAAAGTGGTGCTTTATTATTATTATTTATTGAACTGCATCATACTTATTTGGGCCATTGTCCCACCCTACTGTGGTCTCTCTGATTCTTTGCTATATATCACCTATAGATTTACTAAGTGAGTCCAGCAGGAGAATCCTGATGGCCCACTCCTGATTAAAATCCTTCCGTGTCTTCCCACAACTTTCTGAGCTTCCATTTCCTCATCTGTAAAGCTGAGTAAGATCTGATGGTCTTTGAGATCCCTTTCTGATTTAAAAGTATTTGAAACGATTTAAGCTGTTGGCATGTCCTGCTAAGCTACCTTCTAGCAGTAGCTCAAGCTTTACAACCTGGGAGAGTCCACATTTCCAAGACACATTGCAGAAGACGGTTATCCTGGGAAGCCCATCAAGGTCAAAGCAAACAGTTATGATGAAATTACTCAGGCTTTGCTTTTGAAAAATAGGGCACAGTAAAGTCAAATAGGTGTAAAAGTATTTGCAGCAATTCTTAGTACGTACTATTTCCAAGTTTCAAGTGCTGGATGTATTTTGTCCAGGAGGGGAAGTTTGATCTTAAAAAAAAAAAATCAAGCCTTGGAGTTTTAACTGTGGCTCCAGCTTCTATAAAGGTTATCTGGAAGTTAGAAACCTCTGAAAGTGACTTAATTGCTTGGCTGGCAATTCTTTTGGATAGGCATCTTCACCAAACCACCCTGTGAGACTTTTCTTGAAATGAAATTCTGTGCTACCTCAAAACGCTTGTCCTCACTCAACCCTGGGAAAAAGGAGAGCCCTGCAAAGCAGGGCAAGGAGAGAGAGCCTTGAAGTATAATTAATATAGAAGTACACTTTAATTATTCGGCTGAAATACATTATGGGAATCATTTCCACTTTTAAACGATTTAATTTTTTTTCTCCCTTCCAGTGCAAAGGATTTAGCGGTTCCTATTAATAATTTTATTTCTTAAGGGCATATTTTCAGGGTTCTGTTACAAACAGAAATTATTGTCTCTCCCTTTCACGCCATATGTCGCAAAAGGGATAATTGCAGTAGCCAGCCTTGACCAATTTTAGGGAACAAAAATAAAAAATAAAAAAACTTTCGGGAAAAGGGGAGGTGATGGAAAGGGAAATCAGTACATAAGAAGTCACCACGAGGCCGACAATGGAGTGAAGCTACTAGAACAGAAAGTGTCTGTGCACCGTTTGGCAAGAGCAAGGATTCTGGAACCAAACTGTTTATAAACCCCCACATACCAGCTGCATGACTTTGGGCAAGGGTTACCTAACCTCTACCTGCCTGCTTTCTCATCTATGAATTGGGGGTCATAATAATACCGGCCTCGGGGGAGCTTTTGTACACATCACATGAATTGAAAACATGTAAGGTTCTTAGGGCAGCACCTGACGTTAAATCTTAATAAAAGTTTTATATACAGTGTGTATATGATATATATTTACTTATAATACCTATTCAAATATTCATGAGACCACACCCATCTGCATAACTATTGTGTTAGGCTTCTCCAGAGAAATAGGGTCAATAGATGTGAGTGTATAAAATATTGATTAGCTATAACTTATTATGCATTTACTTATTGTAAATATATATATATTTACAATAATTTATATATATATCAGGTTGGAGCCAGGAGAGCTGATGTTGCAGTTCTAGTCCAAAGACTGACAGGCTGGAGAACAAGGAGAATCAATGTTCCAATTCTAGTCCAAAAGCCAGCTGCTGGAGGATTCCCACTACTCAGCAGATGGTAGGTCTTTTTGTTCTATTCAGACCTTCAACTGACTGGGTGAGGCCCACCCTCATTATGGAGGGAGATCTGCTTTACTCCAAGTCCATGAACTCAAATTTTTATCTCATCCAAAACAACCTCACAGGAACATCCAGAATAATGTTTGCCCAACTATCTGGCACCATGGCCCAGCTAGGTTAATACATAAAATCAACCATCACAGTTTTTTTTTTAAAACAACAACAAACAAACAAACAAACAGAAATCAACAAGCATTGGCAAAGATGTGGAGAAACTGGAATCCTTGTGCATTGCTGGTAGGAATATAAGATAGTGCAGCTGGTCTTAGGAGACCCTGCCAGCGGTTCTCACCCTGTGGGTTGCAACCCACAGGGTGAGAACTGCTGCTGTAGAGCCTAAGATCATCGGAAAACTGATATTTACATTACGATTCATAACAGTAGCAAAATTACAGTTATGAAGTAGCAACAAAAATAATTTATGGTTAAGGGTCACCACAACATGAGGAACTGTATTAAAGGGTCGCAGCATTAGAAAGGTTGAAAACCACTGCTCTAGAGTGTCTTTGAACTTTAGCAAAGTGTCTGAGAATCCATATGGCAGTCAAGTATAATCCATAAACAAATGTATAATACCTGAGACATTTATGTACGAATATTTTTCAAATATATATAGATGTTGTGAAGAAGAAAATATGAATTCAGTTTAAAAATATTGAATATATCGTAGCTTTTACTTATATATTCTCTTGATAATATATATACAGGGAAGACATCAAAACCCATAGTGATATATCCAATTACAGTCTTCTTTTGCCTTATTTTGAGACACTGATAGATTTGTTTTTCCCTAATATCTTAGAGAAACATAAATCAAAAGGATAAACAAGTGTAAATTCTAAACAAAGGTGACTTTTAAAGATTTCTTTTTTTGTTGAAGCATACCAACCATAGAAAAAAAGTGCATGTCTCCAGGCAGAATAGTTGGATGAATTTTCATAACCTGAAACCATAATGCAACCAGCACCCAGACAGAAAACAGAACATCAGCAGCACTCCAGAAGTTTCTCTGTGCTTCTTCAATTACCATCCAACTCCCCTCAGCGTAGCCAATTGTATCTCCCAAAGAGGTGCATTAAAGTCTACAGTGCCTGCAAATGGGACCTTATTTTGACGTAAGATCTTTGCAGATATAAGCAAGTAAAGAGGAGGTGCCCCTCCATCAGGATGGGCCCCAATCCTTGGTTTTCCAGCCTTTCTTTCTGAGGGGGTCTGATAAACGTGTTGCAGAGCTGAATTTTCTGTGCTTTCATTTGCTGATTCAATGAAGTACATTTATACGCAATAACAACCAAATAATAAAATAAAAGTCCATATACTTGTAAAGATGGGGAGCCATCAGAATAGGTGATTATATGAGTTTGCTAGAGCTGCCATAACAAAATTCCATAGACGGCGTGGCCTAAATAACAGAAATTTATTTCCCTTGGTTCTGGAGCCTGGAAGTTCAAGATCAAGGTGTTGGCAAGGTTGGTGGCTTCTGAGGTTACCTTCTCCCTGTGACCTCACATAGCCTTCCTTCTGTGCACGCACATCCCTGCTGTGTCTATCTCATACGCACACCAGTCAGATGGCATCAGGGCTCACCCTAACACCTCATTTTAACTTAACCACCTCTCTTTAAAGATCCTATCTTCAAATACAATCCCATTCTGAGGTACTGGGGATTAGGGCTTCCATTATGCAGGCTAACGTCCCAAGATCTACAGGATGAGTCAGCAAGACTCGAGACCTAGGAAGAGCCAGTGTTTCAGTTGGCTCTTTCTGAGCCAGGAAAAGCTGATGTACCAGTTCAAAAGCAGTCAGATGAGAGGAAGTCTCTCTTACTTGGAGAAGGGTTAGCTTCTTCCTGCCCTCCACTCTTACCACCTCCCCTCCCCCAACCACACACCATCTATTCCCCTCATAATAGCCAGAATAGTTAAAAAATAATAATAACTCAACACCATGCTCAAAACCCTCCATGGGCTTCCTGTCACACCCAGAACAACAGCTAAAGGCCTTACTGTGGCCTTCAAAGTCTCACACCACCTCACCTCTGTCTACCTCTGTGACTCTCCTCTCCCTGGTTCTCTCTCCTCCAGCCACAATGGCTTCTTTGCATTTCTGCAATCATGCCAAGCTCCTTCTCACCTGAGGGCCTTTGTATGTCATTCCCTCAAACCTAAGAGATTTCTATGGTTTTCCCTCTGCCACAACCAGGTCTCTGCTCAAAGGTTATCCCAGAGAGGCCTCATCCCTGACCGCCTTTTCTAAAACAGCCCCTCTATCACCTGTGGTCCATTTACTCCTTCTTATATTCTTCATAGTACTTACCCCCTACCTGAAACTATATGTTTGTTTGTTTGTTTGTTTGTTTGTTTATCTCCCCAATAGAGCATAATCTCCATGAGAGCAAGAACTTTGCTCTGTGCCTTACCCACAGCTCTATGAGTGGCAGCTGGCACAAAATAATTGCTCAGTAGATCTTTGTTGAAGGAAGAAAGGAATTTTAATACTTGCATTCTTCCTTATCAATTCTCCCTTGCACTGGTTCTTCTTAGCAAAGGGCCTGGCCTAGGAGAGGCACACAGGGAATATATACGGCGTGGGTTATTGCCTGTATCCTTATTATTTCTCTACTTGCTTCTTTCCTATTCTAAATGATAAAACTCTGAAGCAGGGACCACCTATGGATATCCCACATCACCTACCACAGGGCTCTGTGCACTGCAGGCCATGAGTGGTTTTTAAGTCAATTGAATTGTGTCTGCAAAGTGGATGTTAACAGCCATGTTCCTACAAGGCACTCCATCAATATTTTTAAATTGCTACTGAGCGTTTCCATTTAAACCTTCCGTTCGTGGGTTCATTATGAAGAAGGAACATGCACATTAAACAAAAGAATGACCACTTGGGGAAAGATTTGACCCTCATTTTGATTCATTGGGTGATTTTATGAGCGGCATTAAGTAACGTGCCACTTGCCTGTGCCACAGTGATTTCGTGGATACAGGACTGGATCCGCTTACGGTGTGATTGGGTTCCCTCTGAAGTGCCACTTCTGCCATTTCTAAAGGATGCATCTTCCAGCTCTCATTTCGGGACGTCTTGTTTCTGAAAGCCGTGTCTTCGGTGGAATACAATAGCCTTGAGGAGAGCCACTTTGGGGAATAAGTAAATGAAGGCGAGGGGAGACTTCTCTTTTTTGATCGGAAGGTCACCGGAGAATGAAATTGTCAAACACGTCTGCCCTCCTGAGAGAGCTGAAGTGCTGAGCTCAAACTGTTCCATTACAGGGGGAAGTGAAGAGTGGAAAGGAGAGGAGGGAAAGTGTTATTTAGTTCATTTCCTGCAGGAAACTCCCGGCATGCTGCACCAGTGAGCTGGAGCCGCGGCGTCCATCTGGGGCTTGGCTTCTTCCTGGTGGACCTGGGGCCATTCCCCTGGCAGCACCGAGGTGATGCAGGCCCTTGTTTCAGCCACACATCGCCTGTGATAAGCAAAGCTCTGGAGAATTTGCATCCTCTCTGATTCTGGGGAAATCCAATTTAGAAACAGGACAGAGAAAGGGAATTTTCTGGAATCTAATGACTCCCATTATAAGCCAAAGGCAAAATGTTAGCTCAGGGCGGCATGATAATGAAGCGGGTCATTAGCAGCGAGGAAATACCATCCCGGCACATCCCGCTCTGGTGAGCCACGTGAGATTGCTTGGAAGAGTACAGATTGCCCATGTGTCCTGCTCTCCCGGGTATGTCTGTCGCATAGAGACAACAAGGGTTGTCCCTGGTTGCCTGTTTGTGTGAAAACCAAAGAAGCTGAAGAAAGCTGAAAAGAATCTGTACAAATCTGGAAACAACAAGGAAGGATAAATTTTTCAAAGGTGATCAGATATGAAGGGCTGGAGCAGGGTTTGTCATCCGTGAGCAATATGCATGCCCATTTATTTTGTTAATACCTGAGGATATTTCTCCATTGATTTTTTTTTAGAGAGTGGAAGAGAGAGGGAAAGACAGAGAAACATATCAATGGGAGAGAAACACATTGATTGCTTGCCTCCTGCACATGTCCTGACTCTACTGCTGTCTCTTCATGCTGTATCTGCAACTGGACTCGAACCCGGGACCTTTCAGTCTGCAGGCTAACATTCTATCCATTGAGCCAAATGGCTAGGGCATGCCCATTCATTTTAAAGGAAAAAAATATATATTATCGCCCTCCCTCAATAAGAATTAATTTCCCATGAAAAAGTTTGTGTTAAGTGGTCATGAACCATATACAAAGAGAAGTTTCATCTGCATCCTTATAACCAATAAAGTTTCTACAGATTTCCATGTGGAAAAATGTACTATATTTTGAAAATTCTGGTAGAACCTGGAGAATCCAGCTTGAAAAATGAGGGTCGGGTTTCTGTCATCTTTAGCTTCCATCATATGGTTACTGGCTTATGATTGACATTTCTGGAGTAAGCCTAAAAATATGTTAACTGTAAGTTAGAGGTAGAAGAGGAAAAATGCACACAAATTTAGTGCATGTCTTTTATAGGGCTTTGCTTCTATTTCTGTGATCCATGGGACATCGGGTTTTACAGGCATGTCTCCCCCCCAACATGACTTGTTGAGTTAGTATTACTCAAGGATACATGTTGTTCTGGAACTTGAGCGGTGAGACTCTAAAGACTAAGTGCAAAGGTCTGTAAAACTCAGAGGCCTAGAAGCAGAGATGTGCTGAAGTGGCTCATACTGGATCTTGAAAGCGAATTGTTAAATATTCAGGAAGTGTGTGAGCTGATTGTTAAAGGGATGGTAGCTTGAAATCTGCTGTGTTAGGAATATCTACACCATGGAACCTGGCCCATGAGTTTAGTGTTGTTTGATATATATATATATATATATATATATATATATATATATATATATGTGTGTGTGTGTGTGTGTGTGTGTGTGTGTGTGTATGTATATGTGTATATATGTATATATATATATATATTATTGATTTCAGAGAGGAAGGGAGGGAGATAGAAATATCCATGATGAGAGAGAATCACTGATCAGCTGCTTCCTGCACAACCCACACTGGGGATCAAGCCCGCAACCCAAGCAGTGCCCTGACTGGGAATCAAACCATGACCTCCTGATTCATAGGTCAACGCTCAACCACTGAGCCGTGCTGGCAGGGCTTGAGAGCCATTTTGACAGCATGTCCCACTCCATAGAAGGATTTGTGGAGGCTTGCAAAATTAGTTCGTTAGCAGTTGGCAAGGAAAGCCTATGCTGAAAGGCATACTGTAATTAGAAATGTTGGCCTCAGAGTTAGGTTGACAAGGTTTCTGATCCCAGATTGCCAGTTAGAGTTGTATGATCCTAGACTAGTCATACACCAGGGCCTGAGTTTCTCATTTACAAAATGGGAGGATGATAGCCAGCTCATGTTTGTGATGATTAGGTAAAACAATGTGTGTATAATCATTATCTCACCTAAAGATAGCACCTGGAACACAGTAGCTATGGAATAAGCAGATATACATTGAATGCTGACCTAGTCCAAGCATACACTGAAAGCTCAATTGTAGACTAAATTCTTTGCCCATGACACTTTAAAAAAAATTTTTTTTTTTAATTCTAAGGCTCATAGACTTCTGGGTCCAAGCCACTTCTTACCTACTTCTGACCTTTCTTGAGTTCTCATCTGGTGTCTCTATGCCTTGTCTTTAAATTCCTGTTTCCCTATTCTCTATTTCCCCCCCACCCTCCCTAGTCCATGAGCTCTGAGACCACAGAAAGTGGTTAGCTGGGTTGAGGTTGGGCTGAGTTCATCTGTAACCAGTAAGTAGAACAAGCACAATTTGTGACATAATCAAAACATAATTTTATATTTGTCTCCCACGGTTCCTTTTAACCTAAGTAGGTAGATCCTCAAAAGGTTAAAACAGTTAGCATAAGATCCAGCAATTCCACTCCTAGCTATAGATTCAAGAGAAATGAAAACATTGTCCAAACAAAAATTTGGATTTCAATGTTCACAGCAGCATTATTTATAAGAGCCAAAAAATGGAAACAACCCAAATGTCCATCAACTGATGGAAAGAATAAATAAAATGTGGTACGTTCATATAACACAATATTCTTAGGCAAGAAAAAGGAATGAAGTACTGATTCATTATATAACATGGGTGAACCTTGAAAACATTATGCTATGTGAAAGAAGTTAGTTGCAAAATATCATTCAATATGATTCCATTTATAGAAAAATGCATAGAATAAGCAAATCTATAGACACAGAAAGTAAATTAGTAATTGGCTAGGGTTGTGGATCTTGGGGGAAATAAGTAGTGGCAGCTAAAGAATATGGGGTTTCTCTTTGGGATAATTAAAATGTTGTAAAATTGATTGTGGCCATTATGACTTGGGGTGATAGACATAGGAACTCGCCCCCTCCTGGGGGGTAGAGAATACTTGTGTAGATCCACTCACACGGTGCCTACACATGGACCTTCCCATAAATCTTCCCTTATGCACTCTGACCCCTTTTTATATCCTTGATATGGTAAAGGGGTTAAAGGGTGACAGACCTGTCCTTGGAAATTTGTTTTGTCAATTCTGCATTAGTGCTGTGTCCCCTTGACCTTGAGGCACAGGAACACCTGTGCACGGTAAGTACAAATACCATACTTATTTGTCGCCTGGCCTGGTTCCGGGGCAATCTCTGCTTTCAGGGCATGGGCCTACTCAGCAAGTGCTCTTTAGACCCTGGTGAGAGCCATAGAGAACTCTGCTGCCTTCTTGAAGCCACAGATGTTCCTGAGACAACTTGGGCTTTCCACCTGGGGAAACAGCGGGGATGCTAGCAAGCATATTAAGTCATTCCTTTACCTAATTGCTTATGGTAACTTAAGAAGTGTCATGAGCCCTGACTGGTTTGGCTCAGTGGATAAGGTGGTGACCTGCAGACTGAAGGGTCCCAGGTTCGATTCCAGTCAAGGGCATGTACCTTGGTTGCAGGTACATCTCCTGGTTGTGGGCACATCCCCAGTAGGAGGTGTGCAGGAGGCAGCTGATTGATGTTTCATCTCTCATTTATGTTTCTAACTCTCTATCCCTCTCCCTTCCTCTATGTAAAAAATCAATAAAATATATATTGAAGGAGGAGGAGGAGGAGGAGGAGGAGGAGGAGGAGAAGGAGAAGGAAAAGGAGAAGGAGAAGGAGAAGGAGAAGGAGAGGAGGAGGAGGAGGAGGAGGAGGAGAATGGCATAGAATTTAGTCTACAAATCTAAGGCACAAGATATGTCACAATACTTTTCATTTCTCAAAATCAAATATAATCCGCTCTATGCTCTTCAACCTTCTCCTGGATGGTGGGTAACCTATTGGGAACTCAGTATTTGTGTGTGTGTGTGTATGGGGTCTGGGGGAGGGGCCAGGAGTAAAACCACTCTCTCCCTTTCCATTGTGTAATTCAAGAATTTTGGACTTAGCGAGACCAGGATACTGGAGTAGGAAGGATTTGTTGCATCTTGGTGGTCACTACCTTTGCACTGCCTCTTCATGCTGTGTCTGCTGAGCTCTGATCTTCACCATCTGTCTCATGTCCCCTCCTAGGAGTTGTCCCCATGGCACAAGGACAGGGCCTTCTGGAATCATCCTCCAATTTGGGGTGCTCCACAGGGCATTATTCTGTGGGGCTCCATCGCCACACTCCTCCCCGTTCTTGGATGACCACCCCCACCTTTCCTGTGCCAAAACTCACCCATTCACCACAATTTCCCTCAGTGGGTCATTAGAAATCTATTGTTAGCCTTGTTTCCTGGGAGTGGAGGGGTGTTGATGCTGAGTAGTCTTTTGTCTGTTTAAAATTAATAATTTATTCTGTTTCAGAATCTCAACAGACCATGAGACTCAGCACCCAAACTCATGACTATTCAACAGCATGCTTCTAGATATGTGGACTCCTGGGTGCTGGGTGACCACCACAGGGGACGCAAACCAAAAATAATAAATCAAGCTGATTAAAGAGACAATGCAGGGGGACCACCTTCTATTTCTCTCCAGCCAAATTCTCTGTGTAGCCAGGTGGGCAATTAGCACTGGCTTTTGTGAGCACATTCACTGTCTCCTGCCCCCAGCCCTGCCCAGGTCTGTGTCCCTAAGTTACACACAAGCCCAGGAGGATGCAAACATCCTATTGGTAACGTTACACCAACACAATCCCCAGGACAAAGTCGGCCTTTCACTAAATTACAGACTTAGAATTTTGTGTACAAAGAAAACAATGACTATTGATTTGTATTCCCTGAGGAAGAAGCTAAGACAGGCCTTTGCCCCACTTCTATTTTATTAAAAACCCTCTGCTCCATCAAAGCAGTCTGCGTCCTGACCTCCGAAAGCCCATTACACCCTCTCCTGGAAATGTCACCGTCTTCCTTCCCGCCACCAGGATGGCCCCCTTTTCTGCCATCACCCCGGGAAGCCTCTGTGGGCCACTTAGTCGGAGGGGTTTACACCGCCTCTCTCTGCCTCTCCCAGCACTCAGTCCACACCAGCTTCTGTTGTTTTCACGTTTTATACATCTTGTTTTCTCAGCATCATGGACAGCGTCCTCTGCTTTGTGCTTCTCTCTTTTCCAGCTCCTGGATTTGTTCATCATTGGTATTTTGATCATTATGGAGGTATTTTGATTATTTTGGGGCATTTTGTTAGTTTGGTCATTATTGTTATGGCCACTTTTCTTGTAGTCAATACTTGTCAAGGACATATCGGGTGTCAGACACTGAACCAAGTGTTCACACGCATCCCCTTATTCATCCTCACAGCAACCCCTAGGAAGTGGGCAGAATTACTAAGCCTGTTTCACAGAGAAAGGGACTGTGGGGTTGGGGGGTGCTCTTGGAGGCTGACTCTCTGGCCAAAAGTAGCCAAGCTCAGTCTTAACTTGGTTCCACCTGACCCCAAGCCTGCCCTGCCCATTTCCAAGGGCAGAAAATGGAGGGTGAAGAATATTTCTTTATATTTCTTATAGATGAATAATCATCCCAGCAAGACTGAATTTTTAAAAGGGGACATGCTTTCAATGCAACAGCGTGTCCAGGGCAGCGAGGGGCGTGCATGCAGGATTGCCGACCTCTAAGCCAGCACTTGCTTCCACACCCCACTGCTCTGCTCGATGACAAAAATACTCCTTTGGGAAACTTAGTCTTTTTGTGCTTCTCTGCTGCAGAACAAACCGCCCTTTAGGAAAAAGCAAAATAGTAATTTTCTGTGGAGTGGATAATCACTCACCCCGGTAAACGAAGACAACATCCTGTGGTTAGAGCAGGAGAAATGTGAAGTCTTTTGCTTTGTTTCTGTCTGTATGTGAGAAGTATATGTGTGTGCCAGTGTGCACACACATGTATACGTACTTTCCAGCTCATCTACTTTCTAAATCAGGGCCACGCCTAGTCCGGCCACCCACTGCCAGCTGCTCTGAACTCCTTTCATAGACTGGGGCAGAGCCCAATAGAATCTGTTTCTGTGACTATTATTTATAATCTTTCTTTTGAAAAATCCACATCCTGGGAAACTTTTGAGCAGTGTGGCACTGACCGGGCACAGGGGAGGCCACCGAGAGGAAGGGGAGGGGGAGAAACAGGCAGGGGTACCCCTCCCTGCATTGTTCACATTTTCCTAGAGGTCAGGTGCATGGACATTCACTGAGTGCTTTTTACCTGCCGGCCTCTGCTAGTTGGTGGAGATGCCAAAATGAACAAGGCCTCATCTAAAGGCGTATAGTGATGGGTAAACTGACATGTCAGAATAAACACTCTTACATTGATAGGGAAGATTAAAAAGAAGACAAAAAAAAATTTCTAGTAGCACGGCCATTGTGGCTCAGTGGTTGAGCATCGACCTATGAACCAGGAGGTCATGGTTCGATCCGGTCAGGGCACATGCCTGGGCTGTGGGCCTGATCCCCCAGGTAGGGGCCAGCAGGAGACAACTGATCACTGATTCTTTCTTATCACTGATGTTTCTATCTCTTTCTCCCTGCCTCTCTGAAGTCAATATATATATATATATATATATATATATATATATATATATATATATATATATATATATATATATATTTTTTTTTTTTTTTGAAGACTTCTAGTAAAGGAATCATATTAAGGAGGACCTTTCTAGGGACAGTAAAGTATATGCGGAAATCAGACTGTCTGACAGCCTGGGTTCGCATCCCAGCTGCATTACTGAGTTCATGCACATGTAGAATAGGAGAATGTCCACATTGAAGCCTTGAGTTGTCAGGATTAGAGAAGATCGTGTGCATCAAACATTCATAGCAGTGCTTGGCATGTAGTAAGTGCTCAATAAATGTGTGGTAAAATTAATTGCCAGGACCTAACCAGTTTGGCTCAGTAGATAGAGTGTCAGCTAAAGGTCCCAGGTTCAATTCCAAGGGCATGTACCTTGGTTGCAGGCACATTTCCAGTGGCTGCTGTGTAGGCAGCAGCTGATGGATGTTTCTCTCTCATCAATGTTTCTAACTCTCTCTCCCTCTCCCTTCCTCTCTGTAAAAAAACAACAACACAATAAAATATATTTTTTAAAATAAAATGTCAGTTAGACAGATGACTTCCTTCTAACTGGAATCATTCAACAGAGATGTGGAGGGGCTCATGAATCAGATCAGGATTTGGTAGTTTAATAGGTTCTAAGGGACCTTCCATCCCTGAAATGCTATTCTTTTAGAACTACATCTTAAGAATACATTGTGTGTGTGTGTGTGTGTATCCAGGGATGAGGAAGGGGGCAAGAGTGGGAGAGTGAGAGGAGATGGTAGTAGGAGGATGAAAGTTTAAAACCATAATAAAAAGTTCCTGTCCTCTAGCGGTTGACAATCTAGCACAGAAATAAGACATATAACTGGGGAAAAGGCAACAAAAAAGCAGGACATGGCAAGTATTCATTAAACAGTAAAACAAATAAGTTTATGAATTCATCAATAATGATAGAATTCAAGACACTGAGGCAGGCTATGTAAAAAGATGATTTTAGATGTTGGGCCTTCCATCATTATATATTTCACAGGTTTGTTTGTTTTTTAATTTAGCAAATATTTCTATAGACCTACTACACATTATACACTATTCTAAGCACTTTACAAATATTAATCAACTTAATCATTATAATGAATGATAGGACATGACCTTGGCAGGTCATCTAATGCAGCCCGGTCCCTCAGATGAGAACAAATAGTCATAATCCTTTTGACTTATGAGGGCAACTGATCCAATGTAACTTTCCTAATAAAAATTAAACGTGGAGATGATAATAGATATTCTTTTGCACTGACTTTGAGTCAGGTCCATTGCAAAATGCTTTATAATTTTCACACTTATTCACAGAAATAGCAGTTATCCCCACTTTACAGATGAGGAAAATATGGCACTACAAAGGTAAAGCAGTGTGCCCAAAGCCATGCAGCCAGGATATAAGGGAGCCAGGTCTCAATCCAGGTCTAGTTTTAAGTTAAAGCCACAACCCTACACAGTTTCCCAAGGTCACATAAACTCATTGTGCTATACAATCAATATTAGTTTCCCATTCTCCTGGGCTAGGTAGATAAGAGCAACACAAGGGCTCATGGGTAATTAGCTTCGGGGGGGGGGGGGGGGCGCGGAGTGTCTTACACTAACTCTGCTGCTCTTGTATCCTCTTGAATTTGGCTCCTATTAAACTGAGGAGGTGGAGTGAGAATCAGTCTATTGCTTTTCTCCCCCACACGTAGATCACCTATAATGAAAAGTATAGCAGAATAACTTATATTGTGTGTTATGAAAACAGATTGCAAATACCTATGAAATTGATTTCTATTATCTATTCAAAGCAGCTATAAATGACCTAGAAGTTGGATGACCTTTCCATATACTGTGTAACTGGTTATCACCGGTTACCTATTCAATGTTCCCATGCATTTTAAGGACATATTGATGAAGATGTATTGATTATTCAACCCCTAGTGCTTATTTATGAGATGTTTTATATGTAGCCAATAGCTAACACTGAACCACTAACTCAGAAGTTATAGCATAACTTGAAAAAAGTAAACACTCAAAGTGCTTCATGGTACGTTAAGTTTTTAAAGGCTAACAATTTGTACTTTTCTCAACTTTATGAGAATGTGGTTTTTATTCATACAAGTATTAGATGGATTTTAGAAATGATTTCACACTTTTGGATGCTGGAACATGCAAAATATATATAAAACCAAATATTGCATATTAATATATGAGATACACACACACACACACACACACACACAAAAGGGTTGGCATATAACTTTAATACATAATTGATTATGGAGCTATTATTTATACCATGTACTGGACAGAGAGTTCTAAGATACAGCAAAAGTAAATTGCATGTAAAAACCAACCACAAACAGAAGAGAGAGTTTCCTTTTTTTTTTTTTTTTTTTTTTTACATGAAGGACGCAAAAAAAGACATTATCATTTGGCCTATATCAAGTCATGATGGTTATTTGGTGGCATACTGTCTCATTCAAGAAAGAGATGAAATTAGGTCAAGGGAACTTAAAGCTATTACACTAATAGCTAACGTTTTCAGGAACTTAACCCCATCCTCACAACAACTTTGTCAGACAGATAGGATCATTATTGTCATCTTGTAGATGGAGACAACATGCAACATGAGACTGAGTGAATTACACAAAATGACATAAGTAAATGGCTGAGCAGGGACCAGAATGCGGCAGCCTGGCTCCAAAGTCTAGGTTCTTAACCACTGCACTCTGGTGTCTCCCTGTCAGTTTAAATAACATCATTTAAAGCTTTTAGGACACGCCAGGCCTCGTTGTGAGACCATTTTCTCTTTTATCTTATTTAATCTTTCCAGCAACTCAATGAGGTTGGGTTTCCTATTACTATTTTAAAGGGAAGGAGTTTGCAATTTTAATGGGCTTAGATTTATTTTATTTGTTTCTGCTTTATATTCTCTCCCCAAAGAGTTGTTGTGCTAAGAGACAGAAATTGGGCAAATGTGTGAAAACATAAGATTCTCAAATCTGGAAGAGTCTTTAAAAATAGGAGCCTTAATCCCCTTTGTCACGCTCTCTGACTGGGCTGAATAGCCACCAACAAGGTCAACATCTAGACTTTCCTCTCTGGATGTAGAAATTGAATAATGTTTCAGATGATAAAAAGGAAACCCTATCCTCATTTCATTTATTTTTATTTTTAAATATATTTTTATTGATTTCAGGGAGGAAAGAAGAGGGAGAGAAAGATAGAAACATCAATGATGAGAATCGTAGACCAGCTGCCTCCTGCACACCCCACACTGGGGATCAAGCCTGCAACCCAGGCTTATGCCCTGACCGGGAATCGAACTGTGATCTCCTGGTTCATAGGTCGATTCTCAACCACTGAGCTACGCCAGTCGGGCCGCTATCCTCATTTTAAAGAAGCTGAAGTAAAACAAAATGTAGCTAATTAAAATGAATCCATGAAGGGTAAAAAGCTATGAGATTTCAAGATTATCCCCAAAACTATCACTTTTCTAAACCATATGAAGCTAAAGGAGGAAAAAATGAAGATACAATCTGACAATCCAAACTACAGGCAAAATGGCTAGCAGCAATGGCCTTTCTTTAACAGTAAGACCCCTGTTAAAAGTGTAAAAGGGCGTATAGCCAGGCCTGGAGCTAGTATACATTACTTCTGCTCACATCCCATTAGCCAGTTGCTAGTCACATGGTCCTACCTAATTGTCAAGGAGGCTGGAAAATCTCTTCTTTCAAGGTGACTAAAAAGAGAAAAATAAAAATGGCTTTGAGAAATGATAAGTTATCTCTGGCCCAATTACAACAATTTCTATAAATCTAATCCTAGATTTCCATTTCATATTTGAGGAGGCAATTATGAAAATGAACCAATGAGCCTAACACTATTCCTAATACATTGTAGGAAGGCACCAAATGTTTGCTAAATGAATGAGTGAACCTCATAAGTTTGGACATGACAAGTTCACCACCCTATAAAGTCTGGGACTTGGAATACAGACAGAAATTACCCTTGACCTTGGCCCCTCACTAACTTGCATTTCTTCCCCAGAACTTTCATGGCTAAAAGATTACCTTGGAGAGCACAGAGTGGAGGAATTAATTCTAGAACATAAAACCAAGGGTTTGGTCTTGGCTTTGACATTTTCTAGGTATGTGGTGTTTAGTAAAGCTCTTTACCTCAATGGACCTCAAATTCCTCATCTAACGATACAAACGGTGGTGGGAGGAGAAATATGGAGGCGATTGGGTGCCTATTCAGCAGTCCTTTCACCTTTCTCTTGGTTAACAGAACCCCAATTGTTTGACGTTGTCAATGTGCCCACCCTCAGGAGATTAATTATGATTGGTTAATTGTGATTGATTCAAGCCAACAATGGCAATTCTCTTTTTGTTTTTCAACATTAACTAAAAATAAGTTGGTGGTCAGGTTGTGGCCCATGAGATTAGGGGGAATGTGCTGGAGGCCTTTGGAAAACGTTTGTCTTCTTTGATAAGAGAGAAAGTGGTGGAAAGAGGACCTTTTGGCCCTGTCCATTTCCTTCTTCTTGGGATGCTGAAATATAAGACTAGGATACTCCAAGCTGCTGTAACTTGCCTAGACCTTGAGAGAAGACATTGCAAACAAACTGGAGATCCAGCACAGAAATATTGGAAGAGCTAGGGTCGCCAATGACATTGTTTACCTTTTGAAACAACCCGGGGGCATCCTATTTCCAGTCTTAGTATTGTATGAAAAATGTGCACCCATATGGTTTGAACCACTTTGTTGCACATGCTGTTACTTGCAGCCAAGAACACCCCTAACTGACAAAGTAGATAACATTTAGAGGTCTTTCCCAGTCCCAAATTGTCTCAATGTTAAAAAGAATCTCAGAAGGAAAAAAAAAAAAAAAAAGAAGACAACTATGCTGTAATAAATGAAGGACTAACCTTAGATATATCAGGCAGCTGATAAACTTGGGGTGAAGAGCTATTATAAAATGTGAACTGAAATGCCTATAAAACAGGAAATTGGGCCAGGTCCCTATGGTACAAATGTATAGGAACAGAATAAGAGAGTAAATATAACCCAAGTAAATGCCCAGCTTTATTAAGAAACAAATGACCTTTAAAAAGCCTTTTGAAATTATATTAATTCAAAGTAAGTGTTGTCTTTTTTATAAGTAAAAGAGTATTTAAAACAAGTGACTCCAAAATGATCCCTTCCCATCTCAACTTTATGTGTCTATGGTTGTTTTTTATAGTTGCTATCTTTCCAGAAAAGAATGCCTATGGTCAGATGATTAAAACAGGTGAAAGTCAACCAAATAAAAAATTAAAGAGTTGGACATGTCTACAGATCCTATACAAAACAGTTATTCATTGCCTGTGTCTAATTCTATAGCAACATTAATTTTTTTTTGGTAGAAAATCTAGGAACACAATATTCAAATTTTATGTGGTGACTCTGTCAATATTGGATGAATCTGATTTTGTACAATGTGACTCTTCTCTACTTTCAGCAATAACCAGAACTAATTGATGGGCATCCATTGGCAATGTTGGCAATGAACAAATAGGAATACTTATGGGGTCTCCTGGAAGAGACATAAAGACCTTGGGTCTCACTTTGAACAAGAGGTCAAATTTCCACCTCTGTATTTGGGTGATGTACAGAGGTTTACAACAAAAATGACCAATGTTTATTGAGTGCTTACTGTATGCCCCACACATTGTACATTCATTTTCTCTCTTAATATTCGTAATAGTTCCTTAAACCAGGAACCTTTACTTTTTTTCCATTTACAAATGAAGAAACTGAAAATTAGGTTGAGTAACTTGAAATTCACTCACTCTAGAAAGCAACATAAACAGGACTCAAGCTCAGCTCTATCTGATTATAATAAAGAGGGAATATGTTAATTGACCATCACTCCTTCACAAAGATGGCTGTACCCATAAGGAGCTGTACCCATAAGGAGGCCAAGTTCCCTTAAGGAGCCTTAATGAGCAATCAGCAGGGACCTGAGGCTATGCCCTCTCCTGCCCCTGTGGAGCTTGACAGGGGACTTCAGGCCTCACCCCAGCACCAAGCCCAATTTCCCCACCACCAATGTGCCCCCTGCCTGGCTGGGCTTGATGGGGGACCTCAAGGTGCACCCTCAGTGCTGGATTGGGAGAACTCAGGCCATGTCCCTGTCCAGTGAGGCTTGACGGGGGAACTCAGGCCATGTCCTCCACCTGATGGGGCTTGACAGAGGTCCTCAAGGCACAACCCCCCCAACCCCCCCACCCCCCGGTCTGGGCTGGGGGACCTCAGGCCACAAACCCCTCCTAGCACCAGGCCAGGGACCTGAGGCTACACCCCCTGCTGGCAGGGCTTGACAAGGGTGGGACTGGCTGGGTCTGGATCTAGCCCAATGGGGTAGGAGTGGGAGGGGAAGGGAGCCGGCCGGGTCTGGGTCTCATGCAATTTTGAGGTGCATGTGGGTGGGCAGGGATTTGACTCTAGGTCCCAGATGAGCCCCAGACTCTGACAAGAGGAAGCTTTTCATATACATTTTACTAATTTTCTTCTCTGACACTTCTATTATAGAGAAAGGGCAAATAGCAATATTAAATTATTTCCTCTAATTAATCCCATTTTAATATGCATGAATTTCACTATTCTGATTATAAAATCCTTTTGTTTACCACTATTCTACACTAACTTCTTTGTTAGGAAAACAAAAAGAAGAGGAAAATGAAAAAGGAAAAGTAGATTCTGTAATAGTCAAGCCTAGGAGAAAGTTACTTTTCAGACAGGCAGGATCAAAAATATGTAGGCTAAGAGCAGGAACAGAAAAATCAAACAAAATCCTCCTTGGAGGTTTGAGAGAATTGGGGGAGGGAGATGACTCAGCGTGGAGCTGGGATAGAAGCAGGTAAAACTAAAAAGAATAAAGTAAAATACAGACTTAAAATAACCAGAAAGGAAGAGAACTGGACAAAGAACACTATGATTCGGATATCCAGTGCATCTGGAATTCTCTGGTAACGCAGGAAATCCCAAAACAAGGTTTGATTTCTTATTGGGATTATTCCTAATTCAGTTTTATTATGAGATCTGATGGAACTTTCAATCTGCAAAATAAAAACATTTGATGAATCTTCCACTTGCCTTGTTAGCAATTTCTTCTTTTGGAAGATTCAGGGAACAGTGATGAGGGACATGCGATTGGGTGGAGAGTACGCTGATGAGCTCAGATTTTTCAAGGACGTGTACAAGAGGAGGGATGCAGAGGCACATCATCAAGACTGAATGCACTAAGACTAGCAAAGCCACGTGAGGATAATGTCCAGGGGGGACCAAAGCCTCGAATCTTGAAGTCTTATTTAAAAATGGTAAGAACAATAAAAAATGGATTCTTGTAGTTTGTACAAAGAATAGGCCTACTGCTTAGGGCTGAAAACACATGTTTGTGTATTTAAAACAAAGAAATAGCAACAGATGGAAACAAATGACAAAATCAAATTAGGATAATTTGTTTACAAAGGAACTAAATGTGAATGTGAGTGGACACTAGGGAGACCTCGAGAGGTGGTCCTGGGCTAGTAACAGAGGAGTTGTTACCACACCTGGGATTGAAGCAATTTGAGAAAAGCAGGATTACCAGAGCCTGGAAGGAGAGAGTGTCATGTCCAGCAGGAAGCCTGAGAGGAGCAGTGGCCTTTAATAGAGGGACACAGCACACCCAAAACTACCTATTAGGAATAAAGATGGGAACAGCCCTAACTGGTTTGGCTCAGGGATAGAGCTTTGGCCTACGGACTGAAGGGTCCCAGCTCGCTTCTGGCTAAGGGCATGTACCTTGGTTGCAGGCACATCCCCAGTGAAGGGGTGTGTGTGTGTGTGTGTGTGTGTGTGTGCAGGAGGCAGCTGATTGATGTTTATAACTCTCTACTCTATCCCTCTTCCTTCCTCTCAGTAAAAAATCAATTTTATATATATATATATATATATATATATATATATATATATATATATATATATATATATATATATATATATATCTGGGAACAAACATCATTGCGCTTCTGTCCTCCCCGTCTTTGGTCTCCCGCAGCAACTCCCATTGGCTAACCCCAGGTAGCACCCAGAGGGCAAAGGCGGTCTTTAGTGTAGGACAGACCAGGATGCTCTAAGGCAGAGAATGGAGCAGAAAAGGATAAGAGTGAATCCAGGGGATCCCCAGAAGTTAGATGGCCCCTGCCTTAGGGACTCTGTGCTTCTAAAGCTACCACATCGAGTAGGCCTCAAATAGCAACCTGCAAAATACCTCGAAGGCACAGAATCTTCCCCATACTTCCCTGGATCTCACTATGTCTGTTTCCTTTGCTGAATGTTCATATCTGAGCAGAAGCTGGCTGCTACTCTCCTCCAATTCTGCAAATGTTCTTGGGAACAAATGCTTTCGTTACAGACTGCTGCAAAGGAGCAATGCTTTTAGCTCTCTTGAGGTTTTAGTAGGATGAGAAGAACTGATCACTTTGAAGATCACTTTGAAGCCTATAGCAGAGACAGCTGATGCCAAAGACCCAGGGTTCTCTTTCATTACATGGCTTTGGTACTGGGAAGCAGCCACCCAGCCTCATGATGGTCAGGTGACTAGTTCTGGCCAATGGGATGAAAGCAAAGGAGATCTGTGTCTGTAGACACAAGGGTTTTATGTGGTGTGAGCTCATGCTAACTTCCCTCCCATAGTGACCTTGGAGGTCATTTGTGAAGATTGTGGCATCCCAACATGGAAAGACCCTAATCCCTAGATCCCCCCTTACATGGAAACCACTCAGAAGAGTCACCTGATCAGGAATATCCACATTTTGAAAGTGACAAGTAAATTTTTATTTTAAGAGTGGTTTAGTTCAGCCCTAGCTGGTTTGGCTCAGTGGGTAGAGTGTCTGCCTTCAGACCAAAAGCTCCTGGGTTCTATTCAGATCAAGGGCATGTACCTTGGTTGCAGGCTCTTTCCTGGGCCTGGACCCTCGTCAAGACTCCTGCAGGAGGCAAAACATTCAATGTGTTTCTCTCACATCAATGTTTCTCTCTGTCTTTCCCTCTCTCTTCTACTCCCCCTAAAAATCAGTGGAAAAATAGCCTTGGGTGAGGATTAATAACAAAAAATAAATAAAATAAAAATAACCTCAAATGCACACACACCTTTGAATAAACAGAATTAAAAAAAAAAATAGTGATTGGTTCTCTGTTACAGCAGTTTGCTTGTCCTGACTAACAGTAGGACCTTTACTCTGGGATTACTGCTTACACTCCCACTGTCAAGTTCCCCACCCGTGGCTTCAAATGATGGTGGACGGAATAAAAGACTGAAGTAGAAAATTGTCCACTAGCTGCCTCTACAAGATTTTGCTGTTTGACCATTTTTGTATAGGAAACACCTGCCCTCATGTATTTTGTTGTTAAAGGATATCTAAGTTATTTGTTTGTTTGTTTCTCTGTTTGTTTAAGTTGCAGTTTGATACAATTCTGGAAACATATAAAGAATGGCAGTTGAGCCGAAACCGGTTTGGCTCAATGGATAGAGTGTCCAACTGCGGACTGAAAGGTCCCGGGTTCGATTCTGGTCAAGGGCATGTACCTAGGGGGTGTGCAAGAGGCAGCTTATTGATGATTCTCTCTCATCGATGTTTCTAACTCTCTATCCCTCTCCCTTCCTCTCAATAAAAAATCAATAAAATATATTTAAACAAACAAACAACAACAACAAAAAAAGAATGGTATTTGGAGTGTCTGAGCCCAAGTTGTACTATTACTTATGCCACCTGACCTTAGGCAGATCCCATCAGCTCTCTGCTCTGTCAAACGAGGATATTAATAATGCCTCTCAGTCAGGTTGTTGTGAAGATCAAATAAGATAAGGGGTATGTGAACATTTTGTTCACAATAAAGCGTTAAACAAAATTAGTTCTTATCTCCAGGAACAGAGAGTCAAGTTTCAGCTGCCTTTTAAGTTCCTTCTCTCTGGTCATGGTGTTTTCAAGTTAATTTCCCCTTCCTTTGCTCTCAGATGGCCAGGTTCCCATCCTCCTACTCTTTCTCACCTCTATTAAGACAAGTTGTTCTTTTTCTAGTTTAGAATTTTTGCAATTTGAGTTTTGCCCAAGGAAGAATGATTTTTTTTTAAATGGGTCCAAAAACAAATTAATAGAAATAACTTCCGAACATTTTAAGGCCATGGGTTTACAATAAAGCTTATTCTTTGCCATGGGCTGTAGTTTCAAAATAAAGTTGAATTTCCCATCATATATATATATATATATATATATATATATATATATATATATATTTACACACACACACACACACACACACAAATGACGTTTATTATTACTCCAAAAAGAATGTGGCTTTTTAAAATCACACACACACACACATATACACACACACACACATATTTTTTTATTATTTTTTTTTTTTTTTCTTTTACTTATTTAGGGAGAGGGACAGAGAGACAGAAATATTGATGAATCAATGACGGAGAAACCCAGGCATGTGCTTTGATTGGACGTGGAACCATGGCCTCCTGGTTCATCTGCCAATGCTCAACCACTGAGCCACACTGGCCTGGCAAATGTGGATTTTGGTTGTTTTAAATTTCCTCTGTATATAAGTAATATTTTAAAAATCACTGTGTGTGCTTTTAACTCAAGGCAAGTAGTGGATCTAGTTCAATCCTCTTGTTTTATAAATGATGAAACAGAAGCCTAGAGATATTTCATGACCCAGTTTAAGTATCTCCTCCTCCAATAAGCTTTCCTAGTTTTCTCTTCTCCCTCAAAGGCTCACCAAGATACCCTCCTCTGTCATAGAACTTATTCGTAACAAAATCGGATTCTGAAATCCTTATAAGAAAGAACCAAGTCTTCTCTGCATTCCAGGAACCTCTGACCACCCATATAGCATCTTCTACTTCTATTTCATTGGCTAAAACTGTGTCACATGATTTCCTCTAGCTGCAAAGGAAGCTGGGAAAGAGAGTTCTTCACAAGCATGCTACCTACCCCACAGAAAAAATCAGAGTTCTGTGAACACAGAAGAAGAGAAGATGGATATTGAGTTTGGCTACTCATAACGTCTGCTGCAGCCTGTGACACAGTCAGAGCTCAGTAAATATTTGCAGATTGAATGTCAGCACTAGGCATGCAAGATTAAGTGAGTAAACTGTCCAAGTTCATCTAGAAATAGAACAGGGGTTTAGGACATAGTTATGCTAAGTTCCAGCCCAAAACCCTTTCTACTACCTAGTACCACCTCAGTATCTTAAATCCAGAAATTTGAGTATTTGGTTTTGCATTCTTTTCAAGAGTCATTGTTTTCTCTACAGCATCTGATTCCTCTAAAAGATATGTAACCAATCTTATTACTGAGGGGTTTGCTCTCCAAATCCTCTGTAGTATTTGCCCAAAGACCTTAATAATAGGAATGTGACATTGATGAGAATCTAATAAATGTAAGATCTTGGTGGGTTTTGTGGGGTTTTCCCAGTTTTTGACTTGACTTACTCCCAACCTCAAATTTATTATGACAGGGAACTCTCTCTCACTCAACACTACAGAGTTATTAATAACTTGCCCTGCTGAATAAATCAGAGACACTGAAAAAATGTGGAGTAAGCACTTGTTATGCACATATGGGATTTACCAAGTTTCCGCATTTGAAGGTCTAATATTAGGATTCACACGTTATGCAAGGGTTTGCAGAGGAAAGGCATTTCAAATCTTTTAGACTTTGAAAATAGGGTATACTTTGCATGCAAACAAGTCTGTGTGGGTATAGCAATTGTGAATAAATCACCCAGAAACAAGGTTTCAGTAAACTATAAGAAACACATTTCAGGATCATTTTTTAAAAGCAGAAAATAAAACTAGATGGAAGGAAAAGGAGTTCGATGGAAGGACTGACACGGACTCATGGATCAGGAGTCTGCTGGCTGCACTTTAGGTTGGGCTCTGCTTGTAATTAGTGGTGCGACCTTATGGAATCCTTTCACATTTAGGGGCTTCTGTTCTGTCATCTGAAAGCGGAGAGGGTTGTACCAGGTGAACTTCAACGCCCTGTGTATGTCTAAGTTCTGTGATCCCGTTTCTTATACACCAAGATCAAGAGAGCTATCTTGTGAAGTTACATGATGGCCAACTCTGAAAAGGGCATGCTAACCTTTTGCTGGTGTTAAGTTCGAATTTCAGGCTGATCAGTTTTTACATTTTATTTATCATGGAATTATTATTTTGGCATATTACCATTGTTGGCAATTTACAGACTTGTAATCATTAGAAATACACTGTCTTGAATTCTACTGTTTTCACTTAACATTTTATCATAAATATTGGTCTATATTTCAACAGTCTTCATAAAGATGGTGCTATATTGTTCAATTTGGCTGATATGCCAGAAATTTGGAGTCATCCCTCCCTTCTACCCATATCCCATATCAGTTCCTCAGCAATCCTGGCAGCTCTGTCCTGATATTATGCCCATACTCTGACCACTTCTCAGCATCTCCATTGCAACCATCCTGTCCAAGCTACCATTATGTATCCACTGAGTTTAGCCTATGTGCACCTACTCAGCCCTGAAAAATAAAACTAAATAATATAAACACTAGTTATTTTAAAGAAGAGTAACTCAGCAGGGTGGAGCCTCCCTTTGACCCTGCCCTTCCTCTTCTTACTTTCTGGAAAGATATGATGGCTGGACCTCCAGTCCTCATATTGGGCCCATGGAGCCTCTTGAGGATGAAAGTAACATGCTGAGCATGGCAGAACAAAAAATACACTCAAGTCCCTAATGCTATCAAAGAAACCCTATCTTCCCTCAAGTGTTTGCTAGCAGGCTTCTTGGTTGTGAGAGAATAACTCCTACTTGGTTTTAGTTGGATCTCTGCTACTAGCAGCTGGACACAATTCCCAAATGATATGCCACCTTATGAACATGACTTGGAATTACTATTCCGTTCAGGTCTGGCCTTCTCTAAGAGCTGCCACAAAACTACTGCAATATTAAGAGCACTGAAAGAATTGGCTGCTTGAGAAATATACTCACCCGGTTGCTGGTGCCTAAAAGTCCTAGGATAGTGGCCAGAGCCTGTTTTTCCACTTAAAATAAGGCTTATGTGGCAAATACAATAAAATTTATTTTCTGACTTATCCTGAGTTTTTATCAGAGTGGGGAAGGAACAAGCCATGGATGAATACCTGTGGAAGAAGGGTACCAAAGGGAGAGGAACTAATGGCAGAGCCAGGTAGGCAAGCACAAGTCCCAGATGACGTATTTCACCAGCTCCATAAATTTACCTTAGGGTGAGCTTATGTGAGGGACCAATAATAAAATAACTAGTGTTTATATTAGTTACTTATGCTATTTCATTTCATCCTTACAACATTCCTGTAGGTTAGATGGTATTGTTATTATACCCATTTCACAGATGAAAAAAACTGAGGCACAGAGCTAAAATAATCAGGAGACTTGACATTTGAACCAAAGTCTCTCTTCATGCCAGAGCCTTAGCTCTAAATATAATTTTTAAAATAATAATAAGATCCAACCTATTTCAAGCATTTATTATGTGCCAAGCATCCTATATCTCAACTTTAACAACCTCAAGAAGCAAAACTCACATCCCATGTTGCAGACAAAAAACCTGAGGCAAAGAGAGGTTAAGGAATTTTCCCACGGTCAATGTTGCTAGAAAGTGAATGAACCCAAGTTTGTTTCACTCCTGAACTAATAAATATTGAGACACATTTGTTTCTTCTAAACCTTTTTGAGGGCCCTCAATTTTCAACACCCTAAAAAGCTAGGAAATAAACACATTGTGCAGTACAACTTCGTTTTCCAAAGCTCTATTCACCGTGAGAAGCAAACACTATAGAAATGCACTCAGGCCAGCATTGAAGACACCCAAGAGACAGTGCGATACCCATCATGTCCCTTATGTTACAAATTTGGAAGTGCAGAGGTCACACAATTTACCAAATACAATAGGGGAACCCAAAAACATTCTGGTGGGGTGCCATGGGACCCCAGTCCTGGCAATTTAGTGGAGAGATAAAGGATGCTATTCTGCATATTCAGGGCTCAGAGACCTCAGACTTGAAGAAGCGGTGTTAAAGATAAAACTAATTTCTCCTGCTCCTCTCCCTCTTTTGGAATGAAGGTTCATTTTTCGCTCCTGAGAGTTTCAGTCACCGCAGCCAATAGTCTGGGAACAATGTTCCACACTCTGGGAGCTCAGGGGCTGTGGGGAGAGGTGCTTGGAAATGAAAGAGGCGTCATGGATCATGCTGACATCCAAACAAGCAACTCAGAAAAAGAAGAAGGGGCGGGGCTGGGACAAGGAGCTGGATGCTACCTTCCTGCCGCTTTCTGTGGCCTCGGGCATGTTCTCTTGCAGCTGACAGGAAAAGTCGTGGAGGTGACTGGAGGAAACAGGAGAAATCCTAAACTGGGGCTAGAACTCATTTTCTGGGATGGGACAGACTCCAGTGTCTCCTTGGCCTCTCCTCTTTGCCGGGACCTTGATGTGGATGGATTGAGTCTCCCAAGAATTCAAGCTGGAAGGTTCTGAAAGGCAGACATGTCTCTGAGGCTGTGCTTGGAAACACCCCCTCGCAAGGCTGCTGTGAGGGTCAGCACCTTGGAGTTTCACCTGCCATGATGAAGGGACCATTAAGTGGACTGTTAAGGAACATGTTGGTTAATGCTTACCAGTATTTTTGCTTGGATTCAAGCTCCCTGATCAGTTTTTTTTTTTAACAAAATCAAAATAACAAGGAGAAATTATTTTCCACTTGAAAATTTTTTTAATAGCAGTCAGTGCTAAGATGGGAAAGGGGTGTGTGATGATTTCTAAAACTCAGCAGGGAGAAATGAAGACTGGCAAACAGCTTGGCAAATAGCTTGGCAACAGCCTTGCAAAGGTTCATATCCTTTGGTCCATTCACTTCACTAGAGATTTTAACCTAAGGAAATCCTTAGAAATCCAAACAATTATTGGTATAGAAGGATCTTACCCAATAATAGACAAACATGTAAATTGACTGTACCTCCGCTACACAACCAGCCTATCAGGAGTGGTATGCAAATTAACCCAAAAAAGATGGTGGTTAATTTGCATACTTAGGCACTGAGTGATGGGGGCAGGTGGGATGCAGGCATTCTGCCCCACCCCTGGTCTCTCAGGGCCTCTGAGCAGCATGGGAAGGTGGGGCTGGAAGGGAAAGAGGCAGCTCCAGGGCCTGAGTGGAAAAGGGGCTGGGCCAGAGTGAAAAGATGGTGCTGGCAGCCAGGGAAAGGAAAGCCCATCCTAGCACAAATCTTTGTGCATCCGGCTTCTAGTATTGTTGTATAAACATCTTTTTTGTTGTTATTATTAATGTTCACTTGAGGATAATTTTTCCATTGATTTTTAGAGAGAGTAGAAGGGAGAGACACATCAAGTGGTTGCCTCCTGCATACACACCAACCATGGCTTTACATTTTATCTACATCCTAATGACTTATAAGTTCTAGCTCCAATTTGGATTTCTCTCCTGAACTCCAGACTCCTATCTCAAACTGCTTACTTCACTTCTGCACTTGGAGATCTATTAGGCATTTAAAACTTGTCCAAAATAGAATTCTTAATTTCCCCGGCACTCTGATATCCATCTCTTAAATTTGTTCTTCCCCCAACCTTCCAATCTCGGTAAATGAGCACTGCCATCTACCTTGCTGCCCTGGCCCATTTATTAATAGGAGCCCCTTGTATAGTAGACTTATAGGTTATTTTTCTGCTTTTCTTTGCACTGTTGAATGAACATCCTTGATCAGAGTAAGAATCAATCATATTAGAGAAGGAAACAGATTCAGGAATAAAATGTAGATATGGACTCTATGAATTTAAGGTAATAGGTACAAGACACAAAGACCTGGTAAATAAACAGATGAAATAAGGATATGGAAACTGAGAAATGTTTACATCTATGTGACCAAAAGCAGCCAGTGTATGAGACCGACATGTGTGGCACTTGGCATGACCCCATGTGCTGGGCCAGACCATGACATTGGGTTTGGGTTCTAGACGAGGGAAGAATGACCCCTGAGATTCAGTTCAAAAGTCCTTCTCCTTGGGTTTACTCCTGAAATAGCAAAAGACTATGAACAGGACAAGGGTGCAAATGAATGGACTTGGCCCTCATTCTCTCTATCCCAGAGAGATGCACCCAGACTTAGCTGAGTGAAGTATTTTCCAAGTCAGAGGAGCACAGAATCACAGATTTGATGCTTTCTATACCCTCAGCCATGACCAACAACTTGCTTAAGACCAGCATCTCAATGAGATGAGCCTAGGCTCTAGCACACCCATTTTCCAATGTCTCCTCCCCTGCATCATGGGAGAACAAGCCAGCTGTATTATGAGGAAGAAGCAGGAGCCCCTCCTGCAGGCAGAGGCATGTGACTCCTTCCACATACTGCACATTACTCTGGGAATTAATAGCTCAATTTGGTATGATACAAAATGGCTCATGTGGCTGGTGTGGCCCAAGGATCTGCAAAGTAGAGACCTGAGCATCTCCGGCTGATAATCTGGAGCGGTCCCTGAAGGGGTAAGACAAACGCATTAAGCTTTTCTGCAAAGCCCATTTTGGGCAATGGTCTGATTGCTGGAAAAATCACACCAGGAAATTGAAATGAGTGGAGAGGATGGCACAAGCAGGGTACATTATAGAGTAGCAAACAGTTCTCTACACCTTAGAGAAATCACTCTACCAGAAGTGGAGAGGAAACGTGCAGGATGTCCAGGGAAATAAGGAGAGACAAAGAAGAAGAAAATAGCACATATGAGATACATAAATCAGAAGGATAAATTGATGTTCAAGAGAGCCTAGAATTAAAATGTAGTTAGAAACTGATAGCTGAAGACTGGGCTGAAAAGGGAAAAATTGCAAAGGAAACAAAAAAACCCAAAAGTACACTTCCCTCTCAACAGTTCATGGAATTGATGATTTATTCACAGTATATTTTTGAATGTCAGGTTAGACTGACATGACCGTGGAGTAGAGACCTCCTGCCCTGCCCCTTTGCTCACCTACACATGGAGAATGCAAATTAGTGTGATGCCAAATGAAGCATGAACAGGAGATAGAATTTATTGTAGCTTTAAATCATTTATTAACTTACTCAGCTACTTAAACATATTTATTGAGCATCTGATATATACCAGGTATTTGTACTAAGGTTTCTGCCCTCATTGAGCTAACACTGAAAAAGGGGGATATACTACAAAGGTACGTGAATGTGACTTGGGGTTTTGCTACCCTACAGCCTGCATGTCAGGTCTGCTACACATGGCAGAAAATCTGAATAATGTCTTAAACAAATAGAGGTTTATTCTTCACATGTAATAAGAAATATAAGCAAATAGAAAATTTATTTTCCACTAGAGGCCTAGTGCATGGAAATTCATGCACTGGAGGGGGGCCCTTCAGCCCAGCCTGGCCCCTCTCACAGTCCGGGAGCCCTCAGGGGCAGGAGGTGACCCGGCAATCAGGGGAAGGCGATGCCCCATCACACCTCTGCTGCTGTCACTGCTGGCAGCGCAAGCCTCAGGCAGCCCTGATTACCTGAGCCTCAGGCAGCCCTGCGCGGCTGAGCAGTCACCATCCGAGGCTTACCTACACCTCAGGCCGGCCCTGGGTGGCTGGAAGGATGAAGGGACTAGGGGACTCTGGTGGCCGGCCACTTGTCAAGGCCGGATCTGCCTTCAGCCTTGCCGCACCTGCTGCCCTGGAGGGGCTAAGGCGACTGGGCGTCGCCATCTTATGGCTATGGGTGCCTCCATCTTTGCAACAGCATAAGGTCAATTAGCATATCCCCTCTTTATTAAATAGGATACCCAGAAATATACAAATATAGGCAGTGCAGAGGAGGCACAACTCCTCGAAAATGACACAGGGACACAGAATGGGTCTATTTATCTAAACAAGTAGTTTAGCATAGTGGTGAAGGGCAGGGATGTTGGCACCAGGCTGCTACTTGTTAGCACTTATTAACTCCTATTATTAAATCTTAGCTCTGCTACTTAATATCTGTGTGACATTGAAAAAGTTACTTAACCTCTCACCAACTGTTCAGTGCTCTTGTCCGTAAGGCGGGATGAAAATAATAGTTCCTCCTCCTTCCCCTCCCCGCCCCCGACACACACACACATAAATAGAGTCAACTGATCTCTGACAAAGGAGCAAAGGCAACACAATGGAGCAAAACTGATACTTTCAACAAATGGTGCCAGACAACTGACATCACAGACAAACATGCATCTAGATGCAGACGTTACCACCTTCACAAAAACTAACTCGGAAGGAGTCACAGACTTAAATGTAAAATGCAAAACTAAATACTCCTAGATGATAACATGAGAAATAACCTAGATGACTTTAGGTATGGTGCTGATGCCTTTTCAGATACAACACCAAAGGTATGATCCCAGAGGGAAGTAACTGGTAGCCTGGGCTTCATTAAAATAAAATAAAAAAAACTCTGCATTGAAAACAAAAACAAAAACAAAACAAAAAAGTCCAGGGAATGAGAAGGCAAGCAGTGGACTGGGAGACATTTTTGTAAAAGACACGTCTGATAAAGAACCATTATCCAAAATATACCAAGAACTCATAAAACTCAAGAATAAGAGACATACAACTCACTTTAAAAATGGCCCAAAGACCTCAACAGACACTTATCAAAGAAGACATGCAGGTGGTTAAATACGCATAGAAAGAGATGGTCCACATTATATGTCATCAGGAAAACCCAAACAGAAAGGTATTAAATCTACCCAAGACATCACCAAGGGGGCTCTACCTGGGCTGAAAGGAGGAATGGCACAGTTGTGAGCAATGACTGCAAAAATAAAACTGCTTCGTGATTATTACACCCACATGGTTGGGACCTTTTGCAGAACTGATTGCACGTACATGAGTATCAGTTTGGGCCTTTAAAATTAGTCTGTGAGATGGGTTATTATTAACCCATTTTCCAGATGAGAAAAGTGAGACCCAAGAACCCCGTTAGATGACTTGTCCCTGGTCACAAAGCTAATATATAGCAGAGCTAGAAGTCCAAAGGTCTTTCCAGTAACAACAAAATCACTATTACCTTTTATTAACTGGTGACAATGGAGTCAGACTCTAACAAAGGACTGTAGTTACAGTATCTCACGTCCTCCTTACAACTCTCCCAGGAGGCAGATTTTCCGATGGCCATTTGGCAGATGAGGAAACTGCCAGTCTCTCTGCGGCCCCCCGCACCGCCTCCCTGTGCCCGCGGTGGTGGAAGGACTCTGTCTGTCCCAAGCCCCAGGACATCTGCAGAGCACTGTGTGTGGTGGGTAAGAAAAGCACAGCTCCTGCTTTCTGTGGCACACAACAGTGTTGTGGCAGCACACAGCCAAGTCAAAGATAAGGAACAAATCAAAGTACAACATGATTAAAAAGCAAATGAGTCTGGCTGGCATGAACCAGTGGTTGAGCATCGACCTATAAACCAGGAGGTCACAGTTCAATTCCCAGTTGGGACACATGCCCATGTTGTGGGCTCGATCTCCAGTGTGGGGCATGCAGGAGGCAGCCCATCAGTGATTCTCTCTCAACATTGACATTTCTATCTCTCTCTCCCTCTCCCTTCCTCTCTGAAATCAATAAAAATATATATATATTTTTTTTACAAAAAAGCAAATGAAATACATCCTATATAATAAAAAGGCTAATGTGCAAATCTACCAAATGGTGGAATGACCACCAGGGGGCAGACAATCAATGCAGGAGCTGCCCCCTTGTGGTCAGTGCGCTCTCACAGGGGGAGCACCGCTCAGCCAGAAGCCAGGCTCACAGCTGGTGAGTGCAGCAGCAGTGGCGGGAGTCTCTCCTGCCTCTGGAGCAGCACAAAGGATGTCTGACTGCCATAGGGAGAGGGCCTAAGCTGTCAGTCGGACATCCCCCAAAGGCTCCCGGACTGTAAGAGGGTCCCTGGTGGGCTGAAGAGACCCCCTCCTCCCATGACCACCCTCTTCCTCTGTCCCTAAGTGATGAATTTCATGCACTGGGCCTCTAGTAGTCAATAATGTTATAAGACTTAAAGTTGGGAATGATCACATGAAAATGGGTTTACTGCCCAAGACTTCAAGAAAGAAATGGCATTTTTCCTGGGCCTTAAAAGATTGTCCAGGTTTGGAAGGCTGAGCCTGAAAGTGTGGGATGGGACCCCAACAGGTAGAGTAGGGAAATAATCATCAAGGCTACAAAAGTGAAGTGAACAAAGACAGAACGTCCTCTAGTTTGGCTCAAGAGCAGTCTTTGGGAAGAGTAGACTTTTGACAGCATGTGGAAACTTCCTCCTAATCCCTTCTTTCTCTGCCCTGCTCAACTCCTTGCCCCTGGCTTACTCCTGCTCATCTGTCCCATTTCAACTTGGACATCACTTTGGCCAGAATGCCTTTCCTGCGTGCTGTCATGGAATCCCATGGGGCTTTGTACTGTCTCTCCATTTTAGTGCCCACCCCCTTGTCACCCATTGCTTTTTACTTGCCAGAGCCCCCCACCAGTTGATAAGCCACCTGAGTGAGACTATCAATCTTGTTCACCACTCAGTGTTTAGCAGTGTTGGGATGCTGTAGGTGATGCAAAAAAGTATTTGTTGAATCAATGTGTGACTTCTATAGGTCTTTTTACCTTTGAGGGTAAGGGTTTTGGACTTAATCCTAATAGCACTAGGTCGTGATTCAAATTCTAGAACAGAGAACCAACATACCAAAAATAGAATTATTTTGGAATAAATTTACATTTACAGGAGAGTTGCAAAGCTGGTACATAGAGTCCTCATATACCCCTCACAGGGTGTTTTCTGTTGCTGACATCCTGCATTTATCACAACCAAGAAGCAACACTGCTACATTACTGTTAACTAAATGCCAGGTATGATTTGGATTTCAATAGCTCTTTCATTAATGTCCAATATCTTTTCCAGGAACTAATTCATGGTGCCACATTGCATTTAGTTGTCACGTCTCAAACACAGCACTTAGTTAAAGATCTGGCAGCCTGGGGAAGAGATTCAGGGTGAAGAGACTAGTTAGATGAGAATTGTAAGAATCCAGGTTTAGGGAGCTGGTTAGTCTTTTAAAATGACAACAGAAATGAACGAGGCAGTAGAAAAACACTAATGAAGAAAAATGCCTGCACTTGGTAAGAATTTAGAAATAATGTATTGGCCTTTTAGAGGTTCCTAAGACTCCAAGCCTACTCCTGCTGTTCCCTTTGCCTCGAATGTTCTTCCTCTCCATAGCTTTGCAACTAGCTCCTTCCCTTTCTTCAGTCTGAGCTTAAAAGTGACTTTCTCTCTGAGGCTTTCCCTGACCCAATTTCCAGTCCCTCCCTAACACTTGATAATCTCTTTTTTAGGCTTTTTTTTCTTTTTCTTCTTCCTTTCTGTTTCCCTCACGAGAGCAGGGGTTTTGTCTGTTTTGTTCACCTCTGTATCCTGGATCCCAGAACATTTCCAAGTTGAATCCATGCTAGAGGGACTAGCCAATAACTCTATGGATTTGCCCTGCCAGTGTGGCTCAGTTGGTTGGAGTGTCATGCCATTCACAAAAAAGTTACAGGTTCAATTCTGGTCAGGGCAGATACCTAGATTGCAGTTTCCATGGGGTACAACCACTCAATGTATTTCTCTCTCTCACTTCAATGTTTCTCTCTTTGTCTCCCTTCCTCGCTCTCTAAAATAAAAAATAAAATAAACCTCTAGCATGTTGAATCTGGGTGATGGTGAAATGGTGGTTAGGTTGGTATAAATTAGACACCTGAGGAAATTAGCTTGGACAGAAAGACTCAGCACTTGACGTTTGTAATCAGTCCTGCTGGAGTGGCAGTCATGAGCATACAGAGTCAAAAAGGAAATTTCTAGATGTTTAACGACCCCACCCAGGGTCAGTGAGCTCTGCCTGCACCCTGTCTACCACCAGGCAGGCCACTGCCTCCATACACTCAGCTGGTATTTCTTCACTCTCCACCATGCCCCCATAATGATCACCAATAGGCTGGGAAGCACTGGACACGGAGCAGTCCTACTGGGGCTCTTGTCCTAGCGGAGCTAAGAACTAGCTGGGTGACCTTGGGGACCAGTTCTTCGGTTCAGATCTCAACTTTATTTCAGTCCTTCATTTCAGATCCTCAGAGCTTTAGAGATCCTGTGATTGCAGGAGCCAGGGGCTGCGAGCTAAGCCATTACATAAGAGGTCCCTTCTAGCCTTCACAGTGGGTGATTCTAAGGGTAGGAGGTAAGCTCAAACAGCAGAGCAGAGCTGGGCGGCTAGGGAAGACCCGCCCTGTAAGGGGGCGGGGTGAAGCTGTTTGCTTTAGGAAGAGGCCCAAGGAAGGGTGGGGATGTTGCTTTCTGGCTGGAATTCCTGTCACCACAGTGTGGTAATCCTATTCTTAGAGCGCCACCTACTGATAAAGGGCTTTTCCACAGCAGATAAATGTGCTCTCAAAAGGGTTGATGATCTGTTCTTAATCTGGGGTTTTAATAAGTAAGTTTCAGGAAAGAATGTCAGATAATATATTTTTTAAATTATCCCATAAAGGGGCTCCTATAACAGTTTTAACATTTATGAAGGAAAAGGAAATAGAGTTTTGCAGGCCTTCTTCAGTATTGATAAGAGATGACTAAACTTTTTTAAATATATATATTTTATTGATTTTTTACAGAGAGGAAGGGAGAGGGATAGAGAGTTAGAAACATCGATCAGCTGCCTCTGGCACACCTCCTACTGGGGATGTGCCTGCAACCCAGGTACATGCCCTTGACTGGAATCGAACCTGGGACCAGATTTCAGTTGGCCGGCTGACGCTCTATCCACTGAGCCAAACCGGTTAGGGCAGAAAGAGCCAAACTTTTAATTTGCTCTTCTCCTGTGCAAGGGATCCATTGCTTAATTAGGAGGAGGAAGAGGAGGAGGGGGGGAGGAGGAGGAGGAGGAGAGGAAGGAGGAGGAGGAGGAGGGGGGAGAAGAAAAAGAAGAGGAGGAGGAGGAGGAGGGGGAGAGGGAGGAGGGGAGGGGGGGGGGAGGAGAGAAGGGGGGGGGGAGAAAGGAGTGGGAGGAGGGGAAGGAGGAAGGCGGCATTTTCCTGGAAAGTCATGAGTGTTAAATAAATGCGAGTAGAGAAATTTACATTTTAATTGCAGTTAGTGGGTGGGGGTGGGGGGGAATCCCTGCTTTAAAATGCCCCCAGGATCACCCTGTTCTCAAACAAAATAATCACTCCACAGTGTTTGCTCTGGGGATAAGCCTCTCCTTTTCACTGTTTTCAATCTCGGCCCACCTGCTCTTGTGACTGGGTTCTGGGCAATTTTAAGTGACAGCCTTTAGCTCACACTCTCTTTAAAAACAAACCAAATACACTCCAAACCCACTCTGAGCCTGTGGTGAGGCATGTGTAAGAGGGGATTTACGATGTGCTACACCGCCTGGATCCCGAGGGCGGGTCCATGTGGGTTCCGCATTCTTGTCTTTCCCAGACGGGAGGCCTTAGCCAGCCAGCCACCCCTGGCTTGTTAAACGTTGTCTTTAACAACTATCACTCCAGACTTAGAAAAAAGCCTCCATTATGTCTTTGGCCAAGAAAAAAGAAGGTTCTGAGAAGTCCAACCACCGTACTAAATAGTTAAACGCTTGGGTTCTCAGGTCAGAAAGAACTTGATTTAGATCCCAGTACTGCCTTGTACTGTCATTTAAAATGCTGGGTCAGTTACTTATTCACTGTGGGACTCAATTTTATCAGCTATAAAACGGGATAATAACAGGACTTAATTCATCCGGTTGTTGTCAAGATTGAGTGTGATACACAGCATCAGGCACTGGATAGGACTCAATAAATTGTAGTGATCATTATACAGTGGTCGGCAAACTCATTAGTCAACAGAGCCAAATATCAACAGTACAACAATTGAAATTTCTTTTGAGAGCCAAATATTTTAAACTTAAACTTCTTCTAATGCCACTTTTACAAAATAGACTCACCCAGGCCATGGTATTTTGTGGAAAAGCCACACTCAAGAGGCCAAAGAGGCACATGTGGCTCATGAGCCACAGTTTGCCAACCACAGAACTATACTAATAAAAGGGTAATATGCTAATTAGACTGGATAGACCAGACATCTTCCGGACGTCATTCTGGACGTCCTTCCTGACAAAGCCAGGGGCATGGCCGGCCTGCAAACTGCCTACAGTCCCTCACCAGGCTAACCCCATCCCCCAACGATGCCCCCCTCCCCCATCATGGGCATAGCTGGCCTGCAAACCCCTGGCAACCCCTCGCCCAGGCTGGCCCCACCATCCAGCAGGTACCCCCACCCCGATTGACGGTGGGGCCAGCCTGCAACCCCTACAGCCCCTAGCCCCGGCAAGCTCTGCCCCCTCAAAGGGACCCTCCCATCCCAATCCAGACCCCTTCAGGGTAGGCCAGCCAGCCCTCACATGCACCAGGCTTCTATCCTATATAATAAAAGGGTAATAAAATTGATCCTAATGGCAGAAAGACCAGAAGGACTGCTGAACCAGTCACTATGAGGCTCACTGACCACTCTTGGTCTCTTTCCCAGGCCAGCAGGTTCTGATCTCCTGATGGCCACTTCTGGTGTAGGCGGGGCCAGCAAGCGGGTGGGAACAGCCAACCTCTTGGTCCCTTCCCCCAGCCATTAGGCACCAAACACCGGATGGCGAATGGAGAACCAGGGATGGGTGGTGGCGGGGGGCAGCTGTGGACAACTGAAGAAGATGGCCCTGATCACAGGCCAGATCTAGAGACCATACCCACACAGGAATTTTGTAAACTGGTTCTCTAGTTATTAATAACAGGGAATGCAAAAGTCCCTCAGCCAGCATTGATAAGGGGATTAGAAGGGCAGAATGAGGCAGTGAAAAGGGTTGGCTAACGGAAGACCTAAGGTTTTTATTCCAGTTCTGTTAGGAGCTACCCATGTGATTTGGGGCTAATCCAATTGATTTTCTTTGGGCCTCCTCTCTTCTTCATTTTCTAGATAAAATCCCTAGTGTACCTGGTCCTTTTTCAACTCTGGAATTAAACTCAATGAGATCTGTTGCTTTTAAAAGCGGTTTTAAAGTTCTGAGTAATGGAAATAATGCTATTATTATGAAAATGACTATTCTGCGGCTAAGAAAACATATTTCAATCATTTCTTTAGGTTGAGTTTTCCCCCCAACCCCCAACATGAGAGCTCATTTTAGAGCACAAAGACTTCCTTGTAGATTGTTATTGAAGGTTTGAGTGGCAATGAGGTCGTGAGGAGCTGAGCCCCAGGACCAATAGCAGGGCTCCAAGCAGGCTGTCAGGCTCCAGACAACAGGGTGGGACAGCTCTGAGGGTTAGGACGTTGGGTTCCCACTGGATTGAATTATGTCAAATTGAGGAGCTGCTTGTAAAATGAGCAAATTTACCCCAAGGATCAGATTTTAACCAACACACTGTACCTTTCAAACTGCTGAGTACAACATATGGAGAAAGGACCTTGTAATCAAACCAGACCGCCAATGTGAGGTCAGCCCAGAATGTAAGTGATTTTGGAAATAGAAGTCAAATTTATGACTTGTCTTATTCCACTATCTTTTATTGACTCTTTGGCTGGGTTCAGGATAGGTAGTTAATGTAGCCAGTCTGAAGCTAGCCTGCTGAGGAGTGGAACTCTCTTTTACCAGAGAAAGTTCAACTGGGTCTCACTAATGAATCAACCCAGGAGTAAGATCTTTAAGAAGCATATAAAGGCAAGTAGTAGATATGATAAGTTCACCCTTGTCAAGCAAAGTATATTGGAACTGCGGAATTTTCCAATAAAAACTAGTATTTCTTTCACCAACCAACCTTTAGATTGGCTTTGTTTTGAATTATATTTAAACTAGCCGAAACCGGTTTGGCTCAGTGGATAGAGTGTCAGCCTGTGGACTGAAAGGTCCTGGGTTCGATTCCGGTCAAGGGCATGTACCTTGGTTGCGGGTACATCCCCAGTAGCGGGTGTGCAAGAGGCAGCTGAGCGATGATTCTCTCTCATCGATGTTTCTAACTCTCTATCCCTCTCTCTTCCTCTCTGTAAAAAATCAATAAAATGTATTTTTAAAAAATAAAAAATAAAAAATGAATTATATTCAAACTAGAGTCCCGATTCATGTAATCTGTGCAAGAGTAGGCCTTCCTTCCCCCAGTGGCCAGCACCAGCTTCCCTCTAGCACTCAGAACCTGGGCTTCCCTCCAGGCCCGACTTCCTCAAGAAGGATGTCCAGTCTAATTATAGCATATTACCTTTTTATTATTATAGATGAGATTGCTTAGGACTAAGAACTATTTTATCAATCCACTTAGAAAACCAACACCACAGATTTTTATTACAAACCTAAAATTGTACCTGGAAAAACTATAACAACAAAAACAAAGGCTTCACTTAATCTCAGAACCCGACGAGAACCATAAGTAATGTGGTAGAGTATTTTTTCTATATATATGTATATAGATGTAAATAAAACTGGTATCAAACCTATGATGTGTGTGTGTGTGTGTGTGTGTGTGTGTTCAATAGCTATAAAGAAAATTCTGGAATACTTTGAAAATCAAAAAGATTGACAAAGAGAGATAATGGGCAGTTAGAAAACTAAAACTATTTGGCTGACATTCTGGAGTATAGTATAATTTACAAAAGCAAAAATAACTTAAAAGGTGTGTTCTTCTTTTCAGAGTTTTCTGTCAGGTCTATTTGTACATTATGCAGTTTTTTGCTTTTACTCTCTACAGCAACTTGAGACCATTTAATTATGCCCTCTATATCTTTTTCAGCTTCTTTTATGGAAAGAAAAAAAAAAACAAAACTTGAAAACCCTCCCCAAAATCTAATCACAAAGATCCTCATTAAACAGTGAAGGAAAGTTCTATGACTTAAGATGCTGCACAGCCCTGAGACTGAAGGGATTATGTTGTCAAGTGAGAGGAAAAGGTGCAATTAAAATGGATTAAATATAAGACACTACAAAGATCTGTGTGTCAGCCTTGAAATGAGTCTGTGATTTGCTTTCTTAAGATTCAAGGTATCTATTCCTATCAATGTGGTCATATTATCTATGGGGTCTTTTGTGGGATTAAGAAAAAAAAACATTATGATAGTCCCCCCATGTCCCCAGGAGGATATATTCCAAGACCCCAAGTGGATGCCTGAAACCGTGGATAGCACTAACCCCTATATACACTATGTTTTTCCTATACATACATACCTATGACACAGTTCAATTTATAAATTAGGCATAGTGAAGAAATTAACAACAATAACAGTAAAATAGAACAATTATAACAGTAAAATAAGGGTTACTTGAACATAAGCACTGAGATACTACAACAATCAAACCAAGGTGGCTACTAAGGGACTAAGGTGAGGGACCCTATCCAGTGTGGAGACACTGGACGAAGGGATGATTCCATCCCAGGTGGGAAGGAGCTGAGTGGCACGGCATTTTTCATGCTACTCAAAGCAGCATACAATTTAAAACTTATGAATTGTTTACTTCTGGAACTTTCCATTTAATATTTTCGAACCACGGTTGCCTGAGGGTAACTGAAACCACAGAAAGCGAAACCACAGATTAGGGGGACTGCTGCACATTATACAACTCAAACTGCATTACATGGCTTAGAGCAGTACATCTCCCATTGTCATGTGAAACTTGGCCAAATTCTCATGTACCATCTGCACAAGACCAGGCACAACAATCAAAGTCAAAGGTGGCTGTGCTTCAGAAAAAAGCTTAGCAGCTTAGAGCCCATGGTGTTGGCATGGTGTTAATTCACAGAGAATATTTGAATCTGAAAATTAACTGAGGTGAAATGGATATTGCTTAATATTCCAGTAAATAACAATAAGGGCTAACTTTATACCAGATACTTACACAAATTAATTCATTTAATCCTGACAATAACCCATGAAGTAAGTATGTACTGTTACTTTTCTGATTCTACAGATGAGAAAACTAGACCATAGCTAATAAATGGCAGTGAGGATGCAACCCCAGGAAGCATAGCTCATAGTCATGTGTTTAACAAGAGGCTTTCTGGTCTCTCTCTTCACTAAAAGAACCAATATTCACTTAAGGTGAATTACAGACTCTCTCTGTGGTTCTTGGTCTACTTAACACAATCATGTTTCAAAACCAGTAGAAACCTTGCCTCCTAAGGCTACATTTGGTCCATTTTCTTTCACTGGCCCTCCTAGTACCATGAACTTGGACCAGCAAAACCCAAATCCTAATTTGAGGAGGTTATTCACTGAATTAACAGTCCCCTCACAACAGAATTCTCCCAGAGGGCAGGGTCTGTGTTTGTTTTGCTCACCACTGGTGTCTCAGTATGAGGCACAGAGTAAGCACATGACAAACCTTTATTGGAGGAATAAATAACTAAGCACATCATAACTGTCCTGGATCATGGGAGATTACAGAGAAAATGAGCCCTGCAGGGTACGAGGCCCGCATGTGGGAAAACCATTGTGTAATGAAAGCAGTTAACAGAAAGCGGAGAGCAGGCTCATCACAGAGACCAGGCAGGACATCTGCTGGTGGTTCTGGGTATACAGGGAGGCTGGTTGCCAACAGAAGACTCCAGCCATGATGCACTCTCTTGCAGCCAGCACCATTCATTCATCCAATTCTCTACCTTTAGGAGGCTCTCACATGATGCTGTTCGGGGAAGGGGGGGGGGGGGGAATGACATACAATAGAAACCATCATTACCAGCCTGAAGGGCACTAGCTGTGGACCCTTGAACAAAAAAGAGAAAAAAAAAAAATTCACTCCCACCAACTTGAAAGCTAGCTTCCATTTATTTATCCAGGTTCCTTGTTGTACATTAGACTTTACACAAAACAGGTAGACAGTCCCCAAAGACATTGTTGGTTTAGTATAAATAGTATCTCCATTTTGTCACCAGCTTCTAAAGGCCATAGCTTATCTTTTACTAACTTGATCTTATTCATCCTATTAGGGACCCTAGCCTTGTATTCTCATTTCAGTTTAGTTGGTTTATTCATTTCACACATTTTTTTATCGAAGGATTATTGTGCTAGTGACTGGGACACAATAGCGAACAAAATAGATGCAACCCAGCCGGACCTAAGTGTGCAGACTAGTGTAGACAGATGTGTTAATAGGCAACTGCAAAATTAGCAGGGTTCTCTGGTTCATGCATGATATTCAGAGAGTAGTTTTGTTTTTTTAATCCCTTCAACAGTAAGCAAAACAAAATATGTATTTATGTGTCTTTTTCATTGTCTTCCACAGACCCTTAATCATCTTCAGTCTAACAGCTGAGATAAGACAAAACTATATGCAAAATGTACAAAAACATATATAACCAAAGCATGAACATCGCCCAGTTCAGCTATTTTGAACTGGATGAATCAAATAATTGGGACCAGGCAGGGGCAGCACGGAATTAGTTACCAAAAGATCTTGTTTAAAAAATTCTATGTCAAGATATTCAAAGAGAACAAAAAGGCAGATGTTGTAGATTGTGTTATTGTTCCCTAGCATTCTGTGCTCCCTCTCTTGTGATGTGATTATACTCCTCACCCCACTGACCTCAGGCTTGGTCAAATGGTTTGCTTTGCCCAACACAGGTGCGTGGAAGAATTGTCTGTCTTATCCAAGCAGAAGCTCTGAATGCTTTCAGGTAGTTAGGCACGCACGGCTCTTTTGCCTCTGACAATAAACAGCCCATCCCAGGTATGGGCTCCTCCTCCACCTAGGTCCCAGAATGAAGATATAGAGCAGAGCCAACCACTAAATAACATGTAAGATGAAGAAGTAAACCTTTATGGTTGTAAGCCAGGGAGTAATGGGGACTTTTGTTATTTCACATAACCTAGCAAGAGTAGACTAGATCACCAAGTTTCAGAGTCACCCAATGGGATGCAAACAGAGGCTTAAAAGGAGGTAAGATACAAAATAATAATAATAAAAAAGTCTTACAGAACACATGAAATGCTATATAATAAAAGCCTAATAAGCAAATTGACTGAACAGCAGAATGACTGGTGGAAGGACTGGTAGCTATGACACACACTAACCACCAGGGGGGAGACACTCAATGCAGGAGTTGCCCAAAGCCTGCAGGGCCCAGGCCAGCCAAGGCAGGAGCCAGTGGAGGCCCCCCCGCTCAGATTGCCCTGCAGAGGGAGGCAATCAGCGGCAGTGGAAGGGAGGTCAGGGGGCGGACCAGGCAGTGAGCAGGGACACCGCCCCCCTGATTGCCCCACCAGTCTCCTCCTGCAGAGAGAGGCAACTGGCAGCAGCCAGCAAGTCGACAGAGCCAGGCCAGCCAAGGCAGGTGCCAGTGGTAGCCCCCCAATTGTTCTGCTGGTCACCCCACAGATCAGCCCTGATTGCTGGCCAGGTGTAGGGACCCAAAAAGGGCACAAATTTTGTGCACCGGACTTCTAGTCTTATATAATAAATGGCTAATATGCAAATAGACTGAATGGTGGAATGACCAGTTGCTATGACATGCACTGACCACCAGGGGCCAGGCGCTCAATGCAGGAGCTGCCCCAGTGGTCAGTGTGCTCCCACAAGGGGAGCACCACTCAGCTAGAAGCCAGGCTCATGGCTGGCGAGAGCAGTGGCAGTGGCGGGAGCCTCTCTTGCCTCCGTGGCAATGCTAAGGTTGTCCAACTGACAGCTAAGGCCTGGCCCCCAGGGAAGCGGGCCTAAGCTGTCAGTCGGACATCCCCTGAGGGCTCCTGGACTGTGAGAGGGTGCAGGCCGAGCTGAGGGACTGCCTCCCACCCGGAGCCCAAATTTCATGCACCAGGCCTCTAGTATAATGATAAAGGCCCAATAGCAGAAATAATAAAACTGATATTTTAAAACAAAGAGATTTGATCCCATTTTTTTTTTTTTTGTTTCCCACAAACACCAAACAAAAGAGTAATTTGGTTCATTATTTCAACCTTTTAGTTTTCACCTCTATTTTCCTCCCTACCTTCATCAGGAACCCGAAGGCAATGAGAAACAAGTTGTGTGGCTACCTGGAAGAAGCTTCTGGAACCAAAGGTACATTGGAGAGGGGAAAACAAATTGACCTTCTCCTAGAAAAGCGATTTGCAACCTCTGTCATCTCATGGCACACATAAACTAATTACTAAATTCTGTGGCACACCAAAAAGCATATTTATTTTTGCTGATCTAATTTTAAAAATAAACTTTTGATTCCTTCACATCAGATGGCTCTTGTGTTGGCATCTGTCATTTTTTTTATTTGACAATCTAAGGAAAAAGAGGTTAGTGCCCTGACTCAATAGTCACATATTGCATGCTTTAAAAATTCTTGTAGCACACGGGTTGGAAATTGCTATCCCAGAATATCAAACGTTGATCAGACCCACCAAGAATTGACTCACATCCGGTCAGAGTATGACATGCATTCCACCTCCCACCACTGCCTCTCCCCAAGATCTCAGCTTACTTTTATCCTAGTCTGATAAAGAACATAGGATACATTACAAAGCCCTCATCCATTAAGTGGCATAGTAGGCTCCATGTCTAATCACTACTTCCTAATCCCCAAAACACCCTCTCTGGCTCTGAAAGGCTGTATTTGGTGAGAGCAGGAGTCCCATATTCCCATTACTTTTAAAAATGTGCTCCCTTTTCTCTAGTTCACTCCTACCTACCTCATTATTATTTGCCTAGAGTGGTCTTCTTGCCTATCCAGTCAATCTCCTCCCTGCTGGAGAGATGTCCCTTCTCTTGAAATATACATCAGCTCAGTCCCCTGCTTAACAGCCTCATTTATTTCCCTTGTACTCCAGGAAGTGTTCATAGTCCTGACTTTAACATACAGAATGCTTTCCAAACTGCCCTTAACTAACCTCCCCCCTCTTTCTCTCATACTCTCTGTCTTCCAAGCTCAGTGTGGTTGCCTCTGCCTGGACTGTTCTCCCCACATCCATGCTGGATTGTGGGCCTTCTCCAAGCAACTGCATAGACAGTATCCCCAAGCATACACCAATTGACAGAAGGAAGACGTGAGTGACATATTTGGGTGCCTTCTGGAAATGACTAAGGTCACTGAGAGGGGTAGGGGCAGGCTGGGTCTATCAAGCTAGCAGATAACTGGGCTGCACATGGAAAATGCTTAGCAGTTGTGTGATATTTAGCAGGCTATTCATAAAGGAACAGTCTAATTTAAGATTACCTATAATTGACAGCAATGACCTATAGCCAAATGCTATTCCTGGCCTAACTCTACATTCTGGGTTAATTTGGACAATAAGTTGTTTCTGACTATTTTAGCTGCCATTTCTAATGGTAGCTACCCTTTGCTTCTTGCATAAGTGTCTGTACTTCATTTTAATCACTGTTTCCTATGAAGGAGGGATGTAGCAAATCTTGGCCTTAGCCACAGAATTGGGCCCAAATCTATTTTTGGCATTTGGGCCCAATCATGAGTACTAACTAGAATGCCAACTTTAATGTTATTTCTGGCCTCCCTGAACTTGCATGATAAATATGCAAGTAACTGCACAGTTACCATTAAATCTAATCAGCATAACAATGTCAATAATAAAATAAGACATATCACTCAGAGTCGTTATTAATATCTGAGTAGGTGCTTTCAAATTAGGTGAGCATTTAAATGTAACACAGCAAAACAAACAAACAAACAAACAAAAATACCCACAATGTATTTGTGTGCTTTGGATTTTGAATTCCTACCACTCAGTTGAAGTTTGTGTATTTTTAGTTGCAAGAGTAAAATGTTAGAATAATTAATGAGAGAGGGTAAAGAGGGTCAAGTATATGGTGATGGGAGGAAGCTAAACTTTGGTTGTGGGCACATAATGACAGATAATGTGTTATAATACCATACATTTGAAACTTATGTAATCTTGTTAACCAATGTCACCCCAATAAATTTAATATAATACAACAGAATGAATGAGGATTGTGAAAACTGTTCTTGTTATGAAAAATACATTAAGAAATTTCTAATTACAAATGGAGTCATCATTGACCAGGAAACTTTAGGAAGAACATATCTTTTTTGAATCCACAAAGCTTTATAAAAAATTAAATAGCACCAGGCAGAGGAGTAGAGATAAGATTATCTCATAACTCTAATCTTTGTCAAACTATTTGGTGTTATAGGATTCATAACATTAAACAAAATAACCCCACAAACTGTATTTGGCTTTTAGTTATTCATTCCCTTTGGACCATGAGTTTTCAGTTGTGTTTTCTGAAAGTATAATAATTATGCAGCCTAATGAAGCAGAATTCCCCACTTTAAACAGAAAGATAGCAGGCTACTTTCACATTTCTCTTTAAGCAGAGGCAAACCACAAGGCAGACAAAGGACTTTGGATTGCGTTGCCATGTACTTATACAAGATGTTCAAATAAGATGAAATAGCAGCAATTACCGTCCTAAAAGGCATCTTGAACAAGAGAAAGCGTTTCATGCAGCACTTTGCAGATTGAAATACCAATATAGCAGGGCATACTAGCCGCCAAAGGTCGCCTGCAGAGAAAGTGGCTCATATGCCAGAACTTGCTGAAGAAGTACCAAAAGCAATGTCCCCAAAGAGACCAAGTATTTATCTGTAAAGATGCTCTTATCATTCTCAGCCACGGAAGATGCTAGAATTGGTGTGTGTGCCACAAACCTGAGTTGCAGATAAAAATGCTAGGAATTGTGTTATCTTGGAAGCCAATTAAATTGGTCCATGGCTGCATTTCTGGACAAGATTTGAGAAAAGATTTTTTTTCTGAAGTGAAGGTGTGAGGCAGTAAGTATATGTAGAAATATTAGGAATTTTAAGAAAATGAGAGTGATGACAATAATTTTGTCTGCTTGTGAAAATAGCCTCTTCTTTAGATAGTGCATAGAGCTCTTATTTAGATGGAATTGCCTAAAAAAAAATTGTATCCTCACTATTAAATAAGCATGAACACAGGGAGGAGTATAATTAAGGCTGTTGCCCCAATGATCTGCCACATTTTTGTCTACCAAAAATTCATTTGGTAATGTTCAGCTTTCAACCTGATTGTAACACTCAGCCCTTGGGTATTTGGTGATCACAACCAGTAGGAACAAGTGTTTGTATAATATCTACCAGATAAACTAGAAAGCTGTTGCTTATTGGCCTATGTATTAGGTATGTTTCTTTTTTTAAATATTTTTTTTTATTGATTTCAGAGAGGAATAGAGAGGAATAGAGAGGGAAAGAGAGAAACCTCAATTATAAGAGAGAATCATTGATCAGGTGCCTCCTACACGGCCGCCACGGGGGATCAAGCCCGCAATCCAGGCACGTGCCCTGACCAGGAATCAAACCGTGACCTCCTGGTTCAAGGGTCAGTGCTCAACCACTGAGCTATGCTGGCCAGGCCAGTATAAATTTCTTAAGTCACAAAACTCAGATGTTTAAAAAACAAACAGATATCAAATATATTTCTGAATAGCCCAACTTTGTTTAGCTGGGCTCCTAATCTGCCTGAGGGCAGAAACCTTAGTCTGGAAGTTTTCAGTTTTTTGGGGAGGCACTTGAGGTTTTAAACTCCCATTGATTTTTTATTTCCCCCCTCTTCTTTTTTTTAGTCTCCTTTCCCCAGGACTGATCTAAATTCCAGGCAGCTTGGAAGCAAGGCAGGGAACTGTCTGATTTGCAACTGTCCTTGGCCCTGCACTGACATTGGTTAGAAAGGTAAATCTCAGCTGAACTTTGGGCATGGGCATTCTTCCAGGCTGGCTTCTGTTGAGGCAGCCACGTCCCAAGTGGCCTCACCTAGGCTGCTTTCTGTAGGCACCTCTCACCGGAACTAAGAATTTTTATTCTCTCTCTCTCTCTCTCTCTCTCTCTCTCTCTCTCTCTCTCTCTCTCTCTCTCTCTTTCTCTCTCTCTTCCTCTCTCTCTCCCTCCCTCTCTCTCTCTTACCTTCATGGAGACTTTGAATATTTAATTGTTTAAAATGATAAAAATGTGCCGAGACCGGTTTGGCTCAATGGATAGAGCGTCGGCTTGGGGACTGAAGGGTCCCGGGTTCGATTCCGGTCAAGGGCATGTACCTTGGTTGCGGGCATATCCCCAGTAGGGGGTGTGCAAGAGGCAGTTGGTCGATGACTCTCTCTCATCGATGTTTCTAACTCTCTATCTCTCTCCCTTCCCCTCTGTACAAAATCAATAAAAAAAATATATTTAAAAAATAAATAAATAAATAAAAAATAAATAAATAAATAAATAAAATTATAAAAACGTTAAGCCTACTTTCCCTTAAGCCTTTAAGTTAATATGCAAATTGTATTATCCTATTAATATGTCTAGTACGTTTTAAAAAAGCTTTGATTAATATTCTCAAACTGAACAAACTAAACTCCCTTCAACGAGTTGTGTCTATAAGCTTAGTTTAATTACATTTCCCTTCAATGTTTTAAACTGCATTAATAAATTTAACCTATTCAATTTTCTTTTTTAAGGCACATTCATCACCTACCCTGACAAGCAAAACATTCTCAAGTACTTACAGACTAAATTAAATTTATAAATATAATGAATCTCTTACATAGTCCAATAGTACACTGCTCACAACACATAAAATCCTCTTACACCTTTCAGCAACAAATTATAAATCTAAGCTCAATTACTCCATTACACATTTCAAGTTGAAGTCAGAAGGCTAATCTCTCAGGTAGTCTCATACACCTAATTATGTTAAACATTATAAATACGGTGAATACCAAATATACAGAGATTGTTGTTCTTTAACACCAAAGTGTTAATACTGTGGATGTGGTCTCTAGATTTGTCTATATTTAATTGTAAATCTTCCCAGGGCTAAACTATAGGCACACAGAGAACAGAGTGACTGGGAGAACAGTTATAGCATCCCAAAATGAGTTGATGTTCCCATCCCAAGCAAGTTGCATTGATTTCTTGCCAGAGATTTTTGGCCCAAAGCAGAATCTGAATTCCAGGGTTATTTTTCCAGCACCAAAAATAGACACAAGTGCCATTTTAAAAATTAGTCACTTATCCCAACTGGGTCCAAACCTTCTCCAATGGAAAGGGTTAGTTGCACTGAACCCCACCTTCTGGGTTTAAGTTGCAGCACTATCTAATTCTTTGCTCCTATGTAAGTCAATCCACCCCATCCCCCATGTTGTTTCATCACTCTAACTGGATTCAACTAGTTTTTCTGTTGCTTGGTTGCATTTGGGCATTATTTTCACATTCTTGTCTTTGTCTGCTGTCTGTACAATCTTCAAGTCTGGAGATGTCATGTGTTTGCTCCAAGAAAGAAATGAGTCCCAGGAATGCTGTGAGGTGGTATTCTATTTTAAGAAGGGGTGGAGGAGGAGAGAGCCAGGCTGGGACAGGAAGACGGTGACCCTCCTCAAAAGTGCTTAATACCTACCCTCCTCAAATGATCCCAAAAACTCCAAGAGCAAGGAACACTCCAAGCTCTTTTTACAAGGCCATTATTATCCTAATTCCAAAACAAAATAAAGACACTACAAAGAAAGAGAATTACAGGCCAATATCCCTAAAGAACATAGATGCTAAAATCCTCAACAAAATATTAGCAAATTGGATCCAATAATTATTAAAAAGATCATATACCATGACCAAGTAGGATTTATTCCAGGGATGCAAAGCTGGTACAATACTCACAAATCAATGTGATACATCATATAGTCAAACTGAAAGACAAAAATCACATGATCATATCAAAATATGCAGAAAAAGCACCCAGATATCCAGCCCCAGATCAAATAACAGAATATCTCCTGCCCCCTAAAGCCTTATTTGAATCCCCTAACAGTGACTTCCATCATATTTAAACTTTTAATTCGAAAAATAATTTCTGACTGCTCGCCACTACTCATGGACATCAACAGCACTATCTTGGGCAGCTTCATCTCTGAGCCTTAGTTGCCTCATCTGGAATATGGAGCTCACAGTAGCTTCTGAATAGGTTCACTCAATCAAAGTCTGGCAAGGAAATAGGAACCACTTTAAGTCTTTCAAACTTAAATAACTTTCAAAGAAAAATAGCCAAGGGAATTAATATTGGAAAAGCTAAGAAGCCAAGCAGTCTAGTGAGACAACCCAGAGGTCAGTAACAGAGATAAATGGTGCCAACCCTGAGCCTGCAGGAGCAAATGGAGAAAAACACCTTGTCAGAGCCAGGGCAGGCTGTCAGGAGGAGCAAGGACCACTGTGGGGGTTACCAGGCAGAAAATGGCATACCTGAGAGAGGGGCTGTCCAGCCGATAGTAGGACAATGAGGAATCATTGCCACAATCAGAAATGAAGGCACAATAAAGAATGGTGGCTGGGAAGGGTGGCCAAACCTATCTGATAGCCAGAGGCCAAGGAGCCTGAGAAAGGCAGTTCACTGAATTCAGGGCAGAGCAGATACAAGCTCATGGAGATCTGAAAGGAATTAGGCAGTTGGTAGTACAGGCATTGTTGCTGCTGCTGGTTATCATTATGATTTTCTAACTTCAAAGCATATACCTTTCCTTATCCTTGATAAAAGTGTCCCACCAACATCAACCTTACTTTTAATAAACTAGAGGCCCAATGCACGAAGATTCATGCAGGAATAAGCCTTCCTTCCCCTGCTGCCAGCACCACCTTCACTGGAGACTAGAGCTGCCTTCTACCTCTTGCCTTGTCATGTCAATTTGCATATTCCCTCCTTATTGGCTGTGGGCACCACCATCTTGGTCACAGAATTATGGTCAATTTGCACATTCTGTCTTTATTAGATAGGATGCTAGAATTTCTTGGGGGTTCACTAGTGATCTTTCAGTTGCCATTGCTGTTTAACAAATCACTCCAAAACTTAAGACAGCAAAAATCATTACTTTACTCACAAGTAGACAAATTGAGCAGCGTTTGAAAGGGGCAGTGGTCTCTATACCCATGGCAACTCAACTGACCAAACAAATCCCAACCTGAAACCAGCCTCATGTCTAGATGTTCAGTTACTGAAAGCAAAACTGTATACATGTTTAAGTCAGCTGGAGCTATGTTTTCTGTTGCTTACAACTAAAATATTAATAACTGATAAGACGGAGGTTAGGAGGTGATGGTAAAATAAAGTGTCTTAGGGAAACAAGAGGGATTCAGAGTACTAAGGATGAAGAAGAGATGTTCCCTAATTGTGGGGGAGGATCAGGGGACCCGAGGAGCACCCCAAGGAGGCTACAAGGCCCCAGAAGAGTGGAGTGGTGACCTAGGAAGGTGGCTGCTTGGTTGGGGTTGGAGGAGATCCCATCATTCTGTATGTGAGGCACAAAAATGAGCAGAGAGTCGAAACTGGTTTGGCTCAGTGCATAGAGCGTCGGCCTATGGACTGGAAGGTCCCGGGTTCAATCCCGGTCAAGGGCATGTACCTTGGTTGCGGGCACATCCCCAATAGGGGGTGTGCAAGAGGCAGCTGATCGATGATTCTCTCACCGATGTTTCTAACTATCCCTCTCTCTTCCTCTCTGTGAAAAATCAATAAAATATATATTTTTTTAAATGAGCAGATAATAGCCAGCTCTGAAAGGACCATGTGAGACAGACAATAGCCACCTCTGTAGAGACCACCATGGACAGATGACTGAGGGCCCCCAAAAAGAAGGCACTGCATGAGGCCACATAACCTTGCAGGGAGAAAAAGGCTTCAAGAATGACTGAGATGGATTTCATGTCAATTGGGAGCATGACATGAGAAAGTAAGTTGATTTGTAGAATATCACTTTTTCTCTATTATCTGGCTTGGTGAATTGAGATTCATATCAGCTAAATAAGAGTGATAAAAAGCTTTCCTGGGGGGGGGGGGAAGATGTGAGCAGGGGAATGGGGTGAGGAGGATAGAGATTGGATGCAGAATGCTTAGTAGATCAAGATCCTTTTGAGTGTTAGGGAATGGGAAGTGACTTACAAGCTGGTCTATGACAACAGGTGCTTCTGATATTCAAATTATTTTGTGATTGATTAATAAAGAAATGATGTCAGTAAAAGGCAAAGGTTGTTCAGTTATATGCAATTTTACCAATAGGTCAACGACTTGTTCCATAAATGTGTTCCATTTGGTCTATTAAGTAATGACAGCTGAATACAGCAAACCACACAGGAATACAGTCCAGTATTGAAAACCCATGAGTCATGCCATTATTCTCTTGTCTAGATCTAGTCATGTCCTCTTCTTAGAGATGGAATTCTACCTGACCTTTAGTTATTGAATTCTGTCTCCATGAATTGGTAGCCTCAATCTGTCTTATACCCATTTACATCAAGCTAGCTTCACTTTTTAAAGATAAATCCCTATATTTCATTACTTATTTATCAGGTATTAAATTTTTCTTTTTAACTGTACTGTTATTTTACTAGGTTTGTTTTTTGCTGGTGGCATAGTTATTAAGTTGCATACATTTTAAGTGGTCTGTCTCAACCAAATATTTTCTAAAGCCTTATTGTTTTAACTTGTGGCCTGGTGCATGAATTTGTGCACATTAAAAGGGAATTAATTAGAATAAATATTTTAATATTGCTATTCACCCTTTCTCTATAATGGAAGTGTCAGAGATTAAAGAAAATTAGTAAAATGTATATGAAAATAACATATATATTGATTAAAGAATTAAAAAACATGATATAAAAACAACATTGATAAAAACAATGACTGATAAATTGACTAAACTTATTCTAATATTTCCTTGTATGCCACATGAAGAGTAAAAACATTTTCAGAGTGCTTGACTAATTTCACTTGTGATGAAGTATTTACAACATTAACATTAACATCACATGTTCTTTGAACACAGTTCCCAGCAACAACATAAGCCACAGCCAAAGGTGGAATCTTAAGGCTCCACAAGGAATTGGGCTCCCTCCTCTCTGGTTCAGGTGTGCCTCACCTGAGAACCGCCACTGCCAAGTTACTGCAGCTCAGAGCTCCCGTGTTGTGTTGATTGTCTGCCCCGTGGTGGTCACTGGATATCATCTGTACCAGCTTGTTGGATAGTTGGGTGGTCACTTAGCCTCATATACATACTAGAGGCTCAGGGCGTGAAATTGCACAGCCCCACCTACCCGTGTGCACACAGCCCACCTGCCTATCTCCCCACCTTGACACCCCAACCTCTCCACCCAGAGCTCTAGCGCACCTGGCCCCGCCCCAACCCCTCCAGCCTTCTCTGGCCACTTCAAGCCCCGCCCTTGGTCCTGTAAGTAGCCTTGGGCTAGTCCCTCCTCCGAGCACCTCCCCACTTCCACCCAGTCTCCAGAGCAATGCAGTGGCTCCGTCCCATCATGGTGCTGGAGAAGAGCTTGGAAACCTCAAGTCTGCTGCAGAGTTTTGAGCGCCACTTCCTGGTGGTGTGTGCACTGCGCTCCTTCCCCTGGCAGGTGGATGGCGGGCAGCTCTGAGTGCAAGCAGTGGGTGGGTGACGAAGGACTGGTGAGGGGGGTTCTACAGGCTCTCAATCCTGGCCTCCCTGCCAAGAGATGCTCCTGCCTCCTCCAGGTGCCTCTGGGCTTCTGCACCAGCAGCTCCATCCCACTGCACATGCAGGTCGTTATGGCGTGAGGGCATCACGACCATTACCATATTAGCTCATTGCCATATTAACTATATATTAGCTCTTTATTATATAGTATAGATTATGCCTCTGCAGAATGGAGATTTTTCTGAACATATGTATGAATTTTTGTGGAACTGCTTGTACTTTTTGAACTAGCCACCAGGTGGCATCACCAGTCCCAGACAAAGTCTGTTTTCCAGGGATTCTGAGAGGTAAGGGCCAGGGAAGTAGTTGGTTGAGTAGTGCCTGTTTTCACTACACAGGAGCATATATAGGCTGGGGCAAAATTAGGTTATAGTTGTTTCTATGGAAAATAGAAACACAATAGTTAATAAAGAGTAATACAAGAATAAACTGTTTCACGTACTCACAACTGTAAACCTATGTTTGCCCCACCCTATGTTTACTATATATTATAGTCTGCCTCTTCTAACTTGTCTTAGTCTTCAGTGCTAAATATTGTTACTTAAAAATCTAGCTTTAAGTAAAGAAGCATTGGTCTTTCTTCTGCATTGAATTCATAATACTTGTCATTTGTGAGTATCTTTTTTCTTCTTCTTTTTAGAGAGCTCCTAGCAGTCCTTTTTGGCCTTGTTACCTTATAAAGTAACTCCTAAGTCCACTTCTCTACCTAGGTCCTTCTCCAAGTGCTACTGCCTCAATACAACAACCCAGGAGGGGGTGGTTTACTCCTCACTGAATGGTCAAGAACCACTGGAGATGGGCCCTTTGGAAACACAGCAATAGCTCTCAGTAACATTTGGCACAATTCACCACCATCCTTCTGCCCTGCTTCCCATTCCTGCCCTCTTTCATACTAACAAGCTGTGTTGATGTTGCAGTTACAACAAATACCTCTCCAGATTTCTCTCACTCTTCACTTGGTTTTCAGTGTATACTTGTCAACTTTTTTTCTAATGTATGCTTAACTTTATTTCATCAACACTTTAAATAAATATATTGCTTTATGTTGCACAATCATCTACTCCTTTGGAATCCTTTACTTTCTTCCTTCAAAGTAAAAAACAAAAAAAACAAAAAACAAAAAGTTTTCCCAGCACAAGTGTTACTTTCCACACAGAGCCTCCCCGGATCCATCTGACCCAGAACTCAGCCTCCCCCATGCTCTGACATTTTGTCCTTATTCTGCACTTGTGTGAAAGCACCCACGTGTCAGTGCAGTGAAGGCGACCAGGTGTGCTGGGCAACCCACAGCATTTGGAGTGGGGAGAGCCTGGGTTTGTTTTCTGCCTTTTCCACTTTGGAGGGCAAATCATGAGGACTTCACTATTCTGGGCCCCGGTTTTCTTATCTATAAAACATGAATAGTAATATCTATCTCCTGTGGCTGTTGTAAAAATTAAATGAAATCATGTAGCAGGAGTACATAGCATAGTGTCTAATATAATAGTACAATAGTTTGTGTCTGGCACATATTAAGGAGCAATTGATATGGGTGTTATTAATAGTATTTTGGGTACAATCTCACCTGCCCTTATTTAGGATTAGCTCCAGATTGCTACACAAGCTTGGGGTGATCTGAGAGTAGAAGAGATGAGTCAGTTTCCCATCTGAAATCTGGAGGCTGACTCATGGAAGTCCCCATACCACTTTCCCGTGGCCCTGCCTGTGAGGGATGCCATCAGACACAGAGGGCCTTGGGTTTCCAGCCTCTAGAACAGTGGTTCTCAACCTTTCTAACGCTGCGACCCTTTAATACAGTTCCTCATGTTGTGGTGACCCCCAACCATAAAATTATTTTCGTTGCTACTTCATAACTGTAATTTTGCTACTGTTAATGAATCGTAATGCCAATGTCTGTGTTTTCTGATGGTCTTAGGCTCTATAGCAGCAGTTCTCAACCTGATTGAGAACCACTGCTCTAGAATTATGAGGAATACATTTTTGTTGTTTATAAGCTACCCCAGACTGTGGTATTTTGTTAGAGTTCTCTGGCCCGAGAGTGCTGGCAGCCTGGGATACCCTGACCTCCAAGTGTGAACAGACTAAGACACCCCCACGCTATGTATTAGGTGAATGAATGAGGTATTCTTTTCTTTAGAAAAGACTAATGTTACCTATCTTATTTTCCTTGCACTCATAGTCCACTCCAGCTCAGAGAATGTTTATACATTGTTGGGGGGTAGGGTGAGGAGCAGCAAATCTTTCCTGATTTACAACTGGATCAAGACTCTTGAATTTAGAATAAAAAATGTTGGACTACCTTTGTCCTCTAGTTCTGTCCCTCTGAAGCAATAAGAGACTCCCATCCAATGATCTGAATAGGGATGGTCACAGGACAAAAAAAAAAAAAAAAAAAAAAAAAAAAAAAAAAAAAAAAATCTGTGGGGGAGAACATCTGCTAATATTTCACAATGTCACATTGCCACATTTGTAACTATTTGCACTTTCTACATGCACATAGTCAAGAAAAGCGGTAAGAACAAGCAAGACAAGCACATTGTTGTTAATGTATTGTACCCGTGTCCAATGAGGAGATAGAAACCACACAGAAAAACCAACAGGGAATGTTCACAAAAAGAATTATTAATTATAAAGGAGGAAAGAGAACTGTGGAGACAGTACCCGAGGAAGGACAAACGTGGAAGGAGGGGTCATCTCCAGGAGTGGAATCTGATGGCCAGTGGATAGTAAAGAAGTTGACCTGGGCCAGAGTTGATCTACATTCTTGAAGCCAAGGCCAGTGGGAAGAAAACCATTGTTGGGAATGGCCAGAATGGAGGTGGGCTGAGGCAGGGTAGCTGCCTGCTGGAATGCCTGCAAGACTTACTAGGAATCCACCAGCAGGAATGCCACTGGCCCTTGATAGAAGGGAGCACCAGTGGGTCCTTACCCAAGGCCTCTGACAGCAGTGGAGTTGGAGTGAGAAAAGAAAACAAAGCATAACAGCACTAAGAAAAGAGGCCCCTTTCTCCTGAATTGTCCCTCCAGTGTTCTCTACTGATAGCATTTAACATGGTGCCTGTGTTAAATCCTTACAGGGTCTAAATCTATTATAGAGAAGGCATGAAAGGTAGATTTGGAGCTGAGAAACAGTAAACTGGTAACTGACATGCAGTGCTGTGTCTATGTGGATCAGTTGGGTGTACCCATGGTCTCTGGAAGAACACTGATTGAGCATCTGTTCAGTACCAGGCACAGTGGCACCATGCTAATGATGAAATGAAGAACATGATAGACCCAAATCTCTGCCCTCTTAGAGTTTGCATTTAGGGTGGAGGCAGGCATAGATTTACTCATAATCATATATAATAAAGAGGTAATATGCAAGTTGACTGTCACATCTTCACATAAGATGGCCAGCAGGGGAGGGCAGTTGTGGAAGATCAGGCCAGCAGGGGAGGGCAGTTAGGAATAATCAGGCTGGCAGGGGAGGGCAGTTGGGGGGGACCAGCCTTAAGGGGAGAGTAGTTAGGGGTGACCAAGCCAGCAGGGAAGGGCAGTTGGCAGGGGACCAGGCCAGCAGAAGAGGACAGTTAGAGGCAACCAAGCTGGCAGGGGAGCAGTTAGGTGTCAATCAGACTGGTAGGGGAGTGATTAGGGGGTGATTAGGCAGGCAGAAGAGGTTAGGGGCAATCAGGCAGGTAGGCAGGCAAATGGTTGGGAGTAAGCAGTCCCAGATTGTGAGAGGGATGTCCGACTGCCAGTTTGCCGGCTTTTGGACATCTTCCTCCCCTGCCGGTCCAGTCACCCCCAAGTGCCCCCCCCCTGCTGGCCTGGTCGCCCTCCCCTGCCAGCCTGGTTGCCCCTAACTGTCCTCTTCTGCTGGCCCGGTCCCCCCCAACTGCCCTCCCCTGCTGGCTTGGTCACCCCTAGCTACCCTCCCCACCCTAATCTTCTTTTATTCCATTGTATCATCTTACTGATTCCCTTATTAGTTAACAAGTGAAACAAGTGAAGCAAAATATTTGACATGTGTTCATTTCATATTGATATAAGACTCCTAACTTACCTTTTAAAAAAATAGTGATCCTGCCCTTGCCAGGATGCTCAGTTTGTTAAGCGTAGTTCCATACACCAGAAGGTCGCCAGTTCCATTCCAGGTCAGGGCTCATGCCTGAATTTCAGGGCCAATCACTGTTTTTTTTCTCTCTCTCTGGTCGCTTAGGCTTTTATATATAGATATACTTACTCTGAAAAAGAAGGGGAGTGATGGAGTCAGTCAGTGAGGGATAGTATATGATGAGGAAAGAGCTTAGATTCAGAAATTGTCTTGTTTTTCCGATTAGTTTTACTACTTATTTATATTTCTGAGGTTTAGTGTCTTCAATAAAGTGAGCATAAATTATTAAATAAAAATAAGCTGCCTCAAAAGATTATTATGAGGTTAATAATAACATATAAAGAACCTGGCACACAGTAGGTCCTCAATAAGCCATATCTTATATAATAAAAGCCTAATATGCAAATCAACCAAACATCAGAATAACTGGTGGAATCACCAGTTGCTATGATGAACACTGACCACCAAGGGGCAGACACTCAATGAAGGGGCTGCCTTCAGCCCGCAGGTCCCAGGACAGCCAAAGCAAGTGCAGCCCAGCTGGTTGCCTCCCACAGCAGCAGTGGGAGGCGGGGCCGGACAGTGGACAGGGCCAGGCCACTAGCCAAGGCAGGTGCCAGTAGGGCCCCCCAATCACCCCACCTGCTGGTTGCCCCACAGATTGGCCCGAATCACTGACCAGGCCTAAGGACCCTACCCTATATATTGGGGACAGTCTCTTAGATTTAAAAATGAAAACCTGGCAAGACTACGCTAATACTGAAAAAAAACAGGATGATGGAAGTGATTACATGCATGGACTCTGGCTTGCACAGTGGTCAGCCCTGATTCTGACACTTATAACTGTGTGATAAAGCCAATTACTTAATTTATCTCTGCTTCAAGTTTTTCCACCCATAAGATGGGGGAAATGGTACTATTGCATCATAAGGATCATGTTATGTACTACTTTTTATGATCAGGGCAAAAAAATGTAGCTGCCCATACAACAGCAAGATGCCTTTCACCTGTATGAAAAGTATGGTCACTGGTGCATGTGGCATCCCGGATTGCAAGAGGGATATCTGACTGCCAGGCTGAGGGAAAACCCCACCCCTCCAATGCATGAATTTTGTGCACCAGGCCTCTAGTATATAATAAAGATATGTTAAAGTAACTGTTTATATGCCATAAAAATTCTTCAGTCTTTAAGAAGTGCAGTTAACAATACTGACACTTTTATAATTAGTACTTAGATGTGTAGTTGAAAGTTACACACCCACCCACATACAGCTGTCTGTTAAAAAAAATCCATCTTCATTGAATGAACATCATAAGTCAACTCTACACAAATCAATATTCTCTTCCTCTACTCCCACGGTCTCCTTTGGATGCTTGAAAACAATTCTTAATGCCTTTAGACACAATCTGCTTACTTTTAAACTGCCTAAAATGAAGCGAGAAACACTGTGTTTTTAAAAGTACGAAAGGCCCTGGAGTAGGAGGCAATCCAAGCGAGGGCACGGCTCTGTAGGCAACATCCTCTGCGTAGGTCATGGACCCGTCAGAACGGTAATTACCCAAAGCTAAAAATAACTTTCTAGTGAACAAAGAGTTTTCACATATAATTTTAAATGCTCTTAAGAAACCAAGGGAAGAATGCTATGTCCTCTGGGTGGCAACAAAAGCAGGGGTAGGGGATACTTTCCAGACACTCTGGCTCACTAGATGACTGAATTTATGTTACTGTTATTAATTTGCTAGTAACGAAGTAGCTTAGAACAACAGGCATTTATGGCCTCACAGGGAGTACATAGTTCCTTGCCTTGTTGCAGTTGTGGGGGAGGAAAATACTTTACTCAGTGGTCAGCAAACCGTGGCTGGCAAGCCACATGCAGCTCTTTGGCCCCTTGAGTGTGGCTCTTCCACAAAATACCACGTGTGGGAGCGCATGTACAATGCGCTTGAAACTTTGTGGCCCATGCGCAGAAGTCGGTTTTCAGCCTGGGTGAGTCTATTTTGAAAAAGTGGCATTTAGAACACTCAAGAGGCCAAAGATCTGCATATGGCTCTCGAGCCACGGTTTGCCGACCACTGCTCTATCCTCAAATAGGCCTAAGACAGAATTTCAAGGGAAAGTAACTAAATTTCATACATGCATATGTAGGGGAACCCCATATACATGGGACAGAGATCCCACATACACAGGAAGGAGGTTCAGAGACAGAAAGGGAACATGGATATGTAAGACATTCTGAATTGGGGTGAGGTAATGCACTGTGGGGCTTCAGGAGATCACTGCAGGGAGGAAAGCACATGTTCAGTGATTTACTAGTTTGCCCTACTATATAGATACTTAAAAACTTATTTCTATCAGACTGTTGGACCTCAGAGGGAGGGTGGGGATAAAAGGGAGAGATCAACCAAAGGACTTGTGTGCATATATATGAGCCTAACCAGTGGTCAAGGACAATAAGGGAGTGGGGGCATGAGTGGCCAAGGACAATGGGAGGGGTGGGGGACTGGAATGGGGAGTTGAGGAAAATATGTGATACCAATAAAGAAATTTAAATGAATAAATAAATAAGATTAAAAAAAACAAAAAACCTTATTTCTGGTGATAATTCTTTTCATAGGTCAGGTTCCCGATTTAAATTCTTCTAGGTAGTGGAGGTGGGAGGCAGAAGTTTCTCTAGAGCCTGCACTACTGCGGCACATCTTGGGGTGACTAGTTCTGAACCTCCATTCTCCCCCAGCATAACTCTAATCTTCACACGGCATTTATCTTGTATGTGTGTCTGTGTGCAAATTTACCCATTTTTTTAAGGACCTCAGACAAATTGGATTAGGGCCTATCCTAATGACATCTTAGCTTGATCTTATCCTATATAATAAAGAGCTAATATGCAAATGGTCATCACGTCCTCATGCAGTAATGGATCAGACACTCAACACTGGGGAGAGATGAATGAGGACCAGCCATGCACAAATGGGCTCGAGAGAGGAATGGGGACCAGCCAGGCTGTGGCCCAGGAGAGGGACAAGCCACTCACCCCATGGTCCCGGGTGCCTGTGGCTGCAGCCCAAGCAAAACCACCCACCCACGGTCCTCTGAGGCTGCCCGGGTCCTGGCTGTCTGCAGGCAGCCAGAAGGAGGAAATCCTGGTTCCAGGGTGTGGGGTGAGGCAGAGGCGATTAGGGGCGATCAGGCAGGCAGGCAGAGGGGTTAGGAGCTAGTGATACCAGATTGGGATAGGCAGTTAGACATCCCCTGAGGAGTCCGGGATTGGAGAGGGTGCAGGCCAGGCTGAGGGGACCCTCCCTCATGTATGAATTCCATGCACTGGGCCTCTAGTTTTCAAATAAGGTCACACTCACAGGTTTCTATTAATTGAAAGCACACAGTTCAGGCAGTAACAATTGCCATATCCTTCTTCCTCCTAACCTTGCCAGACTCTGGTGGCCAACAGCATTCATTAACTCAGTCATTCAATCAACATTTGATGCTTATGTATCAGATTCTGTACTTGGTGGGTATTGATGCAAAAAAAGAACAAAGAACTGGGTGGGGCCATGGTCCTTAACAAGTCATACTTTAGAGTCAGAGACACATTACTAGAGTAGTAAGTCCAATTACTGAGCACCTATTTGCACTAGTATTGAAGTAGGCACTTTTGTCTTCTCAATATAATCCAGAGTGTAGTAAGTGCTTATCAAAAAATTTGGGGGGGGAGGGAGCAGGACTATTTTTACAGATTAGATTGCACTGCATTCTGAGTCTAAGGGAATGTGTAGAAATATACTACGTGATAGATCCTCCCTTCCCCCAACTGATGGTCGGAGTATGACATAACCTGTACCTGCAGCATAGACATTCCTGAGCATCTAACAAGCACCTTATATGGACTGTACATTGAACCACCAATCAGCACCGGACAATACCCTAGGCCCCCCCCCCCCCCCCCATTCCTAAATCCCTAATCATGTGACTTACATGAAACCACCAATCAGTGTGTGCTAAGTGCCCTAAGCCCTGTTCCTTCCTTTTCCTCCCCTCAAAAGGCGTTCACCCCCAGCACGTGTGCTCTTTCCCCTCTGGAAGGCAGCCGGGCAGGGGTCTTCTCCTCCAATAAAGCCTGTGTCCTGTCATTCTGGTCTCCGGCCCTCTGTTTCATCTTTCATTAGGTTGTTAGTGAGCAGCAGATGCGAACAAAGATTTTATAGAGGGAGGGGGAAAAATTAGCAAAGAGTAAAGGTTTCAGAGATCCAGATTGTAAACTGGGGTGTTAGCCCATTTTCTTCTCTCCTGGATCTCCAGCACTTGGAGCAGTGCCTGGTTCATTCAGTACTTACTGAATGACTATAAGTACATCACATGAATAAGAAATGGCATGGATCACAGTTCAATGCCCTCGGCAAGGTGGGCAACAGCCGCCCTAAATGTAAGAGACCTAGGGCTCACATACTGCTGATATTCGCTAGTATTAGGGAATTACAAGAAGTCCAGGAATGCTTGGCACCCGCCCCGCGACCAATTACTCCACATCCCCGGAGCAAGTTCAAGGGTCACAGCACCTTTGGAATGGCGCTGCACACTCCAAAGTTAAGGTTCTATGCACAAAGCTGGGTTGATGCGCGCAGTTTGGCATCAAAGTCGACGTGGAGCCTCCTCCGTCCTACTCTCCTCCATCCACCCCATCTTCCCCTACCCCAGGGTCCCCTCGCAAGACTCTCAGAGGGAACAAAGCAGCCTCCGGGCCTTCGAGGGTTTCTCTCCCCCGCCCCAACCCGCGGGAGCGCCCTAGTGCGCCCGCCGGTGGCTCCGCCCTAATCTCCCCAGGAACGCGGCGAGAGGCGAGAGCGCACGCGCACCTTCCTTCCCCGGCAGAGCGCGCGCGCCCGCGAGCTGCCCGCATCCCCGTGCTCATCCGGGTCTCAGCGAGCCTCAGCCAATGGGGGAGGCTCACGGCCACCGGGGGGCGGAGCTAAGCCTTCCCTCACGTGGGGCCTGTGAGCCCCCGCGGCCCTCCCAGGCCCCCGCGACCGGTCCGCCTGGAAAAGGGACGGAGGCCGAGAGCCCGAACTCTAGGCGAGGGCCGCAGTGTTGAGATCGAATGGCTGCCGCCCCCTAGAAGCGACCGAAGCGCGAGCACACGCCGCAGCCCGCGCGCCGCGGTAGTAAACACACTTCAGAAACGTGAGGTGCCGGTGGTCACGTGGGCGGCGGGCCTTCCAGTCAGGAGCCGGGGGCGGGGCCGGGGCCGCTGACGCGGCGGCGCTGGCGGCGGAGTCACCCGGGCCGGCTCGACACCGGTCACTGGCGGCGGCGGCGGCGGCGGCAATCATCCCGCGGCCTCAACCAACCCGTCGCGCCTCCGTGTTCCGTCCTCGCTCCCGGGCTGAGTGAAAGGCAGCGTGGCCGGCAGGGGCTGAGTCCTCGCCCCTCCTCCTCCTCCTCCTCGTCGGTGGCTTGCCTCCGGCGGGCCCGCTTTCCCTCAGGGGACCCGCCTCGGTGGGGCGAGGTTTCCGTGACGAGCCTCCTGGGGCTCCGGGGACCGGCTCGGGCTGTCGTGGCGGCTCGAGCTCCCCCCGGAACCCGCTCACCCTCCGGGGGTCGGCGGCCCTCGAAGTTATGCGTGTCCTCCCGGCGGTGGTGGCGGGTGCCGGCTCCTAAAGGGCGTCACACGGGGACTCCGCTGCCGCCCGGGCAGCCGCCCTCCGGCGCCCAGCTGCGCCTCCAGCGCCCTCTCCCTCTCGGGTCGGCTCCTCAGACTCGTCTTTCCCTGACCCCCCTCCGCCGCCGCCCTGTCCTTCTTCCCGGGGTGCGGCGATTCTCCTGGAAGCGGCGGTGTCGGGGATGAGCCGGACCCTCGTGCCTTCTTGAATTTCCCGGCGGAGGAGCTCGGCGGTGGTGGCCCGCCGCCCGCCGCGCGCCCGGCATGGGGGTGAACGCGGTGCACTGGTTCCGAAAGGGGCTCCGGCTGCACGACAACCCCGCCCTGAAGGAGTGCATTCGGGGCGCCGACACCATCCGCTGCGTCTACATCCTCGACCCCTGGTTCGCGGGCTCCTCCAACGTGGGCATCAACAGGTGGCGGTGAGTCCGAATCTCGGGTGTGTGTGTGTGTGTGTTGCGGGGGGGGGGGGGGTTTGAGGGGAAAGACACATTGTTCTCGGAGTTTTCATGAATCGGGACTTGACAGATCGGAGCCCTTCCACCCGGGACCGACCGCCTTGCTTTAAACGCCGGTTGAAGAATGGTAGCTGCTTCGAATCTGGACCAGAACGGACCGAATAGTTCTCCGGTCCGAGGGTGCCTGCCGGCCTCCCGGGCCACCCTGGCCTCCCGGAGTGTGAATTGCATGTCGCTGGGCGCTCATGGGAACTCTTCCCCCAGATTTATGGGGACTTCTTAGTGTTAGGGTTGAGGAAACAGCCGCCCATTTCTCAGCGGCCCGCGGGTTGGTTTCTTTGGCCTCTTGGTGGCATGCGAAAGGATGGCGGTTTTTAACGCTGACGGCTAATTCACAGCGCGGAGAAAATTATTCATTCAGTCCAAGCCCAGTGTTCTTCCACCTTGAGGCGGATGGAGGAAAAACACGGGAAATCACATCTGGTTTCTCTTTGCTCAGCTCTGCCTCTCGAGCTCCCCCTGGTGGTGGGCCGTACAGCACGGTTTTTGTTTCTAGGCAAAGTGTGATCCTTCTAGGGATCAGAGAGGGTTGGAGGAAATCTTAGAGACGCTTGATGATCTTCCCTGAAATACTAGGCGAGGTGCTTGTTCGGCCCTAGCCGGTTTGGCTCTGTGGATAGAGCATCAGCCTGAGGACTGAAGGGTCCCGGGTTCGATTCTGGCCAAAGGCACATGCCTGTATTGAGGCCTGATCCCCAGTAGGAGGTGTGCAGGAGGCATCCGATCAGTGATCCTCTCACATCATTGATGTTTCTATCTCTCTCCTTCTCTCTCTCTGAAACCAATAAAGACATATATATATATCTATATATATATAGATATAGATATATATAGATATATATAGATATTTTTTTAATTTAATTTAATTTATTTTTTTAAAGAAAGTGTTCAATGAACAGAGTGATCACCACTGCTTTAAACACCAGGGATATAGCAGTGAATAAAACAGACAAAAAATTCCTGTCGTTTTTGAACGTATGCTTCAGAAAGTAAGACAGAGTATTTGGTGGTGGAGAAATGCTGTGGAGAAATATAGAGCAGAGAAGGGGATAAAGAATATAAGAAGTTGGGATTGGAGTTGCAATTTTAAATGTGATGATTGGGAAAAAACTCAGAGAAGGTGGCAGGTGAACAGGTAATGAAGTAAATATGGACTGCAGCTGTCTAGGGAAGATGCATTCCAGGAGCAAGGTCCCTGAGATGCAAATGTCCTTAACCTTCGGAACAAATAGCAGAAGAAGCCAATGTGACTGAAGCAGAAGAGGTGAGAGGAAAAGTAGATGAGGTCAGAGATGTAACAGGGCCATATTGAGTAGAGCTTTATAGGTAGCTGTCAAGATTTGGACTTGTACTCAAAGAGGAAAGTGGGAATAATGGCAGAATTATGAGCAGAGAAGTAACATGATCTGACTTAAGTTTGAAAAATGTCTCTGGGTGGGGTGTGCAGGTGGAAAAGAAGCAGGACGAGCCCTAACCGGTTTGGCTCAGTGGATAGAGAGCCTCAGCCTGCGTAGCCCCACCAAACTCTTCCCGTACCCCTGGGGGTACGGATACCACACTTTGGGAGACACTGTTATCCCACTGCCATACCACCATTCACTTTGCCTAGATTACTTGAGTAGTTTACAGATCATTGTCCCCTGCAATATCCCTCCTCAGAGAAGCCTTTTCTGACCATCCCATGTAAAGTAATTGCCCTACTGCTTCCCCACACCTCCCACTTTTCACTTTTACCACCTTGTCCTGTTTTGTTTGGGTTTCTTTTCTTTTTTTTTTTTATGGCATTTATGACTATCTGAATTTATATATTTATTCATTTACTTCTTTATTGTTGTACTTCTTCATTAAATTACACAAGAGTGGTATTGATTCATTATTGATTCCTAAGCTCTATAACTGGTTCTCATAGTTGGTCCAGGGACACAGGGTTTCCTGAGACTCCAGGTGTCTGTGAAGTCAGAACTATTTTAATAATAACAGTAGTAAGACATTTAACTTTGTTACTGTCATTCTCTCATGTGTACAGTCTTGTTTTCCTGTAGCTTTGTGATAAGTGAACGCATTAGTGCTATGATGGCTAATGGAATGTGTGCTGGTGTATTCTTATGTTGTAAACTTTTTTAGCTTTTAATTTTTCACCTACATGTTGATAAATATTACCTGTAAGACAAAGCTCATTGGGGTTACTCAATAATCTATATATAAAAAAGCCTAAGCAAACATCACCCAGTTGCTATGACATGCACTGACCACAAGGGGGCATTCACTCAATGTAAGAGCTGCCCCCTGGTGGTCAGTGCCTCCTACAGCAAACCTCCCACCACTGGCCAACCTCCCGTGGTCTCTCCCCCTGGCTGGCCGGCCCCTTTTGGCCCTGATCATTGGCCAGACTGAGGGATCCTACCCATGCATGAATTCATGCACCGGGCCTCTAGTTTTTAATATAAAGGGTCCTACGGCCAAAAAGATTGAGAACTGCTGTCCTAGGAACAACAATTGGCACATGACAGGTAGATGTTCAATATGTACTTTTGGATTGAATGTATAAATGAATATTCTGATTTTGTTGCTGGAGTTTCATGTTAACTTACATGCATAAATTACCATAGCCTGATTTGCCTGTCATTTTCTTTAAAACACTTTTGTGAAGTAAATTTGAGTTCAGAATTTCTTTAGTATGTTTTTTTCTTCTGATCTACCTTATTCATGGTTAATTAGAAACTTTTTTGGTATTTCCCTTTTATCAAGCCTTTTGAAGCATTCAGTTTAGTTTTCAATAAAACAGCTTTCTTTTTACACTCAGTGTATATAAAATCTAATTAAATGATGTGATTACAATAAAAAGCTCAGCTGGCATAAACAGGTTTGAGTAATACAATTGACTCATGACATACCTAGTACTTTCACTAATTGGAACAGGAATCAGATGTACTAGAAAACAACAGTCTGGTGTTCTCAACCTAGAAGTAACCAAAGCCATCAGGCAATATGACCAGTGTATGTTTTACAGAGGATATGGAGGGAAGGTATAATTTCTGTGATGGTAATAAAAATAACTATCCTATCTAATAAAATAATAACATGCAAATTAACCACCACTAAACCACACCCACAAGCCACATCCACTAGCCAATCAGGAGTGAGTATGCAAATTAACCCAACCAAGGTAGCTGTGGCCACAGAGCGAGCAGGAGGCTTGGGTTTCCCTGGCAATGGAGGAAGCCAAGCTTTCCACACACCTTGGCTGGCCCAGGCCTCCACTTAAGGCTACAAAGTTTCAATTATAGAAAGTGTCCATTGCTTATGCTCATATGCATGCATAAAAGTCCTTTGTTTGACCTCTTATCCCCTCACCCACAGCCTTCCCTCATAGTTTGGACAGTTTATTCAGTGCTTCTGTGACTCTGGTTCTGTTTTTGTTCATCAGTTTATGTTCATTATATTCCACAAATGAGTGAGATTATGTGATATTTATCTTTCTTTGGCTTATTTCACTTAGTGTAAAGCTCTTCAGTTCCATCCATGCTATTGCAAATAATAAGAATTCCTTCTTTTTTACAGCAGTGTAGTATTCCATCGTGTTGATGCACCACAGTTTTCTAATCCACTCATCTGCTGGTGGGCACTTAGGCTGTTTCCAAATCTTAGCTATTGTAAATTGTGCTACTATTAACATGGGGATACATATATCCTTTCTGATTGGTGTTTCTGTTTTCTTGGGATATATTCCTAGAAGTGGGATTACTGGGTCAAATGGAAGTTCCATTTTTTATTTTTGAGGAAACACCATACTGTTTTCCACAGTGGCTGAATTTCCACCAGCAGTGCATGAGGGTTCCTTTTTCTCCCTATCCTTGCCAGCATTTGTTGTTTGTTGATGATAGCCATTCTGACAGGTGTGAGATGGTATCTCATTGTTGTTTTGATTTGTATCTGAGATGATTAGCGACTTTGCGCATTCTATATAATAAAAGGGTAATATGCAAATCGACTGAACAGCAGAATGACCTGTCGCTATCACGTGCACTGACCACCAGCTCAATGCAGGAGCTGCCCCCTGTGCTCCCATAGGAGGAGCACTGCTCAGCCACAAGCCACGATGATGGCTGGCAAATGCAGTAGCTGCCTCTGTGGCAGCACTAAGGATGTCCAATTGCAGACCTAAACTGTCAGTTGGACATCCCCAAGGGCTCCCCGGCTGCGAAAGGGTGCACGCTAGGCTTATGGACCCACCCCCCAGTGCACTAGGGGCGTTGTCATGCACCAGGCCTCTAGGACAGAATAAAAAGCAATCCACGCCTTCTTTCCTCTACTAAGATGGCCGTCTGAAAGACCTCTTCCTGAACGAAACATAAAGAAATAGTGTTAGCTGTCAGTACATCCTCCCTAAATATAAGACATTTCATCTGCCGTGAGTTTAATTTTAAGATTTTATTCTTCCCCATACTGAAAAAATTCCCACCGATTTTCCCTTACAGTAGGCCCTTGGGTTACATTGGAGGTCCATTCCTAGGCGTGACATAATGCAATTTTCACTGTAATTCGGAACCCACCTATATAAGCACCTATGTCACTCACATAGAGCACATACACAGCAGTAATGAAGTGTAACAGTAAAATAATTTAAAAGGAAGATAATTCCTGACCTTTACTTGTGGTAAATAAATAATAAAAAACATAAAGCACATATGTCGAAATAACGGAACTTTTTTTTTTAATAAATGGGAGATGGCGATGTAACCATGGAACGATGTATGTCGAGTCCGACATAACCCAAAGACTGTCTGTATATACATATCTATCAGTAGAATTAAGATTAGAATGAGCCTTCTACCCATAAGAATATATATATCTTATTTCTAGATCACATGTGTCAAACACAAGGCCCGTGGGCCAAATCGGTCCCGCCAGGCCTTGCAATGTGGCCCGCACCGCGCTGTCATCACTGCACTCCGCTGCGTTTCCATCACAATGACAGTTTATGACTGTTCAGTAAACCATTCGGCCTGCGATTTAGGCTGAATTTTAGATTTTGGCCCCTTCTCTGATTGAGTTCGACACCCCTATTCTAGATCCTTTGGGGGGAATATATTTACTGAGGCTGTATGTTCAAACTTTATGTGGCAATACATACATTTTATACCACTGAAATCTTTTAGATCTCACAACACTAAGGCCACTACAAAAAATTTATCTATCTATATAAAATGCTAAGTAACCATTCGACTGTCCGAACAGCCAGTAGGCATGATATGCACTGACCATCAGGGGCCAGATGCTCAACACAGGAGCTGCTGAGCTGTGGTAACTTGGCAGCAGGAGTTCTCAGGTGACACACCCCAGAACCAGAAAGGAGGGAGCCTGATTCCTCATGGGGTCACCTTTGGTAGTGGGTTTATTGTTCTTGGGACACTGCTGATCTGAATCTGGTTTACTGCACATTTGCATTTGCATTCCACACACTGTATGACAACAACTTTGCAAAGTACTCTCTCACACTCCAGGACCCCTCAGGGGATGTAGGAGAGCCAGTTTCAGCCCAATCTCTGTGGGCCAGGCCAAGGGACCTGCAGGAGGGACCCTGCTCACTCCACAGATGTCCTTCGAGTCGCAGCGCTGCCCAGGTGCAGCTGGCCAGCTGGGGAGGAACCACAGAAGGTTGGCTCCATGGCATATCCAGTCATCCCTCCCAGTCCTGCCCCCCGGCTACCACCCAGGACCACCTGTATTAGTCCCTGCACGGAGCCCGTGCCTCAAGCTGGAAGAGCTGAATGTGAGTTTTCTACTCCCCTCCCCCAACTCCAAGCTGAAGTGCCACCCCAGGAATTCTAATTAATTTCCTTTCAGTGTGCATGAATCCATGTACCAGGCTACTAGTGTTTTCATATGTCTCTTGGCCTTTGGTTTGTTCTTCGAATGGTATCTATTTAGGTCCTTTGCCCATTTGTTAATTGGATTGTTTATCTTCCTTTTGTTAAGTTGTCTGAGTTCCCTATAAATTTTGGAGATTAAACCCTTATCAGAGTTAACATTGCTAATATGTTCTGCTATGCAGTGGGCTTTCTTGTTGTTTTGTTGATGGTTTCTTATGCTGTGCAGAAGCTTTTTATTTTTATGTTATGCCATTTGTTTATTTTTTTCCCTTAGTTTCTATTGCCTTAGGAGCTGTATCAGTAATAATATTGCTACAACAAATGTCTGCTATTTTGCTGCCAATGGCCTCTTCTAAGATTTTTATGGTTTTTCCCACCTTACATTATGGGATCATGTTAGTCTTGTAAGATAAATTGGTAATTTTATATCCTTTTTATGCTCCCTAGTGGTACAAATAATAGGAATTCTGTGTTCCATAAAGTTTTGCTAGAATTCTTTTGGGGGCTTTGGGGAAGAGGCAGATTCTTTTTGTAGATATCTCAGTGTACCTGCACAGTCCACACCTTAAACTACCCACATCAAAACCCTTACTGAAAGGATGAATTTAGCTTCCACTTGAGTAGTTCTGTGATCTACTTTTCCTCTTTCTCCTGTGGATAGTTTATTGGATCTAAAGTCAATGCCTGACTAACAATGAACCAAATTGGAACATGAAGGTTTGGAAAAGGGATACTGAAACTCTTGTTGGTCAGTATTGGACCAATTGAGCAGTCATAAAATGACTGAGCAGACATAAAATGCTAAGTCTCTTAGCATAGAAAGATGATTATAGAAAGAAAAAAAAAAAAGAGCACATGTGTAGAAAGGAACAAATAAGACCTGAGCACAGGTTCCATGAGATACTCCAATATTCTTCCAATACTTTCTCTTTCTTTGTTTTGGCTTAATCTGAGTATATTTCTGTTTAGAAACAGTTACTGATGTAGGCCATTTTTTGTCATATTTTTCAATTCCATTGGTATTTATTAACTTTCTTAGATTTTCTTTTCAGTCAATTAGTTAGTTGAATTTGATAATAATTCATAGTCTGACATTTCTAACATTACTACAATAATACGTTTTCTTTTGTTTGTTTGTTTGTTTGTTTCTTGGTTAGACTTGCCAGATGCTTTTCCACTTTATTGATCTTTTGAAAGCAAAGCTCTTACAGAAGGAATAAAGAATATTGTTAATGAGTTATGTCCATAAAAAGCATCAGGCTCAGTTGTTTTATAGTTTGGTTCTACCAAACTTTTAAGAACATGTAACTTTAGTGCTATAAAAAGCATTGTTCTAGAGCAAAAAGGAAAAGAAACTACAGTCCTATATGATTTAAGAATAAAACATAAATTTTTCAAATAGAATACAAAATTATACTTTAAAAGTATATTCTACATGTACATTGAAAATGCAAGATTAATTCTATATTGGAAATATGTATACTAATGTAAAATATTAATAGGCCAAGGAAAAATTGTAAGATCATCTTCATAGATGCTGAAAGACTTTTGCTAAAATTCAACATCAATTCTTTTTGTTGTTGTTGTTAATCCTCACCTGAGGATATATATATATATATATATATATATATATTTTTTTTTTTTTTTTTTTTTTTTTTTCATTGCTTTTTCAGTGAGTGTGTGGAAGGGAGAGAGAGGGAGAGGGAGAGAGAAATAGACATGTGAGATTGGTGGGGAAGAGGTGGGGAGTGAATCTCTGTCCAATGAGCCACACCAGCCAGGGCTCTTCCCTAAACTTTTCTTATACCTTCCTTCCCTAGTTAGTATGCACTCTATTATCCTGCTGTATAGTCTCCTCCTTTTCTCCTAAAAAGGCCTCAGTAAAACCACAACAAATTCCCAGTTCATAGATCAACACTCAACCACTGAGCCATGTTGGCTGGGCAGTATTCTGTTATTCTTGCCAAGATTTATCTCTTGGCCCTAACCGGTTTGGCTCAGTGGATAAAGCATCTGCCTGCAGACTGAAGGTCCCAGATTCGATTCCGGTCAAGGGCATGAACCTTGGTTGCGGGCACATCCCCAGTAGGTGGTGTGCAGGAGGCAGCTGGTCAATGTTTCTCTCTCATCGATGTTTCTAGCTCTCTATTCTTCTGCCTTCCTCTCTGTAAAAAATCAATAAAAAATATTTATCTCTTGGACTTCTGTTCTCATTTTAGTGTGTAAATTCCTATTTAAAGTTTGTTGTTGGGATGTATGTGTATGTGTGTTCACCAAGTATTAATGAAATAGGATATTATTCATTCTGTGTGTCATCTATTAATATTATAGTATAATCCTGAGTATGGACTTAGATTCTCTGTTAATTTTTTTTGTCATGAGCATGATTTTTTTTAAAAGGAGTTGTGTTTTCATCTGTAACTTAAAAAAAAACCTGTAGCTTCAACATTTCAGAGTTTTCTTAATGATTGTATGCCAGTGTTCTTATTCTTAAAATTCAGGCTTATGAGAAAACAGAGAGAGATTCTTTTATAAACTAACCTCCAATCTTAGTTTTATTTCTTATTGGACTCATTCATAATAGGGTAGGAAGGACTTTATCTCTTTCAAATCCTGTGCTATGCTGCTTTTTTTTGCCAACCCATCAGGTGCCAATTATTTATGCCTTCTCTATAACAGGTATATTGTAATACTTCCTACGTAGCATTTGCCAGTTATGATTTACACTGTTTAAACAAAATATCTGTGTGACAGGAACTTTGTAATTCTTTCTACTTCACATTTTTTATCTTTATATAATTTTCAGGGTTGTCTAGTCCATATTTTTTTAGTCTTGAGTGAAAAACATTACTAAGTATTATACAATAATTTTTACAATATATTATGGTGCTTTTACAACTGTTTCCCCCTGCTATATTGTAAACACTTGGAGGGCACCTAATCCAGTGATTCTAAATATAGATTTGAATTGGATCAGGAAACTCATAGAGAGATCAGTGGTTTGCTCATTTTTTTAAAGAGTTGGAACTAGAATCCAAGTGTTCTGATTATGAAACATTCTTCCTCCCAAAATAGGAGTACCTTGGTATCCATTTGGAAAAAAACACACAGCCGGAACCGGTTTGGCTCAATGGATAGAGCGTCGGCTTGGGGACTGAAGGGTCCCGGGTTCGATTCCGGTCAAGGGCATGTACCTTGGTTGTGGGCACGTCCCCAGTAGGGGGTGTGCAAGAGGCAGCTGATCGATGACTCTCTTTCATCGATGTTTCTAACTCTGTATCTCTCTCCCTTCCTCTCTGTACAAAATCAATAAAATGTATTAAATTAAAAAGAAAAAAACACACAAATCTGGATACCTATCTTGCACAATAATACAAAAATTAAATGTAGAAAGATAAGTCAATAATGCTCTTATAGAATAAAATGAAGGAAAGAATCTCCATGAGTTTAAAAGAGGAAAAGACTTCATGAACAGGACACATGTTATTGCAAGTACCCGGGTGCACACACAGTATCAACTATAAGGAAAGAATTTACCAATTATTAATTTAATTTCATTAAAATTAAGAATTCTGTTTATTAAAAATGGTAATAAATAAATAATACAAGAATAAACTGTGGGGGAGATCCAAGATGGCTGCGCCCAGGTGAACACCTAGCCGCAGCCGCACACAACAATTTCAATAAAATACAACTAAAATATAAAACGGACATTGCCCAGAACTACTGGAAGGTTGACTGACTGGAAATTCTACAGCGAGAAGCAAGGAGAAAACCAGAAGGAGGCGCGGAGGAGCTGGAAAAGCCCAAGGTACGGAGACGCGGCACGCGGAGAGGACGGAGCCGGAGAGGAGGGAGGCCGAGTGCCTGGCGGGCGTTCCTGAGCGGAAAGGAGAGAAAAGCTCCGACTGTGCTGGGCCCCCAACTGCTCTGAACCCCGGTTCTGGGCCAGACCCCGGGGACTCAGGCTCAGCCATAGGGAGCCGGGCTGTAAGGCAGAACCCCGGGGAGAGGCGAAAGGAGGTCCCGGAGGCGCGCACACTGCCGCGGGATTGCCCTGACGGGAAGGAGACAGGGGCTCCAGACTGCTCTGAACGCCACCTCCAACTCCATTTCCAACTGAACTGAACCCCAATACCGGGCTCATTGTGGGAGAGCATAGACTGTTTGGCAGCAGGCGAAAATCGAGGGCACCTTTCTCTCAGAGGCGCTGGCAGCAGCGAGCACTGAAGGACCCGCATAGGGCGGGGCTGACAGAAGCCAAAGCTGCAGGCTCCACCCTGAAACCCCGTCCCATCTGTAACTGCGAAATGCGACAACAAAATAGATCACAAACGAAAGAAATGGAGGACAAAAAGCGTCTGGATATAGAGTTCAAATCTACGCTTATAAGTTTTTTCAAGAGTTTCTTAGAAAAGATGGATAAGGGCTACGAGGATATGAAAAGAGATCAACTAGAATTAATAAGGAGTCAACAAGAAATGATAAGGGATCAACAAGAAATAAAGAATACATTGTCTGAAATAAAAAATATTTTACTGAGTCCTAAAAACAGAAGGGAAGATCGCAAGAATCAAGTCAAAGATTTGGAACATAAAGAGCCAGAAGACACTCCTCCACAGAAGCTAGAAGGCAAGAGAATCCAGAAAATTGAAGATAATGTAAGAAACCTCTGGGACAACTTCAAGCGAACCAACATCAGAATTATGGGGGTCCCAGAAGATGAGAGAGAGCAAGATATGGAAAACATACTGAAAGAAATAGTGACAGAAAACTTCCCCTACCTGGTGAAAGAATTAGACTTACAAGTCCAGGAAGCACACAGAACTCCAAACAAAAGGAATCCAAAGAGGACCACACCGAGACACATCATTATTAAAATTCCAAGAGCAAAAGACAAAGAGAGAATATTAAAAGAAGCAAGAGCAAAGAAGGTAGTAACCTACAAAGGAGCACCTATACGATTGTCAGCTGACTTCTCAACAGAAACCATGCAGGCCAGAAGGGAATGGCAAGAAATATTCAAGGTGATGAATAGCAAGAACCTACAGCCAAAGATAATCTATCCAGCAAAGCTATCACTCAGAATCGAAGGCCAGATAAAGAGCTTCACTAATAAAAAAAAGCTAAAGGAGTTCATCACCACCAAACCAGAATTATATGAATTGCTGAAGGGGGTTCTTTCAGAAGAGAAAGTAAACAAAGATAAAAATTATGAACAACAAATACATAACTATCAACAAGTGAATCTAAAAACCAAGGAAATTAAAAAAATCTGATGAACAATATTAACTGTTGAATATAATAGAATCAGAGGTATGGAAGGGGAGTGAACTGACGATTCTTGGGGTAAAGGGGAGAGGGGGGCGTGGGAAGAGACTGAACATAAACTGTGCACCTATGGATGAGGACAATGGGGAGAGGGGAAAGGGCAGAGGGTGGGATGGGAACCTGGTGGAGGAGAGCAATGGTGGGTGGGGGGAAAGGAACATTTGTAATAATATGAACAATAAAAACTTATTAAAAAAAAATAAATAAAAAAAAATAAAATAAAAAAAAAAAAAAAAAAAAAAAAAAAAAAAGAATAAACTGTGATTTGTGTAGTCACAACTGTAAACCTACTTTTGCCCTATGTTGTATGTAGCTCTTTAATATCAGGTCTAGTAATAATTAATGTCGTTTTTAAACATTCGTTTAAAATCTTGCTTGGCGTTGACTTGTATTGATATAACCTTCAAACACGTGGTATCTACAGAACGTGTGAAGTGCAATTAACAACTTTTGCTTGAAAAAGTTTGTGTTTGGTTTGGTTTTTGTTGCAAAACTAGGGCTAAGAAGATGGCGGATGAAGAGCATATTCGGCACTGCATGCTTTACAAGTTCCAATTAGGAAGAAAAGCAAGTGAGGCTGCAAAAAACATCTGTAGTGCTCTTGGTCAAGATGCAGTTAGCGCCAGAAAATGCCAGCGTTGGTTTGAGAAATTTCGCGAGGGAAATTTTTCGTTAGATGACAAGAGTGGTCGAGGCCGTGTGTCCAATTTTGATTAAGAAGCTCTTCAAGCTCTTTTGGTACAAAATCCTCAAATTACCCAACAAGAGCTTGCGACAACTTTAAATTGTTCACAAAAAAACAATTTCCAATCAATTGCGTGCACTTGGCAAAGTCCAAAAGTTTGGAAAATGGGTTCCTCATGAGTTGACCGACAACAACCGTACTCAAAGAGTCACATTTCGCAGTTCGCTCCTCTCTCGTCAAAACCGTTTGCCGTTTTTAGAGCAAATTGTTACCGGAGATGAAGAAAGGGTGCTGTATGTTAATTTGAAAAGGCGGCCTCAATGGTTGGACAAAAATGAGGCTCCGCAGCCCACGCCAAAACCTGACTTGCATGTGAAAAAAGTGATGTTGTGTGTTTGGTGGAATTTTAAAGGAATTCTTCATTATGAACTTTTACCATCTAACCAAACCATTACAAGTGCAGTGTATAGTGCCCAATTGGAAAGGTTAGCCCAAGCTTTAAGAGAAAAAGAACCCACGCTGATTAATCGGAAGGGCGTAATTCTTCACCACGATAACGCACGACTGCATACTGCAAGAATCACTGCTGAAAAACTGCGCCAGTTGGAATGGGAAGTTCTCCCTCAACCTGCATATTCTCCTGATATTGCCCCTTCCGATTACCATTTGTTTCGTTCTTTGCAAAACTTTCTTCTTGGAAAAAAATTGAATAATGAAGAATGCCTCAAAAATGCATTGACCAAATTTTTTGCATCAAAATCACAAGAATTTTACAACAGAGGGATTAAAATGCTTCCTGAGCGTTGGGCACAAGTAGTAGAAAACAATGGCAACTATATTGTTGATTAAATTTTGTTGTATTGTTTAAATAAATTCGATTTAAAAAAAGTATTAGAAAACGACATTAATTATTACTAGGCCTAATATTTGCCTTTTATAAACAGATTTTATTTAACAGATTTTATTCCATTCCATGTAAGTACCATAAAGTCCTCAAATAGATGTCCTTCTTGATTTTGTCTGTCCTTTTGAGGTCACAATGCAGTGCTGTCTAAAAATAAACAAAGATTAGTTGGAAGCCTAGATTGCAAATACATCTATGTGATTTTTGAAATGAGGGTGGCATAAGTTACATATACTTACATTAGTGTAATTCAGTTCCAGAAGATTACCTGATATTTCTGTTGAAGATCATCTTACACTGTTATCAAAAAGTGAAATGCTGTGACCGTAAAAGACCCATATCAAACATTATCTTCGTGAAATCTTATGGCTCGCCTTGACAGATTTGATTCTTCTGTGTTTCCTTAAAGCTATGCACTTTTAATAATACAGTTTAATAAGTAATATAATAGTTCTTATACCTTATTTTACTTAAATTTGAGAGGCATTAGGATGGGAATTCTATATTTATTTTTGTATCTCAATAAAATGCCCAAGTGTTAATGAATGAATGAATAAATAAAAGTGCTTCAGATATGTTTTTCTTCAAAAGTAGGAATGCTCAGGAGTTCAGTCTTATATGTATTTACTTTGAGGTGTCTATTTGATAGACAAATGGACTTGTTAATTATCAAATGATGTATGTAACTCTGAAATTCAGAATAGACATATTGATAGTTAAGTATAAAGTTGGGATTCATTGCATAAGTGGTGTTAATAGCTGTAAGACAGAAGAAAGAACAGATGGATGGGAGAAAATGGAAAAAGTTGTAGCCAGGAAGCACTCAGGGAAGTGATAGATAAGAAAAAGTGATGGTCTCTAGATTGGGAGAGGGAGACACACTGGTGGTATGGTCCATAGCACTTTTATTATTTACTTATTTATTTTTTTAAAATATATTTTATTGATTTTTCACAGAGAGGAAGAGAGGGGGATAGAGAGTTAGAAACATAGATGAGAGAGAATCATCTATCAGCTGCCTCTTGCACACCCCCTACTGGGGATGTGCCCGCAACCAAGGTACATGCCCTTGCCCGGAATCGAACCCGGGACCCTTCAGTCCGCAGGCCGACGCTCTATCCACTGAGCCAAACTGGTCCCAGCTTATTATTTTTTTATAGTTAGTTACTAGTAAAGATAACACAATAAAAGAGGATTACTGGCCAATATCCCTCATGAACATAGATGCCAAAATCCTCTACAAAATTCTAGCAAATTGGATTCAGCAGTACATCAGATATATCATACACCATGACCAAGTAGGATTTATTCCAGGGATACAAGGATGGTACAATATTCACAAATCAATAAACATACATCACTTAAGCAAATTGAGAAATAAAAATCACATAGTCATATCAACTGATACAGAAAAAGCATTTAACAAAATTCAGTACCCTTTTTTGATAAAAACTCAGCTAAGTGTGAATAGAAGGATCTATCTCAACATAATAAAAGCCATATATGATAAACCCACAGCCAACATCATACTCAATGCGCAAAAACTAAAACCATTTCCCCTAAGAACAGGAACAAGAGAGGGATGCCCACTCTCATCACTCCTGTTTGACATAGTACTGGAAATACTAGCCATTGTGATAAGACAAGAAGAAGAAATAAAAGGCATCCAAATTGGAAAAGAAGTAAAGCCGTCCTTATTTGCAGATGACATGATACTGTACATAGAAAGCACTAAAGATTCCATAAAAAATTATTAGACTTAATAAGTGAATTTGGCTGTGTAACAGGATAGAAAATTAACACCAAGAAATCTATGGCATTTCTATACACCCATAATGAACTTACAGAAGGAGAAACTAAAAAACCAGTCCCATTTACCATCGCACCAAATAAATTAAGATACCTAGGAATAAACTTAACTAAGGAAGTAAAAGACCTAAACATGGAAAACTACAGGCCACTGAAAAAAGAGAGGAAGACATAAAGAGATGGAAGAATATACCATGTTCATGGATTGGTAGAATCAACATCATCAAAATGTCCATACTACCCAAAGCAATTTATAAATTCAATGAACTTCCCATTAAAATACAAATGGCATATTTTACAGATCTAGAATGGACTTTCCAAAAATTCATCTAGAATAAAAAAAAAAAAAAAAAAAAAAAAAGACCCTGAATACCTGCAGCAATCCTGAGAAAGAAGAACAAAGTAGATGGGATCTCAATACCAGATATCCAGCTGTATTTCAAAGCCACTGTTCTCAAAACTGCCTGGTACTGGCATAAGAACAGATATAAAGATCAATGAAATAGAATAGAGAACCCAGAAATCGACCAAAACTACTATGCTCAATTAATATTTGACAAAGGAGGCATGAACATACAATGGAGTCAAGATGGTCTCTTTAATAAATGGTGTTGGGAAAATTAGATACATGCAAAAAAATGAAACTAGATTACCAACTTACACCATACACAAAAATAAACTCAAAATGGATAAAGGACTTAAACATAAGATGGGAAACCATAAGAATACTACAGGAATTCACAGGCAGTGAAATCTCAGACATGCCGAAGCAATTTCTTCACTGATACTGCTCCTAGGGCAATAGAAACTAAAGAGAAAATAAACAAATGGGACTGCATCAAAATAAAAAGCTTTTTGCACAGCAAAGGAAACCATTAACAAAACAAGAAAGTCCACTGCATGGGAGAACATATTTGCCAATGATATCATCAATAAGGGTTTAATCTCCAACATTTACAGGGAACTCACACAACTTAATAAAAGGAAGTTAACCTAATCAAAAAATGGGCAACTAACCTAAATACTTTTTAAAAGAAGACAGAAGGAAGGCCAAGAGACATATGAAAACCTGCTCAAAGTCACTAGTTATCTGAGAGATGCAAATCAAAACAACAGTGCGGTACCATCTCACACCTGTCAGAATGGTTATCATCAACAAATGACAAATGCTGGTGAGGATACGGAGAAAAAGGAACTCTTGTGTACTGCTGGTGGAAATGCAGATTGGTAAAGCTACTGTGGAGAACAGTATGGAGTTTCCTCAAAAACTAAAACTGGAACTCCCATTTGACATAGTGATCCTACTTATAGAAATATATCCCAAGAAACTAGAAACACTAGAAACTAGGTATAAATTACATAGCCTTATCTCATTCATCAGAATGACTGAAATGACCTGTTGCTATGATGCACACTGACCACCAGGGGGGATATGCTCAATGCAGGAGCTGCCCCCTGGTAGTCAGTGTGCTCAGCCAGAAGCCAGGCTCATGGCTGGTGAGCACAGCTGCAGTGGCAGGAGCAGCAGGACCAGAATGAGTGGCAGTGGAGCTGCGCCCAACCCCAGCTGCCTGCCACTTTGGCACTGCTACATCCCTTGAGGGGTCCCAGATTGTGAGAAGGTGCAGGCTAGATTGAGGGACCTCACCCATGCATAAATCCATGCACTGGGCCTCCAGTATAAAAATACTAGGGGCCCAGTACACAAACCTGCTCAAAGTCACTAGTCATCTAAACAACAACCTTGAAAGGAACTATAGGCTGTGAGGCTGAGGTGGGCACAGGGTGGATCTTGGCACATCCTTTGCACCTCCACCTGCCCCCTCCCATCACAGGCCCTGGTTCCCTGTTTGCTGGCAGCCCCACTCATGCCACCACTGCTCCCACAAGCTGATAGCGCTGGCCCCGGTCACACCCATGGATGTGGGGAGCAGTTGGGGCCATTGCCAGCAGCATGTGTGAGAGGCTGCTGCTGCCCCAATCACCCCTCAGGAGCAGAGGGAGGCAGAGAAGCCCTCAGGGGCAATCGGGGCCAGCAGCCACTGCTCACACCCACTACAGCACTGAGTGATTGGGACTAGCGCTGGGTACAGGCAAAGAGTGGGAACTGCAGCTCTGGCATCAGCTGCAGTTGCTAGTGAGGCTGTTGCCAGCAACAGATGTGAGAGGCGGTTGCTGGCCCCAATTGCCCTTCAGGAGCAGGGCAAGGTGGAGAAGCTCTGAGGGGCAATTGGGCCTGGCACCGGGTGCTGGCAGCAGGTGTGAGCGGCAGCTCCAGTTCTGGCAGTGGGTGCATGCTGGTCCTGTGCTGGCAGCAGGTGCAAGTGCTGGGCAGAACCACGGCATGCAGGAGCAAAGAATTTTCAGAGGTTTGCCCCAATGACAGTGACTGGTGCCCCGCCTTAGTCTGGCACCCTGCTCACCTGCTCCACCATCTTGCCGCAGTCGACACCCGCCATGTTCCGTGCTTACCCCCTGACGGTCAACACATGTCATAGCAACCAGTTGTTTGTGTGTTCTGCCATTTGGTCTATTTGCATATTAGCCTTTTATTATTTAGGATGGGCTTATGAGTATTTGTTTTATTCTTTGGGTTATAATCTGTTACTATTACTGTTTATTTTGTTTAAATTGTTCCAGCTTTGGCATCTATCTGTATTTTGACACACATCTATCTTATTTCTCTGGAGCTCTTCCATACTTTGTGGCATTTTTGAGATTCTGCAGTTCATTGTATACTTTCCTTGCCCAGCCCTGAGTCAGCCATTGCTCTGTAGAACTCTTATTGGAGAAGTATGTTTAGAAACCAATATCTGGATGCTTGTTTCATCTCTCCTAGTCTTTTCCCCCTGGCACTCCTGTGCTTTTGTTTTATATTGTATTATTTCTCAGTCCTGCCACTGAAAACCTCTGAAAAATATGAATTAAATAGAGAGTAAAATTAGCATTATTAGGAAAAGAGAGTTTTCTGGTAGGAATATCAGAAAACCATTATGTGTAGCTCTGTTGTTTGCTTTTGTACATGTGTTGAACAGATTTTTAGTTAGTTCTATTTTAATACTCTAAAGTCTAGAAGTAGATTTGAAATATTATTTTTGGCCTATTATAATAGTATCACATCAGTGGTTTCCAAAAATACACATGGAATAGAAGTCCTAGATTCAAGTATCTTTATGTAATTTGAGGATTAAGGAGGTATAAATTACATAGCCTTATCTCGTGTAAGTCGACCTCAGAAGTTAAAGATAATTCAAGCAAATTCTAATTTAAACTGCTGTCACTAAGTGCTATCATAGATACTTAAAAATTCATATTAGTCATATCTGTGTAAAACTTTAGAGATCTTCCTCAGCATAAATTGCCTTGCTTTTATGTATCCTTTAACACTAGGGATTTAAATAATACAGTTACTATGTAGATGCACAAATGTTGATTATAAAAATGAAAGAATATAACTCAGAACATGTGATTCTGTATTTTATTAAATTAGAAATAATTAACTCAAATATTTCTGAGGAGATTAAAAGTTAATGTGATTCTAAATGAATTGCTTTACCAAATGAGAAATGGTGGGATAATACTTGGGTTCATTTTGTTTCACTTATTACATTTCTCTCTCTAAGCATAGACAAGTTCTATTATATATCATCCACAAAGACATTTCTTATTTTCAACTGTGAAATCAAGTGTATATGGAATGTGTTTTAGGCTCATGACTGGTTCATAATTTGCTTATTAGTAATTAAATCAAATTGATCCTTTTTTGTTATTGAAAACTCCATCAGACTTAGGATTCTTAAGTTTCAGTTTGATTGTTCCTTCATACCTCCTTTCCTCCCTTTTTTGACTCTCTTGCCATCCTACCCTCCATTCCATCTTTGTCCATTCTTGCTTCTCTGTCTCATCAGTCTTTGTTTTTGTTTCATATACTCTTGCTTCTCTTTTTGAGTAGAGGTTGAAACATGATGTGTTAACTTTGAAAATAATCACTTGGACTGGGTAGGAAATGGATATCAGGCAAAGGGCAGAAATAAGACCACTTAGGAGTCTAGTATACTTATCTTGAAGAGATGGTAGTGGCATGGATAAGAGTGGTAATGGTGAAAATGATAAGAACACTTGCAATCTGGATAGAAATTTAAGAGGTAATGCAGCATAGGAAGTGGGATTGCGGAATCTGGAGACCAAAGTGGAAGTGTAGGCTGAAAATATAAAATTGAGAGTCATCAGAACATAGGTGGTATTTCTAAAACTAAATAAAGGGGAAGAACTGATGGGAGGAATGACCTTCACTTTGAATGAACAGGAGGAATGCTAGAGAGAAGGCTATAAAGAAGGCTGGAGACAGAAGGGAGAAGGATAAAATAAAATTTGGATAGAAGGAAAGATGAATGGAATGACTAATGGAAGAAAGGGAGGACAGAAAATGGGATAAAGAGCAATGACCTGGGAGAGAGAAGAATAATCAGTTATCGCCAATTAATTGTGTAAATAAGTGCTTGGCTGAGTCAATGTAAGGCCTGCTTTATGCTTCTCTAGTGTTCCCCTTGTTGTGAAGGAGTCTTTTTGTTCAAATTATGGAGCCACAAGGTCAAAGCAGCTAGAATGATAAAGTCACCACTTGGAGAATAACTACTTAGAACTGCAGTGAACTCAGCATAAGCAACATAAAAAACTTTTGCTGCCAAAACTGGTTTGGCTCAGTGGATAGAGCATCAGCCTGCGGACTGAAAGGTCCCACGTTCTATTCCGGTCAAGGGCACGTACCGTAGTTGCGGGCACATCCCCAGTAGGGGGTGTACAAGAGGCAGCTGATCGATGATTCTCTCTCATCAATGTTTCTAACTATCCCTCTCTCTTCCTCTCTGTAAAAAATCAATAAAATATATATATATTTTTAAAAACTTTTACTTTGTCACCCACTTATTTGGGGCTTGTTTGTTAACCATCATAAGTATATCCTATTCTGACCAATCAGGTGACACTTTGGCCCAAGTAACTTTAATTATGGAATCATTATTATCTAAGATTAGGAGACATGGAAAGAGAAGGTTTGAGGGGACTTTTAAAAGGAGATGTTGAATTTGGCAGTAGGGCATAAAAAAAAAAAATCCTCCTATGACCACTCCATAAAGTTACCCTCTCCTCCTTTTACCCTATTTTAGTTTTCTCTATAGAAATTATCATAACTGAAATACTGTGTAGTGGTTTAAGAGCTTAATATCTGGACCCAGATGAATGGGTTTAAAATTTTGGCTTTTCTACTTTTCTTTTAGTGAGTCCTTGGGAAATTTACTTAACCTTTCTGTGCCTCAATTTCCTCATTTGTAAATGAAAGAAATGCCTATATCAAAGGGACATTGCGTTTATGCATGTAAAGTGCTTAGAGCAGTGGATAATACACACTTTTAAACATTTGCAGCTATTGCTATAGTGGTTGTCATAGTTGCTGTAGTTGTCATCATCGTCACATAATCAAATATGCAAACTTCATGACTCCAGGTTCTTAATTTTGTTCTCACCTTTACCCTAGGGACCACAACAATATCAATAGGATCTCAATAAATCTTTGATGGATAGATGGATGAATAGATAGCATTATATGACTATCACTTTTTGCAGCAATGTCAGTATGGGAAAGATTTTGACTTTTGGCTATACTTCAGACAGACCTTTGTGACATGTGCTAGATCATAGATTTTTTTTTTTTTAAGAAGAAGAAAAGAAATTTTCAACATTACTGAGATTTTTTTACAGATGAAAATTAAAAATTTATTAAGTTACGTTTTTAGCTTTTTTGAGATACTAGAGGCCCGATGCATGAAGATTTGTGCAAGAATGGGCCTTCCTTCCCCTGGCTGCTGGCACTGCCTTCACTCCAGCCGGAGCCCTCTTTCTGCCTTCGCTCCAGCCCCGGAGCTGCCTTTTCGCCTTCTCACGCTGCCTAGAGGCACCTGCATTGTCACTATGGTTATGACACAAGCATCCAGCCTCTGTCCACTTTGCACCTGTGTATGCAAATTAACCCTCCATCTTTGTTGGGTTAATTTTCATGCTCACTCCTGATTGGCTAGTGGGTGTCACAAAGATATGGTCAATTTGCCTCTTTCTCTTTTATTAGTGTAGATAATTGACATATAACTACTCTTTCTGAAGGAGAAAATTTTCAAATAGAACTATTAGACTGCAGAATAGTATTTTACATAGATCTGGGACAGCATATTTTGACCACATGTTGGACAAATTTTATTTAGTTGTATGTAAATCCTTTAAAGCCTGGAAATACATCTTATACTTGATTTTGGCCTACCCTGGTAGAGCCACAATGCAGTGGTTTCTAAAATTAGACAAGTAATAATAAGAGGTCTAGATTATAAATAGCTTTGTGTGATTTAGATAAGAGAGGCATAAGTTACATAAATTGTATTAGTGTAAACTGATTCCAGAAATTAAGTGATTTTAACCCTTTTAAATCCCATTATTAATTTTAATAACTTTTCTGTAATTATTTTTTAATATATTGATAGTATCAGTACTTATGTTATCTGTAAATAATTATCTTTTTGTTTTTTTCCTTACCCATTGTTATACCTTTTATTTCTTGTTCTTCTATTACTACATTTTTTAGGCATCCTTGTATTGGTTGAATAGAATGCAGTGGTTTCTAAAATTAGACATTAATAATAGCAGGCATCCTTGTCTTTGTCCCAGTCCTAAAAGAAATGCTTTTAACATTTTACCATTAAATGTGATGTTTTCTATAAGTATTTTTGTGGATGCTCTTTCACATTAAGAAAGTTATTTAAATAAATTGAATTTTAGTGGCTGCTTGTTGTATATCTGTTAAATTGGTAATGATTTTTTTCTCTTTATTCTATGAATGAAATGAATTGCATTAAACCAACTTTCTGAGGTTAAGCCCGTCTTGATCATGATGTATATTATTTTTTTATATATTAATGGGTTTGGTTTGCTAAAATTATACTATTGATATTAGCTTGCAATTTTCCTTTTGTGCTGTCCTTAGCAATTTTTGGTGTCAAATCTAACCATATAAAATGAGTTGAGGAGTGTTCCTTTTTTGCCTATCCTCTGTATAAGGTAGGATACTCCATAAAATTAGATTTGTTTATTCCTTAAATGTTTGACAGAATTCATCTGTAAGGCTGAGTGCCTTTTATGTTTTCTTTGTAATATTTTTAACCATTGATTCAGTTTCTTTAATGACTTAGGGAGGACCATTTATGTCCTCTTTTGCTCTTGAGTCAGCTTTGGTAAGTTTTAAATTTCTTCTTGAGTTACTTTTAGCAAGGAACTTCCACATTTCATTTAAATTTTCAAATTTATTTGCATAAAATTGTTTATACTATCTTATTTTCTGTTTAATCCCTGCAGTATCTGAAATTATATTCCCTTTCTGTTCTTAATATCCCTTTTTTTTTTCTTCTCCCATTTACCCCTTAATTTATCTTGCCAGATGTTTATATTATTGTCTCTTCAAATAATAAATTCTGGCTTTGTTTCTATTATGTATTTGTGTTTTATTTTCACTAATTCCTACTCTATCATTTCCTTCTTTTTATTTTTCTAAAAATTTTGCTGTTTTCCTAACTCAATTTCACATCTTTTCTAATATAACCATTTAAGCCTATACATTTTCTCCTCCTCCTCCTCCTCCTCCTCCTCCCCCCCCCCCCTCCTCCTCCTCCTCCAATATATTTTGTTGATTTTTTACAGAGAGGAAGAAAAGAATAGAGAGTTAGAAACACCGATCAGCTGCCTCTTGCACACCCCCTACTGGGGATGTGCCTGCAACCAAGGTACATGCCCTTGACCGGATCGAACCTGGGACCTTTTAGTCCGCAGGCTGACACTCTATCCACTGAGCCAAACTGGTTTCAGCTTCATTTTCTTCTGATACCACTTTTTTTTTGTTTGTTTGTTTGTTTTGCATTTTGCTCATTTTAGATATATTTTCTTCATTACCATTCAATTCCAGATATTTTCTAAAATCCATTATTATGTTTTGTCCTATAAATTGTTTAGGAACGTGTTTTTTAAATTCAAAATATATTATAATACCATTTCCTTTACATTTTTTTAATACAGTGTTTGTTATGACCTAATAGAGAGTAAATTTTCATAAATATCCTACGTATACTTGAATAAATAGTCTCCATATATTATATTATAATACCCATTTAATATAATATTCTTGGGCTACTTTATATATTTTATTTTTGGTTTTGAGTAATTTCAATATGATGTGTTTATATGTGGATCCTCTATCTTTGCCCTCTTCTCTATATCTCTTCTCATTTCTATCTGTTCTCCATTTCTATCTTTAATTCCCCTCTTCCCCCACTGCCCATTCATCCTATCCCGTCTCCTGCCTTGTGTTCTCTTTCTTATTCATGAGTTTTCTGATTTGTTTTTTTTTTCCCTCATGAGCTTCTTGAATTGGCATCTTTTAGCAGTTCATTTTCTGGCCTCTCATTCTGCAACTCGGATTTAAGTTGTTTCTTTGTGTATTGTGTGATTGATTGAATGGTTGATTGGTTGGTTGATTTTGGATGGGACTTTTTTGTGGAAATTGAGGCATAAGTTGAAGTCGAGAATCCAGAGAATACTTAACTGTCATTTTAGATCACAATCAACCAGGGATAACTTAAAATGCAATGACATGCTTGAGACCACTTACATTCCATGAACTTGCATTGAGATTGTGCACTTGGAGACATAATTTTAAAATAAATAAATGAATAATTATAGATTTATACAAAATGTGCAAAGATAGTACTAAGAGTTCCTATGTCCTCTGTACCTACTTTCCCCTAATATTAACTCTTACATTATCAATGTACTTTAAGTCAAAACTAAGAAGCAATAGCACTAACTAAACTCCAGACTTCATTCAGATTTCCACTCATATTCTTTTTCTGTTCTAGGATCCCGTCCATGATACCATGTTGCATTTGGTCATATGTCTCCTCTGTCTTTGACAGTTTCTCAGGCTTTCCTTGTTTTAATGATAGTTATGATTTTGAATACTGGTCATGTATTCTGTAGACTGGCCCTTAAGTTAGGTTTGTTTGATGTTTTTCTCATCGTTAAATTTGGGTAATGGGTTTTGTGGGAAATACCACAGAGGTAAAATGTTCTTATCACATTATATCAGAATGCACATGATACCAACATGATTGACTTACATAGGTGGCATTTACTCTGATCATGTAGTTAAGGGAGTGTTTGCCAGGTTTCTTCATTATAAAGTTACTATTTTTTTTCCCTTTCCTTTGAGGAATGGGAGATTTATCTTCTTTCAACTCAAACAGAGTAGTAACAGGCAAGTTTCCTTGCTGTCCTATGCTGGGACTTAAGACATATCTAAATTACACTTGAATTGTGGCCAGTGCTTTTTGAAACCCAGGTTTTATATTGAGGGTCTATTATTAGCTTCCTCACCTTGGACGGGCTTTGGGTTTTATTTTCTGTCCTCCTCAACCTGGATTAAGTTCAAGGTTTCCAGGGCTCTGTAAAAATCCTCAAGATTAGAGCTGACTTTAGTACCCTGGTTAACCTCTTATTACTCCTTATTTTTGGGGTAGTTGAGTAAATATTTTTAAAAGTTTCCTTTTGTTATTTGTTATTCTTTCTACTAGGGTATTTTAATCCTATGTAGTATCAGCAACATAGGTAGGTATTTTTTGACATTGATTTTGACTATTTTGAAATGTTAACACTTGGGTTGGAGAAAATGTATATCTTAGTATTAGTATGAAACTGGTAGTCATCTGCTCAGTCCTCCCTCCCCCCACTCGTGTATTGTGTTATTATGAATTCCTTGACTTAAGAACACTGTTTTCTCTGCTTTGACTGCCCTTTTCTCCTTTATCCTCTTGATCAACACTTACTGACTCAAAATTGTGCTTAAATGTTGTTGTTTTCCTCATGCTTACCCCTGTTCCCTTTCTTCTGCCTCCACGCACAGAGTTAGATTTTGTCTGTGCTGCCATAATACACCCTTCATTAAGAAATTCACCATTATAATTCCTTTGTATTATTAATATTTCTTATTATTATGTAGCATATATATCAATATTGGTTTAGATATTATGGTAGATATTATTACTGTTCACCATTATTCAGTGTCATTTCCTGCGGGAAGTTTATGCCTTCTGCCTTGAAGTCTGGTTTGGCCATTTGACTTGCTTTAACCAGTTAAATATGAGAAAAAATGCGTCAGCTGATCTGCAATAGATATATATCATGAGTGAGAAATAAACTAGTTATTTTAAGACAGTGAGCTTTGGGCCGAACCGGTTTGGCTCAATGGATAGAGCATTGGCTTGGGGACTGAAGGGTTCCGGGTTCGATTCCGGTCAAGGGCATGTACCTTGGTTGCGGGCATATCCCCAGTAAGGGGTGTGCAAGAGGCAGCTGATCGATGACTCTCTCTCATTGATGTTTCTAACTCTCTATCTCTCTCCCTTCCTCTCTGTACAAAATCAATAAAATATATTTAAAAAAAAAAAAAAAAAGACAGCTTTGGGGATTGTTACCTCAGTGCAATCTAACATTCTATCTTAATTGACATAAATGCTTGTCCTCCATCTGGAAGGTAAAAACTGTATATAATCACTTTGATGTCCTTAAAGCTATCAGACTAATTTTTCTAAGACATTTTAATTATTATATATCCTGTACTATAGCAGTGTAGCATCGTATAGTGCAAAGAGCATGGGTTTGGAGTCAGACACATCCAAATTAAAATTTTTACTTTATTGCTTAGCTGAGTTACTTTGGAAAATGCCCTTGATTAGTTTAAGATTCATCATTTAAAAAATGAGAGTCTTATAAAGTTGTTGTATACATAAGATACCCAGTACAATAGACATTCAGAGAATTTTCTTTTTCTTACACTACATTGACTGTTGAATCAAGTCTCTAAAGTCCCTTTCATATGCTTTTACTTAGTTATTTGGTTTAGTTGTTAAACTAAATAATTTTTTACCTTCCATATGTCAAGCATTGTTCATGCACCGGAAAGTAGTAAATAAGGCCTACTCCCAGTCTTTAAGGAAGTTATAGTTACGTGGCCAGTAATTCTCCCTCCCTATCTCCAGATATTAAAATCATGTTGATATTGCAAGGCCTCACCGCATCCTTGAAATTTTTGCTTAAATTTTTCCCCATTTCAAAAAATATATTCAGAAGTGCATTCTCCCTCCTGATTTTTCAAAGCACATTAATGGTATCCATATGTATCTCTTACAATATACAATATATTGCATTCTGCTAAAATAGGTTTTGTTATATTCATATACAACATGTATATTTTCAAGTTTCTATTCTAGATTTTAAGGTCCTTGAGTATTGGAATCTCATTTATCTTGTATTCCTCAAATAAATGAAATGATGTGAGTAATGAACAGTATCACTTCTTAGACGGTCTTTTAAGAATTTGTGGGTACATTTTTGTTCGTCACAGGGATTGGAGGTAGCTAATGGTATTAGTGAAAAGAGGCCAAGAATGGAAAACTTGGAATGCTCAGGATAGTTTCTCAAATAAATAGTTGTCCTGAGTCCCACATATCTTTCAAATGTTCTAGCAGATATTTCATGTAAGTGAAAAACTTACTCATTTTTTTTCTGACCTAGAGCTTAAATCTATTCTTATATGTAAAAACTAGGATTTTTTTACACAATTTTAATATATTCCATGTTTTCCTGAAATATATTTATTGCCTATGTAAATCAAGGGAAGATGCTTTGTTTTATCCAGAACTTTACTAAGCCTTGCCTAATATTCAGAAAATCACTTCACCAAAGGCAATACCACTCAAGTTTCTAAATAATGTGCAACTGTATGAGTCTGTTTTTTTTTTTTTTTTTTAGCTGTTGGATTTAAAAGTAATTTCGAATGTACTTGTAGGTTTCCAACTAATTCATTGTCTTTTTGTGTCATGCCCAGATATTTACATATAGAAGTACATGTTACTTTTTTTTATCCTCATCTGAGGATATGTTTTTATTGATTTTGGAGAGAGGAAAGGAGAGAGAGAGTGAGAGAAGAGGGGAAGGGAAGGGAGGGAAGGAGAAAGACATTCATGTGAAAAAAAAACATCTTTTGGTTGTCTCCTGGCTGAGCATCAAACCTGTAACCTTTTGTTGTACTCAATGATGCTCCAACCAACTCAGCCACACAGCCAGGGCATGTGTTACTTTCTTTTAAAATATAAATGACCCTCCTTTAACTGACCTTTCCCATGTATTATAGTAGAGCAATATATATGTTTTAAAATTGTGTATATAGAGATACTATACTATCTATGAATCTTATTTCATAATTTAAAAGAAGGCATTGTAAAACATTTATTAAATGGACACTGTGACATGGTATAGATCCACTGATTTATTACCATTAGAGCCTTCCAAAATACAAAATTTGCTTTTAAAATATGTATATAATCTTTGCTTAACATTAAACTCCTCTCCATAGAAAATGTATATTTAAGATATTCTGACAGTTTGAAAGATGATTTAGCTAAAAGCACTAAGAATTTGTTGCAAGCCAGAAAAAAAGCATATATAAACTTTATGCAATGTATAGGGAAACAAATTGCAATTTATAATTTTAAATTTTTAATAAAATACCATAGATTTTGGTTAATAACTGAAACTCTCTATTTTTTCTTCATTATAGTTAATATGTCCAGAACTTTAATTTTTTAAACTTAATTTTATTGTTTCATGCAGAGGAAAAAAAGAATATTATGCATGGGGTTTTAATGATTTTAATTTATATTCTTTAAATCAGTTCTTTAGAGTCAGCAGTGATTTGTTTTAGCTTAGATAGTCAAAGTGTAGTTTTTAATGTTGAACATGTATTTTATAAACTAAAGTTGCAGAACCAGATGGTTTTATCTTGGTATGATACATATTAATTCATAATGCCTTATTTTCAGCACCAGAGGGGTTGTGTCATATTCTACCATTGTCTTTTATAGACTATTTTATAGACAGAACTAGAAATTCTAGTTATATAAAGCTGTTCTAGCACAGGCTGGAAAGTAGGTCATTGTGACGGGGAGTGTACCAAACCACCCACTGGTTGCTATGGCAGTGACCTACTTTAAGAAACAACGTCTGTTGATTCATGCTGAAATCATCTTTGGAAGAGGTATAAGGAAACTCACTGCATGTGTTTTTTCTAACAGTAGTAAGCTAGTGACCTGTGGAGGTTAAAAACAATCTTTAAAATGTTTAAAGGGAAGAAATATATTTTCTCACTTAGCACATCTGTAGTTTATTTTGAACTAGTACAGTTAGTGTTACAATTAAATAACATGAGAACTGTGCTTCTGTGTAGGCAATACAATTATGCAAAGGGATATAGTGTGTTTTACTGCCCTTAGGCCTATTTAAAAACTAATCTGTTGTATGTAGTTAATAGCATTATTAATTTAACCTTCAAAGGATTATAATTTCAAGGGAACATTAAGTATGCCAACTTGGAGGTCTGAAAATCTATTCCTGTTAAAAGTGTGCCCTTTGTATTTTCAATATACAGTATTTAAAATCATTCCATTCAATATTGGATACCTGTTCTAAGGCACATGTATTTGTAATAAATGAAGGTTGAAATTGGTGTATTCTCTGGAACAGACTGAATCTGAACTCAGAGAGAGCTCACTTGCTTCCCAGCTGAGGATAAAGGATGAAAGGTTAGACTTCATGTAGCACCCTTTCAAGTAACATTATTTGTTCAGCACTAAAAAGATATCCTATCTGTCAATAAGTTGATACTTTGAACCTGAGATATTGTAGGTTTTATTTTATGGTATTATCAAGGAAGAATTATGTGCTTAGAGATTAGTTGATTCAGGGTCTTAATTGTACTCTATCATGCCATATATATTCATATTCACATTTACCTTGTCACTGGAAAAATTTTCATGGAACCTTTATCCAAAGTCACATTTAGGGGAAGTGATAAATTCAAGATGATTCTGTATATAGGTGTATGTAGACTAATTCATTGTCTGCTGTTGGCATGCCCAGGTATTTGCATATAGAAATACACGTTACTTTTTTTCCAAAATATAAATTATGGCCCTGGCCAGTGTGACCCAGTTGGTTGGAGCATCGTCCACCCCATGCACCAAAAGGTGGTATGATCCATTCCCGGTCAGGGCACATACCCAGGTTTCAGGTTCAATCTCCAGTGGGGGCATGTACTAGAGGTAGCTGTATGTTTCTCACATCAGTGTTTCTCTCTCTCCCACCCACCCTACTTCCCTTCCTTCCTTTGTCTAAAATCAATATATACACCCACATATATAAATTATTACCAAGGAAGAATAATTATAACTTCTGTTTAATGATATCTGCCGAGTACTAATGATTCTACTAGGTAATTTTATGCTATTTATAATCCTTTCAAGACTGTACAAGACAACTCTGTAGTTCATTTTATCCTATTTCTAATCTTTTCAACAAATTGTATACAGCACATGATGAGATTTGTTTTCAAAATCTAGAAACCAAAACACAGGTTAGGAAACACAGGTGTAGTTAGAAATGAAATACAGATACTTTATTTGAAATTCATCAGGAGTAGAAGGTGGTGTGTGTGTGTGTGTGTGTGTGTGTGTGTGTGTGTGTGTGCGTGTGCGCGCGCTCGTGCGCGCTTGCATTAGCTATAAGGTGCCATCTGAAAGCTTCTTTAGGATGAGGTACATTATGTTCTTTGACAGTTCAGAGAATAAAGAAGTTACAGCTGGAAGACTGAAGATGAGTAGGATATGAACTTGAAGAGATGGGAATTGGGAAAGGTTTTCCAGGCCAAGGGAAAACATGGAGCAAATTCCAGGAGATTGGATGTCTAGGGAAAAGAGATGTAGTTTATTTTGGTAGAAGGGAAAGGAGAGTGGTAGGAAATCAACTGGGAACCCTAAATTAGTGGCCAAAGAAAAGAATTTGTTCTTTACTATATAGGAGATCTTTGTACATGAAAATGTGCCTCAGGAATATTTACTATTGTATATAATGGATTAGAGTTGAAAGAGATTGTTTGGCAGATCTATTTTAAGTATTTAGTGCCCATCAGCAGATGATTGGATTAAAAACTGTGGTACATCTATACAACGGAATACTACACTGCAGTAAAAAAAAAAAAAAAAAAACAAGTTCTTACCATTTGCAACAGCATGGATGGAACTGGAGAGCATTATGCTAAGTGAAATAAGCCAGTCAGAGAAAGAAAAATACCACGTTATCTCACTCATTTCTGGAATATAATGAACAACATAAATAAATAGGGACAGATCCAGAAGCAGAGAAGCATCTATCAGATTGCCAGACTTCAGAGGAAAGGGGGGAAGAGAGGTGCAAAAGGAGGAGAGATCAACCAAAGGACTTGTATGCATGAATGTAAGCTTAACCAATGGACATGAACACCAGGGGGTGAGGGCATGAGGGGGGTGGGTGGTTCATGGTTTAATGGAGGGATAAGGACACATATGCAATACCTTAATCAATAAAGAAATTTCTTTAAAAATAAAAAAAAAAGAAATAACAAGGTCTAGATCATTATGGTATCCCCCAGTAACATTCTCAAATGTTTAAATTATTCATTTGCTCAGAGTGATTAAATAGGATGTTTCTATATTTTTTTCCAGTAGAAAATGCTCTATATTTTTCAGATTCGTTTGTCTATATGAACTTGAATTCAACTGATCATGTTTAAACAATGAGATAAATTAATTTAATTATTTTTCTTCCTTTTTTAAAATATATATTTCTTTATAGATTTCAGAGAGTAAGGAAGAAGGAGAGAAACATCAATGATAAGAGAGAATCATTGACTGGCTGCCTCCTGCACGGCCCCTACGGGAATCGAGCCTGCAATCCAGGCATGTGCCCTTGGCCCGAATCAAGCCTGGGACCCTTCAATCCACAGGCTGATGCTCTATCTACTGAACCAAACCGGCTAGGGCTAATTATTTTATTAATTAATATAATTTTTATATTTACAAATTAAACTTTTGTTAAGTCACTATTATTTAATGGAAATTAGTGATTTAATTTAGAAACTTCGTTAAGAATACTAAGAAATTTTTGCTGTAGTTAGAAAACATAGATTCTGGAAATAGTAATTTATATATCAACTAGAGGCCCAGTGCACGAAATTCTTGCACTTGGTGGTGGTGGTGGTGGTGGTGTGTGTGGGGGAGGGTGGGGGGGAGGTGTGTTCCTTAGCCTGGCCTGAGCCTTCTCATAGTCTGGGAGCCCTCAGAGGATGTCTGACTGCTGGCTGTGGCAGGCTCCCTGCACCAGTCCTTAGTGCTGCCACAGAGGCAGGAGAGGCTCCCACTACCACTCCTGTACACACCATTCCTGAGCCTGACTTCTAGCTGAGCAGCACTTCCCCTGTGGGAGTGCACTGGCCACCAGGGGGCAGCTCCTGCTTTGAGCATCTGTCCCCTAGTGGTCAGTGGGCGTCATATTGACCAGTCGTTCTGCCATTAGGTCAATTTGCATATCAGCCTTTTATTTTATACTAGAGGCCTAGTGCACAAAATTCGTGCACAGTGAGGGGGGTTGTCCTTCAGCCCAGCCTGCACCCTCTCCAATCTGGGACCCTTTGAGGGATGTCCGACTGCCCTCTCACAATCCAGGACTGCTGGCTCCCAACTGCTCACCTGCCTGCCTGCCTTCCTGATTGACCCTAAATGCTTCTGCCTGCTAGCCTGATCACCCCCTAACCACTCCTCTGCCAGCCTGATTGATGCCTAACTGCTCCTCTGCCAGCCTATTTGCCCCTTACTGTCCTTCCCTGCAGGCCTGGTACCCCCCCAACTGCTCTCCCCTACAGGCCTGGGTCCCCCGCAACTACCCTTCCATGCAGGCCTGGTCACCCCAACTGCCCTCCCTTGCAGGCCTGGTCCCTTCCAACTGCCCTTTCCTGCTGGCCATCTTGTGATGGCCATCTTGTGTCCACATAGGGACGGGATCTTTGACCACATGGGGGCAGCCATCTTGTGTGTTGGAGTGATGGTCAATCTGCCTATTACTCTTTTATTAAATAGGAGGATTAGAGGTGATAAGAGATAAGATGATGGAGTTGGCATTTCAACTTTTAGAATAACATGATTTTGCAATATTTTATATCTTCTAAGTATATATTTTAATAACTTTATTAATATCCTCTCCCTAGATTTTTGCTTCAGTGTCTTGAAGACCTTGATTCTAATCTGAGAAAATTGAACTCTCGTCTGTTTGTGATTCGTGGACAACCAGCAGATGTGTTTCCTAGGCTTTTCAAGGTAATCATGCATAAAATAGTAATCTCTTGTCAGAGAAGACACATATTTGGTAAATAAGGTGTTTTGGGTAATTTAAAGTGTGGGAAATACAAGTTTTTAAGTAAAAATGTTGTGGGTTTTTCTTTTATTTAGTAAAAAAAGTTACACATTATAAAATTAGACAGTAAAAGAAGTGGCTTATAATGAAATTTTTTTTTTCTGCCTTAAACAGCTAGTTTCTTTCCCAGAAGTAAAAACTCAGTTTCTTGTACAATATATTCATTAGAAATATTTTTGGATAAATAATGTATATTTGTGTATTTTTGTGTGTATGTTATTATTCCCCCTTTTTTAAAAACACAGCATTCCTTGCAGTGCTTTACTTATATAACCATTATTTTGAAGATTGTTCCATATTATTTCCCCAGTGTTTTAAATGGCTTCATAGTATTTCATTGTGTAAATATGATATAATTTCTTAGCCTTCTACTGAACATTGAATTATTTTTCCACAGGCTTTTTGCTAATACAAATAATGCTGTCATTGAACATTCTTGTCCAGATATACATATCTTTGATCACATGTACCACTACATTTGTGAGATAATTCTTTGAAGAAGACTTTCTGAGTCAAAGGCCTGTAACGATTGACATGCTACCAATAATACAAAACTGTGGTGTGTTTGTTTTTTTTAACTTGGTAGAATCATAAAAATCTTCTCATCTTATTTCTTTCTTCTTATTTCCAAATGAAAAAATTAGTCCTAGAGAGATTGAATGAGTTGACCAAAGTCATACAACTAGCTCATGGAAGTGCTCAGACCAGAAGCTGAGTTTCCTAGCTTTTTTTATTCATCCCTTCCTATTTTCTACCATTAGAATTTCGAATGTATATTTTCTTTTTGTCTTGCAGCTTTTTAATTCATGAAGTTTTTATAATAGCAGTGTTTCTATTTTAAATTCAAAAGAGAACATTCCTTTCCCTGAATGAGAATGTTCCCAGTGCTGAGATTCAAGTTACACTTCCTAGCTTTTTTCAGCTAGTGTGAAAGAAACCTGTAATGTTTAGGGTTTGGCTAATGCAAGAGTTTTGACTAGTGAAAATTTATTACATTAAAATTTGTTCACTACTGTAGCTGCCTAGCGTCAGAATTTAACTTAGGTATATGGAAGAGATTTCAGTAGAAAGCATATCAGAAACAACAGTAATAGTTTATCAACAACTCATGAGTAAAAAAGTTATATGTGAGTAATTGCTTCAACCTTATCTCTAAATTCATATGATATAAGTAAAATGAATCCTAAAAGAATTGTAGTTGCTTTGAAAATAACAAAACTTTTATTTTCTTGTTTTAAGAAAACTTATTTAACTCAGCAAGTCTTTTGTGTTCTTTGTTTTGATAATTTTTTTGTACAAAATAGCATATTATTAGATCAAATAGTCTTTTGCAATTAGATGATCTATCTAGTCAGTTTGCAGAGAGGCACGTACACATAAAGTGCTTATTATTTTATTCTGATTTTCCCTTGGGCTACATACAATAGTCTCTATAAAATGGCATTTATGAAAACTTTCTTTCATATTTATTTACTCTGTCTAGCTAGGACAATGGTCAGCAAACTGCAGCTCTGTTGACTAATGAGTTTGCCAACCACTGGTCTAAGACATAGAGGGAATTAAATTTATTTTTTTTTACTGTATTGATGTGTGTTTTCTAAAGTGTCGTTTAGAGGTTACTACATGCATGTGTTTGGAAAAACGAAAGTCTAAACAGTTATAAAATAAAAAGTAGATTTCCTTCCCTACTCTAATCACACTCTTAGTTTCTCTGAGGGAAAAAATACTGTGTCTATGACTAGCAGACTCATTTACATTATTGCTTCTGGGTTTAAAAAAAAAATTTTTTTTTTTTAATTTTTATTATTTTTTAGAGAAAGAAGAAAGGGTGAGGGGGTGGAGAGAGAGAGAAAAAAACATTGATTGGTTGTCTCCCACATGCTTCCCGACTGAGGATCAAACCCACAAACTAGGTATGTGCTCTGACTGGGAATTGAACCCACAACCTTTTGGTGTAGCAGATGCTTCAACCAACTGAGCCACCTGGCCAGGGTACCTCTGGTTTTATTATTTTAATACAGAAAATAGTGAGATTTTTTAATAGGTAAGTAATCCTATTTCCCATATTAGTGGTAAAAATAGTTGAGACCTGATAACAGTACCTTTAATTTATTGGGTGGTGACAATAGTTTCAGTATTGCTGTCTTTTTTAGCATGCATTTTCTCCTCTCTATAGCATTTGTTCATTCCATTTCTGTTGAGTAGACTTGAGAATGGGGTCAGAGCATTTTTATATACACATATTTACATACATATATGTTGGATAACTTTTTTCTCTGATGTATTTCAAGCCCTAGCCAATTAAAGATTGATGTATGTATAATCATTTGATATGCAAATTACGAATTTAATTTTCAGTCTTCATTCTTAAAATTTGTGTACATTTTGCCCCTTCATCTTATTTTAGGAATGGAACATTACTAAACTTTCAATTGAGTATGATTCTGAGCCCTTTGGAAAGGAACGAGATGCAGCTATTAAGAAACTGGCTACTGAAGCTGGAGTAGAAGTGATTGTACAAATTTCACATACATTATATGACCTAGACAAGTAAGTATGCTGATATATTTTTTTAAATATATATATTTTATTGATTTTTCAGAGAGGAAGGGAGAGGGATAGAGAGTTAGAAACATCGATGAGAGAGAATCATACATTAGCTGCCTCTTGCACACCCCCTACTGGGGATGTGCCCGCAACCAAGGTACATGCCCTTGACCGGAATCGAACCCGGGACCTTTCAGTCCACAGGCCGACGCTCTATCCACTGAACCAAACCGGTTTCTGCAGTATGCTGATATTTTTAACAAAAGCATGAGCAAATAGAAAATAGCAAGTAATTATCACTATAGTAATAGAGAATCCTAATTAATGATACTTTGTTTGCTCCTTGATATAATATTGGCCTGGTTTAGTTTTTATTGATTAATTAATAGATTCTTTGAGTTGAGTTATAATGTCTTTATATTTCTTCTTTGAACTAAGTTATATGTTTTTACATTTTTATGTTATTGCTTTTAATATGTTATTGTTATTTGGCCACTTGTTTTTTCACTCATAGGTGCTTAATATCTTTTGTCTTAAAGGTTTTGGTATTTTCATGCTATATATTTTTGACATCTAGTAGGTGTCTAGAAAATGAAGGAAATTGTTTTTTTATTCTTTACCATTTTTAACAAGTTTCCTGGTCATTCTATAAGTTAAGTAATTTTATTTATTTTCTGGTTTTAAGCCTTTTCAGAGCTTAAATATATTGTCTTTTTTTTTATACTAACTAGGTTTTACTAACTTTTGTAATAGGATCATAGAACTTAATGGTGGACAACCGCCTCTTACTTATAAAAGATTCCAAACTCTCATCAGCAAAATGGAACCACTAGAAATACCAGTAGAGACAATTACTTTGGAAGCGATAGAAAAGTGCACAACTCCTTTGTCTGATGACCATGATGAGAAATATGGAGTCCCTTCACTGGAAGAACTAGGTGGGTATAAATGGTAAAAATTGAAACTTAAGAGCTAATAAATCACACAGAAAACTCATTTCTGATTTGACATGCATTTTGCATTAAAAGAGATAGGAGAAAAAGTAAAAGAAACCAAAACTAAGATGTGATAAATCTGTGTATTATTTGTGTTCTAAAATATGTGATCACTGTGGTTGGTCTGACTCAGTTGGTTGAGTGTTGCCCCATGCACAGAAAGGTTGACGGTTTGATTCCCAGTCAGGGCACATGCCTGTGTTATGGACTGGTCCCCTACCAGAGACATGTGAGAGGCAGCTAATTAATGTTCCACTCTCACATCAATGTTTCTCTTCCTTCCTCTCCTTTACTCTCTCTCTATAATTAATAAATATATTTTTTAAAATAAAAATAAAGTATGTGATCTGTTATCAACTTAAAATACACATTTTAAAGAATAGAAAACATTATTGTTATATGTGAGGATCTATCCAGGGTCATCAGTTCATTTTTATTCTATTGTCATAATTTTTCTTCAATTATTTTTCCTTGCAATTATTGGGGTGAAATAAAAAGTATAATATTTATGTTCCAGAATTATTATTATTATTTATCTTTTTATTTTATTTTTTTTAGGTTTTGATACAGATGGCTTACCCTCTGCAGTTTGGCCAGGTGGAGAAACTGAAGCACTTACACGTTTGGAAAGACATTTGGAAAGAAAAGTATAATAATATATAGATCATGCACATATTTCCAAACTGGCATTGTAAAAATAATTTTGCTTTTTAAAAAAACCACAAAAAATAGACTGGTTATAAAGGATAGAGAGAAATACTTAAAATAGCATAAACTGGCTGGCTGGTATAGCTCAGTGGTTGAGCATCCACTTATGAAACATGAGGACATGGTTCAATTCCCAGTCAGGGCACATGCCCGGGTTGCAGGCTCAGTACCGTGTGTTGTGTGCAGGAGGCAACTGCTCAATTATTCTCTCTGATCATTGATGTTTCTATATATCTCCTTCTCCCTTCTCTGAAATGAATAAAAATATTTTTTTTAAAAACGGCAGCCATCTCTTTCACCCAGTTTTCCTTGGAAAAAAAAATAGCATAAACTTAATTGTTTGAAAATGACCTTCTATCTCTTTATTTAAATACTTTTTCCTCCTCTTCTGATTATTTCCTCTTTAGCTTTTACCAACACCACCACTTCTATTCTTTTTTGTGTAAGTTGGTATCTGATGACCATAACTTTGAAGCTCGGGTAGAGTTCTTTTATTTCACCTTTACTGCAGTGTCAAAGAGACAGGTGAAAGGAGCTCTCAATGTTGTGTTAGGAATTTGGAGGTAATTTATATCACACTAGAGGCCCAGTGCACGAAATTCATGCAGGGCGGGGGGTGTCTCTCAGCCCAACCTGCACCCGCTCCAATCTGGGACCCCTCAGGGGATTTCCGACTGCTGGTTTAGGCCTGATCCCTGCATGGGATCCGGCCTAAAATGGCAGTTGGACATACCTCTCACAACCCGGGACTGCTGACTCCTAACCACTCGCCTGCCTGATTACACCTAACCCCTTCTGCCTGCCAGCCTGATAGCCCCCAACCCCTCCTTGCCTGCCTGGTTGACACCTAACTGCTCCCCTGCTGGCCCAATTACCATTAACTGCCTCCCCTGCAGGCCTACCCCCCCCTTTGCCCTCCCTTACCGACCATCTTGTAACAATGTGGGGGCAGCCATCTTGTGATAATGTGGGGGCACTCATCTTGTGGCAGCCATCTTGTGATGACTCAGGGGCACTCATTTGTGACAACATAGGGCTGGCCATCTTGTGATGCGAGGGCACAAGGTTCAATTTGCATATTACCTCTATTATATAGGATGAGTATGTGCTACATGGGATGGTTAAAAAAAAAATGCTCACTTTTTAAAAAAAATAAATATTCAGATTATTACAGTTATTCATCTCCCCCCCCCCCCCCATAACTCCCACCCATTTCCCAACACCACCCCTGCCCTTAACTCCCCCACTGTCTTTGTCCATAGGTCTAAGATTTTTGTCCAATCTCTTCTCGCACCCTCCACACCCCCTTCCTCCCGAGAATTCTCAGTCCACTTTCTATGCCCCTAATTCTATTATTCACCAGTTTATTGTGTTCATCAGATTTTTTATTCACTTGATTTTTAGATTTACTTGTTAATAGATATGTATTTATTGTCATAATTTTATCTTTTCCTTTTTCTTCTTCTCAGCATCCATCTAATAAAAGAGTAATATGCAAATTAATCATCACTCCACTAAACCCACAAGCCACGTCCACAAGCCAGTCAGGAGCAAGTATATAAATTAACCCAACCAAGATGGGTACAGCCACAGAGAGATTAGGAGGGAGGCTTGGGTTTCCCTGGCAATGAAGGAAGTCAAGCTTTCCGTACACCCTGGCTGGCCCAGGCCTCCACATAAGGCTACAAAGTTTCAATTATAGAAGATAAATAAATCCCAACAAAAATGACTGCTGCCATAGAGTGAGCAGAAGGCTTGGATCCATTCCAGGCTACAAAGTTTCAATTGTAGAAGATAGATAAATCTCTGATACCAAGGCCTCTGCTTGGGTTGCTGAGGGGTGTGCCCAGCCTGCAAACTACCACAGGCCCCTCACCCAGGCCGCCCCATGTCCCAAGAGAAGCCCCACCCTGATCCAGGATGCCCTTCAGAGCAAACGAGCTGGCCCCCACCCATGTATCTGGCCTCTATCCTATCTAATAAAAGAGTACATGCAGTTGACCATCACTCCAACACACAAGATGGCTGCCCCCATGTGGACACAAGATGGCCAGCAGGGAAGGGCAGTTGGGAGGGAACAAACCTGTAAGGGAGGGCAGTTGGGGACTATCAAGCCTGCAAGGAAGGGCAGTTGGGGGTGATCAAGTCTGCAGGAGAAGGCAGTTAGGGGTAACCAGGCTGGCAGAGGAGGGAAGTTGGGGGCAAACAGGCTGGCAGGAGATTTAGATATCAATCAGGTTGACAGGGGAGTGGTTAGGGGGTGATCAGGCTGACAGGCAGAAGCATTTAGGGGAAATCAGGAATGCAGGCAGGCAAGCAGTTGGGAGCCAGCAGTCCTGGATTGTGAGAGGGATCCCAGATTGGAGAGGGTGCAGACTGGGCTAAGTGACCCTCCACCATCCACAAATTTCTTGCACTGGGCCTCTAGTTTAATATAATACTGATTTGGTGGTGACAAACTTCTTTAGCTTTTATCTGTGAAGCTCTTTATCTGACCTTGAATTCTAAATGATAACTTTGCTGGGTAGAGTAATCTTGGTTGTAGGTTCTTGCTATTCATCACTTTGAATATTTCTTGCCATTCCCTTCTGACCTGCATAGTTTCTGTTGAGAAATCAGCTGACATTTGTATGGATATTCCCTTGTAGGTAACTAACCGGTTTTCTCTTGCTGCTTTTAATATTCTCTCTTTCTCTTTTGCCCTTGGCATTTTAATTATGATGTGTCTTGGTCTGGTCCTCTTTGGATTCCTCTTGTTTGGGGTTCTCTGCGCTTCCTTGACTTGTAAGTCTATTTCTTTCACCAGGTGCAGGAAGTTTTTTGACATTATTTCTTCAAATATGTTTTCAATATCTTGCTCTCTCTCTTCTTGGCACCCCCATAATTCGGATGTTAGGATGCTTGAAGTTATCCCAGAGGCTCCTTACACTATCTTCATATTTTTGGATTCTTTTTTCTTTTTCTCTTACGGTTGGGTTTTTTCTTCTTTGTATTTCAAATATTTGACTTGATTCTTGGGATCCTCTAGTCTGCTGAGGGTCTCTATATATTATTTATTTCAGTCAGTGTATGCTTAATTTCTAATTGATCCTTTTTCATATCCTTGAGTGTCTCACTAAATTTCTCAGTGGTTTTTAAAAGATTCTTGAGTAATCTTATAACCGTGGTTTTGAACTCTATACCAGTAGTTTGCTTTCCTCCATTTCTTTCATTTATGACACGTTTGTTTTTTCCCCTCTGGATTTTGGCTGCTTCCCTGTGTTGATAGAGTGGCCTTGAGTATACTAGATGTCCTATAGGGCCCAGTGGCTCAGCCTCCCCAATCACCTGAGGTGAACACTCTGGGTGCATCCCTCTGTGGGCTGTGCGTACAGTCTTGTTGTAGTTAAGCCTTGATTGCTGTTGATATCAGTGGAAGGAATTGACCTCCAGGTCAACTGGCTGTGAGGACTAGCTGTGTCTACAATGGAAGAACTGCTGTGCTAGAGACACCCTTATTGGGCAATACTTGCTTCAGCGGGGCTTTGGTGCTCACGGAGTCTGCCCCTTGAGTGTGTCACTTATGGATGTGAAGAATTGTAATCTAGTATGGTCTCACACTGACCACTGGGTACACTGACTCTTGGATCTCCAAGGAGGTGCAAAGTCAGCCACTGCCTGAAGCCACCCAGCAGAAGCTACAGAGAAATGTGCACATTCCTCCTCTTTGTTTGGGGTTTGGAAGTGCCCAGATGAGGCCCAGCTATGAAGCAAGGCTGGCTGCTGGCTGCTGGCTGCTGCTTGGGCCTTCTTTTAGAAGCTTTGGAGCTCTCTGACCCAAGTGCAGTTTGTTAGGTTCTAGGCTGCAAAAGGCTGGGTCATTCATACACAAAAGCCTCTGCGCATAGCTTGGATGGGGTTGTAAATTGGGTGGAGTGGTGTCTCAGGAAATCACCAGGGCAGAGCAAACAGCAATGGCTGCTCGTCAGCCCTACCCCAAAGAGGCCCCTGGTCTCTGGTCCCACGGCACCATGCAGGAACAATGATCGCTGCAAGCACCTCTGTGCTTGCATTCCAGTTCAATGCCAGTCCATTTTCTCCCTGTATGAGTCTGTGTCACCAGGTTCTTGTCTGGAACTGAAGTTCAGAGCAATTGGGGTTTGTATTTCCCTCCTGATTAAAAAAAACAGCGCACCCAGTTATCAGTCCAGTTCGTGTGCACCTCGTGTCTGTGCACTTTTTTATTTTATTCTGGTTGTAGAACTTCCACTCAGCCAGTTTTCCCATGGTTCTGGATATCCATTTTGTCTTTTACTTGTAGTTATGATGTGGTTGTGCGAGGCAGCAAGTACAGGTGTTTACCTCTGCTGCCATCTTGGTTCCTCCCCAGAATTCTCACTTTTATCCTTGTTTTCTATTAAAACATGTCATTGTGGCTGAAATAATAAGACTTTACCCCCTAAGAACTATGTAACAGTTTTTAGAAATCTAAATCTTAAACATTCCTTTAAAGTTGAAAAAGTTAAGGTAATTCTCTATGTGTTTTCAGGCATGGGTAGCTAACTTTGAAAGACCTCGAATGAATGCCAATTCCTTGCTTGCTAGCCCTACTGGACTCAGTCCTTACCTCCGATTTGGTTGTTTATCATGTCGACTATTTTACTTCAAACTAACAGATCTCTACAAAAAGGTATTAATTAAAATTGCATTATTTTATTTTACTTTATTTTTGAAGATGCTTCTTTAAAAATTGCTTTTAATACTTTTTTGCTTTTTAATCTTAGGTAAAGAAGAACAGTTCCCCTCCCCTTTCCCTTTATGGGCAATTGTTATGGCGTGAATTTTTCTATACAGCAGCCACAAATAATCCACGCTTTGATAAAATGGAAGGAAACCCCATCTGTGTTCAGATTCCTTGGGATAAGAATCCTGAGGCTTTAGCAAAATGGGCAGAAGGCCGGACAGGTTTTCCATGGATTGATGCCATCATGACACAGCTTCGTCAGGAGGGTTGGATTCACCATTTGGCCAGACACGCAGTTGCTTGCTTCGTTACACGAGGTGACCTATGGATTAGTTGGGAAGAAGGAATGAAGGTAAGTGTACGAACCAATGTAGCGTGTCTTATTTTGAAGGACTGTGTACTATACTAAGACATTTCCTAGAAGTTGTCTATTGTGTTTATTCATTTATAGTTTAGTTTTTCACTGGTCAAAGAATTGAATTCCTGCAATACAATCACACTTTCGGGGACCAGTATGGTATAATCAGATAATAGATATGGCAAAAACTGGTTCAGTTCATTTCAAGTCACTTCTGTGGCTAAACCAGCCTAGCCATCAAGGGATATATAAGATTTAATGCTCTGGACTTAATTGCATTGATATACTTACAGGTAATCATTTCTGTCACAGAAAAGATTCACCCAAGAGTTTTTATAAATAGTGAATTCATAGCATACATTTAAAAATATATATCCTTTCACTTCACTTCAGCTTCACAACTTTTTGGTAGTACTTTCATTACGTAAAGTGAAGCATAGTTTATTTTATAGCATCATATTGGTTATACATAACAGTACTTATATTTTTTACTTTCCTAGTTATATCATAAATTTCCCCTCTCCAAGACCAGTTCTGATCCTGTTGTTTGTTTGTTTGTTTTTGTTTGTTTTTTAAATATATTTTATTGATGTTTTACAGAGAGGAAGAGAGAGGGATGGAGAGTTAGAAACATCGATGCGAATCATTGATCAGCTGCCTCCTGCATACCTTCTACTGGGTATGCGCCCGCAACCAAGGTGCATGTGCTTGATTGGAATCGAACCTGGGACCTTTCAGTCTGCAGGCCTGAGCCAAACCTGTTTCGGCCCTGTTGTTTGTTTTTACATCTGTTATATTTCCTAGTACAGAATTTACATGAGGAAGATGTGTAACACATACTTCATGAATTTATTAAAAATAGTTTATTTTACTTCTGTTTTCCTCTTGGATCAAGAAATTCCAAACTTATTTTAACAATAAAGATTTTAAAAATAAATAAGTAAATAAATAACTGATATTCCAAACGTAAACTTTGCATTTCCCAAAGTCATTTAATTTGGATGCTCTCTTTAGGTTTAGCAAACTTCTACGTTTCTGTTGGTGATTTATTTGTTAGCATTTTTGCTTTTTTGAAAGTGTTTTTTGCTTTTATGTTTTTCATTTTTTAATCTCATATTCCTTTTAAATCAGTGACTTGAATAATTTTTACCCTCCTCCCACATAATACTGCCTTTTGAGAGAAGGGAGAAAGGTAAATTCCATTTAGAAATCCACTTATGTTACTGATATATTTCTTTTCCTGAAATAATTCATAGAACAAAACAGAAATGATGAAGCTAACTTTGGAATGTTTAATTTTATAGTCTGTGCTAGATTTTCTTTGCCTTGACTTTTGATCTACAGAGACCTGGAAAATGCTTGCTTTGAGAATTATGTATGTGCAAACTAATTGGTCACTATTACTTTGAAGGTATTTGAAGAATTACTGCTTGATGCAGATTGGAGCATAAATGCTGGAAGTTGGATGTGGCTGTCTTGTAGTTCCTTTTTTCAACAGTTTTTTCACTGCTATTGCCCTGTTGGTTTTGGTAGGAGAACAGATCCCAATGGAGACTATATCAGGTAAATTAAGGGTGATTGTTATTAGTTTGGAGTAACTAATCCAGGAGGAGCTTTTAATGTTTAACACTTTAAGTATACTCCTCATGATAGTCAGCAGAGATGAGGAGAAGGGTTAACAAATCATTTAAATGATACTGATTTGATCTTGGTCATTCATAGCTAATAAATAGTTTGTTATAATTTGCTTATAGTTCATTTTATTAATAATTTCTCTCCCTTTTCCCAAAAGGCGATATTTGCCTGTCTTAAGAGGCTTCCCTGCAAAATATATCTATGATCCCTGGAATGCACCAGAAGGTATCCAAAAGGTAGCCAAATGTTTGATAGGAGTTAATTATCCTAAACCAATGGTGAACCATGCTGAGGCAAGCCGTTTGAATATTGAGAGGATGAAACAGATCTATCAGCAGCTTTCACGATATAGAGGACTAGGTATGTCAGTAACTGCCTTTGGTTTGCTTCTTTGGCAGCTACCCTTGCTTTTTTCTTGATCATAATTTAATAGAATATTTTTTCCCTTTAGGTCTTCTTGCATCAGTGCCTTCTAATCCTAATGGGAATGGAGGCCTCATGGGGTATTCTGCTGGAGAAAATATCCCAGGTTGTAGCAGCAGTGGAAGTAAGTGAAAAGGAAATTTCTATGTTTAATACCAAGAGATTAATAATCAAATATATTGTTTATTAAACCTCACTGTTTTTAAAAATCTCTCTTTAGAATGTATGTAATAATTCTTTGTACATGTGCATACATGTGTACACATATACATACAACACACGCTAACTGCATTTTAGTGACATTTTAGATAGAAAGCATCATTGTATGTAGTGGAATTTAAGTCAAGGTAAAGATCTTGCAAACTGAACAAGGAGAGTGATTTTAAGGATAAAATAAAACTCAAATATCGTATTTTCAGAATACTCATTACTTTTTACTCTCTCTAGGTATATATCAGCTATAAAGTAATAAGTATTAGGTCAGTGGCCGTGTGAACATGGCCAAAAAATTTATCATAGACCTCTAGTCCTTTGCACATGAGTTTTTCCTTACAAAGTCTAATTTTAATGGTTTTCTGTATGATATATGTTTAGTTGCCACACATATATATTTTTAATCCTCACCTGAGATCATGTTTGTTTATTTTAGAGAAAGAGGAAAGGTGGGGAGTGAGAGAGGGAGAGGAAGAAATAGAAGGAAAGAAAGAGAGAGACAGAGAGAGAAAGGGAGGGGGAGAGAGAGAGAGAAATATCAATGCGTGCGGGAAATATTGACTGGTTGCCTCCCGTACACACCCTGACTGAGCATCAAACCTAAAATCTGGTATGTGCCCTCACCAGAAATTGAACCTGCAATCTTTTGGTGTTTGGGATGACGCTCCAACCCATTTAACCACCCAGCAGGGTGCCACATATGTTCTTAATTTGTGTAATAATAATGTTAAGAAGTCAGTATATATTTGCAGTTTGAATAATTATGTCAGTTTTCAGATGTTCTAACAAAAAATAGCATGAAGCTAATTAATTTGTAGTCTTAATATATACTACTTAGAATTTATGTAATTTTACTGTGTTTTAAATACTAACAGGTTATACTCAAGGGAGTGGTATTTTACATTATGCTCTTGGAGACAGTCAGCAAACTCACATATTCAAGCAAGGTAAGAATAAAGTGTTTGAGCCCAGCCAGTTGGCTTAGCTGGTTGAGCGTCAACCAAAAAGGTTTCAGGTTTGATTCCTCATCAAGGCACACAACTAGGTTGTGGGTTTGATCCCTCGTGGCACATATGGGAGGTATGGGAGAAAGTAGATCAATGATTTTCTCTCTCCCTTTCTCTCTAAAATCAATGGAAATTGTACTTAGATGAGGATTTTAAAAAAAAAAGAAGAAGAAGAAGAAAGCATTTGAGCATACTGTTGTGTCTCGTCACCTTTCCTATCTTAAATATACATTTTTAAAATGTAGGAAGAAGCTCCATGGGCACTAGTCTCAGCAGTGGGAAACGTCCTAGTCAGGAGGAAGACACACAGAGTATTGGTCATAAAATCCAGCGACAGAGCACTAATTAGGTAAATATTCTATAGCCTTATTTCTTGCTTTAGTGGACTGTGAATCAATATATATTAATATAATTTCCAAAATGGAGCTATTTTCAGACTAGAGAGGCATAAATTTTTCAGTGATTGTTACAAAATCAATTAGTTCTTAGACAAGAGAAATGTATCTGTACTGAACAAAGTGCTGTACTCAGTTTTCTGGTCATCTCAGTCAATTACATTTTAATGTGAAAAGCTTATAAATTTGTGCTCAAGTTTGCTTGTTTTTTCTCAAAGTCATCTTACTCATTTCCTTCCTGTGTGACAAATCTAAAAGAGTTAAAGTGACTTTTTAATTTTAGTGGTATTAATATAAACCCTTTATGAATTTTTCTCCAAACCTTTGCCTCTCAAGTTTTTATAAATTTATTTTACCTGTTGTGATACTTTTAAAATCTAAATTCTTTCCAGTTTGGAAATAGTTTAAAGTTTTTTTGTGTTTTTTTTAATGATGGCCCTTTTTGGAAGTATCAAAATGCCATGCCTGTATTCAGTATATCTGTGATATACTATTTTGTGATTTAAATCTATATGAAAAATATCTTTTAAATACATATTTTTTAATTTCAGAGAGGAAAAGAGATGAAGAGAGAGAGAGAAGCATCAATGATAAGAGAAAATCATTGAGCAGCTGCCTCCTGCATGCCCCCACTAAGGATTGAGCCCACAACCCCGGGCATGTGCCCTGACCAGGAATCGAACTGTAACCTCCTGGTTCATAAGTTGTCACTCAGCCACTGACTCACAGCAGCCAAGCTGAAAGTATTTGTAGTGTGTTTGACAGTTTTTGAAGACATTTGTTTCTTCAGTTATCTTAAACTATATTTTTTAAATTACCACTGTTTTTTATTGCCAACTTAGACTGTAAATTTCTTAAAAATAAGATCAGTAAATACTCATAAAATTTTTGTCATTTAATTCCTTGCAATTAAGCTTTACCTAATTTTCATTTTCTTTCTTTTTTTTTTTTTTTTTCTCTCCCCTTAAATCACAGAAAACATTCAGGAGGAATACTGTTCCAGCTGAAATTGGTGGGGAGTTCAATACTTTTTCAGTTGAATTATATTAAAATGTTCTTTGTTGATGGAAAGCAGTTATTTCTAATTATATTTCTGTGGTTTTTAACTTTTCAATGAATTTCACATAGGACACATGGTAATTTGTATATAAAGAACTTGGTAAAAGACTTTGCTTAATATAAATATAAATATCACAATTAGTATAGACCCATCAATATATTTTTGATAATTTTTCATGTATGGTAAAAGTTAAAGTGGCAAACGGATATTCTGATAATAAAAAATATCAAAGTTTTGATTGTCAATGTGGGACAATAGGAGGTTTTTAGACTTTCTTAAAAGACTTTGTTAAAATTTTTTTGACATTGTTTGCTCTAACTTTGCACTCTTTGATAATAATGTTTTAGGAAACGTATGTAATCAAAATTGGTAGTTTATAGCTTCTGTTAACAGACAGTATATGTTTTCTGTATGTTAAAGCTTCATGTATGCCTGTTTGACCAAACTCATGCAATAATCATGTGTTAAGTTCTCTGTCTCCCTTTGTTTGTTCATTTACAGTTACAGTGACCTTTGTTATTAAAGTATATGCATATATGGAATCTTGTGTATTTGGTTATTTTTCTTAATTTTTACTTTTTGTTTGTTTTGAGAAAGGGGAGAACATTGGTTTGTGAGATGTGATTACAAATTAAAGATACTCTATAAACTACATGTCACCATTCTGAATGAAGGAATAGCCAACATACACAGTGGGCAAAAATAGATTTATAGTTATGAATATATGAAACACTGAGTTTATTCTCGTATTATTATTAACTAGAGGCCAGTGCATGGATTCATGCACAGGCAGGGCCCCTCGGCCTGCCCTGTGCTCTCTCGCAATCCAGGACCCCTTGGGGATGTCGGATAGCTAGTTTCTGCCCAATCCCTGCAGGCCTGATCCCTGCAAGCCTGATCCCCACAGACCTGATCCCCGCAGGCCCAATCCAGACAGGAGGGAGCCCATCGTGTGCATTGAACATCTGTCCCCTGGTAGTCAGCGTGCATCATAGCAACCAGTCAGCAGGTCATTCAATCACTTAGGCTTTTATGTATATAGATTGTTTCTTTTCCATATGAACTGTAAATCTACTTTTGCCCACCCATGTATTTATTCAATAGTAAAATAGGATTTTTCAAAATTATTCCAAATAAGAATATTATCTTCCAAATACTTTAACACTTAAAAAAATATAGTTACCTGCAAGAAAGATGTAAAACCAAAGAGATTTTTTTTTTTCTTCAAGTAATGGAGATTGTAACTGTGAATTAGTATGGGATAATATATTAAGAATGTAAGCTCTGACATAAGCATAACCAATGGACGCAAAACACTAGAGGTTGGGAGGTGGGGGGTGAGGGCATGTGCTGGGGGGTAGGGGAAGCCAGGGGAAGGTCACTGGGGGGGAAAAAAGGAGACATATATACTACTATTTGTAATACTTTAAAATAAAAGAGTGTAGGCTCTGGATTCAAATGCCTGGCTCTGACACTCATTAGCTTTGAGATCTTGGGCAAATTATTAATTTTCTGTGCCATTTTTTGTCTATAAAATGGGAATGAGAGTATCTGCTTCATACTGAGTATGAAATGCTCATGACAGTACCTGGCATATGGTAAGATCTACACTAATAAAAGAATAAGATGCAAATTGACTATACCTTCACTATGCCCACCAGCCAATCAGGAGTGAGTATGCAAATTAACCCAACAAAGATTGTGGGTTGATTTGCATATGTACAATAGATGCCAAAGGGCCGGGGCTGAGGTGTTCCACACCGCCCCAGCCACTCCAGGCCTCTGGGCAGCATGGGAAGGCGGGAATACAGCTCTGGGCCAGAGCAAAAAGGCAGCTCCCGCTGGAGCCAAGGTGGTACTGGCTGCCAAGGGAAGGAAGGCCCATTCTTGCATGTATCTTCATTCACTGGATCTCTAGTAACTAGATAAATGTTAGCTCCTGGGCTGCCATGCTGCATAGCTCACTGGACTATGCAGTGCATGGTCTGTGTCAGTGTATGCTGCAGCTCTGGTCAGCTGCCACTATCATTATTATTACTATAATTATTATTATTATTATTATTATTATTAGAGGCCTGATGAATGAAGAATTGGGCAAAAATGGGCCTTCCTTCCCCTGGCTCCCAGCACTGCCTTTGCTCCTGCCAAGTCGTCTTTCTGCTTTCTCATGCTGCGCAGAGGCCTGGAGCAGCTGGGATGGTGCAGAATGCCCCTGGCCACTCAGTACCTGTGTATGCAAATTAATCTGTCATCTTTGGTGGGTTAATTTGCATATCCACTCCTGATTGGCTGGTGGGCATTGTGAAGGTAAGGTCACTTTACATATTTTTTATTAGTGTAGATTATTATTTTTTTAAATATATGTTTTATTGATTTTTTTTTTTTAACAGGAAGGGAGAAGGATAGAGAGTTTGAAACATTGATGGGAGAGAAACATCAATCAGCTGCCTCTTGCACACCTCCTACTGGGGATGTGCCTGCAACCAAGGTACATGCCCTTGACTGGAATTGAACCTGGGACCTTTCAGTCCGCAGGCCTTATCCATTGAGCCAAACCAGTTAGGGCTAGATGATGATGATGATGATGATGATGATGATTATTATTATTATCCTTTTCCTATTTCTGGTAGGCTAATTCTTACCAAGTAGCTTTTTGTTTTCTTTAGTAATGATAGATATTTATTGTGATAATTATATTTAAAGGTAACTGAGGATAAATTTGAGTCAAAAGTCCAGAAACAATATTACATTTTACAAGATATTCATTTTTTAACAGTATCCTAAATAATGAACTAATACTGATCAATAAATTTTGTTACTGAAAAGAGAAGAAAAAAAAATGTCACCATTGTTAAGAAGGAGTAATATGCCGAAATCGGTTTGGCTCAGTGGTAGAATGTCGGTCTGCGGACTGAAAGGTCCCAGGTTCGATTCTGGTCAAGGGCATGTACATTGGTTGCGGGCATATCCCCGATAGGGGGTGTGCAAGAGGCAGCTGGTCGTTGTTTCTCTCTCATTGATGTTTCTAGCTCTATCTCTCTCCCTTCCTCTCTGTAAAAAATCAATAAAATATTTTTTTTTAAAAAAGGAGTAATATTTTAATTGATTCTCATAATACTCATACTTCACATCATCCTCTTTGGACCTGATTGCACTATATAGAACTGAAAAAATTAATAGGCCTGGGATTTGCAATCACCATCCAGGGGAATAAAAGAACACTATTTCAACAAAGCCACTAATGTTGAGGATTTTATTTTTTATTTTTTAGGGTTTGGTGGGGGTTTTTTTTAAAGCTTTTTTAGTTTGGTCTAAATTATGACTTAACAAAAATGACTGAAAGGGAAAGAGAGGTATCAATCAATGTGCTTCAACTGAGCAGGCGCACTATGTTTGAATACAGTGTTCTCCCCTCACTAAAAGGGTTAGTGTTCTAAAAACCCTACCCATGGTGGCTGAGGGATTCAAGACCTTTTACTCATTCAGCAAATACTTCTTGAATTCTTACTACCAAAAAACTATGCTGGCAACCTGGAAAAATTGAGTTGAGAGAACTAAGCTTTTGAATGAACCAATGCAAGATCCTTATATTTTTCACATTCACTTAATAAATTTAGGATATAAAAGACTGGTGACAGTATCATTTTTTAATGCATCTCTCTCTTTTTTTTAAATATATATTTTATTGATTTTTTTACAGAGAGGAAGGGAGAGAGAGAGAGAGATAGAAACGTCAATGAGAAAGAAACATCGACCAGTTGCCTCTTGCACACCCCCTACTGGGAATGTTCCCGCAACCAATGTACATGCCCCTGACCGGAATCGAATCTGGGACCTTTCAGTCTGCAGACCGACGCTCTACCACTGAGCCAAACCGGCTTCGGCTTTAATGCATCTCTTACATCCTAGAAACTTCAGGATTTTTCCACAATTTCAAACATGTTTGTGATTTTCTTATATAATAGATAACTAGAGGCCTGGTGCATGAAAAGTTGTGCACGGGGGCGGGGGGGTTTAGGAGGTATCCCTCAGCCTGGCCTGCGCCCTCTTACAGACTGGGAGGCCTCTAGGATGTCCACCTGCCAGTGTAGGCCCGCTCCCCAGGGAATTGGACCTAAGCTGGCAGTCAGATATCCTCCTGGCAACCTTGGAATTCTTGGGGGATGTCTGACTGACAGCTTAGACCAGCTCCCTGGGAGATCAGACATAATCCTTCAGTTGGACATCCTTAGTGCTGTGGATAAGGTGGGGGAGGCTCCCGCCACTGCTGTTTCATTTACAGCCATCAGCCCAGTTTGTGGCTGAGTGGAGTTTCTCCTGCATTGAGCATCTTCCCCCTGGTGCTCAGTGCATGTCATAGCAACCAGTTGTTGCTGGTTGTTCCGCCTTAGGGTCAATTTGCATATAATTCTTTTATTATATAGGATATACATAATACTAGGGGCTTTCTCCCATTTCTCCATCCAAAGTTTGTTGGTTTTTGTTTTCTTGTTTTTCTGATATTATGGTTCTAGAAAGGCACAATTTAAATATTTAGGATGGAAAAGCTTTAGGTAACATTAATACAGTTGGCATAGTTGAATTGGTCAGTTTCAAGTTTTGATTACAATTCACAGGTTATGCATATTATTATTCCTCACACAGTTATTGGAGCCCTGGTACAAGCTGTGAGCACCATAAATATCTCTGCTCTCTCCCTCCTGACCATACAGTTCTAAGGCCTGAGTATACATTCCTTAACTTCTTTGTCATTTCTGTATCCTACTCTGATTCCCTTTTCCTAAATACATGTGAGATACTTTGATTAGTCTGGATACCAAGCCCCTGTATATCAGGAAAAAGAGTTCAATAAAACCACAAATAATAAGGTGTTTTATTTTTTTTATATAAGGGTTACAGGACAAGCACTACCTACCCTATGGTATACAAAAAACAGTTCATTCTAGAATATCCTGGAGATCAAAGTCAATCTCAAAACAAGGAGTCAAGATTCTTGCATTAAAGTCAAATATCAGTCCCTCTCGGCAAAGCCTATTGAGCACAAATCGGGTACTAAGGCTAGTCTCAAAGATTTAGTTCAAATTTCCCCGAGTCCCTACCATGTGCCAAGCATTATTCATAGGAAAGTAAATTCATCAGTACACACAGGGAGTTGACTCCACAAGGTGAGAGAGCAGCATAGAAGAATCGCAGTGCTTTATGTTAAAGCCGTCAGAACTGTGCACAGTGCACCATGGAAACACTAGGAAAATCTGACAGCATTCCTGATTACCAACTCCCACACACCAGCAGAGGACAACTAGGCAAGGTCAGGGCTGTCCTTGGAAACATTTAACTGGAGTTGCCATTTATGTTGTTGGTTGTTAATGTCTTTGTCTTCCACTAGAATGTAAACTCCTGGAACAGGAAATGTACTATATTCCCTTTGTCCTGTCCACTGGCATCTTCTCCTTGCCTTCCCCATGATTGAAACTTAATTAGGCACGCCATAAATATTTGTTGATTGGATGGATAAACATGAGAGTAAATGAGACAGACATTAAGTCTGGTTTTAGGAGAAATTAACTTATTGGCATCACAAGTGTAGCCATTGGAATGTAAACTATTTGGCAGTTAACAGAAAAGGCAAGTACTTAGGTGACAATGGCAGGAGGGAGGTTTTTTTGTTTGGAGGGAGAGTGGGAGAGAGGTTTTGAAAGATAAATTGGGGGGGGGGCAATAGTAAGATATGTACACATATAATACCTTAATAAAAAAAATGAAAAAAAAATATGAATCAGACACCTCTGACTGCTGAGTGGGGGGCTGGAACTATGGGTCGTCGAAAGGCTCCATATGTTCCAAAGAGATTTGGGGCTTTTGTAAATTAATTCTTTGCCTATTGAATTATTTTGGGAATTCTGAATGACTCCAGCTTAAATACACAAGTGGTTTCTGCATTAATTCTACGTTTTTCCTTATGGGTTAGTGACATTCCTCAAGGGACCAAATAACTGAAACTCCCAACTTTTATAAATCGCTGGAAAGAAAAGGGTGTGAAAATGCCAGAGGCAGTAATTTGCCCGTACCCAGCTCTGTTCCCGGGAAAAGTGATTCCCACGCCACCCCGCCCCCTGCCGCCCGCCCCTGTCCCCGCCTTGTGGCGGCAATGGGCATCCGGAGGGTCACGTGGCCTGCGCTGCGCTCTGATTGGCTGCGCTGGGGGCGTGGCTCCGCGGGCTCACGGGTCTCCCGTGTCCTGATTGGCTGCCGGTGAAGACAGGTGACCTAGTCTTCTGAGGGAAACTCACAAACAGCTCCAGGCCCGGGGCCTGGCTCCTAATCCGCGGAGAGACTACGGGCCGCCACCGTAACCCTCGCCTGGAGCGGGAGGGAGGGCAGAGCCGGGGCCGTGACCCACTGCGCCTTGCAGGGAGCGGACGCCTTCAGGTGAGTCTCGCCCTTTCTCCCCGCCCTGCCCCGCCCCGGGGGCAGGGGGGCGGTCGCCCCGGCCTGGCCTTGGCTGTGAGGCGGGGGTTCCGGGGCCGCCCGCCGCTCCGCCGCGCCTGCCGGGCCTGGGCGGACGCCTGGGCGCCACTGGTCGGAAGTTTCTCGGGAAAAGCGCAGGCCGCACTCGCTCCCCAAGATTCTCTTCCTTGGGCCTTCGGTTTTCCTTGCTTTTATACCCGGAGGGGTGGGAGGTGGGAGGGCTTATTTGAAACTCAGAAGTTCGTACCCGTTATAAAAGTAGAATTTAGTTGAGATTCCCTATTATAGAGTGGCTCCTATATAAAAAAGGATGGAGTGGACTTCACTCCTCCAATGTCTAGGGAACGTGAAGTTTCAGAGAATTAGCTCGCGTTGTGTTCAAACATTTGCCAAGAGCGTTAGGATGTGTAGGGCACAGGGCTAAGGGCTGGACTCTGTTGGCTCTGAATGCAAGGTCTGCCCTTGATTCGCTGAGCAACTTTGGACAGCTTGCTTTTCCTGGTACCTCGTCTGTTTTCTCATCTTTAAACTGGGTTGTTCAATGAGTTTTCAACTGAATGCTCTGTGGTTTTTGTTATTAACTCCTTTCACCTTCACAGTCACCCAGGAGGTAGTGGCCCCGTTTTCCTTACGATCAGACTGAGGTAGAGAGGTGAAATGACTTCCTCGTGTCACAATACAACACGACCAGGAGTTAAGCCCAGGCAGCCCACAGTTTTAGCCTCTCGATTGGTTAGGTAGCTTCATGGGCTTGATTGGTTCATTCAGTTCCAGTTGACAAACACTGATTTTATTCCTCTGTGGATTTTATTCCAAGTTCTTTGCTTGGAACAAAGCTAAAGTAGAAGAGCATCAGACCCTGTGCTTTGTTCATAGTTGGGCTGCAGGGTCTGGATCCTGCTTAAATTAATCCTGCTAAAATCTTTTGCAAAGCATGTATTGGTTTTTATTTTGTCTTGTTGTTGTTTTTATGTGTGTTGTTTGTTTTTGTTTTTGTTTTCAAAGAGTCTTTGGCTGTCATCATCAGGTTCTCTGGTGGGTCTGATCCAGAGGTATGAAGAAACGTTTTAGCAGAAGAGCTAATCTTAGCATAATGCCTGACACATTGTGTGAACTTAAAGCCAAAATACTTCTGATTGAATGAATAACGAGCTTACAGCAATGTAGTGATTGCTACAATAGGATCAGGAGTTGGTTGCTATGGAGGAGCACACATAAAAGGTCACCTGACTAGGAATGCCTTCTATTCTCACCTGTGTCAACCTCACCTGGTGGAGCATAGGGAAGCAATTCATTGGAATATGGTGGCCAATCTCTGCCTCAGGGAGGGCGAAACAGAAGTAAGACATGAACAACTGCAGCGACGACAAGTGGCACAGAGGAACCATCCATAGTTTCAGGAGAGCCTACAGTTTAATGGAGACAGGAGGCTTCTTCTGTTTATGATGACTCCTGCTGTCCTGTGTATGGACTGGGAAGATATGCTAAGCGAAATAAGCCAGACACAACAAGACAAATGTATGATTCCACTTATATGAAGTACCAAGAACAGGCAAAGTCATAGAAACAGAGAGCAGGATAGAAATTACCAGGAGCTGAACGGAGAAAGGAATGTGGGAATATTGTTTAATGGGTACAGAGTTTGTGCCTGGGGTGATGAGAAAGTTCTGGAAGTAGTGGCAGTGGTTGTGCAACATTGTGAATTTACTTAATGCCTCTGATAAAAAAGGCAAACGGCAGGGATAGTTAAAAGGCAACACAGATGGTCAACATGATTTAAGAAAAGTTCAGCCTCACTAATAATAAAATGAAGTTAAATTAGTGTTGAATTCATTATCACATATTAAATTTATAACTGATGAGAGAATCACGTATACTGCTTGTGAGAATATAGGTTGGGATAGTTTTTCTGGGTAGTTCATTAACAACTGAACTTCACACATCTCCTCTTCAGTAATTCTATTCCTAGAAGTTCATCCTAAAGGGAAAAGGATGAAATGTGCAGCAGATATATAGCATATAGCAAAAAATTACAAATAGCCCAACTGCTCAATACTGGGAAGTAAATTACAAAATTAGTGTGTATTCATCCCATATATCATGCAGTCATTTTATATATTTAGAGCACTTTTGATGCCAAGGTAGGCAAAAGTAGGTTTACAGTTGTGTACACAAAACGCAAGAGTTTATTCTTGTATTTTTATTTATTACTAGAGGCCGATGCACAAATTTGTGCACTGGTGGGATCCCTCAGAGTGGCCTGTGGAGATTGGGCCCCAGCTCGCACCCACAGCCTCACAGCCCCCCCCCCCCCCGCAATCCACCTTGGTCTGGCACTGCTCCCTCACCTGCTCCACCATCCCACCAAGATCCTGCTCTCATTGGGGCCCCATCAGGGCTGACAGCACCTCCACTGCTGCCCGCTGCCAGTGCAGTGTTGCTGATGCCCATCATGTTCCGTGCCATCCCCTGGTGGTCAGCACACGTTACAGCAAGCGCTCGAACTCCTGGTCAAGGGAACAATTTGCATATGAAGCTTTTATTATAAAATATTTTGTTAGTACTAACTACTGTAAACCTACTTTTGCCCACCCATGTACAATGTATATTGATTGTAGAGGAGCCACAGCATTTGTGCTTTCCCCTTTTATAGTCAACTCTGTTCATCAGAGAAAGAGCTAGAGCAAGATAGACAGCTTTATTTGCTCAGACAGCTCACCTGAGCGAGCACGTGATAGTTCCCTCTGGAGTGAGCAGGCAGTGGGAGGCAGCCCGCTTCTCCCTTAGCCTCACTGGGCAGAACGGCATGCTGGGGTCACTGTAGTTCTGATATTTAATGATCTGTCACTTTTTATAATGTAACTCCGGAGTGAGCCAACTGCTTCGCCTGCTGCTTAGCCAAACACTGGGATCTGTTCTGGGCCTGGAGGAGCCCATGGCGGGGACTTACAGAAGAAGGTAGCATGGTGGTATTCAGTGTGGTGCCTGCTTAGGAGATTTTCAAGGAAATTTTTGAGTTTCTGCAATTTTCACTTGGTAGACTGAGCTTAGAACCTAATTGTGATGTATAAGGCAGATTTATGTATTTAGAAAATATAATAAAGGGGGCAAGAAGCATAGAATAAAACTGTACTTACATGTTAAAATATGAATAGTTTTCTATAGGTGTTGGGATTGTGAAAGATTTTTTCCGTTTCCTTATACTTTTTTTTTTTTAATATATTTTATTGATTTTTTACAGAGAGGAGGAGAGAGGGATAGAGAGTTAGAAACATCGATGAGAATCATCAATTAGCTGCCTCTTGCACACCCCCTACTGGGGATGTGCCCGCAACCACGGTACATGCCCTTGACCGGAATCAAACCTGGGACCTTTCAGTCCGCAGACTGACACTCTTTCCACTGAGCCAAACCAGTTTCAGCCGTTTCCTTATACTTTTCAGAATTTGGCAGATTCTCTATAGTGAGAGTGTATTACTTTCATAAGCAGTTATTTGCTTATAAGAGCATTTATAATACAGTTTTCACAGTTTTCAGTTATTCTTTGTATAATGTACTTCTGTCTAAAATACAACTTAAAGTCACATTACTATAAAAATTTTAGCTCCATGTTTCCTAGTAATGGCTACCATTTATTGAGCACTTATAACACACCAGGTTGTGGACAAAGTACTTGGTGTGCATTTTAACGCTCGCAATATTCCGATAAGGTTTGCCTGATGTTGTACTACACAGATGATGCTATTGGTGTTTTAATCTCATTGAACATTTACAGTGAGGCTGTATTCTAGTTACTGCCCGTTTAATCTGAAGTTAAGTAACTTTCCCAAGATGATCCCATAAATTAGAGCCAGGGCTGTTGGTGAGTTTGGCTGCTGAGTCATACTCCTTCCAGCTGGTGGTTCAGGTGTGAGGCTCGAAGCTGTGGGACTCCAGCCTAGATGTACCTCCTTGCTGTTAAAATCCTTGATCTTCTCAGAAATTTAAAAAATATTATTTATATATATATATATATATATATATATATATATATATATATTTATATATTTTGCCGGGACCGGTTTGGCTCAATGGATAGAGCGTCGGCTTGGGGACTGAAGGGTCCCGGGTTCGATTCCGGTCAAGGGCATGTACCTTGGTTGCGGGCATATCCCCGGTGGGGGGTGTGCAAGAGGCAGCTGATCGATGACTCTCTCATCGATGTTTCTAACTCTCTATCTCTCTCCCTTCCTCTCTGTATAAAATCAATAAAATATATTTTTAAAAAATATATATTATTTATATCTTGGCTATTAGAGAGTTATTTAAGGAAACTGGTATTGGTAATTGTCTGAAGAAAACTCTGGTTGAGGGGGGGAATGGTAAGATATGTACACAGATAATAATTTAATTAAAATAAAATTTAAAAAGAAAACTCTGGTTGAACTACTAGAAGTAAAACAGAAACTATGCTTACAATTACTTTTGACGTCATAGGCACTAACTGAGCTATTTCACTAAAAGTAAACCAAAATGAGAGCATTATTCTCTGTTATTTTTCCTTAGAGAATAGAATAATCATTGATTTGGTGTAGTTAGGACTTGAAAATGAGGAGTCCTTGCCCTAACCAGGTTTTGACTCAGTAGATAGAGTGTCGGCCTGCGGACTGAAGGGTCCCAGGTTCGGTTCTGGTCAAGGGCACATACCTTGGTTGCGGGCAAATCCCCAAGTGGAGTGTATGCAAGAGGCAGCTGATGGATGTTTCTCTCTCACTGATGTTTCTAACTCTCTCTAACCTCTCCCTTACCTTCTGTAAAAAATCTATTAAAAAGTGAGGTGTCCTTGGCATATATGGCAAAGGCATTATTAAAGGCAGGGATTGGAAATGACTCTCCCCACCCCCCACCCCCGCCCCCAGTTTTCCTTCAAACCTACAAATACTAAGGAAATACTGTTAATTATTCAAATAGCAGCACTACACTTTGTGGTAGAGCAAAGATACTTCAATCTCAGGCATCAAAAATTAAAACAACAAATGAGGCTTTTTTTCATTACCAGAAATATGAGAAAATAGTGCAAAGGCTACAATGCATCAGGCAGGCACAGTATAGCATCTGTAGGTAGCTGAAGCTGTCAAGTGGGGACAGCTGGTTAGACTGTTACAACGTACTAGTGACCCAGTGCATGAAATTTGTTCACATTAAAAAGGAATTAGCTGAAACCGGTTTGGCTCAGTGGACTGAGCGTCGGCCTGCGGACCGAAAGGTCCTGGGTTTAATTCCGGTCAAGGGCATGTACATTGATTGGTTGCGGGCACATCCCCAGTTCAGGGTGTGCAAGAGACAGCAAGAGATGATTCTCTCTCATCAATGTTTCTAACTCTCTGTCCCTCTCTCTTTCTCTCTGTAAAAAATAAATAAAATATATATATATTTTTAAAAAGGGAATTAGAGGAAATGTTTTAATATTGCTATTTGGCCTTTCTTTATAATAGAAGAGTCAGAGATGAAAGAAAATTAGTAAAATGTATATGAAAATCTTCCTCCTGTCAGAGTCTGGGGCGCACCACAGGAGCCAGAGTCAAGTCCCTGCCCACCCACAAAATTGCGCAAGACCCAGACCCTGCTGGCCCCACCCCCATTGGGCTAGATACAGACCCACCGGCCCCACCCTCGTCAAGCTCCACTGGGTGGGGTTCACAGCCTCAGGTCCCCTGGCCCAGGGCAGAGTGTGCAGCCTGAGGTCAGCCCGGCTTGGGTCCGGCAGGGGGCACACTTTGAGGTCCCTGTCAAGCCTTAGGTTCCTGCTGATTGTTAAGGCTCCTTATGGGAACTTGGCCGCTGCTGTGGGCGCAGCCATCTTGTGTTACGGCATGATGGTCAGGTTGCATATTCCTTATTATATAGGATGGTCCCCATTCCACAGCTGACATGCCACTCCCATGGCTTCGCTGGGGCAGTCACCTCTCTCACTGTACCTGGCTAAGACTTATTTTAATTCTGGACTTATAAAAAATGTTTTCACATAATTCTCATAGAACAAGCATATATCAATATTTATTGACTCACTTTAAATAAAACAAATTAACTGACTTATTTGGGTAGTTAGTTATTCAGCAAAAATATTTTCTCTGAAATATAAAATTAGAGATGACGCCCCTCCCCCCCTTTTTAATAAGTATTTGCTTCTGCTAAACATCCCCTTGAAAATGCAAAATGTTAAGAACAAGGAACCTCTGTGTGTATGTAAGTAAGTAATATATGTCTCCTAAAGAGAAACCTATCAGAGTTGTAGGAGGGAGAAATTGTGTCAAAATAACATCTACGGTCTGTGATTCTTTGAACTTTTTGTGGTCTTGCTACTGCTCCGTGAAAGAGAAATAACCATTTCACGAGGTTGCTGCAAAGCTCAAATGACAATGTACTTAAAAAATATGTCTAAATTGTGAAGAAGTAGTTACTTTACAGATCACGTAAGAGGACATATTTAATATTCCACACACGTCGTTTTCCTGTCTAATTGAAATCCATGTTACTTCAACACTTCCTGCTTGCAGCTCAGGTTTGTGTTCTACAAGGCAACAGCCCATGTGTTAAATCCTGTATTTTCTCTCTCACAGGCCCTCTGAGTACCTCCTGCGTCCCTGGACGGTGGGGATTAGCTGTGGATTTCAGGCATGCTGTGGAAGTTGCTGCTGCGATCCCAGCCTTGCAGGCTGTGTTCTTCCAGAAAGATGCTACCAGCTCCCAAACACAGACCTTTTTTAGCTGCCTTCACCTATACAACTAACCATCAGCCTAACAAGGAAAATCAAAGAACAGTGGAAAAGCTCCATCAGTTTTCAGTTGACATCAGGAAAATACGCAGATTAAAAGGATGGGTCCTTCTGGAGGATGAGACCTACGTTGAAGAAATTGCAAATATTTTACAACAGCTAGGTGCCAGTGAGACTGCAGTAGCCAGCATTTTGGAACGCTGCCCCGAAGCCATTGTCTGCAGTCCAACCGCTGTTAACTCCCAGAGAGAACTCTGGCAGTCCGTCTGCAAAAGTGAGGAAGAGTTGGTCAAGTTAATAGAACAGTTTCCAGAATCTTTCTTTACCGTTAAAGACCCGGAGAACCGGAAACTGAATGTTCAGTTCTTTCAAGAGCTGGGACTCAAAAATGTGGTCATTAGCAGATTTTTGACAACTGCTCCTAGTATTTTTAATAATCCTGTTGAGAAGAATAAGCAGGTGATAAGGGTTCTCCAAGAGAGTTATCTAAATTTAGGTAGCTCTGAGACCAACATGAAAGTTTGGTTACTAAAGTTATTAAGCCAAAACCCATTCATTTTGTTAAATTCTCCAGCAGCTATAAAGGAAACACTGGAATTTCTCCAGGAGCAAGGTTTCACAGACTCTGAAATTCTCCAACTTCTGTCTAAACTGAAAGGGTTTCTCTTTCAACTTGGTCCAAAAAGTATACAGAACAGTATTTCCTTCTCTAAAAATGCTTTTAAATGCACAGATCACGACCTGAAGCAGTTAGTTTTGAAATGTCCTGCCCTTTTGTATTATTCCGTTCCTGTTTTGGAAGAGAGAATTCAGGGATTATTGAAAGAAGGAATTTCCATAGCTCAAATAAGAGAAACGCCCATGGTTCTGGAATTAACACCGCAGATAGTGCAGTACAGGATAAGGAAACTGAATTCCTTGGGCTACAGAGTAAAGGATGGACACCTAGCCAGTCTAAATGGGACGAAAAAAGAGTTTGAGGCTAACTTTGGTAAAATCCAGGCCAAAAAAGGAAGGCCATTATTTAATCCTGTGGCACCGTTACATGTTGATGAGTAACTGGCTGATACTGCTTCCCTCTGGCGGTGCAGAGTGAAACTGCGTAGCAAAGACACAGGAGTCAGGCTGTTTGTAGGCACCAGTCATTTTACCTCTAAGTAAATATCCCCCAACTCACATGCTATATTAAAAAAATATAAATACATTTGTTTTAAATAAAAGTTGCTAGTTTTGATCTTAGGCTATTTTTTAAAAAATTATTGTATTCAATGGCACATTAGTGTGATATAAGTGAATCATTTCTGAGAAACTGACAAGTGTCAATTAAAAAAACACACTTATTTTTATTGATTTCAGAGAGAGGGAGAGGAAGAGAGAAACATCAATGATGAGAGAGAATCAATGATCAGCTGCCTCCTGCACATCCCCAACTGGGAATTGAGCCTGCAACCTAGGCATATGCCCGGTTTGGGAGTCAAACCATGACATCCTGATTCATTGGTTGACACTCAACCACCAAACTAGGGAAACAAGTGTCTTTTTTAAATTTATCTAGCACATTTCATCTGGGATGTAGACCCAGCTTTCTTTCTCACCACCAGCTCTGAAACAACTGCCATGGTGAGAGTTCTGTAGTGTTAAAGTGAAACAGCAGATTTCTAATACATTTTTTTTAGAGAAAGCTGATTTTATCTCCCAGTTGGAATGAGTGTCTTTCAGAACCAAGAATTACTCATCCAGAAAGAACAACGAGAGCTTATTTGCATGGTCAGCTTGTTTAAAATTGACCATTTTTCTCTCTCATGAAGCGCTTTTAAGTGCATTCATTACTTTCCCCATTTACAGATGAGGAAACTGAAGCTTAGAGAGGCTGCTCAGCTGCCAAGTGACAGCCCAGATTTACTGTGATCCGGCTTCTTTTCAAACCTTGTGAGTAGAAAAAGGATTGCTTATGAGTTGGCATGAAAAAAGTCACCTCTCCCTGACCTGCCAAAAGAGTGAGTACCAACAAATTTAGGGCTTTTCCTGAAAACTTCTCTGTAAAATGCCTTCAATTTGAAATGATCTAATTCATATACATTGGAAGTACATGGAGCATTTTTAAGAACTTTCTGAAAATCCAGGTCTGCCTAGAAAAGGGAGTGTGTGATGGTCGGTACTTAAGTAGCATTTCACATTTCTATTTCTAAATCTTGCCAAGATAAACATTACCCAGATAAAGACTGGCCCACTTTCAGCTGTGGAGTTTGAACTTTTAACAACCAAACAATTGACTCTGATAGTCAAGCCTCTGTGCACTATGTGTGCATGGCCTTTTCTTAAGGAAAATATTATGAAAAATGTAGGCCATGTCTTTAGCAAATGCAAGTAGCCCTCACTATCCAGTTCTGTTAAGTTCCTTGGGAAAGAAATCTACACACCACTGAGTGCCAAGTACACTGCTTTGCAACACTAGGAGTCCGGTACCATTGTTTACTGGTCTACAGTTGAGAAGATTCAGGCACACAGAGGGTTAGTTACCCAAAATCTCATGGGGATGTTTGTTCAAGAAAAGGAATAGTAGTACAATGGGAGCAGGGGCAAGGAGAGTGGTGCAGGATAAGATGAGTATTACACGTCCATCTAAAGAGCAGAATCTCATTCTGAGTGCGATGGGAAACCCTTGGAGAAACTAGATACTTTCAGTGGGGCTTTCTCAATGGTCTCAGTTTGAAATACATTGTATATTATGTAGTCACCTTTTAGATGTTAATTTTTTAGATATCTACTAGATATCTGAGCAGTGAGGTCAGAGGCAAATGCTAAAGTCCAGGATTGTGAGAAGTTAGGAATGGAGATAGATATCCAGGGGTCACCGGCGCATATCTATGAAATGTAAAGCTATGGCTCTCAATGAGCTTATCCAGAAACAAAGTGCAGGTTTGTAGCAGTGGCTGGCCATTCCTGGAAAGGGTTCACCAGTGGAAGTCTGCCAAGAAAAGAGGGCATGGTCAATAAGATTGAATGCCATGGAGATGCCAACTGAGATACAAACAGGTGACTAATGGACTTGGCAAGCAGGAAATCATTAGTTGGCCCTATATCAGGAGTCACTCTGATGGACTGAGAAAGGTAGGAAAGCAACTGGAGTAGGTTGAAAGGCTAGATGAAGAGGAAGAAACCAGTTTTTTTCAAGAAAATTTTCTTTAAAGACTAAGACTTTACTAGTACATACTGATGGGTATGACCCAAGAGAGATGGAGATGGAAAACTAGGTTTCATATCCTCCAGGAAGTGAAGGTCGGCACACTGGATAAGCGCACAGATACTGGTCCTGGTCTGAGTGTGGCATCAGGTGTAGGCAGGTTGATGGAGTGGGTGGTAGGAGAGTTATAAGAAAGTTTGTCAGAACTGAGTGACCCTGTGTGCTTTGTGGCCATTAATTTAGTCATTACAGCAGTGAAATTTAGGGGCACGGGCCTGCAAATATGACCGCCCCACGTTTGGGTTGCCAGTTACAAGTGTTCAGGGTTCAGGTTCAGGGTTCTGGCTCTGGAGGAAGTTGCACACAAATGAAAGAGACTTGTACATATTAATTTGGAAATATTGGGAAGCGGGAGCCCAACTCAAGGGGAAGGACTCCACCCCGCTCTGGCCTTGCTATCCCTTTTATTGAGACTATGGGATACACCCATACCCTTTGGCAGGCGATTCCAATAATAGCCAATCAGCAAGGATTTACATAAAGCTAAAAGGTGGATGTTGCTTAGCTCCCTTTGTCTCAACTAGACTGTGGGTGGTTGGCTCTGACCTTTCAGAGCTTCAAGGTTGACCAGCCTTCCAGGTTCCTTGTCCACACCTCTCTTTTAGTGAAGGCAATAGGCAGCTTCCAACATAGGCCCATATACAGAACTTGAGACACATACAGTTTTAAAAATACATTTGTTAACTTACTCTAACTTGAAAAGATTAAGTTAAAATCCACATCAGCCTGTCGGGTTCGATTCCGGTCAAGGGCACATGCTTGGGTTGCGGGCTTGATCCCCAGTAGGGGCCGTGCAGGAGTCAGCAGGTGTTTCTCATTATTGATGTTTCTCTCTCTTCCCTTCTCCCTTCCTCTCTGAAATCAATAAAAATAGATTTTTTAAAAAAAATCAATATATTGACTTTAAATTCCGTTAGACTAAATGTTACTACATTTTCTTTTGTAAACCTTTGAATCTGCCTTTTTCCATTCTTGCATTTTTATTCAGATCTATGAATAAAATTTAAAATAATTCATAATTCAACAACAGAGCAGGGGGAAATACTCTTACATAAAACCCTAGAGTCAAATTTTTATTTCCTGTGTGAAAAAAGACTCTAGTAACAAAGTTATTTCCTTTAAGTCATTTAGTGGAATATAATTACACTAAACTCATTTCTGTGGCAAAATGTAATTAGCTGCCACAGTAAACATGGTCACCAGGAAGTTCAAGCTAGACAGCCTGGTAAATCTAGCACAGGCAGCGTGAATGCCAACAGCAGAATGAAGGACTTGTTCCTGATGGCCCCATTTCTGTTTCTGGACCTAAGCTGGAGAAGTGACTTCCACTAATTCAGAAATTATATAGGAAATTCAAGTAACATTGAAAGACTGTCCCATATTTGTACGAAGAGAATAAAGATATACCCTCAAAGTGATTAAGTCAGATAATGTGTGGACAGCAACTGGTGGGTAAGTAGATGCCCAATATATATCCATTTTCTACCTTACTCCAACTGGGTCCCATCCCTTTGAGTCACTTCTGCAGCGAGATGTCTGAGTTGGTTCCACAGCTACAGAGCGAAGTGCTCACTCCTTTGTAACTTCATCAGTTCCCAAATGTCGGCGTGCACAGGAATCACCAGCAGAGGTTAAATGCAGTCAGTCCTGCGGGCCCCGCCCCAGAGATTCAGCAAGTTGGGCTAAAACCCAGAAAGCTACATTTTAAATCTTTATGAGAGTTGTTTAAAATATATTTGCATTTCATTTACTGTGTTGGCATCAATATATATATATATATATATTCAGAGATGTTTTATCTTGTTTCTTCATTAACGTCAACAATTTTTACTTTCTAAACTGCTATGTAACTAAAAATTTTAAGACTACCCTGTTTTAAAATTTCCTTTATTTCCTTAGGAATACTTTATGAAACATTTCATATTTTGTAGATCATAGTGTTTTATTAACAGATTCATGTATTCTTTTCTCATTCCTTTAATACAAAAAAAAAATCAATCATCAGTTATTTTTCATCTAAGTGCAGGACTCATAGTATCAACATTATTAGATCAGTCATTCAGTGGGTCACACACAGTTACCCTCATTGTAAAAGCTGAATAACAGATACCTCCAGGTATGTACAGCTACCTTAGTTTCTTAAAGTGAACTAGTACTGTTTACAGGTCAAATGCTAATCTATAAAAATAAACTGAGAAAGACTCAAATATACTGCTATACATATCAGATGGCAAGTTCATTTCAATGAGAACCTCCATGACTAACTTCATTTGTACAATTCTCTGCTATCATTGCAAAAGCCTCTCCTGAACAAAGTTACAGTTTAGAATTTAAAAAAAACTCGGTAAGATAAAATGTACCAGGTGGCTTTTCTGTAGCAGAAATTAATCACAATCATTTTATTTTCCTCAAGCAATTTTAAAGATAAGCAAAGTTAAAAATAAATATGCAAGCATACAGTGAACTAAAGAATATTTAGAAATGCAAGTATAAAGCACAGCAGAACCTATGACTAGAGAAGATAAATTAGAAATATGACCTATTAATGAAATAATTTCTTTCAAACAGCAGGAAACAAGTACTCCACTACCATTATTTTAGGTCATTATTTGTGTTCATCTATTAATTTGGGGTTAAAAACAAAAGCCTTTGCTAATTATGACATCTGACCAGATATACCAACAAGTAAGTATACTTTAAATTTAAACACGGCATAAAATAAAAGACCATTTAATTTCTGATGAATTGAACTCCTTAACAACTTTTCCATTTTATATACTGTAGGAAAGTCCAAGAACCTTTGTATATTTGCTTAAAATCCCTGCTGGTATTTAAGAAAGTTTTGAAAAGTAATGTTCTTACCCAGTTCGTAATCCACATTATTAATGTAAAAATTGTTTGTTGTTTATAAACAGTTCAGCTGTGGGTGCGAAAGTGATCTGTTTTAAGTTCTCAGGGAGGCTATTTCACTTACGTATTTACTCCAGAGCATCATACCTTTCCTTCCCTCCCTTGCAAGGAAAAAAAAAAAAATCTGCAGAATGGAGGCCAATATCTGGACTTAAGTATAAACTAAGATTTCTTTTTCAGGATTGGATTATAAACCTTAGTTAAGAGGAATGCCAAATGTGTGTGTGTGTGTGTGTGTGTATACAAACACACACACACACACATACACATACATATATATATATATATATATATATATATATATATTATGCCACTTTTAAATTTCTTATGAAACAACAAAAAAATGAATTTCAGCTAAGTCATATTCTTTGAGAATGAATGAGACATGATGAGATATGTTAAGACATGACACACTTATCCGCAATCAAAAACTTCAGTTCCCTGCCTGAATTTGACTTTGAAAATGGTACAAAGTCTACAGCTGCTTTAAAGGATGGTGAGATAATATTTTAAAAGCCTATTTAAAAACCATTGAAAGCACATATTTTACATTCAAAACTAATCCATGGAGCCCATTTCATTCCATTTAAAAGGCAGCTCCCACATATTTGTGGCTCTTTTACTATGTTTTTAAAAGACCTGCTTATAATTTAAGCCATCCAAATGTAAAATAAATGTGAAGTATTCTTTTTATATCTGGGATGTTCTGTTCTAGGTAATTATTTGAAAACTGAAAATTATTTGTCATCCTTAATCTGAAACTTCCAACAAAGCTTCTGACTAGCAAAGACATGTTGCTTAGGCACTGTGAGGTGTACTGATGATGGAGCATGAACCAAGGTTGAAGCATATTGTCTGGTCATAACTACAGACAGATAACAAAAAGTTAACCACTATTTAACCTAAGAGCAAGGAATTCCTTTACCCCACGACTCCTAAGATTCTTAAAGAGGGAAAACTGATCTCATACAAACAACTTTTAAGAGAATCCATATATAATTCTAAGAACTGCACAATTAGGGTGCTAGAAAAGATGTTTTCTTTTGTAAGGCATCGATGATGAAATAAATATAATGTATATCTAACAAAAGATGGTTAACACTCGGGATCATAAAACCCTTTATCTTTTCTTTTAAATTTCTCTAAATCTTGCTACTTTTACCAGCTTAAATAAAAAAAGAATGCCTCTTGGCCTAATCAACTATCATTATAAAAAAACTAAGACATCTGAAACTAGTAGGCACATCAAAATTACAGTTTATGTAGTTCAAGGTTCCCTTTTGAAGGGACAGATGTGTTACCTGGCACATTATACATATGGAATTGTAAAGATCATCCACTAAATTCAACTTTCACATTTTTAGTTAAACTAAAAGACTTATAGTAAATACTCAAATATATCTTCAGTTACAGCTGATAGGTGTAACATTTTACCAGATAAAAAGCTGGAATTTAAGTATGAGAAACCTTCATACACTGTGCTAGTATTGGTCTCTTCTTTTTAGACGAAAGCCAGTCATCAATACTTTCAACACAGCAGTTAAAGAAGATAAACGTCCAAAACAGTTGACTTAGTTGTAGTCCATAATTTAGCAATTCAATGCCACTGGCATCATAATGCTGTAGAGAGCAAACGTATCTCCATGTTTTAGTCAGATTTGTCTTTCTTCTTTCCTGTTAAGGGCACTTTGTTTACAACCGCAGACCCAACAGCAGTAACACCTCCAGCCACAGCAGACACGCCCCCTTTCACCAGCCCTATTCCCATGGAAGGCACAGTTGTAACAGCTGTTTTGGTCACCTCCAGACTCTTTCCACCAATCCAAGCCACGCCACCAATGGTGGCACCAACAGCTCCTTTTGTAACACTGAAAATACCGCCAGTCACACGAGACAACATGCCTGGTTGCTGCTGGGGGTGATCTTTCATTGATCCTAATGAGAAAATAGAATGATATTGTTAGATATGTCTACAAAAAACATTACAAATCAAGTAACCTAAGACTTCCTAACAATCAGAAGGTTTTGAAAGTTCGACCACATTACAAATGTTCATGTTCAGCAATGTCTAAATTTTTAAAATCCAAATTTTTTAAACTATTTGAGTAATAAACATAGTTAATATAAATTTTTAAATAGCTGAATTAAAAGGCTTAAGATATAGGTCAGCATTTGAATATACCATAGTCATGCCTTACCTATGGTTTCCCTTGGTTTGAAAATATTAAATGGCAAATTTCAGAAATAAAGAATTCATAAGCTTTAAATTGTGTACCATTTTGAATAACATGATGAAATTTTTACCCATCCCCCCATCCTGCCTAAGAGGTAAAAAATAATCAATGTCCATCACAATAAGTTAGTTTGAGAGAGGGAGACCACATTCGTGTAATTCTTTTACAGTATATCGTAATTGTTCTTCTTATTATTATTGTTCATTTCTTGCCATGTCTGATTTATAAAGTGAGTTTTATCATAGGCATATATGTATAGGAAAAAAACATAGTATTCATAGGGTTTGGTACCATCCAACATTTCAGGAATCCACTGGGGGGGAGGGGTAATCCCCTGTGCATAAGGGGGAACTGCTGCATTAAGTATAAAATTATGATGGAAAGGATTACATAATTTGTCATTCTTTTGTAATCAAGGTCAAGGTCAGTAATACTAGAGGAGGAGGAAAATCCTGACCTCAGGATAAAACATAACTGCTTCACATGGAATACTTCATATAGGATCAGACTGCTAGGCTAAATTTGGTGTACAAGCATTTAATGGAGATAGTTTTTCTCAGTCAAATCCAATAAATATTAATGCTGTTGATCTAATTACAGTGTACTCTTAATCAACACCCTATAAATTATCTACTTTGCAGACTACTGTTGTTTAGCAGGTTGCCATGCACAGCCATTCCCTGGAGGTCATGCTCCTGGAGAGAGTTTATCTCTTTCCTAGTGACTTTCTCACAAAGTCCTTATTAACTTTTTCACTGAGCCCTAACTTCTTTTCAGGGCTCCAGCCCTAAAAAATAAAACAAGGAAAACAGGTGAGGTGATAATTTTCTAGATTATTTCTCCAGCAAACTAAAGCTTAGTTACCTCTATCCTCTTTTAGGCTTAAGTATGAACTTTTCATTATGTTCATTTTCCTAGTGATTTCATTTTTGTCTGCTAACATAAATATAGGAAGAAAGTTTTGGACAATGGGTAACAGATCTGGGAATGAAATACAATACCTAGGGCTAGAAGTTCAGCCTTAGCCTCTTCCTAGAGACATCCCCTAATCTATCTTTTCTGTAAGTCACTTAGCATTCCTATTCTCCAATTTGATTCTCTTTCTTACCTAATATGACTGCCCTGTACAAACATGCAGTTGTCAAAAGAGATCACTTCGAATTAAAGGTAATAATATTCTACACCAAAACCACAAATAGAAAATGCCCATCAAGACATTTAGCTCTACAGTTAGTATTTCCAAGGATTGCTGAAGTAAAGGTAAGAATAAAATGATTCATGATATAACAATTTCCAAACTAAAGAGAATATAAATTAAGCAGACCCTAAGACCATGTATAATATAGGAAAAGAGAGCTATCCATTATTAATAACTAGAGGCCCAGTGCACGAAATTCATGCATGGGGTAGGGGGGATGTCCCTCAGCCCAGCCTGCACCCTCTCCAATTTGGGACCCCTCAAGGGATGTCCGACTGCCCAGTGGGATTGGGCCTAAATGGGCAGTCGGACATCCCTCTCACAATCCAGGACTGCTGGTTCCCAACTGCTTGCCTGCCTGACTTTCTGCTTGCCCCTAACCACTTCTGCCTGCCAGCCTGATCACCCCCTAACCACTCCCATGCCAGCCTGATTGATGTCTAACTGCTCCCCTGCCAGCCTATTTGCCCCCAACCTCCCTCCTCTGCTGACCTGGTCACCCCTAACTGCCTTCCCCTGCAGGGTTGATCACCTCCAACTGCCCTTCCTTGTAGGTCTGGTGCCTTCCAACTGCCCTCCCCTGCTGGCCATTTTGTGGTGGCCATCTTGTGTCCACATAGGGGCAGGATCTTTGACCACATGGGGGCAGCTATTGTGTGTTGGAGTAATGGTCAATCTGCATATTACTCTCTTATTAGATAGGATGAGATGAAATGACAGGAATTTAACAACAAATCACAAGTACCTCTTTTTTTGTTTGTTTGTACAGTATCAACACTAAACAGTCCAACTTTCCTCAGCATCCCACCCATTCTTATTTACAAATTAAATAATATTCTTGTGAAATGGTCTTAAAATAAGAGTAACAGAAAAATAAATTTTACATGTACTCATTCAACAAAATCTGTTTTCTTTTAGAGGCTAAAAAGGTTTATTATAGATTATTTTTGGAATGTATTTACTGACAAGGTAGTTATTTTTTAAATCTAATAAAAACAATCTGAACTTGGATTCAATAGGATATTTGTTCTATTTTTAGTGTTACAAATGCATACTTACCTTCTGGTGGTTCATCACTAAGGTATGATGGGATTTCTTGTTGATTTTTATCTGCCTGATTCATGATCTGAAAAAACACACATTTCATTTTAACCTCAACATGGGAGACTGCCACTGATCACATGCTCAATTAAGACTTAATCAGCTTTATTAAGATAACATTTTAAAACGCCCATCACAAGACTACTTGTTTCTCTCTTGTGGTATTTAAGACATACTTTTAAACTAGTGGACAATATAAATCTTATCTCAAACTAGAGGCCCGGTGCATGAAATTTGTACGGTGGTTGGGGAGTGTCCCTCAGTTCAGCCTGCTCCCTCTCCAATCTGGGATCCCTCTCACAATCCAGAACTGCTGGCTCCCAACCACTTGCTTGCTTGCCTGTCTGCCAGCTTGATTGACACCTAATTGCTTCCCTGCCGGCTCAACGCCAACTGCCCTCCCCTGCAGATCCAGTCGCTTTCAACTGCCTTCCCCTGCTGGCCCGGACACCCCTAACTGCCCTCCCTTGCCAGCCTGGTCACCCCTAACTGTCCTCCCCTGCAGGCCTGATGTTCTCCCCCTCCCCCCAACTTTCCTCCCCTACAAGCCTGGTCCTCCTAACTGCCCTCCCTGTAAGCCTGGGTGCCCCTGCAACTGTCCTCTTCTGCAGGCCTGGGCACCCTCAATTGCCCTCCCCTACTGGCCCAGTCACCCCTAACTGCTCTACCTTGCAGGCCTGGTCCCTCTCCTGCTGGCCTGATCGCCTACAACTGCCCTCCCTTGCTGGCCATCTTGTGTCCACATGGGGGCGGCCATCTCTGACCACATGGGGTGGTCATTTTGTATGTTGGAATGATGGTCAATTTGCTATTACCTCTTTATTATATACCTGTTTCCACGGGTGTCTTATATTAATTTTTTCTCCCAAAGTTGCGCTAGGTCTTATTTTCAGGGGATGTCTTATCTTTTCATGTGCTAGGTCTTATTTTCGGAGGATGTTTTATTTTCGGGGAAACACGGTAGAATACCAACCAAAGAATGGCAGGCATTGTATAGTACACGTTTTCCTGTTTTATTGCTGCTTCAACTTAAAGTGAAGATGACTAAAGAAAGTTGGAAGGTGGGGGTTAGCAGACAAAAATTTTAAGTGCTTCCTCTTACAGAATATTGGCTAACTCAACTGTAATTTATTTCCAGAGTTAGAGAAACACGTATGACTAAAATTTTTTCTATCTGAAAATTTTCTTTAAAAATATGCCATCCTTCTATAGAGATGATACCATCAGTCTGAATCACTAAGAAGAATTTTGATTACTTTTTTATGTTGTTTTTAAAGCTCTAATAAGTAGGTAGCAAAAGAGTCCAAAGTCTATGGGGAAAAATGTACTATGATTACCTCTAAGTATAAGTAGTAAAAGAACTATGCTAGGGTGAAGAAAACATAAACTCCTTTCCCAATTTCCTTTACGAATTTTCAAAAGTCTTTATTGTCAAAGTATTACATATATATGTCCCCCCTTCTTCCCTATTGACACCTTCTAGCCCGCCTCCCACCCCAGGCCTTCACCATCCTATTGTGTGTGACCATGGGTTATGCATATATGCAATCAAATTCTTTGGTTGATCTCCTTTACTATTTTAAAATATTTGCTTTTATAGTCACTTGACTAAGTGAAAATTAAAACAAGTCAAGACTGGTCTAAAATTTTCTTGCTTGGGGTTGTGGTCCCAGCAGTCCACTAAGTATTCTGGACTACCGAGGCGCTAATAAGGCCAGGTGGTGGTTAGCTTTTAACTTTTGAGTGAGTTGGGGAGCCAATAAAAGGTACTGAACAGAGAGGAGTGATATTTCTGATTTATATATTTAAAAACAACAATTCTGGTTATTGTGGGAGAACATGCAATAGGAGAGCAAGAATAAGCAGAAAGACCTCTTAGGAGACTTAGAATAATGCATTCAAGGTTCATACATATTGCAGAACAGAGTGGTTTAAGTGGTCAAAGGAAAGTCAGGGAAGTTTCCCTTTCCTTAATGATTGCTAATGATTTTGAAGTACTGAATGATCAGATAAAAACTCAACCATATTTCCTGTAGCTCAATAATTACGGCAAAGTTAGTCAATGAGGGTAAGAGAAGTAGTGTTTGTGAGAAGTGGGATTTTTCAAAGGTAATTTTAACTATGTATAATAATTCAACTTGCAGTGCCTTTAAAACCTAAATCCTGTGTAAGTTGGGACTTCACTGTATCCCAGAGTCCTGCAGCACCTGCCAGTGTGCTTACATATCTTTCAGCTACTGTAGTGACTCGGGCCACTTACCAAGAACACCTATCTTATGCTGGTTTTTGAATTTAGCAGATCATCCCATACACACTTGAGATTTAACCGGGGAGTTCCCTTTTTAATTACACAACTTGTAACGGCTCGTACTCTTTCACTAGGACATGTCAGTACGTCACGCCCGGAGGACGTAATTTCATATTATTATTATTTTTTATTTATACTTAATTAAAGTAAATGAAATATATATTTTTTCATTTATTTATACATAAAGCACAAAGGAAAATACAAAATTACAAATAGAAAAGAATACTAACAAAAAAATGGAAACGTCGAATTAAAAAATTATAAATTTTACAAACAATTATAAAGATTACAAAAAATATTGGGTCGGCAAGTAAGTAATTGCGGGTTTCACATATATATGGCTTCAGTTGAATTTTTAGGTTTGCAGACGTAGTAAAAATGTAAAACACATTTTGTTATTTGATAGTTGGCTATTCAGCTGTTAATCAGTAAAAAAAGTTTTTTGATCTGTTTTGTAGTTTTCGTTTGGCGTTCGTTGAAAAATGGAAAATCAAAAGGAACATTTTCATCATATTTTGATTTTTTATTTCCACAAAGGGAAAAACGCATCGCAAGCTCATAAAAAGTTATGTGCTGTTTATGGTGACGAAGCCTTAAAAGAACGGCAGTGTCAAAATTGGTTTGCCAAATTTCGTTCTGGTGATTTTTCACTCAAAGATGAAAAACGCTCTGGTTGTCCAGTTGAAGTTGATGACGCCCTAATCAAAGCAATAATCAATTCGGACTGTCACAGTACAACACGTGAGATTGCAGAGAAGCTTCATGTATCACATACATGCATTGAAAATCACTTAAAACAACTTGGCTATGTTCAAAAACTCGATACATGGGTTCCTCACGAACTGAAAGAATCACAGTTAACGCAACGCATTAGCAGCTGCGATTTGCTAAAGAAACGTAATGAAAATGATCCATTTTTAAAACGACTGATAACTGGCGATGAAAAATGGGTTGTTTACAACAATATCAAGCGGAAAAGATTGTGGAGCAGGCCAGGTGAACCAACTCAAACAACATCAAAAGCTGATATTCATCAAAAGAAGGTTTTGTTATCAGTTTGGTGGGATTACAAAGGAATTGTCTACTTTGAACTCTTACCACCCAACCGAACGATCAATTCTGATGTCTACATTGAACAACTAATGAAATTAAATAATGCAGTTGAAGAAAAGCGGCCCAAATTGACAAATCGAAAAGGTGTTGTATTCCATCATGACAATGCAAGGCCACACACATCTTTGGTCACTCGGCAAAAATTAATGGAGCTTGGTTGGGATGTTTTGCCACATCCACCATATAGTCCTGACCTTGCACCATCTGATTACTTTTTGTTTCGATCTTTACAAAACTCCTTGAATGGTAAAAATTTCAATAATGATGATGATGTCAAATCGTACCTGATTCAGTTTTTTGCTAATAAAAACCAGAAGTTTTTTGAACGTGGGATTATGATGCTGCCTGAAAGATGGCAAAAGGTCATTGATCAAAATGGGCAATACATTACAGAATAAAGTTATTTAGTTCCATGAAAAAATTGTCTTTGATTTTCTTTAAAAAATCCGCAATTACTTACTTGCCGACCCAATATATACCGTCCCTCTCAGGGCACAACATATATTTCAAGGACATATTCATCCGTCCTACCCGTTCCCGATATTGTTTACGTTTGACGTATTTATAGGTCCCGCTCGGTTAACAGGTTAAAGTGATAGTAAAGGGGAGAACCAAGATGGCGGCATAGGCAAACAGCTATACTTACTGCCTCTCACAACCACATCAAAATTACAACTAAAAGGCAGAACATCTACCACTCAGAACTGCAGCAAAGCTGGCTGAGTGGAAGTTCCACAACTAGAGAAATAAAGAAAGCGCATTGAGACTGATTGGCAAAGTTCATTCTGTATTGGAGAGAGGATGGGACAATGGGGCACTGGTCCACTGCTGGTGGGAGAATCTGCCTGAAGAAGCACTCAAAAGAGTACCTTGCCTCCAGCCATGCAGCATGCCAGCAACAGCCAGAAGAGCATTCATGGTCCTCTGACACCTAATCAGAGCTGCTGCTAGGATGAGTAAGGTCTGCAAAGATAACTCCCTACCGAGCAAGGCCAAGGGCATAGCCTCCAGGGAGGCTGGCATGGAGCCATCGGTGAGAGGGAGCTCAAAAACGGCTCTTAGGAATATTTTAAAGATATATGAAGTAAAAACTAAAAAAGTAGGCCTGAGACCTTCACAGTATTATTTTTGAAAAGCAAAACAATAAAATACGATTTAAAAGTAATAATAATAAAGAAAATAAAGTGATAGTAAAGACATGTAATCTTTGACAAAGAACAAAAACAAAATATCAGGTGAAGCATTCCTGGGAGGAGTTCTTGACTGATGCTCTACCCACTACTAGGCCAAACAGGTTAGGGCAAAAGAACTTGTTTTTGAACAGTTGTATTTGAAGATGCCTCAGGGCATCCACAGAGGTTTAGCAGGCAATAGGATTTAAGGGGCTTGAAACTCAGCATGAGTCTGACTTGAGATCCTGAGAGTGGTTTGAAGTGATAGCTGAAGCTGTGGGAGGTGGGTGATGTGATCAAGGAAAAGAGAAGTAAACTGATAACTGGACTGCTCATATTTAAGAGGTGAAAAAAAAAGCCAACAAAAGAAAAAAATATACCAGGAGATGAATAGTCAAATGAGTACACCTTCATGGAAGGCAAGAGATGAATTTATATGCTTTCTAAAAACACACACGGCAGACATTAAAATAATTTATTAAGATCAAATACTATGGGGAAAAGGTAATGTTGCATTTAGAAAATATATCATTGATCCAGCTTTTTAAAAAATAAAGAGGAATATATCATTGATCCAGCTTTTTAAAAAAGACTGGAAGAAAGTATACTAGAGGTTGCCAGTATGGAGATGGGGGGAGCGGAGAGATTATACACACATACACTCACAAAGTATTTCTACATAGATGAATATATTTTAATTTTCTACAGATATTGCTTTTGAAATGAGAGAAAAATACATATTTTTAAATCTTAGAAATCAGTGATATACATAAAGGACATTTTTAAAGATTATACAGTTCATCTGCTTAGTTATTCTAGGTTTTCATCCTTAAATCAAGTTGGTCATCTGAAAACAATGTACTTGAATCATAAAAGCTGACTGGAGGAAAATGACATCACGGAGTTTTATTACTGGTTATGTCCCTGGGAAGGAAATCGTGACAAACAACCTTATGCAGGCTATTACTACACTAACTGTACCACACTGTTAAGGAATTACCCACATTTCTTTAGAGCTATTCAGAAACCATTAGAGGTACTCAGAAAACTTTCCCCCCCCCAAAAAAAATACTTAGCATGTTTTCTTCTTTTTGAGACCTGGCTTCCAGAACTCTTAGTTAAAATTTCTGCTCAACTAGCTAAGTTCCTGTGGCCTAGATAGTGTGTCCCATTTTCCTCATCCCCAACTCCACACCACCTTGAGACTTCACTCTAATTGCTATTTTCTCTGGTCTGCAATTTAAGTATCTTACTTACATTGTTACCATTTTGTTAGTACATGTTTTTGCTGTGGACAGACACAAAGTATTTATGGATTTAGTGGGATAAAAATATCATTTGAATCCACATTAATTTTAAACATCACAAAAATGCATAACAATATATGGTCCAACTTTTTGGTTAAAAAAAAACAAACAAAAATTTTAAGCTAGAATCATGCTTTTCAGATGTACGTCTTTAAGATTAGGCAATGTATGCCAGGGGCTTCAAGAACCACACGAGAGACAGGCTACTTGCGTTTTAATTTAAAATACTATTTAGCCGAAACCGGTTTGGCTCAATGGATAGAGCGTTGGCTTGGGGACTGAAGGGTCCCGGGTTCGATTCCGGTCAAGGGCATGTACCTTGGTTGCGGGCATATCCCCAGTAGCTGATTGATGACTCTCATTGATGTTTCTAACTCTCTCCCTTCCTCTCTGTACAAAATCAATAAAATATATTTAAAAAATAAATAAATAAAATACTATTTAATTTTTTTAAAGGATTTGGTGTGGTTTTTTAAAATATATTTTATTGATATTTCACAAAGAGGAGGAAGGGAGAGAGATAGCTAGAAATGTCGATGAGAGAGAAATATCGACCAGCTGCCTCTTGCACACCCCCTACCGGGGATGTGCCCGCAACCAATGTATGTGCATACCCTTGACCAGAATCGAACCTGGGACCTTTCAGTCCGCAGACCGATGCTCTACCAAAACCGGCTTCGGCTATTTAATTTTTTTTTTTTTTTTTTTTTTTTTTTTTTACAGAGAGGAAGAGAGAGGGATAGAGAGTTAGAAACATCGCCCTTGACCGGAATTGAACCTGGAACCTTTCAGTCCTTAGGCCAAGGCTCTATCCACTGAGCCAAAGGCTCTATCCACTGAGCCAAAGGCTATTTAATTTTTAAATATACACTAATTAAAAAGAGAAAAGCACTTGAAAATTTTTAAAGATTACTAGACTTCCAAATTTCATTCTAGCCTGGAACTGATTCAGGATATACTCAGATTTACCAGCTCTCTTCCCAGCCCAACCACATCCCCATCTCCCTCATGACTTTGCTCTTACCTTTGGAGTACTAGGGTAGAAAAGCTTGACATACAGAAATCTAGATACTATTATACAAAAACACCCACAGTTACACTGAACATTGTTAGCTAAAGTTCCAACAGGATTATCAATAAAAAATAAAATGGAAAAGCTGGAGTTCTGCCAGGCCAGAAGCCTGACTCCTTAGACCAGAGGATCTTATTAAGCGGCTCTGAAAGTCGTAGGAGGCTGTAGATGTGTGTGTGTGTGTGGGTGTGTGTGTGTGTTTGAGTTTCTTGTACATCATTGGTAGTAACAGCAAGTATGCAGTATTAAAATTCCTCTAGAACAATTAGGGTAATAAAAACTGTGTAAATGCCATATGTAGAATATTTTTCTAAATTCTCAATTTGGTCACAAGATACCAAATTACCTTAAAAGGGTATTTTTTGGCTAAAATCCTTATCTATGCCATCTGTACTTTTTACTCACATATACCATTACAAACTTCTCCACACATGTTTGTCAAACTTTTGGGGATATCACCTCTTTATGGATATTATCACTTTCTCACTAAGGATAAATACTTTTTACATTATCATCCTGTTCATTATCATTATTACAAGGGGGCTGTTTCTCTTAAATTGGGGATTATGAAGACAAACACCCTTAAACTCTTAAAATTATGAAAAGTAAATAATCTGCTAGTAAAATTTATAAGTATATAACACATGGAAGCAAAAGTAACAACTGACGTAAAAGACCATTTTTAAATGTTACCTTTATACAGAATTATTAAACTCTATGTAAACTATCTGCCCTAAATTCACTGAGTCATTACCTCACCCACCACACATTTGAGTCCCTACTATGTGCCAGGCATCTATCAGGCACTGAAGATTTCAGTGTGATTAAGGATACAGGACTACTCTCAACCAGAGTTTACAATCCAGTTTGGATACACTTTCCCTGCATTTATCAATTTAGTTTCATTCAAAACCAAACAAAAAAAAAAATGCTCTCTAGGAATTCATAATGCAAACAAGTTTTTTTTTGCAAACAATACTCTTTTCTAAGGAAGGCAAAAACAGAAAACAGCCTTTAGGGTAGAACAAACGATTTATGAACATTTTACTATTTGGTCCTGATGTGTGAACAAACTACCAACTTAAAGCTGGTTATAAGTTTGTGCTTTTTTTTAACAAACTGAAATGTGCAGGACTTGTCCAGTACAATAATATCACTGTTATTGCAGCTGGCAAATATATTGAGCAAGGATTAATAACACTTTTTCCTAGAGGATTATTTTTTAAAAAAATATTTTTTATTGATTTTTCACAGAGAGGAAGGGAGAGGGACAGAGCGCTAGAAACATTGATGAGAGAGAAACATCGACCATTTGCCTCTTGCACACCCCCTACTGGGGATATGCCCGAAACCAAGGTAGATGCCCTTGACCGGAATCAAACCTGGGACCTTTTAGTCCGCAGACCGACGCTCTATCCACTGAGCCAAACCAGTTCCGGCAAGAGGATTATTTCTTCCAAAAATATAAATAAGTAAACAAATGTCTCTTAGGAAGCTTTATTTTTAAAAGGAAAACAGATGAATCAATGTTGTTTGTGGATATCTATAACACTTTACGTATATGTAAGTCTGCATTAATAATGAAAATAAAGTTTGAAAGGAGTGCAAAAATTTGCCTGTGGTTAAACCCCTCCATATGTACCAAAGAAATCTAAACAGCACTTAACAAGCTGTATAAAGCTTTCCACAAAATCCAGCGTAGAGCAGTTTACCTTAAATGCCACTTCAAAAACCTGTTATTAAACAGTAAGTGCTAATTTCCCTATAAAAAGACTATAACTGAATTAGTTAAATTCTTCTTCATATTCTATTATATAGAAACTTTGCCACATCCTCACTCCCATGTGAGGGTGAGTTCTTTGCCAAATAACTACAAGGAGTTTCAAATATATATTTATGCAGGGCACACACACACCAACAAGCAGTGCATAGAAAATACCAGCTTACTATTTTTAGGCTTCTCTAGTTAACCAAGTATCCTGAACAGGCTGCTTTTAAGATGGGCCTTGCCTATTCAATCAACAGCAAATTGACTATAAGAAATGCACTGAATCTGGCAGGATAGAAAAAAATAATCTGCCAGTAAAACTTGTGATTACCTAGTGACAAGTAACAATTGACAGTATCAAAATGGCAATTTTTAAGTGTTGCCCTTAAATGAAAACATTAAGCAGCAATACAGTACACTAACAAACCAGATAACCAGTACATCAACCATCTTCATAAGTTATTACCTCATTAGCTCAACAGGTATTTGTGTGCCTACTATGAGTCAGACACTGTATTAGGTACTGGGGTTTCAGCCTGAACAAGCATATAAAGGCCCTCCTCTGAAGGTGTTTATATATATAATCCAGTGAGTTATCTTCAGGAAGTAGCAAAACAGCAAATAATGACTGAAACAAAGAAAGGTAAAGATTTCCCTGTATTTAAAAAAAAAAAAAATCTAACACACACACACACACACACGAACTACTTCAAGCTTTTCTAACGATGTGCCTACATGTAGACAATTTTTTACTGACCGTGGTTTCTGGTACATTTATTGTAACAATGACTGAAGAAATAAAAGTGTAAAAAAAATCAAAACAGGATGCATATGGATTTATTAAAGGTTACTCCTCTCTTTAAAAAAAAACAACAATAGGTATGGACATACAGTCATGTACAGGTTGATGCATTCATATTCCTGAGCACCCGCACCAGTGGAAGTTTTAAAGGCTAAAAAGCATATAGCAAATAATCACAGGTAGTAAACACTTTCATCTGGAATCGGCACGGTGTTCACAAGGGCGTAACAGATCAAATAATTTTCCTTTTCCTAGGTGTTTGTGAGCCTTTCCCGGCGGCCCCTCTCCCCACAACTGGTCCCTTTAGGTACTGGCAAGTCTTTTTTTTTTTTTTTCTTCTCTCCCTTTAGCAGAGGGAGTGACGTGGCAGGAGAGGCAGAAAATAACCCTGGAGGAGCCTTGGCTAGAGCTGGGCGCAGCACCTCCCTCGGCTCCACGTTGTACGCCCCGCACACCCCCGCTCCCACAGGACACCAGGATCCCTGTCTCCGCACACAGAAGAGGCGATCTGTTTGGGAGACGGCATCTGATGGGAAGCGGGAGCTTGGGAACCGGTCTAGCGTGTGCTTAGCAGGCTAGGTGCTAATTGAGCCTCGGGCGACCAATGCGCCAGCGGTCCCCTGGCACCCCCCGGCGCCGCCAGCGCCCCTCGGGCCCCGCACTTGGAGGTTTAGGTTAGGTGCGGGGGTGAGAGCTTTCCTCCCTGGGCAGCGCCCGGGGAATGTCCACCGGGGACCAAGGTTCGTGCGCCCGAACCCCAGGGAGCGGCTTATCAACAGGTCAGGAGGCAGCGGGGCGGGGAGCCCGGCACAGCCGCTCGGCGGCATCCCTCTCCTCTCCTCTCCCAGGCGGATGACTCCCCCATTCTGCCAGCATGACACCCAACGAGCTAGGAAGCCAGGCGGAGACCTGCCAGGCGAGATCCCAATCTCACGCCGCGGCGGGGGAGCCCGGGACAGGTGAAGGGGGGGTGACTACGCCAGCGAACCTCCGTCGGCCCCCCAACATCGCCCAGCCCCTCCCCCTTTCCAGCTCGATGCTCCCCAAGGCCCCACTCGCGGCAGCCAGGCCCGGAGAGAGGGGCGGTGAGGTGCAGAGCTAACGGAAGAAGGCGACCGACCGAGAGGGGGGCCACAAGCCGGGACGGTGCCCCCCGCCCCGCCAGCCCGACTTACCGCCGGGGTCGGGGCCGCCGCCTGGGCTGGGGCCGGCGGAGGGAGAGGGCAGAACCGAGAAGAGCCGAGGCGGCTGGCGCGGCGGGCACAGCCTCGGGCGGTTGCGGGTTCCGGAGGCGCCTCCTCAAGCCGTGAAGCCAAAGACTCCGTTGACGGCGGCGCTGGCCTCTGGCTGCGGACGTGGCGCCCGCCGCGACCCGCCCCCTCTGCCGCCTCGACAGCTCCCGCCTCCTCCCACGACTCGGACGCCAACGCGCACGCGCACGCGCAACCCGGGCCTCCCCGGCGCCCACCCGTTTCTCCGGCTGCCCCGCCCTCCCAGCAGCCCCCAGCCGCCGCCTCCCGCCTTGCGCACGCGCGACGCCCTCACCCCCACCCCTCCAGCCCAGGTCCCGCCCCTTCGCCCCCTCGGAGCCTCCGCGGGAAACCCTGCGCGCGCCTCCTCCAGGGGTCTCCCCGCCCTTTTCCTCCTCCAGCCAATCAGAAGGGGCGAGGGGCGCCGAGCCCTGCGAACACGGCGGCGGCGGCTACCTGAAGGGTACCGAACCCCAGCCCCGGCGGCTACCTGGAGCCGTCGTTCCGTTACCATAACGGTCGCCCGGAATTCAGAACCTTCGCCCCGGGAAGGTGGGACGCTCGCCAAATTTCCTCGGCTCTTTGCCCTGGGGTCTCAGCCTCCTTCCTACCTGCTTCCCCGCGGGGCAGTGACCGGCCGGGTCTTCTCGCAACCCTGGACTTGGGGGCTCGCACGCCTTTGCTGTGGAGGTGACTGGGGTGACGGGAGAGCGCGCTCATCACTTGTTACCGTACATCTTCCGTGCCCTTAAATTGAGCTTCCTGAGAGCATCACCCCCTAGGTCGTCCCCGGCGCCCAGCGCTGGAATGCCTGCAGTGCCCAGGCCCGCCATGCACCCCAAATGGGAAAACAGAAGTGAACTGGCCATTCGGAAACCTGGCCTCAGGCTGCTCCCTCGCTCCCCACAGCCTAGCGGGTGCCTCCCAGGCCTCCGGCCCCGACTGAGGCCCGCTCGTTGCCCTGGGAGGTGCTGAGAGGAGCTGGGTGAGGGCACTGCTGGGCCGCAGCTCCCGGGTGCGAAGCCTCGCTCCGCTCCCACGTGGGCTTTTAACCACAGGTCCCTGCGCGGCCTTTATAGATACGCTGTGCAGAGGCTGCTGCGCTAGATAAACGGTATCTTCTTTCCACACTTAAAAAATGAAGATGACCATAAGTCAATTATAGGGTTTTTTTTTTTGTTTTTTTTCTAAGAGAAGCAAGAGGTGGTGGGTTTGTAAGGGCTTTATAAACGGAATTCCTAGACTGGTTTAAGATCTTCCTTCACAGTCTAATTAGCAAGACAAAATATACACGTGGAAGCAACCAATCAATGACTCAACAGAATGTTTTTTCCGAATGCAAAGTCAGCAGGGTGGTGCAACTGAGCAACTGTTGACAAGGTTCAGAAAAGGACAACCAAGGGAAGTATCTGGAAGAAGCTGACTTTGATCCACGTCTTCAGTTGTTTTATGGTTTCAACCTAATCATTGGTTTGTCAAAGCAGCCTATCAAATCTGCTTAGACCATTGTGCTGAGACTATCAAGATATTTTCGTTTTCTAGAATTTAAAGACGACATTAAATAATCTTGTCGCTTTGAAATATGATTTGGGGCCCTGACCCAGTAGCTCAGTTGATTAAAGTATCATCCCGTGGCAGGACACGTACAGGACTCCAATGGATGCATAAATAAGTGGAACAACAAATCAATGTCTCTCTCAAAAGTAAGCTGGACAATGAATAGGTTTATATAGATTACAACCCAAAGTAAGTTATTTTGCTTTTGCTTTTTTTAAAAAAATATATATTATTGATTTTGTACAGAGAGGAAGGGAGAGAGAGAGAGAGAGTTAGAAACATCCATGAGAGAGAGTCATTGATCAGCTGCCTCTTGCACATCCCCTACTGGGGATATGCCCGCAACCAAGGTACATGCCCTTGACCGGAATCGAACCGGGGACCTTTCAGTCTCCAAGCCGACGCTCTATCCATTGAGCCAAACCAGTTTTGGCTGCTTTTGCTTTTTAAAAATATATAAATATTTTATTGATTTTTTACAGAGAGGAAGGGAGAGAGAGTTAGAAACATCAGTGAGAGAGAAAAATTGATCAGCTGCCTCCTGCACACCCCCTACTGGGGATATCCCCGAAACCAAGGTACATGACCTTGACTAGAATCAAACCTGGGACCCTTGAGTCCGCAAGCCAATGCTCTATCCGCTGAGCCAAACCTATTAGTGTTTAGTGTCCTTTTCTAGTCTCACATTTTTACTACTCTTTGACTTAGCTGGCACAATTTTCTGGACTAAAATTGGTTTGTTTGTTTTTTTCTCTGCCCCAATATATTTTCTGTTATATAATAATAATAAGATTTACTTGGTACAAGTTTTTAGTAGGTATCATCTCATTTCTCCCAACTATCCAATGAGGCAAGTACCATTATTATCCTCCATATTCGTATGAGGAAGCTGAGGCATAGAGAAGTTAGGTAATTTACCCATGGGCCCATAGGTACCGTGTTTCCCCGAAAATAAGACATCCTCCGAAAATAAGACCTAGCGCATGGAAAGATAAGACATCCCCTGAAAATAAGACCTAGCCCAACTTTGGGAGAAAAAGTTAATATAAGACACTGTCTTATTTTCGGGGAAACAGGGTAGTGAAGAGCAGACCTAGGAATCAAACATTGTTTTTTACTCCAGGGCCTCAGTTCCTGTGTGTTACGCGAGTGTGTAGGTCAACCTGTTGTGTAGCCTAATGGGTTGTGCTTTCCTTCTCAGAACCTTCATAACCTAGGGCCTCAGTTCTTAGCCACTATATTCTGAAAAAGAGAAAAGATGTCCCCCATACCAGGTAGCTGGTCTGGCGCTGTCAGTTGGGTCTTTGTGTTGCTGGGAACTGACCAGGCACAGCTAGGCCTTGGTGCCTCCTATTGAACAGAGAGTTTCTGAGAACATCAACTTCAGGAAAGGTCGTTCCATGACCATGATGGATCAGGACAGAAATAAAAAACTACTCCATCATCATGTCTGAACACTGACAAAAATGTGGACCTTACTCAAGCCTGCAGGTGGAATATACAAACTGAAAATATCAAACTAATATGAGTGGCTGTTACTTCTTTACCAATTACAGCTTTAAACTCATTCCCTTTTTCTACATAAGGTTTATTAAGCTACAGTCACAGAATTACCGCTGCTTCTTGACAGCATCTAACTTTAGAGCAAAGTCCCCCAAATCACCTACCACAAACTCAAATCTTTGTAGCACCCTCTTACTAAGATGCCTCCCAGTTCCCCATACTGTGTTCTTCCTGGCAGCACCAAGTAACGAGTTCAACTTGTTCAGCCACAGATGTGTTCCTGGTGACCTTTGCCTAGAGGGCATTAACAATTTGGACTGTCCAGTAGTGTGCATGTCGATGAAGTGAAAGCATACTATGTAGGCACTTCTTGCCAGTCAGAGAAACGGAACTGCTCTCCTATATCCAGCCATATGCTTGTCACTCAAAAGCTGACGGGGTTCCATACTTTTTGTAGATTCTATATAGCATGTTTGCTACATGCAACCTTATAAAAAGAATAGTGAAAAGAAACATGATGCTGGAGTAATTGGACATCATTTTGCAAGGAAAAAAAAAGAACTTTGGTCTGTCAATCCATTCCTTGCACCACCTGTAAAATAATTCAAAATGGTTCATAGACATAATGTAAAATTAGAAAGCTTTTAGAAGAAAACACAGAAGAAAATCTTTGTAATCTTGGGTGAGACAAAAAATGTCTTATATAATACCTAAAGCACAGTCCATAAAAGAAAAAAATGTATTAAAAAACTTATGCTCTTTGGGTGACACTTAAGGAAACAAAAGAATAAGCATCAGGCTGGAAGAAAATATTTGCAAAATACATATCTGATAAATACATATTCTGTGTTCAGAATATATGAACTACATAAGACAAACCAATTCTTAAAAATATAATTGAACAATATCCATACAAGATAATGGATGGCATAAAAATGATGCTTAAGATCATTAGTCACTAGGGAAATGCTAATTAAAACCACAACTTGGTTAAAATAAAAACAATTGCAAATGCTATTGAGGATGTGGGTCAATAAGAACTTCTAAACATTGTTGATGGAAATACAGAATGGAAATACAGAATGGTAGAAACACTTGGGAAAACATTCGGCAGTTTCTTATAAAATTAAACATGCACTTACTATAGGACTCCTAGATATTTACACAAGAGAAATGAAAACATGTTCACACAAAAACTTGAATACACATTTTATAATAGCCAAAAACTAGGGCCAATCTAAGTGCCATTTAATTGGAGAATGGATAAACAAATGGTGGTGCATATATACATTGAAATCTACTCAAAGGGACCAAACAATACAAATGAATCTCAAATGTATCATTCTAAGTGGAAGATGCAAACTCAAAAGTAGTTGAGAGCTGGGCGGGGTTAACTAATAAGGGAATTGAGGGAATTTTGGAGGGTGATGGAACTGTTCTGTATCTAAAGTGTGATGTGGAAAACACAATGTACGCATCTTTCAAAACTCAGAATTATACACTAAAAAGACTAATTTTATTGAATTAAGTTACATCTCAATAAGTTTGACCAAAAGAAAGATGTTAAAATGGAAAAAGTTGGGATGAAGTAGGGCCATATGAAAACTCTGAAGTAGCACACCTGATATTAAATTCTAAATCTAAAGAAAGAAGATGGAAAATGTACATTATGAAAGACTTGCCCTTTTTTCCTTATAGAGTAACAATTGATAATACATTTAGATGATTTTTTTAACGAAGAGGAATTACTTGGTTTATGGTAGAGTAACTTAAAACTGAAGTTGACCAACACTGCCAACTGATCAATCACGGATGAAGATTAAGCATCTCTGAAGCTATTGGAACTATGGGAAAATAGAATTAGTTTAAAAAAAAACACAAAACCTGATTTACATTTGTCAGGAACATGTCCATTGCACAAATGTGCTTCCTGATGCTGTATTGTAGAGGTAAGGAGTATTTGAAAGCAGAAAGTAGCCAACAGTGCTCAAGTGTGGTGAGCAATTAGGCAAAAACATAAAAGCAAATTGAGCATCTTCAAACTCTAGTTATATTACTGAAATTAGCATGAAATGCTGACCTTTAAGAGCATAAGGGGCTGCTCTTTTAGACTTAGGGACGGGAATGAACTAGAATGATTTAAAATGTGCAAATACATTTTGTAACCTCATGTGGTTTAGAGATCTAATATCTGGGTGAATTACGCAAGGAAATTCTTCATATGCCGTAGCCCTTTTTTGTTATTATTAAAATCATTATAAACAAAACAAAATAAATAATTTAAATATCTAAAAAAATAATAATAATATCCGGGTGAATTAATGTGAGATTTAACTTCACAGATCATGCTAACAGTTCTGCTATCAGAAGTCACCAATAATCTCTGCCACAGTGGACAAAGTTCTCCCACCCACCAGTGCTCAGAAGGCCTGCTTTTGGTGGCCTTCCTAATTTCCCTTTTCTCCAGAGGCAGTGGGGGCCAGAGTCTTCATTCTGCTTAAGCGCTCCAGGCTCCTCTTAAGAAGCCCTTAGAGAAGACTGCATAGTACCTAGGAACCTTCCAGTTTAACAGAATTCACTCTTACTGTTTCCTGTTTGAGTATAAAACTTCATTAGATGGCCATCGAGCTGTTCTCTGCTTAAAAGGTCTCAATGAGCTCAATTGGTTTATCTACCAACTCTTCCAGCATTAGAAGTCACTGTTGTCTTTGTTTTCCTGGAGTTTCTTGACTTTGAGACTCTGCCAAGGTAACTTTTCCTGAAGAAGTAAAACTGGGTCGGGCATGTTGTATCTGGCATGTCTTTGGGGTCAACCAGTTGCACTTCCAGCTCTTTCATAGAATCATCTTTAATGTGTATATACTTAGCCAGGGGCTGCATTTCATCAGTCTCCTCTAGCATCTCTTCCTCCTGCTCAACCACAGTCAATTGTAAAGAAGAAACCCCATCTGGCTTACCTCCCATTTTTTAGCTCAATTTCCTTTTTGCATTATTTCCTGCTTCCAGCTCTGAATTCTCTCTAAGTCTCCTAACCTGAACCTGGGACAGAGCATCAGTAATTATTGAAGATTCTCTCTTATTGTTTCTGTCAGTTGCTAAATTTGTTCTCCTCTTTTTTAGCCATTGGTTTGTTTGATTCACCTCTCCCTGTGACTTGGAATTTTCTCGTGTGCACACTGGAAGTGATGTTCTCTCTTCCCAATAGTTCCAAAAAGGAGGGCCTTCAATTTTGAAAGGTAAGCCATTAACCAATTTTAATAAAACTTAATAAAATAGTAAATAGTGCTTTAAGAGATCACTATCTTATGGTCTTAGTGAGGAATCATTTTAGAGTAGGAAATTGATTTACTAAAAAGGGTCATTTTTTTATTTTTTATTTTTGTAAGAAAGAGAAACCCACTTGAGCTGAAGTCAAAAAGGAGGTGGAGTTGAGGAGATGTTTGTGTAAATATCTCATGGGAGGCAAGGGCACTGTGTGCAGCCAGACCTCATGAGGAGCTACAGCCACCAACTGGTAGACTCTATGACCAAGGGAGCTACCCTCTGCTTTTCTCACTTCCACCTCTAGCTTCTCTTTCCTTATTCCCACTTCCATTATCTTTCCTTTGTCCCTAACCAGATCAGCTTCAAACAGCTTTCTTACTAGAATCATTGATACCCAAGTCTATATGTCTGGGGGAAAATAATCTAAGTACCCCAGTTTGAATCTGCCTCCTACCCCTGGTTCTAACCTACAGAGTGGTAAAACACTAAATATCCTGTAGTCTGATTCTGCTACACGCCCTGCTCTTCCTATGGCTATTTGGCTTTGCCTGGTTCCTCTATTACTTATGGTTACTATAGCCTTTGTTTCTTAGAGTCAGGAGAATCTAACCAAAACATTGGGCATTTGTTATACACCAGCCATATGTTTAACACTAGAAGATAACAAAAATCTTATCATTGGGGAGTTTACAGTCTAGATCACATGTGTCAAACACAAGGCCCGCGGGCCAAATCCGTCCCGCCAGGCCTTGCAATGTGGCCCGCACCGCGCTGTCATCACTGCACTCCGCTGCTTTCCATCACAATGACAGTTTATGACTGTTCAGTAAACCATTCGGCCTGCGATTTAGGCTGGATTTTAGATTTTGGCCCCTTCTCTGATTGAGTTCGACGCCCCTAGTAGATAAAGGCAAAACAGATGAACATTCAGTGTCTTTAAATCATTAAATGATATCACAAGTAAATGCCAAAATGAGTGGTCAGTAAAGAGGACTGAATGGATGCAAGAAAGATAGATATGGATGTGTGTTGCAGAAAGCTCCTGGGACAAAGAGAGGGAGAGTTATCTTTTAATAAGTGTTAAATGCCTGCTTTTATAAGGACTTGAGCTGGATACTTCTAAATAGGCAGAGTGTAATGACTACTATTTCCCACCACATCCAGTATAGATGTTAGACCCATGCAGAGGACTAGTATAAACCTAAACTACTTTACCTTGCGGCAAAGCACCCAAATGGTAGCAAAAACCTTTTCAGTGGTAAAGAGTTAAATGGGATTGGGCAAGGTGGAGCTTTAAAAAAATTACAGAGTAGAGCAGCCCAAAGTTGAACCTATAAGGTCCTTTATTGTCATCTATAGTAGTTGATTATGTTTACCACTAGAGGCCCAGTGTACAAAATTTGTGCATGAGGGTGTGTGTCTCTCAGCCCAGCCTGCACTCTTTCAAATCTGGGACCCCTCTCACAATCTAGACCTGCTGGCTCCCAACTGCTCGCCTGCCTGACTTTCTGCTTGCCCCTAACTGCTTCTGCCTGCCAGCCTGATCACCCCCTAACCACTCCCATGCCAGCCTGATTGATGCCTAACTGCTCCCCTGCCAGCCTGTTTGCCCCTAACTGCCCTCCCCTGCAGGCATGGACATCACTAACGGCTCTTCCCTGCAGGCCTGGTTCCCCCCAACTTCTCTCCCCTGCAGGCCTGGGTCCCCACCCTAACTGCCCTTCTCTGAAGCCCCAGTTGTCCCCAACTTCCCTCCTCTGCCAGCCTGGTCACCTCTAACTGCCCTTCCCTGCAGGCTTGATTGCCCACAACTGCCCTCCCTTGTAGATCTGGTCCCTCCCAACTGCCCTCCCCTGCTAGCCATCTTGTGGTGGCCATCTTGTGTCCACATGGGAGCAGTCATCTTTGACCACATGGGGGCAGCCATCTTGTGTGTTGGAGTGTTGGTCAATTTGCATATTATTCTTTTATTAGATATGATTAGATAGGATAGAGGCCAGGTGCATGGGTGGAGGTCGGCTGGTTTGCCCTGAAGGGTGTCCCAAATCAGAGTGAGGGTTCCCTTGGGGCATGGGGTGGCCTGGGTGAGGGGCTTGTGGTGGTTTTCAGGCTGGCCATGCCCCCCATCAACCCAAGCGGGGGCCCTGGTATTTGGGACTTATTTATCCTCTATAACTGAAACTTTGTAGCCTTAGGCAGAGGCCAAGGCAGGCCAGGGCTGCATAAACTTGGCTTCCTCCATTGCCGAGGGCAACTCAAGCCTCCTGCTCTCTCCAGCTCCATGGCTGCCACCATTTTTGCTGGGATTTATTTATCTTCTGTAATTGAAACTTTGTAGCCTTAAGCAGAGGCAGGCCAGGATAGGCGGAAAGCTTAGCTTCCTGCTCTCTCTGTGGCCGCAGCCATCTTGGTTGGGTTAATTTTATACTTGCTCCTGATTGGCTGGTGGGCGTGGCTGTTGGGTATAGCGGAGGTATGGTCAATTTGCATATTACTCTTTTATTAGCTAGGATTATAGCACAAAAAAGCTGGAAAAGGAGTTCTTTTAATTTAGTACCTGCTATAATATTTATGAATTAGGTAATACAAATAATATCTGTTATTTGTCTAAAAGTAATCTGTGGGTAGTGGGACTGGATGTGGGTGTTGATGATTGGTTGATCTCCCCATTGGTTGATAAATTGTTAGAGCTGGGTGATGTGTACTTGAGGGGATTTGTTTTCTATCTTCTCCAATTTTATGTATGTTTGAAATTTTTTATAACCAATTTTTAAAATTTAAGATGAACTTGAAGCCAAATTAAAGTGATTCTCACTGGCAAAGATAGGACAAATTGAACATCAAAATGATTGCAACTGTTCGTATATTGATTTAACTTGATTCCAATAAAAAATCAACTTAAAAAAAATCTAGGCAAGTTGAATATGATGTTAAGATGAAAATGTAAACAAGCAAAAGTTGCCAAGAAAACAATGAGAGGAAACTAGTCCTATCAAATATGAAACATGCTATGAAATATCCTATCTAATAAAGAGGGGATATGCAAATTGACTGTCACACCATAACAAGATGGCTGCACCCACAGCAGAGGCGGAGTTCCCATAACAAGCCTTAATGAGTAATCAGCAGGGACCTGAGGCTGCATAGCGCTGGGCAGGGGCAGGGGCTTGAGGCTGCACTCCCTTGCCTGGTGGGGCTTGACAGGGGTCTCAGGCTGTACCCCTTGGCTTGGGCCAGGGTACCTCAAGGTGTGCCTTTCCTCCAGGCACCAGGCCAGGTGACCTGAGCTGCATTCCCCACCTGGCAGGGTTGATGGGGTTGGGGCCAGCTGGGTCTGGATCTAGTCCAATGGGGAAGGGCTGGCCGGGTCTCATGCGATTTCAAGGCACACGTGGGTGGGTGGGGACTTGACTCTTGTTCCTGTGGCGCACCCCAGACTCTGACAGAATGCAGATTTTCATATACATTTTACTAATTTTCTGCCTAAACCGGTTTGGCTCAGTTGTAGAGCATCGGTCTGAGGACTGAAAGGTCCCAGGTTAGATTCCGGTCAAGGGCATGTACATTGGTTGCGGGCACATCCCTGGTAGGGGGTGTGCAAGAGGCAGCTGGTCGATGTTTCTCTCTCATTGACATTTCTAGCTCTCTATCTCTATCTTTTTATGACTAAAAAGCCAATAAAATATATATATATATACATTTTACTAATTTTCTTTAATCTCTGACACTTCTATTTTTAAAATAGCCGGGACTGGTTTGGCTCAATGGATAGAGCGTCGGCTTGGGGACTGAAAGGTCCCGGGTTCGATTCCAGTCAAGGGCATGTACCTTGGTTGCGGGCATATCCCCAGTAGGGGGTGTGCAAGAGGCAGCTGATCGATGACTCTCTCTCATCGATGTTTCTAACTCTCTATCTCTCTCCCTTCCTCTCTGTACAAAATCAATAAAATATATAAAAAAAATAAAAATAAATAAATAAAAATAAAAAAATAAAAAGTCAATAATATATATATATATATATATATACATTTTACTAATTTTCTTTAATCTCTGACACTTCTATTTTTAAAAAAATATATTTTATTGATTTTTCACAGAGAGGAAGAGAGAGGGATAGAGAGTCAGAAACATCGATGAGAGAGAATCGTCAATCAGCTGCCTCCTGCACACCCCCCACTGGAGATGTGCCCGCAACCAAGGTACATGCCCTTGCCCGGAATCGAACCTGGGACCTTTCAGTCCGCAGGCCAACGCTCTATCCACTGAGCCAAACCGGTCCCGGCTCATCTCTGACACTTCTATTGCAGAGAAAGGGCAAATAGCAATATTAAAATATTTCCTCTAATTAATTCCCTGTTAATGTGTACGAATTTTGTGCACTGGGTTACCAGTAAATAATTAAAACAATGAGCATGAATAGATCACAGATCAATGGAACATTATGGTAAATTCAGAGGAAGAACCAAATATGTATGAGAATTTTCTGTATGATAAAGGTGCCATATCCATTTGGTGGAGTAAAAATGCTTTTTGAAAGTTTTTACTTGGGGTAAAAAAAAAGATATCCATTACAATGGTACTTAATTAAAACATGTTTAATTTTTTTTTATAGCCTTGGATTTGGGAATGTCTTTCTAACTGTGATTCAATATTCAAATGCCTTTAAAAAGAGTAATAAATTGGCTAAATAGAAATCTAAAACCTCTTCAAGTAAAAGAAACCATAATGAAGGACAAATAGTAAACTGGGGAAAATATTTGCATTTAATCCCTGTAGTAGACAACTCACTATGGAAAGCTGCTAGAACTTAAGATGAAATGAAACAACAACACAGTGGGAAAATGGGCAAAGTACAAGAACCGAGCTCCCAAAGAAAGAGAAAAAGGAAGACGACAAATGCCTCTTCAGTGTGAGAAGATGCTGATCCTCACTCGGCATCCATTCTGAGAGCGCTGCCAATGTAAACTACCCTGAGATACTTCCTCCTATCAGATTGGCGGAGGCCCCGTTGTTTAGCAACACCTTCTCTTGGAGAGGCTTATGGAAATATACACTGTCTTGCCTCGTACTGATGGAATGCCAAATGAGTGACTCTTCCAAAATGGCAACTTGGCAATTAACGCAATTGCAAGCACTTTTACCCTTGACTCAGCAATCCCACCTTTGGGAATTTATCCTAATGATCTATCTGCAAATGGGTGAGATGATGAATGCATGATTTTCATTACAGCATCAAAATGATTTAACAAACTGTGGTCCACCCACCCAATGGAATACTATGCACTTGTTTAAACAAACAAACAAAAGTGAGAAAATTCTATAAACTCATTTGGAAAAATCTCTAAGATATATTGTTGGAATTTTTTTTTGTTTTATTAGACTTAATGTTGACTTTAGAGTAACAGAGTTTGTCAGTTATATATGATTTAAACTTTCTTTAGGGTTCTTGACTGTTCGAGTGCAGTGCATCAATTCTGCTGTTGCAAGGTGAATCGCACAAGGAAAGAAGAAAAAATTAGAAAAACACTGAATTACAGGTAAGGTGAAAAAAAAAAACCACACAAAAAACAAAAACAAAACAAGAAAAGCAACTAGCCAGAAATGATGAAGCTCTCACAAGCTGAAGTCAGGTGATAGCACCGCCTGTTCACTGAAGGAGTTTTTATATCATCCATATAGTTGGGTTCCTTTCTATTTTCTTGTTAACAGCACATTCTGTTATTCACAGAAGCATAAACTTAGTAAGATTTTTCTGCATTATTTCTAAGAGGCAAAACTGGATGTTGCCAGTCATCGATTCAGAATTAAATCTTCCTTGCTCATTCAACATAAGTCCATAGATATGCTTTTCCATTCTCAAACATGATTCAGGTTCTTTGCTTCTTAGCTAATGGCTGGTGTGGTTCAGTGGTTAGAGCATTGGTCCACACACCAGAGGGTCAAGAGTTCGATTCCTTGTCAAGGGCACATACCTGGGTTTAATTCCTAGTGCCCAGTCCGGCTAGCGCAGGAGGCTACCAATCGATGTGTGTTTCTCACATTGATGTTTATCTCTCTCCCACTCCCTTCCTCCTTTTCACTCTCTCTGAAAAGCAATGGAAAAATATCATTGGGTGAGGATTAACAGGAAAAACAAAAAATTGGACATATGCACAAAATTTTAACATTTATTTCACCCTAGTCAGAGGATTTCAAGTTCTTTTTGTTTTCTTTGTAATTTATAAAATTTCTACAAAGATGTTAAGAACTTTTCTAACCAGATGCAAGGAAATCAACAATGTAGAACTCACCTGTTGGGAACATGGGTTAATATTCTGTCCCTGAGCTCAGAAAGGACTGGGCTTGAGTTTTGCCTCTTCTACTGTCCACCTGTGCGCCCTGGGGCACCTTATTACCTCGCTGCCTAACCGTTTCCTCACCTGTAAGGGGGGTGGTAGTCAAGGAACCTCAGCCTAAGGCGATGGTGAGGATTGAAGTGGGAGAGTATAGGTAGCATCCAGCGCCAAATGCTTTGGCTATTATTATTTTTAGAGAAAATACCACTTTCTCTTGGCACTATAGTGAGCTTCTACTGGAAATATGTGTAGTTAATCAGGTTGTAGTTAATATTTAAATACTAAAATTGAGCTTTGCTTAAAAATTAAAATAATATAGTGAATCACCAACAGGTGGCAGCATATCACAGTTTCTTCACAACATTGGACTGGCCATAGCGTCCTTGCTGGACAAATTGTTAGAATCTGTTTCCAAAGGAAGGAAGCAACTTTAGAGTTTATCTAATTTGCCTCCTTCCATTTACATATATGGAAACCTGAAGATGAAGTAAAAACAAAGAGCACAATCTCTTCATTTGCCAGGAAAAGGCGGGGGCAGAGGAGTGGGCTGGGGAGAGCCATCTCTGTGTGCATGGCACACTGAATTTGGGTTGTTTCCACAGGACCCCATTAGCCTGTCAAGTAAACTTAGACTACGTGGCAGAAAACATTTTCTAGTTTCAAATAGAAATCTCAGTTTTGGGAATAAAAAATGTATTTCTTATTCATGCAAAGTAAGTGGTTGATGAACCTCAAAAGGTGGAGACTCCCCTTCCTCGCCTCCCCTCCCCCCCATTTTCTCATTGGCAGAGGCATTGCCCTTCATTATGTCACTGGGTCCTCACAGTCAGGGGCAATGCTATTGTTCCTGCTTTACAGATTAGGAACGGAGGTTCCAGGGAGAAAATGCCCTCATGCGCAGGGGAATGTGACTTCAAATCCGGGTCACTTGTCCATTGTTTTGTTCATTCACTGAAAACCAGTGTTTGTTAAATGTGCCAGTGTGTGCTAGCGGCTGGGAACGCACAGGACAATGGGGACTACACCTCTAAGGTGTTGCGTGATGTCTGTCCTTATAGGATACAGTGTCTGAACTGCACAATGCCAGATTCCTGCCTCTTTTCACCATGCAGGCATCTGCACAGTGCCCTGCACACACAGTGAGTCCCCAGCAAATATCGATTACACTGAGCGGCCTGAGCATATCCCAAAGGCCCTTGAAGCCACTGGATTGCAGTCATTGACAGCAGGCTCAGAACTATTTTATTAAATATCACAGGATATGTTGACATATGCATACTCTCTACTGCTCCAGAAAGCACGTAGGGGCTGCAGGATGTTCACATAGCCAATGAAGTCTTTGTGTTTTGGTCTATAGCCCCCAGACCTCTTTCAGAATACCCCCAGAAAGCGGAGCCCGCAGGCCCTGGGTGCACCGCTAGATGGCAGTAGCAGCCCGCGCTGTTCTTGGGCTGGGGTCAGCCTCACACTTAAGAGGGTAAGGAGCCTTTAGAAGTAGCTGGTCTATCCCTTCCCTTTACAGGCAGGAAAGCTGAGGCCCTCAAAGGGAAAGACACCTGCCAAGGTCAGGTAGCTTAGTTGGCCAAACAATCTTAATGGACAGACGTAGGGGTTGCTGACTTTGGTGACTTAATAGTTGCAGCAAAATTTCCTTATGGATTCATTGAAAAACTAGGAAAACAAAAACAAAACAAAACAAAAAAACACCACACACAGCAATACAAAAGAAGGGGAATGAAGTTAAAAGTAAATCTGCCTCCTACCCTGACCCCTTATGCCCTTCCCTAGGTGTCCTCCCCAGTAGCCCCACTGCTACTAAGTCTTCCCTAACTACCCAGAGATATATGTAATTAAACACACACACAGAGTTTGGGTGTTGTAAATGCACCTCAGTCTGTGTGTGATCAGATGGATATAATGTTCGCATGCAGTATAAAGTAATATAAACAAAAGTGGGAAAGCCGTGGACCTCAGAAAAATGTCTCCTTCACCCTCCCAACACCCCCCCCCCCCCAAAAAAAAAAAAAAAGCCCATGAAGTGGTTTCCAAACTCTGGAGTGGCTTTATTTTTACCACTTCTCTGTTGATTTAACAGATTAAAACTCTGCCAGCGGCACCTAGAGTGTCGATCTGGGTAAATCCTGCCTTCTGAAGCTCTCGCTCCCCGTTGTAATTAAATTACTGTAAATACAATTAGAAGGCCCCTCTAGGTGGTCTGTGTGACACCAGCCCCCAAGAAATTGCCTTAAGATACTTGAACCAAAAGTAAAGAGCAAAGTGGCAGAATCCCCTTAATCTGCGGGGCCGATCCTTTGAGGATCTCTGGCCATGAAATAACAGGCCTTCGGTGTTATTACAGGCGGCACTTTCAGGAGATCTTTTTCTCTCAACTGTCACTGGCCTTCAAGGTGAGGGCGGGGGCTCTGGCCTCTGCTGCCTGCCCCGGCCCCAGCCTCCACAGTGATCTGTGAGTCCTGCTCCCCACCTGGAGGAGGGGGAGCTGGGAAGCTGGTACTTTGCATCCAGCACCTTTTTGCATCGTGTTGGGAGCTGTTGCTATGTGGTCCACGTGTGTTGCTCAACAAGCTTAAACTTTGCACAGCCCGTGCTAAACTAATTTGCGTCAATTTGTCTACATCATGCCAACAATCGTTGTGAGAGTCTTGAATAGAACATACAAGGCTGCTGATAAAGGCCCTCGGAGCAGATGCCGCCAGCCATTATGCGGGGCCTCGCCATCCTAGTTCTTCACCATGGTTTCTTCATATCCTAGTGACAGTGTTAGTTTTTCCACCCTGGGGTTGAAACTTTTTTTCTCTTAAACAATGGGCAGCCCTATACAACTGGCACTCCGACCTCCAGCAGACTTTTTTTCTTCTTTTTTTAAGACACGGCTGTGGCTAAATTCTAGTCCCAGGGTTTCCTAACCACTTTTTTTTTTTTTTTTTTTTTGCACGTTTCAGAGAAACCAAGTAGAATTAAGATTTTTAGGGAGAGTTTGTGCAACTGTGACCAGTGCTATTCTACTTCTCTGTCATTGTGTTGAACTAAAATTTTAAGTGTAAAAAATGATCCATTTTTATGGGAAGTATTTTTGGCAGATAAGGAAAACATTTAGGACTAAAGACAGTAGAATCAACACAAGACAACCATTGTGCTATATGAAATGTGGGAAATAATCTCACATTTAGAAGAAGCTTCCATTTTTTTTTTTTTTTCCAAAGCCAGATCTGGAAATGCATAGATCGGTCAGTTTGAGGAATGCCCCGGAGACCCCAGGGGAGCTCGTTCAGTCTCCCACTTAGTCCACGATTTAGTTCTGTCCCTTTGCAATGCTTCTTCCCACACTAACCCACGAACGATCTAAAAACCACCCTGAGAAAATGGATAAATATCCAAATGTTTGCAGTTAAGTGACACTATGTCTGGGGAGGAAGAACTGATGATGGTTTATTCAACAGCTGATCACTGAGTGCTTACTACGTGCCAGGCCCCCTTCCAGGTGTGAGGGCACAGTTCTCGCTAACGCAGCACCTCAGAAACAGGCACTAAGGGACAGGCCAGCAGATGCCGTGACAGGCAGCGGGAATGGGAATGCCAGGTGATGCGAGGCTGAGAAGGAAGACGAAGAGGAGAAAATAGTCAAAGAGCTACTTTAGATACAAAGCGAAGAGAAGATGTCGCCGAGGAAATGACATTTGAACAGAAGAAACTCAGAGGAGGGAGGGAAGCAGCCTTGAAAACGTTAGTGGTCCAGGCAGAGGGGACAGTGGGAGCCAAAGTCTCTGAGAGAGGAATGGCTTTGGATGTCCATCAGTGCGGCCAGAGAACGGGTCTCTAGGGGGGCAAGGAGGGAGGAGATGGGGTCCCCAAGCCATGAGAATACACAGGAAGGGCAAATGCTGCGTTATCACAGGTATCTCCACTATTCCGTGTCCCAGTGAGGAGAGGGGAGCTGGCTGATGGGTCAGCATGAGGCTCTGGAGCTGACTGAGGCCAACAGACATGTGATGAGCTGCTCAAAATCACCAGTAATCATTATGAATTGCATGGGGCGTCCCACACACTGAAATTCTAGCCCCCCAACGTGATATTAGGAGGTGGGTCCTGTGGGAGGTAATCAGGTGAGGAGGGCAGAGCCCTTTTGAAAGGGCTTGGCACCCTTATAAAAGGGACCTCAGGGAACTTGCTTGTGCCTCTGTCATTCGAGGACACAAGGAGAAAACAGCCATCTGCAACCCAGAAGGAGACCCTCCCCAGAACCACGCTATGCTGGCACCCTGAGCTCAGACTTCCAGCCTCCAGAACACACAGTGAGGTGTTCCTGTTGCTGCTGAAAATGGTAGGCATCTCGACTTCCTAAAAAGCAAAAACAAGGTCAGGCAACCTGCAGCATAGTGGGGTTCATAGGTTACCAAGAGCTAAGAGGTGGAGAACAAGCCTGTAATGGGCTGAGAGATTTGCCCAAGCCGGGAGGTCAGAGGCTGCTGGAGCTTGAAAAATGAACAAGAGATAAGTGCATTCCCGGCAGGGGGACGGTGCCACCGTGTTTCCCCGAAAATAAGACATCCCCTGAAAATAAGACCTAGCGCAACTTTGGGAGAAAAAATTAATATGACACTGTCCTATTTTCGGGGAGACAGTGTAGTAGTCTATAGTATTTCCTTACAGCACCCTAAACAGACTAAGACAGAAATGTTTAAAATTTGCAAATTAGAATATAACTTCTACCAATGATCTGGCAAGAGTTAGAAAGCTGAACAACGTCAAGTGTTGGCAGAGAAACAGGCAGTGGAGCCCTCATGCCCACGGGTGTGACGGTGGATGGGTGCAGCTCTTCTCAAAACCACACCTGAAATTACGTAGGCAAATCAGATACCTGAGATGTCTGATGACCTAGCAGTGCTGTTCTTAGGACTCATATAGTCCATGAAATCCTATTTTGAAAAAAAGACCTCGGAATTTAAAAATAGGACTTCGTAAGAACTGCTCACCAACCAGGGCCTGGGGGACACCACGTCCCGGGTCCATGTCACAGCAGCACTGTGTGTGCTCTTTCCACCAGGAGCACAGGCTGCAGTCCCTCCGGGAGCCGCCAGCGCCGAGCTCACACACACTGGGCGGCTGGGCCTCTCACCCGCCCACAGCTGATGCCACCCCTCCTTCCCTGTGTCCCTCAGAAGTCAGCTCACCTCCCCACCATGTACAGGGCCCGGGCAAGGGGGTACCAGTGGAGGCCTAATACCACATCTAAATATTTAAAACTTATACATCAAACAGTTAAATATGCTCTATCTTTCCATCTTGACAAGCATACCTTCTTGACAACCTGGAAGGCAGCTCAGAGCCTAGCATTCCTGGATTCCCTGGAGCATACAGGAGCCAGCTCCCAGCTGGAGCCTGTCCGCTGCCGTTCCCACCAGCCCACACTGGGAGGAGACCTGCGTGCACGTGTGAGGGCACCCAACCTGCGTGCCAAGCTCCAAACATACTCTCAACACTCATTTTTTTTGTTTTGTTTTAGAAAGACCTAAAGAAGAGACCTGCACAGACTCTCTAGGTCACATGTGTCAAACACAAGGCCCACGGGCCAAATCCGTCCCACCAGGCCTTGCAATGTGGCCCGCACCGCGCTGTCATCACTGCACTCCGCTGCGTTTCCATCACAATGACAGTTTATGACTGTTCAGTAAACCATTCGGCCCGCGATTTAGGCTGGATTTTAGATTTTGGCCCCTTCTCTGATTGAGTTCAACACCCCTACTCTAGGTGAACATGACACATTCCAAGGTCCAGAGTACCAAGGTGAGCATGTCTCCTTGACCCTGTGACTCTGTCCCAGGAGGTGTGACAGCCACGTGGGGCCCTCTCAGGCGAGGGGACTGGGCATAGGCGCCCCTGCCTGGGCAGAGAGGTGGGACTTTGGGAAGCTGGGTGAAGCCAGGCTGCGGCGGGGCCCTGGAGGCCATATTATGGAAAGGAGGCAGACTTGATTCCTAAGCAGTAGGAACCTTGACGGCTTTAAAGCAGAGCTTTATGGTAATAAAACTAGACATGATGCAAGTAGGACCATTTTGAGACCAAGGTCAAACTGCCCCAAATACTTAGAGATGTTACTTACTAGCTATGGAGCCTTGGGTGATCCCACTTAATCTCTCTGGGCCTCAGTTTCCCATCTGTGAACCGGTGGGTGTACAAGATTGACAATCTCAATAGCCCCTTCTGTCACACATCAGTTTTCCTTGTCTGTAAAGTAAGTGGGTCGGAACAGACCAGGGATTTTCACCGGCTTCAATGGGGAGTCTTGCCTTCCATCCCCTGCACCAGACCAGTGAAATCAGCGTCTCCTGTTTTAAATTTCCTCCAGCTGATCCTAACTGCAGCCAGGGTAGAGACTCCCTGATGATGCCCTGTAGGCTTCCTCTCCCACCGCCACCTGAATTTTCCCCTTGGTGAGAAGAGCGCTTCGGGCAATATAGTCAGTCTCCCGGCTTCTCTTATTCCCGGCTTCTCTTATTTCTGGGGCTGCAGACCCTCCTGAGACAAGCAGGGCTTTGTCAGAGGAGGACAGGGCTCCGAGGGTCATGGGGCACCTGCCTCTGTGTGGTGCGGCCGGCGGGAGCTGGGGTTTGAAGCCTGGGCAGACAGGTGCTGCTCCCAAGAACCAGGCCCCCCGAGGGGCGGCCAAGGTTGGGAGTTGGCACAGAGAGGCCACTTCTCAAGAGGCGTGAATATGCTGACGTTTCCGGCATCTCCTCGCCCCGCGAGGCACCTGCGGCCCCGGGCTTCTTGGCAGGTGAGGAGGAGCGAGGAGAATGGTGCTTTTCTCGAGCTATTCCCCAGAACAACACCTCTTGACATCTCAGCCTGTGGAAGCCTTGCTGGGGAGGCAGGAAGGGGCGTTTGTGTTCAAGTGCCACTTTCCAGCCCTGCGTCCGGAGCTTAGCATGTTCTGGGCACCGTGAATGAGGCCGGCTGACGCTTTGTATCAAATGTAAAGTGGCCTCTTTTCACACGGCTGGCACTGGAAGCTGATGACCACTCGGGCAGGATCCAGAGCTCTCCGGGAGCTTGGCAGGGCTGAGCACAGGCCCTGAATCGCAGCTCTGTGGGCAGCAGGGACAATGCCGCCTGCACGGAGTTGTCGCCACGGAGCGGGATTCTCAAGGCTGGAGGGGATGAAGATCCGTTAGGGGCCAGCGAGCTGCCTCTGCCACCTGCCACTCCGTCCTGGAGCCAGCTCTCAAGTGCAAAGATGATGGCTTCCTCATTCCTCCGGGACATGGAGATTGGGTACCGAAGTATCAGCATGTCCAGGACAAGCTCGCGGTTTACAGGAACAACAGGAGAGAACACTGAGACAAGGGCTGTCCTTGAAAATCTGACATTCAAACCAAAGGAATAGGGGTCACTTTTTTAGATGTATGAAGCAGAAATTTTATTTCCAAGCTCTTAAAGTGTCCCACATTAAATCATAGGCCTGTCATTAAGATGCTTGCAGCAGAAATAATTCTTTTAGTTTGTATTATTTTCACATTTTTTAAAAACCATTTGCAATGTTCTATAGGTCACATTTTAAACAATTTAAGAGGTATAAAGTATGCCAGAAACCGGTTTGGCTCAGTGGACAGAGTGTCGGCCTGCAGACTGAAAGGTCCCGGGTTCGATTCCGGTCAAGGACATGTACCTTGGTTGCGGGCACATCCCCTGTGGGGGGTGTGCAAGAGGCAGCTGATCGATGACTCTCTCTCATTGATGTTTCTAACTCTCTATCCCTCTCTCTTCCTCTCTGTAAAAATAAATAAATAAAATATATATTAAAAAAAAGGGAAAAAAGAGGTATAAAGTAATGAAGTATTTTGAAAAAGTATAACCACAATGCTATAGAGTAGAGGAAATTTAAGAAGATAATGATCAAATCCTTTTTACATACCAGAGGGGGCAGTCTAATACACAACTGAGCATTCATGTTTCCAACCAAGTCTGCTAAGAAACAGCTTCCATGTTTAGTGTTAAAAATAAAACAATGTTCTCATTTATAGAAACAACATTATCTGATTAGTAAAGCCTGTTCCCCAGTTCTGTACTTGCTTGTCTTTTTAAAAAATATATTTTATTGATTTTTTACAGAGAGGAAGGGAGAGGGATAGAGAGTTAGAAACATCAATGAGAGAGAAACATTGATTAGCTGCCTCATGCACACCCCCTTTTGGGGATGTGCCTGTAACCAAGGTACATGCCCTTGACCGGAATTGAACCTGGGACCCTTCAGTCCGCAGGCCGATGCTCTATCCACTGAGCCAAACCGGTTAGGGTCTTGTTTGTCTTTTTATTGATTTTAGAGAAGAAGGGAGAGAAACATTGATTTGTTGTTTCACTCCTTTATGCATTCATTGACTCATATGTGGCCAGAGAGTGAACTCACAGCTTTTGTGCATTAGGATGATGCTCTAACCATCTGAGTACTCAGCCAGGGCTGTACTTGCTTGTCTTCATTTAGAAATTCATGAGAAAAGAACAAATTTTGTTATAGTATGAAAATCTTAGGAACAACAAATGACGAATGTTCACTTTTTTAAATCCTCACCCAAGGATATGTTTATTGATTTTAGAGAAAGGGAGAGGACGAGAGAGAGAGAGAGAGAGAGAGAGAGAGAGAGAGAGAGAGAGAGAGAGAGAGGGAGGGAGAGAGAAAGGGGTGGGGGAGAGAAATATTGGTTGTTGGCTTGTCACCTGGCCAGGAGCACCAATATTCACTTTTAAAAAAATGTTTTTCTTCCTAAAATGTAAACATCCAGTAAATAAAATATTCATGATATTCCAGGTATAGAAACACCAATAATCACATATGAAAGAGATGTGTTTTTACTATATGTGGTGATAAGGTTGTTGTTTGTCTTAAGCATTTCACCAAAACCATAAAAACATCCAGGTCATTTACTATTTAAAAGTTTATCCCTTTACCAAGTTTTCTCATTTGAATTGACTCATCAATTTCTGTAGAATTTTGGCTCTAGGACCAGGCCACAGAAAAGTCTAAAATACCTAAAGGTCACCTGGCTTCAGAAGTGTTTTCTTGCGCCGTGGAGATAGTCATTCGTCACTGTGCTTGGAAGTGGTCCTCAGCGAACTTCCCCACAGTCTTCAGGGTAAAGCTTAAGACCTGGGCTCTGGGAAGGGGCTGGAATTTGGACCAGCAGGGCACCCTTACAGGCATTCTGCATGCCACACTGTTGCAGTTCTGCAGCTGCCTGAGATCTGATCCTCTCCAAACCACCTCCAGTTTGTTGGCTATTTGGATATTTTCTTTTGTGAAGGGCTTATGAAAATCCCCCGCCTATTTTTATAAGAAATATGTATCTTAATTTTTCTAATTTTATAAAGATATATGTTCCTGTGACACTTTGCTAAATAGGTCTCTCATAGGACCTTAAAGGGCCCCAGAAGCTTAATCTTCGTTGAATTCAAGGTAAGCTCACCTCTGTCAGGTATCAACTACACCTCCACCTCCTCCAGGAAGCCCTCTCTGAATGCTCTTAATGAACCCATTGTCACCTCTCATTTCACTGAACGCATGGCATTGTATTTGTGGGTTCACTTCTCTGTGTCCTCTTGCCAGTTCCCTGAAGTCAAGGGCCTTTGCCTTCCCAAAGCCTAACACTGTACTGTGGCCTGGGAATTCATTGAAAATTCATTTATAGGATGAACAAAGCCCTGGCCTAATTACAAGCTACTATTACTATTACAAACATTAATCAGAACTGATTTTTATTTTGCCTTCAAGGACCTTTCAGGGGACACGCACGAGGTACACATAAAAATGTACTTTAAAATAGCTTATTAGAAACTATTATGTATCCAACCTGAGTTGCTTTTTCAAAAAACGATTTTATTTTGAGGCAATTATAATTTCCCATGTAGTTGTTAGAAATAAAACGTCTTACATAATTATAATCCAATATCACAATCAGGAAACCTATACTGATACAATTCACTGAACTTCTACAGATCTCACTCGAATGTTTCAGTCCCAGGCAATTTCATCAGTGTCTGGGCGGAGCCCCGAGAGGGGATGCCTGCTCACGCCCGCGCCTCACAGGCCCCGCCCTCTCACTCCGTCCCCGCCCTCTCACTCCGGCCCCGCCCCTCCAGTTCTCAGCCACCCGGAAGCTCCTCACTAGGCCACGCCCACCAGCAGTGGCGGATTTTTGGAAAGCGGAGACCCGGTCGTAAGGAAGCCTATGAGCCCCGTCGTCCGAGGGCGGTATCCTGTCCTCCTGCCCCTGCTGTCCTTCGGGTCCTTTCGCAAGGGAGCCGGCCGTGGGGCTGGCTGTCGCCTCTCACTGGCCGGGATGGGAACTCCGCTCTGCAGGCCTGAACTCGGGGAGCCGCCTGGGGTCCGAGGGTTCGTTCGTGGGACCTCCCGCTCTTCCCAGACTACACGCACCCAGCCGGGGCTTTCCGCGGCCCCCAGGTGGCCGAGGGGGCCTGGCCCGGGGCGCGGGTGGCGGGAGAGTCCGCCCGGGGCAGCGTGGCCGAGCCGCCCGGCTTTAGCTTGGGCACGGGCTCCGCGGAGGGATCCTGCCGAGGGTGCCCACGGCTCAACCCGGGCTGGCTGAGGGGGCGGGGCCTGCGGCCAGTGGGCGGGGCTTGCGATGGGCGGGTGAGGCTCACGTGGAGTGGGCGGGGCCTGGGGCAGGGCGTGTGAGCCCCAGGGAAATGTTGAGCCAAACTCTGATACAGTTTCTGCTCCCTGGTCCTGAGAATTCCGTGGTGAGCAAAATGCTGACAGCCAGGGCGGGAGACGGACCGTAAACACATACTCCCAGTATATAATCATGTAGTTGTAAGTTGTGAGAGTGTCGTGAAAGGAAAATACAGGGGACTCTGCGGGCCTCCCGGGGAGACATCCCTCCGGAAGCTTCCTAGTCAGAAACAGACCGAGTCCTGGCTCCACCACTTGCGAGCTGGGTGCCCTGAGCGAGATGGGTGGTCAAGCTGGGCCACGAACTCTTGGGTCAAAAATAGGCTTAACCCAGCCTTGTGCAAACTGGCCCTGCAGGGCTTCTAAAGGGCAGCCCGGAAAGGCGGGGCCCTGGGCAGCTTCTTGGAATTAAGGACTTATGTATTCACACACCTCCTTCTCTGCCCCCTCCGGTGTGGCCTGAGCCTTTGTGTTGCCCCAAATTCATGTTGAAATTCTAATGCCCACCATGATTGTATCCTGAGGTAGGGCATTTGGGAGGTGAGTGGGCCATGAGGGCAGCACCCGCCCAGCCTGTCGTCTTTTGTTTCAGCAGCCTGAGCTGACTGAGACACCCTCCTTGCAGGAACTTCTCCGACCTTGTCCAGAACCTAAATTGGATGAAATCCTGGGTTGGTGATCCCACAGCGCCCTGTTCTTCATTACAAAGTACACATTGTGCCGCCTTTCTTAGCGGCTCTGGGCTTCGTGAATCATGGATTGTGTTTCAATCATCTCTCTTTTATTTTTTCCTATTTATTGAATTTATTGGGGTAACACTGGTTAGCAAACGTATACAGGTGTACAAATCCACAACACATTGTCTGTACATTGTACTGTGTGTGCGCCACCCCAACCAAGTCCAGTCTCCATCCATCACCATTTATCACCCCGATACTCTGCTCCACTCCCCTAAATCCTCTCCGCTTGGCAATCACCACGTTGTTGTCCATGTCTATGATTTTTCCTCCTCGTTTTTCTGCTCAATCCCTTCACCCCAGTCCTCTCCACCTCCCCAGCTGTCGGCCTGAGTGGAGGTTTCTGTTCCTTGCAAACTCATGGCTAAAACTTGCTTTAAAGTTGGTGCCCACTGCCCGGCCGATGTGGCTCAGTGGTTGAGTGTCAACCTAAGCGCCAGGACGTCCTGGTTGGATTCCAGGTCAGGGCACATGCCCAGGTTGCAGGCTCGATCGCCAGTGTGGGGCATGCAGGAGGCAGACGATCCATGACCCTCTCTCATCATTGATGTTTCTATTTCTCTCCCTCTCCCTTCCTCTCTGAAATATGTATAATTTTTAAAAAGCTGCTGCCCAGGGAGTGCGGGCACAGAAAACCCAGCTCTCCCTGCGGAGGCTCCGTGGTCTCCGAGAAGGAGAGCGGTCTGTCCGCTCACCCGGCCAGTGGCCTCGGAGCCGCGTTGGTGGCTTGTAAGGAGGAGCCGGCCGCTCCTGGAGGTGAATCCCGCCTCCTCGTTCACCTCCAGAACCTCTGGTTTCACCCGTGCAATGTGGGGGCCCAGCACCCAGCTTGCCCCCCAGGGTGTTGGTGAGATTCAAATGAGATGAGGGAAGGAGAGCGGAGGGGTGCAGTGTGGCCGCCGTGAGAGCTGGTCAGGGCCGGGCCGGGCTCCATCAGGGCCCCGGGCGGCACCACGTGTTCTCTCTGCCTTAAAGGGCACCGCCTCACCCTGAGGGGTCAGCGGAGGCCTTTCTGTCTTTTCCCCAAACGGGGCTGTGGCCCCAGGCGGCAGTGTGTCTGGGTTTCCGGGGTGTTCTCTCCCCAGACCGCCCACCCCCCACCTGCTGGGCTCCCTCCGCGGGGCTTCGGCTCCGCCGGGCCTGGCCTGAGGGCACGTTGGCCGGGCTGTGGCTTTGTGGTGGCTCGGGCCGCACACCGCTCTCCCAGGGCCGCTTTGGCTCTTCCTCTCGGGAGCTGCCTAGCTGCAGAGAAAGAAAGGCCTTTGGAACCCGCCTCTTTTCAGCCCTTATTGAATTCCACCTCCGTTCCTCCCCCTTTCCAAATAGGAACATCATTTATCTTGGACTGGGCGTTGCGGGGGTCTTTCAGAGCTTTCTCTCTCCCAGCTGCGTGTGTTGACAGGCAGGCAGTCTGCTGCTTGCCTCCCCGCCGCCAGGCCGTAAAGTGTCCGCAGCTGTGCCCTCCGTGCCCTCCCCTTTCTGTGCCGCACGGGACGAGCTGAAACGCCGCACAGCCATTAGCGCCGACAAAAAGGGACAGTTTTAAAACGTGTCTTCCTTTCACGGGAGAAGCTGACGGCACCAAAGAAAGCGCGTCATTTTATTGTGAGTGCTTTTTAAATATGGGTCACTTGGCCATCATCAGCCCCAAAGGACCGAGAAGTTCAAAGCTGCAGTCACACAGATATCCGCCCCCCCCCCCCCCCCCCCGTCTGTTAAATTATAATAATTGACACCCAGGAAAACAGGGAGGGGCATCTCCTACCCTGCTCCCCCCCCTCCAGGCCCCCTCCCTCCTCTCCAGAGGGCCAGGCAGGATGGTGGCCTGGGGGCCGGCAGGTCTTCCTTCTGCTTCTGCCTCAGAAGCACTGAGACGGGAGTCTGGGGGATGTTCTCAGGCCGGTGGAGAGGAAACGGGCCCTGGCTGCCTGCGGCGAGGGCTGCCCGCAGGCTCCCTGTGTGCCCAGGGCTGGGCTGACCAGCTGGGGGGGGGGGGGTGCCGAGGGCGGCAGGGGTGAGTGCAGTGGGGAGTGGTGCCCTCTCTGCCATCCTAAAGGTGGGAGGTAGACGTGCTGATGGTGAGGGTGCTGAGGAGAGCAGAGAATGAAACACGTGTTCAGGGTGAAGTTGGCCCAAAGATACAGCGCCCCCTCCTGCCCGCCTCCTCTGGTCATCAGAACCTGGCTGTGCTCTGGGAGGGAGCAGGGGAGGACTGAGCTCTCGCGTCCTGGTTCTGCCAAGTTCTAGCTTGGAAACACCCCCTTGGAGGGCCGGGGCCTGCCTGTGACCTGAGGGGGATGCTGGGAAAATCCCCACCGCGGCGCTGCTGGGAGCTGCAGATGGGCAGCCCCCCATGGCCCGTGGAAGTGTCTGAGGAATCGGAAGCAGGAAGTGGAGCCAGGACAGGGTATCCGGGCCACACGGGTGGCCAGACCGTTTGCGGAGATATTAAAACGGAAATGGTATGAAGGGGTGCTCCGAAAGGCCCCGGAGACAAGAGGCAAAAAGCAGAGGCATCGGGGTCAGGCTGCTCCCTCTGAGGGCGGGGGGCAGGGCGGAGGACCTGCCCTCTGTGCCGGAGCCCAGCTGGGCTGCCAACACGGTGGCCTAACCCTTAGGCCTCCTTTGCCCACTTGCCAACCAGGAAGAACAACAGTGGCTGTGAGGACTGGAGTGAAGCCCTTAGTGTCACAGTTATTACATTTAATTAGTCTGCGGACTCCGAGGACTTGGAGGTGAGAAGGGAGGCTGGTTGACAGGGGCTTTCCTTCCCTCCCCCTTCCTTCCGCCTTCCTGCCTGCCTGCTCGCCAGGCACCTGGGAGAGAGCAAGGGCTCAGCACAGGCTTCTTCAGAATCGGCTGTAACTCAGCTCGGTGGACAGTGTGGGGACGCAGGGGTGGCTTTGGGACGTTCCTGGTCTGCCAGTCCCAGTTCTGCCTGGGTTACCTCATCTTCCTGAGTCTGTGCTCCCGGCAGGGAACAGGTGTCAGAATCCTCACGTTTCCATGTGAGTGCCAACTGAGACAGCCAGCGTGGAACTCACACCCCGCTCCTGTGCTGAGCTGTGTGTGGTCCCGGAGACCCACAGTGGGCAGTGGCATAGGCACAGCGAGGCTGAGGAGAAGGGAGCCAGCCTTCTGAGCAAACATACAGGAGGGCCTCTGGGACCCATGCGGAAAGTGGTCCAGGGGAGAGGGGTAAGACAGGCACTTGCCACTCTGTCCTGAGTTTCCCCTTCAGGCGATTCCTGCTGTTACCACTTTGCTTGATGAGGATGGAAAAAAGCTGTGAAATTGCTCTTTCTAATAAACCAGAGGCCCGATGCATGAAATTCCTGCCAGTGTAATTAGCATATTTCGCTCTGATTAGAATAGATGTGCATATTCCGCCCTCGTCCCATTTTTTGCACAGGGTTTGCTCCCCAAACCCTTGGGATTTCCTGAGTGGCCCAAGTGCTGGAGGTCTTTTGTTTTGTTCCTGAGGTGACTTTGGAAAGCACTCAGGGAAGGGGGCTGGCTGCTGGGAGACCACCAGGTGATCAGAGGGTGGGAACTTCGAGTCCCACCCCTGACCGCCAGGGTGGAGGGCCAGGTTGAATCAATCGCCAGCTCTGCTTGTGCTGTGAAGTGGATGCAGAACCCCAAAGGACAGTTCAGAGAGCTTCCGGCGGGGAGCACTTCCTGTGGAGGCGCTGGGGTCGGCGCCTGAGCTCTGGCCAGCCCACACCCTGCCCTGTGCCTGCACCTGGCTGTTCCTGACTGTGCCCTTTCCTAACAAGTGAGTAAATGCAGTGTTTTCTTAGTTCTGCTTTCCACCTCCTGCCACTGGTCCAGTCCGCCTGCTTCCCCCAGGGCAGTGGTTGGCAAACTCATTAGCCAACAGAGCCAAATATCAACAGTACAACGGTTGAAATTGCTTTTGAGAGCCAAATTTTTTAAACTTCTTCTAACGCCACTTCAAAACAGACTCGCCCAGGCCGTGGTATTTTGTGGAAGAGCCACACTCAAGGGGCCAAAGAGCCACACGTGGCTCGGGAGCCGCAGTCTGCCAACCACGGCCCCAGCTGTACTAACGCAGCAGCCTCCTACCTGGGCTCCTCTGTCTCTTCCGTTCGCTCTCCGCGCTGCGGCCAGAGGGGTCTTTCTGGTCGTGTCCTTGCCTGGCCTGACGTGCTGTCACTGCGTCATCATAAGACACAGGAGCCCTTGTTTCAGTCACGCTCAACCGCTTGGGTTCTGTAAACACGTCAGGACCCTGTGCCCTGTCCCAGCTTGGAGGGGGTGGGGGTGAGGAGGAGCTTGGTTGGTTGCGGTGTTGTCCATGCATCAAAAAGGCTGCAGGTTTGATTCGAAGTCAGGGCACATATTAGCGGCAATGATCAACGTTTCTCTCCTACATTGAAGTTTCTCAAATCAATAAAAACAAACAACCTTAAACCCTATAGTCTCAGGTGAAGATTAAAAAAAATAAAGAAAGAACCCTGGCCCTCAGCTTTTGTTTGAGCCAGCTCTGGCAGCGGGCTCTCTCCCACGTGGCAAGCCCATACTCAGCGCAGGTGTCACTTATGAAACCTTGTTTTTTTTGTGTGTGTTTTTTTTTTTTGTTTGTTTGTTTTTTACATAGAGGAAGGGAGTTGGATAGAGAGCTAGAAACATAGGCCAGCTGCCTCCTGCACACCCCCTACCGGGGATGTGCCTGCAACCAATGTACATGCCCTTGACCGGAATCGAACCTGGGACCTTTCAGTCCGCAGACCGACGCTCTATCCACTGAGCCAAACCGGTTTTGGCGAAACCTTGTTCTTGAAGCCCCCGCCCTGGCGTCCGCTGCAGGTTGTGCTGTGAAAGGGTTCGGTATGGACTCCCCCCATGGGCACTCTGGGGACGGGGACTTCCAGTCATGTTTGTGTCTCCAAACATCTCGAGCAGTGCCTGGTGCATAGAGTTCCTGGGGTTCAGTGTGCTTATGCGTGTGGGCCTCTCTGAGGTGGGATTCTCGGTATTGCTGAGTGATGGAAATGGGGGATAGGGGTGGGACATGGGTTGTAATTATTTCCCCAATCCTGTTTTTCCCATTTCCATCTTGTCTGAACACTTTTCTCCCGAGTAAATGAAGACTTCATTACACCTTTCTCTGATTGCAACACATAACATAGTATTTTAAACAGGTTTGAGTTCAAATTTTGCTACTTACCGGCTATGTGCCTTGCACATAATACTTAACCTTGTTATGCCTTTGTTTTCTCATCTGAAAAGTGTGAGTCATTACAAAGATAAAATTAGAAAGTGCACGGAGAGTGCTCAGTACTGTGCCTGACCCGGGACTCAGTGGCACAGCCGTGCAGAAGAGGCAGCCGGCCCTGCGGCCTGGATGCAGCTGGAGCCTTGGCCCAGGGTCTGCGCTGAGCTGTAGCGAAAAGGGAACACCCATCCGACTGCAGGAGCCGGAGGAGAGTCTGCTTCTCCCTCCGGGGCAGCCTTCCCCACCAGGTTCCTCTGAAGCAGAGCGCAGCGGGCTGGGCCACTCTTTCCCTCCCTGGTGCTCCGTGACCAACACCATTCTGGAGCTCAGGGAAGGGACCCACTGCCTACAGTGCAGGGCCTGGGACTCTGAGGCTGAGCCCCCTCCCTCTGAGAAGGCTGCTCTGCTGCTGCTTGAAAACTCTGTGCCGGCTCAGCTTAGTACATCCAAGCCACACCCCCTAAGTCCTCCCCGGAGGCCTCTCCCTTTCCCTGAATCTTAAATCCTCTCCCTCCTGCGCCCCATGTCTGCTCCTAGAGCAGCACTCACGGGTCCCACCTCGGATGGTGCTCGCCACGTACCCGCCTGTTCTGATCTGTGTCCCTTTGCTGTTCTTGGAAGGGTAGCCTGCCTCTCGCCATCCTCATGCACCCCCTCCACTTGGGAATTACAGTGAAGCAAGTTACTGCCCACGACCACCGAGCACCAACATGACGGACACCTCGTCTGCTTTTTCACGTGCAGACTTTGTAAAGACACCTGCACCTCCCGCTGTGGTATTTCTAAGTGCCTCTCCTTGACCAAAACCCCCTAACTGTCGTGATCTGGGCTCCCGAGGCTCCTGCAGGCCAGGGCCCTATTGCAAAGCCGCCCGCTCTTCCTGGTGCTACTGCTATTCCCGTCTCCGGCCCCAGGGAGAGAGCAGGACCTCTCTTTTCTGGGGGAGGGGTTATGTCGATGTCTTCGGTCAGTAAGGAAAAATAACACGGGTAGGCAATTAGCAGTTCTTACCACAGTTCATATAACGGAATATCATATAGCCATTCATTTTTGAAGAATATTTATTGACATGGGAAAATGCTCACAATGTTAAAGAAGCAGGATACAAATCTGTAAATACAGCATGATCCCAATCTTGTAGTAAAATAAATTATATATGCATAGAAAAAACACAGGACAGAAATACACTAAAACATTAACAGTGATTTATCTCAGGGTGGTGGGACTCGGGGTGAATTTTTTTTTTAAATTATTTCCGGCATTTTTCAAACTTTGCACAATGAACATATATTACTTTTTACAACGGGGGCAGGGAGGAAGTCGATACAGGTGACAACCAGTGCTGGGAGGTGGCAAGACTGACTGGAACTCGGGAGATACTTGGTACTTGTACTTGTCAGCCAGCATCATTACTTATTAAGGGATAACGTCTGTCCTGCCCACCCCCCGGGACCCCTGGGCACGTAAAAGGGTCTCAAGTGTCTGTTGATTGTTATTCCAAAGCAGTAGCTCAAGTGCCTTATTTTAGGACACATTCCTCCATGTGGTGTCAAAGGTCAGGAGGGATGCGGCCGGGGGCCGTGTGTTGTGTGTTCTGCCACCCCCACCGCAGGCCAGCGTGCAGGCAGGGGTCTGAAAGCCTGCAGCCCTACTCCGGCCTCAGGACTCCAGGTCCTTGCTGGCGAAGCATCGAGCCAGCTGCCCCCTCACTTCAATCACCTCTTCACATAGAAAGTTCTTGACTCTGGTTCTGCTGAAATAGTTATTGCTTAAAATGGCCTGAGAATTACCCCTCTCCCAGCATTCCAGAGTCATAGGAGGCACAACGTGGACCCAGGTGGGCAGTGTGTTACAGGGGAAGGAGCAGGGTTAGGGGTCGGGCCCGGGGAGCTGGGTGACAGGCTCTTTGGAGATGATCTCTAGTATGAGATGGATGTGATGAGGTTACATGACGCAACATAGAAAACCCTTGTGGTGAGCACACAACAGGTGTCGGTTCTCTGTCCACGTGCAGGATGTGGTCACTGTCAACCTCGCCCCCCGCAAGTTCTTTCCTCACAACTAAGACTCAGTGCCCAGTGCAGGGGGCTGAGAGGCAGGACTCGGTGCCCAGTGCGGGGGGCTGAGAGGCAGGACTCAGTGCCCAGTGCGGGGGGCTGAGCGGCAGCGCAGCTCAGGTGAGGCTGCTCAGACCCACCGCACAAGGTCTTTGTTAGGGAGACCCACACGCATGCCACAGCGATCAGGTTGTGGAAATTATAAAAATATTTCAAAATGCATTTGTACATGAAATAACAAAAATACTTAAATTCTTCTAAGCTTTTTTCACTTAATCTAAAAGTATGAATTGCCACATTTCATTTAACTGTTGTTAAAACTAGTCACCAAGATCATCTACACCCGACTGCTTTGGATGACAATCCTAAAATGCAATGTATTCCCCCTAGATTTTTTATCGAGTGTTCTGGATTTTTTTTTTTTTTTTTTTAAAGAAACGGGCTCATTCTTGAGAATCAGTCTATGGGCCAGATTGTGATACGTGTCATTCGGGAAACAGACTCTCCCAGATTTGTGAAACCTTGAGGAGCTTTCTCACTCTACCCGCTTCCTGCCCGGCTGCCGGCCTTCCCTGCCTTCCGTCTAGCACTCCTGTGCAACTTCTCTGTGGCCTAAAAGCCAGATAACTAAACGTTTTAGAAATGTATGCACATTTTAGTAGAGATTCTTGAGGCTCTCTCTGATGAGCAAACTGCAGGAAGTTTTTGACCTCTCTCTTGGTGGCTCATAGGCATTGAAAAACTCAATTCCTGTTTTGTTTTGCCAGAGAAGTGGTTTCTGGATCTGACATTTTCACTCACACCCAGGTGCCTGTCCGTAAGGAGGCTATTTTAAGTGAGATGTACAAGTACTTTAAAAAAGCATGAGCTGGGAAATAGTTTACCCCGTGTATCTGTAAAGAAACACACACAGATGGCTAAATTGAATCAACCCCAATGTTTTATTTAAAGTTTTAAAAGGCAGTGGTTAAGCACATTTTCTATGTGTGTATATATGTATGTATACAAACATACATACATATATAAAAGGAAACCAACCCCTTTTCAACTTTAGCCACTGATTAACCAGGCTCACCGATTCATTTTCTACTTCTTTATATGACCAATTTTTAAAGTAAAAATAGCCTTGATCAGTTTAACAGTAACTATTTGTGTTTCTTTTTTCTTTTTCTTTTTTTTAATAAATAAGGTTACTGATAAACTGATCATATGATAGAAAGGTAGAACACACACACACAGCCCCCACTTAAAACATGTGACGTATGAATGACCTATATGTACAAAAGGGTGCTCTGACCCCCCGCCCCAGCAGAGGCCACAGAGAGTCCCAGGGCTCAGGGGTCCCCATTCCCTCTGCTGGGACACGTGTTCCCGGCACCCCGAGGTAACCTCAGAATGCATGCTCCCCATGCAACGATGCAGATGGGGCTCAGTTCTCTGGGATAGTGTTCAGGTACGTGAGGGAATAAATAGGCATTGGAGCTGCCTCCGAACTTAACCGTCATTTTACAGGGAGAAATGCATTCTGAAGTTCTAGGTAAGTGACATACAAACTTTCAGTGCAGTCAGTTTGCAAGTCCGGGGCTGTGTGTGTGTGCGCGCGCGTTTCTATATTTTATACAAAACTGAAATGAAGAATGGAGCTAGGTTTATGGAGCAGCTGCTTGGCTTCCATGTAGTCAGTCCTGATCTAACAAGCCACTTGCCTCAGCCCTTACTTAGCAGTTCTTTCGGATTCCCGCGCCTCTGTCTGCCGGAGAGATCCAGGAGGGCAGCTCACACGATGAGAGGAAGGATGCAGCTAAATCTTCTGCTAAGAATCTTGGCAAATGACCTGCCAGATTCCGCCAGGGCTGGGTGACAGCGAAGTCCTTCGGTTCCGTCCTGACGAAATGGCGTTCTGCTGCTGCCAGCCCCTGCCACTCCATCTAACTGCAGCTCTGCATGAATGCCTCAGGAGCGCAAAAACACAGGATCGCCTCTTACGGATGCTGGATTCTCAAGGAGTAAACCAGTTAATGTGTTTCTAGCCAAAGCAAGGGCATAAATGTTTGAGAGAAAAGATTCCCCTGGAGCTACAGAGAAAAGACGCTGATAAAAGCAAGACTGGATTGAGCAGGTGATGGCTTTAGTCCGTGTCTGAGCTGGTCTCCTCGATGATGGAGTACTGGCTGAGGGCTTCCTCCAAAGGCGTTATTGTCCCATCAGGCTTTAGTCCCATTGGCTTAAGCAGCTCCTCTCTGGAGAAAGAGAAAAGAGAGAAAAAAAAGTATTCACCAGCATCACTCACACTCCCCTCCCTCCCGCCCAGGCCACCGCCTTTTAAAAAGGAAAGTCTTTAAAAAACAAAGTATTTTTCCTCCAGTTCTCTGTCGTTTGTACCAGGAAAGATGAAAGGGGCACGGAGAGAAAAAGCAGGAGATAAAAGGCTTCATTCACACAGGCCAAACCCACTAAGCCAATTAGAGGTATGAAAAGTCAAGGTCTAAATGGCTCAGGCCAAGGAGCGGGTCCTTCTGTCTTCAGTAATTCACTTTTTTTTTCTTTTGTGGATTTGTTTTGTTTTAGCGAAGCTGAAGCTGTCGCAGAGGGTCAGGCACCCGGTTACAGGGCTGATTTGACGTGTGGACTTCGCCACGGAATAAGGCGTCAGGTCTGATTTTGCCTCTCCGATCTCTAGTGATACATGGGTACTCGATTCATTTAGAATCAGTTGGCCTTCCCTAACTTTCTCCCTCCCTTTTCTTTCCTCCTCTTTCTCCTTTTGTGAAACACCACTGCTTTTGTTTGTAGCAGTTTAATTACGGTTCTGACAGCCATTTTAATCTCCTCAAAGCTCCCCAACTGCCCCTTTCCAGCTAATCCAATTACATCTACTCCACAAGGTACAGCCTCATCTAGAGATGATTAATTATTGATTAAGCCAATCAAAAAGCATTAGGAAAGATTTATTTAATCTTTCCAGGGGTTCCTATTTTATTACATGGAGATCACGGCAAATGGACCTGTTGCGTTCTGACTGGCCGGAGGTCAGCAGTGCTGTAGGGGAGGCCAGAATGGGCACATGAGCTGCTGAAACCTGCTTGTTATGGAAGCTGGTATCGCCCCCTGAAAACTTATCTGCAACCAAGAACCCACGTGGCAGCGGCGGTAATGCTGGTGGGACTTGGAGTGAAGGCAAATAATAAACCTCCCTGGCCGCCTCCTCGCTGTCGTCCCCACTGGGGAGCGCCCAGCCACACGCCAGGGACGTGCTAAGCCCAGTGAGACCTCCTGGGCGTGAGAGCAGCTCAGTGGCTACTGGTAAGCCAACAGCAGCCTGGTCAGTTTGAAGAATCAGTAATGTGGACAGCTGACAGGTTAAGCTGAGGCGCCTGAATATTTATTATAAAACAGGAAACATGTTTTCCTGATCCAAGCAATGGGGTCAGAATCACAGAACCTGACACTGAAGGGGCCTTAGAGATCATTTAGTCCAACCCCTCCTTTCAGAAGAGACGGAGTGACTTACCCAAGGCCCCACATCTAGTGGCCACGTTAGACCTGGGACATAGGGGCCCCGATCCGGCCGTGCGCGCTGCGGCACACACAACGGGGCGACCTGCTCTGCCTGCCCTGGGAGCACCCTCCTCCGGCTGCTCAGTGTCTGCTCACCACTGTGTGCCAGGAACTACGTCACATGCGGGAGACAGGGAGACAGCTCAGCTGCCCCCTCGAGCAGGTGAAACATATACATGAAAAGTGACTCGTACGTAACGGGGTAAGCGCTGTAAGAGAACCACGGACCAAGGACTGTGGCAGCTCCTGAGGAGCACTGCCTACACTGCCCACACTGCCAGGGGAGCGGGGACGGCACGCCAGGGCGGCGTGTGCCGGCAGCAGGGACAGGAGGCGTGCAAAGGGCTCAGTATGGTCCCATTTACTTGTGTGACTTTGCAGAGCTTTGCTGTCTCTGAAGCTGTGGAAGGCTGTGTTTGGGGAGTGGCGAGGGTCTGAATGAGTGTAAGGAGGCAAGGCTGCGAGGGGAGCTTGGGACCTAGTCCTCAGGTGCCCTAAATGCCCAGGCAGGCCGCCTCGGGGGAGCTGTCTCTGGTGGCTGTGTGTGTACAGCGGGCACACTGGTAGGGGCACTGGCAGAGACCAGTCATTAGGATGGCCCTACCACCATGTGAGAGAGGACACAGGAAGCTGGACTATGGCTGTGATGTGGGAAGTCAAGGCTACGTCTCTGAGGTAGACCTGGGATCCCCTGGGAGGGCAGGCTGGCTGGTGAACAGAGTCCCCGTGCTTCCCATTCACTGACCACGTGACAGCCCCATCATGCCCACAGCAAGGACACAGCAGAGGGAGCGGGTCTGCTGGGGAGATGCTGGCATCTTCAGGACGTGAAGAGCGTGCGGTCCTTGCACGACAACCGGGTGGAAGTGTTTAGTGGAGAGCTCGAAATGATCTGCTTCCACTAAAACTTCCCTCCAGCACTGAGGCACACTGTGCACATCTTATAAACTAATAACTGATACAGAAGGAAAAGGGGGGCACTGCTGGGAATGAAACATTAAGGTATAAGAAAGCTCAGAGGTCTGAGGAGTTGGTGGACTTGAGGGTATAGTAAGGAGGGAGGGTAGAGGAGTGGGTAGGTGGAAGTAGATGAGATGGGAAAAATTCTACCAAGATAGGAATTGCTGGTGGACAGACATCACCCCTCACGCTTCTGCGTGCCCTTGATGGTGCTGGGCTGGCTACTACCTGTACAGGGAGCAGCTTTCTTGGTCAAACCTGGGAGGAGTATGTTCAGATCAAGGCCCTTAGTTTCATCCTTACTCCTTAACCCAACTTTACAATGGAAATAATTAAGAACAACTCAGTAGTTTTATGGCCAGTAATTCATCTACAGAATAAAAAGCCCATATGTTAATACCCACTGGTGGTCCATTCTTCCCAAGCACTTATTTTCTGGGCCCTCTGTCTCCACCTCCACTACCGTGGGAGCTCCGAGGGTATGAGTATTTTCTTTCCCACATGGCTCCATGTGATGCTTGGAATTTACACTTCTTTGGGAGAAGTGTCCGTGGTCACTGGCCACGTAATCATGTATTCATGCAAATGAATTAAGGCAGCAACGTGATAGAGGAGCAAAAACTATCTGGAGCCAGGAGGTCTGTGTAAAGTCCCAACTCTTCCACTTACCAGTTGAGTGATGATGGGCAAGTCTCTGAGCCTGTTTCCCTGTCTGTGGGATGGGAACAATGATGATGCTAGCTCTAACTACTTCCTAGAGAAGATGTGAGTACCCTGTTTCCCCGAAAATAAGACAGTGTCTTATATTAATTTTTTCTCCCCAAAGTTGCGCTAGGTCTTATTTTCAGGGGATGTCTTATCTTTTATGCGCTAGGTCTTATTTTCGGAGGATGTCTTATTTTCGGGGAAACACGGTAGTAGCATTAACATTAATAGTGGTAGGAGTAGAGTAGTAACTACAGTTCAAATGAAAGACTTCCATGAACGGTAAAGGAGTCCTAAATATTCGTGTTACTGTGGTATAATGAAAGGCACATATAGGCTTAAAGTAAGACAGCCCAAGGTTCTAATCCTGAATCCACTGCTCACTAGCAGTATGACCTTGAACTCTCTGAAATTCCACTTCCTTGCCTGTAGAATTGGGATAGGAATACCCACCTCACTTAATTGTCATGAGGGCAAAAGGTCATTATACACCTAAAGTGCAAGGTGCAATGGCTGGACTGTCATGGAACCCACAATGGCATTTCCTGTCACTTGCTTACGGAAAGTCATTAGGGCAGTCGGGGAATTAAGTGGGAGAAGAATATGCAGAAGCAAATAAAAGACATGGTCCCTGTCCTCAAGAAGCTTTCAGCCAGCTCAGAAGAGAACACACACGCACATTAAACAGTAGTAAGAGAATTACAGAACAGCAGGTCCACAACCTGAGAGATTAACAGGCAGAGCCCTTTCCCTCGCCTGGTGCTTGACTCACGACTCACCCTATTGCAACTCAAATCTGCTCAAAGGACAAAGAGAGAGGGTCCCTTACAGATAGGTATGTGACTGCTTTTCCTTATAGCTCCACGTTGCAAAGCTCCATCTTAACGTTTCTAACAGTCTTCCTCTCTGTCATACAACTAACAGCCCACAAATAGCAAAATGAAGTCTTTTGATCTAGGGACTCACTCCTAAAAGGTCTGATACCTGACCTGGTTATAATAGACTGTTTCATTTTATCAGCTCCGTTGTATCTAGATCAGCCAGATATGAACAGAGAATGGGAGGCATTAATGAATACCACAGACATGTTGCTCCACCAATCATATGTTCACGTGGGAGGGACACAGGAGACAGGGAGGCTGGTCACAGACTCCTTGCAGGCGACAGATGCAGGGCCGGACGGTAATGGCGGTGATGAATATGGATCATGGGGAGGAAGGCATCCCAGAAGCAGAAGAGTTAGTCAAGCAAAGGCACAGAAACAAGAGTTAGTTGTGTGCAGGGATTGGCAAACAGGCTGGGTTGGCTGAGGTAAATTTTTAAAAAAGCTCAAAACAGATACAGGGTATGAAAGAGAATCTCAAAGGAGACTATGAAATCCTAGGCTGACAAGTCTGGATTACAGTACAGAGGTATTTTTGTCTTCTATTTCAAGGGCCTTACATTTAAAACATTCTCCTTACAAAGCTTGAAAGCTGTGGTACAGTATCACTGACATATAAGAAAAATTGCATGCTTTCATTTTCATACCCGTGTCTAGCACAGCGCCGGCAGATCCAGACCCTCAGTAAGCATGTCTGAGCTAACCTTAGCTGCAGCTGCTATCACCTTGCACTGGCACAGAAAGGAAAGGTTCTCTGGGCCTCCCGAGTAAACCACAACCAAGAGGAAAGCTGCATCTCTGGGTAAAGTCACTTTCATCATCAGATCCACAGAGCCAGGAGAGGCATTATGGGTATTCTATAGGAAATTCCTCCCAGGGCTCTCTCTAGTAGACTGTGAGCAATCCTAGGGCAGAGTCCATGTCTTCCCTGGCTGTGGTCTGCATACCTAGCATAGGACGGAGCACACAGCAGGTGCTCAATGCTTACTGAAAGAATACATGGGTCATAGCATCAGTGGAGAATGACAGAGAACCATCTGTCAGGAATCATTCTCATTATTTCAGGTGTAATTAATTAATTTCCCTGATGAGGCAGAAGTCAGGCCCTTTGCACTGTACAGCCTGGAGCTCCCAACCACTAAATGGTGTAGGCTCAGCTTCTACCACATGGAGCACCAGGTCTAGATTCGAATCGCAGATCTCCCACTACCTTGCTGGGTGACCTTGGGCAAGTCATCTCCTCCTCTGGGCTTGAGTCTCCTCATCTATAAAATGAAGGGTTGGACAAGATGATCCTCCAGATTCTATGCTAAGTGTCTAAATATTAGGCTACTAAATAAAATTTTGATCTATTTTAAAAAAACTGCTAAGTTTTTAAGACACTAAAACACAATACTGCTATATAGTCTAAGCCTAAGAGTTAAACACAGCATCCTACCTAGTTGTCACTGACATACACCGACACCAGAAATCCTTTCTGCAAAACTATCAGCGGATGATTAGAATGATTACAAAGTAAGTCAAAGCAGTGGCAACAGTTACAGGGAAAGACCTAAACTCAATCATGGCCCTCAATAAACAGGCTACTTCATGAAGAATCATTGGTCCTAAATGATGAAGGCCCCACCTAAGGGTGTCAGATACATGAACATCGTGGTTAAACAGAATACTGTATATTGAAATGTGCATCAGGATTAAGATAGTCACATAGCAACAACTCCTTCATACTTACCTTCAATGCTATACACAGGCCTTAACACAAGTTAAGACTGCCCTCGTTATCATCAAAAAGTACAGTGATGTCTACTGGATAAAGAGCCCAGTCTAGGCACTGTGACAGAATCATGGCGGGCTTCTCATCTGATCAGGCATCTGGCCAGGGAAGAGATAAGCCTCCAAGAATGTTCAACTGGAACGAAACATCATTTAGAAATTTGATCTTACTAAACGATAAGGAACCATAATCTATAAGGGTTTGGCCAGGCACGAGGACACAGATAAAGCACGTCCACGAAAGGAAACCCTACTTTGCCCCAGCCTAACCCTTGGGATGCTCATGGAAACAAAAAAATGCTTTCTTAAAGAGCGAGGGGTGGGAGATTATGGAACTTACACCATATTTAAAACTGTCTGGTATCTTTCTCTTTCTTCAGATATACTTTAACATATATCCGCTCTATTTCCCTGTAAGAGTGGTCCTCTGGGATGCCTGGGCTTATATAAACTTCTCAGAACATGAGAGAAGATTCCACTTTTTAGGGCTTCTGGGTCCTATGTAACTCTTTCCCCCAGAAACGACAGTGCAATATTGGGGATCAGATGCTAATATACCCAACCGCACATTATAGAAGAGGCCAGATGTGTATAAAACACCTTACTTGACCTGGAAGCAAGAGAATACTCTTGCCCACAGCACATGTTTTTGTGCAATACAAACAAAGCATTCAATTCAAGTGTACTTGTTGAAAAACAGGACATAATTAAGCAGTTGGTAAAATGCATTCTTGTTTCCCACTTGCAGATCTCCCGAGTCCCTTCGAATTTACCTATACGAGTTTCAGCTTCCCGCTTGCCACTTAGCTTGATAACGACTCAAAAATCATTCCCTTGTTTTCAAGGGCTCTTCTTTCTTGTCTGCTCTGGGTACTACAGGGCAGTATTGACACATGGAATTAATGACAGGGTCTGTAATGAAATAACAGTCATGCAAACACCGGTCTGCTCTTTTGATAAAACAGCATGTTAGAGACCTATTCACCTCCCTCTAATTGAGTACTGCATAATAGTTTCTCTCCTTTTATGTAACATATTTTGTTCTATGATTAGAAAGGAAGAAAAGGGGTTCGGGAACCTATGAGGCATAGCTTCCTTCAATCATTCTCTGATTAATTCTCTGTTTTTAATGAGGTGGCTGTTGTTTAGGCAGGTTCTGTTACATACTTGCTTTGTTGACTTATGTACAATGTCTAACAAAACCCAGGATGGGATAATTGGGAACCATTTCTTTGGCCCAGGGATTCCTGCTCTTAATGCAAGGTTGGCTTGGTAAAAAGAACCCTGACATTTTAAATTAGCCATTTCATATTTAATTCCTTTTCACATTTGAGAGATAGGTTGAGAAACTAGTATATAAATAAAACCCTTTAATTAACACAGAGCTTTTCCCAAAATGCCCTGCAAGAATGGAGCCAGTGATGGCCTGGAGAAAGCAGCTCTGTAATCTTTGTGACATTTCCATGTCTGAGTGCATCTTGTTTCAAGATTTCAGCATCACTGCAATAGCCACTAATTCACTGAAATACAATGGATTTCCCAGTAACTTGGAATATTCTTATAAGTGACTTTAACCTTTTTCCCTCACAGAAATAACATTACAGCCTCTGGCCCTGGTTCACATGTTCGGTTCCATACTGTAGAAGTGTCCTTTGGACGCTGATCCTTCATCTCTCCTTCCATTTTTCATCTAACGCCTCCCAGGGCTGCCTGGTTATACTGGTTTTTCACTAAGCCACTAACCCAGGAGGTAGGAGGTGTGTGGAGGCTTTTCCACAGCAAATTCTAGGTTGCATCTTTCAAAAAACGATTCTGAGGCCCTTCAGCCCTCACTCTCATACTTTGGGAATGGGTACAATTGGGAAGGTTAAACATATAGCATAAAAATATCACTCCCAAGACAAATAGATATGGCATATTGTTCATACCACATCCTTCCATTTTGTGAAGGCAATTGGGAGTTGTCTAAACAGTCTCAAAGGGAAGCCTTTTAAAAGTTAAGTTTGTTTAATGTGATCATACTAAGTATAAGAATGTTAGAATACCTAAAATCATTTTCTTTTCAAAACTGAGACCATAAAAAAAAAAAAAGACACCTTATATTACTATGGAATCACAGCAATTTTACAGGTTTCCTCTATATAAAACTTAGTTTTTTTTATTTTGTTTGTTTTTTTTAAAGCATAGGCTACTTATTTAGCTCCTAATCTGCTATTGGAAAAGAGCTCAAATCAATTATGGGATGAAAGAATAGGAATATATGCCATCCAAACCTAAAAGATCTTCTCAGGAAAATATGCTTACTATCTATCTTTATGCTTTGTGCTTGTTTAACATTTAGAATGTTTTATTAAAAATAACCAGACAGACAAATTTTTGAGAGGTGTTGGTAATTTTCAAGATAACATGATCTGGAGTCTGAAGACTAGGAATTGAGTCCGGCTATGTCATTATCCAGATGCCAGGCCCTGGGTCAGTCATATAAACACTGGTCCCACTTACTCTTCAGTAAAACACCTTTCCCTACCTAAGTCACAGGGCTGTTTCAGTGTTCAAAGGAGATATGTATTGAAGCACTTTTTAAAAACTTTAAAGCACTATATAAATATTAGTCTATTATTATTGTTCTCAATTCTGTTAGAAAACAGCATGCAAAGCTTCTAAAAATGTGCTGCCCACCTCACATTAAACAGCATGGATAAAATACAGAGGATGAGGTTAGGGATATGCTAGAAGAATAAAACTCAGTTATTCCCCCTTAAAAAAAGGTATTCTTTATTATGTCTGGGTAATTTCTTTATAGAATTTTTTTATCCTGTTGTCCAAATGAGCAAATTAAATAATAAGAGGTCAGTAGGCCGACTGACACTATTGAATAAAGGAGTAGAAATAGAAGTTATATGCTCTTGCCAAATATAAAGACGTAAAAGTTAAACAAGGAGAGTAACAAAGAGAGCAGAAAGTCAAAAGTCATTTCAGCTAGTGCTTAAACCAAGAGCTCAAAGCAGTCATTGCTACTAGAGTTAAAGGACAGTGACTGCCAACAGGCAGGACAAAGGCAGCATGACATCCTCCTTCGGTATTGTCCAGCAAGGAAGGGCCCTCCATACCCTAGCAACATACAATATCCAGTTTTTTAAATTAATGCTCATCTGCCACTTCAAAGGTACATTAATTTAACTGGGTCCCAGTTCTGTTAACTGGACTTCCAAGCAACCTCAGGGTGTATGTTAATGATGTGAAATGGTGCTGTCTAATGAAACTATAATGTCAGATACAAAATGTAAGCCAAATACGCAATCTTAAATGCTCTGGTAGATACATTGAAAAAGTAAAGAAAGATAGATAAATTACTTTTAGTATATCATAAAATTTCAATGTAAAATCTATATTAAACAAATGAGATATTTTAATTCTTTTTGTACTGAGTCTTTGAAAGTCTGAGTATTTAAAACTTATTGGACATCCCAATTCAGACTAACCACATTACAAGTGCTTAACAGTCATTTATTTCTGGTGGTTACCACATTGGACAGAGGAGAGCTAAAGGATTTTCTGATGTAAACAATTAAATCTTTATACTTTAGTTCCTACAATAGATTTCACAATGCTTTAAAGATTGGACCACATTTCTGAAACATACCTGAAAAGCATTTCCTTGACTAACTCATCAAAAAGTTGGGTGTAATCATAGTTATTACTTTTGTAAACAGAGCAAAGTAACTTATTTACAAGAAAAAATTACATATTTATTATTTTTCAGTCATAAAGCACTTGTCCCAACTTTAGTAAGTTTAAAAATAATCTCTGGATTGAAAGGAACTATTCCACATTTGGTACCTGCACTTAAGAAAGCCATGTCCCAAATATTGCACAATGACTGGCAATAAAAAAAAAAAGAATGAATAAATAAAAATTATTAGATAAGAAATGGGAAAATAATTATTATTTATTTATATACATGTAAACTTTAGAGGATGTTGATAGAATAAGTGAAAAGGCAATGGACCTTGTTAAAAAGTAATGGGGTAAGGGTGGGGTATAAGATTAATCAGTCCTGGTTCCAACTAAGGAACTAGAGGGGATTAGAAAGGTCAAAACAAACTTGAAATATTATTTCCCTTGGTTAGTTTAAGCTTAAGCCAATCAATCCTCTCCCTCCTTTTTGGTGGAGGCTGCATTATTATATACGAGTTGTGTGCTGTAGCTAAGGTGAATGCAATTGTATTAGCTACACTGGACTTGCTTAACTACACACAATCCCCATTCTAATCTCCTGCTTAAATTGCAGGGCTTATTCTTTTTCCAATTCAGAGAAAGAAAGAGGAGGTGTAGAGGCAGGCACGTTTCATCCCCCTTTCCACCTCTGCTCTCACATTAAAATCGTCAAATGAAGCTTTCTATAATAATCTCATGCCTCAAGCCTGAAAGTTTATCTTTGATAAGTATTAAATTTTATTTCTATATAAAATAAATTGTGAAGCCTGATATTTAAATTAGCTAGTCATGGGCCAAAGAACCTTTATAGAATTCTTTTCTAGTCCTGAATTTTATGACATTTGGCCAAGAAATTGAACTGCCAATAGTATGCTGTAAAGTCGTAAACCATATAGGCTATTTTATAGAACAGGAAATGACCTTCGATTTGGGGATCAGCTGTGTTATTTTCTCTCACACTGGGGAAACCACAGGGTACAAGGCACTGTACTAGCTAGACATGATGGGATTATAGGGCTCAGATTATTCTCAAACTCTTAAGACCCCCAGGTCCGCTGCCACCCCCTTATCTACATCTGTTCCAAATACAGTCCTTTTACTTAAAAACAGACCAAGCACTTGGAATACTTCTGAGCCAGGTGGTGTTCAATGGGAAGAAAAGGTGTGAGCACTGGTCTCTCCAGTGCCCTTGGAGATCCAGGTAAGATAAGGCTGCTAGGATGGTGAGCTCCTGGAGGCAGTAGCTATGGCCAGCGTGGAGGCAACATGGAAATGTAATTTTAATTTTTGCATTGGTGGTTTTACAGTTTTGGTAGTGTATATCATCTACACCCTACACCAGGCTCAGTAACAGTATGTGGCATGACCAACCTTAGTCAGCACTTTGGTAAATGCTTTGGCACGGGCCACTGTTGCTAACCACCATCCTGGTACAGGTCCTTCACATCTGCTCTCCTATGGATGGAAAAAAGGAAGTGTCTAGTGTCCATTCATTGGCCACATCACCTCCAACCCTATCCTTGACTCACGTGCCATTCAGTTCAGGCCCAGGAGAGAGTGATTCCATTTCTGAGAAGGAATTTAACCAGATGACGCTACAGTACACTTTTAGTGCAATAAAGACTTGGTGGGTGCAGGACATCCTTGGAGGTTGAGGGAGCTGACCAGCAGCACAATGCTGAAGAAAATGACCAGGAAGTTTTGTGGCCAACACTGACTCTCACAGACAGACACAGTAGCACAGCAGACAAAGCAAAAGTCTTGAGTTCTGGAAAATAAAGTTCCTAGTCTCACTTTATTATGAAGCTAGCAAGAGAATGTATGTGAAATGTTTTGTAAACTGTTAACGGAAATGGATTATCACCAGACATTAGTTTGGAAATGTTTGGGAAATTCTTTGGGACTTGCTTCCCCCAATGATAAATTTGATAGTATATTAATCAAGTAATGATAAAACAACTTGAGCTCTTTAGAAGAAAGATGTAGTATGTGGATGTAGTATGTGGATACCAAAGATTTATCTTAACAAAAATAAGTTTCCCTCCGCCCAGAATGAATGGTCATTTCTCTACCTGTCTATTAAATATCTTTTACACTTTAAGGATCAGCACAAATGCTACCTTTCCTAAAACAATCCAAACAGAACGAAATGCTCCTTTTCCTGGGTGCTTACAGTTCCACACAGACCTTATTTTCTTTTCTTCTAGAACAGATTTCCTTCACTAGAACGTGAGCTTTCCAGAGGCAGAGCTTGTCATGTTCACCAACCTCCTTCATCTTCCTAACACAGCGCCTTGCTAACAATAAATGTTCCTTGGCTTGTACTGCATTTAGTCTACTTTGGCTTATGGCTTCTTGTTTACCTCAAAAGAACCAAAACCAAAACCAATAACAGTGAAAAGAGAGAAGAAACTTAAGACAAACATATAAGATGCATAAAGAATGGCTTCATTCTTTGCATTTCTGCTTTGGAATGCCCACGAGCTGATCTCCACACAGCTTTGTCATTGACTTTTATTAGTGAGAGCAAATGTTAGAAAGCACAGAAAGGCAAACAATGTGAAAGACCCACACACGTCATGCAAAGTCTGTCATGTAGGACTACTCTCCAAGTTGCCTTTAGCTCCAATTTTTCAACAGCAAAATCGGTACCAACAAGACCTATTTGCTGTGCTTTATAAGTGCAAAAATCAGTGTCACCTTCAGGTTGAGTTGGGCACTATCTGCTGGGTATTGCTGGGTGAGTACATACTTTCTTTGAGGCATAGTTTAAATCAGGTGGAAGCTTGGTTATTTCAGACTTGACGTTTGTGCATTTATTTATTGGCAGCCTCTGTGAATTTCCCTGAAATCACAAGAAGGCCCTGGCACTGTTTTTGTTGCTGTTAAAGGAACACCCATAAAGGTGAATTTATATTAGGGATGCCTCTTGTCTCTTTCAGTAAGTACCTGAATGACACTGTATTGTCTTATGTAGTTCTGTCCCTCATCTCCCACTTTCCTAGCTTGGAGCTTACTCATTGTGGATATATGGGCCAGTTGACTAGCAATTTTGTTATCTTTTAAGAACTCATATTATTAAAACAATTTATGAACAGGATATTTATGTAACTGACCGGTTTGCTAGTATGTCCTAACATACTAATGTGCTCCACTCAGTCCTGTTAACACTTCCTGCTCTCCGAGCAGAGGGACTCAGACCTCTGTGTTTCATCGGTCCTTTTGGAAACAGCTAAGGACAAATCCTACTGTTACATATTCATTCCTAACTTGTTATTCTGCCTCCCATAGGTTTGCTATATTGTATCTTATATTTGACTATTCTATCAAAAGTATGGAGAATGTCATCTGCAAACAGATGACAATGTCTTTTGAAGACTGTGAGCATTGTCAGTTGATTAAATTGTAACCCTGGGAAAAGATGAGAGTTTAAAAAGACTCGCTAGAAGTTCTACTAGGTTTGCAGGTGCTGAAACTACTTACTTCTAAATACCATCCACACTGACAGCATCATCTGAAAGAAGCTCAGACTCCGCAAAGGGTCTAACTACCCACCCACTCTTGTCACACACTCATGCTTTCAAACATTTCTACTCAGCCTCCTGCTGTGCTCTAAGCTTCTGCCCTCTTTGTTACACCTTTTCCTTCAATGACTGGCTTTCCTATTCCAGTTGCTGCTTCTCTTGGCTGTGGGATACTGTTCTTCAGAGTGTGAAAAAGGAGATGAACAGAAGAAATTCACCTTTCAGTGACACAGAAGCACTCACTCAAGATGGCTTAAACGAGAAAGTGACTCAATGCATGGACGGAAAATAAGCAATTCAGGCAAGTGTGAAAGGAATTAATATTTTCTAATAATTCCTCCAAGATACCTAGTTGCTGATTAGTATATATTTGATCTAATTATTTTCCAAACTGACTATTTTTGGAGGAGAAGGAGATGTGGAGCCAAAAGGGAAGGGGAGACTGTTTTTAGAGCCCCTAATTAATGCAAGCGCCTGCTTTCAGAAAAGCCTTCATTTGAGCTATTCCTTTTCACTTTTTCCTGATGGGTGCATGACAATTTAGAATTCTTGGTTCCATCAAAAAAGCAAAAAAAAAAAAAAAAAAAAAAGCATCATGATTTGAAACAAAGAACCAAAACAGACCAAAACAAAAAATACAAGAAGCGGCAAAATCACTGAACCTAACTCAGCATCTTTTTGAAGACAGGGAGGTTAGTTGGTTAAATGTCACAGTGACCTAGCAGTTACTGTGCCACCTTGGGGACTGTGACTGTTGCAGAGTGCATATCCAGAGGCACAGGGAGGGGACACGGGAGCCGAGAGCACTAACTGCTGCTGCCAGGGCCACCCTGTGCCAATCAGCATGGGTTTCCAGAGCTGCTGCTCTCTGGTAACTCTCAGCGAGAGAGACAAAGAAATAGAACATTTGTAGAAACCAAGCAAAAAATGGATGGGAATACAATACCTGGAAAGTTTATCAAGCATGTTGACAAGTTTCATGGCTTCATATTCTTTTTGTTCTTCTGTCATTTCATCTATAAGGTTTGGCATTGGTTCCTCTAAATGACCAGTGATAAGATTAATGCTATAAAAAGAAAAAAAAGTTATGCTGTATGTTTTAAAATTATGCTCTTTCTATATTTTGCTGGTCCAAGTTGTAAGTTATAATAAGAAAGAGTATAATTGCCACAAAAAAAAAATTGGCAATGATAGAATTTTAGGGTATAGAACTGCTCTAGGATTTTTTTTTTTAAATTACTTTCCTAGTATTAACTATTGTTTTTCAAAAAGTAAAACTAACTTACTTGCCAGCTTAAAAAAAAATAAGGCCCGGCTGCTTTTTAAAAATAAGAAATTTGATTGGCTATTTAGGGTAACTATCCTTGGATGCACACCTTCTTCATTAATTATGAGGGGGAAAATGATTTAAGAGAGTAAGAAATTCATTTTGTGATACAGCATAAAACATATAAAAAAATTTGGAAAAATGATGATAGGCTGGAATCTGAAAATGAAAGCATGCCAATTTATAATCTCAATAAATTAGTCCATTAGTGATACCACAGAAGACAATGAGTGTTTAAATAATAAAAGATAAAGCAGAAGAACAATTTTAATTAGATTTGATCTGACCTAGATAAAAAAGGAATGAAATGTAGCCTACCAAAACACAGGTACACCCCATCTGGCTTTCTGGAAATAGATTTAATAAAGTACTTAGAATGAGTAGGTTCCATAAACTATGCACGAAGTTCTAATACAAACAAGCTATCCTCTTAGATAAAAGACACATTATTTTTTTAAGAAAGTGAAGTAAAAGGTAGTTTTTCCAATGGCTGCTAAATATCTGTAAGTTAAATATATTTCTGGAGAAAAGGACAAGCAATTGTAGCATTTTGTACTAGCCAAGTACAGATGGTTTGCTTTTAATGATCAAATGAAATATCCCTGCAAACAGCAAATTGCTAATAAGTTGCTTTGTAGGGTCTACAAACACAAATGCGTTCAGGGACCAGGCCTTCAGGAGAAGCAAGTGAGTGAACTGGAATGCGGAATGCTGGGACTGGAATAAACTAGAGGTTAGGATGCAAGAATCAATAGAAAAAGTCATGTGGGCCAAGACAAGGACATTGTGATCAATTCGGTTCTCTGTGGCGAGCTTCTATTAGGCAAGTTAACTTCACTGGCCTGGGCTTTCTCATGTGGAGTAAGGGTTAAGCCACAGGTACTATTATGCATTACCACATTTCTTTTTCTTTTGCTGAATTCCTCAGAGGTTACATGACATGCAGATTCTTGTGAAAGAATTCAGTGCTCACCATCCTCAAAAACTGGATCTAAAACATCTGTTTTGCCATTCTTACATAAGACCTATGTCTAGAGCTGTGGTTAAAAAATCTTTTTTCCTTCAAAGCAGTGGAAACCATCCCCTGCTGCTTATTTAACAAATGAAACCCTCGGTAGAGGGCCACTGTGTAAAGTAGACAAAAGTTGGAACTGCTCAGGCAGAAGAGATAGGGATGGCCAAGAGCCCCCTCTATTTGTCTGCACTCGTAAGGTATTCCCTAAGACTATGCCAGGAACTGTGATGCTCAGGGTAAACAGTCTGAAACCCACAGGCTTGCCAGTGATTTTTAGCCTTGGCTGTACATTAGAATCACTTGGGAAACTTTAAAGAGAACTTAATCTGTGTGTGTGTGTGTGTGTGTGTGTACATGTATATACTAAAGAAATTTGTGCATGGGGGTGAGGGTGGGGTGAGGGGGTGTCCCTCAGCCCAGCCTGCACCTTCTCCAATCTGGGACCCCTCGAGGGATTGGGCCTTGACGGGCATCCAGACATCCCTCTTACAATCCAGGACTGCTGGCTCCCAACTGCTCACCTGCCTGCCAGCCTGATCAACCCCTAACCATTCCCCTGCCAGCTTGATAGATGCCTAGTTGTTCCCCTGCCAGCCAATTTTCCCTAACTGCCCTCCCCTGCTGGCTCTGGTTACCCCTAATTGTCCTCCCCTGCAGGCCTAGTCACTCCTAACTGTCCTCCCCTGCTGGCCATCTTGTGGTGGCCATCTTGTGTCCACTGGGGGAGGCCATCTTGTGTGTTGGAGTGATGGTTAATTTGCATATCATCTCTTTATTATATAGGATGTTTTTAAGTTTTCCAGATAATTCTGATACACAATGAGCTTGGAAACACTGGGCTAGAGTGCCTACTTCAGACACTTGTAATGCATTATTACTGCCTCTCCTTTTTTATTTTATTTTTTAAATTTTTTTACTTAGGTGCTCATAAAAGAAGAGAAAAAGTCCTCTAGTTAAGTGGCCATTAACAAAAATACCGAATGGGGTCATCATTTTCCAAAAAAAAATCAAGAACAAAAAGGACCCAGACAAGGATTCTGAGAACTACAGAGTTCTTAAGAGGTATCCAGATGCCACAATGAAAAATTCCATCACCCATCTATTATTTACTTAGACATATAATGAGACATGTTTTTACTGGTTTCTCTACTACCGCTTGCTAACTCAGAAAACAACTAGTCTTATACATGATAAGTAAAAAGTACTTATTGTAGGCACATACCACTTCCCAAGCAAACAAAGGAAATCAGTTCTTAGAACAAAGTATAAGGGAAGGTAGTAGACATATTAACATATATGCTCATCTTGTCTCCTGAGTGAAGGCTTCTCTCATAAAGGTCTATGGAAGGGTGATTTTAAAAACCAGGCCCACAGACTGCTTTAGAATATGATGACATTATATAAGCCATTGTGTGCCTCAGGGAGAGGTTTGTCAGGAGGACACACGGGTGAGCTCTGTGGTACGGTGGACACCACAGCACACAAAGGTCAGGACATGCATTCCTGGGTCAGAGCACATTTGATTCTTTTCTTAGTTCTTTTAAGGGCTTAATGGGAATGATGTCTGTTTTCCGTAAGCTGACCTCAAGTTCTCTGCTGCTAAAATGATTGAATGGCTTGCTCTGAAATTAGGTACTATTGTAAAATCACAAAATCCTTTGCTCACTAAACATAAAAGTAGTAGCTAGAAGTTAATTTTTATGGAGTAGGAACTTACCATCCTTTACCCATGGAGTAGAACATTCCAGTCCCCCCAAAGTCACTCCAGGGATTCAGGTTTCATTTCTCCTTTACAAAATCACCCCACCTGCCCCCGTACTCAGAACAATGTAAACAACACCACAGCAAACAACAGGAGCTATGCCACCCTCTTAAGGGAAAGATGGTAGCGTGCTGGGGGCAGGAGGCAGACTGGGACCCTGTCTCCTCCCTTGCTCCCCACTTCACACTAGTGGCATGCAGTTTCCTTACCCAGAGAAGACTAGAAAACAATCACCACAACAATGATGTCAGTTTCCATAAAATAGGTTATTTTCAGTTGAATAAACACTTGCCACCTTATAACCTCAAACAGTAGAGTATGCGACTTAGCTTTCAATTTCAGGATCTTAACCCTATGAAATACTGGGGTTCGTTTTATTTTGTTCCAAGATGCTGAGTCTTAAGATACTTTAAGTACACTAATTGTGGTGGGTATTTTCTGTGGTATTTCATTGAGAATTTTGTATTATATTAGGCCTTTATATGAACTGACCACAGTTATATGGGCCGGGAGATGAAATTATTAAGGCATACTAAAAAGTATGAACAAATAATAAACATATGCATAAAAGTTGAAATATATTTCAAGTCTTTTGCTTGTTCTTAAAATTGTTACATTTGGTCATCAATAGCACTAGGTCACTTAGCAAAAAAGACCCATTAAAAATTCCCTGAGCTACATGAAAGTTAACTTCAGTCTCTAAAAAGTGTGGGTTAAATTTTACTCAAAGCATTGTTGCTGAAGAATGAGCTATAAAGCTCAACCCCTACAGAGCCAGGCAGGTAAGATGAGCAGAAAGGATATGCTGTCAAACCAAGGAAACTTAGGCCTGGTATGAAGGGAACTGTACCAACTCCATTGCCATGCAAGAATGTTATCAGAAACTTCCACTTTTTAAAAAGGAGCTGAAAATCCAAATTTTCACATGAAATATCTCAATTCTACATTATGGCAAGTAATAATTTTAAGCAGTACTATATAAAGTTAAAAACAACAACAACAACAACAACAACCACACACACACACACACACACACACACACACACACACACACAACCCAAACTACCAATGCAACATGGGGAAGTCAAGCATAACCTACCTATAATCTAAATCTAACCTATGAGCTTACAATTTGCAATCTCTGGGAAAGAATCAGGGTTTTAGGAAAAGGCACCTCACAGTCCAGGAGCCCTCAGGGGTGGGAGACAACGCCCCCATTACACCTCTGCTGCTGCCACTACTGGCATCGCAAGTCTCGGCCGGCCCTCGTTACCTGAGCCTCGGATGGCCCTGGGCGGCTGGGCAACTGACAACTGAGGCTTGCCTGTGCCTCGGGCTGGCCCTGGGTGGCTGGGGGGCTGAGGGGACTGGGGCAGGTGCATGGAGCAGCCAGACCCACCTAGTGGCAGGCAGGCCTGGATGTGCCACATGCCTGCATCCCCAGTGGGGCTGAGGGGACTGGACATCACTATCTTGTGGCTGTGGAGGCCACCATCTTTGAGGGCGTGACAGTCAATTAGCATATTCCCTCCTTATTGGCTGTGGGCGCTGCCATCTTTGAGGGTGTAATGGTCAATTAGCATATTCCCCCTTTGTTAGATAGGACGATAGCCAAAAGATGGACACAATTTAAGTCTTCACTGACAGAAGAATGGTTAAATAAAATGTGGTACATACAAATGGAATGTCATTCAGCCTTAAGAAGGATGGAAACTTTGACCCAGGCAGTAATACAGATGAATCTTAAAGAGATTATTCTAAGTGAAATTAGTCAAAAAAGGATAAATATTGTATATGATTTCACCTATATATGGTTCCTAAAATGGTGAATTTTATAGCATGTATATTTTACCCCTCAAATAAGAAGGCAAAGTGAAGAGCACAATAAAACTTGCTTTGCCTACCTCAACCACACTCGCCCCCCCCCAAAAAAAACACACACCATAAGCTTCGATAACTCATGAATTATGTGCTCTACACAAGTACTTGACATCACTGAGCTTTAGTGTCCTCTTCTGTAAACTGGGGAGAACTCTATCCCAAAGGGTTACTATGACAGTTAAATGAGATAATATCAGAAAGTTCTTAGAACAGTACCTGCACATATTAGACACTCAATACATAACAGCTATTATTATTAGCATAAGTGAGCCACTTGCTAAGAAATAAGCAAGCCAGAAGGCCTTGGATGATGTAGTAAGCTTACTCTGTTCAATTAAATCATCACCCAAGAGGGGCCTGTGCAATCTTCATTAACTAAAGAAGCCATGCAACAATTATGTATTTGGAGCAATTTCCTATACATATATTCAGATAGAGACATTAGTTAATGGCTGAAAATGTCTCAAGTGGCTTGAGAATTACCATAAAAATATTAACAGTGATTCTACAATAAACAAGATGGTAAATTATGAAACATCTTAATCCAAGTTTTTGCAGTCAATTAGCAGTGCAAAGAACTAGGGTGTGTGTTGTCACTCTTTCACTATTTACCAAATATTTACTAAGTGTCTATCGTGTAGCAACCATACAAATAAATACACTGAATACATATATGTATATATAGAGATATCATATTGTTAAAAAAAAACCTCCAAAATGTCTATTTAAATTATAGTGCTTCTTAGTGTTTCCTATGTTGAGTGTTTTGGATTAAGACTGATAACCTTTATTATAAAGGATAGAGAAACTATGGTTGTAAATCTATAGGAAATGAAATGTGGAACAGCACTAGTCATCTAACACAACTGACCTCTTGCTGGCCATTTACCCAAATTATAACACAAAAATAAAATAAAATAAATAGAAAGTACAAAACTGGTAGGGTTGCAAATATCTCAAAAGCTGGTAAAGTTACAGAGCCCAGTGTAATGCAGAAGCGGCAGTGAGTTATTCTCAATTCTGACCTTCCAGAGCAGCAGTCTCGGAGCACCAATGGTCTGAGAACTACTGGCTGGTGACCACTGTTCTAGATCTGAACTTAGATTGTATTTCATGACCACTTACACAGTAAGCAAATTCTACTTCCTAGAAATGGTAGATAAATCCTATCTTATCTAACTATACCATCACAGCCCAAACTAGGCCAAAGGGAAAATCTTCAAGTCCTGATTTCTGGCTCATTTACTTGAATAAATATTAAAAACAAAGATCTTTCATGGATAGCCCCAATATAAGGAGACATTTATATGGGATCTGACTTCACGTAACATAATAAACCTTGACAAATAAAAGAAAAAAATTCTTTTTTGCTAAAAAACTGTCAACAGATGCTGACAGAGCTATGGCTGAGAGAAATATAGTCAAGAAGGCAATACCCAAGTAGGTTGGTATAATGATTTTAAGCTTCTGAATGTGATCTGAATTAGTGGGGGTATTAAAAGCGTAAGGAGGTATTTTAAAGTTCTGCCCACTCTGGCCTTCCCATCCTTCTCCTCTTATGTACAGAAGTTCTTTAAAGACACCTCTTTGGACCTCGAGGCCCCTAACCACCCTGAAAGTCACTGGCCTACAATAAGCAAAATGTCATTAGATACACATCTTGTGACTGATGTTTGCAGTTATGTATACACCATGTCAGTCAGTTATATTACATAAGACAGTTTAGGAGCCTCCATGCTCAGCTCAGAGGCATAAAAGAAACAGGTGTAAAATTAGAATTTAGAGATTTGGTTTCTCTTCGATACAATACCAAAGTTTATATGAAACCTTTTAACAAACATGGCTAAACATACATCAAAAATCTGTGTGGCATGTAACTTGATTGAATGAGTGTATCCTGTCTAAGTGTGCTAATTACAGAAAGCCATTTCCAGTCCATTAAATACATTTATTTTGACACAAAAAGGACTGTTGTGATAATAACTGTCTCCCACAGCCTGAATGTAAGCTTCATACAATTCTTGGTTTGAGATTCCACTGAAGGATTACAGGTTACCTTGGTGCATTAATCAGAATCCACTTACATTTTTTTACAATGGGATAAGGGCCAACTGGATGAGGGGTAATTTCTCTGCTTTTGCCAATACTAGCAACTCTTGTGAATAAATGTATCATAAGAAACCTAGACTCTGATCCAAGCAATCCTGTCAAATTTTATAAGTTCCACTAAATTGATAAAAGTTTTCAGGGAAAAAGTTCAGGCTCTGTGGATCACGGCATAGAGCACAAAGGACTATCTCACTTGGAAAGTACTTATTCACTACTACTTCCACAAAGACCATCTAGTTAAAGTATTTTAATAAACTAAACAGCCCCCTACGCTGTTTCACCTAAAATTAGGAAAGATACAAGAAAAAACAAAAACAGACAGGAAACCCATACTTGTGATGAGTAATCTTTAAGAAACACAAAATTTCACAATCGTGACTACTCTGACCGTAAGACACCATTCCTATTAACAACGTAGGCCAGGTCCAAAGGCTAAAGATTAGGGATGTAAGTTCCAAGAACTAGTACAGAATCTCCTATGGCGGAAGACAACAACAATAGCAAACCTCATGGTCTTTGATTTAAACGAACAATGTTCTTCTGAAATCTAGCATGTCTATTTCCCACACCACTGGAAGAGACCCAGTGTTCTTGTATTTTCTCTGAACTCTTTCTTGTTACAGTAGCATTCTGGTGCTTGCTAGATACAAGGCCATTACCATTCCAGAAGTTATCTACCAAACAAAAGCAACAATACACATTGAGTTGCAACAATACTGACCGTCCACAAGTACTCAAGAGTTGTCTAAGTTGACTGAGTCCACATCCCTGGGGCACAAAGAATGCCTAATGTAATTTCTCTCTTCCTTTAATATGAGACTTCTCCACTGGTATATTTTAATGTTTCAAATGGAGAAATATAAAACATTAAACTGTTATGGAAATATAATTTATGGAATGGAAAAAAACAAGGATGAGCAAGACTACATTATAATTAAGTTATATATAATAAGAAAAATATTAAAGTATGATTTCTCTATCTTGTCTTCAAATACTTGATAGAGATAACCAATTCATAACATCTAAATGGTAGCAATCTTAAGAACTTACTGCTAGCATTTCCTCCAAAAGCTTTTGTTGGGGGTGAGGGGATATACTCTATAAGATCCTGCTGAGGCTGATAACACTGAGTTGCTAAAAGTAATGTTACCTGCTCAGCTGAAACCGGTTTGGCTCAGTGGATAGAGCGTCAGCCTGCAGACTGAAAGGTCCCGGGTTCGATTCTGGTCAAGGGCATGTACCTTGGTAGCAGGCACATCCCCAGTAGGGGGTGTGCAAGAGGCAGCCGATGGATGTTTCTCTCTCAACGATGTTTCTAACTCTCTATCCCTCTCTGTAAAAAATCAATAAAATATATTTAAAAAATAAATAAATAAAAGTAATGTTACCTGCTCAGACCAATTTGCTGAGAATATGGGCAATAAAATTCCCAATTAAGGCATAATCTTATACCTTCTCATACTCCATTACCTTAATGTCAATAGGATATAAAATGTACATAGGGGCGGGGGGGGGGGTGGGGGGGAGCGGCTAATTTTGCAGATAATGATTTTCATCTTTGACCAAATACAACGTGACCCACATCACACTCTAGAAGACTATCAGTAGAAAACATAGCATGTCAACATCAATGATGCCAAAAGGCAGTTACCCTTTTAATATTCAGTAATAAAAACCAAGAAACTGAGCTCAAACAACTTAGGAACTTAGGAACCTACCTGGAATGGGAGATGAGAAGATGAAAAGGATGGCGAGGGAAGGCAAGGAAGTAGAGGAGGTTTGTCTGCGACAGAGGAATTAGTGTCTCATTTTTAAGCACTGACTCAGGGAGGACTTGAATCTCTATACAGAGCACTAATGCATCTGCTCAGAGGTAATTCCCTCAATGTTTGAGTAAAATTTACCGTGGAGCCGAAGTTCTTTACTTTTGCTAGTAATGTGCCTTGTTGCTTTATTGGCTCATAAAGGCTTTTATGCAAGAGGAAAGATCAGAATGTATGGAACCTACATTTAGCTTTCTGAGAAAGAATGAAGTATCAAATAACTAACCTAAATACTCAGTCTTGGTTATACCTTCTAAAATCTCAACCTATGGAAAGGAAGCAACAATACTTTAAAAATATATGATGGTAGATACATAAAAGCACCATCTCTCTTATGAGAGCATGTCGAAAATAATCATGCAGCACAATATTCCTTGCAATTATTATCCTTCCTCAATCACTTGAAGATACCCTGTAAGGCAGCGGTCACCAATCGGTGGTCCATGGACCACTGGTGGTCTGTGAGGTCTGAAAGGTTGGCGACCACTGCTCTAAGGCATGAGCAATGAAACTGCCTCTGAAAACACTATTAAATGGAAAGTTCCCAAATCCACAAAAGAAAAAAAAAACACACTTGGAAAATGAGAGACAAAGGAAGTGAAAGCCAAATAACTCAAAGGCACAGAAGTAGGTGAAAAGAAACTTGATACTATACTTTGGTTTTGCATTTTTGTATTCTTCAGTGTCTGTGTCCTCGTCCTCTGAGTACCAATTATCTCCTCTTCCTCCAGTCAAGAGGCCCCTGGCCGCCAACAGTCCCGCAGCGTTCCCATAGCCAGTGTATTTCAGCAGGCTATCCACTGCAAAAACAGAACAGGTTTTTAGACAGGAATCCTCGGGGGTGCACTAGCATCACTGACTACTCACCAACACAGGGACGCTGGAGATAAAGGCTACGATGGTAAAGCTTAAAACGGAGAATTTTTCAAAGTGTGGTGGGTAGTGGTTACACTGAGCTACCTACAAACTCTCCTATGTGCTCTGAGGACCAATCTTTTTTCAGGTTTCTGAAATTCAAACAGCTGATTTGAATATACTTTGTTGCAGAAGTGGGCCTCTCTGACCACCAGGGCATTGGTAAGGGTGCAGTTTTAAGTTTTTGTTCTCAAATCTTATTTCTTTATCCAGTTTTAGAGAAATGATGATTAGAAATGAGTTACTGGCATTTTACCAATATTGCACATCATGTAAAATTTTTCTTACACCCTTTGTAGGAACTGGAGGGAAAGAAAATAAGAAAACTTAAGGATATTAGCAAATAGAATGGGCTAAGTTACTGCTTTTTAAAAAAAGTCAGCAATCTATATACATAAAAGGTTAATATACTAAGTATCTGACTGTCAAACCGGTTGGTATGACGCACACTGACCACCAGGGAGCAGATGCTCAACACTTGGAGCTGCCATGATGTGCACTGGCTGGCACCACGGACCTGCACCTATAAACCAACTCTCAGCTTCCCCCAAGTGGGACACAGGCCCCACCAACACACAGGAATGATACCTCACCAAATTGTAGCCAATGCTGGCAAGACCCCCATGGCACAAAATGTGGCCACAAGCCAATCCAGCCTGAAAACAGTCACTGTGGGTACTCGGAAGTGACGTCACATAGCAACGCCTGGCTTCCTCTCCCTAGTGACTAGTTTACCTGTAGTTTCTTCAGCCCAGGAACACGACTTGCTTTATAGCCAGGTGGAAACATTTCACACTTTAACCAAATGTCTGTGAAGCATTTTCCCATGTCTCATCTCATTTGAGCCTCACAGAAGTCCTGGAGCAGGCAGATAGGAGACTCAGTGGAATCCTATTCTTTTTTCATTAGCCATAAAATGGAGATTTAGAAAGCTTAGAAACAACCCGACTAAAAGAAATAAGAAATGATGGACCTTGAAAATAACTTTAGGTTTTCTCACTGCGCAGAATAGTCAAACACTGCTGCGGGTAAATATTTTACCCTTTGTTCTTCCTGCGTGATTTACAATAATAATCTGCTTTGTGTTGATATTTACTGCTGTGTGGCTGACAATTACCTGAAAGAGAAGATGGGGTGCTTCACTTGGCTGGAAAAAGTTTAGCTAAATCAGAAAGCAGGTCTAATTAAGCAAGTTTATCTTATCCTATTCTATATAACAAAAGCCTAATATGCTAAGTGTCTGGTCATCCATTCAGTCAATCAAAGTGTAATATGCTAAGGCCGCTCAACCACTGGCTATGATGTGCACTGACCACCAGGGGCCAGACGCTCCAACTGGTAGGTTAGCTTGCTGCTGGAATCCGTCCAATCAGAACTGAGAAAGACGGGCTAGACATGCCCTGGAGCCCTCCCTGCGGTCCTTCCATGGCTGGCCAACCTCCCATGTCCTTCCCTGGCCCTGATCGTACATGTGGGGTCCCTCGGCATGGGCTGCACCCTTTCACAATCCGGGACCCCTTGGGGAATGTTGGAGAGCTGGATTCGGTCTGACGGCAGAACGACTGGTCACTATGACACGCACTGACCACCAGAGGGCAGACGCTCAATGCCGGAGCTTCCCCCTGGTGGTCAGTGCCCTCCCACAGAGGGAGCTCCATTCAGCCAGAAGCCAGGCTCACAGCTGGTGAGTGCAGTGGCAGTGGCAGGAGCTTCTCCCACCTCTGCGGCATCACTAAGGATGTCACTCCTAAGCTGTTGGACATCCCCCAAGGGCTTCTGGACTGCATGAGGGCACAGGCCAGACTGAGGGACCTCCCCCGAGTGCACGAATTTTGGGCACCAAGCCTCAAGTATATACATAAAAGGCTAAGTTAATTCACGCATGTGCAATACATATACAGCTCTCACTGGCACCAATCGCAGCTGTGTGTTTTGATCTGTCACTGTCGATTGTGAATTTGATTGATACTTCTATTATAGAGAAAGGGTGAGTGGCTTCTGGCTGAGTGGAGCTCCCCCTGTGGGAGGGCACTGACCACCAGGGGGAAGCTCCGGCATTGAGCGTCTGCCCTCTGGTGGTCAGTGCGTGTCATAGTGACCAGTCGTTCTGCCGTCAGACCGAATCCAGCTCTCCAACATTCCCCAAGGGGTCCCGGATTGTGAGAGGGTGCAGCCCAGGCCGAGGGACCCCACATGCACGATCAGGGCCAGGGAGGGACATGGGAGGTTGGCCAGCCATGGAAGGACCGCAGGGAGGGCTCCAGGGCATGTCTAGCCCGTCTTTCTCAGTTCTGATTGGACGGATTCCAGCAGCAAGCTAACCTACCAGTTGGAGCATCTGGCCCCTGGTGGTCAGTGCACATCATAGCCAGTGGTTGAGCGGCCTTAGCATATACTGGTAACAAGAAATGTATTACTTAGAGCACATGTGTCAAACACAAGGCCCGCGGGCCAAATCCGTCCCGCCAGGCCTTGCAATGTGGCCCGCACCGCACTGTCATCACTGCACTCCGCTGCGTTTCCATCACAATGACAGTTTATGACTGTTCAGTAAACCATTCGGCCTGCGATTTAGGTTGGATTTTAGATTTTGGCCCCTTCTCTGATTGAGTTCGACACCCCTAACTTAGAGGGACCTGTGCCAAATGCTTTGTTGGAGCTTATTTGTTTGGGTTGATTAAGATGATCAGTGATCATTTTACCTATATGACTAGGAAAATACTTTGTGCCCGACACTTTGCATGTGTTGACCTGTGAGGTAGATATTATTCCAATTCTCCAGATTAGAAAATGGGTACAGAGCTGCAAAATAACATACCAAGGATCAACCAGCTAGTATGTGTTCATTATTGAAATCGAGCCAGTGTAATTCCCGAGCCTCCCTTCTCAGTGGATTCTGTATGTTTTTTTATATATGACTAGTGGCCTGGTGCACGAATTTGTGCACATTGAAAAGTCCCAGGTTCAATTCTATAAAAACATACAGAATCCAGTGAGAAGGGAGGCTTGGGAATTACACTGGCCTGATTTCAATAATTAACACATACTAGCTGGTTCACCCTGGGTACGTTATTTTGCAGCTCTGTACCCGTTTTCTCATCTGGAGAACTGGAATAATATCTACCTCACAGGTCAACACATGCAAAGTGTCGGGCACAAAGTATTTTCCTAGTCATATAGGTAAAATGATCACTGATCATCTTAGTCAACCCAAACAAATAAGCTCCAACAAAGCTTATTTGTACAAAGCATTTGGCACAGGTCCCTCTAAGTAGTACATTGCTTGTCACCAGTGTAAGGTGATTATCTCTAAGACAGTGGTTCTCAACCTTTCTAATGCCACGACCCTTTAAAACAGTTCCTCATGTTGTGGTGACCCCCAACCATAAAATTATTTTTGTTGCTACTTCATAACTGTAATTTCGCTACTGTTATGAATCGTAATGTAAATATCTGTGTTTTCCGATGGTCTTAGGCTCTACAGCAGCTACCCACAGGTTAAGAATCACTGCTCTAAGAGAAGCAGACATGTAACACTTTTTCAGGGAATCCTTGAATTGTAGTTTTATTTTGTGTGCATGATTTCTAAGCACCTTTAATGGAGATACTGAGCAATCACTAGCAGCTTTATATAGAAGCACTTTCTTTTCTTCAATTTGAAAGTGAACACTAAAATATTCAATCAAATGATAAAAATTGGCAAAACTTAAGGCTTTCAATAAAATAGCAACTAAAGACAACTGTAGGAAGCAAAACAACACTATCCTATCCATGTGTAAGATCTCAGTAAAATCATACACTGTAATTCAGATCATTTACTCAAAAAGATAAAATAAATCTGGAGAAAATTCAGAGGAGAGCCCTGGCTGGTTTGACTCAGTGGACAGAGCGTTGGCCTGTGGACTGAAGGGTCCTAGGTTCGATTCTAGTCAAGGGCACATGCCCGGGTTGCGGGTTTTGATCCCAAGTAGGGGGATGTGGAAGAGGCAACCAATCAGTGATTCTCCGGTCATTGATGTTTCTGTCTCTTTGTCCCTTTCCAAAATCAATAAAAATACATTAAAAAAAAAAAAAAGATTTCAGAGGAGAGCTATTAAAATGACTCTGGGGCCAAAGCTGGTTTGGCTCAGTGGATAGTGCGTCGGTCTGCGGACTGAAGGGTCCAATTCCGGTCAAGGGCATGTATCTTGGTTGCAGGCACATCTCTAGTGGGGGGTGAGAAGGAGGCAGCTGATCGATGTCTATCTCTCATTGATGTTTCTAACTGTCTATCCCTCTCCCTTCCTCTCTGTGAAAAATCAATAAAAATATATTAAAAAAATAAAAGAAAATGACTCTGGGAACTAGAAAGGGGCAATGGATAGAGAAATAGGTGGGTAAGAACAGAGGATAACTGTGTAAGAGTATGAAATTATGAAGGGTGTGAATAGAATGAATAGACCAACCAGGAGAGAGTTGGTCAATAAATTTTCAAATACTTGAACTAGAGGGTACCTCCCTTGACAGTAAAAATAAAAGGAAGTCTTGCTTTCAAAGAATATCGCAAACTGGTGAAATTTATGCAAAACGAAACATGTATTAATAATATAAGTAGATTAAATGCAGTTTACACTCTAAGTTTCAACGATTTGCTACCTTAAAACCTACTGATAACTATGGTTTCTTTGGCAATAATTCTCAGTGGGTGCTCGATAAAATCATATTACAATTTAATGAGAGATCATGGTGATGTAACTTGAAAGCCCTTGGAATACATCTGATCTGCTCTCTCTTGCATTTAGTACCTCTGCAAGATGAAGTGGTTTAGAGAAATTAAAGAATTCTTAATGTGTTATTAGGAAAAATGAATGTACAGTATATACAGGTATTCTTAATATTCATAGAGTCAGACATGACCTTACTGACACATCACTGAGGTCAAAGGATCATAGATCTGAACCCACATGGCATACTCTCACTATATGCATTTTTGATAGGGTTTATGGTTATTCTTGTTTTTAACAAATAACAATGTTTAGTGGTCTAGAAAAGAAATATTCACTGAAATTGTGAAAGTCTAAATTGAGATATGAATAAATGGTTTAAATGAATATACCCCAAAACAAAATAACAATAAAAAGACACAAAATGTAACCACCTGCAATAGCTGAAGATGAAAACAGTTTCAGAGTTTATCAAAGTCCAAAATAGATTAAAAAGAAGTAAACAAAACACTAAAAAAAAAACTGCTTTCTTATGCAGATTATCTTCCTGGAAGCCAGGCAATAGAAAAATTTCCTAGCACTTTCATGAAAATAATGTTTACTGCTCATTCACTGGAACAAGCATATGCCAACTCTCTGACAGCTTCAGTTACAGAGACAATTTAAGACCCACCTTGTCTTCAAAGCAGATGAAGCTATAGCCAATAGTTTTAAAATAAAATGAACTTTTGTTAATAGCATAAAATACTTAAAATGGGGCCTGGGGTGGGAAGACAAATGGACTACATAATTCTTATAGTAAGAAGCATTGTCCTTGTGATGTCAGTCCTTGGTTGGGAATTTGCATATTTAAAGGGCTTAAGTAATACACTGATTTTCAACTGCACCAATGGTTGGTGCTCCTAAGCCCTACCCCACTATATTTGATGGAGTGTTTCTAGCTACTTTTTAGTCTACTTTGAAATACACTGTATAACATTCTATTTAATATTATATTGGGAAAGCAGTAAAAAGGAAAATGGACTGAACTTGGGTGGTGAGGTGAGCTGATAAAGGCAAAGACATTCTGGTAGTCTTTAAAAGAAAAAGAAACACACAAGTATGTATTCTTTGTTATGGTAACCACCCATACAGTTAGGTGAAACTGCTGCAAAAATGAAATAAATAGCACTCAGTCAGAAAGTTGCAAGAAATATTTTACCATTATGTTATCAAGATGCTAGAGGGCACTGTGAACAGAGGAAAGCAAACAGCAGCACACTGCAAAATCAGAGCGGCCCTGGCAGTCATGGTATCGCTGCTTCCACAAACATGGGTTTTATCACACTCCTCATGAAAATGAGGTTTAGCCCTTTTATCAAGGAGAAAGAATGGCAGAGCCGTATTCTACCCAGAGGCCCTTCTTCCTTCTCTATTACACAGAAAAGAATTTATAATCCTTTCCTTCCAAATACTTTTAGAAATCCTTTATTAGCTTCCTCTAACTATTCTCCCTATTACTAGTCTCAATCCCTCCATACAATACCTGCTATACTTTCGTAAAGCAAAACTGTGACAGTACTGCCTTCTTGGATGAAACTTCTCATTTCTCCCCTAAAGGCTGAAGCTCAAGTTTTACAACAGGGCCAAACAGTTCTTCATTTAAAAAAAAATACATTTTATTGATTTTTTACAGAGAGGAAGGGAGGGGGATAGAGAGCTAGAAACATCGATGAGAAATATTGACTGGCAGCCTCCTGCACACCCCCACTGGGGACGTGCCTGTAACCAAAATACATGCCCTTGACCGGAATCAAACCTGGGACCCTTCAGTCCACAGGTCGATGCTCTATCCACTGAGCAAAACCGGCTTCGGCAGGTTCGTTTTAAGGTCTTTGCTTTCTTTTTCAAACTCATCTCTTCTAACTGTACACACACTGTCAATCAGTGCACCTAGTTTCTTTTCTGTGTGTACCAAGGCAGTGCCCCTTTCTCTGTCCTCTTCTGTGAAGACTTCCTTTGACTTTCTCCACACCACCAACCATTCTCTTCCCAGTCACAGAACCTGACACATTCCTCTCTTCTGGTGCTTACAATAGTGCATTGAAATCATTCCTTTTAATGTAGAAATCCATAGGACAAGGTACAGGGGGGTGTAACAGTAGGTTTATAGTTGTTCATATGGAAAATAACAGTTTAATACAAGAATAAACTGTTTTGTGTATTCACAACTATAAACCTACTTGTGCCCACCATAGTAAATTCATAGACAGCACAAATGTTTGTTCTTTCGTTAAAACCTGGGGTACCTACTATCTGTAAAGTACCCTGTTAATACTAGGGATCCAAAGACGAAGAAGACATGATCTTTGACGTAAAGAAAATATTGTCCAGAATGAAAGTTCAACACATAAAAAAGTTACAACATAGCAAATGTAGGAAGTATTAAAAACAGACAAAAGTAAAAATTATACAAGGCAGAGAATGATTAAATCTTTCTTGAATGATCAGAAATGTCTTTTCAGAGATAATGCTTAATACACTTCAAGGATAAAGAAAGCTCACTAAGCTAACAAAGACAGGGAAAGGTATTCTATGCAAAACAGCATCTGCCAAGTCATGCAAATATGCCAAGAAATGGTGCAGTATAATCAGGAAAGAATGAAGAACTTCATACAATTAAGAATATATTACGAATGTAGGGATGGAGGGAAATTTTGGATTTTACCATGCAGATGACGACAAGGAGTCATTAAAACTTTTACAAGGAGTAATGATAAGATCATACTTCTATTTTTAGAACAACCCCTCTGTTAGCCATGTGGAAGATAAATAGAAGAAAACATGACCAGATAGAGATGACTACTTTAATAGTTTATAAAGTGATACTTGGATTTGGGAATGCCCAGCAAATAGGTTGAAGCAGAAGTCAAGGGAGTGACCACTTCAGGGGCCAGAAGAGAACTCTAAAGAACAGTGGCAATAAAATGTAGACAAAGATAGGAGTTAGCAAATGAGATTGAGAAGAAGAGACAGAAATCCAGGAGTGTGTGATAGCACAGAAACAGAGTGGTCAACAGTGTCAACTGTTAAAAGAGATGCAGCAAAGATAAAGAACAAAAAATACCTGTGGTGTAATTTGTTAGTTAACTTGTGACCTGACTGAGCATTTTCAATGGACTCTGGGGAGGAATGGCAGGGGAAGCCTGACTAGCAGCAAGGCGAAGCCTGAGTGGGTATTAGGTACTGAGAAGAAAAGCAGGTGAATTTTTCAAGATGCTGAGACGTGACGATGCATCTAGGTTGAAGAAAATACAGGGAGAGTTACAAACAAACAAAAGAATAGAGGGTAAGAACGGACGGAGCAAGCCTTCTGAGAAGACAGGAAAATAAAAGACCAATAGGAAAGGAGGACTGCTTGGCTCTGAGAGACACTATTCCTCTGAGAGGAAGGAGACAAAAGTAAGTTCATACTAGTAAAGGTGAGGGATTTCAAGCCTTATTTATCTCTGCATTTCAGCCCTTATCACAATGCCTAGCACATACTGGGAAGTAATAAATATGTTAAAAGGGGGAAAACCTCACCAAGGCAGGGAGTTTTAAAAAAATATTTTCTCTTCTTAAACCATGTTACGTCTAACTTTAGGCCCCTTCAGAAAGTATATAATTTGCAGAGCAGGTGATGAAAGTTTAGTTTTGTCATGAGCACGGGTTAATTGGTGGGCCCCTCTCAGCGGGAGATTCAGGTTAGCTGGCACAGATGGGTACTGAAGAGACTTGGATAGTTCTTTCCGTGCCCAGTCTTCCATAAAATGTTGCCCTTTGTATTTCATGCTATTTCAGTTTTCTTTCTTAATCCAGTCTCTGTGTTCCTAACCCAGTTTGACAGCTGCCTGTTGTCTCTACTTAGTGGTCTGACTTTTGAGTCTGGATCACAGTACCTTTAATTTCAAGCAGCTTTGAATATCCTTAAGAGGGAGGTCAGCCACTGTGATAACTTATTTAACATTTATTTCATTCCTTAAGAGGGAGGTCAGCCACTGTGATAAATTATTTAACATTAATTTCCTGTCTCTAAATACAACCCAAATTCCAAAATCTGATGACTTTTATAAGTTGAATGTAGATTACAAACTTTTTTTTTGCACCAGATTTTAAAATTGGAATTAGTTGACAGAATTTAAAATATTGGGAGATTTTAAAATTCAGAGTCCTGGCCTCTCTTGGAAAAGCTATAAGATTTGGCAATACTGACTACATGCTCCTCCATGGTAATAACCAGTGGGAACTAAACAGCAGCAATGTCCTCTTTCTAGCTGCCTCCTACTCACCCCCTTGCCCTCAGTCCCAACGCACTATCTCCCCAGCAATGAGCTAAGTGTCAGTTTTCGTTTATTATCTTGAGTCCACTCCATTTGACTTACTTTTATTACCAGCCTGGCACTATAGGCATTTGTGTTATAACCCTTGATAACAAAGTAAATAATATGAATGAGGGCAGAGACCTTATTTATCTTGTATACATACCTCTGTATTCTCAAGGTCTAGCTCAAAAAATATTTGTTAAATAAGTTTTTATTCCAGAAGAATAAATCTACTAAACTTAAAATCAAACTAGAAGGAAAAGCAGAGGAAAATATATGGATTGTTAGAGGTCAAATGAAAAATATACAATTTTCCTAATATGTGTTGGTTTGGGTCCCAAAATTAGGACTATGAAACACAAATGTTGGGTCCAAGGGGGAATGAAGCGAACCATTTCAAATGAAAAACCATTAACAAACTCCTCTATAAATGCATATACTATTATTCACTATGACATTCACTAAGTCAGTAGTAAGGCGATTATATTTAGAGATGTAATTTAAGTTCTTAGATATGTAATTATAGAAGAAATAAACTTTATTTTCCCTCATTTAATAACTTTTTTAGAAGTAACAAAAGAAATGCTTGCTCATTGTAGGAAAAAAATTACAAAGCAGAGAACTGAAAAGCAAGTTAACAGTCATCCTACTACTCAGATAACAATGGATAATATTTTGGTGTATATTTTGATACACCTTTTTTAATGAATAGATAAGAGTGTGTGTGTTTAATTATACTTTAAAAAACAAGAAATTTCTGATTTCAGAAAAATTTATTCAATTCAGCCAATATTTGAAATTTATGTATAAGACACTATACCTGCATTTAATTCCAAATGCTATATTAATTTTTTCAAAGTCTGACAGAAATGAATTGTTTAAAAGAGCTGATGATAAAACCCTGTTTCCCTGAAAATAAGATAGTGTCTTATATTAATTTTTGCTCCCAAAGATGTGCTAGGTCTTATTTTCAGGGGATGTCTTATTTTTCCATGAAGAAGAATACGGTACACATTTATTGTTAAATGAAAATAAAGGAAATTTATTACCTGTATACAGTAAGGTAAATTTATTTTCATTCTGAGACAGAGCCTGGGGGGCCTTATTTTCAGGGGATGCCTTATATTTCACTCAGAAGGAAACCTGTAAGTAGGTCTTATTTTTGGAGGATGTCTTATTTTTGGGGAAACACGGTAGTTGGAATATAATTATTATGCGAGGAAATATGGAATGATAATACTCAAATTTGGGCTTCAGTTGAAGGCAACTAGGTAATCAATAAGATACTGAAAGGCTCTCAAATGCAAGGATACCTCCTTTATAACACTGAAATAATAATAATATTTATCTTAGAGGGGCCTTATGAGAATTATGGCATAGGACATTCGGCACAAGATACTTCAACATAGCTGCTATTGTCATTGTTATGATATTGATCAGATTATGTTGCTAATATACCATCTTAATAGGAACTGAAGTGGTTGGATCAATCAGTCAGAAATGAAGTTTAAGAATTCAATGGGTACAACTCAATAGAAAATAAATGAATAAAGTTGACCATTGAATAATATAGGCTTGAACTGTGTGTGTGTGTGTCCATTTGTATGTAGATTTTTCAATAATTATACACAATACTATAAATATATTTTCTCTTCCTTATTACTTTAACTTTTTTTCCTTTAGCTTACTTTACAAAGTATATGTTAATTGACTGTTTATGTTTCTTTCAACAGTAAATTATTAGTAGTTAAGTTTTTGGGGAGTCAAAGTTACATGTAAGTTATTAGTAGTTAAGTTTTTGGGGAGTCAAAGTTTTCAACTGTGTATGGGGTCAGCACCCCTAAACCTCCATGTTGTTCAAGGGTTAACTGTAGTTCAATTATAAGTGGGCAAAAGACATGAATAAGCATTGTCTCAAGGAAGACAGCAACACATGAAAAGGTGCACAACATCCCTAATTATCAGGGAAATACATATCAAAACCACAATGACAGATCACCTCACACCTGTAAGGATGGCTTTTATAAAAAAGAGAGGCCCAGTGCACAAAATTCGTGCACAGGGAGTGGGGGGTGGTGTTCCTCAGCCCAAACTGCACCCTCTCCAATCTGGGACATCCCTCCCACAATCCAGGACCACTGGCTCCCAACTGCTCACCTGCCCATCTTCCTGATTGCCCCTAACCCCTTCTGCCTGTCAGCCTGATCACCCCCTAATCACTCCCCTACCATCCTGATGCCTAACTGCTCTCCTACAGGCCTGGTCACCCCTACCTGCCCTCCCCTGCAGGCCTGGTCCCCCCCAACTGCTCTCCCCTGCCGGCCTGGTCACCCTTAACTGCTCTCCCCTGCAGGATTGATTGCCTCCCAACTGCCCTCCCTTGCAGACCTGGTCCCTCCCCTGCTTGCCATCTTGTGGTGGCCATCTTGTGTCCACATGGGGGCAGAATCTTTGACCACATAGGGGCAGCCATCTTTTGTGTTGCAGTGATGGTCAATTTGCATATTACTCTTTTTATTAGATAGGACAGAGGCCTGGTGCATGGGTGGGGCTGGCTGGTTTGCCCTGAAGGGTGTCCTGGATCGGGATGGGGGTCCCCTTGGGGCATGGGGTGGCCTGGGTGAGGGGCCTGTGGTCGTTTGCAGGCTGGTTATGTGCCCCCCCTCCCCTGATGACCCAAGCAGAGGCCTTGGTATCTGGGATTTATTTATCTTCCACATTTGAAACTTTGTAGCCTTGAGCGGAGGCCAGGCAGGCCAGGAAGTTTGGCTTCCTCCATTGCCAGGATTTGGAAGTTTGGCTTCCTCCATTGCCAGGAAATCCAAGCCTCCTGCTCGCTCCATGGCCACAGCCATTTTTGTTGGGATTTATTTATCTTCTATAATTGAAACTTTGCAGCCTTGAGTGGAATCTATGGCCAGCCAGGGTGTGCAGGAAGCTTGGCTTCCTCCATTGCTGGGGAGACCCAAGCCTCCTGTTCGCTCTGTGGCTGCAGCCATCTTGACTGGGTTAATTTGCATATGCTCCTGATTGGCTGATGGGTGTAGTGGAGGTACAGTCAATTTGCATATTATGCTTTTATTAGATAGGACAAGAAATAAGTGTTGAAAGGATGTGGCGAAAAGGGATTTCTTGTACACTGTTGCTGTAAATGTAAGCTGGTGCAGCCACTAGGGAAGACAGTATGAAGATTTCTCAAAAAATTAAAAATAGAACTACTATAGGATCTAACAGTACAACTACTGGGTATATTTCCAAAGGAATGAAATCAGTATCTCTGAGAGATATGTGCATTTCCATGTTTGTTGCGGCATTATATACAAGTAGGGGCCCAGTACGTGAATTTGTGCAATTTGAGGCTGCAGTAGGCATAGGGACAAGTCTCAGCACATCCTCTGCACCCGCACCTGGTGCCTCCTGCTGCTGCTGCTGCTGCTCCTGCCACAGCTGCTCCCATGCGCTAACAGTCTAACAGCGCAAGCCCCATTCACACCTGCTGATGGTGTTAAGTGACTGGGGCCAGCACCATCAGCTGGTGCAAGCAGGAGCTGCTGCCCTGATCACTCCTTAGGAGCAAGGGGAGATGGAAAAGCCCTGAGGGGCGATGGGGGCTGGCAGCCACTGCTCACACCTGCTGATGGCACTGAGTGATCAGGGCCCTGGTGCTGATAGCATGTGTTAAGGCTAGGCAGGACCATGGCACGTGGAATCAAAAAATTTTCAATAACAATTACAGGCTTGCTCTGATGATAACGACCGGTGCCCTGCTTTGGTCTGGCACCCCTAATAACCTACTCCACCATTCTACCATGGCTGATGCCTGCCAAGTTCCATGCACACCCCCTGGCAGTCAGTGTACAGCATAATGACCAGTTGTTCTGCATTTAGTCTATTTGCATATTAGGGTTTTATATATATAGATAACCAATATATGGAAATGAGTTAAGTGCCACTGATAGATGAATGGATAAAGGAGATATGGTAAATATCTATCTTTACTAATAAAGAGCTAATATGCTAATGGTTGGGACACTGTAATGAGTAATAACTGGACCATTAGCATATTAGCTCTTTATTAGCTCCTATCAGCATGAAGCTGCCTGCATGCACCGTGTGGTGTTAATCCAGAGATGGGGCGGAAGTGGGGAAGCACCAGGAGGAGGTAGGACCATCCCGTGCCAAGGAGGGCTGGGATGAGAGCCTGTAGCGCCCCCCTCACCAGTCTTTCACCACCCATCACTTGCACTCAGAGCACCCCACTGCCCACCTGCCAGGGGAAGGAACACAGCACAGCAAGCCGAGCTTCCATGTTCTCCTCTGGTGCCATGATGGGAAAGAGCCGCTGTGTTGCTCAGGAGACAGGATGGAAGTGGGGAGGTGCCCGGAGAAGGCGCTAAGGGTGGGGCTTAAAGTGGCCAAATAAGGCCATATGGGTCGGGGGCTGGACCAGGCTTACTGGAGCTCTGCATGGGGAGGTTCGAGTGTTAAGGCAGGGTTGTGGGTGGGTGACCAGGGCCACACAATTTCACGTGCTGGGCTCCTAGTATGTATATAAAATGTAATATTATTTAGCCTTGACAAAAAAGGAAATCCTGCTATTTGTGATAACATGGGTAAACCTTGAGAACTTGATGTGAAATGAATAAACCACATAATATATGATCTCATTTATATGTGAACTCTTAAAAAACAAACCAACAGCCCTGGCCAGTGCGGCTCAGTTGGTTGGAGCATCGTCCCATGCACTACAAGGTCTTGTGTTTACTTCCCAGCCATGGCACATACCTAGGTTTTGGGTTCAGTCCAGGCAGGGGAACATGCGGGAGGCAACTGATCTATGTCTGTCTGTCTCTCCACCTCCCTCCCTCCCTAAAATCAATAAAAAATAAACAAAGAGCAAATATACAATATTTAAAAAAACAAAAACAAAATATGCATATAAACAACACAGAGCCAGAATACAATGGTAGTTACCAGGGGGTTGGGTAGAGGTTATGGGAAATAGGGAAATGCTGGTCAAAGAGCATAAGCCTCCAGTTATAGCATGGTAAGTTCTGGGGATCTAATGTACAGTGACCATAATTAATAGTTACTGTACACTTGAAATGTACTAAGAGAGTAAATCTTAAGGTTCTCACCACACACACACACACACACACACACACACACACAGTAAACTATTTGAGTAGTAGGTATAAACTGACTGTAGTAGTCATTTCACAATGAACATGTATATCAAATCATTGTGCTATGTACTTCAAATATATACAATTTTAGCTGTTAATTATACCTTGATAAAGCTAGAATAAAGAAAAAAAAAGAATTCAACTGACTTAAGATTTTGAAAGGAGTGAAGTTTGCTACCTTCAAATTATCTATCTAAAAAAACTGGGGTATTATAAAAGAGTGGAAAATGAGATCTGCTTAGTTGGGACTTTTTCATTAGTACATTTATAAACCAGGAGATGAAGAAACAAGTAAGAATATCAGAATAATAGTGAAAGTACCTTATTTGGAGAACTTGCCTTTTGCAGAGCAAACAAACCATACAATTTTAGGAAACACCTTTCGGATGTATCTCAAAAGATAATCACTTTATATATACACTTATAAAATAGTAATTATTACATTATAGTGTAGTTATTTTATGTAGTTATTTTAAAACTAGAGGTCTGGTGTACAGATTCATTAGAGGGCATGTCCAGCCCATCTCACCCAGTCCCAGTTGGTGGCTGGCTGGTGAGGTACCACGGGAGGTTGGTAGCCAGGGAGGGACTGTAGGAGGGCTCCAGGGTTTGTCCTGTCTGGCCCATCTTGCCCTGTCCTGATTGACCGGACTCCAGCAGCAAGGTAACCTACCGGTTGGAACTTCTGCCCCCTGGAGGTCAGTGCGTGTCATAGTGACTGGTTGAACAGTCAAGCAGTATGACACTTAGCATATTAGGCTTTTATTATACAGGATTTCTCTCTACTTCTATCTTACCCTGTTTCAAGGGTAAAGGTTGTACCTTATGCTTTTTTTGTACTTCTATTACCACAGCAATTTTCAACCTTTTTTCAGCTCAAAGCACACATAATTACTAAAATTCTATGGCACACCAAAAAAATGTATTTTTTGCCGATATGACAGATTCATTCACAGCAGATGGCTATTGTTGTGCTGGCTGTTGTAATTATTTTATTGGACAATCTAAGGGAAAAGAAGTCAATGCCCCTGACTAAATAGTTAGGTATTGCATGTTTTAAAAATTCTTGTGTGCCCTGGCACATTGGTTGAAAATCACTGATCTAATCTATTATGTAGCTTACATTCTATAACAATTTATTGACCAAAAAGCTAGTGAAGAAGTCTGTAATTTCAGTTCCAAAGGAAATTAAAAAGAGGAACTAACTCAGGCCTTTGTCTGGTATCAAAATTGCAGTACCTGAATTAGTTAAGCAGATTTTTTCATAATGGATCCAGGTCATGCCTGGCTCATCAAGATTAAGAAGTCTGGATTAAGGATAGTGTAAATGTGAGTGTGTTTGGAAGTGTATCTGCATGTCTCAATGAATTCAGAAGCATACATAAAATGTTTTAAAATTATTACATTTAATATCTTCTTAGGCCTCTAATAGAACAGATGGAGAGGTAATCTCTGAAAAGAGTGGAAGGGTATAGCCAGAAGAATTTTGCAAATTCCCTCAGAAAAATAACCAAGTAGAGGACAAAGAGAATTTAACCTACCTCTCTCCTTGCAAAGGACGAAAAGGAATTCAGCAGCAATTTGTTTGACTCCAAGGTCAACATGTGTCATGAGGCGCACCAGCTTATTTCTCACAGTTGAGCCAACTTCAGGTCGATTTGTTACATCCCTCAGCGGTGGTAAAACCTAATGGCATAAAAAAAAACCATCATCAATTGTGGGTACTAGAACAAGAAAGGATGACACCATGAAACTGATCAGTCTTGTACTGTCTACTGAACTCAGTTTTGTAAGCATGAAAAAAGCATTTAAAAAATAAATAAGTTTGTTTCCAAATAAAATAAAACTAAACAGCAATAACAAGCCTCAAATAAGTTCATGCCTGTACTGAAATTTAGTTTGAAGAGAAACATCTCTTCACTATACCTGCATGATATACCCAAGTCCGTTTCTGAGCTTTATTCATCACAGCACCTGGGACACTTCTGCTTGCCTATATCAAAATTCATTTTAAAGTGTGGGTCAAGTTTCTCTTTCTTCCATGAGGCTTCCTTATTACCCTGACTCATATAGATTTTCCTTTCTTTTAATTCCTGCAGCATTTTCTGTTCACTAGAGAAAACATCTGTACTTATGCTTTTAATTGTTTTATTTTATAGTAAAAAGGCTACTACAGTATTTTCTGGCGTATAAGATGACTCCCTAATTTTACAGTTAAAACATAGGTTTAGGCCTATATTCGCTGTATAAGACTACCTCCCACTTCAAAGAAAAGACTTACTTTGCCGTCAAGATCTGCAGATAATTTTTGTGCAATTTTGGTCTTTTGCCCCCAATTTTCGGTTGACTTTTTTTCGTTTCAAGTCAGAAAATACGGTAATTATTACTTCTTATATGCTAGTTGCTGAAACTGATGACACTTTATCTAGAGACCTGGTCCATAAAAATTCATGCACTGGAGAGGGGCCTTCCCCCTCTCACAGTCTGGGAGCCCTCAGGGATGAGAGGCAAACCAGTGATCAGGGAAAGGCAATGCCCACATCACACCTCTGCTGCTGCCACTGCTGGTAGTGCAAGCCTCGGCTGGCCCTGCTTACCTGAGCCTTGGGCAGCTGCCATATGAGGCTTGCCTGCTCCTTGGGCTGGCCCTGGGAGGCTGAGGGGATGGGCACTGCCATCTTGTGGCTGTGGGTACCATAATTTTTGAGGGTGTGGCAATCAATTAGCATATTCCCTTTTTATAGGCTGTGGGCACCTCCATCTTTGAAGGTATGGCAGTCAATTAGCATATTCCCTCCTTATTGGCTGTGGGTGCTGTCATCTTTATGATGGCATGATGGTCAATTTGCATATTCCTTCTTTATTAGACAGGATTTGATAGGATATTCTGTATAATCAATCCTCACCAGAACTCTTTAATGCTCCCAGCAGAGCTGTTTCTTCTAAAGGTCTCTATTCTAGTGCATGGCAAGCCATTCTTCTGTTTGGTACAAAAACTTTGGAAATATCCTGATTCCTCTTTTACACCAACATCAAATCCATCAGCAAATAATTTCGACCCTACCTTCAAATATATCTACAATTCAACCACTTCTCACTCCCTTGTCTAGCATTACCAAATCCAAGCTATCATTACTTCTCATTTGAACTACTGCCACAGCTTTCTAAGTGGTCCTGGCTTCTACCCTGGTCCTTCTATGATTTATTCTCTACATAGAAGCTAGGATGATTCTTTGAAAGTCAGATCATGTCACTGCTCTTCTCAAAGTCCTCCAGTTCTCATGGCTTCTCATCTTACTCTTAGTATAAGACAGAGTTCTTACAACTCCTTTAGGCTTCACATATTCCAGCTTCCTGTTACTTTCCTGACTTGTTTGCTATTACTTTCTTACACTGCTACAGGCACACAAACCTCCATGGAGTTCCTTAAACACACCAAGCACTTTCCTGCTTCATAGTCTTTGCATTTGCTGCTCCCTCTGCCCAGAAACTCTTTTTCCAGAAACCTACATGGCTTATCCCCTCAGTTCGTCAGGTCTCTGTTAAATTGTCAGTTATATGAAGACATTTCTTTTTTCTTTTTTTCTTTTTAAAAAAATATATTTTATTGATATTTCACAGAGAGGAGGAAGAGAGAGATAGAGCTAGAAACGTCGATGAGAGAGAAACATCGACCAGCTGCCTCTTGCACACCCCCTACTGGGGATGTGCCCGCAAGCAATGTACATGCCCTTGACCGGAATTGAACCTGGGACCTTTCAGTCCTCAGACCGACGCTCTACCACTGAGCCAAACCGGTTTCGGCTGAAGACATTTCTTGACCATCTACATAATTAGCCTTTAGACTTCTCTTTCTTTATCACCCCCCACTTCATTTTCCACATAGCATTTATCACCACCTGACGCTGTATATCTCTATGTTTTTACTGTTTGCCTTTTATAAATTAGGCACTATGCTAACAAATGAGGATAGATACAAAGTCAAATACTAATTTACTGTGCCAGACCCTTTATGTGTATATTATTTTATTTAGTCCATTCAACTTATTTCTTTCCTTCTCTCACTCTCTATATTAAATGCTACCATGTATTAAGAGGTACCAGAGGCATTGGAAATACAACAGTAAATAAAAATAGAAATTAAGTTTCAGAAAATTAAGTACTCTACCCAAAAGGTTTACAGAATGCATATTTTAATGTCTCTGAAAGGGCAGATAACAAGGCTCTTTGTGCACCATAGCCACAAAGTAATTGCACAATAAATTCTTATTTGATTCAGCCAACCATACTGTTTACCTCCTCTTTGTAGAAGACTGAGAAATGTAAAAAGTGATTTCTTGTAATATGTGCCTATAGTTAGAGTACAGAATCTTATAGAAAAAAGAGGTAATATGCAAATTAACCCTCATGCCCTCAAAAGATGGCTGCCTATGACTAGGCCAGCAGGGGGGTTAGTGAGGGATGACCAAAGGACTGAACATCAGACTGTGTGGGGCAACCAGGCCAGTGTCGGGGTGGGGTAGGGGGGCAGTTAGGGATGACCAGGCTGGCAGAGAGTCATCTGGGGGCGACCAGGCTAGCTGGGAGAGGGGAAGCAGTAAGGGGTGATTAGGCTGGCAGCGGGGGGTGGGGGGGTGGGGAGAAAGCAGTTAGGAGTGACCAGGCCGGCAGGGAGGGGGAAGTTGGGGGCAACCTGGCTGGCAAGCAGGTTAGTGATTAGGAGTCAGTGGTCCAGGATTGTGAAAGGGATATGTGACTGCCAGTTTAGGCCCGATCCCTGAGATTTAGACTCAATCCCTGGGATCAGGCCTAAAATGGCAGTCAGACATCCCCCAAGGGGTCCTAGATTAGAGAGGGTACAGGTTGGGCTGAGGGGACCCCCCTTTTGTGCATGAATTTTGTGTACCAGGCCTCTAGTCTATTACTAAAGATTATCACACACAAATTTTGTTAGCTATATTTTGGGCTTCTTAAAACAAGTTTAAGTGAAATTTTGTTTTTATTGTTTATATACGACTCACAGACAAACTCCATCGGTATGGACTCTTTCTATTATCTCCCCAATACTACCCTCCAATACTTTTTCTTTTTTTTTTTACAAATATTGTCCAGCTTCTCTTTCAAACCTACAGCAGCCTCATCTCTTCTATATGCCTCTCCAGACAAACCCAACCTGGATCAGTAATTTTCTGCCATCTGTAACTATTCTCTTTCTACCTGCCCAAATACAGAATACTCAAGACCAATTTCCTTTGGGTATGCATGAGGAAATTTAATCAGGTACTAAGTGCAGGGCATAATAATTAATTAGGCATGGTTCCATTTACAATATTGTCAAAGTTAATCATCTGTTCCTTTAAGTTCTACCTTTCTTGAACATCATAGACTATAGTACATCCTCCTTAGAAGGAAATGTGGATTTTTGTATTGTGCCTTGTACCTTTAGTTATCTTTTACTTGTCATGTCTCATCTCTTTATCTATACTGTACTGTTTCTTTGAGAACAAGGGATGGGCCTCATAATCTTTTGAATATACATGTGTGGCCCAAAACCTTCATATAAAGAAGTTGTTTAACAAATAGATTTTTTTGGCTGTCTTGGTTATAGATAGCAAAATCTAAATAGCTTAGTCATAACTGGATCTTTTATGTGAAAAAGCTGAAATGTATAGGACTGAAATAATTTTCATTTATTCTTCTTCATCAAGTCCTCTTAATCATGGTAGAATGTCTTACCATAGTCCAAGTTGGAAATGACCTTAATTCATTAGTTAATTAGTTTATTTTAAGTGATTATTCATGCTTTCATGATACCTCTCCCTTACTCCAATAGACTGCAAATCCCTCAAAGATAGACTCTCTATTTTCTGATTTCTCCTCATCAGCAATAACTATTAATGTACTTTATACATAGTAAAAGTGCTTACTAAATCTTTACCATAAACATAGAGGGGGAAAATCAACATGGTATATTTATTAGGAGAAATCCTATATGGCAATAAATGAACAAGTAAGTGACTGGTGGTACCATGTACCGCAATGTGTAAAGAAAGAGAAGAAACAGGATGGAAAATCAGGAGATTAGTTTGGGATATGTTAAACTTAAGATAATTTACTACACATCCAATGGGAGGAGATGAGTAGGCAGTTTGTTATTTAAGTCTAGAGCTTAGGGGATAGGTCAGGGCTGGAGACAGCAATTTGGGAGTCATCAGTATTTAGATGATTTTCAAAATCAAGACTGCTGAATGAGATCAAAGATGAGTAAAAGGAAAAGACAGAGTATAGAAAACTCTCCTGAGGAACACTGCATAAAGAAGAGCAGAGAAATGGGAAAGCATTGGACCATTTGGAGAAGTGGGATTAAGGGAGGGTTTCTTTTGCTGTTATAATAGAAGATGTATTTGTATGCAGACAGAAATTATCGAGTATGTTAAAAAAATACTAATGTAAGAAGAAAGAGAGGAACTACATGCAGGATCAAAGAAGGTGAGAAGGTGAGAGGAAAAGAGATCCAGGATAAAAGTGCAGAGGCTGGCCACAGAGGGGAAGATAAAAGATACGGTGGTACAGATGAAGTGATGGAAAGATTTTTTTCTTTTTAAAAACTATTATTTTTATTGGTTTTAGAGAAGAATGGAGAGGGGGAGAGAGATTGAAACAGCAATAATGAGGGAGAATCATTGATCAGCCGCCTCTTGCATGCCCTTTACTGGGGATCAAGCCCGCAACCAGGACATGTGCCCTGATTGGGAATTGAACCGTGACTTTCTAGTTCAGAGATCAACCCTCAACCTCTGAGCCACACCTGCCAGGCAAAAAGACGATTTCTTACTATGATCTCTAACTCCTAACATCCTACTTCAAACCTTCATCATCAGTTCTCTTTGGGCTAGTATCCTCACTTCTACTCATTCTCTTCTAGTCTATTCTACATACAGTTGCCAGGGTTATCTTTAAATATGAATGAGGTCACTTCATTCCCTTACTCCAAATGGTCCAATGCTTTCCCATTTCACTTGAAGAGAATGAAAGGTCCTATACACTCTTATGTTATTTAGTTCTTGTTTATCTCTTTTACTTTGTCCATAACTCTTCCCCCTCCCCCTTGCACACTTATCTAGTTTTCTTGCTTTTCCAAAGCATCCTCTCTTCTTAGGGACTTTGAATTTGTTCTCTCTGGTACATTCTTCTTCCAGAATATTTTCAGAGATTCTTTTCTTACTTATCAAGTTTCTGCTCAAATTTTATTTCCTCGGGGAGGCCTTCCCTCATTCCCCTAAGTCTCCCCTTCCCCTGCTGTACCTATTTTCAGAACACTTATCACTACTTGCCATTATATATATATATATTTATTTGTTTACTTTTTGTCCCCCCACTATAAGGTTGACCCCACACGTCAAAGACTTTATTTGTATTTCTTAGAACAATGCTTAGAGCACAGCATATAATAGATTTCAATGAATATTTGTTGAATAAATGATAAAAAATACACAGGATCACTTATTTCGGGATTAGAAAGATTTCAAAGATTAATACAAACTTTTCTGAGTTTCTGACCTTGTGAAAAAAAATTCTGATAGAATTCAACTCATTAATTCTATGTTTAAAAAAAACACACACACAGAAAATTAACTTTAAGTTGTTATGTGCATAAACAGTTACCTGATCTTTGAGATACTTTCTGATGTTTCGATGGGTTCGGGAGCATTCTGTTAATAAGCTGAGAACTGGAGTTAGGCCCTCTCTATAGCTGCTTCCCTAGAAAAAAAAAGTCATACATGCTACATTAGTGTAGTTACTAATAGTGTTACTTTCCTCCACATAATGAACATGTTATAATACTCCTTTTTGAGGGGGAGACATTTTATGCTATCCAATCTTTAAAAACCATTTAAAAATTATTTTCTTAACGATACTTCCATTTCATCAGTTAGCTTCATGTTTACCAAGGATTACTTCTATCCTTCCTGAATTTTGCTACTTTTTGTAGGATCCTCACTGGCTTAATCAATGAGCTTAAATGAGGCAAAGGCTTTGATGACCCATGCAAACTACCTTGCTGCCTTTAAAAGCAAGTGATAGATGAGAGAAATAAGCAACTCACAACAAATGGAAAGGTGGTGATTTTTCTTTTAAGGGTGTCTTTTAGATAGTATAGAAAGCGCTTATCATTAAGTTTTTTTGGGGAGTGATAATTTTTCTTTCTTTTTTTATCATTTAGTATTTAATTTAAAAAAATTTTTTTCCCTTATTTTTTTTATTAAATTATTATCTGTGTACATATCTTACCATTGCCCTCCCTCCCATACATACCCTTCCTCCCCAGAGTTTTGTGTCCATTGGTTGTACTTATATGCATGTATACAAGTCCTTCGGTTGATCTCTTATCTCCCCCAGATCTCCCTCCCCTCCCCGCTGTAATGTGACAGCCTGCTTGTTGCTTTACTGTCTCTAGGATTTACAAAACACCTATATAGAAAAGCAATTTTTCCTTTGTTTTCAGGTACTAGTCATAATTTTGGTGTTGCAGCAACACAATTTTCAGCTTTAAAGAAATAAATTCACTCAGTTTCAGTGATTTATCATGATATACTGGAACAAAGTGTTTTCCAGAGTACAGATAATTATGCAAGGCGTCAGCTATTTTAAAAAGCTTAGATTTAAAAATCATGTCCTGCGATGTTTGTATATATGGCACATTTACATTCTTTATAAGCATTTTCCCAAGGCCTCCATTTTATCAGCCTTACCTTATCTATTCTCTTCTCCATAAAATTGAGTAAAACGTGAATGGCCTCCATATTCATACCATTGTACACCATGGTATTGTTTTTCAAAACTGTTTCTTTCTCAGCTGTTTTATCACTGGGCAGTTCATCTAGAGTCGTTCCCTCGTGCGTTTCTTCTTCATGTGTTAATGGACAAATGAGAACATCCAAACAAGAGACCGGAACATTGCTTAAAAGGTTGACTGCATTGCTGAAAAGCAATTTAAAAATACAATATTTTAATTTGATTGAATAGTCCTTTAAAATGCAAACACAATAAGAAGTTCAGAAGTGACTTTTAGTAGTCAATTAAAATGTTTCTTTTTCAAAATGAACCTTTAATATTACCTGCATTTATTGATAGATAGAAAATAAAGAGAACTATTTCAAATACACATAAGACAAATTAGAAAGAACAGATGTTAAATGGACACACACAATCACATGATGTCATGCCACTTTCTGAAATGCTAAAATAGGAATTAGTGAGCTTTAACGCCAGTCTTCCATTTTATTATGACAAATGCTGGCTTTGCATTATTTCCTTGGGGTTTTAAATCCTTTTGTGGATACACCGGTATTTTATTATTCCTTAGATTACAACATAAGGCATTTGAAAAGTACTGCATATAAGCAGTTTATCATGGAGGCAACAACATTAAAAGTCAAATATTATAAGATTAAGTTTTGTTCTTTCTAGATGTAGAAAATACAATTTTTAGATCACACTCCCCCCCCTTTTTTTTTTTTTTTGGTAAAACATTTGCAGAAAATGGGTAATGGTGCTTTTTCTTGAACTCTCATCAAAGGTTTGTTTGTTTTTTAAAAAGGCCAACACAGCAATTTTCTATATCGCCTAGGCCTTTCTGTTATATGTTAATGAATGCACAAGCCTGGAATGCACACCAGCAGGGGGAACTCAAACCTTGTATTTTTTTGGTATTCCCTAAAAATCTGGCACTGTTGCTCAGTGTACAAGAGATTAAAATGACACTAAAAATTAAAAAAAATTATACATGTTCTCAATTAACATATTTTTTCCTTCGTGCACAATTTCATATTCTTTCATCTAAAAGGAGAAGCGGTGTTCTGTGCTAACTGGATCTTATAAGCCTGTGTCTCAGAACTTCCTGATAAACAACAATGGAAAGACAGGCATTACATTTCCTAGTGACAGAGAAGCAGATCTAAAAATAGCCACATCCTGACTAAAAATAAACTCTTGCAAATGCAATTTAAAAGTCTAACCACTTGGAAACCAAATTCAGAGCTTAATGTATCTGATGCTGTCTTAATTTAGACCACAGTAGTTCCTTTTAATTTAGACTATATTGACACTCTCAAGAATAAAACAAAATAAACAACATCAAAACAGAAATAAAATACAAGGATTTTTCCCCCTCTCCTTTACCCTGAAGTGTGGCTCCATTTCCCACAAAATGAGTATTTCTTTTCTTTCTTTTTATAATATGAACCATTTCATAAGAAATCAAAGTTTAAAAATTAGACAATGCGGAACAATGAGTGGTAATGTAAAGATAGCAAAAATTTCTGAGTCAAGAACAAAAATAATTTAACAAGTCCTATGAATGAATGGTTCCTGGTAAAAATACAAGTTATTTCACTGTCCCCATTAAAAATCAACTTTAGCTGCTGCTGCTCTGCTGTTACCATTACTATTAAACAAATCACCTAATTTTGGTTATTTGTAAATAACCACAAATGGTTTAAATAAAATGCTTTCCTCACAAGCTTCCTTTAAAATTTTTTTGCAAATTTCTGGAGTTCCTTATCTATAGTTAAAAATGTTTTTGCTTCTGACTTAAACATTTGGGAACTGTTATTAAACATCATACATTCATTAGGATTAAAATAAAAAGAACTTTACTTTAGAATTACTTTCTAAAACTGTACAAACCATTTGAAATGTTAGGTTTGTTTTTTTAAAAACACATTAGGGCAACTTCTTAAGAGTCCTATGGTATAATTCTCTGAATCTTCCATAGAGACCACACTGAAGTTTAAGACAATGCATTTCCTTTCAAAGGAATGTTTCCCTTTAAATTCATTTAAAATAAGCAGGTTCCAGGAATTCGGTAAGTTTAAGAAACCAAATGTAGAATTTGATTCAACAAATATTTGGAGGTTTTAGGCTTTTCAAGAAAAGTTCCCATTTTCTCATTTCTTATTAAACAACTGGGTTCCCAAACAACTACAAAATTAATTTTCTGGCTCACTGTGTTTGAGCTATTCTTTTTAAGTAAGGAAGGCCAGCTTTTTGAGCTCTGTCACTTCTCTGACGGTTTTATTTGTGGTAAAAGAGTGTATGAAATTCTCCAGCTACCAGGAAGTCAGTGACTATGCACAGATCCACACAATGGTGTTTGCATTCCTACTCCAGGGGGTAGAAATACTGTGTATATTACTCTCCCCCTTTCAGCTTCCTAGAGATCATTAATCACTGGGACATGACATCCTCCCACTCATGCTCCCAGCCCCCTCCTGATATGCAGATTTAAAAGGACTATTCAGAGATCCTTAAAGCCCTGATTAAAGCCTTGTTAGTTGAATGAGAAGGAAGGCAATCTAAAATCCAGTCCTGGACTAAACATAAATTTAATACCAAATGATATTAAGGAGTATGATAACAGTACAGGTAGACCTACAGCTGTTAAATCTTCCTGGTCGAATGTGTGTTCTTTATGTTTGGGGCTCACATATCTTTATCACAGCTGGAAAATCTACTCAAGTGAACCTTAAGATCTCCCAAAGATTTTCAGGTGTAGATATCTAAGTTTACTTTAATCTAACTCAACTCAGTAATTATTTATTAATTACTTGTGCTAGGCATTGCTTCAGGCAGGCATTATGATGAAAACATAAAGTTCCCTATGGAGCTTATTTTCCAGCGTGGAGAGAACAGTCAAGTAGATAAAACAGGTTAAGTTACCTGAACAGAAGGCGATTAAGTGGTCTAGGAGGAAAACCCAGGAGGGTAAGATAGCCTGGGATAAAGGGTTATGATGGTTAGGATAGATTTCACGGAGATGGCGTCATTTAAGCAAAGATTTAAAGGAAGTTAGGGAGTCAGCCATGAGCCCTCTGGGAAAGAGCTTTCCAGGAAGGAGAAAGAGCAAGGGCAAAGGCCCCAGGACAGGAGCAGTGGCAGGTCTGAATTGCAAAGAAGTTGGTGTGGCTGCATCACCCGGCACAGATGAGGAGGAGGAGGGGGAGGAGGAGGACAGAAGATCATACAGATAACGGGTCCGATTGGTCTTGCAGGCTTTTATAACTTTACTTTTTATTCTGAGTGTAGTGGGGAGCCACTGCAGGGTTTGCGCCGTGATAGACTCTAACTTATGTTCAAAGAGCCACTCTGGCTCCTGCACTGGGTACAGGAGGAAGGACATCAATGCTGAGGAGGACCAGTTAGGGTGTTACATAATAAGTCAGGTGAGTGCACAGGGGGATAACAGTGAAGTGGTCAGATTGGGACACATTTTTAATAAATTCCTGATAAGCTAATGCAGAGTATAAGAATCCAAGGTTCTAGTGTTAGGAGGTAGAAAGCTGGAGTTACCATAAATTGAAATGGGAAACACCAAAGGAGAAACAGCTTTTTAGGGGAAGATTAAGAGTTTAATTTTGAATATATTAAGTTTGGAGTGCCTACCAGACTTCCTAGTGGAGATATTAGTAGGAAGTTAGCTATAAGAGTCAAGGTCAGGGAGAGAGATCTGGATTATAGATATAAAATAAGAATCATTAGCATGTAGATCAAGCATGTCAAACTCGCAGCCCACAAGTATTTTTGCAGCCCAGACAATATAATGGTATGTAAGAAATGTTTTAATAAAAATTTAATGTCGCTGAAACTGGTTTGGCTCAGTGGTAGAGCATCGGTCTGTGGACTGAAAGGTCCCAGGTTCGATTCCGGTCAGGGGCATGTATGTTAGTTGCAGGTGCATCGCCAGTAGGGGGTGTGCAAAAGGCAGCTGGTCGATGTTTCTCTCTCATCGATGTTTCTAGCTCTCTATCTCTCTCCCTTCTTCTCTGTAAAAAATTAATAAAATATATATTTAAAAAAATTTAATGACTTAATTTTTACAATATCCTGTTATACATAATTTTTAATAATGAACTACAATGTTTGTTAATGACTGATTACTATAATCATGTTGCATTCAATTCCCTTACACACCTTATGTGCAGGCATACCATTTCTCTCCACTAATACTAGCAGCGAATATTTTAGCAGCCGATTGCCATGTCATTAGTCTTATCCTGACTTGTTTGGTGTGTGCAATAGGAAACAATTCGCTTTTGGAGAACAAGAAAAATAAATTTCTTTGCATTACGCTTATTAATTTGTGCAATTATTCAGTATCTGGTAAATTAATGTGCAAGAAAAAATATTTTTATTGAAGTGTTCTATTATTTTATCTTAACAATAACTCATTGATTTTAGCCCTTTGTATTCAGCATGTCTCTATCGAAATAAACCTTTGTTTCTATGAAAATTTAAGCTTTTGTTTTTTTTTGCGGCCCACATAAACTTAAACCTTGTTTATTTGGCCCGTGTTAGCCTTTGAGTTTGACATGCTTGATGTAGATGGTACTTACAAATAAAAGATTGGATTGGATCAGCAAGGAAGTGTAGATTGAAAGAAAAACACACACACAAAAACCAACAAAACCCTATGAGGACTGAGCCTGGGGCAGTCTATCCTCCAGAGGCTGACTGGTAGAGGAAGAAGTTACAATTAGTGAGGTAGGAGGAAAACCAAGATAGTATGGCATCCTGGAAGAAAAGTATGTAAGACTGGATTCACCTGTGACAAATGATGTGGACAGTAAGAAGATAACTAAGAAATGTCTTCTGGATTTAGCAATACAGAAGTCACCAGTGACCTCAGTAATAGCCATTCTGGTGCAATAGTGGAACTAAAGCCTGAGGAGATTGGATTCAAGAGATGATAACAAGATTCAATCTGTACCTGGAGGAATTTTTTGCAAAGGGCAAGAGAAGACTAGAGCAGGAGCAGATAGAGAAGGTTCAAGAAAACCTGGATAATTATGGCTAGAAAGACCCCTAAATACTGCTCTCAGCAAAGCGTACCTTTTAAACCCACAGTGACCTGGTCATTGTTCTCTTTTTTTTTATTTTATTAAAAAACTTTTTTTCATCTTCTAAATAAATCTTTATTGTTCAGATTGTTACAGTTGTTCTTTTTCCCCCTCCATAGCTCCCCTTCTGGTTCCCATCCCACCCTCTGCCCTTACCCTCCCTCTCCCCACTATCCTCATCCATAGATGTACGATTAAAAAAAAAAAGTTTTTTATTGATTTTTCACAGAGAGGAAGGGAGAGGGACAGAGAGTTAGAAACATGATCAGCTGCCTCCTGCACCCTGGGGGATGCGCCTGCAACAAAGGCACATGCCCTTGACGGGAATCGAACCTGGGACCCTTCTGTCTGAAGGCTGATGCTATATCCACTGAGCCAAACTTTGGCACGATTTTTTTTTTTTAATGACATTCAACCAATTGAGATACTAGGATCGGGGCCAGGTCAGCAATCTTTTTTTTTTTTTTTTTTTTTAAATATATTTTATTGATTTTTTACAGAGAGGAAGGGAAAGAGGTAGAGGGGAGCCCTCTCACAATCTGGGTCCCCTAGGGGGATGTCAGAGAGCCAGTTTCCACTCCATCCCTGCAGGCCGGGCTGAGGGAACCTGCCTGGTGTACAAATCTGTGTACCAAGTCTCTAGTATATGAAATAAAATGAATTGGTCTAAAAGAAACATCAGAAAAAGCATTATAGGTGCTAATGTGCTGAGTGAAAGAAATAAGATTGAGAGGCTAAATGACATTAAATCAGATCTGGCCCTTTTCCCTTCTTTTTTTCTCCTCTACAGTGCATGAGCATCTTATCTTACCCCTTCTCTCTAAAATAAATCCACAATCACAACCACAGCCACATCCATATGCAACTTTTTTTTTGCATAAGCTTATTGATTATGAACAAGAGGGCTAAAAATACTTTCAGGCAGAGATAACAGAATTAGGTTGTTCTTTAATGTAGCAAAGAAGGTGGATCATACCAACTTGTTACAGTAAGTATAAACAAAAGGAAATGAAATATAATACAGATTTTAATAACTAAGATGCTAATTACTGGAAATAAAGGTCAAGTCAGCTGTTATTATAAGGTAACTCATTTTATCTCTATGTTCATGTCCCCTTGATTTCTTGGGGGAGGGAGGAAGTACTGTCTTACAGATATCAGAAAAAGTTGCTGCCAAGCCATCTCTTAACTTACACATCTCTTAGAGCACCTTAATAGGCATCTGACATGCATGTTTCATAAAACATACATGGCTTGAAAACAACACACCCTTAGAAAATAACTTTGAAAATGGAGTGAGATGTTACTTTGAAACAGTCTTTCCCCCCCTTTAAACTTATGTCTTATATGCACACACACAATGTTTTCAGGATCACTGCAAATGAGCAGAATTTAGTAGACATTACAATTCTAGTAAGCCTCCTAAAATTGCCCTTTGAGGTTGATGCAGTTTTCCTCTATTAAGTGAATTAGCTTAGGTTTATTACTGCTAGAATAATCACTTTAAATTCTGATTAAGGGATATGCAGGGCCACTCCAGACAAACTGCCAAGTCAGTAGCAACCTCAATCTTCCAGGAAAGCCTCTGAGAATTCTATACGGGTAAATTCTATACTGGCTCTAGGGTAGGGATGGGGACCATCAGGCTCTTAGGCAGTTTAAGGCCTTCAAAATCATCTCGTCTGGCCCTGCTAAGGATTAGGGTTCAGTTAAATGTTTGACCAAATATAGCAGGCTAATTTTTAAGTTGATAATGTTGTATGGCCCTCTGATGATGTTATAAATATCCAAATGGCTCTTGGCAGAAAAAAAATTCCCTCTTCTCTGCTCTAGGGAAAGCATTTTTATTTACAGTGTAGCTAATAAATAGTTTATCAAAGCAACTTTTAAGATAAAAGCAAATTTGATTTAAAAAATATATTTTAAATCAATTTAAGAAAAATAATATTTAAAGCAACTCTTAGGAAGGAAAGTAAAGAAATCCGATTACTTTTTATAAAAAAATCTGATTAAAAAAAACCTCTATAGTTTTTATCTATTTTGATGGATACCAGGTACTATGTTAAAATATTAAATTCATTCTTCAGAGAAATCCTTAGCAATATTTTGTGACTAGTGTAACAATGACTTTTAATACACTTTGTATTGAATGGTTTCACATCTTTGTATGAATGTTCTTTAACTCATGGTATCTGATTTAAAAAAAAAATCAATTTACTCCTGGGCTTATAAACCCCATTTTCTTTTAGTTTCTACATTTCTAATGCCTCTTGATTATAAAAAAAAAAAAAAAAAAAAAAAAATTATGGTAAGAAAAATGTTCAATGAAATCTTTTTAGAGACTATGATTTATTGGAGTTATCTGATTATTTTTTAAAGGCACAGTCTCAAGAAAACTGAAGGAACTTTTGACCTGTAGCTGCATAAAAATTACACTTTTCAATTGTAACAAAAACACAATCTTTTGCATACTTGCAGGAAAAAGTACATAAAGATAACCTACCAACAAACTCATTACAATATCAAATGATAAATTGCCAATTGTAACAAATAAAAGTGGATTTGCTTAAAAAAATAACAAGAATATGTTTCATTTTACTTAAGCCATATTTTGGAAAACAATATTATAAATGTTCAAAGGCAATTTCTATTATAAAGAACCCAACTTTTAAATTTATTTATAAAGCAGAGGTAATGCCAAAGTTACTTTTTTGCAGATTTAAATTTATTTGAATTGTTTAAAATGCTACTTGCATTATTATTAAGCATCATGAGCAGTTTCATGTTAAAAGTCAGATGTCTTGTTACTGCAAATCTGATCTTGAACAGAAAGAGCACTAGAAAAATGCATATATACTTATTCAGTTGTTCTCGGAGAATGATAAATTTCAATAGTAGTCCATTAATACTCTAACAGGCAAGTCATAAAACTTGATATTAACTATTTTTTATATATTATTACTTGAGACAGATTCAATTCTATCTCCATGTGCCAGTAGCTCTCCGTGGACCTGGCCGCTCCACACCCGCCGCCCAGAGGCTCTTTGTGGCCCAGAGGCCCATTCGCACCCCAGCCAGGCCAGAAGCCCATTTGCAGCCACGCGTGGAATGCTTGCCTCATTGCTGGAGTGAAGATGCAAGCATTCCTCACCACTGTCCAGAGGTCCTCTGTGGACAATGCAATGAGGCAAGCATTCCACCAGGCCACTCATGCTGCCTGCTCTCAGCAGCCACCCCCCTGGGACTGGGGGACTCTGGTGGGGCTGAAAGGACTGGGTGCTGCCATATTTGTGATGGAATGAGTTAATTTGCATATTACCATTTTATTAGATAGGATATATTTTATTGATTTCAGAGAGGAAGGGAAAGGGAGAGAGAGAGATAGAAACATCAATGATGAGTGTCACTGATCAGTTGACTCCTGCATGCCCCACACTAAGAATTGAGCCTGCAATCTGGGCATGCATGTGCCCTGACTGGGAATCGAACTGTGATCTCCTGGTTCATAGGTCCATACTCAACCAGTGAGCCATGCTGGCCAGGCAAGATTAAATTCTTATAGTTTATAAAATATAATTTATATTGTTTAATATATATTAAAGGCCTCTGAGAGGCTGCTGATCAGCCCCACCTCTCTGATCAGGCCCAGAGACGCTACTGGCATAGAAATCGACCAGAATAAAATCTCTAAGGAGCCAATGGCTGCCTAGGAGGTGGAGCTTTTGACACTGATTGGCATAGAAACCGACTAGTCAGAACCTAATCTGGGTGAACTGCGAAGGCAGAACCTAAGGTGGGGGCTGAGGAGGGGTTTTAAGGGCAATAGTTATTTGGTGTAAGGTGTAAGAAAGTGGTTCAATTTTTTAATGACAAGTTTGGCAGTATAGTGCACATGGCTGGCTATCAGTCCAGATATAGGGATTATGTATCTTTGTCTGCCAAGAGCATCTCCTCCTGCTGAAAAAGGCTCCCCCTATTTAAGCAATCCTATATTATATAATCTATATTAATAAAAGAGTAACATGCTAACTAGACTGGGTCAACCGGCCATCATCTGGACTCCCGACTTCCTTTCGGACAAAGCCGTGGTGGTGGGGGCTGAGGCAGAGAGGGCAGTTGGAGGGGAGATCAGGCTGGCAGGGGAGGGCCTTTGGGGGCAAGATCAGCCTGGCAGGGGAGGGAAGTTGGGGGCAAGATCAGGCTTGCAGGGGAGAGCAGTTAGGGTAAGATCAGGCTGTTGGAGAGGGCCGTTGGGGGTAACCAGGCCAGCAGAGGTGGGCAGTTGGGGGCGAGATCAGGCTGGCAGGGGAGAAGAGTTGCGGGTGAAATCAGGCCAGCAAGGAAGGGTAGTTAAGGGTGATCAGGCAGGCAGGCAGAGGCAGTTAGGGGCAATCAGGCAGGCAGGTGAGCGGTTAAGAGCCAGTGGTCCCAGACTGTGAGAGGGATGTCTGACTACCAGAAATCCCACAAGGGATCCCCAATTGGAGAGAGTGCAGGCTTGCTGAGGGATAACCACCCTCCCCCATGCACGAATTCCGTGCACTGGGCCACTAGTCTATAATAATAAAAGTGCTAATTACACCAGTGCTTCTGGATGGAACCGGGGCTGTGACGGAAGCCCAGGTCCCAAGTGCCAGAATGAAGATGGTGCTGGCAGCTGGGGGGAGGAAGACCTACTTTTGCATGAATATCGTGCATCAGACCATAGTTAAGATTATATATGAACTTGGATAAACTGCTTATCTTTCTATGCCTTAGTTTCATCATCTATTGAGAAGAAAAAATAATAGTACCTATTTCATAAAGCTAGTGTGATGATTAAAAGCAGTTAATCTTTATAAAGAACTTAAAATAATGCCATACACATTATTCAATAACTGTGTGCTATTATGATAGCTGTTCTGGGTTTTCTTGTTGAATGCAACAAATGCCAAATTCTCTTCTCTTGTTGGGGCTAAGTTTATAAGTCAAAGGGGACAATGAAAATAGCTCATTAGAGCATAGTAATGATTTCTAACTTACCAGTTACCCGATTTATTATGATATTTTCACTTTCTTGTGCTTATAGCAATTAAAATTAGATGCATAAAAACAATAAGAACTGGAGATCACCTACCTGTGCAACTCTTCTGTTTTGTCTTCAGTTGGACCTGCAATTAGTAAACAATGGCGAAGGACAGCTGCCATGACACGGAACTGATGAGATTCACTCTATGGCACATAAAAAAGAGATGAAAAATTAGAGATTGAATGCCTTAATGAAGGAGTTTGGTACATCACTACATCGCTGGGAATTTATTATGGCCTATCTGCCCTTCAAAACAGTCATTCTTATCCCATACATAAAGAGGGCATAGTCATTCTCACATCAGTAGCTACAGCCACTCCAGAAATAGCTGAAACCAGTAGTTGTTGATCTAGCCACTCCCTTGCAGGGGTGGGGATCCTTTTTTCTGCCAACAGCTATTTGGATATTTATAATATCATTCAAGGGCCATACAAAATTACTGAATTAAAAACTAGGCTGCTATATTTGATCAAATATTTAATTAACTGACCTCTATGCCTTGACAGGGCCAGACCAAATGATTTTGAGGGCATTATACTGCCTAAGGGCTGGATGTTCCCCACTCCTGCTTAGAGCATGTCAGGCAAAGAGAGATAGGATAGTACCCACTCACTCTTTCACCTTAAGACCAATTCAACTAGGGATCTTTTACATTTCTAGAAAAGCCTAGATTATTTTGTTAGATAGTATATTGTTCCAGATTACTAGTCATTAGAAAAGTTCATACAGATGTAATGCTATCAGATATTTTAGGAACGGGTTGTATATCCTTAATAAAAATATCTCATCTCTTAATTTTCTAAAGTAATGGATTAAAATCTATAATCTATCGACTTTATTTTAATGAACCATCTTAATCTCCTAGTTTCTCCAAATCTTGCTAAGTCTCCCCAGAATTACCAGCAAGTGATGAAAAACAGGTGACCTGAGTTTAATCTATTTTTCCAATGTTTACTCATTGGTAGTGGTGTTAAAAACAGTAGGAAATAAGCTAAGTTCAGAATAATCACTTGGTTTACTACCTTATTTTTAGTGCAATCTCGGGTCACTACAATTTCTATAATTACCCACATCAAGATCCTATCTATCTTCTTCCAGAATTTTAGTAATTAAGAAGACATAAAATTAATAATTATGATAGCAATTCCAGATATACTATACTTTAGAAAGGCTACTTCAAAAGTACTGAAAAAATTTATATATATAATTTAAAGTCCATATGAAGTGGAATATGCTCACATATTATACACATATACCCTATATTCATATATATAATTCAGCCCTTCTAGAAAGAATGTCTCTTATAAAATCTAACAAGCAGTAGGGCACACTTTCATTACTCATAATGCAGAATGCAATATTTTAAACAGAACGCCATTGTGGGTGGATGCAGTGGCATAATAGAAAAAGCACTGCACTTAGTGTCAGGCGTTTAGGTTGTGACCTTAGGACAAACCATATAGCTTCTTTGATCATGCATCTACAAAAGCATGAGCTTGTTAAGGTTATGAAAGAATTAAAGAAGATGAAACACATAAAAGTGCTCAGTATTTTCAAAATATGCTTTTTGATTTTAGATATAGGAAGGGAGAGGGAGGGAAACATCAATGAGACAGAAACATTGATCATCTACCTCCTGCATGCTCCTACAGGGAATCCAGCCTGCAACCCAGGCATGTACCCTGAATGGGAATCAAAACGGTGACCTCTTGGTGTATGGGATAATGCTCAACCAACTGAAGGTGCTCAATACATTCAATGAAACATTTGAAGGTGAGGAGCAAGAATGAGGGAGAAAGGAAACAACAAAAAGTGAGATTGATAGAGCTGAAATGAGTGATATTGAAATAACTGTGTGGTGGTGGAACAGGAAAGAATAAAGGAGAAAAGGGACCAGTGCAATGCCAGAGACATGAAGGCTGGCAGGGTTGGAATGAATGCTGTCCCTTTTGCCATCCATCTTCAAATGCTTGAGTCAAAATTCTCTAATATGTAAATACTAGAGGCCCAGTGAACAAAATTCGTGCATGAGGAGGGGGTCCCTCAGTCTGGCCTGCACCCTCTCCAATCCAGGATCGAATGGGGTATGTCTGACTGCTGATTTAGGACTGATCCTGGGAATCAGGTCTAAACTGGCAGTTGGACATCCCTCTCACAATCTGGAACTGCTGGCTCCTAACCACTTGCCTGCCTGCCTGATAGCTCCCAAGTGCCGCCCCTTGCCAGCCTGATGGCCCCCAACTGCCTTCCCCTGCCAGCCTGATCTCCCTAACTGCTTCTGCCTGAGCCCCCACCACTGTGGCTTTGTCTGAAAGAAAGATATCTGGTCACCTGGTCTAATTAATGTATTACCTTTTATTAATATAGATACTTTTATTTACCCCAAATTATACCAAGCACAAAACTCATCTATTACTTAATCACATTTTCTTGGTTTGAAAATTAACTGGGAATTTACTTCCTTTTAAACTAATTTTCCTTTATTCTAGGTATCACAGGCCTTTTGCAAAACTATCCTTTTTGGTTTTTCCATATTTGCAACTGTAAACCCCAGACTCTACTTCCTTCTATCCCATTTCCTCCTGTCCCAATTTTCATAACACCAATTCCCAAGTTGTAACCTAGATTTGCCATATCCTCCTTTTATAATAAATCCACTAAATCCTATTTCTCCACTCAAAACAACTACTGAAGTCCCTGATTGTTGCTTCCACTCTTGGAATCAGATTCCTTTTGAGACTCTAGGTCTCAACTGAAATCTTAGAGAAGCCCCTTCTTTGACCACCTTATCTAAAGTAGATTCTTTCCTTCATTATTTTCTATCACTACATCTTGTTAGAATTTTTTTTCAAGAAATCAAAATTTGTAATTCCACATGATTATATACTTGCATATACACGGTTTTCTCCATAACCTATTACCTTCACAAGTTTAAAGGGTATGTATATAATAGATGTTCAATCAATTTTTAAAATTTAGTGATTTTGAGAAAGAGGGAGAAAGAGAGAGAGAGAGAGAGAGAGAGAGAGAGAGAGAGAGAGAGAGAGAGAGAGAAACATCAATCTGTTGTTCCACTTATTTATGCACTCATTTATGCATCTTATATGTGCCCTGAATAGGGATCAAACTCACAACCTTGGAGTATTGGGTTGATGTTCTAACCAACTAAGCTATTCGACCAGGGCTCGATTATTTGTAATATAAATGGTAAAAAACAAAACAAAACAAAATGTGCCCAAATTATTAAGTGTACATCTAGATCAATTTTCACAAAATGAGCACATTCATATAATCAACACAAAAATGATGCAATGCTAAGAGTAAGAAACCCAGAATTCCCTCTTGGCTCCTCCCAATGATATTCCTCCACTACTCAATGGTAATCCTAATGTATCACATTATAGGCTTGTAGTTTGTTGTCATTAAACCTTACATGAATGGAATCATAAAATATAGACTCCTTTGTATCTGGTTGTGAAATTCAGCCATGCTGTTGCGTGTAGGTATAGTTTGTTCAGTTCATTGCTTGAGAGCAGTGCTATTTGCAGTGCAGTTTGTGAGCCACTGCTGGTCTACACCCTATTTGCCACTGATCTGCAATGCCATGAGTACAGAAGGTGCACGTGAGCATTTAAAAAATTTCTGAGCAGTTTGACATTGTGTGTAATATATTATATAAGAGTTTCATTCTGACAGCTAGGGGGAAATCTGGTCCTTTACCACAGTTAGGTTAAGAAAACACTGCTGCATACAATGAATACATTACAATTTACTTATCCATACTACTCTTGGTGAACATTTGGATTATTTCCAGGCTTGGGTTATATTGAAGAGTGCTGTTATGAACATACTTCTTTACATGCCATTTGGTATGCTGGGTCACAGGGCATATACATATATGAAGCTTTAGAAGATACTGTCTGCCAAACAATATTTCAAAGTGTTTAAATCAATTTATACTCTCACCAGTTTTCTACAGCTATGCCAACAATTGGTATTGTTAGCCTATTTAATTTTAGTCATTCTTGTGTGCAGTGTCTCATGGTTTTATTATGCATTTTCCTGATGAACACTTTTTCATATGTCATCTGAACAGCTCTTTAGTAAAGGGACTGTTCAAGCCTTTTGCCTATTTTTCTGTTGGGTTGACTGACTTTACTTATACGTATTTGTAGGAGTTTTTAATGTATTCTGGATAAAGTCCCTTATTGCATATATGTGTTGCAAATATCTTCTTCCACTTGGTGGCTTACCTTTTTACTTTCTTTTCTTGATGGACTCAATTGTCAACTTCCCCTCTATGGTTTAATCTTTATTTTGTCCTGTTTTAGAAATCTTTGCCTATTTAAGAAATGTTTGACTTGTTTAAGATAAAGTCATGAAGATAATCTTTTGTTTTCTTCTAAGAACTTCATTATTTTGCCTTTTATATTTAATTCCCTTATCCACATTAAAACAATTGTGTCTGGTACAAGGTAGAGATTCACATTTGTTTTTTCCATACAGCCACACAATTGCAATTTATTAAAAGCTCACCTTCCTTCCACTGTACTTCAATGTTACCAATATCATAAATCAGTTGACTACATATATGAGGTTTGTTTCTAGACTTTTTATTTGACTCAACAGTCTAGGTCTCAACAATATTTGTTGAATGAGTGCTATCATTTAAGAAGTATTATATAACAAAGGTTACAGTGATCTGTTAGGTTTTTTTTTTTGTTTTGTTTTGTTTTTTTTTTAATCCTCACCCAAGGATATTTTTCCAGTGATTTTTAAGAGTGGAAAAAGAGAGGGAAAGATAGAAACTTCGTTGCTAGAGAAACACATCAATTGGTTGCCTCCTGTATGTACTTGGACCAGAGTTTGGGTCAGGGAAGAGCCAGCAACCCAGGCATGTGCCCTTGACTAGAATCAAACCCAGGACCCTTCATTCTGCAGACAGAAGCTCTATTCAGTGAGCCAAACCAGCTAGAGCCCTACCGGTATTGTTGCTTATTTTGCTGTGTGATTTTTCCATAGACAATTTAAACTCTCTGATTTTTATTTAGTGTCCTCATTTCTCAAATGGAGTTAATGTTACTATCTTAGAAGGATGATAGAAGGTTTGAAAATAATCTATATTAATAAAAGCCTAGGTGGTTCTTGAGCCCTCATGCACGATGTCATCACAAGATGGCCACCACAAGCTAGACACAATGAAGGCGGGTCCCAGTGGAGGAGACAGGTCACAGCAGGGGAGGACAGTTGTGGGCAACAGGCTGGCAGGGGAAGGTAGTTGGGGGCGATTGGACCAGCAGGGAGGGCAGTTGGGGGTGATCAGGCCAGCAGGGGAGCAGTTAGGCGATTAGGCTGGCCCCGCAGAAGTGGCTAGGGGCAATCAGGCAGGCAGGCAGGTTAATAAGCCACCAAACCTGGATTGTGAGAGGTATGTCCGACTGCTGGTTTAGTCAGACATCCCCCAAGCGGTCCCAGATTGGAGAGGGTGCAGGCCAGGCTGAGGGACACCACCCTGTACACGAATTTTGTGCACTGGGCCTCTAGTTACTCTTTATAAAACGTTATACAAACCCAGTATATACAACTGTCATTTGCTTGCTTCATGATCTTAGTTTTGATATCTTTAGGGAATCAATAGTCTTTCCTCTGATATCATACTATCTCCAAATATTGTCAAGGAAAAGAAGTCTCTAAGGACAAAGGGAGGAAAAAGAGAGAGAAAGCCAAGTAGGTTTGTTGTGAAAATGAAAATGAGATGACAAAACTTAGGAAATTCTTTGGGATTTCTTTATACAGCCTGTATTTCTTAATATAGATTCTGGTGTACTATTGCTTTTTTTCTCAAGTGCAAACTGTAGAAGATTTCACTTTTGTTTGGTAAAGGTACCAATTTCTTCATACCTTTTCATTCAGAGCTTTAACCAATCTAATCAATGCCTGAGAGAAAGTCTAAAGGGAGAATATGTCACACTAATGAGTCCTAATCTGGTTTTGTTATCTCAGTGTAGTTCTAATTTACTTCGATAAAATTTAGGAAACTTGTCCTATATAAATTCACTTTCAATTCTAGAAAAAGTAAAACAGACAAACACAGACAGGTGTTCACAAATGCATTAAACATTCTTACTTGGAAATATTTCAGGTAGCTTTTTATCCTATGCTTTACTCTGGCCCTTTTGCTTACCTCTAAATTGTATATGTTCAAAAATCTCTCTCCTTATTTTACATCTACCATGGTGCTGGGCATAAAGTTATAAACACTTTTTTGAATTAACTGACAAAAGGAAATGTTTACAAAATAAGAGTGCTGTAATCCCCCCAAAAAAGCTAGAAATCTGCTCATCTAAACACTGTCATTAAATTTTTTAGGCTTCTAGAAAATGTTTTACTAGCTTTGAAAATTCATACTTTCAAAAATACCATAAACTTTCCTTTCTTCCTGTCAACCTCAAGTGATTTCTCCTATACAGATACCAAACTATATCACATTTTATTTTTCATTAAGAAAATATTTACTGAACACCTACTTTGTGCTAGGTATGTTGCTTAGTGGAAAGGCTATGTTAATGAGGTCAGACATAATACTCCCAAAGATCTAAAACATATAGCATTTGAAGCAACTGTACATTTCTGAGGTGATTCATTTTTCCTTTCAAGTAAGAAAATACAGAGAACAGTAAATAATGTAACAAACAGTTGTATATCCACCTATGTTTATATGTCTGATTTTCCTATTAGACCGTTGGTTCTTTGAGGTCACTGATGCTTTGTCTTGCATCTTGTGTGCCTAACACAAAATTGACACATATGGGGCAATAAATGTTTGTTGAAAAATGATTCTGCAAAAAATATCACACAGTTTGAAGGTTTATTTTTACTTAATATCATGTCTTTTTTCTTACATTTCCTTCAAAGCCTCTAAAATAATCATGGAACTAAACTCTTATGTTACAGAACTTTTTAATCCATGATATAAAATCTAGTTACAACCTAAATTAAAAAAAGAAACAGCAATAGCAACAATCAAATGTGTTTTTTTTAAGTGAGGCTGGGGAACATGGAAGCATTGCCCACTCATCCATAGGGGCTACTCCTAGGAACTTTAAGGCTTCAAGGAACACATATTGGAAACCACTACTCTATAAGAACATTTGTTGTGAAAAGAAATCAAGATTTTAAATGACTCAATTTTTGTAAAAAATGTATACATGTTTCTATTTATACTAGAGGCCTGGTGCACAAAATTAGTGCACGGGCGGCTGAGGGGGGAGGGGGTGCCCTCAGCCCAGCCTGCACCCTCTCCAATCCAGGTCACTCCTCTCATAATCTGGATTGCTGGCTCATGACTGCTTGCCTGTCTGCCTGCCTGCCTGGTCGCCCCTAACTGCTTCTCCCCTACCCACGCCAGCCTAGTCGTCTCTCATGGGCCCCCACCAACCTGGTCACCCCACACAGCCTGTTTGTTCAGTCATTTGGTAGTCCCTCACTAATTCCCCTACCGGCCTGATCATAGGCAGCCATCTTGTGAGGGTGTGACAATCAATTTGCATATTACAGCTTTATTATATAGGATATTATACAATGGAGAATGGTTAGAAAGATATACTTAAAAATGCAACTAGTGCTTATCTTTGAGTGATAGATAATTTGTATTTGTTTATTGCTTGTATGCTCTTTTCCCCATGGATTTTCTATAATTAGCATGTATTATTTTTGTAAAAAGAAAAATATTATTTTTAAAGTTAAATTTTAAAGTTGGATTTTTTTCTGTATAATACATTTTCCATATCCCTTTATTTCAAATGGCATTTTAAAGCATTAACAATTCTTTCAGTATATGCTCAACTGGAGAAAGATGTTTTCATTTTACAGTCAAGGAGATATTAAAACCCAGGTAAATGGACTTTTACTGGCAAGTTTCTCTGCACTCTTAGTATAGATTTTCTTCCTTTTTATTTTATCAATTTTCTTTATGGTAGGCTGTAGGTATCTCACTAAAAATACTTTATGCTGATTTCTGCATCATTTCACATGCTGTTCAATTTCTGTGAAATGTTCATCCTTTATTCTTCAAATGGCTGAATCATTCTGTCTTCAGATCTCAGGAAAGATTTTCAGAGGTCTGTGACTGTACTGAGTACTCTCAATCATTTTACTGTTTCTCTCCTAGCATTTCACACAATTTAAATTATATATTTGTTCATTTATTTATTACCTGTTTCACCAAAACTGGAATTTCATAAAGGCAGAGAGACCTATTATTGTCAATATATTACACAACACCTAGCATAACACCTAGCAATTGTCCATAAATATTTGTTGATGGACTGAATGATTGACTAAATGTTTGCTAACATTTGAATCTGGGGACTCAAGTGGTTTAGAATCGCTTTTCCCACACTCTTGCCTAGATGGATTGGCAAGCTGCTGTTTTCAATACAGTCCAAATTTCTGATACTATACAATAAGCCAAAGTCACACTAATGGGGTACATTTTATAATGGCTGTTTCATCTGATCTTCAACTCAAAAGAGGCAGTAGGTCTGCAGAGATGTCTGCTGCAGGACTACTGATCCTCGCTCACATACCTTTTGGAGAATAAACATTCTATAACACAAAATGTGTATTTGCCACTTCAACATTTTCTAAAGCTTCTTCCAGTCTCACCCATTAGTGCTAATCTCAATTTACTGATATTTATTACATGCCATCCCATAAATACTAGTATACTGACATGTAGCTACTGAATTATAAACCCTTTTTATCAGGAATCTGAACAGTGTGAGCTACTATTTTGGGCACAATTTAAATAACAGGGAATCCAACAATGGCAAACCAACAGCCTCAGAAAAGCTCTTGCAACTAAATGGAAAACTTAAAAACACCAAAACAAACAGTGTAAGAAAAATAACTATAGAAGGTACCAAATAAGCATAGAAGACATAGCATTTTAAATACTTGCAACTATTTGGTTTCAAAGCATAAATGAAACATGTGGGCTTTCCACATTTTTTTCTGCCAAGTCCCAAGAAAAACTGACCATACTATGATCATCTAAAATAGCTGTTAGAACTGATCTTCAAATATTTGGTTTCAAAATATAGATCTATTTGCACTTTAAAACTCAGATGCCTGCACACTACCACTACAGCACTGCACTAAGATATACTTTCAAAAAAAGTTGCTGGCAAATGAGGTCTTTATTCACCGTAAGAACTGCTTCAAATGGACACAGAAAATGTTAACCTAAGTCCTAAAGTCAATTGTCCAAAAAAAAAAAAATTTGTTCTGGCACCGAAATGCTTTTCTTTTCTTTCTTCTTTTTTAAAGACAGGGTTAATCTCACCAGTTATTCAAGATTAAGGTGAGAGGGTAAATGTGATATGTTAAGATTCTAGAAGCAAGAAAAAGAAAAGTTTATATCCGCTTCACTTAAAATTGTTGACTTCCTTAAACTAAATTTCTTATTTAACATATTGTTCTTGTGGATACTGAAATATAAACTATCAAATATGCCTTACTTTGGGCTGCTGGACAGTCCAATCCACAGAAAAGGATCTTAGTCTAGAAATAAGTCAAGTGGTTTAAAATAACTGTTCCCATACTCCCATGTAGTTATGCTTGTTTCCTAGGACTGTACAAGCATGGATATCTAGTTGTAGTCCTCCACTTCTGATTGTTATCTAACACTCTAAAGTAACACTCTAGGAGACTGGGATGATATGTGATACAGCCTCTTACTCTTTTGAGCAGACATTAATTCTGATTGATCAATTTCAACTGGCTTGATTTGTCTTAATTTTTAAAACAGCAGCCACTGAAAATACCTAAACCTTTTTAAACAACATTGTTTTGCTTTCCTTAAAATTTTATAATTTAAACCTTATTCCTCAAAGAGGCATTCTTAAAAAAAAAAGAAAAAGAAAAAAAAAGACACATAGTACAACTCAAAAAGGAACTATATTTGGCTTCTTAAAAATAGTGGTCCAACTTCACCCTTATTCTTCTGATTAGTTACACAAATGGAAAGAGTAAGACTTAAAATGGCTAAGAAATTAATTCTGATTCATACAACTGGGGAACTCAAAATTTTTTCCATTTCCCGACTTCGTATTCCTCCCCTGCAGGCAGCTCTAAGGATGCCCCAGACAAATTAAATCCCACAGTAAATAAAACCCTTCTTAACCTTACCTCTTTATGCACCTTCCAACTGTCTACCGTCACATTGAAGAGAGCTTTGAGGGCCTCAATGGCACAGTCTGTCTCCTGAGGTGAGAGAGGAGGTCCATTATGGTCTATGGCCGATTCATACTCATCGGTCCACTTGATGCTAAAGGCACTTTCCAAGATCTGGGTTAGCAGCGGTAGTCCCTGGAGCTCATAGCGCAATTGTGACCTGATGTCAGTGTGCAAAAGTGACAGGACGAAGAGCAAGCGCAAGTCAAAGCACTTTATGTCATTGATAAACTTCCGGTCCTTGCACTTTCTCAGGAGGTTACAGAGCTTTGCCGCAAGATTAAGTTCCAGGCTGAGCTGCTGTGCCATCTGACTGTTGAACACTATGTTACACAGACATTTTAATGACTCCACAATGACTGGGAACTCGGACACCTTCTCCAAAGACTCATCCAACTCATTCAGCTTCGCTAGTCGCAGCAGTATCTGCATATTTTCCTTGGTTGTTACAGGAACTAAAATCTTTTTGTCTCTGGAGAGAATGCGGAGAACTTCCAGGCAGGTCACTTGACATGTTGTTGGGACGTCCTTCACAAGGACTTTAAATATCCCTTCGCAGAGTTTCTGGAAAACAAGATTGAGAATGCAAAAATCATTATTTGGCTTAAAACAGACTGTTTCTCTACCAATGTATTTAATAGCAGCTCAAGATCTAACTAGAAAGGCTTTTATTATTTTTAAATAAAAAAAAAATGTTAGAACTGAAAGAGACCATATATTTGGTATACTTCTTTCATTTTATAGATATGGAAATTGAGAACTAGAGAGGTTATCTTGCTTGTACTGAGCCAGAGTGAATTAGTGGGGAAGTAAGAGCTAGAATATGGATTTCCTAACTTCCAGCCAATATTCTTTCTATAAAATCACTATTCTCTTTTAAGTTGACTAGTTTTAAATTTCTCAAATAGCTTTGTTCTCAATGGAATTTTAATTTCAGACTACATATAGGTAATATCAGGATATAAGGTAATCAGTCTGAATCATAGCTGTTCCCTTCCCAAAAGTAAAGATTAATGCCTCGAGATTTGGTTCACAATTGCTCACAAGTACAGGTTCTCGTAAAAGACTTTAAAAAAATCTTTTTTCTGCCGAATGTTAGCTGTGATATTTCTCCTAAATTTAGAATTCTATGTCAGTAGTCCCATGTTTTGTAAACCTTAGAACTCTCTTTAGCTAACATGTAATAACATTTAATCACTGAGTGACACCACAAAGATCTTTTGCAGGCAAAACTGCTAAAATTATTGTAAGTTTGGTTGGTTCCAAAGAAGTCTTAGTTAATATATATGATGCCTTTGAGCCAAACACAAAAAGGCACCACTCTCTGGGCCAGATAACTGTAAAAGTGTCCCTACTGGATGAATAAAATTTTAAAAAGCCCTCTTCCTCTGGTAGCCCTGTGCCAGCACACATGGCTTGGGAAGTTCAGAGTGTGGGAAGATCTTAGTTCTCCTTTGTTCTCTCAGTGCAGAGCACAGAAGGGAGGGAGGGAGACACGCAGAGATAAATATTAATGTGAGAGAGACACACTGATTGGTTGCTTTCTGCACACTCCGAATAGTGTGCAGAAAGGGCCTGCAATTCAGGTACATGCCCTTGACTGGAATCAAACCCACAACTCTTCACTGCAGGCTGCCGCTCTACCCACTGAGCCAAATCAGCTAGGGCAGTACCCATTACATTTTATAAAAACAATAGCAATAACAACTATAACCAATATAAAATTTTACAAAGTTTTTATTAACCTATTATCAGACTTTAACTCTTTAAATAAAAAGGGCTCTCTACCAGTCAAGCATTGTGATTTTGGCAGGAATCCCAGACTATGTGCACCTTCTCAGTAGATCCTAGTCATACAGCTCAGCTATGGAAATTAAGCTAATTCAAAACATACTAGCTCTGTAACTAGAAGAGGAAGGAAATTGACCTGACAAGCTAAAAAAAAAATGTTTGTAGCAATATCAACTCTATCCCTGCCATACTGGATAATTAGCAGGGTCTTTCATTTAATGTTTTAATATCATTATTAAATCATTTTTTAAAATGAATGCAGTTTCGGGATAGGGTAAAGAATAATGTGCCCATTATTAAAAACTAGAGGCCCAGTGCATGAAATCCGTGCAGTTTTGTTTGTGTGTGTGTGTGTGTGTGTGTGTGTGTCCCTTAGCCCAGCCTGCACCCTCTCTAACCCGAGACTCCTTGAGGGATTTCTGACTGCACATTTAGGCCTGATCCCAGTAGGCCTCCCCTGCCAGCCTGGTCACTCCTAACTGCCCTCCCCTGCAGGCCTAACTGCCCTCCCCTGTTGCCATCTTGTGGCGGCCATCTTGTGTCCATATGGGGGCATCCATCTTTGACCACATGCGGTGGCCATCCTGTGTGTTGGAGTGATGGTCAATTTGCATATTACCTCTTTATTATACAGGAGGATATTTAAATCAAGAAAATTCTTCTCCAATTTCAGATCTTTCACATCCAAGATCACCCCTCCTAAAAAAAACATCACTCTACATATGACTTCTTATATGTTATATTCCTGGTGCTGTATTCAAATAACCTTTATTCCCACATAATTTTACTTAAGAGAGAAACCATCTACATACATATTTAAGAAATATATAATAAAGTATCATAAAATACTATATATATGAATTTGGAGTTCTGCATACCTTCCTTTCTAAACCAAAACAACAATGAAAAATTTAGGGGCAATATAGCTCCTTTCTTCCTCTACTGTCAGACTCGAGAAAGAAAAAGAGAAAAGCATGAATATAAATGAGAATAGTTAAGGCTATAAAACAAATGAACTGTGACACTCTGGGACATAAGACACTTACATGAAAAAGATTAGAGGTCCCTACAAAATTTATAATTAAAAATTGCCTCATCTGAGGGCTGATAGATCAACTAACAACCAAAGATAAGAATTCTAGTTTTTGTTGTTGTTTTTTTTTTTTTAAGAATTCTAGTTTTAAAGCAGTTTTCAATTAATCTAGTTTTAAAGCACAGTTTTCTTAAACATGCCACTTCTCATTACAGACTTGCCTCACACAATGACGAATAGGTAGCTTTTTGCTATAATGTCTCTTCAAAAGTAATATTACTTCTTGGACAATGGCATGTTTCCCCTTCTTTTGTATTGTAACTTAAAATAAATCAAAGACATACTCAAAATATAAAAAAGGTGATATTTAATACAGTCATTGCTTTATTCAATACAACCATTTATATTCAGAGAACATTATAAAGAACAAAGTAATAAATCATCTACCACATTTGGATGAATCAGAAAAGTTTTCTTTGTATATGTACACCATGCAAGATATTTTTATTGATTTCAGAGAGGAAGAGAAAAGGAGAGAGAGAAACATCAATGATGAGAAAGAATCATTGATTAGCTGCCTCCTGGATGTCCCCTACTGGGGATCCAGCACACAACCAGGCATGTGCCCTTGACCAGAATCAAATCCAGGACTCTTCAGACCACAGGCTAATGCTCTATCCACTGAGCCAAACCGACTAGGGTAAAGAGATAGTATCCTATATAATCCTATATAATAAGAAAGGAATATGCTAATTATCCTTTATGCCATGAGGTGTGATACCAACTGTATAACAACTGGATCAGGGATCAGCAGGAGGGTGGGGCAGCAAGCTACAAACAGGCAGCAGAGAGCCACAGGAAGGGTCAGGGCAGCAAGCTATGAGGGGGGTTACAGGAGGGCAGGGCAGAGGGCAGAGAGCTACAGGAGGATGGCAGTAAGCTACTGGCACACAGATTAGTGCACAGGGCTACTAGTTTTTCATAATTTCTCCAAATTTGAGTGTGCACATTGCTTTTTAAAAAAAGGTGTTCTTATATTTTGCCCTAAGAATTGTTCTGTGCTATGATTTTCCCCATTGATTTTACTCTCCTTAAAACATGCCTTGTTCTCTTCAAAAATTTTCTATAGCTCATTGTGCCCACAGAATTTAGCTGTAATGAGCCCAGCATCCTCTTTCCTAATGATGTCTGTCACAAACCCCTTCCTTTTCTTTTCCAAGTGCTCCAAACTGACTTCCAAGACCCTAAACCTATGTCTTGAGCCATTTCCCCTGCCATTCCTTCAGCTTGGTATGCCGTGCCACCATGTCTGCCATTCTGAACTCCACTCTTTTTCTAAGGCTTAGGTCAAGTTTTGGTAGGTTATAAGCCTCCCCAGCCACTTCCTCCTCTGCTTTCTTTCTGTTTGTGCCTACAACAGCACTTAGTTTTTGCCTTTTTTTTTTTTTTTAGAATGAGCTGTTGGGGCATCTTATTCCTTCTCCAGATCCCTGGAGAACAGAGGCTCTGTTTCGCCGTATTCCAGTGACTGGTCCAGGTGTGCTAAACTATTTTTAAGTGCAAGAAAACCACAAACTCCCAAAGTTACCTGCCTTGAAGTCTACCACCTGACTCTCCAGCACTTTCCAAAGAATGACTCCTTTGTATTCCTCCTTCACCAGCCACCACTCACTATCAAATCTTCCTTTGTTTGCAAGTACAGCAGACCATCATATTTTAGGTAAAAATATTTTTATTTACTTTCAAAGTATTCATTTCTAAATTTATTTTCATTGTTCAGATGATATATTTTTTAATCTAAAAGTTACTTTGGTATTGCAGATAATCATGAAACACATACTTTTTCCCATTAAAGTCAATAAAAATATTTTCTGATATTAATAACTTTTCACTTAGAGGTCAGTTTTTTCAGGAATGAACTAAAGTCATAAATCAAAGGTTAGGTATACTTATAAATTATAATTAATGAAAGTCAAAGAGTCTGAGGAAAGGCCCTTTAAATATGCTCATTAACTTAGTAATGGCTATTTCTATAAAGTTAGAGTGTAAGACCCAGCAGCCTACACTAAGAATAAGGTACCAAATTGTTGGTGGACAACTATCAGTTTTCATCACAAGGCCTACTATAATAATTAAACTAAGTCTTAGATAAATATACTTATGAGGTTTTATATTATTTTCTCATTACTCTGAAATCTGAGTTAGTCTTACTACTTTGGTTATCTAGTTGAAAAAAACTTATATGGGATAAAATGCATTCTCTAGAATAGTGCTTCTCAAACTATTTGTGACAAAGGAACACATTTTTGTTCCTTTTTTTTGTTTACTTTCCCATAATTTGCAGTAGAACAGTACTTTCGTAAAATACAATAAAAGTGAATCATTAAGATAAATAATCACATCCTTGGCTACCACAGCAACATTAAGTTACTATAAGGTTTGCTACTAGACCACATAGAAACAGGTTCATGAGTTGAGAGCAGTATAACAAATTTAGAATGTGCATTTAGAAACCATTAGGAGAAAATAAGTATATAAACAACAAAAAAAGAAACAAAAATGTGGTCCTTTGTCACAAATAGTTTGAGAAGCACTAGAGAATGTATTTTATTCTGTATAAATTTTCTTCAACTATATAGCCAAAGTAGTAAAACTATCTCAGATCTCAGAATGAGAAAATAATGCAAAGTCACATAAATATACTTATCTAAGACTTAATTTATTTGTTAGGCATGGTGATGAAAACTGGTATTTGACCACCCAAATCCATTCTCTTCTGACATAGTAAGAGAACTATGGCAAGGCCCTTGACTGCCTAGCTACACCACATTCCTCAGCTGTTCTCCATGGCAATGACTGAGTTCTTGCCAATAATGTGTGTGTGGACACATTGTATGCCATTTTCAGGTTTGGGTTTTCAGGACAGTGTATACATCTCCACTTTCTTGTCCCCTTTTATAGCCCAGAACTTGGAAATGGCAGCCCAATATAGGTTAGAACAATGCTCAGATGGTAAAGTATTACTTGACAATTTGGGAAGAAACTGGGCCACTGAATAAAAAAAAATTATGGAGGTGGAGAGAGGAGGAGGTGGGTGTATTTCATACATAGTTTTGTGGAAAAATGAAAAGTACTTGCACAAGAACAGATAAACAGACCAATGGAATAGAATAGAGAACCCAGAAATCAATCCAAACCACCATGCTCAATTAATATTTGACAAAGGAAGCAAGAGTATACAATGAAGTCAAGACAGTTTTTTTCAATAAATGGTGTTGGGAAAATTGGACACATACAAAAAAAAAAAAGAAACTAGATCACCATACATAAAAATAAACTCAAAATGAATAAAAGGACTTAAACGTAAGATAGGAAACCATAAAAATTTTAGAGGAATCCACAGGCAGCAAAATCTCAGACATATGGCAAAGCAATATCTTCACTGATACTGCTCCTAGGGCAATGGAAACTAAAGAGAAAATAAATAAATGGGACTACATCAAAATAAAAAGCTTGTGCACAGCAAAAGAAACCATCAGCAAAACAACAAGAAAGCCATTGCATGGGAGAACATTTTTGCCAATGTTATCTCTGAAAAGGGTTTAATCTCTAGCATGTACAGGGAACTCATACAACTTAACAAAAGGAAGATAAACAACCCAATCAAAAAATGGGCAACAGACCTAAATAGATAGTTTTCTAAAGATGACATAAGGAAAGCTAAGCGACATATGAAAACATGCTCAAAGTCATTAATCATCCGAGAGATGCAAATCAAAACGACAATGAGGTACCATCTCACACCTGTCAGAATGGATGTCATCAACAGATCAACAAATGACAAGTACTGGTGAGAATGTGGAAAAAAAAGAACCCTTATACACTGCTGGTGGGAATGCAGACTGGTGCAGCCACTGTGCAGAACAGTATGGAGTTTCATCAAGAAACTAAAAATGAAACTCCCATTTGACCCAATGATCCCACTTCTAAACACCAATTGAAAGGATATATGCACCCCTATGTTCATATCAGCACAATTTACCATAGCTAAGATTTGGAAATAGCCTAAGTGCCCATCAGCAGATGAGTGAATAAAAAAAAAAAGACACCTGTGGTATATCTACACAATGGAATATTATGCTGCAGCAAAAAAGGAATTCTTACCATTTGCAACAGCATGGATGGAACCGGAGAGCATTAAGCTAAGCGGAATAAGCCAGTCAGAGAAAGATAAATATCACATGATCTCACTTATTTGTGGAATATAATGAACAACATAAACTAGTGAACAAAAACAGATCCAGAGCCAGAGAGACATCGATCAGACCGTTAAACCTCCAAAGGAAAGTAGGGGAGAGTGGGGGTAAGGGAAAGAGATCAACCAAAGGACTTGTATGCAGGCATATAAGCCTAACCAATGACAGACACCAGGGGGGTGAGGGCATGTGTGGGGGTATTAAATGAGATAATGGTACACATTAATAGCTAAAATACATTTTCAAGAACAAGACCTATAATTAAAGATATCAGCCAATAACATTATTTTGAAGGATGCTGTTTTTCTGATTGAAATAATAAGCCTACAGGTAGATTTGACTTCTAGTTTTCTTTCCAACATCAGTGTTTATGAAAACAATTTAATAAGCTGAGGTTTTCAAGTATTTACTATTAGTTGGTAAAATTCAGGTGAAGGTTCACAGATTAATTTAGAATAAAAATGGGCCATTAACTGAGTAATTAAGTGAAACAACAGTGAATAGCAAAAGAGAATATTGCAAAAGATAAGGACTAATGTCTGTTTTAATTTTAAGAAACAGGAAAATGCAAGAACTTTCCAATTCAAGCTGGAGAGAGGGACAGGGTATACACACAGCACAGGCACTGAATTCAATTCAGGCAGTAATCCTACAAAAACTACATGCCAAAAAAGAACTTAGGAGCCAAACAAAATGAGTATAAGTTCCAGAATCAGAATGTTAAGAGTTAGATGGGACTACAGTGACTACTTAATATTAATGAACACTAGCAGGGCAAAAGACTCTATAAAAACATGGGTTTTATGGAAGAATAAGGTTTATTAAAACATTAAAGATTCTTAGATGTACCTTGGGGGAAAAAAAGATACCTAAAACATACTCAGGACTATGGGATATTTCTTTTATTTTACAGCTATGAAAACTGACTCCCAGAGTAATTAAGTGATTTGCTTAAGGTAGCACAGAAAGCTACAATGGGAAAGGGGATTCAAATTCTTATTTGACTCTCTTCATTCTTCTGGTGTCTAATGATTTATAAGAAGTAAAGCAAAATGGATGTTCCAACATTAAAAGCAATATAATATAAAATCTAGGAATTTGGGTTAAGATAGGCCTGTGAAAGACATTATTTAAAACTGATTTTTTTCTCTTTAAATAGACTAAGTCTTAAACATGGTTCTACTAATTGAGGTTTTTGTTTGTTAGTTTGTTCTTAATGTTTCTGTTCTTCTATTCTAGTGGTATGAAATACCTACCCTTACAGTTGCCACTTTTTCTTTATTAAGAATGGACTTTGACTTTCTTTTTTTGGCCCAATATGTCTACAATGTTAGGCACATCTTGATTTATGCTCTTACTCCACTAACAGTATTCATATAGTGATGGGATAGGACCCCGATCTTAAAATAGTGCATATTCAACTGGGAGATGTGGCAGAGATCCAGGAATACTTAAAGTCACAAGACAATCCGGGTGCATCCTCTTTAACCTCTATTTTATTAAAAGATTTTTTTAAGGGTAGGAGTGGGGAAGAATTTCTACATGAAAATAAACAAATGTATTACAAATCACAATACAAAAAGTCACACAAAATTTTAAGATAAAAAATCAGGCATTTAAGGAATTTTGTAGTAAAAGCAGGATCTCTTGGATGATGCCCCCCTGGATTCTCAAGGTTATGCCTACACTGTCCTCTGATGGATGTCATTGGATATATATTCCACAGGAATCTAATTTTAGTTCTTAACTGAAGCTGAAGGTCAGCCACCTAAATCTGATAGTCTAAACTTTTGCCCTCTGTGTACTGCATATGTGAGTGTGTGAGAGTGTGTGTGCGCACACACAACAAAGAGAGGTATTAAGTTCTAAAATAAGCTTACTATAATTAACAGTTGGAACAATGTTGTCAGTCCCACAAGACAGACCTATTTTAAAAATTGTATTTTACAAAAATATTAGTTAATGACTTACTGCCAGAATTCTAAAATGTACTCTAAAGAAAAGTTAGAGAATTCTACAGGCCAAAATTGGAACTCCTTTATAAAAAGCTAAAGATGAGATTTTCTAAATGAATACTCATGCAGCTGGGTCCAGTTATATATGGCTTAATATTATTCCTTACACTTCAAGTAACTCTCACTTTTTATTTAATGGATACTGTCCTTGTGAAAAGTTTTAGGTCACTTCCTAAATGTCATCTCTGGCTTCCTTTCTTGCACACATACATATTTCAGTAATACAGTCCTCTAAGCTATGTTCTATATCAGGGGTGGGGACCTTTTCTATGCCAAGGGCCATTTAGATATTTATAACATCATTCAAGGGCCATACTAAATTATCAACTTAAAATTAGCCTACTGTATTTGGTCAAATATTTAATTAACTCACCCCTAATGTCTTGGCAGAGCCAGACCAAATGATTTTGTGGGCCTTATGTGGCCCGTGGGCTGGACATTCCCCACCCCTGTTCTATATCATGGTGATCTTGGTAAAGACTAAAAAGCCAATCCATGTGTAAGACAGAAATATATCATTTCACAGTGTTACTATAATTACTTATTACAGACAGCATCTGAGAGAACATATATTGTATGGCATTAGACATCTTATATGTTAGTTATTGGGAAACAGTACAATTGAAGTAAAGAAAGCAGGTGGATTTAAACACTAGCTTTGCCCATTATGGCTATATGATCTTGGGCATTTCTTTAAAACACTCGTGCCTCAGTTCCTTGCCTCTAAAAACAGGGGTAAGATCTAAAGCTTATAAATATTAAATCAGATGATATATTAAAAACTCTCTAGCATAGTGCTTTGGCATAGAAGAGAGGCCAATGCACATCCTATATAACAAAAGCCTAATATACAAATCGACTGAATGGCCAGTTGCTATGACATGCACTGACCATCAGGGGGAAGACACTCAATGCAGGAGCTGCCCCCAGCCCACTGGCCCCAGGCCACCCAAGGCAGGTGCCAGTGCCCCCCCAACCCGATCATCTTGCTGGTCCAGAGGCAAGATCAGGGGATGGGGTCAGTGGTGAGTGGAACCAGGCTGGCCAAGGCAGGTGCCAGCAGAGCCCCTCAATCGCCCCGCCAGTCGCCCCAAAGATTGACCCTGATTGCCTGGCAGGCCTAGGGACCCTACCCATGCACAAATTTCATGTATTAGGCCTCTAGTTATATTATAAAGATGGCCAGATGGACAAACAAATCAAGAAATATTAACAGACATACTCTACAGAGTTAGTATGGTTAGGAAGTTTTTTATTTGTATTTGCCTTCTCAAGCAAAGCCACTTGAGAAGAGAAAACACTGATGTTATGAATATAACACTGTAATTTTATATTAATTTTATGGAATACTCAGTGTCCATTTAGCTAGAATGTCCATTATTGGGCACTTGTGTACACAGCACCTATCTTATAAGACTCTATGAGGATTAAACGATATACTTATATAAAATCTGGCTCAGCATCTGACTCATTAGTGTTCAACAAACACAATTATCATTATTATGGGGACTGTAGAAGAGATGGCATGATACTTGGAGGTTTGCAGGACCTGTCTTTCTCTGGGATGAGGACAAGGCCTGGCCATACCCCTATGCACATGGCCAATACAGAAGATATGTACAAAACTCCCAGTTTAAAATTCAAGTACATGCAAATTATTCAAGAGAAATAATTTCTAACCATGTGACAAGAAGTCTACTGGGTTAAGAGCACATGACTCAATTTATTTATAATATTAGAGACTGAACATACATTTAATGAATAAGTAATTTATATGTATAGCAATTTAAACTGTGTATTGAAATACTGAAGAAATTAATTATAGGGAATTTAGCCAGAAAAAGCTTCTTGATAAATGTTGAGTGTTGGGCAATAAGTGGGGGTGGGGGGGAATAAATGACAGAGATAGCGTGGCAGAAAGGAAGCAGGAAGACAAGTCAAACAGTGGAAAAAGGCAGAGGCAGAGGGGGATATGGGCAAAGTGGGATGATCAACCACAACAGATTTAGAGCTCATATAAAGTACAAGCATTCTGATAAGTTGTGAGCTTCCCATATTGAATTCTTGTCAGAGCATGAGATACCTTAGAAAGAACCATTATGCTCTAAGATATTCTGGGTCCTGAGATCCCTGAGGAAGAACCCTGCAAAGATGATGACTGAAGGCAGAGGACCTGATTTGAATCCCACCTCTTCTACTCACTAATGTGACCTTGGGTAGGCCAGCCTCTCTGTTCTTCATTTATAAATGGGGATGTTTGGAACAATGGGAATGTCTGGTCAGCCAAGAACTCTCTCAGATCCCTAAGAGTTTTTCAGTAAAGACGTACAAGTTCTCCACTTTCCTTAGTATGTGATCAAACATTGTAAGGAAGAAAAGAGCAAACTGCTGAGAAAAAGAAACTTCACGTTTTGGTCAAAATATAATCCGAGGAACGTAAAAAAACAAACAAATAGAAGTCTTCAGCATGTCTGACTCCTGTATGTCAAGTACTATCCCGCTTAGGGGGAGAGCTGACACTAGATATCTTCACTAGCTATCCTATCCAGTCACTGACACTGCAAGTATGCTCTTCAGTTTCCTGTTAATGCTGATAATTAGTTCAACGTCAAAGCTCTCTTTATGCCACACATCAAGCATCAAATTTTGTATGCCTAAAATCAGAAAATGAATAGAATTGATTCACATGTTATACAAGTTAATTCAATTATTGATGAATGGCAGTATGGTGTAGCACATTGGATGTAGAGCCAGACTGTGTAGGCTTGAATCATGGCCTCCCACCACACTAGTTTAGGCAAGTACAGCAGCTCCTTGGATTATGTTATTTTTATTAGAATGTTGATGAGATGCCATAGAAACTTAAATATTATTTTTAATAATTAACCTATAGTAAAACTAAAAAAGAATATCAAACTTTTTACTTAAAGTCACAGACTGTGTAGGTGATGTTAAGTAGGACTTACTGTAATTTCTGTGGGCCATAGTTTCCTCATCTATAAAAATAATAGTACCTACTTTATAGCCTTGTTATGAGGATTAAATGTGTTAATATTCATAGTGATTGGAGTGATGATGGGCATGTAGTATATGTCAACTGCTAATATTTAACAACGACTGTTTTGATATAATTCACATACCATAAAGTTCAGTTAAAGTATACAAATCATTGGTTTTTAGTACATATATTCACATTTTGCAACCACCTGATTTTAGAACATTATCATCATCCCAAAAAGAAATCCAATGGCCATTAGCAGTAACTCCCCAATTCCCTTATTTAGTTCTTTAATTTCTTTCAACAAATGTTTTATAGTTCTCTACGTTATTTCCTTAGTGTTGCTCTGGGGCTTGCTTAGCATATACATCTTATCAGAATCAGCTCCAGGTTTACATTACCTTAATTCCAGTGAGATATATAAATGTTGTTACTGCTATAGGATGCTATTCCTTTCCTTTCTGTGGTATTATTGTTATATATATCTATAAACTGGTTAGAGTCCAACAATACATTATAATTATTACTTTATATAATTTTATCTTTGAAAGACTTTGGAGAAAGGAGAGCAACTATATATACTGATAGCTTTTGTTATATTATTTATCATTTCTGGTTCTCTTGTATTCTTGAGGATTCATTCGAGTTCTTATCTGGAGTCACATCCTTCATCTAATAGGTTTGGTCTCAGTTGCCTTTGTGCTATTTTTAGCAAATATAAGACATTTCTATATGTTACTGGCTCAATAAATTATATACATATTGTTTTATATAAATGCTTTTAAAATCAGTTAAGAACGGAAAAGAAATATGCACTTAAGTGGTCTTTTATAATTACATTTTACAATGACCTCTACCAGTGCTCTTTGTGTGGGTTCAAATTGCTGTTTGTATTATAGTCACTTTCAGTCTGAAAAACTTTTAGTACTTCATATAAGGTGGGTCTTTAACAAATTCAGTTTTTTTCATTTATCTGGTGCTTTTATTGTCAAAAGAGCACTCTGCTGGATATAGGTTTCTTGGTTGAGGTTTTTTTCTTTTGAACTCCTTAAATATGTTATCCCACATTTTTTATGAGAAATCAGCTGTGTATCTTACTGAGGTACTATTATAAGTGGCAAGTCATTTTTCTTTTGCTGCTTTTAGGATTTTCTCCTTGTCTTTGGGTTTCAGCATTTTTATTATGATGCATCTGTTTTTAGATTTATTTGAGTATATCCTACTCAGACATTATTGAGCTTCTTGGATGCTGTTTTCCAATAAATTGGTCAAGTTTTTTTCCAAATTATAGAGAAAGTTTACTTACAAAGTTATAGAGGTAGTAAAGTGAGCCAGCTGCACTGTGTAGGCTCAGGGAACAATTACACAAGTGAAAGGGCCCTTGGAGCTTAGGAGAAAGGCAAAGGTAACAGTCTGATGGGAAAAGGGGGGAGGAGGGAGAGAAAAGGCACTGCTGAATTCCACAGAGGGAAAACATTTCATTTTGGCAAGTTTTTAGCCATTATTTCTTCAAATATGTCTTTTCTCTGTTCTTTACCTTGTATACTCACTATTGACCTATCATCAAGTTTGCTTATTCTTTCTTCTACCAGTATGAATCTAATGCTCAGCCCTTTAAGTGAATTCTATCTCAGTTATTGTACTTTATTGCACTTTTCAATGTCAAAATTAGAGAGACAGAGAGAGAGAGAGAGAGAGAGAGACATCAATGTGAGAAATATCGATCAGTTGCCTTCCACATATGCCCAAATTGGGACCAAACCTGCAATCCAGGTATTGTTCTGACTGGGAACCGAATTGGCAATCTCTTGGTGTACAGGACGATGCTCAACCAACTAAGCCACTCTGGCCAGGTTTTTGTTTTTTAATGACTATCTTTAAAGTACTAGTGTCTAAATGAGAACTGTAATTGCATCATGTACCAAAATATTCCCTAAGTTAAAGATGCCAAATAAAATTTGAGTCAAATTTGCAAGGCTTAGAAAGCTCATTTGTTTTAGCAAAAATTAAGAGTTGAACAAGAACTTCAAATGATTAAAATAAGTGTAAAAGGCTTTCATATCCAACATCCAATTTATTTCTAAGCATGGACCCACACTATAGGATTAATGTTTCTATGTTGGCACATTTTTCATGGGGTGATCTAATATGAAAATTTATCAACTCATTTTCTGTAATTCACAGTGGTAATCCTCCATATGCACCTGTAGCTAAGAAAGTGCCAAACCAACACCATAAGCAACTTACGAATCAAAGCCTAACACAAGATCTGGAATATAGAAATTACTGAAAAAAGACTTGTGGACTACATATATCTCTGCTAATATGGCATGTCTGGCAGGAAAGTTAAAAGAAATATTTCAAATGGTAGCATGGAACTCTGTGTTCATATAAAACTCCATAAACTGATTCTATAGGTTATACTATCTCTAAATGTGGCATGTTTATGTTCCTCTAAAATAGGGGTGTCGAACTCAATCAGAGAAAGGGCCAAAATCTAAAATCCAGCCTAAATCGCGGGCCAAATGGTTTACTGAACAGTCATAAACTGTCATTGTGATGGAAACGCAGCGGAGTGCAGTGATGACAGCGCGGTGCGGGCCACATTGCAAGGCCTGGCGGGACGGATTTGGCCCGCGGGCCTTGTGTTTGACACATGTGCTCTAAAAGGAATGTGTAAGATAATGAAGAAGGCTCAATTTTAGAGAAAATAAATATTTTTAAGAAAATGTATTGGGCCGAAGCTGGTTTGGCTCAGTGGTATAGCGTCGGTCTGCGGACTGAAAGGTCCCGGGTTCGATTCCGGTCAAGGGCATGTACATTGGTTGCAGGCACATCCCCAGTAGGGGGTGTGCAAGAGGCAGCTGCTTGGTGTTTCTCTCTCATCGACGTTTCTAGCTCTCTATCTCTCTCCCTTCCTCTCTGTAAAAAAATCAATAAAAAATATATTTAAAAAAAAGAAAGAAAATGTATTGGTCTTACCCTAGCCAGTTTGGCTCAGTGGACAGGGCGTCGTCCTGAGAACTGAAAGTTCCCAGGTTCGATTACAGTCAGGGCACATGCCCAGGTTATGGCTCAATCGCCAGTGAGGGACTTGCAGGAGACAGCCGGTCAATGATTCTCTCTCATCATGATGTTTCTTTCTCTCTCCTTCTCCCTTCCTCTCTGAAATCAATAAAAATATTGTTTTTAAAAAAGCATTGGTCTTTGCTTCTGCCTCTAATCACACTATATAAAAGAATATGTAACATAATATATAACACGTTACATATAATATTATCATATTTTTATAACATTATAATCTCCTATAATAGAAAAGTTTAAATTACAGATCAGGAAAGAAAAAAATCATCCATAGTAATAATATTCAAATAGTCACCATTTAGTGAATTTTCTTGTAATCATTTATCTTTGTATAGTTTTTATTAGTCTTACATGTTGATCACACTGTATGAATACTCTTGTATTCTGCTTTTTCAGTAAACAACATTATGAGATATGCTTGAGATCCTGCTGTATAGTTAAGAGAATATCAAACTCAACACCAAAAACAATATGTGCATGTCATAAGAATTCTGGTCTCCACTCAATTTCCAAGTTCCCTTCATTCATTTAACAGGTATTTATACTGTAGGTGTCTATTCTGTGCCACATACAGTGCTGGGGGATGAACATACCAAGTAAGCAAACGCATGCTTGTCCTCAAAGAATTCTCAGCTCAGCAATTACTCTCTGCCTTCTCAGAAATTTGGCTTACCTATGTGAATTTGAAGGTAATAAAAGAAATGCTTACAATTTGGGTATTTTTAACTTTATTCTTTTGAGGAAAATTAATATACACAAAGATTTATCGTAAAAACAACTGAAGCTTTCCACATTTTGTCTAGTTATATTCTCATCTTACAGGTGAAAGAGCTAGAATTCTCTTGCTCATTTTGTGACACGTATTTTTCAACATTTATTGAAATTATGCAGTACTCTATTGGTCTTGAGATCAGTGTGTTTCAGAAACCAATAGAAGAGCTTTCATTTTGTCAAGATGTAAATTTTCTGATTATTCATGCATCCCCATCCTTCATATTTGCATGATATATTTGTTTATGTGCTAGCAGAAAATCATAGTCTACCAATTTAGATAGCAAATGTAAAGCAAATGCTCCAGAAAGCACAGGTGCTTACATCCAACTGTATAATGATCCACATGCACCTGAAACTATTTGCATATATGCACAAGCATTAGCAGTGGTAACTGACTTTATTTGGAAAAATTTAAGTACTCCTAGTTGGTAATTTCCTTGGTTATATTCTAATTTAAGTCTAGTTGCTTAAATGGTGTCTCAAGATATGAAATAAGAGATAAAACAAGGTTTTGAGCCATAATTTCAAACCTCATGAAATACACCTCAAGTGATAATGAGTGGGAGCACTGAGCAGTGATCAGAAAATCTGTTCTCTCTCTGAGGCTCCAACACTTCCTACCTTGTTTCCCCGAAAATAAGACAGTGTCTTATATTAATTTTTTCTCCCAAAGTTGCGCTAGGTCTTATTTTCAGGGGATGTCTTATCTTTCCATGCGCTAGGTCTTATTTTCGGAGGATGTCTTATTTTCAGGGAAACACGGTAGTTACGTGAGTTTTAGCAAGCTTATTAATGTGATCCTCAGTTTTCATATCAATAAAATAGGGATGTTGACATACTTCCATACTTACAGCAGTAATGCATTACTATTACAAAGCAAATCTTTGTAAACACGCAAAACACTACATGAGTGTTAGAAATTGGGTCTATAGCGATTTCCTAAAAATCTCGGTATATTTTTTATTTTTTGAAAGGCTCTGTTTCCTTACATTTACTTCTAAGTTGTCACAAAGGTTTTACATAAGAAAAGTGTTGTGTTTTTGTAATTTACCAAAAGGGATGCTGCAGTTACCAAGGAGCTACTGTATGAAGACTCCAGAGACATTTTTAAGAAAGAGAAAAAGAGAACTGGCGAGCAAAGCAAATTGAATGGTAATTTGAATTCCTCTTATTTTCAGTCTGGGTTTAATGTGGAGATTTGTCTACTATTCTCTGTCTTTTGGCATAGAGAACCTAAAAAACTGGTAGGATGTAGATCCTTTAGAGGCAGTCAACAGTTATGATTTCAAACTCATCCTAGAGCCTTAGGCATGAAACAGTCACTAATGGTTTTAACCACTGGAGACTGAAGTGTTTTTGTTTGTCAATGTTTTTCCATTAATAAAGATTACCTAGCCAGGTCCCTAATGACAGCTGTTTGTATCAGAACTCCCAGGAAGCAGAACTCTGCACTCTAAAATTAAAATAACACCAGTACAGTAGTTACCATCTCCAATGATCTAAAAGGCAGTAAACACAATACTTTAAAAATGTTATGTTTTGCTACTATAATATAGGAAATAAACATGCTTTATTAATAACTGTGTGGGAATTTTTCCCTTCAACTGAAATTTTTATGAAGTAAGGGGATCTCTATCTTAATGTATTTACTTTTATTTTTATTTTTAATCCTCATCGAGGATGTTTTTCCATTGATTTTTAGAGAGACTGGAAGGGTGTGAGGAGGGTGGAGAGAGAGAAAGAGAGAGAGAGAGAGAGAGAGAGAGAGAGAGAGAGAGAGAGAGAGAGAGAGAGAGGGAGGGAGAGAAAGAAAGAGAAAGAGAGAGAGAGAGAGAAAGAAAGAGAAAGAGAGAGAGAGAGAGAGAGAGAGAGAGAGAGAGAGAGAGAGATCAATGTGTGAGAGACACATCAACTGGTTGCCTCCTGTATTTGCCCTGACTCGGGCTGGGATTGAGCCTGCAATCAAGGTACATGCCCTTGATCGGGAATCGAACCCAATACCCTTAAGTCCATGGGACAACACTCCAACCACTGAGCAAAACCAGCTAGGGCTTATTTACTTTGGCCAGTAAAAGCACTACCCAAAATTCTAGCACCAGATTCCCAAGGAACCATAAATCTAGATGTATTATGGATTCTCCCAACTAAGTTAATTGAATAGCACTTGTCTTCCTAATCTGAATACCTATTATGAGTTTGTCTTGTTAACAACATGCTTCTTTTCTTTCACTTCACCCTCTCTCTGATTACTACATAATGGTCTGTCTCTAACCCTTCCCACCCCCCATCATTTCATAACATTCCATTATATAGATGTATACCCTCATTTCTTCAAATATTCCCTAATTGCTGGACACTTGATTGTTTCCAATCTTTTACTACTAGGTATAATGCTTCATTGAATAACTTAGTTTACTTGAGTTCAACCTATCTACAAAACAGATTTCTAAAAGTGGCACTGTCTGGTCAAAGGGCAAACTGCATCTGTAATTTTGGTAGATACTGCCAGTTTCTGTTCCACAGGAATTATGCCATTTTATATTCCCACCAAATGTGCAAGTACTTGTTTCCTGAAGACTATCTGTAAAAATACACACGCCTGGATTCCACCCCTCAAATTCTGACTCAGTAGATAGAGGGTCAGACCTGAACAGGCCTATCATCAAAAAGCTCCCCAAATAACACATACCTGGTTGAGAACCCCAGTTCTAAAAGGTATTCTCATCTTATTTACACTCTTCAGATCCATAAGAAAATCAAGTTCAATCTTTAACTTCCAAAGTTTATATTCCATATCACTAGTTCAATACTAGTTTTTGAATGCCTATGATATGCTGGACAATCTAGGTGTCAAAAACATAAAGATAAATAATAGCTGTCATCAGGGTCTAATAATGATACATATTTGAGATAATGTATAAGCATAGTGTTAGAGATTTACATAGTATTTTACTGAAATACTGAAAAGGGATACTTCACCTTAACAGGAATGCCAGAGGAGGCTTTCTGAGGGATGTGCCCTGGAGTTCCAAGGGATTAACCAGATAGAAAATAACATAAGCAAAGGTAGAAAATGTAACTGGAAATATTTCATATTGTCAGAGCACAAAATATAAGGGAGAGAAGGAAGCTGCAAAAGTAGGCAGAGGTCAGGTCACTAAGCATCTGGGATGTCATGTTTAGAAGCTTGAACTTTTACAGGCAAAAAAAAGTCACTCAAGAGTTTTAAAGGCTGGGAGTAACACGATCAGATTGTTGTTCTAGATTTATGGACAATGGGCTGGAAGGGCACATAACTGGAAAAAGAAAAAGCAGGAAACTGGTGCAGTAATCCAGATGAAAGCTGGAATTAGGGCAGGGGTTAAAGGAGAGAATGGACTAAAGAAATCATAAGAGGTAAAATGAGCGGGACATAGACATTATATTTTGGAAGTGGAAGTGAATAGAAGTTTGATTTCAAGGTTTTATCAAACCATGACCAAGAAAGCAAGAGATTTAAGCTATTTTTCCAGTAGCAGTGATAGGGTTGCACTGATTCAGTCATGCTCTCTTATCTGGTCTTCGCATGTATGAGACCAAGGATAGATGTACGCAGACCAGCAAAACACACAGAATGATGCATCATGCTCTCATCAACTAAGTAAAGTAAGTATAAGCAACCCAACAGGGAAACACATTACGTGGTCATATCTCTGATGCACCTTCTCTTATAATTCCTCTATTGGTGAGTCTCTTGATTCCACTTTCATCTATGCCCCTGAAGTGATTTAAACAATTGCTGCAACATAAATGTCAATCAGGAAACAATATGTGGCTAAGGGGCAGCAGTATGAATAGCTGTTTTCCCAAAGCTAAACTCAAAACCAAACTTTACAATATTAGCAAAACATTTTGGGCAGCCTGCTGTCCTGCCATTAAACGAACCCTTCCTATTGCTCTTATTTATCCAAGTATAATGGTCCTGTGGGGATGGAGCAAGATAACGTTGCATATACTAAACCTGGCACTTGCTTTCTTCTCAGAGTTCCTAAAAAAAAAAGATTGGAGGGAAACTGGAAACTAAATAACGATCAGATGAAAACAAGTCCTCTGTTTAGAAAGTCCATGAATGAAACATACACACACGCACATGCACAGTAACACTAAGGCTTACCTTTCTTTTATCTTCATCTGTTGGTTCAAATTTGAAAGTAGCCCTATGCTGAGGGAGGGAAAAAAAGGAAAATAATGTCATTTAAATAGAAAGAGTTTTAATTTTTGCTATGTTTAAAAATATATATTGTCTCTGAAAAATTTTGCCTTCCCCATATATTTCACTTTTCTTATTAAAGTAAGAGAGCTAGGCATGTAAGCAAATAATCTTCAGAAGTATAAAAAGACGACAGCAGAAATATATACCAAGGAGCACAGAGTGCCAAGCCGCTAACGCTGCCCAGGGAAATCTGGAATGCTCTGCCTGCAGGATAGAGGATTGGAACTGGACCTTGGGGTATGAATAGAAGTTTGCCAGGAGGAAATGGAAAGCATTGCAGGAATAGAAACAAAGGCTCAGATGTGTGAAACAGGATGATATATTTGTGAAATAGCAGCTCTATCAGGGTGAAAGCACAAATGTTAGGGGTTGGGAGAAGTAAAGAAAGATGAGAACGGAAAAGTAGATTGGATAGAGATTTGAAAGGTCCTTCCAATGTTGTTGAGCAGTTTGTACTATCTTTATCATATGTAATAAGTAATCATCGGATAATTATATATAGGGAAGAGACTAGTCAGACAAATATTCTGTAAGAATGAGGGTTTAATATTATGGCTCCATCACTTACTAGTTAGTTCAGTAAGAAACAAATTCTCCATAACTGAATTTCTCATGTGAAAAGAGGGGGTACCTAGTTCACAGAGCTGCTGTGAGGGTTAAAACAGCTATGGCATATAACTCACCATCTCAATGACTGACACATACTAAACAGTAAACAGGGTTATAATGATGGTGATGCCAATGATATTGAGGGGGAAATAACCGAAAGAGAATAGTGTGTCATGACTCCTAAAATGACTGGCGGGAACACTGTCTTTTCCACTCTGTAGCTAACATAGATGATGGAGTAAGCTGACTTATCTACTGTCACAGAAAGAGTGATGGTACCCAAAAACTAGAGCACAAAATTCCTCATTCTCCGCTCAAGTTTTAGTCAGAAGAACCAAGTGCTTTTATGAATCCTAAGCTTTGCTTTAAAAAAGTCTCCAGTGAACATTTCTCTGCCTTTCCTTTGTATTCCCTCACTGGCCATACAAACAAACATTTACTGGCAACCCACCAGGAGTTAAGTACACTGAGTACTGAAGGTATCATCATTACAGAGGGGTTCTAAATTGACAGCTTTGTAGAAGAATAAATTTTTGATATTAAATTTATGAGATGGAGAAGAAATGTCGACAGAGCAGAAGTTCTGAATATAAGAAATGGTCAGAGGAAGGACTTAGAGAAGTAAAGGAGATTGCTTCTTATATGGTATGCAAACCACACCATAAATTAAAATGAATTATGTCAGGTGGCAGAGGCTGGATTTTAAAATTTACACCTAAACTGTAAGAAAGGTAGCAGGCATCTAGCAGAAGACTCTTAAAAAAGAAAAAAAATGTGAACAGTAGAGCATGCTGGAATAGTTTGGGCAGTAGCTAACAGACCAGATCAAAGGAGAGCAAGACTGAAGACACAAAGCTCTCTGGGAAATGGTCATCAATAATCCAAGCATGATATTGCTGGCAGCAGTGTAAACTGACACAAACTTTAAAAGAGAAACTGATTTGGCAACACATATTGGAAACCCTAAAAATATTCATTCCCTTTGACCCAGAACTTCTACTCCCAAGAACCTACCCTAATGAAATCACCCAGAATGAGAGAAAAATTATATATGTAAACATATTCACTGCAGTGTTATTATTATAGAAGAAAAGAGACAACCTTGAATATCTAATAACATGAGATTAACTAAACTGTTATGCATCCACCTGATGGAATATTATATTGCAATTTAAAAAAGATAGCTAAAGAGCTCTGAAACAATATGGCAAATAATGTAATATGTTATTAAGTAAAAAACTATCAAATTATAGTTCTGTGTCTATGATAAATATATGGATGCATTTGAACAATGCAAATATAGAAGCGACTGTACAGGGGTGGTGGAATTTCTGGTAATTTTTTTTTTGGTCTATTATTTTTATAATTAAAAGGGACATTTTAAAAATAAAAGATGAGCCCTGGCTGGTGTTGCTCAGTTGGTAGGAGCATCCTCCCATACACCAAAAAAATGTAGATTTGATTCCCGGTTGGGGCACATACCTAGATTGCAGGTTTTGATCCCCAGTCAGGGCACACACCTAGGTTAAGGGTTCAATCCCCAGTCGGGGACATGTACAGGAGGCCTCTCTATCTCTACCCCTCTACCTCTCCTCTTCCCCCTCCCCCCCTGTCTCCCCCTTCGCCTCTCTCTTAAAAAAACAAAAAGAGGGGGGAAATCAGTAAGTATAGGATAAAATCAATAAGGTGAGAATTAAAAATAAAATATCAAGGAATGAACAAGAAGAAAAGGAAGAAAGAAAGAACTTGAAAATCTGGAGGCAATAACTTAGGAATTTATAGACACGAGTTTTAGTAAAAACCAACATTAGATAAAAGATAAAAAGGCACCAGACATCAGGCTAAGCTTGTAAACTGAAGCTTAGTAAATATCCAATACAAATGAAAATAAGTTCTACTTACAAACCAAGAAAGCTTATTCTTTGCCATTATATGTGAATTCCATAAATTATCTGAAATAAATGTACCTAGTTGCCAATATAATGGTTCTTGTAAATATTTTTCAGCATTTATGGAAAGGAAATTTTTAAAAAAAGAAATCTTTTGGGGAAAAAAAAACCCATTAAGTTATAAAAATATATTTTTAACAGTTTCTACGTAGATTTATTTTTAAGGTAGTAATTTAGAATGGTACCAAGGACTAATTTTTCTGTTGCTTTTTAAATACACGGCCGAACCTGTATTAAAGAAGAAAAGCTTTCAAGAACCCTGTCTAAATAACAAGAGGGTTTAATTTAATTAGAAGGTATATTGTGGTATGTGAGGCAATAAAATTGAATTTTGAATGTGCCAATCTATTCAGAAACGCAGCCTTCTAAGCTTTTTTGGATCCAAAGATATTTAAGGCTGAGTTCTTTTATCCAACTTAGATCATCCCTACCCTACTCAGTACCTCTACCCTTTATTCTCCCCCCTTTGTACAGCTGAAAGGAAGAAGGGGAACTACATTTCTGGCTATAAATGCCTTTCTAGAACTGCTAGCCACCTCACCTTTATACACATAATTTCCAGACAAGCAGGAGCAACAAGTCAAACATAAACTAAAGAGTAAAACTATTGTTCAATTTAGAGATCTAGTAAGGCACAACAGCTCAGTGACATGCCGGACTCATTACCAAGTTACTAACTCTACCAGTCAGGATTTCCTTCTTTTATGCATAGCACCTTGCACATAGCAGGTCTTCAATAAGTGGCCACTATTGTCATCACTGCATGGCCTATGATGTGCCCAAATACTGAACTATTGATGGTAAGGGAACTACAGCTATTTCATAGATTTCTAAAGACACACTTCAACGGTACCAATAAAAGGGAATTACTCTAACTGGGGTAGGGTGTGTGTGGTGCTGTGTTTCATAAATAGAGCTTACTTCTAGAACTAAATGCCAGTAACTTCAATTATACAACCCATCTGGAAATAAGAATAAGGTATAACAAAGGAACAGCCCACTAAAATGCTCCTCTGTAAAAATCTGTGGAATGAACTGAGTCAGAACTTAACCTCAAGGTGGAAAGCAACTCCTCTTACATGGTACAGGATATTTATATGCCCTATTCAAATGTGGAGGCTGTATTTCTAGAACTGTCCCAATATTAGGTCCCCATTAATCAGGTCTTCTAGCACATAAACTAAGACCTCACTGCTGTCAGCGTGGTTTTCCTCTCTTGAGGACTACTCTTGGAGACCTACCTGCCTGAATCTTACATAACTTTTACCTTTCATTTGTCTATAACTATGCCATACTTCGAAGGTAGAATCAATCATGTTGGAGCTCTCTATGGGGTAACATTTGCCAAGTATCTTCTATGGCCAGCAGACCATCTCTCTGGTTGTCATTACTGTTGATGGCTCTACGCTTCAGTTCCTTCACCTCCTGAGTGGGTTGGGTTGGGTGCAATTATCTTTGAGACTCCTTCTAGTCTAAATATCCTGTGATTCCAGAACTATGATCCTACTGTGTACTTTGGGGTCCTGGGCCACTATTTTTGTTGATAATCATAACGATGGCAACCAATTTCTCTATTAAGTCGTTATCAGAATAGGCCCTGAAAGAGGAGAACAAGATTGAACAGCTTCGACTAGCACAATACGTATTTCCCATAATAACTCATTCTGTAACTGGAGTGGAGGTGATGAGGGTGCAACAGTCGCACTGGCACTGGAAAACCCTTCCTTTCTATGCTCAAAAACACAAAATAGACATGGAAAAGCCAACATGGCCTTGCAAAAAGAGCAGTGGAAATGGAATATGAAGACTAGTCTGCCACTTCTAGCCATGTGCCTCAAGGGCCATTTGAGTATTTATAACATTAAATGAATGCCTTACAAATTTATAACATCACTTGGGGGCCATACAAAATTATTAACTTAAAAATTAGCCTGCTAATTTGGTCCAACACTTAATTAACTCACCCCTACTGTCTTGGCACGGCCAGACCAATTGATTTTGAGGACCTTATATGGCCTGCGAGCTGGATAACCCACCCCTACTATAGATAGTCACTTTGTCATTCTGAACCTCAATTTCCTATTCTCCCAAAAGGGAATACTTCCATCTCCCTCCTAAGTTTTATATATATTTTGATATTTTACAAAGAGGAAGGGAGAGGGATAGAGAGCAAGAAACATCGATGAGAGAGAAACATCAATCAGCTGCCTCCTGCACACTCCCCACCAGGAATGTGTCCGCAACCAAGGTACATGCCCTTGGCCGGAATTGAACCTGGGACCTTTCAGTTCACAGGCCGACGCTCTATCCACTGAGCCAAACCGGTTCCGGCTCCCTCCTAAGTTTTAATGTAAGAAGATTATATGTGATGACATGTGAAAGTGCTTAGGATAACAGGCACTCAATAAATGTTAACAGATGAATTGAGAAGAATGGAAAAAGAACCACCACCCTTCCTATATTTTTAATACTTTTTTTAATACTTTCCTATACTGAGTCAATCTGCATTATGTCCTTGAGAAACAGACAAGTACCATGTTTTGTTTTGTTTTCTGGGATAAATAGATCTTCCCTCTCCCCATGATAACCAGGATCAGTGAAAAAAGCAAGAAGGCGTGGAAATTAGAGTCACTGTAACACAGTAGATTTCGAGCCAGCCAGGTAACTGTTGCTCTAAATATGGTGCACAGTATTTTGCTACCCATCAGAAAATGCAAGGGTCAAGGAAAAAGAAAAAGATTGGAGTATACTCCCCAATTTTTCTTGTCAACTAGGTCAACTCAGTGGCACATATTTAATTTCTATCTTTTTTTTGGTAAAAAACAAACAAAAAAACCCCACAACTAACAGTTATGGGTTCTTAAGAGACAGGCACTATTTTATGTGCTTTACACAAATAACTCATTTAAGCCTGACAACATGTAGGCACTGTTATTATCCCTGTTTGGCAGAAGAATAAACTGAGGCAAGGAAAGTTAAGTAACTTGCCCGAGGGCATAAGGATGGACAATTGAGAATCAAGAGTTCAGGCAGACAGTATGGCTCAAGACCCTGTGGTTGGGTCACAGGACTTCTTGAGTACCTAGATTACTGGAACTTATCACCCTCAGTGAATGCCTCCAGGGCATCGTGCTCAGTGTTTGGCATTATACTTCCTTTAAGTTAAGCCTCGGAATAACTCAGGTGGTTTTTTTCCTGTTTTACAGATAAGGACAAAGACTCAGATCCTTACTCATAGTCGTGAAGCTAATAATGGCAGATGTGAAACAAGCTTTATCTGACTCCAAATTCCACCTTCTGTCAACTGTATTTGATTGCCTCCTTTTGAGGACTGGCTTTATTAGAGAAAGAAGGTAACATAAAGAACATTGCCCAGCCCTACACGGATTGGCTCAGTGGATAGTGTCGGCCTGTGGACTGAAGGGTCCCAGGTTCAATTCCGGTTAAGGGCACATCCCCAGTAGGAGGTGTGCAGAAGGCAGCTGATTGATGTTTCTCTCCCATCGATGTTTCTAACTCTCTATCCCTTTCCTTTCCTCTCTGTAAAAATTAATAAATAATATATATATATTTTTAAAAAGAACATTGCCCAAACAATGAACTACATTCTCTATATATCATTCATTTCCCTTCTTGGTTAGACTCCTCAACCCTCAAAACCACCTCTTATTCTAACCATTTTTTAAATCAAAAATTTCAGGTAGGGAAAATGAAGCACACGGTATCCAGCTACCTTTTCAGTTTCAGATTCCATATTCTATCCAGCTGGTCAATTTAATTTCATCTCCCCATTCTTATTGCCGGATCACAGCAATCATACTTCCCCTTCCTATTCATTTGCCTCAATGTCTTTCTCCTTGAGGGGCAAAGTCCCACTGCCAACGTGAAATTCAGCTATTTTCTCTGCACTCTGGCCCTACTATAATCAGCATTAAACCTGAGAACTCTTTTCTGAAGCTAATTGACTCAGTATGAATCAAGTCAGAGCATTTTCAGGGGTGACCCAAAAAGTTCAAGCCTCCCAAACACTTCAGTAATATCCCCTTAAAAAAAAATACATATTTGGCAGACACCGGTTTGACTCAGTGGATCAGCCTGTGGGCTGAAAGGTCCCAGGTTCGATCCCGGTCAAAGGCATGCACCTTGGTTGCAGGCACATCCCCGGTAGAGGGTGTGCAGGAGGCAGCTGGTGGATGTTTCTCTCTCATCGATGTGTCTAGCTCTCTATCTTTCTCCCTTCCTCTCTGTAAAAAAATCAATAAAATATTTTTTAAAAAATACATAATTGGCCTTGGCCAGGTGGCTCAGTTGACTGGAGCGTCGTTCCATAAACCAAAAAAGGTTGATGTTCGATTCCAGGCCAGGGCACATACCTAAGTTGTGGATTCGATCCCTGGGTCAGGGTGTGTACTTGAGGCAACCAATGTTTCTCGCTCTCTCAAAAACAAAAATAAAAATAAAAAAACACATATTTAACATTACTACTTTAAAGACATCCCCAGTGTGAAAAGGAGCTGGAGATGTCCAGAACTTAAGTTGATAGCACTGATCAGGAGTGGGAACCAACTTGGATGAGATCAAGGAGAGGGAGAGATAAGTTGGAGGGAGCAAATCTGGAGTTCTCCTTAGTTTGGACATGAAGGGGAGAAAGAATATTAAAAGTGTGGGAAGATCCAGTTTGAAGGTTTTCCTTCTCCCTTCCTACGGGAGAGTTTTTCTTTATTGCTAGATATGTGTCATACATACAGTAAGTGCTAAGGAAATACAAACTGACTCAACACAATGGCAAGGCTTCTGTTGTTATTTCTTTTGAAAATCACTTTGCAGTGCTTCAAATATTTTTTTGGAGAGCAGTTACAAATCAGGTAAAATCAATATAATCTCCACAATATGTCCATCTATGCATTAAATTAATTCCTCCTACATTAGGTAAATAGGCAACAGTGAAGTGTATCCAAGAGTGAAGGAGCTAAGAAGAGAAATGAATCCATGCATCATCTTCAAGGAATCAGGATAGTCCTGTAGAAAACAGTAGTCAGACTATCTAAATTCAAATCTCTGCCCCACCTCTCAATGGCTGGGGCAACTTTATCCTAAATGTTATCATTTGTGGAATGGGAATACCACCATTCTCCTCAAAGTGCTGCTGGGAAGATCACTCGGGAATGAAGGTGTATTATTTTTGGATCTCCGCCCAAGGCAGAAATGGCATACTGGCAGCCCAATAATAATACAAAGTGTATGAAAGTGCAGTGGTGGGCACCACAGCAAACACAGAAGAGGAAATTATGAATGGACGCAAATAAAAGGAAGAAACATGTTCTATCTAGGGTGTGACTTGGCGTTGGGTGTGTTTTCACAGAGGGAGTAGTCAGTCATTTCTTACACAGTAGTCTTCTTAATGGAAGAATAACGGTGTGGTATGCTACCTTTTGAAGTGAGCACGTAAAATTCCTGGAAGGATATGCAACGGAAAGCTAACGGTTTTACGAGAGAGATTCAGAGACATGGCTGGGATTTATAACAAGATACCTCTTTTTTACCCCAGAGTTGTACAGTGGAAAGAACAATGAATGGTTTGAAGACCAAGGCTGGAACCCCAGCTCACCACCATGACCTTGGACAAGTTACTTAACCAATCAAGAATCTCAGTTGCAAAACGCAGATAAAAACCTCACAGGACTGATTTCAAGATTAAATGAGATAAGGGATGGGAAAACTGTTAATGCGATACCAATAACAGGTATTATTAGGAGTTAAGATTTCTACCTTCACTTACAACATAGTACGCCCATGACCTTGGCATGATTTCAGTGCTTTGCGTCTCGGTTTTCCCATCTATAAAATGGGGAGGATAATACCATCTTCCCTATAAACACTCTGAGAATCAAGTTAGACCACATACGAGAGACATCACACCTTGAAAACGGTACCGTGCTACACAGGTACATAAAGAACTAACCATCGTGGCTGATAACGTCCTATGCATGTCAAGGTCCATGTTTAAGCAAATATTTTTATGCTACACATGTGAAGAAGCCTCGCGTGCATGTATGCATCCAGGAGTGGGGCGCAGGGCAAGGACGCACATCCACGGATTCCGAGGGTGTGACTTGCGCGCTCGGGAGGGCTGGCTGCTGGGCCGGAATCAGAGGAGTGGGCGCCAGAGTGGGGGCGGGGGGGTGCAGGATGCACGGATGGGAAAGGCTGGGGGAGCACAAAATACGCATGTCCAAGCCGGAAACATTGTTGGGGGGAGAGCAATGCGCATCCCCGGAATGAGGGGGTGGGGAGGGATGCGCGTGCAAGCCCGGAGGGAGGGCGGCCGGAGTGCCTCGCCGCGAGCCTGGGGCCAGGGCTCTTTACCTTCTCGCTGTAATCCCTCAGGACCCGCTCGATAGCCCCCGCCTCGCCGGCCCGGACGATGTACAGGGCGCGCTCCTCATCCATGGCCGCAGGTGCGGGGGAGCCGCGGCCGCTCAGCGCGCCCGAGCCGCTGCCTCCAGGTAAACGCCTCGCGCCCCCGCTCGCTCGCTCGCTCGCTCGCTCCTTCCCAGCTTCCTTCCTTCCCTCCTTCCCTCCCTCCCTCCTGCCTCCAACCCGCCAGCCTCCGCCCGGGCAGGCCCGACGTCACCGCCCCTCAACTTTCACCCCGCGACGTCACCGGTCCCCCAGCAACCAGCGTCCCCGCGGCCGCCCCTGACCAGGCCCCGGGCTCGACCGAGGCCTGCCGAGCGGCCTGAGAGGGGTCAGGCCCGCGGTCCTGCCGGCTCCTCCGCCTCTCCCTCCCTCGAAGAAGCCAGCCTTTTAAGTGGGCTTTCTCGGACAGTACTGTTCCCACCTGACCCTCCTCTATGAATCATTCTTCTCAGCTGACGAGAACGACCCGGCTCTTCCCCGCCCCTTCTAAGAGGCAGCCGCTAAGTGGACTACAACTCCCTGCGTGCAATGGGGTCGTCCCACGATCCCGTCTAATAGACTGGAGTGCCGAATGGCATGCCGGGATGAGTAGTTATCCAAGCGGGAAAGACTTCCCTCCTAAGGCATGCTGGGAACTGTGGTCCTGCCAAGGCCGGAAACGAGAGTCCCCCGGGCCCCGGAGGCCAGCGGCCAAGAAACCGTTAGGGGGTGGGTCTGAGCGTGGGCCCGGCCTCCTTTTTGTTCCTTACGGAGCTGGCCGTGCTGCCAGAGCCCTGGCTGGTTGAACTGGTTGCCATTCGCGGAAGCCGGCACCCTTTGGTTGGAACTGTGAAGCGCCGGTTTAATTCCCACTTTTCTCGCTTAGCGGTTTCGGTCTCTGTCAGATTCTTTCCTTCCTCCCTTGTTTGCGGTCTTGTTAATGTCTTCAGCTACAGTGATGTGGGAAATTGCAGGTAGTTATCTAGATAAAAGGGGGCCAGCGATTTTTTTTTTTTAGTGCCGTTTTTGAAATGTCATTCTTTAATCTTTCAATTACAGTTGATATACAATATTATATTAGTTTCAGGTGTACACCCCAGTGGTTAGACATTACATAACTTACTAAGTGATCATCCCCATATATCTCTTACCCATCTGACACCATACATAGTTATTAGGATGTTACTGACTATATTCCGTGTGCGGGACTTTGGGTCCCCATGGTTATTCTGTAACAACCAATTTGTACTGCTTCATCCCGTCACCTGTTATCCATCCTCCCAGCCCCCTCCCATCTGGCAGCCGCCAACATATTCTCAGAACCTATGAGTCTGTTTCTGCTCTGTTTGTTTGTTTGGAGTCAATTGTTTTGTTTTGTTTTTCATTTTTTTATTAAGATATTACATGTGTACATATCTTACCATTGCTGGAGTCAATTGTTGATAGATACGTATTGATTGCCATGTTGTTGGTCATATTTTTTCTTCTTCTTAGGGAGGACCCTGGAACATTTAATGTAATCCTGGTTTGGTGGTGGTGAACTCCTTTAGCTTTGTCTTGTCTGGGAAGCTATATGTAGGCCCACCTTTGCTAAGCATTTACTGCGTGCAGGCACCTGTCACTTCAGCTGTGGTGCCACAGTCAATTTGCCACAGATCCAGTCGGCAAATATTTGCGAACCGATGCTGTGCGGGGCACTGTTCCATACGGTCCAGCGCTGTGTGGTGTGGCGACGGTGAGCCCCAAGTGAGTGCCTGCCCTGACGGAGCTTCAGTTCTGGTGCTTACCCTATGAGGGGGAGGGGTGGAGTGTCCTGTTCTCATGTTCAGATGAGGAAACTGAGTCTCGGAGGAGCTAATAGAGTCATCTACCAAGATTGCAGAATTTGGAAACTGAAGCTGTTCTTTTTGTTCTCCCAAGCTATTTGTTAGAGAGTGGGTGACGTTTCCAAGTAATTTCCAGTTTTCCGTTCCAAGCAGCCTTTACCAGAAATAGTCTTTAATGCCTCCCCTGCCCACCTCTACCTCTTGAGCTGTGCTGAAGAGAGGAACTAGAAACAAAAATGTATTTATCTAATAATTATTGAGTTTCTTCTATGGGTCAGACATTGTGCTAAGCTTTGGGAATTTGGAGAAAAAAACCAAATAGGGAATCTGAGCTCATGGAGGTTTAGGTCTTTCTGTGGTTTATACTTTTCATGCAGCAAAAATGTATTGAGCATATTTGTTGAGCCAGGCATTGGGGTAGGTGCTATGTCCGTAGTAAACTAAATGACAAAGATTTTAATCTATCTCTTGAAAGAGCACACTGTATAGAAAGGTCATGCTATAATAAGCTACATTCCTTAGGTAATAGTAACATCTTGCAATTGTTTTGAACAATTAACAAACCATTTGAATATACACTATCTCAGTGAATCCTTGAGGAAGGTATTTTTCCCATTTATAGATAAGAAAACAGTCTCAGATGGGTTAAATAACACAAACTGGGACTCAGACTGAGAGCTGTAACATAACAGTATTTGGGTGCCTCCTCTATGTCCAGTACTGTATTTCATGCTTTTTGGGTAACCATATATTTATTTTTGGAGCTGGACAGGATACTGACAAGCATAAAGTATCTGAGTAGAGCTGTGTCTTTCAAAGAGAGTCTTACACATGTGTTTGAAATGTCTAACAGAATTAGGCTTATGTTTTTAGGCACACCTGTATTTCTAAAAAGAGATTTTAAAAATGTGAAACCACAGAAATTAACGGTTTGGGAAATTGCACTTTAGTAATTTTTAATTAAGCACTAATATTCTGATTTTATAAATTAAAAGGATCTTTGACTCCAATCAAGTCATCCTTTGACCACTGACGAGACTCTGGTCCCAGAAAAATTAAGTGACTTGTCCAAAGTCAATAGTTAAAAGCAGACTCTGGGACTAGAGCCTAGACTAGCTGAATCCTGGGTCACCACGTCACTTTGCCTCCCTGAATATTTAGTTATGTGATACTTTTAGTGACTACAGTCTCTAGTCCAACACCAACTCTAGTTCCTGTTGATTCTTGGATGGTCTGGTACGGAGTTAGAGACTGGGTAATTAAAGCAGCAAATAGTCACAAGTCATGGTTCTGAAAGATGGTAATATAATTCTGTACATGTATATCAACAGTGCTTTAGTAGTCTCAGAATATCTCCATGTAGATCATCTGATTTAATCATTATAAGAGCTGAAAAAATAACAAGGTCAATAGGACAGGCACTATCTTTCTTTTTACAGAGAAAAGGGAAGTTCGTGGCGTTGATTAGCTTGCTCATAAGCAATAAGTTGGCTAATAAGTGGTATAGTTAAGGGCTAGAAGTGCTCTAGGTTCTGATAGAATAAAATGTTATAGACTTATAGGTCAGGGCCAATGAACAAGCAAATAGATACGAGTCATTTATTCTGGACTTTGATATATCCTGCTGTGGCACTTTCTCTGCCATGACAATGGGTAAGTTGGAATGTGCCAAATTGAAGGTTTTTAAGGAGTACTTGCTGCCAACAGCTTTTAAAATCCCAATCTTCCACATGCAGTTATGTTTACACCTTTTCTTTGACATTTAAAAACTAAACGGCTTGGTCTAGTCACTACAGCTCCAGAAATGGAATTCAGAGAATTCCACTAATTCAAGATAGGACCTGTCACTCAGTCTTTCTTAAGCCACAGTGTCCTCAGCTGTAAAAATAAACGAATTGAGTCAAATATTATTTTAGTTCTCAGTTCTAATATTTTGTGATCCTAAGAACCACAAAAGTATATTTGAACATGCTAGTTCTTTAGAAAAATCTATTGAGAGTGAGGTTGTACAAATCAATATGTGCAAATGAAATATCAATATGATATATGCAAATCCTTTCCTGGGCATATCTCCAAAGATTCTGATTCAGTTGACCTGTGGTGAGGCCTGGGAACTGGTAGTTTTAAAAGCCTCTCTGTTGATCTGAGTGAGCAGCCAGGATTGAGAAACAGTGGACCAATATTTTGATAGAATATCAACCACTGAACTAGTTTTTTGATAGACTACCAAAGTCAAGTGCATGTGACTCATTAATTAGTCTTTGAGAAATGAGACCGACCCAGCAAGATGAAAATTATTTTAATTTCATTTTCTACCAAGAATGAAGTCTCCTTTTTATAACAAAGTTAATTATCATGGTTTGATCCTTTAAGAAATACAGGGTTGGGCAAAAGTTCGTTTACAGTTGTGAGTACAGGAAACACAGACTCTGTTATGATATTATTGTATCATTTTTTATACAAACAACTGTAAACCTACTTTTGCCCCATCGTACATATGGTGATCACTGGAGCACAGAATTATCTTAAGCACCATTAAAAAAAGAAGTAGGAACAACTGACCCTGTTCTTTGGGGGCTATAAGAAACATTCAGGCAATCAGCAAGTATTTCCTAATTGAACATGTCTTATGCAAATCAAAGCAAGAAAAACATTGATGAGAAGAAGAGTGATCAGAGAAGCCTTCTTGGAGAAGGTGAACTATAAAGACAGAATAGTGGAGAGAACTTCAGAGGGCTTAGCAAATAGGGGGAAATGCCAGGAGAAAAATTCAGGAGGCCAAAATTAACCAGACGCTTATTGAGAAATGATCCCAACATGGTTGAACTTGAAAATAAGCAATGGAGATTTCCTAAGAGGTCAATTGGTCAGTGGGATAAGGAAAAGTTAAATCTGAGAGACATTTCATAATCAGTGATGACTCTAAGACCAGCCAATCCCACTTCAACATATTACATTCCTGAAAACACTATCTCACAATGCTATATGACAAAGTTAAATGGAACCAGGAAACAGCCGAGGTGTCTGTTGCCGGAGGGTGTCAGATCCTTGTGTACACTATTTTAATTTCTCGGGATCTTATTTATAAAATTAGAATTGGATCAAATCACTTCAGAGTGTTTTTTTTTAATTAAAAATTTATGACTAATCTATTTAGACTTTCAGCATCTTTATGAAGTTCTGCAGTAACATTTCCAGTATTCTAATAGCTAAGATTGAGCCCATGCTATTAGTCCTTGGCAAATGTACCTACAGTTGTTCAATATTGATTGACTATCCACAGTGGGGCTCTCTAACTAAGCACACAGAATGGGCACTGCTCTTTAGGAGATTTTATTTATCCAAGAGCTGGAATGTGGGTCAGACCTATTTGCATCGTGCTGGCTTGGAATCCCATCCAAACACCTCTTGGGAAAACCCAGCGCTTTGGGTGGCCGTGCTGTAATGTGGTGAAAGAACCTGGACTGGGAATTGGAAAACCTGTTCTTTAGTCATGACTCACTGTGTATCTCAGAAGCCAGTCATTTGTCAAATTTCTTAAAAACCCTCTGGCAACCAGTTTTGTAAAAAAAAAAAAAAAAAAATCTAACTGGAATACTTGCAAGCCAAAAGATTCTAGTTTACTTTTTAACTCTGCCCCTGGGTGTTCAGGAATAAGTCACTTGCCCTCTTTGAGCACTGATGTTTTTCAACTGGAATGAGCATAATCATACCTTCTTTGCAGGATGCTGTAATGGGGAAAAGAGATGGCTGTCACGGTGGCCAGCACAGCAGACCTGGCATGGAGTGGCCACTCAAATGTTAGGTGAACTGGAATGAAAAATTTGCAGTCTTCCTCACAGTGATGTTGTGAAGATTTGGGGATAAAAAGTCATGTTATTCCTGTTGCTGTAAATACGTGTAAGATTCATGGTAGGTGGTGGTGTTTTTAACGAAAGAGTAATTCCAACACACTGCTTTGGTTTTAGAACCTTGGAGTTAATGTCTTTAACACTGACATGCTTTGACATAGGATAATTTTGGTATAGTGACTGTGTGTGTGTATGTGTGTGTAAATAGTCTAACAACACGCGCACACACACACACCAATGTCTTTGCAATTAAGCTTTTGAGATGCACGTCAGAGGAATTGGATTCTCACACACCTTCTTCCCACCACTTCCTTTTTAACTCCTCATTGATTTACTTACTGACATTTGATTAAACTTTTAAGGTTCAACCCTAGGAGGAGGTGGCAGTGGACAAAAGATTATTGCCATTCATCATCAACGCATTAGTCTTCCCCTTGAGTCGTCTATGAAGGATTAGCATTTCCCTGAAAGGAGGAGGACAGAATAAATTGCATCTACGGCCAAAGAACTGCCAGCTCCTTTCAGCTGGGGGCACATACCGAGGGCTTTTCCCATATTACTCAGCTTTCTCTCAACTTTTGGGCAGCGTCTACATCTGAATTTCATGGGTTTCGGGGTCAGTCGGAACAGAATTGTAGGGCTGTGGAGGTCAGAGGCCACCGCTGTCAAAGGGTAGTGACCTGAACAGCAAGAGGTAGCCACTGTTCCCCGACTTCCTCAAATGACTTCATTCTGATGAATACTTGGCTCATTGCACCTCCCCTGCAGAGCTTTTTTTTCAGACCTGGTAATAAAAATCCTCCTGTGACCTCTTTTTTTTTAAACATTATTATTGATTTTCTTTTGTTCCTGTTTCTCTATAGAATGGCCAAATCTTGGTCCTTGATCATGTACTGGTTTGCGTGTTCCCTGGGAAATGATAGAGGGAAAGCTGGGGAACCGCCTTCATTCAGCACACAAACATCTCCCAGGACCCGTGAAACTCTCCAGCCCCAGTAGGCTCTCTGACCATGGTCAAGGTTGATTTAAAAACTGCAAAGCTGCTGAGGAGAGAGGACTGGGGGTGGGGTGGGGTGGGGTGGGAACAGATGGAGGAAGGAGGAAGAAGGCAGCGTGCTGGAGGAAGGAGCGCAGACTCCGGAATAAGGTAGTTTTGTTTTCAAACCCCAGCTCTCCCACTTTCTGTGTGACTCTGGGCAAAGCACTCAACTGCTCAGAGCCTACGTTTCTTCACCTGCAAACAGATGCGGTTATGCCACGGATGGGGGGGGGGGGGGGGTCAGAAGTGGAGAAGAGGTGCCTGCCACACAGCAGACCCCAAGAAGAGGAGCCTCTGGATTCAGGCAGATCTATTTCAGAAAGGTGCCTCAAGTCACTGTGAGTGAGGCGAAGAGAGCGTGTCACGTTCTCGTTTGTTTTTATTTATTTTTAATATATTTTATTGATTTTTTACAGAGAGGAAAAGAGAGGGATAGAGAGCTAGAAACATTGATGAGAGGGAAACATTGATCAGCTGCCTCCTGCACACCTCCTTCTGGGGATGTGCCCGCAACCAAGGTACATGCCCTTGACTGGAATCGAACCTAGGACCTTTCAGTCTGCAGGCTGACGATCTACCCACTGAGCCAAACCAGTTTCGGCACGTTCTCTTCATTTAAAGACTGTCTTCAAATTCGGCTGTTTTGCATTTTATCCCTTCTGAGAGGTGTAGCACTGGCCAGGACATTTTGGATACCATTCCTGGTGGGGGCGCAGTTTGGCGGTTTCTGGAGAATTCACTCTTCTAAACCCAGTGGCTTTCCAGCCTATGGGGAGACTATTATAAATGCCAAGGATCAACACTGCAGCTGATTCTGCGGTTGCTTCTCTCACCCCTGCTGTCGCGGTCAGACCTCATTATTTTTCATAATAGTTCTCAAACAGCTGGGTTTAGCTCTTGAGGCATTTACGGTGACAAGGGGAGGAATCAAACCGGGGAGCCCTATTTCTCCCGCCCGCCCACCACCTCTCTTCACCCACACCCCTTTCCTAGCAACCGCTCTCTGCTCAACTCTTGGGGCCCACGTCTTCCGTCCCACCTACACCAACAGCAGCCAAGTATGGGGGTGAGAAGGCTGGAGCAGGCTGAGGTGCAGGAGGAGGAGTGGGGAGAGTGCTTCAGGGAGGAGGCTGATAAAACACAAAAGATTCTGACCTCGGAAGAAGAGGGGAACCACTAGGGCCGTGTCCAGGCTGGCTTATTTTGGGAGGCTGCCAGGGAGTTGCAGCAGAGAAGGGCCAGGTTAGCAAGTGGCAGGGAGGGGGACTGGCCTGAAGGGCCCACAAAACAATAGCCGGGGAAAAAGTTGTCAGCTGCAGGGAACTGTCAATTGTGCAGGCCAGAGATTTTCAACCTTTTTCATCTCATGGCGCACAAATTACTAAAATCCTGGGGCCCACCAAAAAAATTTATTTATTTATTTATTTATTTATTTATTTATTTATTTATTTATTTATTGCCAATCAAAGGAAAAAGCGGTCAGTGCCCCTGGCTAAACAGGTATTGCATGTCTTAAAAACTTGCAGAATACCAATTGGGAATTGCTGGGATAGGTTACTGGGGATTTCCCCTCTTCTCTGCTCTGCAGACTGGAACCCTGTGAGAGAGAAGACTGGGTGCACAGTCAGGGAATAGCCATCTCTGGATCTTAATACTTCAAGGTGTTAAGTCGTGTTTCTCAACGTTGGCTGCATGTAAGAATCGCACTGGGAGCTTTAGAAAGCTACTGATGCCCTGGAGTCACTTCCAGGTCAGTTATTTACTGTCGGTGGGACCTTACACCTTGAATTTGACGGGATATAGATCTAACAGGCAGCCAGGGTTGAGAACCACTTAAGTCCAATCCTACTTGGAGCTGGAGTGTGCTTCCTACAACATCTTTGGTAGAACTGGGAATTAATTGTTCTACCTCACTGTACAGGCACTAAGTATATCCCCTTTTCCTTTAAGCCCCCAGTGGTGATTTGCATTCTGTAGGCTCTTGAATACGTCTGAACTATATGCTTTAGGAGACCTAAATAACCCTTCCCCACATAATAACATGAGTATTTATACTGTTTTCTTCTAGGATTTATTTTTTTTAAAAAGAGATGCAAGAAGTTGGGGAAAATAGTCTGTTTGTGCTCTTGTCCACTTTCACTTGGGTCATTTTGATTGATGTCACTGTAAAGCAAATATTAAGGACGAATCTGGGAGGAAAGTAAAAGTGCAGAAGACTACTACCCAGATCTGTGCAGGGGAGGGTGGGGCTGGGCCTGAGGAAGGGGTGGAGAGTTGCTCGGTGATGGTGGTGCAGGTAAAGGGGCTGAGCTGATTGGGCATGAGCCCCAGGCTGTTTTTGGGCACCAGCTGCCATTGCCTCCGCTCCTGTGGCTGGCTTCCTGAGCCACTGCCCAGCTGCCAGTCCTTCCTTTGTTTTCTTTAAGCTGCCACCCTCCTCACCCAGACATGCCTGCCCAGGTCCATCAGCGCACAGACTGTAATTGGGATGTCATAGTCATACAACATGCTTGCTTGAGGTCCAGAGTGGGGAGGTGACCCCTCCAAGGTCACATGGTGGTGAAGCCAAGGCTTCCTTTCAGTTCCTTCCACGATGTCAGTTCCTCTCCCCACTGAGGTTGGGCTCACTCACTGGCATGGTTCTGATTGGCCTGGGACTGGGCTGCAGGCTCAGAGGGGCCAGATTCCCTTTCTTTCCAGACCTGGGGTATATCAGAGGTCTGACAAAGGACACAGCAGGCTGGATGCCTCGGACGCCACAGGCCTGCAACGTGGGTGAGCCATCCTGGCTGCTGTTCACGACTCCAGCCAGTTTCAAGCTGGCAGAGTCCTTTTCAGAAAGAGTCCTAAAGCGGGGAGTGTCCCTTTATTGCCAAGACTCCTCTGTTCTTCCTCTGACAAGTGACTGGCCCCACTCCCAGCTACCAACCTTGCCCATTCCCATTCTGGTGACGGGGAAAGAACCATCCGAGAGGGAGAGAAGGTGCATGTGAGTCGAGCTCACAGCAGCTGTTGTCTTTTCATCAGATCCCTGTCAGTTCTGAAATTGAAGGTTGAGAACAATTGGGGACACAGGCAGTATGCTCACCTCCCAAGAGACGGGTACCCTGTGGTCTGGAGAGAACGCCCAGGGCTCTCGGCATTTGGCTGTGCTGTGAGGAGGAGGCACACATCTTGCCAAGTTCTTGGAGTGACCACTTTGTTCTCTGGGATTGGGACTATTTTTTGCCTGAAGTTCTGTGCATTTAACGAGCTTGTGGCTGTGACTTGTATATGGGTGTCGTTTACTATGTGCTGCTGCTACCTGGCTAGAGAATTTGGCAATTGCTTTATTTATTTTTATGATTAGCAAGTCAAAAGTCAAACCTACTCCACCCTTTGATTCTGGAGCACCTGCTTTGGGCTGTAAGAGCGCGAAAGTCTGGGTATCTTCAGGTTTGTTTCACACAGTGACTGAATCTGAAATTTCGTTCTTCCTCCTTCCTTTCCTCATATAAAGCCAACTAATGGATTGCAGCCAAAGATCAAATTACCTTCAGGAGTGAAATCTAGCGCCGCCTCTTTTTTTTTGGCAGATCAACAAAGCTAATTTTCTAACGGGGATGCTATGTAAAATATATAATTTTAATCATAAAATCATTTTCAGGTACAAATATGTTATATAATAGCAAGTAAAAGCCTGGCTTTAAAAATAAATCTTTCAAAATGCAAATCGAGTTGTCAAATTCTCATGCCTCTTAGTTAACACATCACTGCTGCCATTTCTGGAAATCCTTGGCTCTGACTTTCTCATAGACCTAGACTCTTCAAGTTTGGGCAAAACATTTCATCATTTTGCCTGCCTATCCTCAATCCTCAGCCCTAGAATCTAAATTCAGCACTGGGGAGAATTTGTTGGTGCTTACTGAGTACTCAGTAATGTCATATCTGTCCCAGAAGTTTATTGCATCTAAAGCACTGCACTTGACATCTCTTTACTCCCAGAGATCATTAATGCACAATGAATTAAGTGCCAGGGGACCAAGTCTTAATGATGCTGATGTTGAAGAACAATATTCCCTTTAAGGGCTGAAAGGCCCCTGCCCTTTGCTGACGTCAGTCATCATGCAAACTTAAGTCCTTGTATGTGGAATTGGTCCCCTACAAACCTCAATTAGGCTGCAGGCACTAAATTGTTCAAGGACTGCATGCCAGGCCTATCCAAATTTTAATGATTGTTTTATGAGGAGATGATGATGGACTGGATAACCACTACCATTCGGGACCACTTAGTTTTGTTTTGCCTGTTTTCACCCTAGTATTCAGAATGGTATTTATTTACACACACGCACGTGCGTGCGAGCACACCCACACACACATAGGTCATAGCAAATGCAAAATGAAAGGTCATTTCAATACTTTTTATTTGAGTGTGAAACCATTCATATCTTGCACAACTGTACAGATAAAACTATTTCCATTTTAGCTGTAGACATGATTATCACACAGAGTGGCTGTGATCAAAGATTTTATTTACAGAACAATTGCTAAAACATCCGATGTCATATTTCTATTTATTTCTTACCCATAGGGTAATAGGTCCACCATAATTGCTTGGTGCTTTTTATAATACAGAAAGAAAACCTATGTTAAGCTCTAACAAACTGCACAAATTGCTACAAATCTGACAGAAGAATGCCTACGAAAAATTTTTCCAAAAGTACAATACATTTTTATTTCCACACATACACAGTATAGTATAGGCTCAAAGGCACAGCTTTGAAATTTTTTTTCTATCAAAGTGTCGGAAATTATTTCGTCTTATGAAGGAACCGTGAAAGTCACTTGCACACTTGGTGCCCAGTAAGCTAATGTTGGTCTATCCAGTTTTACAACATTAATACAGCAGAATGTGACACTCAACACTCGACGTCCGCATCACACAGAACTATAGAAGCCCCTCCCTGCCTTTCGCTGACACTAGCCATTGTGCAAACTTCGGACAAATATTTGTACATAGAAGAACTGGTCCCCTACGAATGTCAGTCAACTTAAGGCACACAGAGCAGACCTCTTCCTTTCCTCTAGACAGTGCTTACGTTCTGATGCAGGTACTGTGAAAGGCACGAGTTGCCAGATACCTGCATTTACCCTGATGCTCCGGGAGCACCAGCAGGTTGAAGGAATGCGCTGAACGTGTCTGAGGGCTGTTCGCTGTACAGTAAGATGCCAGACAGATAGCAAGGTGAGTGCTCTCGGTAAATTATGTGCCCATCCAAAAGCACAAACCAGGTTCTGCCTCCAGTATCCATCCTTCAAGACTAAAGAGCTTTTGTCAACAGAAAAATAAGTAACTTATAGGGAGTGGTTGGCAACGCAAAGCAAAGTCATGGAACAAGGGGAAAAGGCACAGATTGGCCTGTCTGAGATAGTGCTCTACACAAAGTCAAGTCTGGCTTGGCTACAGGAACCCAATCTCACTGACTTTTAGTGGGTCCTGTTTCTGAACTAAAGTTTATTCATCCCATACTGAATCCCAGCCTCACGTTCATTAGGAAAATGGATGCCAAGGAATGGTTTACAAGTTATAATGTATAGAGATAAAGTCTTCTGGGGGTGGGTGGGTGGGTTTATTATTATTATTAATACTTATTAATATTAAATATGGATTCCTATGAGAGCAGTCATTTAGCCCATCCTGTGGAGGCCTCTCCATTGATGTAAGCAAAGCCAGGAAAGTGTTGCATGTGCTCATACTCAGAATTCCTGCGGGTGGTCAGGGGAGTGTACATGTCACTAGAGTTTCCATACCTCGTGGAGTGCACAGGCGGGCTTGTGTAGCACGTGTTGGCTGTGGGCACCTCTGGCCATCGGGGGGTGACTGCAGTAGGATGCAGTCTGGGAGTAGTGCTCATCAAACAAGGCTCCATCCGGGAAGTGGGGCTATTAAAAGGGTACTTGTTGAGGGGAAAGAAAGTCCACAAAGTTAAAATTAGCTTGAAGTTATATAGACACAGTATCAATCATGTTTACAGTTTGTTAAATTTCTTAAGAAGCTATTAGTGAAAGTCAATAGGATGGAATCAGTGAACTTCTGAAAGATCGAACTGTGGCCTAGGTCTCCAACAGGGAGGATTTCATAGCCAGTGTTGGGCTGGTGTTCACTCAACCAGTCATACAGACTTTGTGCTCAATATAAAATGACTTGGGAAGTCAAACCCCAAAGAAGTAATAGCCCTACTGGAATATAGAAATGATATAAAGTGGGGGAGAGAGAAGGGGGGGGGGGAGAGAGAGAGAGAGAGAGAGAGAGAGAGAGCGAGCGCGCGCGCGAGCGCATGCGCGTGCGCGCAAACACGAGTAATAGCATGTCCAAGTTGATGTGGATGTGTGGATGGATGGCTGTGAGTTTTATCACTAGTTATGGAGATGTGATAGGTCCCACTCAATCAACCCAAGAGAACAGTACTGCCAAGTGAAATACAAAGACATTATTAAAAATAGCACTTTACAATTGAATTCAATTATGAGCTGCAGCCTAAAAGCAGGCTTTTGAAGAGGAAGCAAGCAAGCTAACAGCTTCAAAGGTTATTATTAGTGCCTATCATCTGAAGAACATCTTTTTGGTCTCCAGTCACTGGAATCCTGGAAGAGACTCAAGCAGGAAGTGGCAATAATTGGGCTCAGTGTGTGTGAATGTGGAAGGAGCCAAGATGAGCCAACTGAGAGGGAGGGGAGGTTGTGTAGGTCAGAAAAACAGGTGCTCCTAGCTGTAAGAAGTGGGGAAGCAGTTCTAGAAAGAATTAGAAATAAGAGCAATGTCTCTGAAGTGCTTCTTCTTCACCCTTTTTCCAGTTCCCAAGACAGCTATGCAAATAAGCCCTTCAGTACAATCAGAGGGTGGTACCGCTTTGTGGGCCAGTCACCAAAGACTTCCTTGCTGTGCTAAGGACCACCCCAAGAGGGACAGGAGCCATCAACAAGGATGGCAAGGACTGCAAGTAGGGGAGAGAGTGTGTGAATTCTTCTGCTCCCCATCTGTCTTCCCTGACAGTTGGAGAGTGGAGCCCTGAGGGATTAGGTGGGAGGCTGCCTCCTGTGAGGGAGACAGACAGGCTGAAGCCTAGACAGCCGGGAGAAGGGGCATGACAACAATGGCTGCTGCTGGTAGTCTTGGGGCCAAAGGGACCGCTCTGCCTCTTTGAGTGGGAGCCCAACGGGAGCAGGGGGAGGCTGATAGGCCCCAGGAATGCAAAGAGGACCAGCCATTCATCTGTCGAGGAGGAGAGGGTCCCACATCTAGTAGAGAGCGTCTGCTGTACCAAGGACAGCACGCCTACAGAGCAAAGTGCAGCCCCTCACAGTAAAAGGAGCAGGTAGAAAAGAGGGAGAGGGGTATAGTGGTGTCTGGGGACTCACAGGAGACAGCACCAGGGCTGTTGCCAAGGTGACTACTGACAGCATACCAAGGCTTTCATAATGCTGAAGTGCACCTGGTCCCCGAGCAGGAGCCTCATGGTGCTGTCTGTGCGGCAGGGGAATTCCTGCCCAGCACCCACACTACAGCCCAGAGAGGCCACAGCCAGACTGGGCCCTGCTCAGTAAAACAGGACCCCAGGTGTTAAACAGCTCCTACTAAGAAATGTTACAAAATAGTCTTGTTTTTTTCCAGAAAGGTTGCTTGTTCCTCGTGACAGTCTGTTTTCACGATGCCCTCCTTGGCTCATCCCTGTGGCACGCCCGGCTCGTGCCCATTCCAGAGAATTTTCTCTCAGCCTCTCCTCTGCCCAGGATGTGCTGCACCACCCTTCCCTACCCCCAGGCTCCCGTGCGTCTGCCTTGTGATCATGCTTCAGATTTTAGCTCAAATGTCACCTCCCCAGAGCGACTTTTCTGGACATCCTATCTCAAGAAGCTCAACACTCCACCCTCCACTGTTCTGGTCGGAATGTTGTCATTCTCAGCCCCCGTAGGGCCTTCTCATGACTGCCACCATATTCCCACATCTAGAATCATGCCCGGCATCTAGCAGGTGCTAAGTCTCTGCTGAGTAATGCATTATTTGGTGGGTTGTCACCACTAGACAGAACCTTAGGGATCCCATAATCCATCTCGGTGTCATACAGATGAGAAAAGCAATGCCCGAGGCGAAGCATCCTGCCCACAGTCACACCACCCAGTGGCAGAGCTGGTGTATGAATGAGGCCTGGGGCCCCGCTGCCCACCCCCCCTCCGTCTGTCCGCCTGGCCCACAGCTGAATGACAGAGAGGAAGAGCACTCCTTCGTGGACAAGCAGCCCATTGACCTTGACCTCTCCCCTGCAGATCACAGGGTCCTGCAGTTCTGACCAAGCCTCTGCTCGCTGGTTCCAACCGTCTCTGCTGCCTTGGCTTGTGTGCGGACGTGGAGTCTCCTTCCCACAGAACCCGAGAGAGTGTGGCTTTTGTGCCTGATCAAGGACCCTCGATGCAGCTGTGCCCAGGGGTTGTGTCACAGACTCAAAAGAGTAATTGCCTGGAAATGAGGCTGGCTCAAAATATCTCCAATGTGACAATAAAATCCTGTTACCACAGAATCCGGCTTGGAAAATTCTGTCCCGTTAGGTCAGCTAATTGCAAATGAGTCAGTGCCTCGCTTTCCCGTGGTGAAGAGCCCATTGACAGAAGCGGCTGCAGCCCGCCGCCGCCTGGCCACCAGTGCCACCAATGAGGCTTCTTGTGCAGCGGGCCCGTGGCACCGCCTCACCTCTCACACTTCACATCCGGTTTCGTGCCGGGTCCTCCAGCGGGCTGGGCACAAACCCTGGGTCCTGAGAGCGCGGCCCGGAATAAAGGCGCTTTTTGTTGAGGGCCCATAACAGGAAGTTACTATTTTCTGGGCCAGATCACAGGCTACTGTCCTTGATGTTAAAATGGAGCTAAGGCCCAGTTCCTCCCGTGAGAGGTGTGTGAGGTGTGGCTGTGGGCGTGCGTGCGTGCGTGCGTGAGTGTGTACATAAGCAGTCAAAGGTTCAGTCACATGGCCAAGGCCTACGTTTGCCTCAGCTGTGCCTGCCTCCAGGCCTCTGGAACCATATTAGGACGTTCTATTTTGAGAAACGACTCCCCACACCAAGGGCTGCCTTTCCTGCACATGGAGAGGGAAGAATGAGCCCTTTATCCCTGACCCTTACCAAGTGGGCAGTTGCTTGAGCCAGGGGTGAAAGGTGGCCCAGTCAGGAGCACAAACTGTTTTCCTATGAAAGGCGGCTCTCACCGCACCAGGCGCTGCCAGGGCCCGCCCTGACTTCCTCTTGGTCTCCTCTGGAAGAGGGCACAGCTCCCCCCACATCTCTGCCAGACAGTCGTATCTGCTGAGCTTTTAGGGTCAGGATTGAGTTAATACATGTACATGTGAAGCACTTAGTACCCCCATGTAGTGAGTGTTCAGAACATGTGAACTATTATTAATATTCTTCCTCAAATCATAACATTATGGTCTATTAATGACAGGGAGAGCCGCAGGCACCGACCATCTGGTCCTACTGCCGTCACTTTCAGATCAGGGAAGTGAGGTCAAAGAGGGGGGAAATGACTGGCTTGAGGTCATGCAGCAACTTAGTACCCAAGTAAGGATCCAGTTATTCGTTCGTTCATTATTGAGTTCCCACTAAGGGGCAAGCCGTGCTGGGGTCTGGGAATACAATGGTCGGAAAAGATGGACTGGCCCTGCTGCCTTCACAGAGCTGGTGTAGTGAGAGAGGCAGATGTTAATTCTACAATTACAAAAAAGTAGCAAAGGATCGTGGTAATACACACAAATAGTGCTAACTGACCCAGGCCCCGTTCTACCTTTATTAACTCAATGCTCACAACCACCCTATGAATGACCTCTAGTTTTCACATGAGGCTCTTGTGCACAGAGCTCATCGGAGGCAGAACGGGGGTGTGAGCCCAGGAAGCCTGGCTCTGCAGTCAGGATCTTATGCCCCACTGGCTGGCTGATCTGTACTCCCTGTGGCCCAGGATGTTATCCCAAAGCAGAGCACCCTGCGGCAGTCAGTGGGCTCTGAGATTGAGCACCCACAGGCCCCGGGCTGACCTGAAGGTTCTGTGAGCGCTGTGACTGGTGGGCAGGGCTGGCCCTTGTCATCAGGATGGGAAGTAACAGGAGGCCCTCCAGGCCACTCTAAGTGTATTTCTGTCACACCGCTTCTGGTTGATGACATGGCTTTTGAGCTCAAGTTTACATTCCCAGTCTACATTCATGGCAGCGGTGAGGGTAGAGGTTCCATGAAGGTGAATGGAGTGAGGCTCAGAAATATTTGATAGCTGTGTACTGAGTCTGGTTTGTTCTCTCTTTTGGGCTGGGCATGAGAACGGGGACCTAGGAAGGTACAGCTGATAAGATCCCTTGTTCACTTATTCTGATGTGAACAAGGACAGCATCCTTGCAACAGGGTGTTTTTCTGAAATAATTTAAACCTTACACTGTGAGGCCTAGTTCATCTGGACTCCCTCCTTCAGAAATTATGAGAATTCAAGAAGGGCTGGAGGTTTCCCTTCCTATTACCCAGAAAGCAAGCATGTGTTGTGCAAAACAGCAGTATGAGCAAGGGGACACACATACTCTTATTTCAAAAAACAAATGACTACAGGTTGCTTTGAGCATATAACTGCTGGGATGTATATGATTATTGCACGTCACAGGTGTACTGAAATGGCTCTTTAAGGCAAACCTGGCAGGAGTCATTTCCAGTTACTCTTGAGCTGACGACCAATGGCATTCTGTAACCATATTCCATCATTCTTCAACTCGGATCTTTTCTCCAGTGAGTCTGATATACTGAAGTGTGATTTTCAGTACTCAAGATTGGAACAGTTGGACTTCTGCTCTGGGAAGCTAAAACTAATTAGCCCTGGCCCTGGCTGGGTGAGTCCTTCTTGGCTGATACTGTCCCATGAACCAAAAGATCGTAGGTTCGATTACCAGTCAGGTTGTGAGTTCTATCTCTGGTCAGGGTGCATGTGAGAGATAGCCAATCAATGTTTCTCTTTTCTCTCTCTCTCTCTCTCTCTCTCTCTGTTTTCATTTCTAAAATAAGAAAAGCGTATTTTTAAAAAAACCTAAAACTGATTAGCCTTGCACTGGGTTTCTCCCATATGCTCAACCTTAACCCAAAGAATCAGGAAAGGAAAGACATAAGGTATTGGGTGTATGCTTTTTCTCTTTGGAAACTTGAAACTTTCTGAGAATAGTTGCAGTAGCCTCGAATTTACCTCCCACCCTCCAAGACACACAGTGCTCGGCTCTGGGGGCTTGAGAGCTGGAGAACTTGCATTGGGGTATGCTTTGTCATTTCCTGGTGCCTGGCCTGAGGCAAACTACCTTCTGAAGCTGTTTCCTCATCTTTAAGAACTGGAGAAAAGGCTGCTATGATAATTAAGTGCATTTGAAAGTGCCTAAAACAGTGCTTGATGCATAAGTGTTAATGAAAAACAAAACAAAGAGTTCTTTGTCGTTAGAGAGTGCCTTCCATAGAAGCAGCCTGCCACAGATATGATACATGGACTTCTCCCCACCCCACTTTCTAAATTAGGAGTGTCGAACTCAATCAGAGAAGGGGCCAAAATCTAAAATCCAGCCTAAATCGCGGGCCGAATGGTTTACTGAACAGTCATAAACTGTCATTGTGATGGAATCGCAGTGGAGCGCAGTGATGACAGCGCGGTGCGGGCCACATTGCAAGGCCTGGCGGGACGGATTTGGCCCGCGGGCCGTGTGTTTGACACATGTGTTCTAAATGGAGACTGAGGCCTAACCCATAGAACGCACAGTGTGCTGTGAGGTGGGGTCAGAGGTTGTCACAGACTTTGTCTAAAGGTCACAGGGAACGGTGGTGAAGAGGCTGGCCGAGGACCTGCCACCTCTCACAGGATATCTAGACTGGGCCCAGAGGGCTCCACCCTGGGCTTTCATGAAGTCCTGGCCCTTCACTTGGGCCACCGGTAATGGCAGTGCTCCAGGAGGGGAAGGTGTGGCTTCTGGAGCGGATGCTGCAGGCCTGTCTTTGATCGTCAGGGACCACGTGGGCCTTTAAGAGACCCTGGTGTTGTTTTGTTGTTGTTCTTTTGTTTTTTATAGCAATGGTTGTAAAAATATCAACCCAGAAAACCAGCTGCATAAATTTCATAAGGAGGCTCGAGGGATGAGGGGGTGAAGTAAAAGGGAAGATAATGCCGGGAGCTGTGGCTTACAATGTAAGATCGATCTTGCCACTGTGGCTTAGACCAGTGTCTCCTGCAGGAGCGTCAGTTCTCCCAAAGCAGGCACGTTTCCGTCCATTCTCCAGTGTATTCTCAAGGCTAGAGCAGTGCTTGGTACATAGTAGACACCTGACAGTCATTTGAGAAATGAATAAACAAATGAACAAACGAGTGTATGAGCCTCTGATGCTGTGTCCAGGGTGACCCAGCCTGTAACAGCAGCTCCGTTACAGAGAGGAGCACAGCTCCTGCTCCCGAGAGAAGCAGCCCCTGAGGAGCTGGCGTCTCTGTGTGACGCAGCTGGAAACCTGTGATGAGTGCCCAGGTGGTGATTTAGCTGAATCCACTTGTTGGTTTGTCTGGGGATTATACCAGTGCTCCCCTTGGTACCTCAGATGGAAATCAAAACAGATGCCTGTGTGCCCCGAGTGCCCAGTTTGTGGATACATTCTCCTCGGGCCCTCCCCCCATGACAGCAAAAGCCTCCACCCTGGCTCACGTCCTGCCATCTCGCTTCTCCACCCCTGCAAGCGCTTGGGAGCAAAGCTCCCAGCCTCCACCAGCGCGCGCCCCTCCCATTCTGGTCCTTGCTGTGAGAGCTCTTTCTTAAGCACATCTCTCACCTTGCCACTCCCAGGCCCCCAAACCTACCATGGCCCCCACACCTGCAGAACCAGTGGGTGCCCGTGGCACACCACACGGTGGTTTATGCCGACCCCTCCTCCTGCTGCTCATCTGTTCCAGAAATGCCCAGAGAATGCCAACATTTGAGAGGCAACAGAGGGTGATGCCTAAGAGCTTGAACAGCTGGACCACACTGCCTGGGTTCAGATCCTCGGGCAAGTGACTCTCCCTTTCCTGCAGCGGTTACCGTGAGGGTGTGCAAAGGGCTCGGCACATGTAAAAGCAAGCTGTTCCTTCTGACAGACGCATGCCCTGTGACCGGGGGAGGCTAGACTTAATGTTTGCCTTCAAGGAGCTTCGGGGTCTCCTGCGGGAGTCCGGAAAGTTGTCAGTGATCACAGTGTGGGAAGTGCTACCTCCAGAGGAGAGCCAGGGTGCCATGCACGTACCGAGGAGTGGGCCTAATGAAGTCCCGGAGGAAGGGAGTGGGGAGTGTCAGTAAGTGCCACACAGACCATGAGATGCTTGTCGGAACAACAGTGAAGAGACTGGGGCAGACTCAGCCAGAGGAAGCCACCTCAGCGCAGGCCTGGGGACTGCCTACGGCTGGCCTGCCTGAAGCAAGGATGGGGATGGTGCCGTTCATAGGCCAGAAAGGCAGGCAGAGGCTGATGGCAATGAATCTGAGAGACAGGCTAAGGCACTGAACTAGACTCTGAAGCGATGACAGGCAAAAGAGACTATTGTGACCAACTGGGTTTCCCCCCAAAGATTCCTTTAGCTGCAATGTAGGGGACAGACCAGAGATAAGACAAGTTTAGCGACATGGAGACCAATGGGTAGGCTTGTGCCATCATCTCACGTAGATGAAGACCTGAGGTGAGGCAATGGCCGTGGGGGTGCAGACACACAGAATGTGGGATTGAGTGGACTTGGCAACGAGCTGTGTCTGGGGCCAGTGCACCGGAAAGTGTCTAAGACAAGTCGAGTGCCCAACACTGATGTTACAGGTGCAACCATTTTTCCATCCCCACAGGTCACAGCGGGTCAATTTGGCTGGTTAGACAGTAAGAGCCAAGAGAAAGGTGTGGCCTGAGATATGTGATAAGGGCCCACCTCAGGAGGACTCTCTGGGTGAGACTGTGTGGTGGGACTGAAAGGAGCACGCGTGGGAGACCGAGGCGCCAGTGAGAAGGAGGCTGAGATGACAGTCCTGATGACTCGCTGAGGGTCTGCCCCAGGAGGATGCTGATGAAAGGAGAGGTCCAATCGGAATGGGGCTGCCCGAAAAGGGGCAACAGGCATGGCAACCAACTGGATTCTGGGATCAGAGAGGTGAGAGCGGGCGGAACTAAAGACAACTGTTCGCACACATGTACATGGGTGAGAGAAAGTGGAGCGTGAACGTGGTTGCCTCCCACTATGGGCAGCCACTGGAGGGCTGAGGTGACATTGAGGAAAAGACTATCCTTTCCTGGGGCACACAGCTGCACACACAGTAGACAGAAGATGCTTATTCACTGTGTTACATGAGTAGACCTGGCCTGAACAAGCAAGCAGGGCCACCGACTCACCTGTGCAGAGCTCCTGGGGTAAGGGGCGTAGTGGAGTGGTCCAGAGATGGCTGCCTCGGGAGGGAGGGCCGGGTACTGGCTCTGCATTGGCGGAGGATGCTGGTTGCCATAGCTCCCATAGTTATAGCTTCCTGTGTATCTAAAATGCATGAAACACATTGACTATTATGAGTAATAGCAGGAAGAACAGATCAGTTTGATGTATTCAAAAACCAACCTTATCTTTTTCCTTTTTTTCTTCCATTTCCCCCCCCCCCCCCCCCCCGCCCTCTTACCATTCCACTCTGTAGATCTGTTGTGGTAGGTGTAAACTCCCAGGTTAATTTTCCTTCTCCCTTGGGTACATCTCCCTCACCACCCAGCAAGTGCTCAGGGAACAAAAGCTCGCCCTGAGCAAAACATAATTAGTGATGGAAACCTCTACTCCTGTTGTCTTAAAAAGTCCCATATGATATTCTGAAGTTAAATAGGAAAATAAGGGTTTACTTTGGGATTTATGTTTTTGTGTTGTTCAGGCCTCTGCTTCCCCATGATGCGGAAGGGCGTGGTACCTTCCAGGCGCTCTCTCCTGGGAGAAAACACCATGGCCTGGTCAACCAGGCCTCAGGGAGCCCGGCTCTCAGCCCGGCCCCACCACCTTCCAGCTCCGGAATATTGGGCTCGTGGGCTCCTCGCAGCCTCGTTTCTCTCACCTGTGAACATGTTGCACACGCTTATTCGGAGGGTCACACATGTGAAGACACTCCATAAAAAAGACAATCCTGTGTGCACAGAGGATATTCTAATCACTGTTCTTAAGAATAATTTTACAGCAAAGATGCTGACATGACGTGGATGTCTTCGACCTTTCCTGCAGAATAAAAAGGCTCTCTGAGCCTTGCTGGTTTGGCTTAGTGGATAAAGTGTAGGCCTGAGGACTGAAGGGTCCTGGGTTCAATTCTGATTAAGGACACATGCCTGTGTTGCAGGCTTCATCCCCAGTAGTGGGTGTGCAGGAGGCAGCCAATCAATGATTCTCTCTCATCATTGATGTTTCTCTTTCTCCCTTCTCCCTTTATCTCTGAAATCAACTTTTTAAAAAAGCTCTCTGAAATAAATTTTAATATCTATTCTAAATGTGTGAGGAAGTACTTGAAAAACAATGACTACACTACAGATCGGTCTGGGGCACCTGAACCAATGGAATTAGCTCAAGTACACCAATAGCAAGGCCTGCGCCTATACTCAGGTCGCCACTCTGAGGAAGGGACCTGAGAGGTCCTCCTCCTCCTCCCCTCCCGTATCCCCACAGCTGGTCTGTTGGAACCTGGCTCGGGAGGCTCACTGCACCCACACAGCAGAGCCTCACTCTTGAGGATAAGGGCCCTTTTAACACCGTAAGTGTTTTTCAGATCACTGCACATCAGACCCTGTAAGATTAGTGTCTTTTGATAAAGACAGTGCATAGTGGCAAAAAGCTACTGTGACTCAGGTCACACTTTTAAATGGATCTGTAGTTTATTCCTCATTGTACAATATAGGCAAAATGGATGACTGAATTATTCAGGGTCCAAAGCATCATTGGAACCCACAGGGATTCCCATTCACAATCCCCACCCTCCAGGGACCTGCAGCTCTCAGGTGGGGAGCCCTCCTCTGAGTAGTCATGAAAGACTGGGACCTGCCAGAAAGCTTTCTAAGGCTGCAGAGCGCACAAGGAACCACCGAGGGATGGCTGAATGGTGTGTGCAGCCGAGACTTTAATGGAGTCAAGAGGGAAGAACACAGCTGCTCAGTCTGGACTCCATGGTTACCAGCTGTGTGACTCAGAGGAACTGAACTTCACCAACCACGTCTGAACGCCCTCATCTATAAAGTGGGGTCGCCTCATCTGGTCGTGGTGGGGACGGCTGGGCACAGGAAGAACTAAACACAGGGTGGCGCTCCTCCTGCCCTTTGAGAAAACAGCTGCCACGTAAGCCCTGCCCTTTAAAGTCAAATTTAAAAGTGAGGCAATAACCCAGGAAAGCCGCCTACCCGTGCTCTTCTCGGTGAGGGTAAACTGGTATCCTGTGTGTGACCGAGGAAGAAGGCACATGAGTGCTCCTCATACAGGGGAGCTGCTGGGAGTTTTCAGCGGGGGACCCCGCCGCTGTCGTCACCGTGTAGGTTAGAGACCACGTGTATGACTGCATCGGTCCTGCAGAGACAAATCAAGACGCATCAGTCCTAGTACAGCTCTCGCACTGCCAGCTCTTCCTTAGAGCACTTCAGGGCTTAATTTTTTTTTTTTTTAAATTTTTATTAAAACAGATTATCTTCAAGTGGTCGGATTGAGGATTGAGGATGGCTTTAAATTTTTTCTTCATTTGGCTTTCTTGACCTGAAAGCCAAAATATTTACAAAGCATATGTCTTTCTGGTCCCCTGACCTCACCAGAAGCTTCCCCTACCTCCTCTGCCACTTTTGTTCTATCTGATCTAGGCATAATACCTTTCTTTCCTTTTCCCCCCAGAGTACCACAATTCCCAGCACCACAGGACCTTTACACATGCTCTTTTCTGCAACCCAGAACCCTCATGCTTCCTTCCTTCATATCTCAATAGAGAGAAGCCATTTCCTAACCCCAGACCGGGTCAGATCCCACACTGCACTAACAGTCCTTGATGGCGCCTACCACAATTTGTAATCCTATATCCATTAGTGAATGTGATTTGATTAATGCCTATCCTTCCCACTCCTCAACCCCAGACTATAAACTCCATGAGGGTAGGGACCTTCTCTATTTTTTCCACCATTGGCTCCCCCAGTGTTTAGCATAGAGCCTGGAGGCCAAAAGGCTTTCACTAAAGTTTTTAAAAGGAAGAAATGGGAAAGGAAAGATAGGAAGAAAGGGAGGGAGGGAAGGAGAGAGAACAAAAGAAATCTTGGGGCAATGTAGCTCAGACAGGCCTAGCAAAATAAATTCTCAACGTTCAACTCAACAGGTGTTAAGGATCCAACAAATTGCTTTAAGCAAACATAAGTAGATTATTGAGCTCTGCTTGCCCAGGTCTTTTTGAAGATTATTAGACAGTGACCCTTACCATGACCTATTCCATACATATTGTTAATTCCACTAATTTATTTTTTAATTGGATACCTGGAAAGTGCTAGGGACTGAGAAAAGAAATTGACAAAATTAAAAACACTCAAGATGCTTAAGAATTTTATGAGATGTTTAGAATTTAAAAATGGTAATTTAAGAAATAACTGATAATAAATAAGCTTATGCTATTTAATAAACTTATAATAACTGGACAATAAACTCATCAAATTAATTTCTGATAAAGTGTAGAATGCTGACATAGTGAAAAGAATCAAGCCTATTTTAGAAGGTTGAGGGAATAGGATTCAACTCCTCTGTGTAGACACATGAAAAACTAAATAATTCGGAGGCCAGTTTTAAGAAGTAGAAGAGAAGCCCTGGCTGGTTGTAGCTCAGTTGGGTGGGTTTCATCCTGTAACTGAAAGGCCACAATTTGATTCCCGGCCTGGATTGTGGGCTGTTTCTGCTAGGGGGCATGCAGGAGGCAGTTTTGTTCCCATATCAATGTTTTTTTCTCTCTCTCTCCTTCTGCCTTCCTCTCTCTCTCTCTCTCTCTCTCTCTCTCTCTCTCTCTCTCTCTCTCTCTCAAAATAAATAAATAAGTAAATAAAGTGACAAAGTATTTTTTTTTAAAGAAGTAAAATAGAAAATTTGCTTCACTAATTCTGTATGTTCTGCAACAGATCACTTCTATCTTAAAATTCCTCTGGAAAGATAAAAGGTTTTCATTTAAAAAATGCCATCCATTCCATTCTAAACACTATGCAAATAGCACATGAGAGCAGCTGCCCTGACAAGGCAGGGGGAAGGGAAGAGCCAGAAGGTCAGCACTGCACTAGTTACATGACAGAGACCCAGTAAGGAGTCCCCCTGAAAGGTCTGTGAAAATAGCACCCTATTCTAAATACACATGTTTATTATTAAAAGAAGTTTCTATTGAACCCTCCTGTAAATTAGAGAATCTTTTGGAATGCAAATAATGCCTTTCTTTTTTTATGAAGTGACACAGATACAATCCAAGAGCGTGAAAGGAGACACCATTTATTGAGCATCTAATATAGGCCAGGTACTGTGCTACGTTACTTACAGACTCCCTCAAAAGAAATAATACCTCCCCAGGAAGTGAAAGAAGAAGTTAAAACAAAACTGGAGCAAAAAGTGCAATCAGGAATGAGATGAAACATGCACACCCTGAAGGTCCAGATTCTTTCTAGGTGGGCCTTAAACTTGGCTCGGAGTTTTCCAGGGGAAGTGCTTGCTATAAAGGCTAGGAGCCCAGGATCAGAAACAAATCACTCAGGAGAATACTGTCCTTGGAACTTAGCGCACACAGGAGTTTCTTTCACACGCCCTTACAATGGACTCCATGTCTTGGACTGTTAGGATGATTCCTTATGCCGACACTACTTGCAGGCTACTGATGTCACACAAAAGACCCGTTCAGGGGAATGCAGTATGTTAAACGTGCCCGAGGCCCCACAGTGAGTGGGCGGCCCACTGGGCCTCTGAACCTGGTCGCCTCACACTTCCCACTAACTCTACCATAATGTCTCTGTACTCTGGGTCCTAGTTCTGCCAGGGACTGTGTGTAAGCTCCTGGTAAGCCTCTTACATTTTATGAGCCTTCCTTACATTATCTGCAAAATGGGGATAACAACATCTATCTTGAAGGACTATTGTGAGGATTAACTGAGATAGCATGTCAGAGCTTGGCACAGGGTAGGCTTTTAATGATGAGCAAGCACTCTTCATGAATTCAAGTATTCTTATGTCAGACTTGCTTAATGTAGAAATCTCTATATTTCCCATTTCAGGTTGCAAGGAAGAAAGACAAGTTTCTTGGGTCAGATTCTGTCACCAGGGATGAAATATTTGATCAGCAGCAATAATTCAGCTAATGACAGCAAACTTCTACCAGGGTTTTCTGTAAAATGTCTGGAGCCTTATCTGCCAATATGGCTAAAAGTACTCCTTTCCACCTCTACACGGTATTTTTCCTCCAGAAGATGACTGCAGCGGACTGTGCGTGAGGCATTATTTATAATACCTGCGAGAAGACCGGGAGGGAAACCCCAACATGATCATGTCCTCGGTGATTGAATTTTGCGTGGCAACTCTCCTCTATGTTTTGAACTACCTACAAAATTACTGTTATAATTTTTATTAAAACATGTTATCTTCAAGTGGTAGGATTGAGGGTGGCTTTAAATTTTTTCTTCATTTTGCTTGTCTTTTTTCCCCCTATAATGAATGTGTATTGCCTCTGTGAAAAGAAAAATATTAAACTATGTTAAGCAAATTTTATATACAACTGGGAATGGAACTGGAGGGGGGTAGAAGTTTGCGAGAACAATGAACCAGCCACATCCAGCAAGTAATTAACCCTTGAAGCCCCTGGGACCTCAGGAGAGCACAGTGAGGTCAGTGGGGCTTGACAGGGGGCAGCGAAGGGACCAGAGGATTTTCTCTCCTCTCCCTTCCCCTCCCCACCCCCAGCAGTAGGAAGTGGCGTGATAACAGCCGTCACCTAGAGAAAGCAGCAGAAGTTACTTTTTCGTGAGCTCCTGGAGCACAGCAAATGTTCCATATTCATCTCTGTATCCCCAACAGAGGGGTCTGCCGAAGAGTAGATGTTCAGTAAACTTCTGTTCTATTGAATTTGTTGTTGAAGGAGGAAAAGCTTCTAGAAACAGACATTATCAAACACAAAGCTAGTGGAACGCTTGGAAAAATGGGCTCCTGTGGCCTGGGAAACAAAACCCCTAAATGGCCATGTGCCAGCAACCTAACAGACCCACTCAGGCAGGCTTAAGCAGATTAACACCTACTGGCTTGGGTGAGAAACCCTTTCTGCCAGGGGAGCAGAAAAGAACACCCCTCGCTCTCCCCTTCCTACCCGTGGGACCTCCAGTGAGAACTGCCGCTGCTTCTTTCTTTAGGAAGCTAATGAAAGAAAACCTGTGCCGTAAACAGTCTGGGCTTCATTTTTAAGACAGCTCTAATTGCTTTTCATTTGCTGGTAAAACCATAACAGACCTTTTCTAGTTGTCTAACTCCCTTGCTGTCTCTTCTTTCCCCCTCCCCATTCCTCTACCCCCGTTTGAAAGTCTAAGGACAGCGCTGGGAGCCCTTGATTTTTGAGAATCCTATAAAGAAAAGTTGTCCGTGTTACAGTATTGAAATTGCTAGAGAGGAATATTTTCTTTCCTTTCCATTCTCAATAAAACATTTTATTCCCCCAATATTATTTTTCTGGAAGGGGTTTTAAACACAGGACAGAAAGGGTGCTTGGAATATAATAGGCAGTCAGTAATGATTGTTGAATAAATGAATGATTGATTGGTCATCCAACATAAACCAGACCTCATGCTAGTTTCTTTTTATACATCAACTCATTGAACCTTCACAATAATCTTTTCAGTAAGTATTACCTTCCTTTTGAAGTGAGAACATTGAGACCTAAGACTTTCTCAGTTAAGTGGCAGAAGTGGGATTTGAACCCAGACCTGCCCAGCTCCAATGCCTTTCCACAACCACCTATTCTAACAGTTGAATGTGCATTTGAATCCCTGGCATTCTTGTTATAATGCAGATTCTGATTCGGGAGGTTGAGAGTCTGCATTTTTAACAAGCTTCCCAATTATGACAATGCTGCTGGTTCATGGACCACACTGAGTGGCAAGGCTCCGCAACACACTGCCCCCTGCCACGCACCCTGCATGTTGAGGGCCATTAAAAGTCAGAAGTTGAGAGGCTGATGCATACTGGTGAAAATTTAGACTATTTCCCAGGCTCTCTGGCCAAGCACTTCCTTCAGATCTTGGGCTAAATTGTTTGAAAACCCTTTTCCCACTAGGATTCTGTGAACCATCCCAGATGGTGCTCAGGTTTTGAGCTAACCTAGCCTTTTGTTAGTACCTTCCTGGGAAATAAGCCCCTTTAAGTATGTCCAGACTCTAGAGCTGCTCTGCCCTAAAACAGTAGCCACTAGCCATCGGTGGGTATTTAAATTTAAATGCAATTAAATATCCAGGTTTTTTTAGTTGTGCAAGCCACATTTCAAGTGCTCAGTAGCCACATGCTGTTAGTGTCTACTGTTTTAGACAGCTCAGATTAAAAATGTTTCTATCATCACAAGAAGTTCCATTTGAACAGTGTGCTTGACAATATTTGATATTAAATAAGCATTTCATGTAATATTCAAGATGGAGACAGGGAAAGAAAGTATTCACTAAAGGCCTAGTGCACGAATTCGTGCACAGGTGGCGTCCCTTGGCCTGGTGATCAGGCCCATCATGGCTGGCTGGGGGGAGGGACCACAGGAGGTTGGCCAGGATGGGAGGTTGACTGTGGGAGTGCACTGACCACCAGGGGGCAGCTCCTGTGTTGAGTTTCTGCCCCTTTATGGTCAGTGCACCTCATAGCAACACAGTCGTAATAGTCACTTAGGCATACACACACACACACACACACACACACACACATCTCCATCCCATTGGCTATCAGCTCTCCTCAATATAATTGTACTTAAGGAGAATTCTTGCTGAAGTGGAAAAACTCATCTGAATTAAACTTAATCAATAGTTCCATGGCCAAACTCTAATGAACAGAATTGAGCCGGGGCAGCAAACCAATCTATTCCCAGAGAGATGCTGATTCATGGTCTGGCCTCGCCTGCCTCTGCAGCTCCTCTCCTGCCACTCTCCCCTCTTCCCAGACACTAGTCAGTCCTCACCTGCCAGGCTTGTTTGCCTTGGGCCTGGGCATATGCTGTTCCTACTACCCCAAACGTTCTTTTCCTCCCCCAACCTGCCTGGCTCCTTGTTACCTCTTCAGGGAGGCATTATCTGACAAACAGCTAAGGTGGGTCCCCATTTTATACCATTTCATAGCATACTATTATTTTCATTATGACATTTGAAGTTATATATTGTATTTACTTGGTAGTTTATTTCTGCACTGATTATCTTACCCACTAGAATAGGAGTGGGGTAAGGGCCATTTAGATATTTATAACATTGTTCACTTTAATATAATTCACTTAATATAAATTTATGTTGCTATAAAAAAACACTCCTAGATTTATTGAATTTCGAGTCCTGCCTACAGTTGCCTTGGCAGGGCCAGCCCATATGATTCTACAGGCCTTCTACAACCTGCAGCCAGATGTTCCCCACCCCTGCACTAGAGTATAAGTATCATGAGAACAGGGGCCATGCCTGTTTTCCTCACTTCCGGACCCCCAGGTCATGGCACAGATTAGACACAAAGTACAGGGAATGAACAAATGAATGGATGAGCAAACCCCAAGGTGCCAACACCAAGCCAAGACCCTGATGGTATGAAGTCAAGAGCAGATTAACTACCTATTTTTAATCCCAGCTTACATTTCCTTATTTCATTCCTTTAAAGAAAAGGAGGCAGCAGGGACAGAGGAGGAGGAAGTTCTGCGATGAGTCATCGAGGGCTGAGAGGTGGGGCCACAGTGTCCGGCATACCCCACTCAGTGTAGCTGCCCTCAGAATAACTGAGCTTTTGTTATTTGGAAAGACTAGGGGCCAGTTATCTTTGTTAACCCTCCACTGAAGTAGAGAAAACGCAGCTGGGCAGGCCAGATGTTCTACAGTTAGGGCCATTTATGAGGAACTTGCTTTATTTCTTTATGCATCCTAGCATCTCAGTGGTTTAATTTGCTGGTTTTGTGTTGTAGGGAACCCATGTTGGGAAGGAGAAAACATGAGTTTAATAGTTAACTTTTATTGTCATTGTTGAAGGAGGGAATACTTAAAATGACATCATAAACAAGGTCTTAGAACCCTTTGGTGGCCTGACCCGGACAGAGTGGGATCTTCACATTTTGCTTTAAGTGACTTTAAAGAATTGCAGCCCCATGCCATGTTAAGTGGGCAGGGCAATTTGGTATCACCTGCCACACTCCCGAGGAGGAAAAGAGCCAATTTTGCTTAAAGAAAGTTATAATTTCTGAACTTTGCTGAGCCATGAGGGCAGTGGTAAGCTCACAAGGTTAGGAGGGGGGGAAAGGATGTAATATGAGAATCATAGCTATCTGCTTGTGGAAATTTGCTGAAGTGGAACATTGACCATCTTTACCATGGCGTTACCATAGACTTGAACATGCCCAATTGAAATTAGCCATGCCTCGGGTTCAGTTTTTGGTGCCTGATATTCCCTTCCTTCCCCTTTCATTTTTCTCCCTTTTAAAAGCAATTACTAAATATAGTCTTAAGAAAACAGACTTAGAAATAATATATGTATACAGGTGTGGACACAGATCTAGATATAGGGAAGCAAAATGGCTGTACTCCTAGTGAGTCCTAACTCCTAATCTCTACTACTTTGTATTCACTAATCCTTGTATGAAAAAGATACAAAGGAGCCCTGGAACGGTGGCTCCTTTGGTTGGAGAGTCATCCCATGCACCAAAAGGCTTTGGATTTGATTCCCAGTCAGGGCACATACCTAGATTGTGGGTTCGATCTGTCAATTGATGGATATTTCTCACACTCCTTTCTCTCCATTCTTCCCTCCGTCCCTCCCTCCCAATTCCCTCCCTCCCTCTACTCTCTAAAATAAATAAAAACATATCCTCAGGTGAGGATTTAAAAAAGATTCCAAGAAGGTTTGTGCAATGAATTGATTTTCTCTTTATGCTAAACCAAGCAGACATAATTCAGTTCTCTTTCTCATAGCTGAGAAATGAAGTGTCCGTCAAAAGTGAGACTGATTTGTGGAAGAATTACAGACACCTGACTGGCCTTGACTCTCAATAAGTCAGACTTCATATGTCCATCATCCGAGCACTGTCATTCAGAATGGGCTAGACACCCAACTAAATCACGAGATCACATAAAAATCTCACCTAAGGCATTAAAAACTGTTTTAGCCAAGGGTTTTATTTTGTTTTACCCACTTCTTTATTTCTTGCTTTCTGGTTTGGGCCCTTTTTAAAAAATTGGTTTTGTTTTATTTTTTTCTGTTAACACTTCAGATCCTTTTTGGAAAGCAATGATATATAAACAAGCAATAATTTTAAGATGGAAATAAAAATTAACTGGGCGCGGAAACTATATGCTGAGTTAACCTTTTTAAAAAGGAACATGGAAAATGCATTTTATAAGATGCATAATTGCTTCCCAATTTACAGTGTTGCCTAATGAAAAATTACACAAATCCCCCAATTTAGGAAGCTTACCATAATACATTTCTACTATTTTGGTATATATCATCACTACATAATTTGTGCTTTATAATGTAATATCTATAAAACCATACATGTTGTTAGGAAATTATATTTATGTTTCCTCCAAAACCATGAACCACAAATACATGCGAACATCCAGTCTAATTTATGGATGGAGTATTTCAAAAGTGGTACTCGGCAAAAATATTATACCTGGTTTTATGTAGGATGACATTTTTAATGCCCCCTGGAGGTATCTGAGAACAAAGCTGGAATGTGCCAAAATCTTCAAAGGTTACAGTCATCTGAAGAGAACCTGGTTCACATTTGTATTTCTAAGAAGCTACTTTTATGACTCTTGAACACATTGCCCAGAAACCTCTGAACATGTTTATGGTGTTGCTGTGGCTCTGACTATCACACCTGCCTACTCGCGACCTCCAAATTGCTGGGAAGAAAGCCAGACTGGCTCTGGCTGGATAAGGGTTTGGAAGAGACCCCAGAAGCCTCCCTCCACACGCCTGCGCCCGTTTCCATAGACGCTCTGTTTGTTATGTTGCTACACGCAAGACAGGTAGCACTCAAATTGTTTCTGCTTCACAATGCAGAACTGTTTTATTTGCATAATTTCCCTGTTTATTTTCTTAGTAAGGATGTTATCACTGACTCACTTGCATGTGTGTCTCCCGGGTGGGGGCAGGGTCTGAGGCAGGTTCTTACTGCCCTGGTTCCTCTCCTAGTGAGGCAGGGACTTGGGTGGCTGCCCCATAACTCTGGTCTGGGAAGATGTGCCCTCCTCCCCCCGCCCCCAGCAGCTGAAGAGCTGTGATCAGTGCTTCAGTTTCCGTCCCTTGTTTTTTTCCAGTGAACAAAGTTGTTCGCTGTAATTAATTCCTCTTCCTGAGCCCTCCAAGCAGGAACCGCAACAACTCACTAGGAGAGAAGGGAGGGAGGGGGGGCTCATGTTCTTTCTCTTCAAAGTAGGAAACAAAACATGATTTGAGGTGCATCTGTGTAAAGAAAATCCAGCTTTCCACAGAAGAGGAGAGCCTCTCTGGCTGTGTACCCAAAGTGAAATCAGAGCTCCATCTTAAGCCAGTGACTGACAGCCCTACTGTTCGATTCTCTGAGGAATCCAGGCTCCTCAGCAGGTCCTGACAAAGGGCCACTGAGCTTGTTGGCAAGTTCCTGCCCTGGCAGAGAGCAGAGGAGGCAGCACTTTATGGCTCCTCAGCATCTGCCCGCTTCCTCTCTGAGGAGCTCCAGTTCTGGAGACAGGAAACTTTGGGGAAGGAATTGATCAAAAGACGGCTGGTCTCTGCTCAGAAAGTCCTTTTGCATACCTTTGTCAAAGTCAAGTTCCAGCTCAAATCCTCCTCCTTTGTGAGGTCTTCCTTGATACCTCTGACCAGAACCTCCCCCTTCCCTAAGGACCCCCCCAGCACCAGTTTGCACCTTGTCGTTCCCATGTCTTGAATATGGTTGTCATGCTTAATAGATGGCTTTCTGTCTGACCCCTTTCCAGAGCTGCCTCTATTTGTGGGTCTTGTTTTCAAGAATGTCTGTGTATTAATTAATTAATTAATTAATTAATTTTATTAAATTATTTTTGTACATATACCAATGCCCCCCCCCCGTAATACCCTCCCTCCCCAGAGTTTTGTGTCCATTGGTTGTACAACCGAAGGACTTGTATACATGCATATAATTTATATTTTATATAATTTTAATCATTTTAGTGGCTTAGATTTTGGAAGGGTGGAAATTTTATCATGTACTTAATCTGCCAACTTGAAAACAGAAGCCTAAAGAATATGTACAAATGGATAACTGCAAGTCATCTATAAATCCAGGAAAATACTCAGGTTTTTGGCCGTGTTGGGGAGTGGGGCTAGAGGGATGAATGTTTATCCAGAAAGTTTTTGCTTTAGACGTCAACTCCCCACTCAGAACCATGGGGACCTTTTATTACCTGTGGTGCTGAGGCCAGTGTACTCAGGGGATGGGTTGCTGACAGGGGAGGATGGAGGTGGCACTTCCACGGACGTGGCCGATTTTGCTGGAGAAAACGATGGCACTGGTGAAGGGGTGGGTGGGGCAGCATCTGTCAAGATAATCTCTTCTTGGACTTCTGCTACGAGTAGAGAAAAGGGTGGGTTCTTATAGCCAAAGGTCAAGGCGAGTTGTCTTTCTACTCTGCATTATCACTCCTTTGCTTAAAGCCCTTCACTGCTTTACCATCACCATCATGGCACCCAAGGCAATGTCCATATACAATATGCCCATTCTAAAGAAAAAAGACATGACCAGGTTCATGCCACATGACCTGTTCGCCATAGCTACATCCTCATGGGTACAGAGCTAAATAAAGAACCACAGAGCACATAAGTAAGGCCATAAATCAAACTGCGAAGTAGGGCAATGTCCAGGGCAGTGCTGGCTTACCAGTGCTTCCTTCTCCCTTCATGGCCCGCATGAGCTCATTGGCCCGCTCCTGACAGTGCAGGGATTCTAACAGGTAGAGCACGTAGTCATCAAACATCAAGTGAATTAGGTGAAAAGACCCTGGTGAGAGAAGACCCAGACAGAAGGGTGAGTTGGGTCAGCACACAGCTGCCCCTCGGCCTGGTCAGCAGCACAAGTTACACTGTGCTCAGAAGATCTGTTCTGACTCTCAGTCCCCACTCAGCGATGATCTCATGTCAGAGGTTGCTTTTTTTTTTAAATGTATATATATACATATTTATTGATTTCAGAGAGGAAGGGAGAGGGAGAGATAGAAACATCAATGATGAGAATTATTTATCAGCTGCCTCCTGCATATCCCCTATTGAGGATCAAGCCTGCAACCTGGGCTTGTGCCCTTGACCATAATCAAACCAGGACCCTTCAGTCCACAGGCTGATGCTCTATCCCCTGAGCCAAATCATCCAGGGCTCAGAGGTTGTTCTTTTTGCTGAATCCTCAACCTAATCTCTTCCTCAGCATAGGTGAGTGGCGTTTACACTTTGTGGCAATGCAATCTTTTCCTTGCTCAATCTAAGAATCTTTGACGCTCCTCCAACTGCCTAAAAGAACTTAGAGGACCTCCAGGAAGGGAGATATCATCATAGATAACTGTAGTTTAAAATGAACTAGTTTTTAATAGACAAAAAAGAACTTGGCAAGGCCCATTTGATCCAAGTCCTTTCTGTGTCCAATTGTTGGTGGTGGTTCTCCAACACCCCCCCCCCCACTTCCCAGCAATTTAAAACAAATGTATTTATATTATTATTATTATTATTACTAATCCTCATCCAAGGATATTTTTCCATTGATTTTTAGGGAAAGTGGAAGAGAGAGGGAAAGACAAAGGGAAACACATTGATTGGTTGCCTCCGACCAGGGTCAGGGCCTAGGAGGCTGCAACCAAAGTATGTGTCCTTGACCAGAATCAGACCCAGGACCTTTTGGTCCACAGGCCAACACTCTAACCACTGAGCCAAACCAGCTAGGGCTAAAATTTTATTTTTCAATTACAGTTGACTTTCAATATTATTTTATATTAGTTTCAGGTGTACAGCATATTGGCTAGACAATCCTATATAATAAATGCCTAATATGCTAAGTGTCTGGTCAGCCATTCAACCAATCAAAGCATAATATGCTAATGATATGCTAAAGTCACTCAACCGCTCCCTATGGCATGCACTGATCACCAGGGGGCAGAAAGTTGACCTTTTGACCAGTTGCTATGATATGCACTGACTACCAGGGGACAGATGCTCTGACTGGTAGGTTAGCTTGCTGCTGGAGTCTGGTGAATCAGCATTAAGGAGATAGGCTGGACACACCCTGGAGCCCTCCTGCGGTCCTTTCCCTGGCTGGCCAATCTCCCAAATCCCTCCCTAGCCCCAAACCAGTGAGGTCCCTTGGTCTGGCCTGCGCCTTCTCACAATCTGGGCTGAGTGACCCTCCCCCTCACAAGTGCACTAATTTTGTGCAGTGTGCCTCTAGTCACATATAATTTACAAAGTGATTTCTCTGATAACTCAAGTACCACCTGGCACCATACATAATTACAATATTATTGACTATATTCCCTAGGCTGAACTTTACATCCCCATGACTAATTTTTAACTACCAATTTGTATTCCTTAATCCCTTCACCTTTTTACCCACTCTCCCCAACACCCCTTCCCTCTGGCAACTATCAGTCTGTTCTCTGTATCTATGAGTTTGTTTCTGTTTTGTCTGTTCATGTATTTTGTTATTTAGATTCCACACCAATAGATCAGTAGATTAAAAAGTTGTGTTATGTATACTCAGCCATAAAAAAAATGAAATCTGCCAAAATCGGTTTGGCTCAGTGGTGGAGCGTCAGCCTGTGGACTGAAAGGTCCCAGGCTCGATTCCGGTCAAGGGCATGTACATTGGTTGCGGGCACATCCCCAGTAGGGGGTGTGCAAGAGGCAGCTGGTCGATGTTTCTCTCTCATCGACATTTCTAGCTCTCTATCTCTCTCCTTTCCTCTCTGTAAAAATCAATAAAATATATATTTTTTAAAATGAAATCTTACTATGTACAACACATGGATGAACCTGGAGGGTATTATGCAAAATGAAATAAGTCTGGCACTTCTTGTTAAAGATGGCTCAGCAAACTTCTTTCCCAAACATTTGCTATTTCAATTCCATATGAATTGCCTTCCAGCCCTGTGAAGTTCCAAACCACAGCCTCCCTTCTCCTGATTTGTCCTTGTGTCTCATATTCGTATGGAACCCTGTTTGTACATACATAATTGCATTTTGTTATTTTTCTCCTCTTAATCTGACTCATGTCAATTTGATTATTAGACTATCCAGAAGATCTAGCTTACTTATTTAGAGGCCTCCTGGCTTTATTTCTCTTATGATTCTGTTGTCGACACAACCACCATTATCATTATCATCACTGCTGTCATCATCTTCACACTTACCTTATACTGAGTGCTTACTCTGCCGAGACTATGCTAAGTAATTAACACAGGTCTCAGCTTTACAACAAACTGTGAGATGGGTGGTATTATATTATCATCTGTTACAGGTGAGGAAATGAGTCTCCCATCAGTAATCCAGGAGGGATTTGCCTGTTTGGACTAGCTCTGAAATCTGCTCCAATTCCCCTACAGATCACCTAGTCCATCTCCTCATAGCAGTAAGACCCAGATGGCATAAAGGACTCGGTCTCTGGAAGGGCCATTTGAGTTGTGAGCTATACGCCCTTTCAACTCTCAGAAGAAAGTGATGGGGCCAGTTGGGGACTTTGGGATAACTCCTCTTTGGTGGAATTTATCAATTTTCTCCTTAGTGATACCTGGCTTCTACATATCCACACCCCCAACCCCACCTCATTCATCTCAGATAAATTATTTTGGCTTAAGAAAGCTATAGAGGAAAATCTCTGATGGTGTCAGGCTCTACAGCAGCGGTTCCCAACCTTTGGGTTGTGACAGGTTGAGAACTGCTAGCAGGGTTGCCTAAGACCATTGAAAACACAGATATTTACATTACGATTCATAACAGTAGCAAAATTACAGTTATGAAGTAGCAATGAAAATAATTTTATGGTTGGGGGGGGGGTCACCACAATAGGAGGAACTGTATTAAAGGGTAGTGGCATTAGAAGAGTTGAGAACCACTGCACTAGATGCTTAATAAATGCTAACTATTGTTATCATCACTAAGGTCCCTTTTGTTTCTAATGTTCTAAGATTCTATTACTCTCCTGTTCACAGAGTCAAAGAAGTCAAAAGGTAGCATCAAATGCTTAAAATGAAACCATTTCCAAAATGAAGAAATATTTGCTAAGATGTTGCTCTAAGTCAATAGGATGGAAAGAAACAGCCCTCCTACTTTTATAAGACAAGGAGACAAAGATCTGAGGAGAAGAAATTTGCCTAGGACCACTCCGCTAGAAAACATCAGAGCTAGACTTGGTCATCAGCTCTCCAGGGAAGTGTTCATTTGGGGCTTCAAGCTCTCTTCCTTAATGGCTCTCATTTGTTACCCAGACAGTTTGATAATTTTCTATCATCTTTCAAACAATACGAGTTTGTGGAGCTACTGCTACCTGCCTACTATTGTGCTAAGTGCTCCAAGTGGAACAGAAGCTTAAAGCTCAATAGTCCCTGACTCCACAAAAGCCAGTGTCCTCAGTAAGCAGAAATCATTCATTAAGATTACTAGGCCATGGCCAGTGTGGCATGGTTGCTTGAGTGTGGTTTTGTGCACTTGAAAGGTTGCCAGTTTGAATCTCTGTCAGGGCACATGCTCAGGTTGTGGGCTCGATCCAAAATGAAATAAGTCTAGACAATAAGTCTGGAGGCAGCAGACCAATGTTTCTCTCTCACATCCATGTTTTTATCTTTCTCCCCCTCTCCCTTCCTCTCTCTCAAAAGGAATAAATACTATAAAAAATAAAAATGAATACTCGTAGCCTGGCTGAAGTGGCTCCATGATTGAGCATTGACCCAGGAAACAAGAGGTCACCAGTTCAATTCCCAGTCAGGGCACATACCCAGGTGGTGGGCTAGGTCCCTGGTGGGGGACGTGCATAAGGCAGCCAATCAATGATGTTTCTCTTTTATCAATGTTTCTCTCTCTCCCTACCTCTCTCTCACATAGCTTTAAAAAAAACACTGAGGATTAAATACATTTGTTTAGTCTTTTTATACATGCATCTGAGCCTAGGGTATTTGTCTTAACTGTGGTCATTTGAAAAGTGTAGGTTTTGTGGTCGGGCAGATTTGATTGTGTAACAGAGCCCCACCACATTCATCTTGGGCAAGAAAGTCTGCAAGCTCTCTTTCCCCTCTGTAAAAAGGTACAGTTAACATGAGCATCAAGGGTAGTATGTGCTTCCTAAAGCACTTGTTACCATGATCATCATTGTCCTGCCTTTGCTGCATGTTCTAGTTCAGGTTCCTCATCTGTCACATCGAGGGCAGGAATAAGGGACCTCACAGGTGTTATGAGAATTAAGTCAGAAAACGCCCAATATCAGGGGTCATGTATATGAGGCCCTCAACAAATGTTACTTTGTTTTTAACACGTGTCAAACACAAGGCCCGCAGGCCAAATCCGTCCCGCCAGGCCTTGCAATGTGGCCCGCACCCCACTGTCATCACTGCACTCCGCTGCGTTTCCATCACAATGACAGTTTATGACTGTTCAGTAAACCATTCGGCACGCGATTTAGGCTGGATTTTAGATTTTGGCCCCTTCTCTGATTGAGTTCGACACCCCTATAGTAGCATATCACTAGAGAAAGTTAAAAGAGGCAAGTGGCAGTGTTGCTTAGCAGAGAGAACACAAGATCCATCATAGCAAGAGATGCCAGGGGAGCGCCACTCAACTTGCTGTGTGCCCGTGGGCAAGTTCCCTCGTCTCTGGATCCCGTTTCCTTCTCCTGCATATGGGGGAAGGGATTCCTGCCTCCTAGTGCTCAGTGGAGGCCTGAGTGACACCCCCAACATCAAGATTCTGTAATTTAGCAGGTTCTGGGGAAAAGAGGTAGGCCAGGACTTCCACACACAGCGCAGCCATTGGAAGGCTCGGCGTGACCACTGGTCTGGCAGCCCATCCCTTACAGAACCATTCTCATGTGGCCTCCCGGCCCTGCCCGCCAAGTGAGTGAACTTTGAAGCGAGCAGAAAACCTGGGGGATGATGTGTGATGCTGCTTCTTAGCCATCAAACCCAGGCTGATTTCAAGCCGTGTTGTGCCGAGTACTTCTGGAACTCAAGTGGCCTTCCCAATGTCTCCGTGAGATCAGGGACAGCTGGTGAAAGCCCAGAGTGAACCTGTGCCGACTGAGACCCATGTATCCTAAAAACTGAAGTCAGAGCAGGCACCTGAAGATATGGTTGGCTGTTTTGTTTTTTTAAATCTCACTTCCTCAGCTCTGCAACGACTCAGAGCTCATTGCCTGCTAGCCTACCTGTGCAACTAACTTGGCTAGAAACTGCTGCTGGCTGCAAGAAAGAAAGTCTGGCCACTTTAGTTCACAGCTACTTTAGTTCATAGGCTTTCTCAATGAAAAGGAATTGGGGAGAAAAGAGTGAGAAGGAATTAAGGAGAAGAAAGGAGTCAACCACCTTTGAAAGAGACTGTTCTGGGAAGAGGTGAGGGGCCCGTGGATTGACTGTCAGATTCCACATGATCCCTGTGCTGGGCAGCCTGCTACCTGGCACACAACCTCGCACACTCACCGCAACAGGAGCGCGTGGGGCTATCAGATAGATGGAGCTGGCCCCGGGGCTGGGGGTGGGGCCAGGGAACAGAGGGCTCTTTTTCCTAATTAGCTATTTTTATACAGGGGACACATGACCCAAATACAACCACCAACTGTGTCTTTGACATACACGGGAGAAAGGGGGAGCTGGGCTTTTGTTGGCCACAAATTCTTTCAACTTGCATGTCACCCCAAGCGCAAAACTCCACAATGAGTCCGAGGAGCGGGACCGTTTCAGATAGTTTGCGAAATGGCCTTGGAAGCAGGTATTTCAATCTTGTTTAGGGTCAAAAGATATTGCAAAAGTGATATTGAGTTACTATCTCTTTCTTTCATTTTCTAAAAGATTTGTGACCGTTTTTGCCATTTGCCTGAGTTGCCAATATATCCTAAAATTGTGTGTTCTTCAAAAAGAAATAAACACATTTTAAGGAACAATATTTTTTAGCCATGAATTCAACTCATTCATAAAAACCTAATTGTTCTACTGTCCAAACTGCCTTTATCACATTGACTGTGAACTTAGTAAAAACAAATGAATTTCAACGGATAGTGTAAAGTGAATTACTTTCCCTGTCTAAAGAAGGGTACTTGAGCTGAAACCGGTTTGGCTCAGTGGTAGAGCGTCGGTCTGCAGACTCAAAGGTCCCGGCCGAGTTCAATTCCGGTCAAGGGCATGTATGTTGGTTGCGGGCACATCCCCCGTGGGGGGTGTGCAGGAGGCGGCTGGTCGATGTTTCTCTCTCATCGACGTTTCTGGCTCTCTATCTCTCTCCCTTCCTCTCTGTAAAAAATCAATAAAATATATTTAATAAATAAATAAATAATAAAGAAGGGTACTTGATAACATACATAGTCAGTTTAAGCAGCAGCAAATTGAAGAATAAAAGATAAAGCAAGGAAAAGAGGCATGCTATGTGGATGTGTATATGTGTGTGATATTGTTGATTCTTTGATTCTGAAACAATGAAAAAAATCTCAAGTATTTTCCAACCACCTGCTTAACTGAAAGCAGTTCTGCACGGGTGATTTTCCCAGAGCCAGAGGTAACATGTGCTAACACTAACTGCGCTGAACTGGAAGCCATCAAACGCCATGCCTGATGGCCCTGCCCAGGTCACAGCCACCGGCGCCCCTGCACACACAGCCCAGAGCGAATGGGTGCAGGAGGGCCGGAGACCCTCCCGAGGAGGAGATGAAAGAAACCCACCACAAACGCCTCTCCAATTGGGTAAACACAGTCTTTCATGGACGGAGCTGTTTAGAAAAAAGAGCGCCTTCTTTGTTTCACCACATAGCCACTTGGTTGTATAGCGCAACTGGAAAACAGTGACAAGACCATAAAAAGCTGGATGCAAACTTGTCAAATTAAACCCTGAGCAAACCCCAGAGCTGATTGGCTTAATTGGAGATTATGAGAAATGAAACCACATTGCTACTTGCAAAGTAAAATAGAGAGCTGAAGCAATTACCCAAAAAATTTACCAACAGCCCTTTGCTGAAATGCCTAGAAAATTGAGGCCAAAGTTTTGAGATTTCCAATGTCTGATAATGCCCTAACGCCCCACCTCACTTTGCTAATGATGACCTGGACTCAATGTATATTCCACTCTTTCCGAGGGAAAAGAGAAAATGGGGTCCCACAAAGAAGCACAGCACCCACCCCCCAGTGGTGGTTGGGCTTCTGCCTGAAGAGGCTGTTATAAACACTCCAGGGCAGATTTCAAACACACACACACACACACCCCCCCCAGAAAAAAGTAGCTGAGGACTGGGAGTAGGGATGTTTCCTGAAGTGAGGAGTACCCGAAGGGTAAGATAAAAGGAAATGAATGGGAAGTCCTCGTCTAGGAATTAGACAGTCTACCCATCGCTGGAGTGCCAATCAAGCCCCTGAAAATGCTTAAACTCCGGGTTTCCTCACGGGCTGGCTTGGGAAGCGCACACGGTGGAACCCTGCAATGTCGCCCTGTGGAAGCACAATGTAGGCACATCTGGCAAACAGGGAGCCCAGCCACTGCCCTCCATTCCTCTCTAAACTCAGATACTGTCTGTGCCAGCCTCCCACTTTCAGATTTGCTCTCTTCACCTTGACTACTCACAATTCGCCTTTCTCCCTAAAAGCTCTAAGAAAAAGGTGTCCCCCAGAACAGGTACATTCCAGGGCAATGTCCTTGTGGCCTCAGAGACAGCCAGTCACACTGTGGCTGACTCCAAGAGGTGACCAGAGCCCAGAGAAACCAGTGTTTGGCGGCGGAGAGTGCTGGGGCCTTACCAAAGCTGGGGGCACTGTGCAAGGTCATGTCCCGGATCACCCTGGTGCCGAAGCAGGACCACATCAGGAGGAACTGCTGGGCCACTTTCCTCAGGGACCCTTGTCTCTTGGCGGCCACCTACGAGAGAGTGAGTGACTTTTACATGATGGACTTGACCCTCTATTTAGCACTGTCTTTAGAAACTGACAGGGAAGGCTCATGTAAGGTCTCCAAGTTCAAAGTATGGAGCAATGGTTTTCAACTTTTTGTTTCTATCAGCAAAGATACTTGTAAAAGAATGAGCTCTCTCACCAAGGCCCAATGTGCATAACAGGTGCTGGCCTGGCTGAAGCAGAGGAGGGAGACCGGGGGCCCTGTGGCTGCTGAGGAACCTCCAGGTGGCTCGCTGCAGGGCTCTGAACTACCCACGTGTCACAAAGGCGAGTGATGGGCTGCACCTCACTCTCCTGTCTACCAACCTTCACAACACATCGGTCCACCATGGTGTCCAGCCATTCGATGTAGGACTCAATGGGGGACTGCTCCTCCAGCAGGTGGTCGAACTCTTGGTACACTATCAAACAGAGAGCCCCACATCACCACACTGGGTTTAAGCAGAGATGCATCTTAAGAACAACAAAGGCATAAAACTGAAGAAATGAAAATCCCAGTCTTAACAGGGCATTCAAGGCTTTGGAAAATATGCCCCAACTTATCCTTCCCGGCTCATCCCCAGGCCTGTGAGCGATTTACCCGGCCACCCCATCATCCTTGCCATTCCCCCAGTCCTACTTTTCTCAGGCACTTCCCTATACTTGGACATGCCCCTCCTTGAAATCCTTTCTACCCACTCTGTGCCCTTTACCAGCACTGACCATGTCCCTCTATACATCCACAGCATTTTTCTGTATTTTGCCTTCAGTATATCACTCATAATCCTGTGATGTGGTGTGTGTGTGCATGTGTGCATTTTTGTCCACTGTTTTTGTTAGCTGGTGCATGACCTGTGATGCAGCTGTTACCCCTGGGTGCTGGCTGGCCCAAGTGGACAGCAGCGCTGTTGCTTTCTTGCTCTCTGCCCCGTGATAGGGCACATTTGATCATTCAAATGTTTTTAAACCACAACTATAATGGGCAGTAGCCTGACCAGCTTCTGCTACCTAAATAGTAGATGCTTGATAAATATTTTTGGATTGAAGGAAGCAATTGCTGTCCCCTCAATTCTGCATTAGGAAAAGGTGGATAATCGTACCATTTCCCCTTGGCTTCAGCTACAAGTCAGATCATGGATTGGGAAGTACTTTGCAAGCAGTGGAGCACTGAGAAAATAGAACCATCTCTGCGGTGGTCTCTGAGCTGAAACATCTTTTTATGACTTGTGTGTGTGTGTGTGTGTGTGTAAATCAAACCACAATTCAAGATCCACAGACATCTGTAGTTTTCACTTGTCTGAGTGGCTTTAGTTCCCCATTTCTCTGGAATGGCTGGTTGTCCCACTTTACTTAGTTGATAGCCACCAATGAGGTCAGCTTCCAGGACTACCAGAAGGTCCTAGCATTACAGAATGAGAAGGGGCTTTAAAAGTCCGATTGGTTGACCCATCTCTTTTTACAGACGAGGAAGCTAGGTCTTAATGAGGTGACATGATTTACTTGAAGTTAGAGGGCAAGTTAGGGACAGAGCAGGGACTGGAACCAGGTCTTTGAGCTCCTTGTTGGTTGTTTTTTTTCCCTTCATCCCTCTCTGTGCATCTGAGCGACTGGTGGTGGAAGTGAGTGCTAACTGCTAACGATTATCCAGTGCTTGCCACGTGCCAGGCACTCCTCTAAGTGCTGTATGTGGACACGTTTAACATTAGACCATCCCTAGAAAGTGAATATCAGAGCCTAGAACAGTAAGTGGTATGTAGCAATTGCTCAAGTGCCTTTTGCGCTCAAGTGTTTGCTGAATATGAATGAATGAGCAACCCAAGGAGTTAGGTACTGATTACAATGAGGAGATGAGGGCACTATAGAATACGTAACTTTCCCAAGGTTTCAGAGATAGTGAATGGCAGAGGCAAGTTTAAAACACGGCCTGGCTCTAGTTTTTGCCCTCTAACCACCTCATCTATCAGCACTACACTGTGCACCAGGCACAGGACACACATTGTCCCCTTTAATCCCTTTGCATTACCCCAATTTACAGATTCAGAAGCCAAGTCATCGTGCACAAGAGCCGGGGTTGAATCAAAGTCTGTTGGGTACCCCAAACCCATGCTCTTACCAGAGCAGCACTTACTAATTCCCACTAGCACACTCAAGTCCCAGTGTGCACTTTTTAATTTAAAATAAACACAGCATTCCCAGGCACGACTATCTCCCAAGATACTTTCTCTTTTTAAAAAGAAACGCACAAAATGACATAAGCCTGTAGCCCATCTTACGCTGGATGATGAGTTTGCGGTGCTCCTCATGGGAGTCCTCCATGGTGTACAGGGTTTGCTTGGTGATGCTGTTGAGGTCCACGTTCCTCCAGTCTTCCAGCATCTGGAATGTGATGTCCGTGCTGTGGATCACCGTTCGAGAGGCCTGTAATCCAATCCAGCCAGCTCCTTAGCTCAGGGTTGTCACGGGAGAACCCCTTCACTTTATTGCCTTTAAGCCTTTTAAATGAATCTGCCACGGGTATTTTGCAAACTACTTTGAAATTCAGGAAAATAGTTTTAACAAATACGTAGGTGAGTCCATAACTCAAGATCCATATCCTTTTTCTCTGAGGCTCTCGATCTCCCTTTCTCTAAATGACAACTTTATGGTGGCCTAGGCCAGACCCAACCATGCTGTTCCCAGCCCCTTGGTCCTGACCCCTGACGGGGTCCAAAGACCTGCCAGCTCTCTGATGCAAGCCTGCGGGACAGGAGTTCTGTGCTGAATGACCTCTATGTCTCCTGAGCCCAAGAAGTGCCAGTCCCGGACCAGGAATGGTCCTGCTGCCTGGGCCCACCACAGCCTTGACCCAGGAACCTTTCAGTGTGTAGTTTACATGTGAGTGCATTCTGACACAGTTTGCAGTCTAGCTTTCTGTTTTTCATGTAACTGTAATGATTAAAACAAATATAATTAAGATGGAGTAAAAGGGAAATTAGACCTTAAGACTCGGTAATTTGTGTGTGTGTGTGTGTGTGTGTGTGTGTGTGTGTGTGTGTAGCTATCTCAGCAAACCCTCATTGGTAGAACTTAAATCTGCAAGTTGAAACAACACTTGGATCTCTAATACTTGGAACCACCAAGTGGGAACAATATTGATAAAAGCAAAGAAAAACATTTCCAGAATCATTTCCTTTACTTGCGTGTTTTCAAAGGAGTCTTTGGTAAAATGGGGGGGGCGGGAAATTTTCAAATACACATGGACATTATGTTTCCTAATGCTTGTGAATTTCCAGACAGGGGTAAAGACCGACAATAATCTTTACACCCAGACTGTCTGAACTCAAGTATAACCTCGCTTAGATCATTGTAGAACTCTGAAGGTCACAGAGGCCTGAATATATGAGTATGTGACCTGGGTCAGGCTCTAACGGTAATGAAAACAACCAAATGTGAAGGTCTGGAATTCCGAATTCAAATACAGTATACTTAGTTCAAATCCTGGCCACTCTGCTGACCAGCTGAGGGACTTGGGGCAGGCACGTGGAACAACCTCAGTTTCCTGGTCTATAAAATGGATGTGTCACAGGGCCTGCCTCTCATGGAGGAGTGCTGTCAGGATTTATTAAGGTTATGTTTGAAGAGGACATAGCTTAAGGAGTAAGAGCTCAATGGAAGAGGCGACTGTTATTCAGGTTCTCGATTGCCATGACACCTCAGGGCCTTTGCACAGGGTCTGTTATTTCTGGAACTTTCTTCTCTCACCCTGCCCGTCCCAGCAACCCTTCCATTGCGTACACTCCAACTTAGATGTCACTCATGGAGAGGCTTTCTCTCATCACTATATCTAAGGAGAACCTCAATGCCCCATCATTCTCTCTTTCTATGATGTTTCCTTCATACACTTAACCACTTTCATTATTCTTTCATTTACTTTTTTTTTTCTGCTGAGGGCAAATATCTCTGAGCATACATAATGCCTGGCACATAACAGGCACTCAGAAAGATTCTGTGGAGTGAACAGTTGAGATATGAATGCCAATTTGCTTGCTTAGTGTATCCAAAAGGGTCTAGATATTTAGAACTTCAGGTGTAAGAACTCGAGGAGGGTGATGATTTTGGTTGGGTGCTGTGTAGTCTGACTTGCTGTGTGTGTTTAGGAAAGCCCGTTGGGATCTAAGACGTTCCATGAAATGTTCTTAGCAGCAACCCCAGTCCTTGATAGCTGTCCAGTGAGGTGGAAAGGTAACATTTGCTGATTAAATTACATATGTCAGTGTGGAAAGTAGAGAGGAAGTGTGTATGTGTGTGTGTGTGCATGTGCACACGCACCCTTACATATATGTGTACATGCTTTTACCTACCTGTGCTGTAGAAAGGGCCAAAGGCTTTCCTAAACTTTTTGAACCCCGAGGTATGCACCAAGACCATGTCTAGTTCCCTGACATTACCCGAGGCATGATTCCTGGGAAACATGGCAGTGTCTCTTTCATTTGCCAATATTATTTTCATTCATCTGTCAGGCTCTGCCATGTCCCAGAACAATGCCCAGTATGGCCTCTGTACCTGCCTACAGGAACATGGAAGGGTTTCCTTCTGGTCTCCAAATCCCTCCCTGTGCTGTTTATGCCAGGGGCGGAGCAGGAAAAGTGAGGTGTGTGGGTGCAGTTTTACACATTCTGGTTCCCAGCCTGGAGCCTGCCTCAGGCACTCTAACTAGAAAGTCTCCCTCCCACCTTGACCTTCAACCCAGAACCAGCCCTATAAGGGAGGGACTGCAAACCCAAACACAGAAAGCAGGTAGGCAGGCGACACATGAGTGTCATGAGAAGTGGGGAGATGAGGACAGTGCCGCTGGAGAGGCCCTCAGCCCACCCAGCTGACCACTGCCCTGGGGAGGTGTAGTGTGAGGGTTTTAACATTTTTTTCTACAGAAAATTTGGATGTTCAGCTGTCATCTACAAGTTTCAATAATTGGTGGCTGAGTAATAAAATGCCTTTGAATACATGCAAATCGAACAAAAATAACCCCACACATCTGAGAGCTGATTTGACCTGCAGCTACCAGCTTGTTCCCTCTGCTTTTATGTTAATTATTTTACGTGTTAATCAATAATTAACTAATAACTAATAATTAATAATTGATGTGTTAATGAATGATAACAGGCCAACTTACAGTCCCTTCCTTAAGGTGCAGGATTAATAGAAATGCAAAAGCTATTTGCCATTCAGTTATAAGGATGGAGTTACAGTAGAATCTTCCATTTTTTACTGTGCTACACTTTTGCTAGTTTTAAACTTTGTAAATGGTAAGCATATGTCACTTTTATGCTCCAAAGAACAGAAATCCAGAAGAATAAATAAAATTGGCTAAATATTTAACACGCCTCATGGCTTTGAACTCTTTTGGGTGACACAAAAACAAATAAGTCATCCTCCATATCTGTTTGAATCACTCATTTCAGTGGCTCACCACCAGGGTCGTGGGACATTCCTGATTGTCACATCCAGGACTTGGGGCTGGGGAGGGGGTGCTACTGGCTGGCATCAGGTGGGTAGAAGGCAGGAGTGCTACTAAATACCTACAATGCACAAAACAACTTCTCACAGCAAAGAATTATCCAGCTGAAAATGTCAACAGTGTCAGAGAAACCCCAATTTACAGAAGGGAAACAAACCTGAGAGCCTAGAACAGGTTAAGGGACAACTACTGTCAGAAATTATTTTGTTAGTTGAAGCTATTTAGTGATTGGCTAATGTTTTTATTCCTTTTCTGTAGAAATTAAAGGTAACAGCTACACCCGACATCCCATTGGCGGCTGGTCTATGGATTTGCCCTTATTTGTAATGACTTAGCAGAAGTTAGAACACAGCACAGGACACATACCTGGCAGAGATGATTTAGTGATGTCTGCCGTCTCAGAATTTGGGAAAACCTTCTGGACACTGAAAGAAGAATAACAGGTAGTTTGAAATATTTGCAGGCTTTATGGTCCTGCTTCAAACTTTCCAGGGGCAGATTTCAAAAAGTAATTTCATTATTTACCTAAAGTTGTCTCACTGTCCAACTCATTTTAGAAGCCCATTGGCAAAACCCAGGGTTTGAGATTTTGTTTTCCCATTTGGACAACTATTTCCTAAAATGGCGATATTTGGGACATATGTTTCAAAGTCACACTAGCAGGTGTGAGAAATCGTGGTGTCAATCAACCGTGAGTAAAAGCAATTATTTACTTGTCTTTCATTTAGCTAATTGCAGGCTCAATCCCTACTCCCCATAAATAATTGCAAGAATCAAGTGGGAGCTTTGAAGAAGGTCCTTTACAATGCAGTCTGTCTAATAGGAAGCCCTGAATGAGCCTCGGGGTGTGAGCTGCTAGGGGGGCTCTGGTGATGGAACCCCAAGCTGCTCCTTGAACATGGCTTTGCATTCGTCATCTGTCCCTTTTAGAGAATGAGCTCCATGATGCATTGCGTGTTCTGATGGCTCTGTTTCCTATGGTGACACAGTGGGCTGACGATGTGAAGTAGTCTGGTCCTGTTCTGTGAATTCTGAAGCAGACAAGCCTTGTGCCTGCCCCGGGTCTTCATTCTTACAATCATTTGGAGTGGTGTGTGTTTCCACTCCTTGCCCATTTTCAAGGTGCACCCCAAGTCTCCCTGAGAAGAGTGGGTGTCCTCAGGCACCCACAGGTAGAAGGTCCCAACGTTCAACAGGTTTGTTTTGTCAGCAAAATTAAAACGGCACGGGCATTCTTCTCATTAATTTCTGAACTGGTCAAGAAGCAATCAGAAGAGGTCTGGGATTATTGTAATTTGGACTTGGAGCCAGCTTGGTTTGAAAAATAAGGCATGGGGGCGGGGAGAAGGGGGACAGAAGAACTTCTAATTTTCCAGGCTGATCAATCGTTAATCCTTCTCCTTAATTACTTTTTCTTTAACTTTGTGATGTGGAATTTAGTGCTGGAGGAAAGAAAAGAACTGAGAGCCGTGAAATAAAGTGGGCTTTATCAGTAGGTGATGGGCACCGCAGGCGGCCTCAGAGCCGCTGAAAGGGCCCCTCCGCCTGCGGAGAGAGGTAATTTGATCTCCTTCATTTTACTGGGGGCACCGATTTAGGGCAAGAAAGGCGGCTGTATTCAAATGGGGTTTTAAGAAACATATATCTTAGAACTTTGATTTGCTTGAAATCGGTTCGTCTTTGTTTAATAGTGAGTCTTTCCACTAGTACACACACATCGAGACAGAAATTGGACCAGTTTCCTCAGGCAAAAACAACTCTGGAGAGTGAGGGTGCCGCTCAGCAGAGAGAAGATTCGCAGTCCTAGCCCCTTATGAGAAATATTAATTTGGCTTGCTCATTAGGCAGGACATTAAATATGTGAGACTCACGCTGTTTTCTGTCTCCTGCGACCAGTTCCATTTGTGGGCAGGAGCTCAGTGGAATCTCTGGGCCTGGGGGTTGGACAGACGAGAGTTGGACAGACGAGAGTTGGACTCAGGGCCCCTAGTGAATGGCTATGTGGCTTTGGAGACCTTTCACTGCGTCTTGAAGCCCCATCTGTGAACAGCAACACTGTGTCCTACACCATAGTGGTGGCATAAGGATAGGTGAGAGAAGGAGCATGGAGATGATGAGCAGAAACTCTGGCGTTTCAATCCTGCCTCTGCTACTTACTACCTCCCTAAGCCTGTTCCCTTTTCCATGAAAGCAGGTGTACCTCCAGTAATTCACATTTTGTGAGGATTAAACAAGTTAATGGAGAAAGTGCTAAGCATACTACTTGGTGCTTTGTAGTAACACACAGTAAATGGTAGCTATTGTTGTTATTACTTTATGTAAGATGTTTGGCACAAAACTGTTTCCCCCTACCCCTCCACTCCCAAACTTGGCACTTACATTCAAACTTGATGTTTCGCAGGTTCTCTGGAAGGTCATGAAGAGCCACTTTTAGCCACTCATCCAGCTGCTTGGCAAACTTCCGGATCACCTGAGTTAAGCTAGGAAGAGAAAGGATACACTTTAAGTGCCTCATGTGTGCCCAGACCTTCCACAAGAGTGCAACCAATAGGTGCCACTCATAGCAGTAACCCGAGAGGCGAGGCTGTCAGCCCCAGCTCTGCAAACTGGTGAGTCTGAGAAGGGCATGAGCAGAATGTGCTCTGTGCCAGTGCTGGTGGGTGGGGAGACCTGGCAGGCACAGTGCAAGGCTGGGCAGCCCATAGAACTTTCTGTGAGCAAAACATCCTCCGTGTTTCTGTAGAGCCTGGTGTAAGGGGTGAAGACAGTGGGCCTCTAAGCACCGATTTGCAATTGGCCCCTCCTCCTCATGCTGCCCAACTTGTCCCAGCACCCCCAGTTGGACAGGAACCCTGGAAGCAAATGGCCACGCCTACCCACCCATATGGGCCCAGGCTTACCGAACTGCTTGCTGCTTGAAAAGGACTGGGAAGCAACAGCGTATTTTTAACTTGCAAACAATTCTGACATGGACCTTGAACTCATATCAGAATTGTAAAGTCAAGGATTGTTTTGGAGCAGGAGGTGTGAGGGGGCTGGAGGAGTGAAAGGTCAGTGGGGAGGGGGCAGCAGTCGATTATAATGTAAGATGGGAATTTGGAGTTGAAAAAGACATGGAGCACCATTTTCGGGATCCCACCTACTCATAGCCCCAACTCCAGTGTCCTCCATGTAGTGCTCCTTAGTCATTCGGGCCACAGGGACCTCTTCCCACACTGACATCCAACCATCCCTGCCTTCCATCAATACTACCCTGTTCAGTCTCCCACAGACTCTCCTATCCTACCATGATCACCAACCTCCTCTTCACCGGGCAGTCCTAATGTGTCTTTCTGCTCATATGTTCTTTCCTTTTCAATGATCAAGTCCTACCTTCTCTCAAGACTCTCACACCTCCAATGCACCTACCCACTTCCCTCTCTCTACCAGCAGGTCTCATCCCCTCCTATTTCTGGACAGGATCAAAGAGCCAATCTCCTATCTCAGTGGTCAGCAAGCCATGGCTCGCGAACCACATGCTGCTCTTTGGCCCCTTGAGTGTGGCTCAGTGTTAGAACAACTTTTTCAAAATAGACTCGCCCGGGCCGAAAACCAACTTCTGCGCATGGGCCTCGAAGTTTCAATCGCACTGTACGTGCAAGCCCATGTGTGGTATTTTGTGGAAAAGCCACACTCAAGGGACCAAAGAGCCTCACTGTGCGGTTCCTCCCCTCATCCACATTTCAGCCCCACGGGCCTCTGCCCAGTCTTTGCCACCTCAGGGCCTGTGCCCTTGGCAACCTTTCATCCCTCTCCTCCATCCGAACTCAGACCAGGCGTTACTTCCACAGGAAAGCCCCTTCTCTGGGCCAGAGCCGCCAAGGATTCCTCTGGACCGGTCCTGCTGCTGTGACAGTTAGTCATCATGCACGAACTTGTGCGACTGTCTGATTAACGTCCACTTTTTCCCACTAGACTGTGCACCATGGTAGCCTCAGCACCTGGCAGAGTGCCAGGCACTTAGTAGACACGTAAGAAATGTTTGTTCAGTGAAACAAATGGATTAATGGCTCCCAACCCCCGGTGCACCGAGTTCAGATGTATTCCCCATGAGGCCCTACCCAAATGCTCCCCTTTCTCCCTCTGATTTCAGCCCCTCCCCGCAGCTCACCTGATTCCCACGGGCACTAGCCCCCTTTCTGTGTCTCCAGGCCCCTGCCAGGCCCTTTGTACTTGCTGCTCGCTCTCCCTCTGCCTGGAAAGCCGCTGCCCCAGAGAGCAGTCTGGCTCCCTTCCTTCCCAGATTCCCAGATCTCCCACTATCTCAACACTCTCAATTCTGCCATATGTTTTAAAGACCCTTTTGGCTTCTGTGATGAAAATCAAGTGTAGGAGGGTGAGGACAGAACAGGGAGATCTGTGCGGAGTTACTGCAAGAGTCCGGGCAAGAGGGAGGACGAGGGTGGTACCACTGGAAATAATGCGCTATGATCAGATTAAAACATTTTGAAGGCAGAGCCAACAGGATTTCCGGTGAGTGGGTCTGGGTGTGTGAGGGAAAAAAGGAAGTCAAGTGTGTCTTCCTGAAAGGAAAGGGACCATGCGCCCCTGTGCCTGTGCCTAGCAGCGTGCCTGGCTCAGAGGAAGTGCTGACTCAATGTTGAAGACTGAGTGGACCCGAAGCCCTGCACCTGCAACAAAGCAAAGCTTCTAAACCAGTATCAGTTGGTAGCACATTGGGTCTGACTTCTGAGGTTAAATCTCAAAAACACTTGCTGCTCTTAACAGAGGTCAGAATCTAGAGACGTGTCCAGTGTGACCCTCCTGCAGCTACTGGACCGACAGGGACGGGGCCTTGCCATTCTCTGTCCATGACACTTACCCAGGAGGATTGCTCACGGCTGGGGTGGGGAGTGGCCTTTGTCTGGGAGGAGCAAGTAAGCAGCAGGATTGCTGATGGGCCTTTCACTTGGTGCAATTGGTTGGCTTAAGCTGAAGAAAGGCAAGGGGGGTTCTGCCTGGAAAAGATTCTACTTTGGGACTCAGACATGGGGCTGCGGGACTTTGAGTAACTTCAGTCTTCAGGCTGCCCTGCTCAGGGGTCCAGAGAAGGAGCTAGCCTCCCCTCATCACTTGGTCTGAGAGATGCCTCCCTGCCCACTCCTCCTTCCCGTAGGTAGCATCAGGGGATGGGGACCACACCCCTTCTCAACATATCTCCTCCCACAGTACACTGGCTGCAGCCTGACTTTTTCCTCTGCTGACTTATCCTGCCTCCCTCCTGGGCTCTCCCTCCCCAGGCTGGTTTTCCCGGGTCTGTGGGTTCACTGAGTCTTCAACATTTTTTCAGTACGTCCTGTGTGCCAGGCACTCTGCTAGGCACAGGCACAAGCACAGGGGTGCATAATCCCTTTCCTTCCCCTCCCTTTCCTGCAGATGCTCCCACACCTTCTGCCCTTCCCCTGCATCTGAGCTCCCACTTGAAACTGCCAGAATGATCTCCAGCAGTGATGCTGGTACAACAGCAAAGTGGTGATAATAGCAGCCACTTTTTAATGAGTGCAAGGTGACAAGCACTAAACACTTCACACGTATTTTCTTACTTACCCTTCACCAACAAGTAGGTGCTATTGTTATTCTCAGCAGGGAGGTGAGAAACTTGAGGCTCAGAGAAGTTACATTATTTGCCAAGGAGATGCAGCAATAAGTGCAAGAGCCAAGATTTAAGCCCAGTGTGGCCTGGCTGCAGGCTAGGTGATGGAAATACCCACATTGTGCACGCACCTGAGATGCTGGATCCCCACTTTGTGCGCACGTGTTCTCTCCCCCGCCCCCACACACAGACCAGGGCCTCCTGCTGCTTTTTGGCCACAGGGCTGACTATTGCTTAGAAATTGTCTTTTCTTTGCTTCACTGATACCTTATCCCTCTTGACCATCCATCCCCAACCCCCTACACCCAAATAAGTTTCCTTATATCTGCTAGACCACATGTGTCAAACACAAGGCCCGAGGGCCAAATCCGTCCCGCCAGGCCTTGCAATGTGGCCCGCACCGCGCTGTCATCACTGCACTCCGCTGTGTTTCCATCACAATGACAGTTTATGACTGTTCAGTAAACCATTCGGCCCACGATTTAGGCTGGATTTTAGATTTTGGCCCCTTCTCTGATTGAGTTCGACACCCCTATGCTAGACCAATGGTTATTTAACAGCCACTGTGCCAGCACTCCTTGAGCGGTCACAGAGGTGAACGGCCCAAGTTTGAGAATGATTTATCTTGCACGTAAGAGTGCATGATTCATGGTTCTCTCTATTATGTTGTCACTTACTTCACCAGAAAGCATATTTCAATATGCTTTGCAGAGCAGTTAAAGAAGGGGCGGGTGGTCTGGCAGCCGCGCCCCAGCCTGAGCCAGGAGGGCTGTGAGAACTGCTAGACCAGATTCTCAGTCCACCCCTGGCCTGGCACAGGGCCGGGCACACAGAAGGCATGCAGAGAAGTGAGGGACAAATGAATATAAACAACTGAAAAGTCACTGGTCTTTTCAAAAACTTTGTCTTCTTGATTTAATGGAAAGGCACTGGATTTATAAGCCAAAGGTCACTTTGGTAATTAACTATGTAATTTTAAAGAAGTGTCTCCTCTGGCAGACTGTAAGCTCTGTGAGGGCAGGGTGCACATTTATCTTCTTTAATGCTGCATCCAGGACCTAGCACAGTAGAGTAATCATACACATTTGTTTAATGAATGAGTGAACATTGAGTTCTGGCTGTTTCATTTATTTGCAGATGAAGATGGACAAGTGATTTCAGCTCTTAAGCTTTAACTTTCACATCTATAAAAATAAGACAATTAGCCGAAACCAGTTTGGCTCAGTGGATAGAGCATTGGCCTGCAGACTGAAAAGTCCCAGGTTCAATTCCGGTCAAGGGCATGTACCTTGGTTGCAGGCACATCCTCAGTAGGGGGTGTGCAAGAGGCAGCTGATCGATGATTCTCTCTCATCGATGTTTCTAATTCTCTATTCCTCTCTGTAAAAAAAAATCAATAAAATATATTTTTTAAAAATAAGACAATTAGAAGTGGCGGCAGCAGGGGTATTTTGTTTGTACCCCATGCACTGCTTTACAATAAACTATAATGCCTTGTGTGTAGCACCTAGTAAGCAGTATTAGCAGCATATAAAGCTCTCTTATAAAGATGTGAATACTTGTAGTAATCCCGCAGGAGGTCCCTTCTTAGTAAAACGGATAGAGAGAGCTGAGGCTACAACCACCTAGCCTGGAATTTGTGGAAAGACAGGACTTGGGAGCTGGCTCATCTATGTTAGAGGGAGGCAAGCAGGACATCCACAGCCAAGGGAGAACTCAGCTTAAATTGGCAAAGGCCGAGTGTGTGAAGTAGTATGAGTACATGGAACTCTGGGAGCCACAGAGGCAGAAGGCATTCGCATTTATTCACAAGGTCTTCTCCATGGGCCCAGCCATATGCTCCTGACTGGGGCAGGAGAGGAGAGCCCACCTCTGAGGAGCAGCTTGGAAGAGGGGAGCAGTCAGTGCTGTAGAGAAGCATGCGGTCCCACTCAGACTATCCTCTCTATAACAAAAGCCTCTAGAGTGGCTAGGGGAGGGTGGGGAATACTGTTGGCCTGGGCACGGGGAGAGACTCACTGCAGGTGGCCAGGGGAGGGGAGGATGAAAAGAAAAAGCTTTCTAACCTTGGCAGAAACCATCAAGGGCTCAAACTACTAGAGATTTATCTCTGGAGTGGGATATAATCACTGAAAATGCCCAACATTGACTGCCAAAACCTCAGGCTTACTTACGACTGAGTCAGGATAACAGAGAGCCCCACCCTCATCCCATCCCCAAACAGGCTAACAAGTGTAGTAGTGGTACACTTGTAGGAGACCTAATGCTGAGGATGTAGCAGTAACATTGAAAAAACTCAACAAGCAAACTTCCAACCCAAACACAGGCACTCCAAAAGAATTTAAATCTGCTGGGATACGAAAGGTAACCATAGCAACAGTAAAACCCAACCCCAATGAACTCCTGAATAACCTGGCTCACTTCCTCACATTAAGAGCTAGGAGAAGAAAAGGCATGCTCATTTCCAGGCATAAATACTACTTACCTCCGTTTTTACTGCTCCACAAACTGTTTGGCAGTCAATATAAAATTGTAAGATACACAAGAAATTAAGAAGAATGCACTTCCATGAGATAAAGCAATCTATGGGACCAGACTATCAAACAGGGAATTTAAAATAACCATGATTGTGCCTAAAGAAATATGAAAAAGAACAAATAAAGCCCAAAGTTAGAAGGAAGGAACTAAATAAAACAAAAGCCCCAGAACCAGATGGCTTCACAGGCGAATCCTACCAAACATTTAAAGCAAAATTAATACCTATCCCTTTCTAACTATTCCAAAAAACTGAAAACAAAGGAATGCTTCCAAACTCATTCTACAAGGCCAACATTACTCTGATACCTAAAATAGACAAAGACACTACAAAAAAGGAAAATTATAGGCCAATATTCCTGATGAGCATGATGCAAAATTTCTCACAGCCAATTAGCCCACTAAATTCAAGAGTACACTAAAAGAATCATATCCCATGGATGCAAGTGCCAGGGATGCAAGGATGGGGCTCAATACCTCCATATAAATCAACATGATATGCCACATCAACAAAACGAGGGATAAAAATCACATGATGACTTGAGTAGATGAAGAAAAAGCATTTGAAAAACTCAATATCCATGATAAGAACTCTCAACAAAGTGGATATAGAAGGAACATACCTCACCATAATAAAGGACATTTATAACAAATCCATCGCAAACATCACACTCAGTGGTTAAGAGCTGGAAGCTTTTCCTCTAAGATCAGATAGAAGGCAAGGGTGCCTACTGTTGCTACTTTATTCAGCTTCTAAGTGAGAAGACGTCTCAGAACTAAACAACAACAAACTTGGTCCCAATTCTTAAATGTGGAAGTGGCACTTTGAAGACACAGTGCTCCTTCTTTCCAAGTGTAAGACGTATGTTAGACGACAGGGAAAACCTAAATTAAATCTCAAAGAAATACTGTAGTTTAGAAAGTCTCCAATCACAAAGCAATAAAAGGGGTGGGGGTGGGTGGGGGGAAACATAACCAGAAAACGCTAGCTCCTGACAATTGGGACATTTTAAATCTCTTTTTAAATTCTTAGGACACAGAAGAACTCCAAACCAATATATTTAGAAAAATAACAATTATTAAAATATTACATAACAAATGTAAAACCTATGGCATAGTCAAAACAGTGCTCAAAGAAAAACCTAAACCTGAAATACTTGTGCTATATAACAAGGGTAAAAAGTGTAAATAAATCAGGCATCTATTTTTTGGTTAATTTTGGGGGTGTGCGTGACTGATATAACTGAAGCTCCTAGAATTGGAACAGGCACATAGGAAGCATTCAATAAGTATTTGTTGAGTAAATGAATAATAGTAAGCTTAAGAAAGGAAAAGGAACAAGTTAGTAAAATAAAAGCAGATATTAATATATTAGAAAAAATAATAGCACCAGTAAGTATGTCCAAAAGGTTTTTTTCTTGAAAAAATAAAATTGGGCAAGCTAACTACAAAGAAATGGCAGAAAGCACAACCACACAAACTAAAATATAGTAAAGCAGAAATAACCAGACTCGGAGGAAATTCAGTGAGTGCACAAACCCACTTTGCTCAACCCTAAGCAAATTCATTTAAAAATCTGGAAGAAATGGATCATTTTCCAGGACAATATAATTTACCAAAACTTGCCTCAGAGAAAATAGAAAATCTAACCTGAGCACTTATTATATGAAAAAAAAAGAAAAAAGTTTTTGAAGATTTACTCCCATAAAACACAAGGCCCGGATGGCTTCAAAAGGGAACTAATTCTATGCAATCTTTAAGAGCAAGTCATTTCAATACAATTTAAACTGGTTTAGACCTTAGGGGAAAAAGGGCAGGGAGCTTCCAGACTCCTTTTATGGAACAAAAACAAAAACCAAGCCGAATCCAGTTTGGCTCAGTGGATAGAGCGTCAGTCTGTGGACAGAATGGTCCCGGGTGCGATTCCGGTCAAGGGCATGTGTAATACATGCAGTTGGTCGATGTTTCTAGCTCTCTATCCCTCTCCCTTTCTCTCTGTAAAAAAATCAATAAAATATATTTTTTAAAAATCAAAACAACCTAACAAGCAATAATACCAATAAATGACAAAAGATTAAACATAAAAAGAAAATGCAGACCAATCTTATTTATGACTTTTGATGCAGAAAATCTAAATAAAACATTAACAAATAAAATCCTGCAACACATTAAAATAATGATGCTCTGGGCAGGGGACCTGGTGTCTGGAGAAAAAGAAGAATGGGGTGGGGGTGGGGGGTCTTCACTGTACGCCATTATTATACATTTTGAATTTTTAACCATTTTTAAATTTTAATTAAGAAAAAACAATGTTAACGGTGCTTATACTACCACTGGGTTTTTCCTTTTAGTGCTTTGTTAGAGACTTCTAAACAAGGGAGGCCCCAGACAGTGCACGGTTAGAACCATAGAGAGAAGCAGGAGCAGTCAATGCTGGGGACCAGCCCTGAGGGGAGATGAGAAGTGTGCTCACCTGTCAGGTAATGCCTGCAGCACGGTGGGCATCAGCACTCCCGAAATCGCTTTGTAGAGGATGGAGTCACACACGCCGACGATGTTCACCACCGTGGAGGAGCCCAGCACAGGCAGCATGTGGGGCGGCATTCCTTGCCAAAAGTGCAGAAGGAAACTTTGAACCTGTATCGACCCACAGAGAGAAGAACCATGAGGTCACACAGGGCCCTCCCATCAGAGGCCTGGGACTCAGCCAAGGCCAACCCAGCCTGGTGTGGCTCAGGCGGTGGCAGGTCCTCCCTGCCTCGGGTGTGCCATGCCCACTGCTGGAGAACCATGTGGCCTGGCAGCCTGGGTCTGTTCTGCCCAGGGAGAGGATTAGCACCTTAACCCCTAATGCTTACTGTGGTCTGGGGAGAATTTAAGGAAGGGAGGGTGGGTATTGCTTTTAAAAAGCTCAGATTATTAGAATTTACTATTCTAGGGACTTATTTGTACCCCAGGGCCACGAGTAAGAGGTATAAGTCTGGAAGGGAAGAGAAAAGGTGCAAACAAAAATCTCCTGATTCAAACCTGGGTGCCCCAAACTAGGTGAAGTGCAAGGCTCTCTTCATATCCAAATGCCTCCCTTTTCCCAAAGAGCCCTGACAGATAGTGTCACTATAGGATCCTAGATGCTGATATCTGGGCAGTAAGCTGCATGGCATAGATCAGGAATATAGTAAGCACTCAAATGTGGGGTATTATTAATATGACAGCAGGAACACAAACTGGATTGCTGATAGCAAATGGTCGAATGAACTTCCAAAGCAGAGAACCCCCAAAGGCCCTGACACCTGTCTTTTAGTGTGTGACTTGAAGGTCAGGGAGAGAGCAGAGTAGGGGGAGAGGGGTGGAACAAAGTAAGTGAAGGGAAATGATAGAAGATGGTTAACCTGTACATATAACAACATGTAAAAATGTATACATTTTTAGCCAACATTGGGGAATGGCTCATCCTGAAGCTGGAGAATACCTGAACTTTTGTGATCTCATGGGTTCCACTTGGCTCCTGGACTATTGTATCCTTCCTTCCTCCACAGGTGGCGCTCTCTCACCCACGGCATTGTCCACATCCCTGGCTCCCCTATGCATCCCGAGCCAATGCAAGGGGAAAGCCAGTGCCTCAGCCCCATACTTTGGAGGTGGTACTCTTACTGGCATTAGCTTTGTTTACTGAGTGCCTATGACATGCCAGATACTCTGCACAGGTTCTCATTTAACACTCAGAATACTATTCCAGCGAGACTCATCACTCCCATTTTGCAGAGACATTCACCTACTTGTCCAAAGCCAGATAGCAAGCCAGGCAATGGTGACATAGAGTTCCTGTCTGCCTGTCCCCTGTGGCTGCCTTGTTCTTCACATGGTAACTGGGTTTCTACCCCATTCCTGAAACTGCCCGCCTCCCCGCTTCCTGCCCCGGCACCTGCAGTGTCCTTCAGGCCCCTCCGAGGAGTAGGTCTTGCTTTCCCTGCACCAGGCTCCCCTGACCCCAGCCTGGCGACCTGCTCTCACTTCTTCTAACTCTATGGCCTGCCTGGGTTTCCCAGCGTTGACACTGTGTGGGAGGCCTCGGAGGCGAGGAATGGGAAGAAAAGCAGGTCCCTGACTTCCTGAAGGGAAAATGGTAGTTGCCAAAAACATGATTCAAGTGGTGGATGCAGTCAGCTTTGTAAATTGTGAAACTCAAGTCACAGTTCTGTTAATTCCATGAAAGTGAAAATACGGCCAAGTTTTCATCCAGTATGAACATTAAAGCTATAATCCAGATGAGGGAAGATTTGCATGTCAGGGTTTCAATCCTAGCGCCACTATCAACCAGGGGTGTGATATCTCTACACCTCAGTTTCCTCTCGTGGAAAATGGGAACAGAAGTAGTATTTACTGCATAGGTTTTGGTAATGATTCCTTAAAAGTACTTATTATAGTGCTTGGCATGTAGTAGATGTTTAATAAACGTTAGCTATTACTATTATATCATGGAGGCACTAATAGGCCCAAGAAATCAGGATTCCCTCCTAAGCATCTGGCACACCCTTACCTAAATTTGAATGTCAGCCAGCCAGAATCCTCCCTGTGGCTCTGCTCACCTGCCACTGGGACATCTGGTGGCTGGCAGTTGGCCTGGCTGGGCCTGAGAGATGGCCACATTGCATGTACAAGGTGCCTGCCCTCCAGAGTACTCCCTTGCTGTTCTCTGACCCCCTGGGGACTAGCCTCAGGCTGAGTCCTAATCCTCTGCCTGCCCTTCCAACTCCAAGGAGATAGCTCTGCCCAGCTGATTCCTACGATCTGGTACATTCTGAATTCATTTGCCTTTCCATGAGTTCCTTGCATGCAACCCTACTCTTTTAGTCAATTTCCAGCAGAAACCCTGGAAAGACCAGGGGCTGAGTGTTTAAACCAACGTTCGTACCAGCATATGTGGGAGAGGCATAGGAGCCCTGAGCAGCATTCCTCCTCTGGAGCCGCCTTTGAGGGGGTGTTTTACCCAGACCTCCCTTCCTACTACGTGCATGTTAGACCATTTAATGTCCAAAGGTACTGTTCCTCGGAGTGAGAGGAAAAAGGAAGGAGTGGGAACAGTGCAAAGCTTAGGAGCTGATACTTGGAAGTTGGATGTGAAATGGACAGACAGTGCTTATATCTGGAGGTAGAGCTGACAGGACTTCTCAACAGACTGGACATGAAGAGGAAAAGAGAAGAATCGAGTTCTGTGGCCTGAATGACTGGGTGGATGGTGGTGGTAAGCTAAGACTTGGAAAGCAGATTTGGGGCAGAAAATTAGTACTCTGGTTTGGCCCGTTAACTTAGATGTCAATTGAATCTGGACCTCAGGACTGAGTATATGAGATGAGTTACCAGCGTTTATAAAATGGAGATAATAGTGTCTACCTATTGTTAAGATGAAATCACATCCCTTCTATAAAATGCCTGGATCACGTAGGCATTTAACAAGTGAAAACTTATTAATAGACAGAAGAAAGAAGTTCTGACTCTTTGCAAGCATAAGAGGTGAAGTAATCAGAGGCAAATAATTGAAAGAGTTTAGTTTCCTGCCCTATCTGGTTTGGCTCAGTGGATAGAGCATCAGCCTGCAGACTGAGGGGTCCCAGGTTTGATTCCAGTCAAGGGCACATGCCCAGGTTGCCGGCTCAATCCCCAGTGGGATTCAGGAGGTAGCTGATCGATGGTTCTCTCTCATCATTGATATTTCTCTTTCTTTCTCCCTCTCCCATCCTCTCTGAAATCAATAAAAGCTATATTATTTTTTTAAATCTATTAGTTTCTTGAATTAACTCTTTCAGTGGGCTTTGATATATATATGGACCATATTGAGAATGGAGGGGACCAATATCCAGCTCCAAATGCACCACAGTGGATGAGCCTCAGGAGAAATTAAATCCAAAATACAGAAATGCTTTCCTGAGTCTGTAATTCTGGATGTAATGCTACCCTGGCAAAACTGTCTTCCTCGCAGGCCAATCAGGCAGGATGCGGCTCACTGGTTAGACTGGGGAAAGGCTATACAGGAGGTCTATGAAGTCAAGACGGCAAAAGTGCCCAGTTCTGCCGAAACCGGTTTGGCTCAGTGGATAAAGCTTTGGTCTGCGGACTGAAAGGTCCCAGGTTCGATTCCAGTCAAGGGCATATACCTTGGTTGTGGGCACATCCCCAGTGGGGGAGGGGGGGTGCAAGAGGCAGCTGATCAATGATTCTCTCATTGATGTTTCTCCTCTCTATCCCTCTCTCTTCCTCTCTGTAAAAAATCAATAAAAAAAATTTTTTTTAAAGTGCCCGGCTCCTAGGATCACTGTGAAGATTAAGTAAGCTAACAATATGCCTTGGGGCTTCCAGGTTAGGCACTGAGCAGCAGCTCATGGAACAGGAGTCACTTTATTATATTTTAACACAGACGCTTGTTGACCTACCTCATCAAAGTTGGCTCTTATTACAGTGTCCAGTATTCTCTGACAGTGTGTTCTGTACATCATAATAAAGGTAGAAACCTGTGGAGGTGAGGGACCAACAGGGAGGGATGTATTAGTACATGTTACTGCTGCCCTTGGAATATCAATTTTCAACTCACTTATTCCCTGTTGAGGGGATGACATTCACCTAACTCTTCCTCATCCTGCAAGACCCCTCTGAGACCCTCTTTCCTTAGGTGATGCTCACTCACCTTCATGCAACCCCTGAGAGTGTTTCTCTACCAGAATACTGACTTGTGGTGTGGAAACACAGGTTGCACTCTCTGTCCCCATTCCATCCCATGAAACTGTGGGCTTTGGGAGAATGAAATGGCACATTACTTGTGCTTTTTTTATCCAGCATTTAGCACAGCGCCTGGCACATAGTAGAGTCAGCAGGGCTTATGAATTAAACTCTCCTCTTCGGTTGATGTAGTGAAAAGTTAAAACACAGTGGGTGTAAGAGGTGTTTTAGCCACAATCAGAGAGACACTGGCAATCCTCTGGATCTGCTTAGCAAAAAATTTTTCTCTCCCATCTCCTCTTATCCAAAATTTTCAAAGCTATGGTATAAGAAGCACATTTGAGAAACAATAAGGATTTATCTAGTTCTTAGGTTGAAAGTACTCTTTGCATTCTTTTTGTTGCAGACATGTGCTTAATACAAAGATAGTTTGCTTTGCAACCATCTGGCTCCCTGCTCGACTCTGAGCAGGCCTCCTGCCTCATCCACCACCACCCCAGCTCCCAGCGTCACGTGGGGACAGTAGGAGCTCTGTACCTATTGGCACACTGGTTGCACCAGGATAGGTGCGTGAGACATGTGACGACCCAGGGGAAAGTCCCCAGATTTGTGTTTCCAATAATTTCCTCCAGGTACCCTATGGCCCAAACTGAATTGCTATACCAAGAAAAATCTTATCTACAGGACTATGATTTCACCTTATCCTGGGCAGCACACAGGAAAATAAGTTTTATAACAAAGCCATCAGAGGAGAGGGGCCCTTCCTTTGTGACAGGAGGCAGTAAAACTCATAGATGGGTGGGTAGGTTGGTTGTAGGTAATTAAACTTTTTATTTTAGAATAATAATAGATCCGTAATAAAGTTTTGAAGATAGTGCAGGGAGGTCCCATATAACCCCACACCCAGTTATCTGTATTGTTAATATCTCACATTAGTATGGGGCATTTGTCATAACTAATGAACTGATACATTACTATTAATGAAAGTCCATGCTTGATTCAGATTTCTAACTTTGTATTTTTAAACTCACCATTTTGCAGTGAATGAGTGAGTGAGAGAGTGAGAGAGAGAGAGAGAGAGAGAGAGAGAGAGAGAGAGAGAGAGGTGTGTGAAAGAGATAAACCACCCTCCCTCCAACCCTTCGGACACAGTCACCTTCTCCTCGGGCAGACTGGCTGGCAGATTGAGATCTTTGACATTAGGAAACTCCGGCAGCAACGTCCCAAGTTTGGATCGGGGTGAGTATGCCACCGTCTGCTTGCTCGCTTCTTTCTTGCCCGTCTCGCTCACCCAGGCGGCTCCTTTCTTGGAATACATCACATCATAATACTGGGAGCTCTCCTTCACAGCAATGCCGTAGTAATGGTACCTGGGCCCAGGGAGAGAGAAAGCCCAGGCACATTATGGGGTGGCTTTTCCTGAGCAGGGCTGCCCAAGGCCATGGGTGACTGGGCCTGTCCTCTCTGGGCGAGAAGCACTAACTCTCTGGTGGAGGCTTGACATCTCTGAAGTCTGGAATTAAACCAGAGTTGCATGTTGCCAGCCATCAATCACGCAGGTAAAAATAACCAAAATTGCCTCCCACAGAAAATGTTAAGTCAAATAATTTGCAGAGTGAGGGAATGAAAAATATTTCCATTTGTACTTAACCTCTTCTATCGAGCCAAGTGTTACCCAGGGACAGGGCATTTGGGTCTCCCCCGCTATGAAGACCCATGAAGAAGGTAGGTTTATGGCTGCAAACTACCAACCAAAAGTCATTGGGCCCATTTTCCTTAATAGATGGTGATCATAAAGAACTTTAAGCAGATAAATTCAGTGCTTCTGTTGACACTGAATGTAAAGCAAAGACCAGAACTTTGTATTAACTAAGAATGGGCTTACTGACAGCAATATTTCCCATTAAGCCTAATGGAGGGAGGCTTTTAAGATTTTAGCTACAACCTGTTGAACACTTGCTCTGTGCTAGGCACTTTGGTAAGTGCTCTCTGTACTTAATTTGTAAAACAATACTACAAAGTGGGGATTATTACAGTCTTTCTACAGATGGGAAAATGGAGGCAAGAAAGCTTAATCTGCTCAGGGTTACTGGGCTGTTTTGGGAAAGAACCGGGTCTTACACACAGGTCTGTGCCACCACGAAGCCCTCGCTAGGACCACTATGCGAGGTATTATAAACCTGGGTGTTTGTCAGAGCCATTCATGGAGCACAATCAAAGCACAGCGTCCTGGGCCCCTTCCCAGGATTCGAAGCGTGGGATGGGGCCCAGGGCCAGCACTGACACAAGCATCACAGGTAACCCTGACAGCCGTTAGTTAGAGCAGGCCAGCCTGCTCCGACTCTGTGCTCCCCAACTGCTGGAGGGACTATTGCTCTCTGCTACTCCATCACAGCAGTTCCCAGGCTGCTAAATGCTTGACACACATATTCCTTGTTTCATCCCACAAAACCTCGTGAGGCTGGAACTAATGACCATCCCACTGCACAGACGAGGGACCGAAAGGCCCAGAGAATTTAAATAACGCACCAAGATCACCCCAAAAGCATGAGAGACAGGATTTGAACCTCCAAAGGGCTTCACCCTCAAACTTCACCGACAGCAAGAATCCCCTACACAACATATTACAGTACTGACTCCTGGGCCCCAGCCCAAAGACTCTGAGTAGGTTGAGAGGAGATTTTCACAATCACACATCAATGTCCATCAAGCTTTCAGAAACACGCCACACAGTAACGATTCTTTCCCTCCCACAGAAGTCTGGTTGGTGGCAGTCACAACACAACACAACACAAACCAGAAAGCATTCTGAGGTATGGCCCAGGAATCACAGGGAGGAGACAAGCACAGGTAACGCAACCCCCAAACTCCCCCCTCCTCCCAATCCCGTTCCTCTAGGTACCATTCTGTCATATTTCTGCTTAGCGGGCATCTTGTCTCTATCTGAATGCCTCCTGGGATGAGGTACCCAGGCCCTCCTAAGGGAGCCCAGTTCATTTTAGGTCCGGATAGTTCCCAGAAAGCTCTCTCTGTGTGGAGCCGATCTGCCTCCTGTGCCTTCTACTTTCCAACTGTCATAACTGCCCTTCCTGCTCCCCACCCCCCCAGCGGGAGGGGGAGGGGCGTTCCATTCCGAGTGCCCACACACACCCTTCAGGAGGAAGGCAGTTAGGACCAGCCTCCCCACGGTTACAACGCTCCTCTCCATGACGTCTTAAGACTGAGAGAGGGGCAACCATTTGGATCAGGCCATTTCTTGATTTTTCAGAGTGTGTACTGCTAAAAGCCACAACTACGGAAGTCATTGCTCTGATCACCTCTGAATTTTCCTATATATTTCAGTTTTGTAGGGCAGGTCTAAAACCCTCCACTGGCCATCCCCACCTGCAGCCCTAGCCCCTTTATTCTGCCCAGGTACATTTGCTGAGGGATTTTGTTTGCTTGCTTGCTTGGTTGCTTGCCTTAATAAGACCAAGCAGCAGGTTGGAGACTAGAACTTCTTATTACTTTTCAAATGGTTGTGACCACTCCCGGAGGATCCTTATGGAGGAGAAGCCATGAACTAAATCACGTGGAATTTTAAAAGAAGTGTTGCCCAATTTGCCAACTTTGAGGTTAAAGAAAAACAAACAAACAAATAAAAACCACCCAGGCGCTCACATGAAGACAGAGGAACACTTCCTCCGAGTGTATATAGACGGGAAACCTTTCTGTTCTAGCTTCTCTGTTTCTCCTCTTAGAAATGGACAACAATGTATGGGAGCCAGTGACTCTCTACAGACCAGGAGCAGAAGAAAAAAAATCATTTCCACGCACTCGGCTGCCTTCCATCCATCCACTGTCTATCTGTTCAACCAACGCTGGGCACTGCCCTTTGGGTGCCGCCCGACAAACAAGAAAGGGAGAATGTGGCTCTTGTACTCTATACCCTTACCAAGGCTGAAGCCTTATTCTAAAACAGACCCTGGAATTTCTCACCACAAACAAGTTTTGTTCTCCAGAGTAGTCACCGTGGAAGATCATGTGCAATTTATTCCAAAATGTCCCTGGCTAAAAACTGTTCATCTCCTTGGACATCACCGCCAGGGCTTAGCCCCACAAATAAATCGGTCTCAGTATTTTCAGGACTTTAGCAAAAAGTGAGTTTTCCCAGTTTGGTCATCCACTCTCTTTAACTTGGCCCCCATGCTAAGTCCACACTGGGAGGGCGGGTGGGTACCAGCTGCCGGGACTGGTAGGAGTGGGGGAGGGAGCAGTACTGGACACGCTGCTTTTGGATCACCCTTGGTCACAAGTCTTGTGAGTCTTCCGTGGTGGTTTTTATTGAAAAAATTTTCAGTGTTTTGTAAGTCACTATGTGCTGACCTGTTACATGTCAAAATGTTGAGAAATGTTCCATAATAAGCACCCTCTAGTGGAGTCCCAATGCGTATTAGCATAATCAAGGTTCTGAGAAGTCCTGCCTCTAGGAATCTGTTCAAAACTCAGCGCTTACCAAACTTACATGGCCATCACACCCTTTTTGAGGACCAGTTCCCGAAGTGCAGCAATTTTTGAACACCCTTTGAGGCAAGTTTTACAAATGCAGATTTTCGTGAAGCCTGCTGCACAGCAGAGGTAGAGATTTCCTTCCCATTGGCTCTCAGCAGTCAGCAGGTGTCCACCCATCCCTCACACTCCTCAGGACCACTCCCCCGTGGTTATTCACTATGAGAACCCCTTTTTGCAACCAAATTGTCTTTTTCCTGTCTGTCTCCCCTATGGGAAGTGTGCTCCATGAAGGCAGTGCCTGTCTGCTCATGTGTTCCCAGCGTGCAGTGCCCTCTATCTGACACAGGAAATGAGAACCGAACAGGTTGGTTGGCTGACAGACTGCTGAAAGGGAAGCCGTATGTATGCCCTGTGCACTAGTGTAGGGGCACCTGTCCCCCTTCTCCCCCTCAGGTTTATTAGGACAGGTTGCTCCTTTGGCCGGCTGGCTGGATGGATGCTATGAGAGCAGAGAGTTCGCTCAGTGAAACAATCTAGGTAAACCTGGAGGTTGACCAAGAAGCTACAAGGTGCTCCTGTAAATAATGCCCAAGAAGATTTTACACAAAGGCCTTTCAGGCAGGGTGGCAAAAAGTTGGATTCCTTAGGAGGCCCAGGTGGTCCTGGGCTTTGGACAGCCTCTCTCAGGGCTGCTGGGAGAGGGGGCCCTGCTGTCTTAAACACCCTTCCCACCCTGTCCCCGCCCCTGCCCTGTGCCATGGCTAGACATAGGCTTCCCGCCAGGCCTGCAGACAGAGCTCGCTCAGCCTGGGGTGGGGGCCCGGTGCTTACTTGGACTGTCCGCGGGTCCCGAGTCTTCTGGTGGTTAACTGGGGAAACTGCTGCCTTATGATCTGTAAGTCAACACAAGAATCAGTTACCGCGGGAAGAGCTGGGAGCACAGGGACTGAGTTTCACGATCAGCAATCTCGGGAAGGAAGGGCATCGCAGGTACCGCTGGCTGCAGTGACTTACGAGGATCTCCCTGGGTCCCGAGAAGGAGACCAGGGTCGGGGAGGGGGAGCCCTTGAATGATGGTGGGGCTCTGGCTCTGGAGGGTCTCATTTGGCACTCCGTGCTTCACCCCTCTAGTTACAATGTAAGGAGAGAACCGTGGACCCAGAACTTGTCACTCCCCTGCTTAAAGCACCCCAATGGCTTCCATCCACCTGAACTAAAGCCCACCCCAGCCTCTGAAACCTGGTCCCTGCTCACCTCCTGGCCCTTGTTCTGCCCCCTCTCACCCTCAGTCACCAGGGCCCAGCCACTCTGGCTTTTTTGCCCCCTATTACCAAAATATTGTACAACCAGGCCCCCCACTGGGGGCCTTGGCACCACAGTTCCCCATGCCCACATTGCAATCCGAGCAATTGTCCATCCCAGATGGGCTCCTTCTCCTATGTTACACCAGGGGTGAGCGCCCTCGGCCCAGTGGCCTTCTCCCATCAGCCATGCAGAGTAGCCCAGCAGCCCCTGGCCATCACGCAGCCCTGCTTTATGTCTTCCCACCCCATCCTACCCTCAGTAGACCAAAAGCTCCATGAGAGCAGGGACCTGGTGCAGGGCATAGCACGTGCAAAGAACTCGATCATTATTTGCTGCTGGAGGACACCAGTAGTCATCTGCAGAGTGGAGGAAGGGACGTGCTGCTGCCCAGGATAACCACATAGATCTGCTGGAAGCCTGGGAGGAGGGGCCGTCGGGCAAGGTGAAAACACCCATAAGAGCCTCAGCTTCTTCCCTGGGTTCCCAGCACCATTGTCTGTGGGCAGGCGGAATGGTGCCACCTGGATCAGATCCCAGCTCAACCTTTTGTTAGGAGGATGCCCCTGGGCAAGTTATTTAACACTCAAATGGGAATAATAACCCCAGCCTCAGAGAATTTTTGTGAAAATTAAATAAATAAATGTATGTAAATAATTTGCAACAGTGCCTGGAACTTAAGGATGTGTCAATAATGGATGAAAAATATCTGCTTTCCCCATAGGAAAGGTTAGTGAGTCTAATAAGATCACATTGGAGACCATTTTTGAAGGTAAACAGGGGTTCAAAAACGTTATCTCACAGTGAGGATACTAAGAAATTATGCAATGATTCTCTGAATTTTTTAATGGTGTCACTTTTGTAGGCAACATACCCCTGGTTTCAACCCTAACCTCTGTAAGCTAAGGACCTGGGCTTCTCACGTTGTCTATGCCCCTCCCATTTGTCAGGACCCGAGGAAAATGCAGTGTACTGAGAATGGGGTCTGACCCGAGCCAGTGGCAGGCCTCTCCAGCACTCACGTCTCATTAGGCCAACCATGTCAAACTCACGCTCGGGCCACCTGCAACCCACAATAAATATTACTGCGGCCCAGCCAATATAATGGTATGTAAGAAATGTTTTAATAAAAATTTTGTAACTTTATTTTTACAATATCCTGTTATACGTAATTAATAACAAACTACAATGTTTGCTAGTGACTGATTATTATGATAGTGTTGCATTCATTTCCCTTACACACCTTACATGCAGGCACACCATTTCTCTCCACTAATAATAGCAGCGAATATTTTAGCAGCCAATTGCCACATCATTAGTCTTGGACTGACTTGTTTGGTGTGCGCATCAGGAAATATTTCACTTTCAAAGAACAAGAAAAATAGGTTTATTTGCGTTACCTTATTAATTTGTGCAGCTATTTGGTGTCTGGTAAGTTAATGTTCAAGAAAAAAGATTAATTTTTATAAAAATGTTCTATTATTTTTTGCTAACGATGACTCATTTATTTCAGCCCTTTGTATCCAGCATGTCTCTATCAAAATAAACCTACAATTCTATGAAAATTGAAGCTTTTGTTTTTTTGCGGCCAACATAAACATAAACCCATGTGAGCCTTTGAGTTTGACATGCTGCGTTAGGCAGTCTGCCACAGGATCTCGTGGCCATAGCACCGAGGGCCACTATGAACCCCTGGCCAAATATGCCCTCTAGACTCGCATCACATGACTGATTCCAGAGCTGAGATCTGCAGCTGTTCACAAGGCTACAATGATGGACAGATAAAGAAATGCCAACAGAGACAGAGAGTAAATACTGGAAGCATATAAACAGGGGCCAGGGCATTCTTCTCGTTGGTTAAAAGTGGTTATGATTTGAGTTCTGAGTCTCATCTTAATCCAAGCAAAGAAGAGAATACAATGAAGTTACAAGAGCCCATGTATCTATAAGACAGACACATACCAGCTGCTGAGGAAAAGCAGAGACTTTCCGATAGTTCAGTCTGGGAAATTTCTTCTATGCAAATGTGAACAACAACAGGCACCATGTTCAATGCTCTGACACTAGCTGACAGAGTGAAAATGATAATATTGAGTGCTGTCTAGGCATAGGAGATCTGAAATGCTTATGTGGCTAATAACGTTATTAGTACGTCCCTACCCCAAAGCATTTTTACAATAAAAAAATTCATACTTTTGACTTATGAATTCCAAGAAAATAACCTAAAATAAGAAAAAGCTATGCACAGTGTGAGTGAAAAGCTGAAAAACGGCAAACAAAAAAAATGTCCAGTGATAGATAACTGGCTAAATAAATGATTAGATATGTACTCAATAAAATATAAAATCATTAAAAATGATGGTAACAAATGTCACAACACAAAAAATGTTTATGATATCATGTTAAATGAAAGGGCAGAATTCAAACTACATTTATGCTGTCGTTATATCTATTTATGTTTGTACAAATATAGGAATGGAAAGGGAATATGGAAAAATAAAACTAGATGTTTAAGATATTACAAAAGGTTTTTGTATAACATTTGTGCAAGAAATCAACTTTTTAGCAAACAGAAAGAATTTTCTTACTACAAATATTCCTAATTGATAAAAGCTGTTCAAGCTAATTTTGAAAGCAGCACCAAAAATATGCCATAAGCCTGGCTGGTTTGATTCACTGGTTAGAGCATCAGCCCTCAGACTGAAGGATCTCAGGTTTGACTCCCAGTCAAGGACACATACGTCAATGGTGGGTTCGATCCCAGTTGGGCTCCATGCTGTGCATCTTGAACCCACCACTCTCTCTGCCTCCTACTACCATCTCCACCTCCTCATCACTTGTTCCTTCAAGCTGGACTGTGACATCACCTCAGCCACCCAGCATGTACCACTTCTCCGCGAATAGCCTTCCTGATTCCCTGACCAGGTAAGAGTTCTTCCTGCTCTAAACCACGATGGCACCTGCTACATCCCATCTGTGACCACGTTCCACCCTCCCTCTATGTTGGATGTATCCTAACTCTACCCACCCTCCCATCTCCGCCAGTCCCAGGGTCATGCTCTCGCACCGGGGTTGCTACAAGGGTCTCCTCATTACCTCTGGTCCAGTCACGCCCCAACACAATCAGTTCTCCAAGAAGCCTCTAGACCAAGTTCAAACCCATCTGGAGCTGCCGGATCGGTCCTGCTTCATTCCAGCTCACTTCTCCCAGTCCTTTTCCAGTCTCCATGCTACAGCCACATGGAACGTCTTTCAAGTTTGTGAACACAAATTGTGTTCTCACTCCTTCTGGCCTTTCCCACAGGCTGTTCTCATTTTCTGCAACCCTTGCTCCATGCCCTTTGTCTGCATAACGTCTATTCATCCTTCAAATATTAGCTCGTACCTTATTTTCTTTCCAAAAATCTTTCCTGGGCCACTTGTTCACATGTCCATAGATAGTAATGTAGTCCGTGCTACCCTTATAACCATAAAGTCGTCTACTCAGCCCTAGAAAATCCTTGCATAGGTCTATGAGACTCTACACCAGGGGTGGGCACCCTTGCTCTACAGGAAATGGATCTCCAGCCTCATTTCCTATTGCTCTTCCCCATGTTTGAGAAGCAGCAGCTTCAAGTAACCACATGGGCTGCCTAATGGGACACGGCCTGGATTCATCAACAGCAAATACTTATTGAACTCTACTATATGCCAGACATTTTGCCAGGCATTGAGGAATCAAACACTGAACAAAACAGACACAGCTTTTGTTTAGGAAGCTGACATTCTAGTGGGGAAAAAACAAAAATAAACAAAAAGTCAACATGTCTTCTATCAGACAGGTGCTGCAGAAAAGAACGAAGAGCACGGTGGGGGGAATAGGGGATGTGGAGGTGGGAGTGTTTTTATTTAGGGTGATAAGGACTTAGTGATCAAAGGTGGCATTTGAGAGGTGAGCTGAAGGCAGTGAGGGAATAAAACTTGTGGATATCTTGGGGAAGAAAACTGCAAGCAGGGGCAACAGCAGTGCAAAGGCCTGTGGTAGGAGCTTAATTAAAGGAAAGAAACCTGTCAAGGTTCCTAAAACGTACTGCCAATTACTTCCTATGCCGTGTAGACGGGCATTATCACTTCTGAAAGTGTGCTAAACTGAAAGTGCCCCCCCCCCACACACACACCAAAAAGATCCTTTTCTCTTCCATTTGAACATCAGGTTTCTTGCTGTATAAAACAGGGATAACACTCTCTCAGCTTATAGGCTTGTAGCAGGATCAAGGGAGTAGGGTTTGTCTCCTGGGCTTTGTTAGCTGGAACTAGAAGGGTGGCGGGGAGAAGTTCTGCCTCAGTGGGGCTTTCCTTGGCTTGTCCCTGGATGTGGGGGTGAGGAGGGCGGCCAGCTGCCAGGGAGGGTCTGGTCTGGAGCAAGGGGTCCACGCCTGTTAACACCTCTCTGCTCCCTCCCTAAGCCTTCCATTAGTCACCATCCTTTTCCAGCCCAGCCTCCCACGGACAGACCCAGCGCTCGGTACTTCAGTCCTTTGATGGACTTTCAGAGGATCCTCATGTAGCCAGTTCTCAGGCCTTTGAGTCTGGTGTCCCGAGCAATATGTGTGTGTGGCTGGAATACTCAGTTGTGCTTGTGAAAATGCTTTTGATCTGAACATATTGGATGGCCAACTCCTCCCCTCCTCCCCGCAAAGAGAGAAAAGGTGATTTCGCATGAAGCACTCAGAGGAGAGGAATTGTGGGAAGGGCTAGGGGTGGGGGAAGGGAGGCTCTGCTGAACCATATCCCATTCTGCCCAAATGGAGGTCAGGACTTTTCCCACTCGAGCAAAGAAAGGCCGCTGCACCAGGCCTCCTCCTTCCCGCCCCAACAAAACCCAGTGGGAAGGGAGATGGCTTTTTTTTTTTTTCTTCTCCTTTTTAATTGTTTCTGATGGGCGGCACATCACAAATTCTCCTCCTCTCCTTTCACCAAATAATCAACTGGTCCCGAATCTGAAAGCCCAGCACCATTTCGTTTCAGTCGCAAAATGCAGGGTCGGTCCAGTCCCGAGAAGGCTGTTCGGCTTTTAATTTCTGGAGCAAGACTCAGCAAACAGCCCGACACTTTTGTGGAGCGGTGAGAGCCGAGCTCCACTGTTTGATAAATGAGCAGACGGCAGGCAGCCCCTCTTTCTCTTTTTGTGTGGATTCAATGAAGCCTGCCTAAAGAACGCCACATGCTGTTCTCGCTAGTGATCTAACATTCCGAAACACCCAGCCTTCCAAATTCCCCTTAATTACTGGGAATTCCACCCTTCTCCCTTTCAGTGGCAGGGCAGTGGGGCTGGGGGCTCCAGGCCGGTGGGACGTGGGGAATCCCAGGAGAACTGCTCTCTGGAGCTGCGGGGATTCTCTTCCAGGTGGAGGTGGTCATGTAGCCATCTCCCCAGTCCACTGCTCCAGGCTGAAGGAGACTCAGCAGGCCGGCTTTCCCGACATAATTTGGGGGATTCAGTTTTCAAAAAACATGAGTGGGTTTTAGATAAACATTCCTGAAACGGCATATTCGAACCACCATCTTCTTTTAAGATAAGAAAGGGAAAGAGGGAGAGGAGGAACGGATGCCTACTGGGCACCACTGGGCACTAACCAGGTGCTTTATCCTAACAAGCCGGGAGGAGAGAGAACAGGATGGGATCCAGTGACTGATTCAAGGCTGCTCACAGTCACAGCCTCCAGCCGGCGGGAGAAACGACTCTGTTCCCCTGTCTCTCCTGCTCTTCACCGTAGCCCACACCCAGGGGAGCCAGTGACGTGCCCACTACCTGTGCATGAAACCCTGGGTGTCCTATCCAGGTGTCACCTCAAGTGACACCTTCAGAGCCACACAGGAAAGCCACTCAGTCTCATGACTCTACAAGACAGGCCTTGTTTTAATTTGGACCCAAATCGTATGATCTTGGTCCAGCTTGGTCTGTAAACGTAGTCATCAGAACGGCTCTGAACAAAGGCTTTTGGCTACTTCCAGAAATTCAACCCACCTCAGCAGGCAAAGATTTGTCACCAACAAGAACTGATCCCAGAGACATTCCACAGAAACAGAATAAGTGCAGCTCCCCATACTACGAAGGAGACAAACTCCGCGATAGATAAGAAGCCAGCTCTGCTTAGCCCAGTTTAAACAGAAGAGCTGTGGCTATTATTTCCGAGGCCATTCAGGTGGTGGGAAAGAAGATGGGCTTTTCAAACAGCAAGGAATTTGTACAATGGCAAGTTACTGTTTTGCAACAATGATTGCAGAAGTCTTGCACCTGCTCTTAAAAAACATATATCTAATTTTCTGAACAAGAGAGAGAAATTATTAGGGAAAGAGGTTGGTTAAAGGGATTCTAACAGTCACAACTTAGAGTCTGAATGTGGCATTCTCGCTTTCTTTGTTGACAACAGACCTTTAGCCCCTTTTTCAGAGAAGAAAAAATAATGAAGCCTGTGGTATGAATAAGGATTTTAAAAACACCTCACTGGTACCATCCTAAAATAGGTATTTGCAAAAATAATCTTAGTATGCTGATGTAACTCTATCCATTGGATAATGTTTTTGTACCCTCACTCAATATATTTATTGATTTTTGATTTGAGAGAAAAACATCAATTGGTTGCCTCACATATACTCCCTCACTGGGGATCAAACCTGCAAATCTTTTGTGTACAGGATGATATTCCAACCGAGTCACCTGGCCAGGGCCAATCGATAATCTCTTTTCTCGATAGCACCCACTGCGTGCCAGGCACTCGTGGTCCATAGGGTAAAATGCTACAGGTTCCATAGGAAATTTCCTGAGAAATTTCTAAAATTTACAAGAAACCGTATCCAGTGCAATGAGACAGAAATGGATTTCAAATCATGTACATGGATTGGTGAAGGATGGAAATCCACTGGCTAGGAAGGTAACAGTTAATCTGCTGTCCTTTGCAGGATGACAATTCCACGAAGTCCTAAAGCCTGTATGTGAGCCCAGGATTGTCCTTAAGGTGACACGGATGGATGATGGTCACATGTACGAGTCTGAGAAAAGACAGTTATCACTCACCGGTTTAACTAGAATGAGGTGAGTTACATAAGATACAGGTTAAGTTAAAAATGGAATAATTCTGAAAACGGTAATAAGAGAGGGTGAGGGTGGTGATGGCAACGTGTGTGTGATGTAGGACATTTTTAGAACAATTGCTCTCACAATTGTTCAGAAGGAAGAGCAGCTAGAAGAGTTGAAAATTGATGTTAGTGATGATATATTAAAAGCATCAGGTTTTGAAGTCAGGAAATGTTGCTATGATAAACCGAAGGCATAATTACAGCTAATGTACACCGAGTGTTCATATTTACCAGGTACTGTGCTAAGGACATCCTTTTAACAGTTCGTATCTCAACAATTCTTCAGGTGCTTGCTATCATTTTCCCATTTTACAGATGAGGAAACTGAGGCCCAGAGCTATTATATCTCCTAAACTCACATGGCTGGCAAGTAGTGAAGAGGCGAGTCAAACCCGGACAATTTGATAACAGAGTTTTAGTTTTTATAATTATTCCATGGCAAAGGGTACCTGAAATAACAAAATGTGGAGTCTACCGTGAAATCAGACATCCTGACAAGGACACTCTACAGCAGATACTGAAGGTTAAGGATAACATATGCAAGCCATACGCAAGGCCTGGTCAGTGTGGCTCAGTCGGTTGGGCATCGTCCCGTGCACCGAAAGGCTGCCAATTCTATTTCTGGTCAGTGCACATGCCTGGTTTTGGGGCTCAATCCCTGATAGGGAGCATGCAGGAGGCAGTTGATTGATGTTTCTCTCTTTCACTCCCTCTCTTTCTCTCTAAAAATCAATTAAAAATGTTTAAATAATATATACAAGAATGCGATAAGTACATTCCATGTACTTTTTTTTTTTCCTTGAAAATTGGAAAAAGACCATCCCTGAAGGAGCCTAAGGATGCTCCTTTGTCCTCTGCTGTGGCCTTCATGGTGTGCATGTGACTCTCGGTCAGGGAGGAGCCAGAAGAGAAGAGAGACAGAGTCAGCCCCACCTTTTACAAAGCAAATTCTGAGCCACAGGGCTTTGACTCTGATGTGAGATGTAAGTTTTAATTTAGACCAAACCGGACTTTTTCATAGCTGAAAGTGACTCTAAATTACCTAACTGAGACTGGTGTGATGACTGAGCATGGTTGGATGCTGTCAGATTTCCCTGCGTTGTCGTCAGAAGTCAGGGCAGAAAGGTCGGAACGGGACTTTCAAGGTGGGCTCTTCAAAGTAAGTAAAAATGCAGCCAGTTGCCACTGGTACATTAATAAGTTCAATCCTACTCAGCAACGGGCTCATGGAAAATGGGCATAATGCCAACTTCATACAGTTACCGTATGAGGTAAACAAATTCACACGTTCAAATGATTCATGTGGCCCCTGGCAAATACTACTAATAAAAGTCACTCAACTTTTAACAAATATCTGAGGGTCTGTTATGTGCCAGGCACTATTCTGGGAGCGAGGTACTCATTGTGAATAAAACAATCCTCACGCAGCTCCCGTTCTAGAGAAAGAGGCAGATAAAACACATTAACTGATATATATATATATATATATATATATATGTATATATGTATAGTATATAGTATATAGTAGTCATATATATGTTAGTTACAGATAATTATAATATATGCAATATATAATAATATATAATATACATATATATATAATATAGTAAAATACATTATAATATACTAGAGGCCCAGCGAGTGACTGAAATCTCGCGAGGAGGCATCTTGCCTCTCACCGTGTGAGGAGTCACCCTGCGGGGGGCTGGGACCTTCGCCTGACTCACGCAGCAGTGGCTGCCGCAGGAGTCAGGACAGACCGGTGCCACGGGAGGCCAGACCGGTGGCGCAGGGGGCCAGTACCCATGCCTGACTCGCAGCGTCCCCCTGATCCCCTGCCTGTGTCTGCTCCGGGGCACTATGATGCATATTAACCACCAGGGGACAGATGCTCAATGTAGGAACTGCCTCCTGGTGGTCAGTGCGCTCCCACAGCCAACCTCCTGTGGCTGGCCAACAACCTCCCATGGTCCCTCCCTCCAGCCAGCCAGCATGATCAGCCCTGATCAGTACTGGGCAAGATGGTTCCGATCACTGGCCAGGCCAAGGGACCCCACCCATGCACAAATTTGTGCACCGGGACTCTAGTATTATATAATATAGGTAACTATATATACTATATATCAATCTTATCATATATATCACTTCAATATATGATATAATTATATATAGTATATATATTCTATACACACATACTAATATATAGTATATATATTCACTAATATATATTCTATATATACTAATACATAGTATATATTCATATATATATATATATATATATATATATATATATATATATCTTCAGACAGTGGTAAGTGCTGTAAAGAGAAGTAGAGGAGGCGAGGAAATAGAGGAGCTAGGATGGAGTGGAGCCAATTCTAGAAAATAGTAATTTCTTCCATTGGTAGAGCACTTTGCATTTTTAAAAATGCTCTCCTAACCTCTATCCCATTTTTTCCCTAGAGTATTTTGGTGAGGGATTATTCTGGTCTAAAGATAAGGAGACGGGAGTTCAGAAAAGGTAAGTGAGTCCAGTCGGGGGCCTTCTCTGACCTGAGCCGGCAGCAGGAGTGGGGAAAGCCCGTTGGGCAAGGAGCCTCAGCATTCTCTGTGGACCCCATGTTAATTCCGTGACCTAAAGTCAATAACCACTGCTGGAAGCTGGTGCTGACGGGGCTTGGCCAGGGCTGGGAAGGGGAACTATGCATCAGTTCTTACTTACAGCAGAACAACTGCTGCCGCCCACTCTGTCAAGGCAGCACCCCAGCAGGAGGACACGGGTAGGGGGGGGGGGGGGGTTCAGCCCTGATGTCTGTTTCACTTCAGCCCCAGTGCTAGCTGAGTGGTGAGACCACCACCAATCTAACCTTTCCCTCTAAACTAATTTAAAAGTTTGAACCCCACTTGCTCTGAGTTAAAAGTTCATAGATGAATCCTAAGTTCAGAGGGACCTGCTCAAAATGACACTCCAAGGTCACAAGGAGGTGGCAGCTGCGGCGAGCTGGGAGCCACAGGAAGGGCAATTGTCTGGGATTTCAATTCAAGAAGCTCATGTGGAGCCAGCCCTCAGCAGGCACCTGCTGTGTCCACCTGCAAGGAAGCCTCAGGGCCTTTGCAATCGATGGCAAGGCAGCTGCAAAGCCTTGGCATTGGCGCTGCTGATCCATTAGAGCAGGTCCTTGCTTTTGGACTGAAAGGAAGGCAGATGTTTATCTGGATGGTTGGGTATTTATTTTAATTACTATTTTGGAAGTGGCTGGCACTGCACTTCTTCTTGGGGGGGAAACAATATTTGGGAAAATGTTTTGAGTAGCCGTTTTTGGTAAATGAGACTTGTGGGCATGGATATCAGCAAAAACCAAGATCAGGGAACAGAGGGAAGCTGGTGGAGGGAGGAGAGAGGAGAGCAGGAGAAGGCAGAGGAGGAAGGAGGAGACAGCTCAAGTGCTCCGGGATTTGCTGAAATCTTGGTGGCAGGCTTGAGACTTAAAATAGAAAAGGGACTGGGGTTCCGGGAGGAGGGACAAAGTTAAATCAATTTTATCTGGACCATGCATGAGGTCAAAGAAACCCTAAGCTGACAACAGAGTTACAAAATTATTTGAGAAAAAGCAATAGAAGGTCCTCACACAGGCAAATTAGAGTTTATAGAAATGAATAGGGGTTTTTTCTCTCTCCAGAATCTAAGCTAATGAATAGATTTTTTCCCCCCACACAAACATCTGGAGAATTCACACACAAAAACAACAGCTGCAATGGTACACGGTAGGTGTTAGCAAATATCTGAGCCCCTCGATGGCTGGCAGTGCCTTGCATCATCCACTGACACCCTCTCATCCAAATCTAACAACATCCCCACTCACAGTGAGAGGGCTAAGGCTCAGAGAGGTTCAGGTAAGTCCAGGAGAAGCACGATTCTTGGTCTTTCATTTCACCCAACCTGCCCCTCCAACTAAGAGGCCTGAACTGGTCTTTCTATTGTGGCCCCTGCATGAAATTATACAGATGCAAACGTTTTCAAGATCACAGACACGTGACCAAGCTCCAGGGTCCCACTCATTCCTGGCATGCTTTTCCTTCTCCCACCTGCCGAGGTCTTCCTCTGTCTGTGAACCCCTCCATGTGAGGCCCCACACCGGTTCGAGGCTGGGCCTCTGCGGCCTAACAGTGCCTGCCACACCGCCCATCTCTGCTAATACTGAGGGACTGGAGAAATGAATGAATGAAATGGCAAAGGTGGTTTCTCTACTGACTTTCAAAAAAAATTCTTTTCACTTTGGAGAACTAGCATCAGAGCATCACAAAATATTTCCCTTCCTTCAGGCACCAGAGCACCTTTCCATTTACCGAGGGGAGCCAGTTCTCAGCCACTCCGTGTGGACTCTCCAGGGAGGCTGGCTGAGGTCGGACATCTCTCTTTTTTTCCTCTCCTGTTGGATTTATCTGTTTGGGAGCTGTGAAGGGAACTCCTGACACTTGCACACTGATCTCTTTCTCCATTCCAGTCCTGGCTATGCCTGCGCTCAGAAAACTGGTAAGGGTGCAGTAAAAATTAGACCTAGAGAAAAGATGATAATAAAAGGAGAAAGAATTTGGATGTATTGACTCAAGCTATATTGGGTATTTTGGAAGGGTAAAAATGTAGATCTATCACACAATCAGTCATCGATTGCTCTAACAGCTTTCCTTGGTAATTATGAATGACCAGGGATAACTTTTTTTTGGTAGACAAAGACTAAGTGTGGAATATATTTTTATCATAAGATGGATAGAGAACAGTCAGACCTGCAGTGACACTGCAAACACCACCCTCCTCCCCACCAGCTGACGCCTCCCAGACATCCCAGCTAATGAGACAATATTTCCCAGGGTCTCCAGGGCATTCCCATTACGAAGACAAGCAGTTTGCCCATCCCAGGCTCACTGACCTACGTACAACATGCTTGGGAGTTCAGGATTAGCCTTGCAGAGGAAAGAAGCTACTTTCTGCCAATTAAAGACCGAAGACATTCAAGTTAGATGTCAGCTTTTTCCTTTATGACCTGCCTGGATTATTTGAAGTTTTTAATACTTTGGAATTACTTGGTTTTGGTATGTGGTTTTGTATTCCTTTAACAAGTGTTTAAACTTTTTGCAGTGAGGTATTACAGTGAAGTTACCAAAGTTTGGTAACTTACGAAGATCCAAGTCACAGGATGAAGAACTGTGTATAAATTACTGAAAAGGGTGGGAGAATGAGCCCAGCAGCAGGACTCACCTTTCCAAAGCTGGCAGCATTGACCGGCTGGGTGTCATTCTTCTCGCAGAAGTCCAGGTAGTGCATGTAGAGGGCGCTGCGAGGAATGCAGACCCCTTCTGCAATCTCATAGTTCTCCTCCAGCCTGGGGAGAGGAACATACGCCCCGTGAGCAAACCCCAAGCCAGACAGGGATGGTCTTTCTAGTCCTCCTCCAGGGCTGGGCAGACCTCAGAAATGGCTAACTTCCTACAGATGGGGAAACCGAGGCCCAGGAGGACAAAGCAACCTGCCCAAGGTCACGATGGAGTGAGGAGGTTAGCAGACTCCTGGTCCCTGTGGGAATGCCCGCTGGTCATATTTTCAAACCAAATTCCCAGTCCTTCTCCTCGGTACTATCTTTGGCATGGCTACATTCTGGGTGGACTGAGTTCCCCAAAATTCCAAAAGTGACATAGGGTCTTGCTGGTGCCCCATTCAGCCAGCTTCAAACCGTACACTCACTGTACAGCATTTCTAATCACAGAGTGTGCTTGGCTGACACGTAGCAGTGGGTGAGGACGGCCTGGGAAACAAGTGCCCAGGAGAGACCGGGCAGCTGGACAGTCACTGACTGCCACAGCAGGCGGCTTTCCAGCCATGGCAGGGAGCTGTACTGCCTGCTCTGCTAAGATCGCCTTCTGGGCTGTACTAGGATCACTAGTCTATGATTCTGTCCCGTTACCTTCCTCATGAGCACCGGTCAGGGGTTCACAGCAGGGACTTTCAACTTGGGTCAAATCCCAGCCTTGTCACCTGTGGGCTTGGTGACCTTGGGCAAGTTACTCAGCCTCAGGCCTCAGTTTCTTCGGGAGGTGATGTGATAACCACCTCACCAGGTTGTTGTGAAGATCGTATAGTTTGTGTCATGTGCTGGCATGCTGTCTGGCACCCGGTAAGTACTTAGATGTTGAACCTCATCACCACCATCCACTTTTCTCTTCGTAAAACCTCTGTGGGCTCCTCTAGGTCAAGGACATGTGCTAGATATTGGGAACACGAAAGCAAACTAGACTCTTTCCTCTTTAGTCCACACACCAGAATGCAGGCATCAAAACGACTCCCACCTCCTTTTCCACGGACACATGGGCAGGTTACCCACTTCTCCCAGCAGAGCCGCCGGGGAACACGGCCCTGTGCTTCTCTCCCAGGCCCTGCCACCTTCAGAGCCGGGCACACAGGCTCAACAAACTCACCAACAGAAACAGTCCTCCTTTGATCATGAGCTGGACTTTAGGAAACAACCCAAAGTCATTTGGAATCAAGTTTGAGGAACGAAAGACTTTTTGAAGGGCGGGGGGTCGAAAATACGGCATAATTCTAAAGCAATGACACAAACGTCCTCAACTGGCTCCTAACTTTCCCTGAGGCACTTGCCCAGGAAGTGGTCCAGCGCTGTCGTAACCGGAGTGGAATGAGGGCACGGCCTCCCGAGGTGCCCACTTGAAAGGCAGCCTCAGTGGCTCACTCTGACGTGTTGAAAGAAGACCAGTCTTTCGTAGTCAAACCCCATGGACGCACACAGCCCTAGGATGCTCAGATAAATGAGGAAGCCGGTGCTGAAGGGTCCCTGGTCACCTCATCCATCCAGCCTCCTTTTCTGGGAAGCCCAACATTGACTCCTAACAGTTTTTAAGAATGTTTCAGGAAATATTTTATGCAATCCTTTCTGGGCAACCCAGTTCCTTGAGTCTGAGTCACTTCTGCATCCTTGAAGCCCAGCATATTCCTTGGCACCATGCAGGTGCTTAGTAAGTATCTGATGAATAGATGGTGTCATTCATATAGTCAATCAACGAATACCGGTCGGTCTCCTATCACCAGGCAGGAGCTGGGGACACCACGGTGAGCAACATGGTCCTTGTTTGCACACAGAGAACAGGTTGATGGACAGAGGAACAGGTAACCTTTAACAATATTTATTGAATGCGAGTAGTATCCTAAACATTAAGGAAATGGCAGTGAATAAAACAAAGGCCCTGTCCTGAGAGGGTCCCATTCTCATATATTTGTCCCCAGCACCATAACTCGAAACCCTTAATGTGTTTTTGTGTGTGTGTGTGGAAAAGTGGTTTCAGGTAGAGATTAGGTTCCGTAGGACTACCTGAGCTCCAGGTCTGCTAGGGAAGGGAGTCAGCCCTCTAGCTTAGTTTGGACCCCAAATGCCACTCACAGAGCTGCTTCTCTGTAAAAGGGAGTTCAGATGTCTAAATAACAAGCATACACACCAACGCGCAGGGGCCATCTGAGCAAGCCGGGGTCTCACAGACACGCTTTGTTTGGCCTGAACTGTGTTGGCCCAACTTGGAAAACTCAGGACGTTTCACACTGGAATCTGGATTTCTGGCTTCTCTTGAAAAGGCTGAGGTCTGGCAACACTGGGCCCAAGTTACATGTGCCCCCAGACTGGCAGAGGCCTCACTCCTGTTTTCTTCCACCCAATCTACTTTCTGTGCCTGGCCCGACTTCTGTTGGCTCCTGTGTGGACGTAAGACACGACCTATGCCCTAGATCACGGTGCAGTTTAACTGGGGAGAATAACGCACAGAACTAAGAATATTTTAAGTGCTACAACCTGCTGACCACAGGTGCAGTGGAAGGTGGGAAAGCAGAGAGATTAGTGTTAGATGAGAGCAGCTGATAAAGGTTTCATGGATGAATTGGGATTGCAACTTTGTAACGGCAGCAGCAGCAGCCAGCATCTGGTACATCTTATTAGGTGGGGGCTCTGGGTATCAGGATCATTTGATCCTCACAATAACCCTGTCCAGTAGGTATTATGATACCCATGTTTTAGATGAGGAAACTGAGGTTGTAAGAGTGGAACTCATTTGCCCAGGACCATGCAGCTAGCTAGTAAATGGGAGAGTTTGTCTCACTCCAAACCACTGTGGTATTTGCCAAAGTAGAGGGAGGGGGTCGCAGGCAAGAGAACCAGCAAGGATGCCAGACAAACGTGGCATGTGCTTTGGGTGACGGAGCTACTGGTCCGAGTGGAGAAGGCGGCTCGTGAAGGAGTATCTGAAGGGAGAGAACCATGGCAGGGGGGTGTGGACAAACTTTCAATGCCCACAAGAGAATATGGCCTGAATTAAAGAGTTAGCAATCCTGGAGTTGAACAGCTGCTACGAAAGTGTTATTTTCAGAAGTTAATGAAGAGGTACTCAGAGAATCAAAACAATAAAGACTCAGAGGCAGGAAGACCTGAGTGTTTCCAAGACACTGTAGGAATAATAATGATGTCATCAATAACAGCAGTAACTAACATTAATTTAAAGCTCAGTATGTTCTTTTTGCCAGCAATGTCTTGAATATAGAAAAATGTTAGCAAAGTCCATGTCATAGGTTTCTTCTCTTTGAGAAGCATTGACTTCAGCTCTTTAGACAGAGGTTGAAGGCACACACACGAACAACTGGGCATCCGGAACTTCGTTCACAAGCAGCTGCAGAGAGGGGAGAAGTATCCCCTTTTTGCTTGTTTGTGCTAATGAGTTTCTAAAATTAATTTTGGCCAGAAAAATCCATAGGCATATTCAACAACATGCATTTCAAACTATTCAGAATTCGTATTATAAAAGGCATCTGAGCCTTTAAAATGATGATGGAGGGGGAGAGCAGTTAAGATTTTTAAGCATGGGAGTAGCACAATCAAATTTGTTTTGGAAAGTTCACTCTGGCACCTCTGGTGGGTAAACAAGGTGGACTAGTGAGGCCTAGTCCACAGAGTGGCTGACTACTTAGTATTTGTTGAGTGAATGAACAGATGAACAACTGAGACCAACTGGGAGCTATTACGACAGTTCAGGTAAGAAACAATGGGGCATGAACTACCGTATTTTTCGGACCATAAGACGCACTTTTTCCCCCCCAGAAGTGGGGGGGGGGAAAGTCCCTGCGTCTTATGGTCCAAATATAGCCTACACATATACTTTTAAAAAAAAGTTTTTTTACTTGCCCGGCTCTGTGTGGTCTCTGTGTGCTTGCCCGGCTCTAAAATGGTTCTAAATGCTGTTGTTTACTTTACAGGGTTGATTACATGTGTTTATGACTGTGACGTTGGGTTTTAATGCACATACAATATTTTAGGACACTATTTGTTTCAGAATCTTTTTTTCTTCATTTCCCTTCTCTAAAAACTGGTGCGTCTTATGGTCCGGAGCGTCTTATGGTCCAAAAAAATACGGTAAATGAGTGGCCTCGGGGGCAGAGAGAATATTTAGGGTGTGCGTCTCCCGTCTTCAGATGTGTGAAGGGTAGGAGCAACCAGGGCAGGATCTTAAGCTCCTAACTGGGCTGAATGGATGAATGGGGGCTTCACTCCCCAAGATTAAAAAAAGCAGGAGTGCTCCGGTAGGGGGAAAGATGCTCTCAAATGCGGTGTGAGCACAGGCTCCCGGTACATTCCCGGTCCCCCATTCATTGCTTAAGGCCCCTGTGCTCAGTTTCTAGTTGTTCTTGTCGCCTGTTTGCTCATTAAATCTGGCCAAGAGATCAGGGGTAAAATATAAGATCGAGATTAAAATACATCTCATTAAATGAACCCATAGCAGCAACCAACTATTTGAGTCAGATGTAAGTCAGAGATCACAGGCTGAGTTAATTAAGCAGTTACCTGCCCAAGGCCAGCACCTTCTAAATAACCACATTTCTACCTGTTTCATTCCTCTCACAGAGCTTCTCCGCCTCCAGGTATCAGGGTGAAGCATTTTAATAAGCTCTATGAAGACACAGATGTAATTGGCATTAAGGGCAACGTTGATATCTGATGAGTTGCTGCTACCAGGAATAGCATCATGACACCTTACCCCAAACTTCCTCACAGAGTGCAAAGGGCCTGGGAGGATGCTGACATCGCTAACTGGAATGCCTGCTTCCCGGCCAAGGCATAGCAGAAAGAAAGGCAGTTCATTATTTCTTTTCTTATATGATGAAATTTCCCCCTTTCCCCATCACTTCTAGAGGACATCATTAGTCTGACCTGGTGAACAATACTCCATTATACCTGGGTATTTTTAATGATCACAAAATAATTTCCCACATCTTCCATTTTCCGATCTTCTATTCAACGACTTGGTCATATTTGAATTGAGTCGATCCTATTATGGAGATAATGAACTCCGTCTACTAGTCAGCATGAGTCATTAACCGCGGTGTACATTTTTAAAAGACCTCCTCGCAAGGTTTCAGCATGTGGCGTCTGAGGCCACTGGAGGAAGCTTTGCATTAGTAGTTGATAATAAAGAGCAAAGAGCACCTGGCATTCTTGTCCCCTCGGTTCTCATTTTAAACCTGTTTCCTTACATGTGCACATGGGCTTTCAGCTCAAAGGCTCCACTTCTCCCGTCCTTGCATACATGTCTAAAACAGAATTTTTTTTTCCTGTATTTAACCAAAAAAAATGACAACAGGATTTAAAAAAAAATTGCTAAAGGTCATAGCTTATAATTGAGGTTGTCAGAGACACCATTCACTCTCATAAACCATCCCTTTCCATCACTGTCTGTACATTACAAACAGGGCCCTAATGACATCTGGTTAGAGCATCATCCTGATATACACAGAGTCAGGGAACATACAAGAATCAACCAACAAAGCCCTATCCGGTTTTGCTCAGTGGGTAGAGCATTGGTCCTTGGACTGAAGGGACCCAGGTTTGATACTGGTCAAGGGCACATATCTGAGTTGCCCTGGTCTGGGTGTGTGTGGAAGGCAACCAATCATGTGTCTCTCTCCCTTCCTCTCTGTAAAAATCAATAAAATATATTAAAAAAAAAAAAAAAAAAAAGAGGGAAAGGGGGACATAAATGCTGGGCTGCCTTTGGGGGGAGGGGGTCACAGCGATCACAGGGAGGTGGTTCCTTGGGGACTAATGTGGGCAGCGCTCCAGGACCTTGCCCTGAGGAGAAGAGTGTGGGTCATTAGAGTGTGCCAAGTCCTGTGACAGTATTTTTAGTGTTATGTGTCTTATTTTTCGTTTGTTTTTTATTTTGTTTTTCTTCTTTTGTTGTTTTAGTGTTACATGTCTTAAAAAGGAGAAAATACTAAATTAAAAAAAATCACAGTTCATAAACTTTGATCAGTACACGTGCATGTAAATGCACAGGCAAAGACCACATATATACATCTGTATGTACACATGTGGGAATTTCTCACAGGTAATGGAGTTGCCCTGAAGGAGGAAGCAAGGAATTACATGAAGAAAAGAATTTAGCCTTATCTGTAATGCTTTTGTTTTTAAATAGGGAAATGTATTACTGTGTACGTAAAATAAAAATACATACTCAATGTATTTGTATCTTGCCTTTTTAATAAAAAGCTATAACATATTTTAAAAGAAGAAGAAAATCAGACAAAAGAAAGAGATTAAAAAGTACACAAGCTTCAAATTTCACTCTGAACTCCCTGGCAGCCAGAGCAGGAAGGAGACAAATTATAAATTATGTCACATTTCCTTATAAAGTGGAGGCTGCATCCAGTTCCCTTTGAGACAGTTTTTATACTGAAACTGTTTCTTAAAAATAGTTACTCGTATGGAATTTTATATAGGAGGTCACATGTACTCCACCACTTTTAAGCATGATTCTCCTATTTAAGTTTAAAGAAATGGCTTACTTTTTCTTCCCTGATGCTCACAGATCCTCCCCTTGCCTCCCTCTGCCACTGCTGTCCCCATTTCTCAGGGAGTAGACTGAGGCACAGAGGGGTTAAGGAACTTGCCCAAAGTTCCACAGCTGGAAAGAAGCAGAGCAGTCTGACTTAAGAGACTGCACTTTCCAGAGCCTCGCTGTCACTAGGCAGATGTCAGAGAATCAAAGGCAACAGACACAAACAAGGTGATTTCCTTATAGTCCCTTTCAAATATTTTATTCTAAAATGTGCAGCATGTTCCAGTTATTAAAGCAAGAATATCTGTTGACTTGTTGCATTTATAAAACTCTCACTCCCAAAGTCCTTCATGTTGATGCCTCATTTTCTGTCCTGACATTATGGGAATCTGTGTGGCCATCATTCATGGGGAAGGGGAAAGGAATGATTTGACCAAAAAGGAAGAAAAGAGTTTTAAATAAAGCAAAAAACAAAAACAAAACAAAAAAAAAAAAACAGCAGCAAACGCAATGAGAAAAAGAATATAGGGATACACCGATGGGAACCAGACAGAAAGCTGGAAAACAACCTTGGCTATCCTTAGAGCAAAGCAAATTGACGGTTGAGACTCTCGTTAGAGGAGATTGAGTTATGTTCCTGAATGCTCTCTTCCAGTGCTGTTTGCCCCTCGCCTGTGGCTGGATTAGATAGAGAATCTAATAAGATTTGCTCATTAATGCCCATCTGCTTTCTGGTTCTCTCCTCCATCTTCCTGATTTTTCTCTGCCTTCCTTCCAAACATGAGTGCAACTGCTTAAACACCATCACTAAATATTACATCAAGCCCAGAAATTTCAAATACTAAAGAGAAAGCCACTCTAGTAGATAATTCTTATTAATGCTAACACAATTGCTTTGTAGTTGCAAGTAATTGTTAATTCATTGAGACTGATTGATGGGGTGACTAGACCTATGTTTCTATATAATCTGCTGCAACATTACTAACTGAAGTATGGATTCCATTAAAATCAAAGAATAGCATCCATGTGGAATTTGGTCCTTGCCAGTGTTTTGATGATGGGGGGAGAAGGAATGGAATATACCCCAAAATAAAATATCAAAATTCAAATCTCCAGGCTAGATCCAGCTTGAGTATTTCACACATCCCTGCAAATTCAAAAGTTTGCAGATGGGCTAATAGATGTCACAGTATCATGACAATGTCAAAACAGCCAAGCCATGTGCTCTCCAAGCAGCAGTGTGAAGATATAGTTACATGAGCATCCCATCAAGAGAGAACTTGCTAAAAAAGGAACTTACCATTGCAGAGTAGCAGGCGTGGAGTGGGGCTTAGATGCTCTATTATTTTCTTTTTCCTCATCTGTCAAAGGAAAGAAAAAGGAGCTAACTTCAGTAGGAAAAAGTAAAAGGCCACTCAGCTCTCAAACACTGTTTCCCTCAAGTGTTGATGCTCTGAAAGCAATGATATGTTGGCTTTTTCAACAATTCAGACTTATTATACCTTAATTTAAAAAGGGGAGGGGGGACTGATTTTTACAGGAAACTCTCACACTGAATTGTATTTTTATTTGACGCAATATGTAACGATTTGAAGAGTTGAATAGGAAGGACTGCGCTCATCCAAATTGCTTTTTTTCCCAACTAAAGCTGGACATTTTTCTCAACAGTTTTGACCCTAAGAACATACTGACCTCACTCACCATTTTCTCCTTTTAGCTTCAGAAAATGAGGAAAAAGGTAGGGAGAGTGGGAGTGTGCAGAAGAATCAGGTTAGCAAACAGAAGAGCAAGGGTCAACAAATCTTTCCTGTAAAAGGCTAGACAGTAAATATTTTAGGATTTTGAGGCCAAGAAGCAAAAATCAAGAGTAGTATGTAATGCCCATCTGGCGTGGCTCAGTGGTTGAGCATCAACCTATGAACCAGGAGGTCAGGGTTTGATTTCTGGTCAGGGCACATGGCCAGGTTACAGGCTCCATCCCCAATGTGGGGCGTGCAGGAGGCAGCCGATCAATGGCTCTCTCTCATTATTGATGTTTCTATCTCTCTCCCTCTCCTTTCCTCAGTGAAATCAATAAAAATAATAAAAATTTAGAAAATAATAAAAATTTAAAAAGAATACTATGTGATATTTAGTAGTATATAACAAGAGAAAACAAATTCCACAAAACTTTTATTGACAAAATTCAAAATAATAGTAATTGAGTACAACTTTTGTAATACAGGCCTATTAATGAGAAGAATAAAATTATTTGGGGGGAAGTGGGTAACATTTTTCTTAATTAGGGTTCAAAGTTCATAATCCCTCTCATCAAACAGATTACAAATATTCACCTATGAGAGAAACGTCCTGGGAAAACAGGCATCAGACAAGATCTGACCTCTACAAATCCAACAATCTGAACAAATCAACTTTTGCATACCTAAGAGAAATTGCTCCCATTTTATCAGGATGAAACAGAGAAATACATATAGTCTCATCCAACTCCTAATGAAGATTCTGATAGAAAAAGTCAATATAAATTAAAATTTCTTGATCCAGAAAATTTGACCCAAGAAGACTGGTACACATAACATTCTCAAAAGAAAATTATCAATGTCCTGCAAGTATAGTCAACAAAATTAAAAAAAAAACTTGTAAGATGGCTAATGAAATAAAGCTGTGGTATAAAAATTATATGGAAAAGAATATGTACCCATGAAAAGAAGATAAGTAAAATGAAAATGAAAGTAAATGATATAAGCTGTGTCAAAATTATAAAAAATTAATTAGCTTAACAAAGTTGAGTTCAGAAGATATTTTTCTCAATGAAAATTTATCAATATTGGTGTAATTCAGATGAAAATGTCTGCTCTTAAACACTGTGGCAGATTTTGTTGTTGCTTATTCAATAACTGTACGCACTCACCTGTTTCCACATTAATGAGGGCTGATGTAAAGGGGACCATGTGTTCAGGGAGAGCAATCCCTTCGTAATTCTCTAACAGGCGAATATTGATGAAATCCATCATGGTATTTCTGCTATCTAGCCCCTCATGGACCAGGGGGGCATATGGCATGGTGTTGGCCTATCAGACTTAAGGAAAACTCTCTGGGGCTTCTGGGAAAGATATTTCCCCCTAATAAATAGAAATGGGGCCATGATTTTAAACTTCTGGCTCCAAAATTTAAAAAACAAAACAAAAACAAATGTCTCGTGTTTTACAAAGGAAAGAAAGAAGAGAAGGAGACAGGAGGGGAATGAAGAGATGGAGGAAAAGAGGGAGAGAAAGGAAAGGAGGGATGGAGGGAGGGCTGGATAGATTCTGGCCTGACCTGCCTTTGAAAATGATAACTGGAGTGAGGGAGCAAACTTTCAACTGAGAAAAGAGCAGCTGAGGACAAAGTCAACGCCAAGGCAGGTGAAAGGAAAAGGGGGGAAAACTGTGGGTCCTGAATGCCATGTTGTGTCTAACTATCAACCCTAAAAAGAGCTGCCTCTTTATTTCCTGTTCTTAGTTAATTGGGTATTCTCTACTATCACCAAAGCCATTCTGATACAAACACACTAAATGCTCTCAGAGACAAAATGTCCCAATACAGCATGGCCTCAATACCCGTTATGCTGCTTTGTCAGCCTGGAGTCCATTCTAAATACGTCTCCTCCTTTCCAGCCTAGAATAAATGACACCACCTCTCTGAAGCCTTCCCTGATACAATCCAAGTCAGGAATAATTGATCCTAACTCTGTTCTCCTACAACCTATTACTTGTTTCTTTCTTTTTAAAAAATATATTTTATTGATTTTTTTTTTACAGAGAGGAAGGGAGAGAGATAGAGAGCCAGAAACGTCGATGAGAGAGAAACATCGACCAGCCCCCTCCTGCACACCCCTCACCGGGGATGTGCCCGCAACCAACATACATGCCCTTGACCAGAATCGAACCCGGGACCTTTCAGTCCGCAGACCAACGCTCTACCACTGAGCCAAATCGGTTTCGGCTACTTGTTTCTTAATTGAACAGTTTATCCACCTAGATCTGTGGCCGGCAAACTGCGGCTTGCGAACCACATGCGACTCTTTGGCACCTTGAGTGTGGCTCTTCCACAAAATACCACGGCCTGGGCGAGTCTATTTTGAAGAAGTGGTATTATAAGAAGTTTGAAAAATTTGGCTCTTAAAAGAAATTTCAATCATTGTACTGTTGATATTTGTCTCTGTTGACTAATGAGTTTGGCGACCACTGACCTAGATCATTATTCCTCTACACATCCACCTTGCTGACTTTTGTGTCCTACTTAACAAGCTCCTACTTAAGAAGGCAGGAATGGCTCTAGCTGGATTGGCTCAATGGATAGAGTGTTGACCTGTGGACTAAATGGTCATGGGTTCAATTGTGGTCAAGGGTTGCAGGCTTGATCCCTAGTCCTGGTCAGGACATGTGTAGGAGGCAACCAATCGATGTATCTCTCTCACATCAATGTTTCTCTCTCTCTGTCCCTCCCTGTCCCTCCCATTCTGAGAAAAAACTAATGAAAAAAATATCCTTGGGTGAGGATTAACAACAACAAAGGTAGGGAAGGTATCTTAGTCACCTTTGTTTACCCTCCTACCAGTGCCTTCCAATTTGTACTTAATTAAATAGCTAAGTCTTTCTTCCAGAAATGTCTTCAACAATCTTTAAAAAAAAAAATAGTACAATAAAAGAATATGAACACATGAGTCTTATAAGAATGTAGGTAAGTAGACACAAAGAGCCATACTCAATCTCAGTTGTTCACAAAGAATTAGAAAGAAAATAATGAGGCACAACTTTACATCTCTGGAAGTAAAAAAAAATTAAACAATGATAACCCCAATGCTGGTGTGTAAATGGTAAAATTGTCAGTCTCATATTTCTCTTAAAGTAGTATTAACTGATACAAAGTCTATATTAAAAAACATGACCAATTAAAAAAGTATATAAACAACTTAAATATACCTCTGCCTCGCTATGCTGGAACATGATTAACATTTATGTTCCCCCTGGAACTGGCTGGGTTGGTTTGCTTTTTTCACCCTGCTTCTTTAAATTTCAGCTCTTCTGCCAACCTGGATTACATTTCAAAGACCCATGTTCTAGAATCAATTAAAAAACTTACTGGCCCTGACTGGGCAAATCACTTAATTCTTGGCTCCATTTCTCTTCATTTGTAAAATGGTCATTTTGCAGGGCTATTGTAGGGATCATATTAATTAATTCAATAAATATTCATTGAGTTCCTAATTTGTGCCAGCTAGACATCAGGAATAAAGAAATTAAATACTTGTCCCTGATTCTGGTTGGGGAAGAGAAAGACCATCAGTGGAGGGAGAGAGGCCAAGTTCAATAAGAAGTGGTAAAGGCTGAGGTCCAGGTGGGCAAAGAGGAGCCCGCCAACCCAAGCGGCATGAGAACGCAGGGCCTGTGAGAGAGGGCTTCCTGAAAGAAGCAGTAAGTAGGCTGAGTCACTAGCAGGCCAGAGAGGAGAACCGGATGGCAAGGAAGGTGGGGGTCAAGTCAGGGTGTGAGGAGGAGAGGCAAGCGACAGACACAGCCTTGGGGCCCGAAAGATCATGCCACCTTCCCAGAAGCAGGGTGGCTGCCGCAGGTATCTTTGTTGGGGTGTGGTGAGTGGAGCACAGGAGCGCTGGAGGGGCTGTTTGACAACTCAGCAATCCTGTTGAGTCTTCAAGACAGTTTCTCGTCTCTAAACTGAGGGTAATAAAGATGGCTACCTTGAAAGGTGGTTGGGAAGATTAAGTCAAATGAAGTTAATAGAAGCTAAGAGCTCAGAAACCTCCTCTGCTTTTAGAAGGCTGCCCTGGGCTGCTCAAGGTGGGGAGCCCTGGAGCAATTCTGTCCAGAGGAAGCAGGTCGGCCAGGTACTCTCTACTCAGGACTCCCAGGAGCAAAGACAGCCACACACACCAGGGGACACCACAGCTCCAAAGCGGGGTGGCACTTAAGCTGGCCTTGAAGAGACGGTCAGGGTTTTTAAAGCAACTTTGTTTTCTGTTCACAAAAGTGAAACCTATTTTTTAAAATTTGGAAAATATAGAGGAAATAGAAAGCTCTATGTATCCAAGCCCATTTCAACAGAGAGAACGACTAACTTTTTGTCCTATTTACCTATCCTTTTTCACTGTTCTCTCTCACACCCAGGCACACACATAGGGCCATGCAGCACATCCTGGATTGTCACCTGTCTCACCTTTACAGGCACAGGTGACACTCTGGGAGGAGGACACTGAGGGAGAAGAGGCTCCAGGGGAGAAAACGGGGAGGAGGCACTCTGGGGCCACGGAGGACAGAAAGAACTCTCATTCTAGGATTCCATGGCAGTGCCTTCAACTCACCTATCTCTACCGTGTCAGACAACTTCCCAACTAAACTTTGTTAAGAACCATTTCTGATTCCAGGAATGGAAAATGAACTGGCTCTTGGGAGCAGGCAGTCCTGGGTTTGAACCCCAGCATTGCCCCTAACTCCATGTGGGAGCCTGACTCATCCAAGCCTGAGGGTCCTTTTCTAAAAGAATAACTTATATTACAAGGATGGTTTGAGGATTAAATATATGTTAAAAATACATTTTATTTATTTATTTATTTATTTATTTATAAATATATTTCAATTTCAGAGAGGAAGGGAGAGGGAACAAGAGATAGAAACATCAATGATGAGAAAGAATCACTGATTGGCTACCTCCTGCATCCTACCTGGGATCAAGCTTGTAACCTGGGCATGTGGCCTGATCAGGAATACAACCGTGACCTCCTGGTTGAGAATATGTCAACGCTCAACCACTGAGCCACATGGCCACGCAAATAAAGCCACATACACTTTATTTATTCATTTTTAAAAAATATATTTTATTAATTTTTTACAGAGAGGAAGAGAGAGGGATAGAAAATTAGAAACATCAATGAGAGAGAAACATCAATCAGCTGCCTTCTGCACACCCCCCACTGGGGATGTGCCTGCAACCAAGGTACATGCCCTTGACTGGAATCAAACCTGAGACCTTTCAGTCCCCAGGTTGACTGCTGTATCCACTGAGCCAAACCGGTCAGGGCTTTAAAAAGAATATTATATTGACCAAGTACTTAAGGCAGGCACTGGGCATTTCTTCCCATATGCCATCCCATTCGATTCCTCCCAGCAGTTCTCTGAAGATGTTTTCTACCCCTATTTTACAAATAAGGAAGCAGAGCGCTGGCAAGTCTGAATAACTTGCAGGAGGCCACACAGCCTGGGAGTGGAGACAGGGCTCACCTGGTGCTGAGCACATGGCAGCCACTGACAGGACTTAGACAAGAACCAGTACACCCCAGTGCCAACATGGACCCTCCACTCAGTCATCACACATGTGCCTTCTACTTAAGCAGGCCCCTTTCTAGACCGCAAGTGACTTCATGGCCAGGGTCCGAATGCCCTCCGATCTGATGGCTCTCCATCCTAATTCACCCGCAGTGTTGGGTACTCAATCACTCCTTCATCAAATACTTATTGAGTGTCTACTACATCCCAGCCATGTGCCAGGGGCTAAAGGGTGAGATAACATAGACATGGTCTCTGCTCTCTTTAACTCAAATGTCAGCAAACAAAATGTAAGCTCTGGGCTAGAGCTGGGAGGGCGGGTCCAGGTGGAACGTGAGCCCTGCCTTGGAAGCTGGAGAGCAGGAGCATCCAGGTGACCAGGACAGAACACCTCTCAGACAGATGGAAACAGCCATTGGCTGGTAAGGACTTCAGAAACTGGTCCTGCCAAACGCCTTTCCACTTTAAAACCTGTTAACCGGGGAGTTCCGTTTTTAATTACGAAACGTACAACGGGCGCATAATCTTTCACTAGGACGTATCAGTACGTCACGCCCAGTGGATGTAATTTTATATTATTTTTTTATTTATACTTAATTAAAATAAATGAAATATATATTTTTTCGTTTATTTATATATAAAGCACAGAGGAAAATACAAAATTACAAATAGAAAAGAATACCAACAAAAAAATGGAAACATTGAATTAAAAAATTATAAATTTTACAAACAATTATAAAGATTACAAAAAATATATACCGTCCCTTTCAGGGCGCAACATATATTTCAAGGACGTATTCATATGTCCTACTGGTTCCCGATAGTGTTTACGTTTGACGTATTTATAGGTCCCGCTCGGTTAACAGGTTAACAGACATAAATGCCTCAAGCCAAACAAGAGTCACCCTGAAGGCAGAATTTCAGGCCAGATTCCTTTAGTACATTCTGGACCAGCTACCATCAGCGCCCACCCTGCTCATCCTACCGAAGCCAGGAAGCAGCAGTCCGTTAAAAACCTCCCACCGAGATGCCACCTGGTGCCGGGTTTTCCCCTGGCCGCTCCGTTCTGCTCCCACATTGCAGTTAAGGTTCCAAACTTGCTCCAACTCCCAGGAGTGGGCCACTCTGCTCCCCTTTCTGGATCCACCTCCTAATATAAATTCTGGGATCAAATTACCAGGCGCAAATCCTGGCTCCACCCCTTGCTGGCTGTGTGACCTCCAACATCCTTTTGGTACCTTAGTTTCCTCATCTGTAAAGTAGGGGTAATAACAGTAGCAAGCACACACTGTGAGGATTAATGGAACCCCTCCTGGCACAAGAATTGTGCTTTCTAAGTGTTCCCTACAACTGGAATAGTTGTCACACCCCTGGGAGACTGGATCTGGGTTCCCATCGTAGACAGGGTAGCATGTGGCAAGCCCAGGGTCTGGGGCAGGGTTGCTCACTCCTCCCCTGTGCTCCCTCAGCACCCTGGCTGGTCCCTAACAAGGTCCCTGTCACAGGGTGTGGTGGCTGCTTCCTGACCACCGTGTTCTGCCTGTTTGTAAGCTCTGTAGGGCCCAGCCCACGCTCACACTTGTGTCTCCAGCAACCATGCGTGGCAGGAGCTCATGAAGCATGTGTAGAATGACTGGATGGCCAAGATAATACCACAATTAAATGCGGAGCCCACCCATCTGATTTCAGTAAGCATGGAAAAGAGAAAACGTTTATTGAGGACTGGTCACGTGCCAGGCACTGTGCAAAGGTCTCCACATCATTGCATTTAATTTTCACAGCTACCTGAGACTGTGAGAGGTCAAATGCATATGAAACATCAAATATCGTGCTTGGTGCATACTTAGTGCTTAATCAATATCAGCCCTAATAACCAGCTTTATTCCCTTTTACAGAGGAAGAAACTGAGGCTCAGAGAAGTGCAGTGGTGTGTCAGAGATCACGCCAGTAGTGGAGGCATCAGGAGAGGAACCCAGGCTAGTTGGCATCCAAACCTCCCTTAACCCAAAACATTTATAAGCCTCACTCTGCCTTCCAACCTGGAGCACCGGACTGAAGATTTTAAGAAACATATTCTCTGCCTAACTATGTCTTTTCTGCCTCAATTGGACTCACCATTTTTGGAAATCTATTCTAGACTACTTTCTGCCTGGACTCAGTGGCAGAGGTTAATATTGGGGAAGAAAGTTTCTAAATTAATTACTTCTTTTCAAATCTCAGAAAAGGTTCAAGTTTATGCAAGTCTCGAGTTTCACTTGGAAGTTTTAATTCTATTTCCTTTCATTATACTAACCTGGCTGCACCTGGACAGACCTCACCTGTTGTGAACACAGGATTGCCAAACACTTCATCCCCTTACCCACCTCCTTCCCAGCCCCTGCAAAAGGTACCAGCTGAAGATCAATCAGGATGCCTGGACCCAGGCCTCTGGCGTGGGCATCAGCCCCTGGCAGCAAACTGCTCCCCGTGGGAACGGGGCTGTGTCTCAAACGAAACTGCAGTGTTGGCAGCTTTGCTCTGGCGACTGCACACCTGCTTCCTCTCTCCTCCTCTGGGTGAATTCCTTCATGACCCCGAGTAGGAAAGGGCCTTCCTAACTTTGATATAAAACCCAAAGGCAGCAAAGAAAATACTGATAAATTTCCCTGCATAAAACCCAAGGCTTCCTCATGGAAGGAAAATGAGCCCTAAGTACAAAGGTAATGATACACTTGGAAAAACCAGTCACAGCATGTTCATCCATCTCATCTCCACACCACAGAAAACAAAGAGGAAAAGACCAAAACCAAGAGGAAAAAAATAACAGGATACACAGTTGATGAGGAAAAAAAGTACCAATTTTCCTGAAATGGGGAAAGACAATTACTCTCAATTGGGGAGATTAGAAATTACACTAAAATATTATTTCTCACTTATCAGATTGGCAACAGTCCAGACCAGGGCCACACAACTCTGTGTAAAGCTGTGGGAAACAAGCCCGCCCTCCTACCTCGCAGGCAGAGGACAAAATGACACCTCCCGGGACAGAAGGTCACTTGGCAGAGTCTACTGAGACCCCACCAGCCGTACCCAGCAGTCCCACATCCTACAGCTGCGTCTAGACGCAGAGGAAATGGCTTGACACAAGGTTCCCGGGGGCAGTGGTCGGTACCAGTAAACGTCTGGAAACTTAAGAGTTGTCTGATTTTACCACTGGCTCTCTTTCTACTACATAAGCACCTACATAAAGCATCAGGTCCAGTCATTGTCCACTCGGTTAACTGAATTATAATTCGCACTCACAGTGGAAGACTGCACGGCTGGGGAAAAATGACTAAAATCAAGCAAAGTGCAAGGATCCTCACCATGTTCTCACGACATATGGACATTCTGGGGTTCGTTATTAAGAGAAAAGAGCAAGTTACAATGCATATAGGGTGCTACTATTTTGTATAAGGAAACTATGTGTATTTGTATTTTGTATTTGTGTGAAGGGATAAAATACCAGAAGAATAAACTCTGGAAATACTGGAGAAATATACAATAAATGAATAGAAGTGCTCACCACTAGCAGTAGAGGGGGGACATGGGGCGGGACCCAGACTTTGCAATGGGTATCTATAGCGCATTTTGATTTCTGACGCCTATAAATGTATTAGTTACTCACAAGTACTCTAATTAAATTTGAACGAATTGAAAGACCTACCTGGGGAGGGAACATCCGAAGGAAGAATGTGTTTGAACAGTTAAGTGGTCCTGGAGTGTCCAAACCGAAAGCTGGTTACAAATATGTATGACCTGCCATGGCACTGCCTAGCTTGCTTTCCTGTTATCTATCGGGTCTAGTAATAATTAATGTCGTTTTTAAACATTCGTTTAAAATCTTGCTTGGCGTTGACTTGTATTGACATAACCTTCAAACACGTGGTATCTATAGAACGTGTGAAGTGCAATTAACAAGTTTTGCTTGAAAAAGTTTGTGCTTGGTTTGGTTTTTGTTGCAAAACTAGGGCTAAGAAGATGGCAGATGAAGAGAATATTCGGCACTGCATGCTTTACGAGTTCCAATTAGGAAGAAAAGCAAGTGAGGCTGCAAAAAACATCTGTAGTGCTCTTGGTCAAGATGCAGTTAGCGCCAGAAAATGCCAGCGTTGGTTTGAGAAATTTCGCGAGGGAAATTTTTTGTTAGATGACAAGAGTGGTGAGGCCGTGTGTCCAATTTTGATCAAGAAGCACTTCAAGCTCTTTTGGTGCAAAATCCTCAAATTACCCAACAAGAGCTTGCGACAACTTTAAATTGTTCACAGAAAACAATTTCCAATCAATTGCGTGCACTTGGCAAAGTCCAAAAGTTTGGAAAATGGGTTCCTCATGAGTTGACCGACAACCACCGTAATCAAAGAGTCACAATTTGCAGTTCGCTCCTCTCTCGTCAAAACTGTTTGCCATTTTTAGAGCAAATTGTTACCGGAGATGAACAATGGGTGCTGTATGTTAATTTGAAAAGGCGGCCTCAATGGTTGGACAAAAATGAGGCTCGTCAGCCCACGCCAAAACCTGACTTGCATGCGAAAAAAGTGATGTTGTGTGTTTGGTGGAATTTTAAAGGAATTCTTCATTATGAACTTTTACCATCTAACCAAACCATTACAAGTGCAGTGTATAGTGCCCAATTGGAAAGGTTAGCCCAAGCTTTAAGAGAAAAAGAACCCGCGCTGATTAATCGGAAGGGTGTAATTCTTCACCACGATAACGCACGACCGCATACTGCAAGAATCACTGCTGAAAAACTGCGCCAGTTGGAATGGGAAGTTCTCCCTCAACCTGCATATTCTCCTGATATTGCCCCTTCTGATTACCATTTGTTTCGTTCTTTGCAAAACTTTCTTCTTGGAAAAAAATTTAATAATGAAGAATGCCTCAAAAATGCATTGACCGAATTTTTTGCATAAAAATCACAAGAATTTTACAACAGAGGGATTAAAATGCTTCCTGAGCATTGGGCACAAGTAGTAGAAAACAACGGCAACTATATTGTTGATTAAATTTTGTTGTATTGTTTAAATAAATTCGATTTTAAAAAGTATTAGAAAACGACATTAATTATTACTAGACCTAATATTTACTCAACAAGCACGCGCTGAGCACCTACTATGTACCAGGCCCTACCACATTGGCAGGGGATCAGGAGGGTTGTCCAGAGTGTAATGGGAGTATGAAACAGTTTATCTACATCTCCTCTTCTCTGGAATCCCAAATTATATAATAAACTAACATGCTGGGAGAACTGCGTGGAGTGACTATTCACAAACACAGCCCTGAAATATCACTAACATAGCTCATAGCATGAGATTTTAATATGATAATGAGTCACATTACATGGCAGCCCACTGTGATCCCAAGTCTATGCCACCTTGCCATTGAATTCCAACCTTTCCCTTCCTTGTGCTATAAATATCTTCCATCACCACAGTCAGTCACAGCCATGAGGAGCTGGGGGAGACTTGGGGAGGGCAAAGGAAGCAGCAGCACTCTGAATGAGGCAGGCAGGACAAGAGGACAATGGCAGGACAAGAGGACAATGGCAGTCCTTGGGAAGTGTCAGAGTAAGAGTGTTTCAGGAGAAACAGAACCCCCCTCCCACACATCCGCCCCACAAACAGAAGCTGATAACCCTCAGAGACAAAGGGAAGACCCTGGCTCCCGCCTAGGATACAGAATACAGGATATATACCACATGAACTGAAGAATTTGATGTATACATCAAGGAAACGTGACCTGAAGGGTAGAGGACTTGGGCACATTGGGGTTATAATGAACTTGTTCTGTTTCCCAAGAAGGACAATAGGAATCCCAAGGAATCCCACTGGGTTCCTGCTCTTTGGACCCATCCCATCAGCACAGTCTTTCCAGTTGTCTCCTTCCCAGCTTACAGATTGCAGCCCCATCACCTCACCAGACGTGGTGGGGCCCCATGTGTCCTCCTGGCTCGGGTCTGCCTGCAGAGAACCTGAACACTAACCTTCTGAAAATGCCTCTTGGATATGTCACCCTTCCACCCAGCTCCTTCAGTGGCACCTGAACTATGAAATCCCAAACCCCTCTTTGGAATTTAAGTCTCTCAACAATTAGGCTCAAACATCCCTTGCTAGCCCTGTCTCCCATGATTCTTCAACCTTGGTTCAAGCCAATGGAAAACTCTGAAACCTCAAAGCCTGCCTGGTGGCTTTCTGCCTCCCAGCCCTTTAGCACCACCCTGCCCCACCCCCCTGAAAGGAACTACACAGATCCCTTAGGTCCAGCGTCAATGCCACCTCCTTCACAATGCCTTCTCCAGTCACCTTCCGACCTTGTGACCACACCCAAACTTCAGCATGCATTCTAACCACCTGGGGGGTTTGTTTCAGTGGGTCTGAAGTGGGCCTGAGAACCAGCATTTCCAACACACTTCCAGTGAGGCCGTGCTGCAGCCCAGGAGCACACAGTGGGGCAAGGAGAACACCTTGCATCATTCAAGTGGAACTGATCACATATGACCTCGTATTGTTAATACTAAAGTCTGGACCTTAACTTCCCTTCTAGACTGAAAATGCCTTTAGAGCAGCGACCAACAGAGGAGGTGTTTATGTAGTAGAAAGAGAGCCAGTGGTAAAATCAGACAACTCTAAGTTTCCATTTCACTCTACCACTGACTGCTATGATAGTGACTAAATCCCAGGACCTCTGAATCTGTTTCCTTATCTGTAAAATGGGAATAAAAATTACATCCCTCTCAGAGGATTAATGGAAACAGTGGCTGTGATGATGCCTTGCATACTAGCCTGATGCTGAAAATATTTCAGTTTTGGCTTCCCTGCTCTTTCCTTCCTTGGGTAACTGGGCTTTCCATAGTCTTGTATGTAGTAAGTTGGAACCTTCTGGGCCCAACTTTGGCCAGAATATCTGCTCTACAATCTACTCAAGTAGAGCTTGCCTTTCAGGATAGGATGTTCCATCCAGTCATGGACCTGATGACACTTTAGAGCTCATCACAGTCTTCCTCTTTGTAGAGAGTACTTCATCAGAAACATAAAAACCTATTGACATCTGCCAGGGCAAAATGCAGTTTGCTCAGGTTGAAAAGGAGAATTGATGAGCCTGACTTACGGCAGGCATTTAGACTTTGACCTCCCTGGTCCAAGATTTCCTTTCCAACTGTATTCCATCAAAATGTCCCATTTCCTCGTGCTCACCTTAACCAACCAGAGCACTCTCTTCTGGGCTGCTAAAAGGCACATAACAGAAAGAGCCCTGACAAATCAGAAGAACTGGGCAGCAGGTTTGAAATAAGTGATCATCCTCAGACTAAATTGGAATTAATTATACATATTTTAAATATATCCTTTCAAATATGCTAACCATATATAAAATATATATACTTACCTATATTTGTAAATCATTTTACATTATATTTCTGTTTGATAATATATTCTACTTCAAATATTAAAACTATTTCTGGGGTGGGGAGAAGAGAAATTTCTGCTCATCTGAAGATACCACTAAGAAAATGAAAAGGCAGACCACAAACTGAGAGGTGTTTGCAATACTCTTATCTGAGAAACATCTTCTATTCAGAACATAAAAACAACTCTTACAAATTATGAAAAGACAAACAGCACAACCTTAAAAATAAAGGAAGACTAGGTTTTGCAATGCAATATATAGATTATGTGGTATTATAGAATTGTACACTTAAAATCGATATAATGTTACTCACCAATGTCAACTCAATAAACATAATAAATAATTTTTTTAAAAACTGACAGGCAAAAGACTTGAACAGGCAGTTAACAAAAGAGGATGTGCACAAGAACGTCCAGAGCACCAACCCTTTTAAACTCTTGCAAAAAATGGAAGAGGAGGGACACTTCCAAACTCATTCTATGAGACCAGCACTACCCTGATAGCAAAGATAGACAAAGACACTACAAGAAAGAAGATTCTAGATCAATATTCCTTATGAATATTGATGCAAAAAAATTCTCAAATACCAGAAAACAAAATTCTACAGTTTGTAAAAAGAATTAAGCATCATCACAAGGTGGATTTCTTTTATTTGCGGAGTGAAAGAATAGTTAAACATACAAAGATCAATGAATGTAACACATCATGTAACAAAGTATCCACATGATCTTTTCAACTGATGCAGAGAAAGTGTTTGACAAAGTTCTTTTGTGATTAAAAACACTCAACAAAATAGGAAAATAAGAAAACTACTTTAACATAGTGAAAACCTTTATGAACAACCCACAGCAAACATCATATTCAATGATGAAAGACTGAAAACTTTTCCTCTAAGATCAGGAATAAGACAAGGATGCTCACTTTTTATCATTTCTATTCTACATAATACTAGAAGGCCCAGTCAGAGCAATTAGATAAGAAGATTACTCATATGCACACAAAAACCCTGTCAGACCTGATAAACAAATTCAACAAAGTTGAAGGCTACAAAAAAGCAGCTGCATTTCTCTATACTAACAATGAACAATCCAAAAAGGAAATTAAGAATGCTATTTACAATAGCATCAAAAAGAATAAACTACTTAGGAATAACCTTAACTAAGAAAACAAAAGACTTGTACTTGAAAAACTATAAAATGTTTCTAAAATAAATTTAAGAAGACACTAATGAATGGAAAGACATACTATGTTCATGGATGCAGAGAAAGTGTTTGACATCTACTGTAAAGATGTCAATGCTACACAAAGTAAACTACAGATTCAATGCAACTCCTATCAAAATACCAATAAACATTTTTTGTACAATGTTAAATATTGATACATCCTAAAATTCATATGGAATCTCAAGGGACCCTGGATAGCCAAAACAACTGGGGTCTTTGGGGTCTCAGAAAATACAAATGTGCCCACTGCCACTTTCTGCAGTGGCCTCAATTTCCACACCCACCTAAGTGGCACTCCCTATTTCAGAACATTATGGGGAGAGCCTGGGGCACTTCCTCACTGCCTCCAGAGCCTCTGGTTCTGGGGACTGACCAGCCCAGCACTATAGAAGTGCTATTCCTCCTGTTAGGACGGTAGCCAAGTCTAGGACAACCTGGAAAGCTGAGTTTCAAATACTTACTTTCATCATTAGAAACATTCCCCAGAGATGTGTGGCTGGAATAACGTTTGTTTTCACTTTCGTTGAGACATCTTTCAATCCAGCTCTCTGAAAAAAGAAAATCACAAAATTGTAGAATTGCTGCTGACAGTAACACCACTGACGCTTTAGACTTAGTGAATGCCCATCAATTTTCATCTGAGAAGTGCCACGACTTGAACTGAGTTTCACAAGTAGATCCATTCACGTGCACCATTTGCCGGGTAGTGTGAAGGCAAAGTGGTAATTTGAAGCCCCACTTGAATAATTCTTGGTCAAATTCTAATTCTGGAGTATTCGTTTCCCAATAGTATTTACTGAGTATTATCTTTCTTCTAAAGGAAGATACGTTTTTCGAGTAGTAGTATGTAAAACCAAATTCGAATGATTCCTTGATGGAGGTTTGCAGATTTGTAAATGAGCAGCAGAATCCTTCCTTTAAACACAAACAAAAAGGAGAGCAGATCAACCCCGGGGTCTGGTGGGAGTGGAGAGGGAGGGCAGGGATCTGCAGTGAGCCCTGAAGGGGCTCTTCCAAGCACAGGCCAAAAGTCACTGCATAAGGAGATAATAAGATCTCTGACAGCTGTGTAGTACTTTTATTTTTATTTTAGAAAATACTTATTGATTTGGGAAAGAAAAAAAGGGGAGGAGGAGGAGGAGGAGGAGGAGGGAGGGAGGGAGGGAGGGAGGGAGGGAGGGAGGGAGGGAGAGAGAGAAAGAGAGAGAGAGGGAGGGAGGGAGGGAGGGAGATTTGTTGTTCCACTTATTTATGCATGTATTGGTTGCTTATTTTGTCCGTTTCCAGTTTGGAGATCAAACCCTCAACCTTGGCATACTGGGATGACACTAACCAACTGAGCTACCTGGCCAGGGCAGCTTTGTAATACTTTTAAAATCCCAAAGACTATAGTTTTTAAAATCCATTCCAAAGGCTATTGATACTTTCTATGATGTAGCATAATTCTATTCCATCCTCTAGACCAGGGGTGAGGAGTCCAAGGGCCATTTGGATATTTATAACATCATTTGAGGACCATTCCAAATTATCAACTACAAAATTAGCCTGCTATATTTGGTCAAACAATTAACTCACCTCTAATGCCTTGACAGGGCCAGACCAAATGATTTCATGGACTTTATATGGCCTGTGGGCCAGACATTCCCCACCCATTATTCACTCACTCACTCATTCATTCATTCATTCAACAACATTAGTAAAGTACAGTCAGTTCTGCTATAATGCTTGTTTTGAAAATAAAAATGGAGTCCGATGCAAGTAATATATTAGGTAACAATTTAAGCACATAGCAAACTTTGTGCTTGCTTACGCTCGATTTCTTCTGTAAGAAAGAGGTAAATACAGCAAACTGTATATAGCCCAAAGGAATATGCAAAATTCACACACTCACACCTCAAGCCACTTTAAGTTCTACTACCCACTGTAAAGTCACATGTGTGTTACCTGCCCAGATAACTAACCCATGTGCTGGCACTTCACATGTCCACTTCCACATCAGGTTTTTTCCAACATGAAGTGTTCTATTTATTGTATTTACCTCTCTTAACCAGTTAACATGTGCAAACTGCGCTTCCATTTTATCAGTTTGTTTTCAATGTGTCACTGACAAAGTTTCTGAGTGTTGTGCCCCTAAACTCTGTGGCTTTTATTGTGAGATTTTGCAGTGCGGTGATGATTTTTAGGAATGCATATGTGGTTTTATGACAGGATTGACCAGAGCTGTAGCTGTGTGCTTTTGCATGGGGCAGTCTCCAGTTGCCATCTCTGCAATATGGGAACTAGCATTTATTGGACATCTACTTGAATAGGCCAGACCCTTTGCATATGTTATCTCATTGAATTCTGACAGCTCCAAAAGTGAAGATTTTAATCTCTGTGTTTCCTAGAAAGCAACTGAAGCTTACAGAGATTAAGCAATGTGACTCCTCATGATTCAGAGAGCCAAGGAAAAGATTGTTAGTTAATACCTTTGTAACATATTGTAAAAAGCAGCCACGCTAGTGAGTAAACTGGGGGGGGGGGGGGGGGGGGGGGGGGGGGGGGGGGGGAGAGCAAACGCACACAGCAAGGAGACATGTTGGGTGTTTGTTTTGTATTTTATGTCCCGACAAACTGCTCTTTTAAAAGCTGCTTCTACAACTGTAAATAAGTAATGGGAATATCCAAGCAGGAGCCAGCTTGTTAAGAGGACATGAAAATCTGTTATTTCTGAGGAAGCAACGAGCAGCAGAGAAACTCAAAATGTTACAGCGCTACCCTTTCCAGATAGGAAATGCACAATCTAGAAACACATGGCTTGCCATGTTTTCAGAGCGGCGATGGCATGAGGTGGGCGTCTGTCATCACATCATACTGAAAACCGCATCTGAAAACAAATCTCCCAATTCTTCTCAGGACTCCCCAGAATGTCTCCGCTCAGACCTTCCAATCTCTTCCATCCTGGCGCACTTTCCCCTGGCAGCAGCCACGGCTGATTTTAAACGGCGTCTAACTGAAATGTGCAGCTTCTTCCTCTGCCAAACCCTCCCACCAACAGCCGTTTCTGTTGTCTGGGCCAGTCCCCGGTCCTGCTACCTAGGTATTCCTACCTACTTGCTCTCATATGCATGGGCACACATCATCACATGTTAACAAACCCACCCCACCCCCACCCCCACACACAGAAACAGGGAACTAAGAGAAGTGCTGGCTCTCTCTCGCCCACTTTGCCTGTGCCAGGATTAGGCCTGTTACAATTGGAGCCCTTCAAAGGGCCTCTTGCTGCAGGGAGACTCCCAGTGATGAACTCGTGGAGACATTCTGGAGAGCAGCTGGACTAAACCTCAGGTGGGCAAGAGAGGGCAGCCCACCAGAGTCAAGTATAAACTTCCCTGATGTCTGTGCCTGTCCTCCACACTGCTCACCCCCAACACTGGAGAGGTGAAGGCAAGTTACAAGAAGGGGGAGAGGATTTGAAGGGCCATTAAAGAAAAAGAAAGAATTATCACCAAGGAAGCCTTTCCCCTCCCCATTGCACGCACTATGTCTCTCTGACCCCATGACCTGTGCCCGCAGGTACTCTGCTACCCTGCTCTGCTCCTGAGAGCAACACAGAACCACCTGGTCGCCCTGCATACGGATGATATAGGAAGAGACATCCCGTCTCCTTTTTTCCGGTCAAAGTACCCTGCCTGTTTCAGCTCTTTCGTGGAAGAAATTGTTCTTGCTTCTTTGCCACCCAATTCACCTGCTTCTGGCTGTCATCTAGTTAATCAATGTCCTCTTGGACAAGCAGCACCCAGGATGGACTCCTGGAGGGTCCAGACGGTGGTCTGAGCAGTGCCCAGAATGGCAGAACCATCACTCTGCTATTCTGGAGACCTGCCTGGAGTTCTCAGAGCATTTAAAGGCCCTGCATTCCAGAGTGCATGGGGCGACAGTCCGAAATATCCCAACAGGCCACGGCCTTGGAGCTGCTCTTTGACCTCTGTCTTCTTCCCTCATAGGACCTACAGTGGCATCTGCAACTCGTGTCCCATTGGTCAGGTTGCTCCATATGACTGGAAGGTCCCTATTTAGGTCACCACCAGAAGTAAACTTTAAAACTATTAACAATGGATTTTGGTCTTGCAAAGATCAAGAATTACTCAACCGGGATGACACTCATATTAAACTTCTAATAAACACAGTGTTCATCTGTCTTATTTATTTTTTAATTATATGATTTAATAATAAAGGTCACCATATATTGAGGCCCTGTGGGCCAAGCAAATGCATTACATCACCATCATATGTAATCCTCGTAACAACCCTTTGGGGTAGGTGTTAGTAATATGCACGTTTTAGAGGAGAGGAAACTAAGTCTCAGAAAGACCAGGTGGCTTGTCCACAGTCACCCAGCTAGTCAGAGGCAGGATCAGCATTCACCCTCGGGTCCTAATCACAGAGCTCTCTCCCTGTGTGAACCGGGCCCTTCTTCACCCATGTCCCATTCTGTCTCCAGAACACGGTGCCAACATGGCAGCATTGTTCACAGTCTGCCTTGCATCAGAACTTTTGCTAAAACTCTAAGACAACCCCCAATTCTCCCCCCTCCCCCCCGTTGACTTTTTTTGGTTCAAACGTCGTCTTATACACCGGAAAATACGGTAAATTTCAGAACAATGTTATATGGTTTTAATATCTCTGTTTATAGAGGTGAAAACTGAGGCTTGAAGCAAAAGTTGTAACACAAGGCGGACTGTGATCGATGCTGGAACAGAGGCTCTGTGTTTGGAAATGCAGGAGGAGAGCTCAGTTCACACGCGGATAGCTCCCTGCTCCCAGTTGCCTCATTCTAGATCCCTAAAAATCATTGGACCTTTACACCAGGACCAAGTCTGCTCTGAGTGCCAACAGGATTTACTGACGGCTGTGAGTATAGGCTCCGGGCTGCCAAGCACCCGTCTCCTCCCCTCCCTTCCCGACTCCTCAGAGATCACGGGCAGGAAGCAGGACGCGGATGATGCCTTGTGGGTATTCACTTTGCAAAGAGTCTCACTATGCTCCTCGGAGGCAGTGCTTCCTATTTCCCACTATGGATCGAAGATTTGGAAACCCCAACTTGAAGTGACTTTCTTAAGTTCACACAATGAGGTTGAACAGACCACCACCAGGAAGCAGGGCTTCACCCACAGGCATTGGTCTGGCAAGAGGAGTCGTCAGAGATGGTTCTCCAGAGGCAGGTCGTCCTTGATGTTCACAGAGTCCAGTGACATACAGAACCTGATCGGAGCCTCACAGCCACCTCATGAGGTAGGACTTCATCTCACTTTACAGATAAGGAAGCTGGGGGTTAGAACTGGCAGTGGCTTGGCCAAGGTCAGGCAGGAGGATTAGGCTCAGAATTCAAATCCAGACCTTCCATCTCCACAGCCTATGCCACTATTTCTTGATGCCTCTCCTTGGGCACAGACCAACTGTTCTCTCAGATCCATCCATCCAACCATCTTGCAAATAATCATCAAGTACCTTCAGTGTAAAGTTCCAACAGAAGAGATGGACAAATGCTATTTTACTGGAAGCCAATATATAATAGCAAGATACCCCTGGAGGACCAGGCTCTCAGGACCTGAAACTATCTTGTATGGTTCTGTATTCCTTTTTAGTATATATTGTCCCCACCTTAAAAATGTAAGCACTAACAACCTTGTTATCCTGATCAGTGCTTTCTTCCCCAAGAGCCAGGAATGGTGATAGGCACAGAGCTGGGGTCATGACTGAATGAAGTAAATGAAGGAACAGAGAAGGGTGGACAGAAGATTTCCCTACCCACTCTTTCCCCCCATGATGCCTCGGAAAAAAACCCAGCTCTGGAGACAGTGCAGTGAGGGGCCAGGCTTTCAAAGGTTCAGAGACTGGGGACCACACAGACCCTAGAAGGGATCCTGTGTGACCGTTTAAGGAATGGCAAGAAGGCCCGGGGCTGATGTGGAGTGATGGGGGGGTGGGAGACAGCACAGATGACAGAGATGACAGAAGCAGGCAGGGAAAAACATGGGCTTTCGAGTTAGAACAACTGGAGTTAGAACAGTTTGATTTCAAATCCCAGCCCTGCCAGCTACCAGCTATGTAACGTTGGGATGGTTCTTGAACCTTCCTAAAGCCTACTCCCGGGATTTCCAAAGATTAAAATAACACAGGGCAAGCACTTAGCTTGGCTCTGGGGGCCATGGAAAGACAAGGAAAGCTTGGTCTCTGTCCACTGGGGCCCCCAGCTGAGCAACAGGGACAAACAGCAGCGGTGCTGCCAAGCGTTTATTGGGCATCCTCCCCACACCAGTCACTCACCCACTTCACATGCCTCATCTCTACTCCTCCCAGCAATAGTGCCTTCAACAACTCCGTCTGTGAGGTGGAAAAAGACTCTGAGAAGCCTGGTGAAGCCCCCTCTCTCCCCGCTAGTTGGTGGTCAAGCTGGGTCAGGTCTGCCTGCCTCCAAAGCAGGTTCACACTCCCCTGGCACACTGCTCCAGAGGCTGGCAGGGACCAGGAGCAGTCAGTTATTACAATGAGGTGCTGTGGGCACAGGAGGGAGCGCCCACTTGGCCCGGCTGCTTCACAATGGGTCCTCACAGGACTCAGCATCTGCCAGACCAAGGAGGCAAGAAGGGCATTTTGGACAAGGGGGCTGCTGTCAGGGGCAAAGGCACAAAGTGGGTTCTGGGAAAGGTGAGGAGTTCACTGACGGGGGACCCACGGAGTGGTGGGCGACAGGTAGGACTGTTGGTTGGGAGCGGATCACCAAGGCCTCACTGGCCGGGCTTGGAGCCTGCAGGCGGCTGGGAGGAGGCATGAGTTTCCAGCCACGGGGGAGTAGCACGACTAGCTTTGTTTCTGAGCAACTGAGTGAGAACGGGGAGTTCTTGACTTATGCAATACCTGCAGAAACGCTGCCTGACTTAGAAAGTGTCACCCGGTTTTAATAGAAGGCATTATTCAGATTCCTTCTATCAACAGTCTTTTGGGGCTGTGCTGGGCCTATTTTAGGAACTCACAGCTTGAGAAATGCCACATAAAAGAGTTGACGTGCCACACTCACAGCTACCGAGGGAGGACCAGGCCCCATGACTCCTCCCCCACCCACCTCGGGCCCTGGTCATTACCAGTGGAGCCACCCCAGCGTGGCCTGCTTCCGTCTCCCACGGCACCAGGGTGTCCTTTCCTCTTGATCATTCTCTCCCAGCCCCTTTTCCTCTCTCCCCACGGTGGTGACACTCAGGACAGGCAGGATCGGATGGAAAGTCTGGGCCCAGGAGGTGGGCAGCTGTGGCCTCTCCTAGGGAGAACTCAGGTCAGTGGGTTGTCATGGCGACACCAGAGGCCCTGTCCCAGAGGCCACTGGGTTCCAGGAAGGGGCCCCTGCCCTGCCTCCAAGGGGCAGCCCCTGCCCCCCTCCCACCCTGTCCCTGCTTTCATACCTTCCTTTGCCCACCAAATGTGGACTGGGCGCCAACTGTCTGTGGGCTCTGGGGACTTAGTGAAGAACATGGCAGGCTAGGGCCCTGCTCTCAGGGAGCTTAGATTATGTTGTGCAGACAAACAAAGCCGTGGCACGGGACAGACAGAGATGGGGCCGTGTGTTGGTGATGGGGATACTGAAAGCCTCTCTGGTGAGATGATGTCAGAACAAGTACAAAGACCTGAGGTAGGTGTGGGCCTAGGGGTGGGAGGAGGAGCCTGGAGGCAGAGTTGTTGCCTCTGAGGTGTTTACATTCATTCATCCCACTATTTATTTATCAACCACTATTGAGTACCATGTGCCAGGCACTGGGCTAATTACACGGAGGGGGCATAGCTGTGAATAAGAGGACACAGTTTCTGTCTTCATGGAAGGTTAGACTTAAGGGTGGGAGCCAGCTATTACATAATCACACACACAGAGGTGTCATTACCCAGAGAGCCACGGGTGAGGGAAAACGGAGGTCTGTCCTAATCTGTGAGAGCCAGGGAAGCTTCTCAAAGGAGGTAGCAGTAAGAATAAGAAGGCATGATGCTACCATCCAGAGAGGGAGGGGGAGGGAGAAGAAGAGAGGGAGGGGAAGGGAAGGAAGGAGAGGGAGGGAGGGGTGTTCCTGGCAGAAGGACCAACTGGTGCAAAGGCCCTGCAGCAGATGGAAGAATGATGCAGTCCAGAAACTGACAAGCATCCTGAGTGAGAATGCACACATTCATTCAGGTTGTAAGTCACATATGTTCATCGAGACCATTCTGTTGGACAAGCACTCTGTGAGATGCTATGGGGCACGCGCACATCAGAGCCCTGCCTCTGTGTTCGGAACTGGGTCAAGGAGTCTGGGGTTTATGCAGTGGGGGGTTGGAAATCTCTCAATGTCTTTTACTAGAGGGTGGCATAAGCACAAGAGCTGTGTGGGCAGCTCCATCTGCTGCTGCTAAATGCAACCTTGGAGGGAAGAGAAAGGGAAGCAGGAGACAATGTCACTCACCATCCAAACTGGACACTTCCGAGACTGACAGTATTAGTAATTTTGCCAGGTCCATGTGTGTAAACCAGGACTGACCCAGGACTTAATACTGGTCCTATGCAACAAGAGGCCACTGCAAAATTCTAATTAAGGCTTGGAGCAGGAGTGGGGGACCTTTCTTCTGCCAAGGGCCACTTGGATATTTATAACATCACTTGCGGGCCATACAAAATTATCAACTAAAAATGAGCCTGCTATATTTGGTTAAACATTTCATTAACTCACCCCTAATGCCTTGGAGGGCCAGACCACTGGCCACATGTTCCCTTACCCCTATTACAGACGGAGAAAGGAAAGCCTGACTGAGAAAAGATGAAAACCCTGCCCTCTTTCTGGCTAGTAACTATCCTCACTGCCCCAGCCAGTGGCCAGTGGCCCTGTGTCTCTTCCTCATCAGCTGGAGTCGCAATCACGCACAATGCAGGTGAGTCCAGGGTGACAATAATGATTATATCCTAGAATGTGGCCTCCCAATGCCAGCACCGTCATCTTCATCAACAGCATCAGCACAGCAATGACCCGCCCAAGATCACACAGCGGGAAGCAGCTGAGACAGGATTTCACTCTGACTCTAACCTAACCCTTATGTATATACTGTAACACCCATCATTATATATGCCTGAAAGTCTCACTGTGAGTACGAAGCTGTGTCTAACATTATCCCAAACACACAACAGGTGCTCAGTAATGTTACTGCCCGTTCTCACTTCGGGGAAACTCAATATATAAAACTCTAAAATAGGCAGAGAGATTTGTTGTGGCATCATTATTTGCAATATACAAGAATTAGGGAGTGAACCTTGAGGGTACACCAAAGCCATCCGTTCACAGCTCATGAGCTCACCACAGTCCCTGCAGACGAGAGGAAGTCAATGCTAAGGTATTCAGTGCCATCTCCTGTCGAAGATAAATTCAAAGCAAAAGCAGATCTTTGCTCTGAAAATCTCCCCGGGAGCATCAGATTAATGTACAGAGTTGCATAACCAGGCTGTAAACATTTCATTTCCCTTGGCTTGAGGGGGGAGCATACCCACTACTTTCTAATGTCAGTGGACTTTTTGTTTCTCTATCATTACATTATTATATTAAAACATAAACGTCTGAAATGGCTTCTGGAGCCAAGGTTACCCACTGTGCACAGCATCTGATATTTGATTCTTGACATCACTTCTTTCCTAGGTGGTGGTTGTGTGTTTTTTTAAAACCTCTTTCCCAAACAGACTTCAAACTAGCCTGAAATTTTTAGATAAATCCCAAAATGGCCTTCTCCTTTTTTCTTTCTTATGCTAAGCTATCATTGAAATTTAAATGTTAAAAAGAAAACACATTCACCCACAAGCCCACCCTTAGAAAATGTGAACTACCTATGCACATGTGAACTGTAACTCCAGCGAACATGCAATTTCCATTCCTTTTAACATCCTGTGGTGCACATTTGTCCTTATGTGGCATGTCTTTCACACTTCCTATTGTTTAAAAGTTGCCCGATGACCCACTAAACTAATGCTCCTATTTTTTATAATGTTCCAATGAACATTGGGTGCATATCACTTTTTCTCTCTTGAACCATTTCCTGAGAAGATATAGGGCAGTTTGCTTCTCTGTTGACTAATGAGTTTGCCGACCACTGGGGTAGGGGCTTAATCACAAGGTTCAACAACAGCCTGTAATTATTGGAATCGAGAGTCTAGGTCAGGGGTCGGCAAGCTCATTAGTCAACAGGGTGGCAAACCACGGCTCGTGAGCCGCATGTGGCTCAAGAGCCGCAATTTGCCGACCACTGATCTAGGGAATGAACAGAAGCATGCGTGTCTAGTAACTAGCTGAGCGTGAATGGTCTGAATTCCTGCCCTAGCACTTCCTGGTTGAATAACTTCAGGCAAAGTCTCTGAACCTCAGGGGCCCCTCAGGTAGAAGGTGGATCCTAATAATCTGCCTGTCTCATCTTAGTGGCGCAAGGCTTCAGAGAACAGAGGAGTGGAAAGCACTTTGCGCAGTGCCCGGCACTGAGCAAGGTCTAGATACGTGGTGCCAAGATGACTCCCAGGGACCCGCTTATGACAGAGGCACTTTGTTCCCATCACAGTGCAGCAGTCAGCAGCATGCCCTCTGGAGCTCAGCTGCCAGGTTCAAGTCTGACCTCCTCACTGTCTGACCTTGGGCGAGTGACTCCACCTCCATGAGCCTTGGCTTTTTTCATCTGCAAAATGGGGGGAGTAATATAATCCAACTCCTCATGGGATTTGTATGAGAATTCAGACTAAGGCAGAGAGAGTGCTTCCATGATAAGCACTGTCATTTCTAGCTTTTATAATTTTTATATCATGCCCACCCAAAGCATCCCACGTTAGCCCCTTCCCTGTCATCAGTCTTTCAGTTTGACTCTTGGGTCTCTTGGTGGAGTGAAAAGAACGTGGCCCTGGAAGCCAAGGGGACACTCTTAATTCTCTCCTTACAAGTGACTAGTTGGCTCTGCAACCCTGGGCAAAATTACTTAACCTCATGGGCCTCAATTTCCTTGCTATATAGTATTTTAAAAAATCTACCCCATGGGTTGTGTGAGGATTAGGAGAAATAATTTAAGCTCTTTGACAGCTGACTGTACCTTATTCACCCACTATTGCCTGCCTGTGGATGGTGCTGGGCACAAAAGAGCAGACTGATGAGACAAGGAAAGGATGGATAAAAGGGAGGGAAAGGAAAGAATGAATGAAGCACCAACGCCACACCTAGCACTCAGTAGTCTCAAAAGAGTGTCAGTTCACCTGCAGCTAATTATGAAGTACTTGTTTCATGGAATCTTGAGCCAGACTTCCTCAAAAGCAAGCCCAGTTGCAACATCCTTCGTGATATGAGGATAGAGTGATTTGTATCAAGATACTATTCATGGAGCACTGACTTGTGCAGGACACTCTAGTGGAGACAGAGACAGTAAAGCATCAAACAGAATGTCAAATTACAGTGGGAAGGTTAGGGAGAGGTGGGGAAGATAAGAGATCAACTGAAAGATTTATTTACACACATATAAACATAACCAATGGATGCAAAACTCTGGGGGGTGAGGGCATGTATGGGAGTGGGGTTGGGTTGGGGGGGGCAATGGTAAAATATGTTCATATATAACACCTTAATTAAAAAAAAAAATAAACACTCTAGTGGGTGTTCTGCACTGAGCCCAGATAGTAAAGACATGTGTGGGAATCTGGAAAAACAAAGGAAGACACGCTAAGTAAACATGCAAAATGAGGATGGACAGTACACGCCCTTCAGGTCCACGTGCATAGGTGCCCTGGGTGGCAGCTCAGAACAATCAGACCCTGTGAAGGATGCATACCACCAGCCCCGCCCTTGCAGTTGGCATGGAGATGGCCTGGGTAAAAGGAAGCTCGATCAGCGTTGTGGCCATAACAAACCTCAGTTTAGATGCTCTCTCGTTATATGAAACAGTGCATGTGACTCGAGCCCACTGCAGGGCATTGTCACTGAGTGTAAAGTGGGACTGATCCCACCTAGCAGATAGATTTATGAGGTCATGTACTGAAGACACTGAGGACAATATTATCGACGATGTTCCCTGTGCTGTACTTGACATCCTTGTGACTATTTTGTAACCACCAAACTGTACTTCTTAATCCCTTTACCTTTTCACCCACCCTTCCCACCCTCCCTCTGGCAACCACCTGACCATTCACTGTATCTCTGAGTCTGTTTCTATTTTGTTCATTTATTTTGCCCTCTAATTCCACATATAAGTGAAATCATATAACTGTCTTTCTCTGACTTACTTAGCATAAACCATTCATGCGGTTGCAAACCACATGAATATTGGGGCGCCCTAGCCAGTTTGGCTCAGTGGATAGAGCATTGGCCTACCCACCATGTACTGTGGCTGCTGGCAGGCTCCTCCCCAGCCCAGGCCCTGATCAGGTGCATGCAGGAGGCAACCAATCCATGTGTTTTTCTCACATCGATGTTTGTCTCTGTCTTCCACTCTCTCTAAAAGATCATTGGGAAAATATCCTCTGGTGAGAATTAACCAAAAAAGGAAGAGAAAAAAAAAAGAAACATTTCTGTGTGAAATATATAATTGTTTAACACTATGATGCACACCTGAAACTAATACAAAAGAATATTGTACGTAAACTCTAACTAAAAAATAAAATTTAAAAAAGACTGAGCACAGCAGAAGTGTTGTATGCATTTTGTTTTCCTCTTCTCTGCGTCCATGGGCGCAGGGAGACGTTAGGTCTTGGAAGCGACTTGGGCAACACAAGGAGAAGCTAGCAACACTCGCAGCATTTTCTGTTTACTGAGCTTGGACAACGTGCCATGGCCTGGGCTGACCCCTTTACATGAATCACTTCACTTAATTCTCACAATACCCTAAACAGTGGTTCTCAACCTTTCTAATGCCACGACCCTTTAATACAGTTCCTCATGTTGTTGTTCTTAGACTCTACCCTGCTAGAAGTTCTCAACCTGTGGGTCACTGCTGTAGAGCCTAAGACCATCGGAAAACACAGATATTTACATTATGATTCATTAACAGTAGCAAAATTACAGTTATGATGTAGCAACGAAAATAATTTTATGGTTGGGAGTCACTACAACATTAGAAAGGTTGAGAACCACTGCCCTATAAGGTGGGCACTATATGTGGTTCTATTTTATTGACAAACTTAGGCTCGGAGAGGTTACCTAATTTGCTGAGTTCATTCATACCTCTAGCCCATGGCAAAGCCAATTCTCACCAAACCTATGGGATGCCGAATCTGTTAATGATTCAATGATGGGCAAACTCCCTGTTATTAATCATTGAATTAGTGATTGCAAACTAGCATGCTGTGCAAATGGAAGACACTGCTATTTTAACACTGAGGTTTTTAGGTTGAGCCTAATAGGAGGAGAATCATATCTGTAAGTCAACAGATATGAAGCCCTTGATGATGTAAGATGTCGAATCTGCCAATAACTGGTGGGGGTTGGAGAAGCACGACCCAGCAGTGGTGCCAGGCTGAACTTGGAAGCTCTGAGAATGGTTTGAGATGAAAGGCACACACTGCATGAAGGCTCCCCGGCAGGAAGGAGCACCCGTGGGCGTCCTCGGTCAGCAGCCTGCTGCCAAGGTCACATCGGGGCAATGTCTCCAAAGATCTGCGGGGTGAACTGCTGTCTCCCACAGGATCAGGGATCACTGGATCTCCTGAACGCCTTTATCAGCAGAGCAGGTGAGCAAGGAAGGACATCTCCAAGGTCTTCCTTCCAGTTCCATTCTTGGCAAGGAGGCAAGGAGGAAGCCTGGCTTTGAAATAAGAGTCATGTGTTCAAACCCTGGTTTGACACCAGCCATCTGGCCTGGACATGTTAATTAGGCTCTCTGAATCTCAGTTACCTCATCTGTAAAATGGGGGCAATGATGCCATAAACTCAGAATGAGAATGAAATGGGGTAAGACATGCTTTAGCTTTTAGCACAGTGCCTGAAAAAGATTGTAAAATTCATGACTCCACTACCCAATTAAAAAAAGGGAGTCACTTTATTTTTTTTTTTAAGTAATACTTTCAAAAATAACTTACTAAGTCAGCTTGCCGGTAATTATCAAAAATTATTTCAATGTTGTTTTCTCCTTTTGTCCCATCCTCCCTGGGTCTCTTTCTTCCTTGCTATTTTCCCTTCCTTCCTTCTCAAAAATGACCTATTTATCTACCCAGAACAGACTGATGGTGATCAAATGGAAGGGAGATTGAGGGATTGGGTAAAAAAGGTGAAGGAATTAAGAAATACAAATTGGTAGTTAAAAAATTGTCATGAGGATGTAAAGTACAGTATAGGAAATATAATCAATAATATTGTAAAAACTGTGTATGATTTCAGGTGGAAATATCAGGGGGCTCAATGTGTAAAGTTTATGATTGTCTAACTACAATGCTGTACACCTGAAACTAATATAAAAAATATTGAATGCCAACTATAATTGAAAAGTGAAACAGAAATTATCTACTATCATATCGTTTTGAAGTTTCTTTCTTTTTGAAAATATCTCTCAATACAAAGAAAAGCTTTGAATAAAACATAGGATCCACAGGGAATCCTGCTCATAGGTTCCTCATTTCTTGGATCCCTCTGGCCCCTCTGCTCTTCATGCTTTCTGGGCTTTGCTCTGGCTCACCCAGCCTTGTGTGGGTCCCATGCCTGGTGTGTGGAGGTCCAGGCCTGGGCAGGCAGCTCTGCCGCTCCCCACGCTCCCTCAGCTGTGCCCTGTGCAGTGGCCGAGACAGAGAATGCCCTGCAGCCTGGGCAGACAGAGGAAACCCCAACGAAGCTGAGAAATAATTCATTCTTCTAATCACAGCAAAGTTTTCAAACTTTAAAACAGAGCCTTGATGAGAAGAAAAGCGGAGCGTTTTTTTCTAAAAGCTTGGCATTTCTGAAAAGCTCCCCTACCCAACCACAGCGACCTCGAAACCTCTGCCCACTGAATTGAAAATAAAAGTGCGTGCAGACCAAAGGCCCTCTCACAACAACCGCTTTAGAAATCTTCTCTCCAAAGCGGAGTTGTAATGTTTTAACAGAGGGCCTCAAGCCTCTGGAGCCGTTCTTCCTTGTAAACTCCCAGGGCTTTCTCAGCCCGTGTTATTTATTTTCTATGACGTCAAATAATGCTTAGGGGGAAATGGTTTTGCTTTTTAAAGAAGTCGTCAAATAATAGAAATAGAACTCCTAGACACAGAAATTTTAGCTATTTAGTAGTCATACTAAAATTAGGGTGATACAACATTAGTTGATTTGGCTTTGGTGGCTCAAAGAACTTACAGGGGCTCCCATAGCCTTCCCCCACTCAAGCTGTGTTATCAGCAGTAGAACCGACACCACCTAGAAAACATAGCAAATGTTGAAAGTCATCACAATTCCACCAGGAATACTGTAGGTCTGCGTTTGTGTCATGGTCCCAGTTCTGAAACATTATAAAATCTTAATGGTTTCAACAGGAACTTGACCTACCCATGAGTATTTAGAGTTGGTACCCAAAGTATAAATACGTTATATGGTGTGGGTATCAACATCCCAAACTTAGACTAGTCATTCAGAAAATATGAAATGGAACTCCAAAAAACCCACTCATGCTCATTTTTTTAAATTATGAATTCTGGAATTGCAACCTTCAAAGACATACTTCCTTCTTCAAAAGTCTAATATTGGCTTGAGATGATTTCAAGGCACTCACAAGAGTCAAAACAAACATGAAATGTATTTGTGCCTCAAGAAATAAGATGCTGGAGGTATAATTACCAATTGCTAATCACTAATTTTATTTTATTTTTGGTGTTGTTAATCCTCACCCAAGGATATTTTTTCCATTGATTTTTAGATAGAGCAGAAGGGAGGGAGAGAGGGAGTGGAAGAGAGAAAAACATCGTACAGGGTAACCGGGACCAAAAATTGAACCAGATGTGCTAACCACTGAGGAACACCACCCAGGGCACTAGTAACTTTTTAGATTATTCAAATAACAGTTCAAAATCTAGTTCCAGAGCAGTTCACTGAGTTGACTGATGGTGCATTCTCTCCACAGGATGGATTCACGGCATTGGTGCTTATGAAGTGCTAATTCTCTGTTCCGAGTAAATACAAATCTGCTAAACATAGCAATCTCACTTAGGTTAAGCCTAAATATTGATAACACGGACCTTCAGCAGAGTTGGGTAGTCAGAAAACACTCAGGACACACAGCACTAACCAACCTTCACCGGGCTGCAGGCTTTCCAAAGGCTTTCTTATTATCCCTCTAACTTCCAACAAGACAACCGCAACAACATGAACACAACAGTTCCAAGTTCACCTGTCAACCAATAATTACTGACTGCTCAGCAACAGATTAAGCTTTTAAGTTTTATTGAAGATTAAGCAACCACAAAAACGGAAACTGTATATATATATATATATAAATTTTTTTTAAAAGTAATTTTGCTCCGTGGATCGGATCTGACACCCAGAAACCACATGATCTCCTGACACAGGTCAATCCAGCCCTCGTTGCCTAAATTTGGACCGAATGCAATGGAAAACATAATGACTAAATTTAATTCTTTTCTGCTTTTTATGAACTCTCTCTCTCTCAAAGGAAGCTGTTAACATTTCAAAAACTCAAAAACTACATGTAAGTAAAAATCAAATTAGAAAGACAGAAACAGAACAAACTGACATTTGTTACATTAAAATATGCAAGAAATACTAAGGAACTAGACACTTTTTCTGCATCCTACTAAAAGGAGTTTCAGATAACGGTTTACACGAAACTGAGTTTTCCATTTTCTGAACATCAAGTGCAAAATGAATGCTTCAATCTTTAACCCAGTGATGCTTACAAATAAAGGGGGAGAGGGAGGTGAGGGGGGGCCAAGGGATCAACCACATTCTGGAACTGGGAAGGCCCCCATCAGAAATGTGCAACGTATGTCCTCTGAGTGACCTAAGAACTCCCCTCCAGGATTCAAATTCCAGTCAGTAGGTGCTGCCTCTACAAGAACGCCTTTACCACTTCCTTAACCACACTGGAGAGCACAAAGATGGCTCCACGGCCAACGGGAGCACATCAAATGCCTTCTTCACGTGAAAGGCTAAGATAGGAAATCAATCCCTCAGTCTAAACGCTTTAGAAAAGAATAATTTCTCTTGACATTAGAACAGGGTCTATGGCTTCACAGTACAGAAAACACCTAGATGTGTGGAAACAGTGTAATATTTTTTCAGGATTCTTATCCCTATTTTTCTCCTAGACACATAGGGTTGGGCCTAGAAACACCAGATAATAATTATTAGAATAAAATCTGCCATTTACTGAGCAATTTCAGAGTGAGCTGCGCTTAACTGAATGTACACAATCTCATGATAATCTCTAAACCAACCTAAGGAAGTAAGGAGTGGATGTTTTCACAAAGAAGGAAGCTGATTCTTAGAGAATTTAGGTCATTTGCTCTGGGCCACACAGCTAGAAAGTGATCAATTTGGGATTGAAACTTTGGTCTGTTTCATGTCAAAGCTCATTTATTTTCATTAAGTCCCGCCACATTCATCTGAAGTCATGTTAACACATATCTGTGAATGGCTTCTAGCTGCAACATATTATTTGCTAAATTGCCTAACAGCTACATATGTTATCACATCATATCACATCATGCTTTTGCTTCACTTGTTTGTGCTTACTTAAGTATCTCTATGTGAGACATCCTCAGAGACTAAGCAAATGTGAACTACAGTTCAAATGAATCAAATGTTAACTGAACTTCAAAGATGACGACAGCACATTCACGTCTATAGTAAAGATACAAATGCTCTGTATTCCCATCTTTGCCAACAATAATTTAAAATTTCATCTCCACAGTTTAAAGAACTACCCTAACACTTTTATGTAGGGAGAAGACAACAAGTCTTTTGCTTTTGCTAGAATGCTGTATGCTTTATTGGCTATCCCTTTTCCCATCTTCTCCCTTACTAAACCAGAAAAGGGGAACCAGTACATGAGTTTGCCGACCACTGGCTGAACCAGTATATGAGTTTGCTGACCACTGGCCTAACCCATAGGAGATCTATAGTCTTAGTCTAAGAGTATAGATTTCCCATGGGTTAGGCCAGTGGTCGGCAAACTCATTAGTCAATAGAGCCAAATATCAACAGTACAGTGATTGAAATTTCTTTGGAGAGCCAAATTTTTTTAAACTTAAACTTCTTCTAACGCCACTTCTTCAAAACAGACTCGCCAGGCCGTGGCATTTTGTGGAAGAGCCACACTCAAGGGGCCAAAGAGCCGCATGTGTCTCATGAGCCACGGTTTGCTGACCACTGGGTTAGGCCACTTACCCGCTTCAGGGATAGGATAGCTTTTATATTCCTGTTTCCCATTGCATAAAATGGAATAGATAGCCCAGTTGGTTTTGCTCAGTGGATAGAGCATCAGCCACTGAGCAAAAGGGTCCCAGGTTCTATTCTAGTCAAGGGCAAGTACCTCACGAATTGCGGGCTTGATCCCTGTGTGGGAGGCAACCAATCAATGTGTCTCTCTCACATTGATACCTCTCTCTCTCTCTCTCTCTTTTTATCTCTCTCTCACCCTCCCTCCCTTCCACGCTCTCTAAAAATCAATGGGAAAATATCCTCAGATGAGGATTAACACACACAAAAGAAGTAGATAATAATAGCACCATACATATGTATTAAAATATAACTGATGGGCTGGCTTTAGCTCAGCGGTTCCTTCGCAGCAAAAATATAACTGATAATGCATTGAAAACACTGAGTACTTGCCTAATCCATGAAAAGCATTTAATAAACATTGATTTTAAGAAAAGCTAGATTACTTGCATGCTACCTCAAGAAAATTAGGCACATGCTGTTGAGGTTGATCTTCTTTCCCATACCATCAAGATATGTTTTTTTTTTTTGGGGGGGGGGAGTGGTAAGATATGTACACAGATAATAATTTAATAATAAAAAAAAAGATATGTTTTTGCCAGCCTGAATGCAGGAGCCCAAAACTCACTGAACACCTCACTGGCTTGCATTCCTGCCTTTAGCCCATTTAAACTGTGATGAACAACAGTTCCTTCTTTATAGGATTGAGGTGAGCATTATATAAATAAGGAATTTAAATTAAAATGCTTATTAGCAAAGTATAGACATAGAGTAAGTGTTGAATATATGGTATCTATTACCACTTTCACACGTCATGCTCACCAGCCCTACTAGATGGGTGTGTCAGTTTCATAAGAAAGTTGGGGCTCGGCAGTTATTAAGCTTCCAGACCAAGTGCACACGGCTTTACACGGCAGAAGGGCACCCTACGAAAGGCAGCCACCTCCCATCTCCGGGTTCTCTCTCCATCACTCCAGGTAGTGTTTATGTTCTTCACGTGCTCTGAAATAATCTATTTGTCTTACTGTCTTGTTTGTCTGTCTAGAATTTATGCTCCAGAGGGAGAGATGGCATTTTTGCTAAGCCCAGCATCTATCAGAGTGCTGGGCACATAGGAGACACATAGTTCCCTTGAATTAATGAATTAATGGATAAGGCAAGCTAAATTTGTCCAAAATCTATATTCAACCACTTTGATGCAGTGCCTCCGATTAAGGCCATCATTAAAAATCCTCTTCAGATGCAGAATCACGTGACTCCCTCAGAGCGGTTTTCTCAGGAGCCCAAAAATGACAACATTCCATGCCCCTCCACTCTCATCCACACGTTCCCCTTCTCACCCAGTGGGACTCAAATCCACCTCGAGGTCAGAGCCATGGTGCGGCCCTGCCCGGCTGGCACTCCAGCAGTGCCCAGATGAAGTATGTTGGGTGGTCTCCAGAGTCTGGTCTCCCATCCAACTCTGCCACGTATAAGCTGTGACCTCAGGCAAGGCCCAGACACTCTTTCACTATAGAGAGGGTCGGCACAGTACTGTGGGAAGGTAAGGCTTAAAGGGCCCACGTGTGAAAAAGTGCCTGTTCCCTGGCTGATACCTGGCGGGTACCGGACAAGTGAGAGCACCTCTCTTCTAGGCTCCAACGGGACTGTTTTTATGTCCCTGGGAGTGCTCTTCACCCTCAGAGTGTCCTCATCTTCTCTCATCAAACAAGGCAGGGGCCGGGGCCTTGTTCATCTGCCACCAACAGGCGCTCAGTGAGTAAGACTAAATAAAACCTGTTAAATTCGCCCAAAGGAATTTTTAACGTTTACCTAGCACTTCCAGCTAATCTGTCTTGGGTTCATTCTAGGTCCCTCAGACCTTCAAAAAATTGCACGGAAATAAGTGAGAACAACATCAGGGACTTCCCCCACGTTTTCCATCCACTGCTCCCTGGCACTCAGCAGGGACAGAGGAACAATGTCCCCAGGGACCTGTAGGATGTGGGGTAGGTAGACTCTCAAGGCTCTGGTGAAAGCAGAGGCCTGGTATCCCAACTTGGGATGCACCGTTTTATACCGTCTCAGCCCTTTTGGCAATGACACCAGGGCAAACCAAAACAGAACCTGACTTAGAATCGCCACCTTACAATGTTGGAAGTGGAAGACAAACCCTGTTCTGGACCCAGGTCGCAGTAATGCCTCTCTCGTGTAGCCCTTGTGAGGATCAATGACCACAAAACTACTTTACAAAGTACCGGGCAGAATGCATGTATGTGCTAGAAGCCATGCACGGACACAGGCATGCATGTAACTAAGCGGTAGATGTTTAAAGAGACCACAGCCACCATGGTCACTAAGTCCAATCCATTCATTTACAGCAGAGGGCAGAAAGGAAGGGGTCACTTGCTCAAATGATCACCAGGAAGGATGGCTCTGTGTGACAACAGCCTCGTCTCTTCCTAAAAGCTTGAGCAAGGGGAAGGGAGGGTAGAGTCTAGTGTTCCTTTGAAGGCAACATTCTGTCACGCTGGCCAGTGTTTATTCTCTCCAACATCTGTGCGTGTCTGTGATGCTGACCATCATCCACAGGCATTTCAGTATTTCCTGAATGGACATTGGATACAGCCCCATAAAATCTAGTGTCTTACGAGTAAGCTCCTGTGGGATGCAAAGAGGTGACTGAAGACTTAAGGGATGTACCTCAGGTGTCCCTGAGAAAGGAAACAATGCACCTTTGACAATGGGTATCCAAGGTTCTTGATTCGTAAAATCCTAAAGAACGTTTAAAAACATCTTATTATTAGTTTGGGGAGAGATTCACGGATTATGTAGTGGGTCACAGGTCAGACAGTGGCCACCAGCTCACACATAAGTCCCGGGTTCTGCAGTAAAGAGGGGATGTGTTTCACTTGTGGAGAATCCCAGCCTGTGAGCTGTCTCCCCCTTCCTCTGACAAGCTTGGGAAATTGATCTTGGGAAGGCTAGATTGGAAGGAACACTACAAGTGGTTGAGGGGGACTATAACTCAGCTTTTCCCACTGCACAAAAGAGAGAAAAAGTCAGACCCTCCAAGATTGTCCTGCCTTATCCTATCCCTTCACGCTTTCAGATCCGGTTGGAGCAGGGGGTGAGAAATTCACCCGGGGTGATCCTACAGGTCGTGGGGAAGAAAAGCCAGGACTTTTCACGGTGGCGAGCCTGTGGCTCCTGGGGGCGGCGGCCCCACTGGCCGGCTGGCCCCTAACCTCAGATAGGGCGATCATCTGGAAAGGAACCCAGAGAGGAGGGTGGAGGCGGGCGCGCAGGGGGGTGAGAAAAGGTGTAGCTGCAGGAGAGAAATTAAGAGACCTCCCCGCCTCTGGGAAGCAGGACGGTCTGCTCTCACGGAGCGGCGGGGAGGCCCCTGCAAGCTCCTCTCTCCGGCGCTCGGCCCTTTGTTGTCCGCCTCTGCCTTTGGCTCCCGCTCATGCCCTCCGGCCCCCCCGCCCCGCTGAAGTCACCCCAACTGCACTCATAATATTTTGCTTTGCTGCCGGGTCTGTTTTCTGCCACCAACTTCCAATGGTCTCCATGGCAACGCGCTGGGGAGGGGGAGGGCTCGGCTATGGAGATCCCGGGCCGAGCGGCCCGGCAAACTTTTCCGGGTCTCCGGGCCCGCGGGCGGGTAGGAGCGCGCGGCCGCGTGGAGTCAGAGGCGCGTCGCGTGCGGGGCTCCCGGGCCCGGCCTGCGCGCCGTGTCGCGCCGGTGAAGGCTGCAGCCACGGGGCCTGGGGACCCCGGACCAAGCGGCTCCCTTTGGACCCTGATGCCAAAACCCAGGCACAAGCGCTTGGCAGGTGGCGAGGGTGGGGGCGCGCATTCCCCCCATCGCCGGCCACACACACACACGTGAAGGGAGAGACGGACTGATTTGGGCGCGGGAGCAAAGCCGAGACTCCGGCCCGTTAACCCCCACCCCCATCCCCGCCTCCACCGGCCCACAGGCCTGGTCTTCAGGGCGGAGAAGGCGGCTTCCCGTCTAGGGCCGAGCTGGGAGAGAATGGCAGAGGCAAGAAACCCGTCCTTACGGGGTTCTGGCTGCCCCGTGGGCCTCGCGCACAGCCACCTGAGGGCCCGCGGGGCCAGGTCGGGCCTGGTGCGGAGCAGGCACCTGGGAAGCAGCGCTCCTTCCCGCCGGTGCGGCCCGCGGGGCTCCAACAGCCGCCTCAGCTCCGGACTCTGGGGATGGGGGTCAGGGGTGGGCAGAGGCACAAGGTTCCGGGGCCGGCTCCGCAGGGCCCCTCTCCACGGCGCCATCCCGTTTAAGGAGGAACAACCCTTCAGCTGCGTAGGCGTCCGACCCGGCCCGGGGCCCTGTGCGCACAAGTTCTGCGTGACCTACCATTCTACCTACTTTCCCGCTTCGTTCTCGAACTTTCGGGGACCTTCAGGAACTGAGCGACGCTCGCCTGGGCAGGGCAGCCTGGATTGGACCCCTACCCAGGCCAGAAACACGACGGCCCGCGTGGGCAGGGGGGCCACGCGGGGCCACGCGGGGCCGCGCGCCGGCGTCAGTGCCGCGGGGGCTGCGGCGCGGCCGGGGGAGGCTTGTGCCGCCCCCGCTGCAAAGGGCGCACGGGCCGCGCGGCGCGCCGACGGCCCCACGCACCACGCACGCACGCACGCACGCGCCCGAGGCCTGCGCCGTCGGTCCGTTTGGGCCGCGAGGCCGGCGTCCCGGGAGAGGGTCTCTGCTCGCCGCGCTCTGTGAGCGAGCGCGCTGCAGGCCCCGGAGGCGCGCGCCGGCCGTCGGGCCTCCCCCCGACGACGGGGCCATTGTCTTAACCCCCCACTTGTGGAGTATTTTGGAAAAAGAAAAAGAAAAAAAAAAAAAAAACCTTGAGGAATATATTACCGGCTCGGTGCGCGGAACAAAGGGGCGCGTTTCCTGAGGTCACGCTGAAGTGGCCCCGTGGCCACCACGAGAGCCCGGCCCCTGCAAAGTTGTCCTCCCCGGCCCGGCCCGAGGCACTTGGCGGGGATTTTCCTTTTAAGAAAGGAGGTCGGAGGCCCGGCTCGCCGGCCTCTCTAATCCTGGACGCTCCCGACTTGGCCCCGGCACTTTCTGCGAAACGGTGGTTGGCGCCCTTTCGGAATGAAACGATGATGATGACACTCGTGGTTTTGGTCGCGCGCGATCTGCTGGGAAAGGAGCAGAACCGAACTGCTCCGGGGAGCGCCCCGCTCGACCGGCGGGCCGGGCAGCGGGGACCTTTGCATAACAAGGGGGGACGCACAAGGAGAGCTAATTGGATTAAGTTCTCTGGAAGGGAGGTGAAGGGAAGGCTCCTGGATGCACCCGGCCACGCTGCCGCCCTTCCCTGGGCGTCCGTCGTGCAAGCCCGAGCGACAATGTCACCTGGGGCCCTTCGTGCCATTTCTTCCCGCTCCTGTGTACCAGGCCTCTTGGCTTCGAGTTTAAGAAGGCTGGCTGCACATCTCCGTTGTTGGAAAGGGAGAGGAGAGCGGATGGGGGAAAGAGCTGTTTCCCCATTTGGGCTGTTTGCAGTTGGAGTAAAGTGACCGGGTGTCCCATGGCCATCCGCTGCGGGGAAGTCAGAAATCATTACGTTTCCATCGCCCCAAGGACGCAGGGAACCGCTCCAGGCATGTGGAAGGGGCGACTCACACTCCCGCTGGGCCAGGGCGGGTGTCCGGGCCGGGAGACTTGGCCAAGTCCCTCCGTGGGCCCCTTGCAAATACAGTCCTTGGGGCCGAAAACAGTGCAGACATGAGTTTAATTTAATACAAGGATCTTCACCTCTAAAGGTGGGGGGTGCTCAGAAGGCGCGCAGAGGAGAAAGTACTGGGCATGACAATGGAGGGAGGGCCTCTTTCTCTCTCTGGGCACCTTCTTTGCCGCCTGCGGAGAGAACCCGGCAGGGCCACCTCTGCCTGCAGCCGGTGCACCCTGTCTCCTTGCCTTCGTTTGTCATAGCATCTAGTGAGCAGGACTGCGGAGCTCAGCCTGTCCCCACTCCCAGGGGGTCCACACCCACTCGGGGGAGCGCTATGGAAGAGGAACGTGGCTCTTGGGAATCAGAGATAGACAGCCACTCTGGGAAACCGAAGGTCGCCCTGGCGTGGCCAAGGCGAGTGGGTGTCCTGGCCAGCGGGGCCTCGGCAGGAGCCTGGGGGTAGAGGTGGGGCGCTGGAAAAAGTCTCCAGGGACCAACCAAAGAAAGACATCTTGGGGTGATGCCCGGATGACCCCTACACCTCCCCACATGCACTGGGCTGGAGGGGGGAAAGCATCCGTGTGGGGTTTATTTGCTGGGGAAGGGTCGCGCACGTGTTAGGGGGCGGCAGGCGCTGGAAGGCACTTGTTGCGCCGCGCACCCTCCCAAGCTGCCACCTCCGCCCAGGCTGCCCTCACCGCCCGGTTCCCGCTCCTTCCCAATCCCAGCTCCCCAGGACATCCCACGGCTACCCCCCGAGTCCGGAGAGGAGTAGCCTGCGGCCAGGGAAAGAGGTGAACTTCTTCCACCTGGAAGGGACTCGGGGAGCATAATTCAGATTTGGAAGTTCGGGGCTCTTTAAAGATGCTAGAAATGGGAGGAGGCGATGGCTCTGCTGGAGAAAGAACGCAAGCGCCCGGCTTTTTCGTTGGAAGAGATTCTTTGGCTTCCTCCGTTGTTGTTTTTTTTTTACAGACCGCCGCGACCCCAAAACCAGCAGCCCACAGCCGCCGAAGAGCCCGGCAGCAGGCAGACCCCCACCCCCCACCAGTAGGCCTCTGGGCTGCGCTGGGACCTGCCCTCCCTCCCGCAGAGTCACAACCCCTGCGCATCGCTGGGTGCCCCTTCCCCGCAGGGAGGCTGCAGCCGCCTCGGACCGGCCTGGGGCTCCCACCTCCCAGGACCACCGGGTTCGCCGTCGCCACTCCCTCCAGCGGCCGGTCTCCACCAGCCGGAGCCTCGGCCCCCCACCCCCCACCCCCGGGCGCTGTGCGAGGCCGCAGCCCCCCTCCGCCTCCGGGCGTTCCGCTCGGCCTCCCGGCCCTCGCCGGCCGCGGGCCCCAGAGCGCACCGCTATCCGGAGCCCCCAGCTCGGGGAGGAACCGCGCCGGAAGGGGCAGTCCGCTCGCTCGCAAAGTTTCTGCAAGTGGCACCTCGAGCTCGCCACGAGCCAGCGAATCTTTACGTAACTTTGTGTCCCGAGCAAGCGAAAGCGCGCTCCTCGGCGCGTGCGCGCGTGCACACACACTCACACATTTGCACACCCACGTCCACGCACTGGCTTGCACGCCTCGTGCCGGGTCGAAAACTTGCACACGCTTTCCGTTATCTCCCAGGGTTCCGCTGTCAGGTTGACCTTTCTGAACTTTTTGCAACTCTTTCTGAAGTTTCCCCTCTCCCTCTCTTTCCCTCCCAATGTCTCCCCCCAACCCCCGCCAGTAGGACTAACCTGTGGAATCCATGTCGGGTTCCTCCAGTAACCCACAATGCATGCTCTTCCCATGGACAGCACAGGCGCCCCCCAAAAGTCCTGGTGTTTGGGGATCCCCTGTGCTAGAGCCGCCCAGGGAGGAAGGGAGTGAGAAGAGGAGAAGGAGCGAGGGAACGCAGAGAGTGCAAGGGCAAAGGAATAAAGGGGAGAAGGAAAAGAAAGAGAAAGGAGAAAGAAGAGGAGAGAGAGAGAGAGAGAGAGAGAGAGAGAGAGAGAGAGAGAGAGAGAGAAGAGAGCTCAGAGAAGGGGGAGAGAGAAAGCCAGCGAGCGAGGAGACACGCAGAAATCCAGCCGGGCAAAGCCAAACCCGTCAAAATGTTTGCGGATGTTTCATGGGAAAAAGCATCATTTTATAGGAGCCCCGATGGGAGCAATGTCATTGATAGGCCAGCCGGCCTGATGAATGGCCGCTCGTCAGATGGGGCCGTGGCGAGGCGCACTGTGAAGCCCATTGTGGGCCTGTTTTGAATAAGAAAAGCCGCCTCCGAAAAGGGGGGCTCGGAGCGACGCAATCCCAGCGCTCCGACTTCCCCCTTCTATTATAGCATTAGCAACGTTTTTCTTATTTAAAGTTCCAGCGGCCTTCTCCAGCCTCCGCCCGCACTCATTATGGGCGAAAGCAAAATTGGCTTAGATGTGGCCCCTCTCCCCTTCCCACCCTCCCCGGCCCGGCCCGACCGGGCGCAGGCGTGGGGGTGGCGGCGGCAGGGGACTCCGGGGAGCCGCCTACGTGGCCACGAGTGGGCCCCGCTCCTCTCCGTGTCCTCTTGTGCCCCCCCCCGCCCCAGTTTGATCCCGGGTTGGATTTCAGTGGGGGACCTGAGGATGCGGGCGGAGGTATGTCTTGACTCTTCCACGCGGGTTCGCGGACACGCGTGGGGTACAGAGGAGTCTCCGTGGGGGAGAACCACAGCCCTAAGGCCCCATCCCCCAACCTGGGCGGCGAGGAGACCGCTTAGCAGAGAGGGTGCGAGGGGCTGACGCCTCTCCTGCAGAACTTTGTCCTCCTCTAGGTCTGTCTTCACTCTTCTCTCTTCTCTCTCTCTCTCTCTCTCTCTCTCTCTCTCTCTCTCTCTCTCTCTCTTTCTCTCTCCTCTCTCTCTCCTCCTTCCCTCGTCCTCTGTGTCCCTCTATTTCGCCGGTTTTGGCTGCCTTTCTGTCCAGCCCCTGCCCCCACGCCTCTTTGTCTCTCCCTAGGACTCTGTCCCTCTCTGTCTCTCTCCCCCCTTGGTCACTCTGACACCCCCTCCCCGCCTCTTCCCGTAACTCTGTCCGTCCGTCTGTCTGCGTCTCAGCCCCTCCCTCCGGCCTCCCGCCCTCTCGGCCCCCCCCCCCCCCCAACCTCCCGCCAGCAGCGAAGTTTGTGGGAAGCCGGGGCGGCCAAGTGGGGACGCCGTTTCCCAGGGACCCCTCCTCGGCGGAGTTAAAGCGGGAAAGGGGGGCCGGGGGCCGGGGCTGGAAGTGGAAGTGGGGGGGCGGCTGCCTCCGGGGCCGATGGAGTGGCCGCTCGCGGGCCGGCCGCGCTGTGATTAGAATATGAATGGGGCTCGGCGGGCGGAAGAGAAAGGCGGATTACCCGGGTGCTTTGACCATGGACAGAGGCAGCGCGGGCGGCGCGGAAGGGGCGGGGCGGGCGGCCGGCGGGTCCCGAAGGCCGGACGAGGCGGGTCTCTAACCCGGGCCCCTCGCTGGGCGCGGCTCCCCGCGGGCCCTGCGAAGCCCCCCAGTCTGCCTTCCCCCGCAGGGCTAAGTGGGACAGGCGGGAGGGGGGAGCCAGGGGCCAGCACGTGCCAAGTTAAGGTCAGGGTACCGGAGGGAGGGAGGGAGGGAGGGAGGGAGGCGGCGGGGCGGGATGCGGGCTGGACAGAGCCTGGGGTGGCGCGTTTCAGAGCGCTGGGTTCGAATCCGGGCAGACCCCACGAATGCCTTCATCTTCCCGGGCCTCAGCGTCATGGTGTGTAAACGGGCAGATCTGGCTAAGAGGTCCCCTCCCAAAGTGTGGGGGGAGATCAGACGGGGCGGAGGGTGTAAAAGGAGCGGAGTGTTGGCTGCTCCCTCTGCTTGCAACTCTCTCCGCCACCTGCCCCTCCCGGCACGGCCCCCGCGGCCGGCGCCTTCCCGCCGCCGGGCCCAGCTCGGCGTCGCCTCCTCCTCGGAGGGTCTGCGCCCGCCGCTCCGGGCGGGTCTCCTGCTCCGGCCCGGGCCGCTGCCGGGGTATCGCCCGTGTTTCTGCCGGGGCCGGCGCCTTGTCTCCGGCTGCGATGGTTGGTGAAGGGAACGGGGTCCATGAAGACCTTTGGCCGCCGAAGGCGCCGGTGCCCACAGCCGCGTGCGGTCCTGGTGTTGGTGTGCGTGCCGGCTAGGACCGCGGGGTTGTGAGTCGGATTGAGTGGCTCGCAGCCTCAATTGCTCTTTCGGAGAAATAGGGCGAATGATCCTGTCTCCTTCACCGGATGCGGGGGCGGATCTTGATCAGGTGCAGTTCAGAGTTAGAGGGAGCAGGTCCTCAGCCTTGAGACCATCCTGAGTGATGGGTCCCGGGGGAAGAATCCTTGAAGAATGCAGGGGAGAAGGGGGGGGGGGCTAGACTCAGAGGACGGGCGACACTATGATTACAGCTGTTTGTTATTATTATTTTGATTATTATTCGCGTTAAAGGGAGGTGGGGTGGAGTGGGCTTCCGTGGGGAAGGAATGAGGATAAAGTGGGCCGCGCAGGATGGGTGCTACCCTGCACGGCTGGGCTGGGTGCATCCGGCCCCTGCTCAGAGCTATCTGACCCCGGAGGGCAGCAGTTCTCAGCCACCACTGAGCCTCAGCCCCTGGGAGCTTAAAGATGAAAACAAGCACCCATTCATTCATTCCTTAGTAGTTTTTTCTTGCACATCTACTATACGCCCCGCTCTATTCTAGGAGCTGGGGATGCAGCCATGAACAAAATGGACTAAAAAAAAAAAATACTTTTGGCCCTTCTGGAGCTTAAATTGGGGTGAAGGGAGGTAGCCAATATATAAAATACATAATTAAATTATATAGTTTGTCCAGTGATGAGTGTTATGTAGCGGGTGGGACAAGAGAGGGCTTCTCTAAGAAGGAAACATTTGAGCTTTATAGTAGTGCTATGTAGGGGCTGGCGTCAGGGTGTGAAAATCCACTGGCTGTGCGCACTATGATTTTATGCATTTTTCTGAATGTATTCTAAACTTCAATAATATGTTTCAATTTCTTGCTGATTTTGCAATAGTAATAGCTACCATTTACCCTTTGTGTGTTGGCTGATTGTGCTTCCACCGTGATAGGCATTTCCATGTATTATCTCATTTAGTCCAAACAATACAGCTAACATGTTCCTATTATTGTTAGCCCCAATTTCAGAGAAGAGGGTAACTGGTTTTCAGAGTGGACAAAACAATGAACAATACAGTTCTTACCCCCAGAAGCTCGAAGTCTAAAATGAGTGTGTGTCTGCCAAAACCGGTTTGGCTCAGTGGTAGAGCGTCGGTCTGCAGACTGAAAGGTCCCGGGTTCGATTCCGGTCAAGGGCATGTACGTTGGTTGCGGGCACATCCCCGGTAGGGGGTGTGCAAGAGGCAGCTGGTCGATGTTTCTCTCTCATCGACATTTCTAGCTCTCTATCTCTCTCCCTTCCTCTCTGTAAAAAATCAATAAAATATATATTTTTTAAAAATATAAAATAAAATAAAAAAATAAAATGAGTGTGTGTGTGTGTGTGTGTGTGTGTTGTGGGAAGCAAGGGGAGGGAGGCAGGAAACTGAGTCCAGGAGGCTGATGTCAAGATAGGCCTCCTGCCGAAACCGGTTTGGCTCAGTGGTAGAGCCTCGGTCTGCGGACTAAAAGGTCCTGGGTTCGATTCCAGTTAAGGGCATGTACCTTGGTTGCGGGCACATCTCCAGTAGGGGGTGTGCAAGAGGCAGCTGATCGATGATTCTCTCTCATCGATGTTTCTAACTCTCTATCCCTCTCTCTTCCTCTTTGTAAAAAAAAATCAATAAAATATATTTTAAAAAAAAAAAGATAGGCCTCCTGGAGAAAGTGATGACTAAGCCAGGCGAGGGGGTGGAGGGTGTTACAGACAGAGGCCAGGGCAAAGAGGAGAGCATATGTGGCGTGTTTGGGTGCTGGAGCTTGGGGTGGCTGCATATGGAAGGGGGGGGGAATCGAGGGGTGATTTCTTTGGGAGGTAGGCTACCTAAATGAGATAATACATGGAAATGCCTATCACAGTGGAAGCACAATCAGCCAACACACAAAGGATCAGATCAGGAGGGTCATGCTAGGACATTTATCCCGGAAGGGTTTTGACCGCATAGGACTGGATTTGGGGTTTTGGAGATAACAGTGTGGTCATAATGCAATCTCGGGATGGGGGCTGGTTACTAAAGGCGAAGGTCATTGGGAGAGAGGGAGAGAAAGAGAGAGGAGAGGGAGAGGGAGAGGGAGAGGGAGAGAGAGAGAGAGAGAGAGAGAGAGAGAGAGAGAGAGAGAGAGAGAGAGAGAGAGAGGAGAGAGAGAGAGAGAGAGAGAGAGAAGAAGAAAGAATGATGGTCTGAATACAGACATGGCAGTGGGGGGGTGTCAGGAGATGCTGAGGAGGCTGCATCCACCAGCCTTGGTGTTGATTGGATGAGCTCAATGAGGGGTGATGCCCAGGTTTCTGACTTGGGCTGTTGATCCATTCACAGAGATGATCCAAATGGGGTGGGGTGGCAGGAGGAGGGAAGATGTGGCAGCAAGGAAGAGGTGATTGGAAGTGCTTAAGGCTTCCCGGGAACCCAGGAGTGATGAATGGCAGATAGGCCCACTAAAGCATGGAGGGGGATATGTAGACCTAGCTGGCTTCTGGAGGCCTGGGATGGATGAATGAGCAGCACGGAAGGGGCAGGGGCAGGATGGATCCTCTCAGATCACCTGGCATGGGCGGCCTCCACTACTGTAGTCTCCACAGTGCCCTGTATTTCCCAATCCTAACACTCAACTGCATTGTAATTATTTACTTGTCTGATGTCTTTTTTTCTCTATGGAACTTATCGCCATCTAAAATTGTCTTTCTTTGTTTCCTTGTTCACTGTATGCTCTCCAACCTCAGGAGGGCTGGTACTGGTCCTCCCTGCTCACTGCTGTCTCTGCACTGCATTTACTGACTGCTATGAACGGCCCCTTCCTGGGCCTGACTGGTAGCAGGCGACAGGCTCACAAAACCCACAGGAAGATGGATTTCCTTGTGCACTGAAGTCAGTGGACATGACTTTTACACATAGCATAGTACTGAAGGGTTCTTGGTTACCCTAAGTAAAAATCAGGTAGAGCCCTATTCAACTGATTCTAAAAACAAAATCAAAAGGTCAATAAATCCTCTTTAAATATATCTAAAACATGTGCACATTTCTATTTTAGACTTACATCATATGTGGGTCTAAGCGTCTTGGACGAATTCCTCCTGTCCTATTGGATAACTGATTTATCTGTGCATTCCTAAATCAATTAACAGCAAAAGGCACAAAGTAGGTGATTTTTGCCCCAAACAGGAGACATTTAGAAAGTTCTGCAGACATTTCAGGTTGCCACAATCTGGGTGGTATGGGTGTGGGGTAACACAGAGTATTGTTACCGGCTTCTAGTGGGTAGAGGCCAAAGATGCTCCTAAAAACCCCACATTGTACAGGACATTCTCTCACAACAGTAATTTATCATTCAAAATGCCAACAGAACCAGGATTGGGGCTACCTATCCTAGAAGTACTAGATGCTGGGGCTGATGACAGGGACAAAAGCCGTAGCCCTAGCTGGTCTTTCCTGATAAGTTTGACATAGGGTTGCAGAGAGAACACACCTTGGGATGTTAGTTTAGACTTCCCTCCTGGGCCTGCTCTTTTTCAAGAGTTGTCTTGAACAGGAGTCACCACAAAGCAGGATGAGGCACACAAGAAAGGCCAAGGGGCTGGTTGGTCCTCTCGCACCCATTGGTAAATAGTTCTTAACCACCAGACTTGGCTAGAGTGTCCACTCTGTTACGTCAGCAGTCCTGACAGTACAGGGCTGGCTGCATTTTTTTCCTGCTTCACTGTGGCAAAGTCTGTCCAGGACAATGTTAAAGAGCAAAAGGAATATCTCAAAGTCTCTGCCATTCAACTGCCCCGTCTTCATCCATGGGGTTCAGCCATGTTCTGCTCTGGGCTTCCACTTGTCCCCCTCACGCCAGGACCTATACACCTCCTGTTATACCAGAGATTTTTTTTTTTTTTTAATGCTCACTTAAGGATTTTTCCCCCATTGATTTTTAGAGAGAGTAGATGGGAGAGACAGAGAGAAACTCCAATATAAGAGAGACACAACCATTGGTTGCCTCCTGCATGCCCTCCACCACCACCACCACCACCAGGGCTGGGGGCCTGCAACAGCATGGAAACTGTGTTCAAAAAGGCCCATTCCGGGCTTGAGTTTCCCAAGAGTAAAATAAAAGCTCCGGTCCTCTTAAGACCTGAGCTTGAAAGTCCCTGAATGTCCTTCCTGCTGCATTCTATTGGTCAAAGGACAAGAGTGGAGGTGGACACAGTCCACTTCTCGATGCATGCACATCGAGGGGAGGGGTTATTGTTGGCAGAAGACTTTGAGGGCTAGCAACCACAGAAATTTCCTGGAAATTGTCATAGGATACCTCTGTGTACTTCCCATTATCCAAAACTAAGACAGATGACAGCTACAGGAAAGCCTGGAAAATAAAGTTTGTAAACTGAGCATCCATATACCTGGATAAAAACTGAGGATCCAATCTCAATGGAAGAATGAGGAATCAGAGCTGAAATGAGTCACCACAACATGAATGGCCTGAAGTGGTTATTAGGAACCAGAATGCAAGATCAAGGGGTAGAAGGCCAGGGAGTCCAGGAAAACGAATGGCAAGGGTAGTGAAGACAAAACAGTTTATTTCAATAATGTAGTTTAGCAGATCTGGTGATAAAATATACTTTTACACATTGTATTTTATTCATCAGTTTGTCCATTGGCTGTCAGATACTCATCTATTCCCCACTATAGACCAGGAATTAGACCAAGTGCTAAAATATAACAAGAATAAGACATTGATATATGCAAAGTAAAGGCAAAATAATGCACAAGGCTATGCCTCCTCCTTTACCATTTTCTAATTTTAGGGGACCCTTCCCTACTGTTACATAAGGTTAGAAGCAATAAAAGGCAGCTTAACTATGCTAACGACAAGAACCTTTATTCAGAAGAGTGGCAAATATTTTTATATTTGATAGCGTTTTTCTAAATCCACATCTTAAATTCCACATTCCAAAAATAGCCATTCCAGGATTTTTTTTTTTTTTTTAACTAAGTCAAGCCCCAATTGTAGACATCTGTAGGTTTTGCCTGTTCAGCATCCATCTATCACATTCATTCTATTAGAAACAGCACCATTTTTCTTTGATACCATCTACTTCAGCCTACGTGGATGGAGTCTATGGAATTGACCCCCTTCTCATTCCAGGAGGTGGGCATGTGGCCCACACATAGTCTGGGCTTTTGCTAGAATTCTTGTGAATGAGAGTTTAAACAGGAAGGGTGAAATGCTGGGTATGTGGTGGTCATTGAAGAGAGCCTGCCTGCCTGGGTCCTGCACAGATGAAGCACAGCCAAGAAACGAAGGGAGAAAGTCCAAATGATGCCTTCTGAGTAGGTGTGACCATGCCTGAAGTTCAATATCCTCTCGAACTTTTCAGTTATGAGAGCCAATAAAAAAAATTCACTTTTTTGATTAAGGCAGTTTGAGTTTCTGCTACTTGCAACCAAAAGGCTCCACATAAATAATTTCTTATGTCGTCGACTTTCATCATTTCCTGTTCTTTTCCTTTGGGATAGTTGGTCAATGTCTTCCAATTAGTACAATTTCAATGTTGATCTTCCTCATGGGTCTCTCTCCCATGATCCTGTCTGTACTCATAGAGTGGAATGGTGAATAGGAGGGCCCACACTATTTACATGTGTCTTCCTGCTTGCCCCCCTTTCCCTGAATACAGGGTTGAATTCTCCGAGTTACATATCGGTGTGTGTCGCCTCCATTGCACCGCTCTGCTCTTTGGCAATGGTAGATGACTGGTGATGCCGCCTCTGAACACTCCACTAGAGTACAACCATCTCAGTCCCACTCTGTCTGTCTCATAATAAATGTTCAACGAATATGTGTAATACTAATGATAATTAAAATTAATAATTTAAAAGCCTATTTATTATTATTCTTTCTTTTTCATCTCATGTATGTTGGGGCTCATGAGACATTTTATGTATATGGAGCTGCCTTGGTCTTTTAACATTTTTCAAATAATATTTCTTCATATGGATGTTCTGCAGTTTAATAGTTCCATATTTGTTGGTATTAGATTGTTTCTAATGTTTTCTTTCTAGTACAAACAATGCTACAGTGAATTTTTTTGTATATTTATTTTGCTCACATGTGCAAGCATATGTGGGTTATATAACCAGATAAAAAATTGAGAGGTCAAAGAGATCATGCATTTTAAAATTGGCTTATCGAGTTTCATGAACATCTTGTTAGAATTTGTGACTGGAATTTCATTGAATCTATTAATATAAAAACTGGCATGTTTATGTTATTATGTTCCTATTCAAGAACATAATAGATTTCTTTATTTAGGTCTTTATTGTCTTTTTTAAAAATATATATATATAGAAGTCAATATCTTCTACAGAAAAAAAAAGTAAGGAGAGACTTGTCTTACCAACTATTAGAATTATAATGAAATTATAGTCATCAAGATAACATGATATAGTAGCAGAGATAAACAATTTAAACATAGAATAGAGATCCCAGAAACAGACTTACTTATCTTATATGACAGATTAATGGTGAGAAGAGGTACTATTCCATAAGTGGACCTTAAAAAACTGTTCATATTGAAAAAATGAAATAGATGCCTACCTCACACCATACAAATAATTTTAACTTGGATACCAAACTTACATGTCAAAAGCAAAGCTTTATAAGATTTGACAAAAACTGTAAGTGAATATTATTCTAATCTGAGGGTAGATACAAATATTTTTAACAAGATACAAAAAGTGTTAACTATGAAAGAAAATATTGATAAAGTTTTGCCTCTATAACATTAAAAACTATTCATCAAAAGACACTGACAAAATGAAAATGAAAATTATAAGGTGTCTGTCTTAATATTACTATAGCATTTTTATTTTATTTTTTATTTTTAGCATTTCCTTGGTATATATTTCCCTTTCCTTGATTTTCAATCATTATATATTGGGCCCAGTGCACGAAATTTGTGTGTGTGTGTGTGTATGTGTGTGTGTGTGTGTGTGTGTATGTCCCTCAGCTCAGCCTGCACCCACTCCAATCTGAGAGCACTCGAAGGATGTCAGACTGCCCACTGGGATCGGGCCTAAACGGGCAGTTGGATATCCTGCTCACAATCCAGGACTGCTGGCTCCCAACCCCTCGCCTGCCTGCCTGCCTGCCTGCCTGCCTGCCTGCCTGCCTGATTGCCCCTAACTGCTTCTGCCTGCCAGCCTGATCATCCCGTAAATACTCCCCTGCCAGCCTGGTCACTCCTAACTGCCCTCCCCTGCCAGCCTGGTCTCCCCCAACTGCCTCCACTGCAGGCTTAATCCCCCACAACTGCCCTCCTCTGCAGGCCTGATTCCCTCCAACTACCCTCCCCTACAGGCCTTGTCCCCCCACAACTGTCCTCCCCTGCAGGCCTAGTCCCCCTCAACTGACTTTGCAGGCCTGGTCCCTCCCAACTGCCCTCCCCTGCAGGCATGTTCCCTCCCAACTGATCTCCCCTGCTGGCTTGATCGCCCACAACTGCCAACTTATGGCGGCCATCTTTGACCACATGGGGGTGGCCATCTTGTGTGTTGGAGTGATAGTCAATTTGCATATTACTCTTTTGATAGGATGATTTACTTTTAGATATATCATTCATAATTGGCATATAGCTGAACTTTAAAAATCCAATTTCTAGTTTCTCTTCTTTCTTTTTTTCTTTTCTTTCTTTTTTTTTTTTTTTTTTTTTTTTTTTTTTGTAATAGGTATGTTAACCTGTGTAGTGAGTTAAAGGGTGACCTCTAAAAAGACAGATCCACTGAAACCAGTTTGGTTCAGTGGATAGAGCATTAGCCTGGGGACTGAAGGGTCCCAGGTTCGATTCCGGTCAAGGGCATGTACCTTGATTGCAGGTATATCCCCAATGGAGGGTGTGCAGGAGGCAGTTGATCAATGTTTCTCTCTCATTGATGCTTCTAACTCTCTATCCCTCTCCCTTCCTCTCTGTAAAATATCAATAAAATATATTAAAAATAAAAAAAGGTCCATTTCCTGACCCTCAGAGCCTGTGAATGTGACTTCATTTGGACAAAAGGTCATTGCAGATATAGAGGATCTTGAGATGAGATCATCCTGGATTATCCAATAACAAGTGTCCTTCTCAGAGACACACAGGGCAGGGACAGAGAAGAGAAGGCCTTGTGAAGGAAGCAGAGATTGGAATTATGTAGCCACAGTCCAAGGAATGCCAGGAGCCACCAGAAGGTGGAAGATGCAAGGAAGGGGCATGGCTCTGCTGACAACTTGGGTTTTGGACTTCTGGCCCCCGGAACACTGAGAGAATAAAAATTTAGTTGTATTAAGCTACCAAGTTGGTGGTAATTTGTTATGGAAGTTTTAGAAAATTACTACAACCTATTTAACCTGATAATTAGCACATTTAAATGTATCTTACACATATATTTTTGTGTTTTATTTACCATCTCTTTTTATTTACCATCTGCTTTATCATCTTTCCTTGTTTCTGCTGAATTGATAAGGCCGCCTATATTCATTCACCTCCCTCTGTGCTCGCTGTATTTCTGTTTTTCTAATGGTTGCTCTTGAATTTTAGCATATATACTTAATTAATCTTCCTACAAGAAGCCTGAAGTCCCAAACAAAACAAGAATCTTAACAGGCTTTAATTGCACATTGAACATAACCCTTACCTAATATTGATTCCTATAATTTATTTCACTATTCTATACACAAAAGTTAATGATTTGCATAACCTACAATTATTTAAATTTATCCCACATTTATTAATTTGTGTTCACCATTGTGCCTTGAATCTCACAGCTTTCCTCTTTTCTTCTTGTTAAAGAATACATTTAATGGGTAATAAAATCTTAGTCTTTGTATGCTGGAAAGCTTCTATTTTGTCATCACTCCCTGCCCCCATTTTCTACCAGTTCTTCCCAGTTCTCTCGGTCCTGAACCAGGTCTTGCTTGGCAATGTAGGGTTCCTGCACCATGATGATATCGAAGTAATGGCAACTATGCTGCCAAGTCATCAGGGAACAGTTTGATTTAAATCCTGGTCATAAACTGTGCTGTGTTTTTTGCCTCCCTAGGATAGCAGCTTCATGGAAGCCTTGCGGTAGGCAGCAGCTTGAAATGAATTTTCAGCCTCTTTTCACAGTTAAAGGAGCCCTGGAACAATCTCTGGTTTCTTGTGATGATCCTGGCTGCATAGGAACATGTTTAGGCTCAGTTAACCCAGTAGAAGATAAACCTCCAGCTGCCATGGCATGGTGGAAGACGGCTGACTACACCTTTAAAATTTTGACATATAATTATTTTAGTTCACACTAAGTCTAAGGTATTTTCATCTTTCTCCTTTTGTGCTCTGTCCTTTTATTTTCTTTATTACATTCTTGTTTTTATTCTAAATAATCCCTTTTACTTATTAATGTCACTTTTAATTTCTAATATATTAAATTCTATCTTTATATTAGTTTTTCCTCCTGCTCTTTTTATGCTTATTCTATTGTTATTTTTCTAATGTCTTGTTATATTATTAATTTTAATGTTTGCTATGTATAAATATTAATGTCTTTGGCTATGAATTTTTCTCTATACTATTTTAGTCATATCACCTGAATTTGAATATGAAGTTTATATTATTTTTTAATATCCTATAATTTTTGTTTGAGTTCCTCTTTGATTTTAAAGTTATTGTTTCTCTTTGTTTTCAAGTGTTGTCATTGGTTTTTAGTTTTATTGCAATTGTGGCTAGAGAATGATATGCTGCATGATTTTGAGCAGATATTGACTATCTTCTTTGGTTGTATAGGGTTCAATGCATTAAATTTGTCATAATATTTGTAGGTTTTCTTTCAGCTTATTTATTATTTTGTGAACTTTACCTGAAATAGGGTAAGAGAGATGAAATCTCAGACTTTTACATCTACCTCTTATTTCCTTATATTTTTGCTTTATGAATTTGGATGAAATTATAATTTGTGCATAATCAATATAAATGTAAGGTCTTCATTGTGCAGTTTTCCCCTTATTGTAAATTAACAACAAATACATTTGGTGTTTTTCAATAGTCTTTTCTGTTCCAATATATTCTTTAAAAATCTTTTTATTATGTGATTTATATTTTTATATTTTATTTTGTGCATGCATTTCCTGATAATTTGGAAGGTTTTTAGTTTGTTTTCAGTTATTTTAGTGGTTTAAATTTATGTGATTAGTACTCTTTTTCTTCAAGTAGCAATTATTGACTCTTGATTATGCAAAATAAAAACATTTCTATGCTTCCACTTCCCGCCACCTCCTATCAGTTCTTCCCCTCTATCACCAACTTTCAGTCAATTGTACATACAACTTTAGTTAATTTTGATTTTTAGTTCTAGCATTTCTCTGGCAATTTGTCTTTTCTTTCATCTATTTAGACAATTCACATCAAAATCAATTACAGGTTTAGGTGGATTAATATCTACCATGTTTGCCCTAGCCAGTCAGCCTGTAAACTGAAGGGTCCTGGATTCGATTACAGTCAAGGGCACATGCCCAGTGGGGGTCTTGCAGGAGGCAGCCGGTCAATGATTCTCCCTCATCATTGATGTTTCTATCTTTCTCTCCCTCTTTCTTCCTCTCTGAAATCAACAAAAATATATTTTTAAAAAATATCTACCATGTTTGTAATGTGTTTCATTCCTTGTATTTGTTCTTTGTTTCTTTGTCTCTCTTCTGCCTTCTCTGGATTTAATTGAGCATTGTGTATGGTTCCACTTTATTTTCTCTTTTAAGATATCAACGATCATTTACTTTAAAATATTTGTATGGGTTGCCTTATAGTTTCCAAAATACATTTTTAACTAATGTAAGTCCATCTTCAAATAACACTATACCACTTCATATGCATAGCAACTCATTGTAACAGAGTACCCTCTCACTCATCACCTTATGGCATTGCTGTCATTTATTTCCACCATGGCATGGTGCAGGAAGTCCTCAAAAATGTGACCTACTGGCTGGTTGGCCCTGGTCACCTGTCCAATAGCCCATGCACGTAGCTAGTAAGTGGCAGAGCTGGGTTTTGAACATCTGCCTCCTGAAGCTCTTCACTTCCCCTATAGCTGCCCTCAGTGCATGAGTCACACTCCTGAGAAAAAGCTAAAACCAACCGCTTCATTAAGATGATGCTCCAAAACAAGAGTGGAGTGAGCACCTGGCAGCTTCTCTTTCTCGAATGACCTGTTGGACAGCCCATGTTAACAGGGGTGCACAATACGGACCAGCCACTGCTCTTGGATGAACATGCTCTAAGACACGCATCTGCTCAAGTTGGACAAAACCTCTGACATACAGAGAGTACTTTGTTCTCCGTGTATTGTAGCACACACGTGAGGCAAAAGTGTATTGCATATTGAAATCAGGTTTATTCGTGAAAACCCTGACATGGGAGACAAGACGTTTTCCCCACTTGATTAGTGGTTAGTTCTTGTTTGAGATAATGTGGACAGAATGAGGTGTGCTGGGACCAGTAGTGACAAAAAAAGCAAGAAAAATATCCCCTACCAAGAAGTTGCCCCTAAAGGCCAACACACACACACACACACACACACACACACACACACACACACACACACCAATCAGCGGTAATAACCAGCCTCTGGATCTGGACTCAGCTTTGAAATAGTGAAAATCATGGCTATCCCCCAACCTCAGACACCTACACGAAGCAAGGGACCAGGCTTTTCCATGCTGAAGAAAGCATGCTGGGAGGTGAAAATGCTCACTCATGTAAACTGTCTCTTCTCTGTAAATTTTATCCTTAATTATACAAGTAGTACACAAGAATACTCTGGTTATAAAAAAACCAAACAGGACAGATAAAGTTAAAGAGCCTTGACCACCATCACTGATCCTACTTCCTGCCCAAGAGGTAACTATCACGTGTGGTGTGTTTTTTTATTTTATTTATTTTTATTTATTTTTTATTTATTTTTAAATATGTTTTATTTATTTTTTACAGAGAGGAAGGGAGAGAGATAGAGAGCTAGAAACGTCGATGAGAGAGAAACATCGACCAGTTGCCTCTTGCGTGTGCTAGAGGATGTGCCCGCAACCAAGGTACATGCCCTTGACCAGAATCGAACCCAGGACCTTTCAGTCCACAGGCCGACACTCTACCCATTGAGCCAAACCGGTTTTGGCATGTGGTGTGTTTTTTTAAATAAGGGATGAGATCAAACATTTTTCATGATGCTGATGATGCCAGTTAGGACCATTTCAATGATGCCAAGCACCTTGCTCAAAGGAATCAGCTCAGTGAAATAGCAAGTGTTCTGTGTGGCCAGAACCTATCATGCCACGACTGTTCCTGGCAAGAGTAGGTCAAATGCTGCAATGGGAATGAAATATTTTCCAGCGTGAAATCCTAAGACTGCGTCAAGGGGTGCATTTACCACTGCATCCCAACAATCATGTACTCCCCGAGCTGTTGAGCATGACCCACGCGGGAGCTTAGAGTCTAACACAGAGCTGAAGGGACGCTTAACCAAAAGAGAAAGTCTCCTGGGTGGACTGTGACATTGGTGGCTCCCAGTCATGCCCCCTGGTGTTCACACACCTGTGTGGTCCCCGCCCACACTGACTCTGGACTTGTTTTGACCAATGGGACATCCACAAATGATAATTAGGTTGTCCTTCATAAGTGCCTTAGGTTGTCCTTTAGAAATAATCACCCCTGGAGCAGAGCAGCTTTTTGTAAAGCATCTGGACCCCTGCTGGAGAGCCACAGGAAGAGGGAGTGAGCGAGGCCATCAGTCTTACCAGACAATCCAGCTGAGGCGCCAGACTAGAGTGAGGCCTTGCAGCCACCAGCTGAACACACCGGAGACAGCCCTGCTGACCCCGCTCTTCCAGGAGCTGAAGAGCTGCCGAGCTAAGCCCTGCACGTGACCCCCACCCTCAGAATCAGAAGTAAACTGCTGTCTGAAGCTGCTAAGTACTGAGGTGGTCTGAGGCAGTCATAGAAACATTTTCCACAATGAACATTCACAACTGTCTATTAGTACCACTGAGAACATGTGAGTTGGGAATTTCTAATGAGTAAACATTAATAATTGAGGAAAAGAAACAAGAGAAGACTGATGGGAACCCTACCTAGGGTTCTCCAGTCATGTGTCATCAAGCTGCATGGGAATACTGCGTGAAAGATGGTGAATATCATTCCTGTCACAGATTTAAACAAGTGGCAGTAATTTTAAAATGTTGTTTTATTGTTTACAAAATGTGCTCAAATCTACATATTCTTTGACCTCAAACTGGTAGACTATTTGTGTGTGTCGTTTTTAACTGATGGATGGAACCCAAACCTGAGCTGTCACTGAGGCCCTGCCACAAAGGGTGTGAATTTGATGGCATTTCCTAAGTGTTAGGGGAGGAGGGAAAGGAGCATCTGGGTGTGAAGTGGTAAAAGGCAGGCTCCAGAGTAGAATGTCCTATCTGAGCCCATTGATAGAGAGATCTATTTCCTTTTCATACTACACTGCTGGGCTCTCATGAATGTAACATTGGGTGAAAAACACACAAAGTAAAGTATATGTAGATGTGTCAGTTTTTTGTTGTTGTTCTTTAAAAAATACATTTATTGATTTCAGAGAGGAAGGGAGAAGGAGAAAGAGATGGGAACATCAATGATGAGACAATCATTGATCTGTTGCCTCCTGCTTGTGACCACACTGGGGATTGAGCCCACAACTGGGCATGTGCCCTGACCTGGGAATTGAACCGTGACCTCCTGGCTTATAGGTCAACACTCTACCACTAAGAAGAAGAGGATATGTGCATATATTTACAAAACAATAACACATAAAAAAGGTAAATGGACAACTCTAGAAGAAAGCGAATAGAATGAAGAAGACAGGAATAGTAGATTTAATATTTTAAAAAAGTAAATAAGCCAAAACCGGTTTGGCTCAGTGGATAGAGCGTCAGCCTGCGGACTGAAAGGTCCCAGGTTCAATTCTGGTCAAGGGCATGTACCTTGGTTGTGGGCAAATCCCCAGTAGGGGGTGTGCAAGAGGCAGCTGATCGATGATTCTCTCTCATCGATGTTTCTAACTCTCTATCCCTCTCTTTTCCTCTCTGTAAAAAAATCAATAAAATATATATATTTAAAAAAATTAAATAAGAAACAAATTCCTAAAAACCAAAATCAAGTGAAATAAATGAACCTAACTTTGTATATTGTCAGTGGAAATCACACAGAGAACAATTCTGAGTGGTCAGATTGTTATGATCTCTGAAAGCATAATGATCTGGCCACTCAGTGTGTGTGTGTGTGTGTGTGTGTGTGTGTGTGTGTGTATGTGTGTGTATGATATATGTATCATACACACACAATTACCGAGACCTGATGCATGAATTTGTGCATGGGTGGGGTCCAGCCAGCCTGGCTAGGGGGAGGGGACATGGGTGGTTGGCTGGCCTTATCTGCTGGTCAAACTCCTGGTCAAGGAGATAATTTGCATATTAGCCTTTTATTATACAGGATATACACTGAGCGGCCAGATTGTTATGCATTCAGAGACCATAATAATCTGGCCACTCAGTGTATATCCCTAGTGGGATATTCTGAATAAACAGAAAGAGCCCTAAAGCCACAAAAACTTTCTTCAATAATTGCGCTGTTCGTGGTAATGTTGGTAGTGCTGTTCTGAGAATGTTGTGCTTATATTCTGGGATAGTGATTATGTTGATGTTGAGAACTTGGAACTTAGGTATGAAAACAGATGTAAGATTGATGCAATTAAGAAAACCATGTAGCCCTGAATTGGAATTGGAATGATTAGTATGGACTCATGATTCCTTCCTTCCCTCCTTTCTTCTTTTCTTCCTCTCTCCCTCCCTCATTTCCTTTCTTCTATCTTCTATCTTAGCTTTAATTAAAAAAAACTACCCATTCAGTAGTTATGAGCATTCCTAACACCTGGATTATGGTCTTGAAAATGTTTCCCACAAAAAAGAAACTGGCCTTTTAGGAGAAATGGTTGAGTCCTGTCCTGGGACAGCACATGTACAATAGGAGACTGGGACATCATGGCAGACCTGAAAGCTAGCAAGTTTCAAGGACTGCTGAGGGTGTGTCCAAAGGACTCACGAGCAAACTTGAACAGCCTCTCCTGGCCGAAGACAATTTGAGCCTCAGAATGATGAAGCTGCTACGGACTGGGACACATGAAATACAGTTAATCCACGAGTTCATAATGATACCTCACCAAAGCTCATTGGTCCTTGTTGAAGGATGGCATTATTTTGAAAACTGTTAAGTGAAGGGAAAAAGTCATGAAGACCCCTCGCTGTCTGTTCCCTTTGCCCCTCGCTGCCTTCACCCTCTCCTCCTGATCCTTTGTGTATTTCTTGAGGGGCCTGAGTAGACAGATTAGCTAATCATCGTCCTCCTCTCTCTCTCTCCTCCTGACCTTCAATGCACCCCAGACTATGCTTGCATTGATTCATGTCCATTCGTTCTTCAAAAGTCAGCTGTGGCTGTTGCCTCCTCTGAGAAACTTGCCCTGACTGCTCAGGAGCTCCCACTCCTGGTGTCACAGGAGCTCCTCCCTCCTGCCGTGTGATAGAAGAACCCAGTCTCATTGGGGCATTAGCGTCTAGTCAATATTTAAAGGGAAAACGCCAGAAAGTCAGAATCACCCTTGAAGGCAACTTTAACCACTGAGCACTGGAACAGCTGGCTATGTCTTTGGTTTAGCACCTAACGGGACAGGGTCTGCAATGTAGGGTCCGTAATGCACAAATAAAAACGAACCCCCCGCCCCCCCCCCACACACACACACCCTTTTACCTCCACGAGGAGGCAGCAGATTCCATTTCACTTCACCTCGACTTGACAATGGTGAGGTGAAAGCAGGTGTCTGCCTTGTTTAAAGACTATTCTTCCTTCTCTTTTCCAATGCCGAGCGTGTCTTAAATCCGTGCAAGTTACACATGTGAATGGTAGCCTGTCTTCCCTCCCAATTAATTGGGAGCATGTAAGTCATGACGACATTCCCAGGACGCAGTAGAAGGCCCTTCCGCCTGGAAGAAATCCAACGTGGGGTGAATGGATTCAGTGTGGACCTCTCCGGCGATGGTGACTTTCACAGGAATAAAACGGCCCATTCTGTCCTCTGATCAAATGAAGCGGGCCCACCGGATCAAGGTCTCTATCAGGACTCTAACAGGAAGTAATGCTCTGACGCAGCATTTAGGGCTGAAAGGCTCAGAGGACTCCAGCTCGGCTGACAGGCAGATCCTATTTGTCTGAAGCCGCTGGTGTGGCTGGACCAACGAACTCATCAATGGGTTCTGGCAGGGTTCCAACGGCTCATCCAGGTTTAACGAGATGAGCGTCATTAAGCAAGGCAGGGCCGTTATCCTTAAAGTGAGCAAAGTGACTCTTCACAGAAGGACTGATTTTAATAACCCAGTGCGAGACCCCTTTAAGGTACAGAATGATTCTGGCACATCAGTTAAGTGTTACACAAACCAGACGTGAGAATTCCAAATCAAAGGCGTTTTTCATTCATGTGAAAAAGGGATCAGTAAGCGGCTTGAAAACTGGGGTGCATAAACGTCCCGGGGGCCTCTGTCCGCAGCAGGAAAAGCTCAGAGCAGATTGGGCCCAGGGGGAAGCAACCTCGGCCGCCCATAACTCAGAGATAGAAGGCGGTGATCCTCATGTGCCGCCTCCGTTTCATGTGCGGGCTCCTGCCTCTGATCTTCCCCCGGTTGCTTAATTGCCGATGACTGTTTCTGTGGACACAAGGGTCTGCTAAATGTGTAAGGCCTGCATTTTTCCAGGGGAGACTTTTTCCTTTGCACATCAGCCAAAGATTCCTTCATACACAAATTCTTTTCGCAGGCAGGTCATCAGATTCTTACGTGGGGGACATCAATGCGCACAGCTGAATATGAATATCTACATACAAATCTGGTAACTCGATGGAGTGGGGGATCCTAGATGGGAAGGCCCAGAATGCCATATGCATGTCTCGAATTTCTTTCCCACATGAGGACTGCACTCCTAACCCGCTCTTAGGTAAGTACTTTAAGCTGTTTGTTTTCTCAGAGTGGAAATGGCTTCACTTCCAACACGCCCTCTGACCCAGCTGCCACTGTACCCAAGGGCATGCATGGAGGAGCGTATGAATAAAAGTGAGGGGCACATTGAAACTTACTACTCCAACAAGGACCAAACCCGAGCATTATTGGCACCACAGGCCACCCACTCGGGTAATGAGTAACGCAGATGAAATAGACTTAATTGAGAGAAACGACTGTATGCTACCAGGATGGCAGATAGGATCCATATGAAAGCCACCTTCAGTTAACCACTGCGATAGCTGATATTTACTGAGCACCTCCGTGGGTCACATGAATCGATTCAATTAGCTCTATGAGTAGGTGTTATTATTATCTCATTAAAAAAAATTTTATTGATTTTTTTACAGAGAGGAAGAGAGAGAGTTGGAAGCATCAATGAGAGAGAACCAGCTGCCTCTTGCACACACCCCACTGGGGATGTGCCCGCAACCAAGTTACATGCCCTCGACCGGAATCGAACCCAGGACCCTTCAGTCCACAGGCTGATGCTCTATCCACTGAGCCAAACTGGCTTCGGCTCATTTTTAAAGATGAGGAAACTGAGGCAAATAATGTGCCCAAGGTCCCATAAGCCAGTTGGCGGTGGAGCTGGGATGTGAAGGCAGGCAGCCTTGCTCTCAATCAGAGCAGCTCCTGCCTCTCAGCTGAAGGGTTGTGGCTTCTGAGCTTGGCGTTCAAAGGTCTGAGGCCAAATTCAGGTTTAGCAGGCGAGGCTGCTATGATTGATAGGGGGCTACCAAGAGGATCCAGACACAGAATGGGAGCATATGTATGCGCATTTGCATCCCTGACTTTATTTCAAAGGTCCTTACAACATCTGTACCATCAGAATTATTACTGCCTCAATCTCTACAATTATTTACTCCTAGATTTTTGTAACATCTGACACTGAGTAAGGTAATTAGGATAACTCCTTGCTGGCAAAGCAGGTAACAAATCATTAACAACCTCCTTGTTTCAGTTTCTGGACCGAGTTTTATGTATTTCAGCTCCTGACAGATTGTAGGCCTACTTGGGATATGCAGGGCCAAGACTAACGAGGAAGGACAATTTCCCGTCACTCAGAAAGACAGTTGAGGCTGCTGAGATTTCTGCTCTGGGACCCAGCTCTGTTGCTGTCATCTTAAAGTGCAGACAGTCCTTGAGCTTGCTAGGATAGAGCTCTCCCAGGACATCTGACCCCATTTACTTGTGCAGGACCATTCAAAGGGAAGGTAGAGTTTCTGCATTGGGGTAGACTGGGAGCTGAATAGTCCCTGCCATGAGGCAGTCAGGCGATGCAAAGCTGGCGTATTATTGGATAAATAATGAAAATCAGTATGTGTCCTTGAAAAACAAAAAAAATTGACTAGATATAAAATGAATCAGACTGTGGGCAAATGTGAATAAAAATGGAGATTATAATTAACCTTATCTTTTACTATCTGTAATAGTACCATCCTACATAATAAAAGGGTAATATGCAAATTGACCCTAATGGTGGAACGACCAGAACAACCATTCAACCAGTCACTATGAGGCACACTGTCCACCTCTTGGTTTCTCCCCTGGGCTGGCAGGCTCCCATTGCCCAATGGCAAACAGGGAACCAGAGTGGGTGATGGGGGACGTGAGTGGCGCCAGGCCAAGGCCCTGCCCCACCAGTCATCCCACACACAGAGGGAGACCTGCAGCAGGGGCAGGGCTGGTGAGTGGGCAGGAACAGCCGATCACTTGGTCCCACCCCAAGCCGGCAGTCTCTGATCACCCCATGGTGAATGGGGAACCAGGGGTAGATGGGGGGCCGGGGGCGGGGGGGAAGCGGGCAGGGCTGGCTGCTGGCAGCTGGGGAAGATGGCCAGGCCTAGGGACAGTACCCAGGCACTAATTTTGTGTGCTGGGCCTCTAGTTAGATATATAAAAACACATTTTCAATAGGAATGAAACTTATTTAACTTAATCACCAACACAATGGACATCCGTTTTATCTAATGCTGTTTGTAATTTGTAAACTGAAGAAAAAATAAGGGCTCATGTTTACATTTGTTGGCATAATAAAGTAATAGTTATAGTGAATAACTCTGGATAATTACTAGACTGTCCAGAAGCGCATGGTCTGTCCATTTACTGAGGACAAATCTAAATAACTGCAATTTGAAATTGTTCTCAGTTTTGTAATTTAAACCACTTTTCATGTGCATTGTCTGATTCAGTAGTTCTCAGCTGGGGCTGATGGTGCCCTGCAGGGGACATTTGGCCAGGTCTGGTGACATTCTTGATTCCTGTATAAATCTGGCCTTTAATGCCCATTTCCTCCACTCAGCCTCCTACCTGCAGGGGTAGGAGTGGGGGAGGCGGAAAAGTGGGACCGAGGCTCAGTGGGAGGAATAGGCCCATTCAACCTGCTGCTTAAGGAAAGTCATGGCAGCAAGAATGAGAGAAGAGTGAGGAGCTAGTTCCCAAGGGACGGGTCCCATGGCACCCCTAAGAATCAAACACTGGCTCTAAGAGAGGGTGGGATCCAGAGCTCTTCATGAAGCCAATACAAAAGGATCTCAAGTTTAAGGTTGCATGGGAACCCCCCAGAGGGCTTGCTAAGACAGCCTGCTGGGTCCCACCCACATTTGTAACACGTTCCCTGGTGATACTGATGACACTGGACCAGGAACCCCACTCAGAGAACCCCTGGCCTAGAAGCATCCCAGTTGTCAAGCATCCCTGCCCCCTCCAACGATCTGTCATCATTACTTAACCATAAAGGGCAGTATTACACCCGTTTTTTTCCAATGCAGTGTTCATAGAAGCCATTATTTATCTTCCATTCTTTTCAGCCACCTTATGACCATTTCTCTGAATTCTTTCTCTGATAGGTTGCTTGCCTCTATTTCGTTTACCTCCTGAAGCCACTATTTAAAGTAAAGCCAAACCTCCCAGTTCTATTTAAAAATGTGAATGTGAGCCTTACTCCAGCATCCAATACAATAGGGTCAGATTCCATCATCTGCTTTAATTTATTCACACCGCTTTTTGCCTGCATTAATATGGATGATTGGGAGTTAACCAGACTTAAACTTTATTATGCATGCAGCGAGTTATATTACCTGTGCTTGAAAAGCACTTTAACTCCTTTGACCAAGGGCTGAGATTTCAGACTTCTGAGTGAAAATGTGAGTTTCAGGCTGCTCTAAAATATTCTGCTATGGCATCCCCATCACAATAAATTTGACTTGCTGAAGCAAATCTCTTAATTGCTTCCGGAGCCCGTGTCTGAAACCCGAATGGTAACAGACGGCATACGCTCATTTTTTTTTTTTTTTTGTTCCCATTTAAAAATGCCTCTTTCAAGCTTGACTTTAATTTCTCACAACCTTGGCCCTGTGGGCTGATGTAGTAAAAAAAAAAAAAAAAATCCAACTTTTAGTCAGCAAATGAAATAAACTGTTTTCAAGACACATATGGAGTAAATATGGATGGTAAAGAGGTGCTACTTTTACAGTCACTTTTCTGACCATCCGTTTCGCGAAGGAATTATTTGCAGGCCTCCCAGAAACCGGCTTCTCTATTACCCAGCCGGCCGGGGAGCGGACACGGCCAGCCGCTGCCCCAATGTGCTCATTCTCGTGTGACTCATTACTGCACACGGAGGTGTTGGCCCCGAATGCTCTGAAGCAGCTGAAAACTATCTCATTATGCAGCAGCCAATCAAGGCCTTTTTCTTTTCTTTCTTTCTTTCTTTCTTTCTTTCTTTCTTTCTTTCTTTCTCTCTCTCTCTCTCTCTCTCTCTCTCTCTCTCTCTCTCTCTCTCTCTCTCTCTCTTTCTTTCTTTCTTTTCTTCTTCTTCTTTTTTTCTTCTTTAAACAAAACCCTCTCCTTGACTCTCAGCACATGGAAGTGTTTTGAGGACTGGTTCTGTGGGCTTCATGAAACTATTCTGGGACTCCGGTGCCGACAACAGGCCTCACTTTGATGTCAGCGGTAAATGGATGTTCCAAGGAAGTGGGTTCTCAAACCCCACCACCGTCCTTCCTCCCTACCACCGGCAAACAGGGCGGCTTTCACAAATAACTTCTGCAAAACCCCACTTGGTCCTGGTTCCCAAACTCCCTCTTCTAAAGGAAACTCGGGATTACTCCTCCTAACCCTTTCCTGAGGAAGCTGTTTAGGATAAGGACGGCAAAAAGGATGATATTATCAGTGAAAACAATAATAAACATTTGTGAACACCTGTTATGTACCAGGCACGGAGCCCTTCCTGTGCATTATCTCATTGAGTCTTTAAAATGGCCCTACGTGTTGGTACTATTATACTTCTCATTTTGAAGACGGGAAAACTATTTGAGGTGACAAAGCTATTAAATTTGGAATCTGTGTTCTTTTTTTAAAAAATATATTTTATTTTTTCAGAGAGGAAGTGAAAGGGATAGTTAGAAACGTTGATCAGCTGCCTCCTGCACACTTCTTACTGGGTATGTGCCCACAAGCAAGGTACATGCCTTTGACTGGAATCGAACCTGGGACCTTTCAGTCCATAGCTCTAACCGCTGAGCCAAATCAGTTAGGACTAGAATCTGTGTTCTTTTTTGAAATTTACTAAAGTATAACATACATTCAGAAAAGTATGTTATACTTTTCTGAAGTGTATGTTCTGAAGTGTAAGTGTAAAGCCCTGAGTGTATACTGCTCAATGAACTTTCATAAGATAAACACACCCCTGGAACGAGCACTCAGGTCAGGAAAGTATCAGCCACACCCGAGAAACCCCCTTCCTCCACCACACAGTTATTATCCGCCCACTCTGCCCAGGGAACGAGCTATTATCTGCACTTGAAAAGTATTTAACTCCTCTGACCATGATTGTAACTCCTTAGATTAGGGGTGTCGAACTCAATCAGAGAAGGGGCCAAAATCTAAAATCCAGCCTCAATCGCGGGCCGAATGGTTTACTGAACAGTCATAAACTGTCATTGTGATGGAAACGCAGCGAAGTGCAGTGATGACAGTGCGGTGAGGGCCACATTGCAAGGCCTGGCGGGACGGATTTGGCCCGCGGGCCTTGTGTTTGACACATGTGCCTTAGATCATGCCTATCATTGAACTTAAATGGAATCAATAAAGTATGCATTCTCTTGTTTAACTTTTTCAATCCAGTTTTATAGTTTTGAGAGTATTGAGATTTAGGCGTTTTTCACTGCTGTATAGTATTCCATTGTGTGAACATGGCACAATTTATCTGTTCTATTGTTAATATGCAGGAGTTATATTTTTAAAATGTACTTTTTTTGATTTTAGAGAGGGAGGGATAGAAACATCAATGATGAGAATCATTGTTCGGCTCTCTCCTGCAGGTTGCCCTGACCAGGAATCGAATCATAACTGCCTGGTTCATAGGTGGACCTTCAACCTCTGAGCCACACCTGTTGGGGTGCAGGGGTTATTATTAAGTTGGGGCTATTAAAAATAACTCTATTAGAAACATTTTTGTACATACCTACTGACAATAATTCCATACGTTTCTGCTGGGCATACATACACTGAGAAACAAATTGCTGGGTACATTCAGCATTAATAAATACTGTTAGTAGTTCAGCCTGTGTTGCTATGACCCGAAGGTTACTATGAACTGAGCTGTGTCCCTCCAAAATTCATATGCTGAAGCCCCAACTCCCAATGTGTTCATATTTGGAGACAGAGCCTTGAAGGAGAAAATGGATATTGGATGAGGTCACATGGGTCCTAATCCAATAGGACTGGTGTTCTTTTTTAAGGAGAGCAAGAGACACAGCGCTCCTTCTCTCTTCTAGCACTCACGGAGGGAAGGCCACATGAGGACACAGTGAGAAGGTGGCTGTCTGCAGCCAGGAAGGAGCAGAGTTCTCACCAGAAACCAAACTTGTCAGCACCTTGATCTTGGACTTCAAGCGTCCAGAACTATGGGAAAATAAATGCCTGTCGTTGAAGCCACGCAGTGTGAGGTGTTCTGTTCTGACAGCCAGAGCAGACGCAGCGAAGGGGAGAAGTAGTGTGGAAGTTGGCCTCACCTCAATGAGCTTGCCTTCTATTTGGGACTGTGGCCTTTCTGGTCCTGGCGTCTTGGCAACTCTGAGCCCACAGGTTTGTCTCCGCAGCTCTTGGACTCTGCCAAGGCGCAGGTCAGGCCTGCAGCCTCTCATCCCTGTGCCACCTCTGATCGGGCAAGACCCAGAAAACAAAGTGCTTGAGGGTGGTCTGTAACAGCCCACTCTATCATGACTGGAAATGGAAATCCAACTGGTAGTTTTTAAAACAAGGCATTTACAAGTAACAAATGCTATTCAAACGGAGTGTCTGCTAGTTTTTGAAATAGCAACCCAACATACATTTTTCTTCTAAGGATGTCTCTATTGGGAACCCACACTTTCTTTAATCTTTGTTGGCTTAGAGACTGAAAATTTCCTAGAAGGCTAGTTAGGTGACTCCCTGCAAAATGATCAGAATTGCCTAGAATGGTTTTTTAGGGGGAAAAGTTTAAGAAAAACAACCACTCAGTGACACTTGAATAAAAATAAAAATAAAAACTGTCTCATCTGAGCCCTGGCCGGGTAGCTCAGTTGGTTGAGTGTAGTCCTGATATGCTAAGGTTGTGGGTTCGATCCCCTATCAGGGTACATACAAGAATCAACCACAACAAATTAATGTTTCTCTCTCTTTCCTTTCCTCTATCTCTAAAATCAATAATAATAATAACAAAATAATAAAAAGTCACATCTGGTAACTGAAAAGAAAATCACAGATGAAGCCCAAACAACACCGACTCAGAGAGCCTGGTTTCCACAAGTGGTGGGTATGGTGCTGGGGCACCAGCCACTTAGTGCTTCTGTTTCCTTAGCTGTATGAAGGGAATAATCATGCCTGTGAAGAATCGTTCCCAAATCTCCAGAGCAGCTCCTCAGCATATGCCTGGAGCCCCCTCAGCATGGCCGAGATCCGTCCTTGGCACTGATCACCGATGGTGCTATGACCAGCTGTCTGGGCCTCAGCCGAGTCTGGCTCCTTCAGGCACCGGCACTGGCTGCTCTCTTTCCGTCCTTAGAACAGTGCCTCACACGTGGCAGGTCCTTATGAACCCGGCACGCCGGTAGCTCTTCCCAAAGTGACCCATCGAGTGGTCACTGCAATGGTGAGCCACACATTACGAGGCAATTATGTCTTCTGTGAATTTGGTAAGTGGAGTTGTCATAGACTAGGACGTGGTCAAAGTCACCCAAGAAAACTCATTCAATGGCCCTCAACGTACAGAACATGTTCTGTACACTCCATCCGGTACAGTCGTCATCAGGCACTCTCAGTTCTGAGAATGACAAAGCCAGATGAAAGGAAAGGGTGATGGGCATAACCCAAGACCTTGGTGCATTCGAACCTCAGTCTTTATTACACCTCATGTTTCTTGAAGCGGCTGGAGACCCGTGGTGATGGCTAAGGAAGGCCTCCTCACCCGCAGTACCTCCTCCATTCTGCTTTTACTATGAAGTCTCTAGGACTTTTACACCAAGTGATGTTGGGGTTTGGTTCTCAAGCTGATGACTAGCCTGTTTTCCAGAACATCCCTCTTTTGGAGAGTCCTGGAGCATGGTAGCTTGGTAAAGTTTAACTTGGTTATAACCATTTTCTCTACCCTATTTCACACTGGCATGTGTTTCCTGTCAGTATATAAAAACCTATTAATATTCTATGAGACATGTTCATTGTGACGTGCCAGGAATGCAGCCTTAGACAGCTACTTAAAGCTTTTCTGACTTATTTTTATAAACAATCCTTAGTATAAGTATTTATCTGGCTTCAGGACAGAGAAATTAAGAACAAATTAGAAATGGAGAAGGCTGTCACATTAAAAAGAATACAGACAGCTAACATCTTGGCAGGAATAAAAGGAAGAGAAAAATTATAACGCATCCATGGAATTACTTCAGATATTCAACACTGCACGTGGTACAATCATGAAGATTCAAAATATCTAGTAGCAATCAAGTCCATAAGATAAAGCGACATACTTGGCAAATTTGCTTCAGATGGTAGGAATATGTTTATTATATTTCATCAAGCTTAAAGTTATGAATTTTGGGTGTATAAAGATTCAATTTTTAGAAATATTTATCCTCTCACAGTAGCAGATAAGAAAGCCTCTGCTCTATCAACTTGGCTCTCCACAGTTCTTCCCTTCACATATTGCTCAGATCACAGTCAACCAATTCAGATTCTTTTTAAAAAAAATATTTTTTATTGATTTTTTTAGAGAGAAAGGAAGAGGGAGAGAAGAAACATTGATGACAGAGAAACATTAATTGGCTGCCTCCTGTATGTCCTCCATTGAGGACTGAGCCCAAAACCCAGGCATGTGCGCTGACTGGGAATTGAACCAACAACCTTTTGGTGCATGGGACAATGCTTAATCCATTGAGCCACACTGGACGGGTTCAAACAGATTCTTTATATGCAAGTTTCATTCAAACCTTTGAGTTTTATTTAACCCCCAAACAATCTTTTTAAGGAGGATGGTTTTTCTAACAAGTAAATGTCAAGATACCAGAACAGAAGTAAAAGTTTATTTATCTTTTATGTCATGTCCATTTGCAAATCAAATTCAGTACATGAACGAGGAACTGCATTACAGTCCACATTGCTGGCATCTCTTCCATGGCCCGAGGCTCACTGATCAAGGGGTGTTCAGTCAGTCTTCTAGTGTTAAAAAATCCTTTCCATCGATTTTTTTCTTTTTTTCCGAGAACATTCAAAGGAATTATTCACAGGAGCAGACATGGTCCTCAGTCCCTTCTATTTTGCACTGCGTTGGACATATGGTTTGTTCTCCTTAAATAGTCCTCTTTTCCATCCTCACTCATTGTACTTGGCCAGTTTTAACCTGGGGATAATGTTCATGGACTGCAGTTCCTGGAAGAGCAGCTTGCAGGCATACGGAATACGAAGGGAAGACACGTGACAGGATGACTTGCAGTAATGGCACCTGAAACCCAAGTCGGCATGTATTAGAGGGACAATGACTCAGAACAAAGGCCTGCATGCAGGAGGTGAGAATTCTAACAAATTCTCTTGCCATTCCATCCAGTTGGTTTTCTATTCCTCCGTGTCCAGCCATGCTATCCAAAATGTACTTGTGTCCCCAAAGTAAAAAGAAGCCTCCAAAGAAGCAAAATCCAAAACAAAACAATGACCACTCCCCCGGTTTTAAAAAACATACTTTTAATCAGGTAGTACCATGCTTCTTAGACCTTTCTCCTTAAAATGTAAAACATCTGCCAATATAGTTGTTTTGAATAAGTCCCCGAAATCTGAACCATCTGAAAGTTACTCAGATATAGATTTTTCATTGTTAAAAGCATTTTAAACAGATTCAGTCTCCATGTATTGATAAGCATCTACTACAATGTACTATTCTAGGCAAGAGCTCCACATTTACCACTTGACTTCTGTCACTGAGAGACTTGAAGCATGCTGGGAAAGATGGAACTTTCATATAGAAAGGTGGTGGTGCACATATTCCCATTTAATCCTTACCACAGCCCACATTCCTAATCAACACACTTACTATGCTATTAGGATTACCTTTTCTCTTCCTTCAACCAGGGAACTTAAAGCCATTGATTCGGTCTTTATCAATGGCTACAAGTGAAGAAAGATTCCTGGGGAGAAAATGAACTATTCTGTCAGGTTTCAGACCAAAAGAGCCTCACCCTATACCTCAAGGATCGGGGCACCTGGGACAGTAGGTACCCAGTACAAATCCTGAGACTTAACAGGTGGAAAACTACCGTATTTTTCGGACCATAAGATGCACTTTTTTCCCCCCAGAAGTGGGGGGAAAAAGTCCCTGCGTCTTATGGTCCAAATATAGCCTACACATATACTTTAAAAAAAAAGTTTTTTTACTTGCCCGGCTCTGTGTGGTCTCTGTGTGCTTGCCCGGCTCTAAAATGGTTCTAAATGCTGCTGTTTACTTTACAGGGTTGATTACATGTGTTTATGACTGTGATGTTGGGTTTTAATGCACATAAAATATTTTAGGACACTATTTGTTTCAGAATCTTTTTTTCTTCATTTCCCTTCTCTAAAAACTGGTGCGTCTTATGGTCCGGTGCGTCTTATGGTCCGAAAAATATGGTAAGTCCTCCCAGGTATCAGGGGAGAACGTGAGTGCAAGAGGAACAGCACCAAGGCTTGGAAGAGGCAGCGCTAACTGGGACCTGGAGGAAGATCCCTCAGGGAACAAGAAAGGCTATTCTGGAGGGTGCTAAGGCACATGTATAAAAAATGTAAACACGCATATTACTGAAATAATCACAAAAGTGGCAAAGATGTGCACAAGAATGTTCTCGGTCACACGATTTATAACAGCACGGAGCAGGAGAGTGCTCAGATAGTTCTGCGAGTGCAGGACACATATGCAGACACTGAATGCAATGGTGCAGACCCACATTTACTGAAATGTAAAGGTGTCCAGGACACACTGTGAGGTGGAAAAAGCAGTTTGCTAAACAGCATGGTCCCAAGCGGGTCATCAAATGGTTTTCAGTAAAGGAATGAAGTCCCCAAAATCCTATGTACCATGATTTTTTTGGTATGTATTTGAATCTCCCTGCTATTAACAATCTCAAAAAAAATTCATGATTTAAAAACAAAAATGTTAAGAACAACTGGCAAACTGAGATGTCCCCGAAAGTCACTAAAATATTAACGGGGTCATCTCTGAGTGGCGAGAATTCTGACTATTTTTATTTTTTTTGTAACTTAATATTTTATAAAGAGCAGGGATCATTTTTGTAATCAGCAAAATAAAGCTTGTATTATTTCACAAAAGAAAATCATGAAGGTGAGAATTTGAATGTGCTGGTGAGTGACTATGCAGACAGGAGCTTCTTGAGGAGAAGAGAATGGGATCCAGGCTTGGGGCCCTGACAGGGGGCTGCGAGAGCTTACGCTGCAGAGTATTTGACTCTATCCACAGTAATAAATATAAACATGAGAATCGCTTTTCCTAAAAGATTACCTAAAGATTTTCTTAATGCATGACAGTTTACGAATTATGTTTCTAATATGCCTGGGTTGGTCTAATTTATTCAAGTATCATGTTCATGCCTTCACTGAATTGGAGAAATGCATTTAGCTGGAGCAACTTCTTACAGATTCTCCTGTCATTATCCTGTGAATTCAATCCAGGCTAATCTACTTAAAATTTCTATGTGTGCTGATTCACTATTCAGAAAGCCCACTAACCTTCTCTCTTATGAACTATTTATCCACTATTTAAAGTGTTCCAATGCATATATACACATACATGCATACACAAATAAAAATACATACATATATAAATAGGAATATGTAAATTACCTTACTCTGGTCTGAACAACTCCCAAAGAAAGAAATTTGACCCAAACAATAAACAAACTGATTTTTCAGGGCAAAGCCGGCAAAAGGAGGCGGCTGTGGCTTCACATGAGAAATGACTGTCCAGTGAAATATCCTCCATGAGCTAATTATCCTAATAGGGATTTTCTTTTCTCTGCAGTTTTCCTTCTGGATCTCTCTTTTGTGATTTATACCCTTCGTGTCTGCTGTAGAACAGTCTTGCTGTAAACATCCCCATAGCAATGCCTTACTAATGTGCAAATCAGCGACAAAAGGCCAGTTTCAAGGTTCTGAGCTGCTTTAATTACCCAGCCTCCATTGTGCTGTTCATTAAAGAGCGACTCCCTCTAACAGATGCCCGTACTCCATCCCACACAACCCAGCATGCACGTCAGGTAACACGGGGAAAGGACAGCATCATTATGCTCCTCTGCCTGAGCGCAGCACACGGAGCCTGCCAGCCCTGCAGACTGGATGAGGATGCTTTCCTGTTGGCAACAGGGTGTAAGTAGGCCATTCAAAATCAGACAGACAGTGCACCCAGGTCTGTGTAATTACAGTAAAGACCCTTAAACTGTGTAACCCGATTTAGTGCTCCTTAAAGGATTTCAAATACAACACACACTGAACACTAGAGGTTCAAAATCAGGCACTGCCATCAGATAATCTTCAAGTGTGACAGAAATGAAGCAGGAAAGAAGATACGAAGTTAACAGAATAATATAGAGACCAATTATTGCTAACTTTCGGTTTTTCGAGTATTCAGCATAAGAGGGCAAGGTTTTCAAAGTGCATGAGTCAATATGATCGTTCTTTTCTCCTATCCTTTTCTCTTTTCTCTCCTTTCTTCCCCAGTCTTTCTTCCATTTTCTTCTTTTGTTCTCGCCCCCCTTTATTTCCCCCCCCCCCTTCTTTCTTCTTTTTCCTCTTTCCCTCATTCCTTCTTTTCCTTTTTTTTTATTTTTCCTCTTAGTCTTCCTCCTTTTTCCTCCCTCCCTCTCTCCCTCCCTCCCTCTTTTCCTTTTCCTCACTCTTCCTCTTTTTTTGGGGGGGGGGCACATGAGAGAATGTAGGAGAATAGAGAAGAAAAGAAACTCTTTTTTGAAGTTTCATGACCCCTATTGGTAATAAAATGACTCTTCTGCACCATTTTTTTTTTCCCCCCAAAGTAAATTACTTAAAAATCTTTGTACCCAATTTGAAGATTTAGCCATAGTGGAGCTAAGTTCCAGGCATTTTCCTATTATATTACACCTTGTTGTTGTTATACAGGACAATAAAAGGCAAACTCAATATGCATTTCAAAAGACCATGTCACTGATACGAGAAAGAGCTAAATTTATGCTAGAATATTGTCACCCCATCTCTGCAACCTTATGAAAGGCAAATGGCCACCTCTGGTGCCAGTTTTTAAAATGAGATAATTTCTTCACAGACAGGTCTCAGCGACTCTTCTGCACCAAAATAATAAAATAATTGATTTTGGCTAAAAGGATTTGACATTTAACTAGCAAGGTATACACTGTGTTCTAAGGACACTCATCCTTTTTTTCCTTCACTGTTGAGAGTATAACAGACATCCCCTTTTAATTTCCCCCATCATTCTGACTCTTAATTTGCTTTATTCAACCAAGAAACTGGCAGCTTAAGATGGCAAGAAGTTGGGGGGACTCATAAGGAAAATGTGGCCCATCTTACTAACCCTCAGGCTCTGGCAATGAATGCTCACCTGGGCTACTACCCCTCTGGGGACTGCCCATCCCCAGGGAAAGGGGCTCTGGAAGGGAAGTGAGGGCGATGAGGAGGTTGACGCTACTTCCCATCCCTGCAGCACCTGCCTCAGATGTTGTTAGACCTGCTCTCTGACAGAAAAGTGAAAGAGAGACTGAGGAATGCAGGCCCTCCTGTCTACAGGGTATTCTGGGTTCTGGATCATGACCAACGCTAAGCAGAGCAGTGGTTCTTTGGTGATGCAGTGGAACCATTAAGAGGAGAAAAGATGCTCTAACAACACAAACAGAAGGCATGCAGCATCACCTTTTACAATGGACTTTGTGTACTGACTGCACCGAACTAATAGACTGCGAATCACATTTACCTATTGACAATCCTAGTGGTTTGAATCATGGGAATCACCGTCCAAGTGGAAAGCAAAATACAGACAAGGGATCAGGGTACCAGGTTCTGGTCCTGGTCTGTCACTAATTTGCTATAAGATCTGGGGCAATACACCTGCCTCTTTAGGTTTGAAGTTACATGAGGGCATTCGACACAATCTTCTCTAAAATGTTTCTATTAACAATATGCCATAATTATAACACCTACCAAGGACTCTGCTAGGATTTTTACAGATGGAGTGTTATAAAAGGTACTGGAGATAATAGTAACAAGATGATAAAGTCCTTGGGAGTTTAAACTCCAGCTGTGCAAAGAACACGTACACACAGAATCCCCAATTCCAGGAAAGCACGGACTGGAAGGTTGGTGAATATGTAGGTATGATCTAGAGTCAATTCTTGAGCTGTGATTTAAGAGGCAGGGGGTGTAGTATGAAAGACATATGGTATCCACTTACCAGCCGGAATACCCCAGAAGTCCACACTGCCCACAGACATCAACCTCAAAGGCATCACTTGAAATCATTAGTCGCTCTAGTAAAAGCATACTGGCTCCATAACCAATTAAACAGTCACGTTCCATTTCTCCAAGACGCAAACCACCATCACGAGATCGACCTTCAGTGGGCTGCCTTTGAAACAAGTTAAACAAATGTGTTATTATATTACACAAAGAGGCCGCATCACATGCTGGCTGAGAGTTCAGCACTCTGGAGCAGGGCTCACCTGGATTCAAATCACTTATTAGGCAGTGGCCTTGTGCATGCTGCTCAGCCTCCCAGCCTCATTTATAAAACGTACATAAGACTACCTGTTCCAAAGAGCCTTAAATGAGCAGAGATGTGAGAGATGTGATCCTAGTGGTTGGTTGCTATTTTTATTTTTAAATAGAAATAAGTAATTATTTAAATAATTATATAATAATAGACACACAGCCTATAAAGTACCAGTGCTAGCATGACTATTACTATTAAAATCACTATCATTATTATTAGGAAGGGATGTCTTTTGAGTATTTTCAGAGATGTCTTAGTTCTTTGTTAAAAACAGAAAAAGTGAGCAGATCAGAGTGTAGAAGAAACCGGGTCCTCTAGCAGTAATTCCCAGGCCTCAGGGAGGAGCTTTACTATTAAATAAACATGGAAAGAAGCAAATGGGTTTTTATAAAATTTGGAATAGGTTGGGACTCACCTGGAGCCAGATGGGAGGTTGCCCAGAGACCTACTTCCCCAACCCCCAGGTGTGTGTCCCATATGAGTCCTTCCTTCATGTGTGAAAATGCTCCATTCCTTTTCAGAGGGAGCACTTGAACTGGGCAGCTATTAGCCCCTGACTGGACTCCCTGTGGCTTATGTATCTGCTGGGCTTGAGAATACTTTAAAAGATTAAGAATCCAGGACCCAGAGATGCAGGTAAAATTAAGAGATTCTGAAACAACTTATACGCCGTATTTTCCGGCGTATAAGACGACATTTGAACCGGAAAAAAAGTCAACCGAAAATCGGGGGCAAAAGACCAAAATTGCACAAAAATTACTTGCAGATCTTGACGGCAAAGTAAGTCTTTTCTTTGAAGTGGGGGGTAGTCTTATACGGCGAATACAGGCCTAAACCTATGTTTTAACTGTAAAATTAGGGGGTTGTCTTATACGTCGGAAAATACGGTAGGCAATCCCACCTCGGTACTGGTGACACAAATCATCAGTGAGAGAGAGACAGAGAGTCATGAGCATCGTGGCCAGCTTATTTTGGAGTGACACTCCTTGGAGGTACTCTGAGCAGGGGTGGACTATATAAAGCTCTTGTTTGCTTTATTCCACAGCATCTTTTAATCTTTGCTATTGTTGCTGCCAGATTTCCCGAGTTAAGAAAGTAAACACACGATGGCCAGCACATGCTGAAATGTTAACTTGTGTTGTTGATAGTTACAATGGAAAATCAATTTAAGTTGTATATTATTTGTGGAAAGAAAATCTACATATGAAAAATTCATAAGTATATCTCAATGAACACACTGCAGTGGAAACTTGATAGCTGAGCACAACATATATATATGCTTTTATCTGCTAGGAGAACCCCCCAGGGACAGGGGAAGGATCCTTCCACCTGTGCTCACTGGACAAGTGAAGGTGGCCAGATCACATGTGGGCAGAACCCAAAACTTGAATTTTAACCAACTGAGATAACTGACTATAGACAAATGCACTCCAGGCTGTCTTCATATGGAATACACACAGTAATACTAAAGTAATAACCTTCTTTTATTCAACAAAGTAAAACATAGGAAATAACTGCTTTGATATTTATATTACTCTGAAATGGTTTTTGGATGTTGTAATACAAGTTCCGGAGGGGACAGTATGCAGGGGAAAGATACACGTAACCCATGTAGGGTCTCACTGCTGAAGTCAATACTGGCTTGAAAATCTCAACTTCTCTTCCCTCTTCTGTAATTTAAGCACACAAATGCCTATCACTTCAATAGGCATGTGCATTTTCTCAGTTTTACATGGTCAAGGAATTTAGTCATCTATACCTCTCCTTTGATTTGGAAAACAAAACAAAACAAAGACCCAAATATTAGCTGCTTCATCCTCTTGCTCCCTCCACTGCAATGTAACATCTAAGACTTAGATGTTACTTAGATTCTAAGTAATGCTCCATGAAAGTGGACAGGGACCTGGATATTTATTGAGCATCTCCTATGGATCGACACTGTACACAGCCTATATTCAAACACCTGACATTCACCAGCATGCTGTGTAGTGGGTTTTATTGTCTCTACTTCATATACAAGAAAACGAAGCTGAGAGACATAAGGGATCTGTCCAAGGCTCATGGTAGTGCTACAAGGTGGTGATGAGTTCACATCTATGTCATTCTGACCCCAGGGCCTGGGATCCCTCCCCTGGCTCAGAGTTCCCCGTCCTCGGCAGTAGTGCCATACCAAGTTGGGGAGTAATTCTTGGAGGTAAAGACTGTGCTGTGCACTGCAGGATGTTTGGCAGCATTCCTGACCTCTAGATGCCGGTAGCTCCTTCCTTGCCCCCCAGTGTGGCATCCCCAAATGTTTTCTGATGTCCTAGGGAGGCAAAATTGCCCTGGTTGAGAACCACTGCCTTAGGTTTTACTGCTCCAACGGGAAGATGTAGTAGTAAGGACACATAAACTTGATATTTATATCCACTCGTCAAATCCAACATTGGGCTTGAATTGAGGATACACTGGTGAAGGAGTATCCATGGACCTGGAGCTTATGTAAATAAGCAGGCAACTACAGGTACCTTATGCTCCAATCACAGAAGTTTAAAAAAAATGACAACTGTGGCTTAGGCTACCAATAATGTGTGCATATGTTTTCTGTGCACACATGGTACCTAAGATGCACTGCTATGCCATTACTGTGGGTGTGTAAGTGTACCTACATTCTTATAAAAGAACTGTTCTGAACAGGACCATACTTGGAAACTGGTACACAGTAAACGATTACATAGGAGAACACTGTGAAGACCTACGGAGGGTTTGCTTGTGCCTGTAAAGTGATTTTTAAAAAATATATTTTATTGATTTTGTACAGAGAGGAAGGGAAAGAGATAGAGAGTCAGAAACATCGATGAGAGAGATGTTTCTGACTCTCTATCTGGGGATGTGCCCGCAACCAAGGTACATGCCCTTGACCGGAATCGAACCCCAGGACCCTTCAGTCCCCAAGCTGGCGCTCTATCCACTGAGCCAAACCGGTTTCGGCCTGTAAAGTGATTTTTAATGTAAATCAGAGATATATAATTTTTGTTGATGCCTAATACCCCAAAGTTTGAAATCTCAGAGAAACAGAAACTTGGTTGAGTCTGCTTATTGCTGTACTTGGAAATACAAGGGAGATTCGACTGCCCTGTAAATTCCTTCTGTACATGCTCTTCTCTTACCTGGTGAGGACAGCGCGCGGTCCCCGGGCACGGGCATGCATCTTATCCAGCACCATGTGTTTCAGCTTCTGGTAGTACACGGGGCCGAAGTAAATGTATGCTTCCAAAGGCTCACTGAAAGAAAGGTCAGAGTTTGGGTTAAGAAACTAAGTTGGGCTAGCAGGAGACAGCCTTTTCTAGGTCTCAGCACTGACAGGCCCTTATTTGTCTATGAACAGATTTATGCGTGAGTGAAAAGAAAATGAAAAGGCTAGATCTGAAAATATAAAAAGTACCATGAAAATATAAAAGCAGGGGTAGGGAACCTTTCTTTTGCTAAGGGCCATTTGGATATCTATAGCGTCATTCATGAGCCATACAAAATTATCAACTTAAAAATTAGCCTGCTATATTTAGTCAAATGTTTAATTAATGCACCCCGAGTGCTTTGGCAGGCCTTATATGGCCCGTGGGCTGGATGTTCCCCGCCCCTGCATTAAAAGGCACAGAGTTTAATTAAGAAATAAAATTTAAACAGCTTGTGAAACTGTGCGGAACGATGCTTCCTTCACTGCTCCCACCCCCACCAGGCCGCCATCCTTTCTGCCTGGACTACTGCAGTTAATCTTCTAGTTGGTCTTCCTGCTTCTACTCTCTCCTCTCAACAATCTCTTCTTCACATAACAAGCCAGAGCCATTCCTTCTAAAGGGTAAATAGCAGCAGGTCACTCTTCTGCTCTAAATTCCCAGTGGTTTCCCACTGAATCCGTATCATCCAAATTTTGCATGCAGCCACAAGGTTTAAGGTAATGTGGCTCCTGCCCACATCTGACTCATTTACTACTTCCTTTCTCCATCGCTCATTCTACTCCCTAACACTGGCCCCTTCATTGTCCCTCAGATGTAGTAATGAATCTTTAGAAATATTGTAGTAAGAGTTTAAAGGAGTGAATATTTTAGTTCTTTGACAGAAGAAACCTTTTTTCTTAAGTCTGAAGCAAGAGTAGCCAGAGGATCGATGACTTTAAAACTATTTTTACTGCCGAAACCGGTTTGGCTCAGTGGATAGAGCGTCGGCCTACGAACTGAAAGGTCCCAGGTTCGATTCTGGTCAAGGGCATGTACCTTGGTTGCGGGAACATCCCCAGTAGGGGGTGTGCAGGAGGCAGCTGATTGATGATTCTCTCTCATTGATGTTTCTAACTCTCTATCCCTCTCTCTTCCTCTCTGCGAAAAATCAATAATATATATATATTTTAAAATTATTTTTACTACCCTAGAGCTTTCTTCCAAAAACAAAACAAAACAAAAAGAAACTACCATGTGTCCCTTAATCTATGACTTAATCTGTTTAACAATCTGTCATCCCTATTTTTAAGATGAAGAAAAAGGCACAGAGGGTCCAAGAGGTTAAATAAGAGCTGGTGAGTGGAGCAGGAAGCTCCAAACCTAGGGCTCGCCCTGCCATGCTGGCCAGTCTTGAGCCAGGTAAATGATTAAGAGTGGGAAGAGCAAAAGGCATGGCAGAGAGGCACATAAATACATCTGTGCCAGCTTGCTTGCTAAACCTTATATTTTCTGTATCATTAGCAAAGGCTTTTGCACTTATCAAGCACAACTAGATTCTTGGAAGACCTAAAGTGGAGTGGAGCATGGTGTCAGGAGACCCTGTTCTTGTCTCAGGTTGTCACATAGTAATTATATGAGTTCTTTACCTCAGTTTTCTTAGTTGTACAACAGAGTGGTTGGACCAAGTTTCTTTCTAGCTCTAATAATAAATGATCCTATTCCTCCAGAGTACGATTGCTCATGGTAGAATTTATGGAACTCTGTCACCATTTCATCATTAGCTGATTAAGGCCATAAGCAGTTTTCCCTCCTAGCTATGCTGAAGAATGTGACCAAGGGTGAAAGCTGGTAGGTGAATATGTTTGCAAGCCCTTTGTAGAACACCGAGATAATTGGGAGAAAAATGAAAACACGGGCTGGGTGTAGAGGACAGTGATGTAGACATATCCATTAGCTATCTAGAGGAAGCAGAGCATAAGCCATTCAAAAATTTCAGTAAAATTATGGTCAGAAGGTCCACCAAAATGGCTCATTTGTTTTGCACACTTTCTGGGCGAGAAGCAAAGACTAAGATGATTAGTGTTACAACAACAACAGCATTTTCTGAAATGGACCTTAGCTATTTTGCTGAATTATTTTTTAAATGGACCATTACTCTTTCCCAGTAATGTGATTTTCTATAACATCTCAAGTATGATACAGCTAAAGAAATCCATATTATCATAGGCTGGATAAATCATTTTAGAAGGCACTCAATGCTTTTAACAGATACAGATTTTGACCATTTTAATCACATCTGGATAGCCCATTTGCAGCACTGAAATCAAGCTGTGTGTTCTCACACATGCTTCCACACTGAGTTTCAGTTGTGCCTTTCAGGTTTAAAACCTCAGAAGAACAGTATAAACACTGTGTCCCAGAGTTTTACCTGGCATAAAAATACTGAAGTGTGTCTTAATTTAAACAACCAACTTGATTCTTTAAAATCATGTGCAAGTTTCAAAACCTTGTCTTTTACAATAATTTCAGGGATATCTGTTTCTCCCAGATAAAAAGAAAACCCATCCCTCTGCCTGTGTGACCTGCTCTTCCCTTTCCCCAGCCTCACTTCAGGCTGTACCACTACCTCCTCACTGCACGGCAGCCGGGCTGGCCTCTTCCAATTCCCGAACCTGCCAAGATCTGTCCCTTGTTAAGAGGTAAATATGTTTTTCCTCTGCATGAAACACTTCAGAAACTTCACTCTTCTTATCCTTCACATTTCTGCCTTCCAACAGGGGTCTCACCTTCCCACAGTGATCCTCTAGCCTACTCTTTGTCTTCATTCAGGTGAGAGCTATTTGTATTTATTATTTGTTTTCATTGCTTTATTCAACAAATATTTATGGAGTGTGCCGATGTGTGTCAGGCTCTATGCTAAACACTAGAAATAAAACAGTAAACGAAACAGATAAGCCCTGCTCTCAAAGAGGTTACATTACACTTGGGGAGACAGACAATAATATTACATAGTATCCTATCTAATAAAAGAGTGATATGCAAATTGACCATCACTCCAAGACACATGACGGCCACCTCCATGTGATCAAAGATGGATGCCCCCATGTGGACACAAGATAGCCGCCACTAGATAGCCAGCAGGGGAGGGCAGTTGTGGGCAGTTAGGAGTGACCAGACCAGCAAAGGAGGGCAGTTGGGGGGAACCAGGCCTGCAGGAAAGGTCAGTTGTGGGCAATCAGGAAAGCAGGGAGGGCAGATGGGGGTGACTGGGCTGGCAGAGAGGGGCAATTGAGAGAGACCAGGTCAGGAGGGGAGGGCAGTTGGGGGGGAACCAGAATTGCAGGGGAGGGCAATTGGGGGATGGGCCAGGTTTGTAGGGGAGAGCAGTTGGGGTGGGGGTGGGGCCAGGCCTGCAAGGAAGGGCAGTCAGGGGGACTAGACTGGCAGGGGAGGGCAGTTAGGGGTGACCAGGTCGGCCGGCAGGGGAGTGGTTAGAAGGTGATCAAGCTGGCAGGCAGAAGTGCTTAGGGGCAATCAAGCAGAGGCAGGCAAGCAGTTGGGAGACAGCAGTCCTGGATTGTGAGAGGGTGCAGGCTGGGCTGAGGGACACCATCCCTGTGCACAAATTTCATGCACTGGACCTCTAGTTATTATATAATCTACTAGAGACCCAATGCATGAAATTCATGCAAGTGGCTTGGCCCTCGCAGTCCTGACTTCATCCAGAAGGTCATTTGGAAGGACATCTGGAAGGTCATTTGGCTGTCCGGTGTAATTAGCATATTATGTTTTTATTATTATAGATATATATAAAAGCCTAAGCGATCAAACAACCAGTCAACTGGTCAATCGGTTGCTATGACGCACACTGACCAACAAGAGACAGATGCTCAATGCACAGGATCAGGCTCCCTCCTATCTGGATTGGGTCTGTGGGGATCAAGCCTGCACTGGCTATCTGACATCCCCTGAGGAGTTCTAGATTGCGAGAGGGCACAGGCCAGGCCGAGGGACCCTACTGATGCATGAATCCATGCCCTGGGCCTCTAGTCCTATCTAATAAAAGAGTAATATGCAAATAAAATCACTCCGCTATACCCACAAGACATACTCACCAGCCAATCAGGAGTGAGTATGCAAATTAACCCAACCAAGATGGCTGCGGCCATGGAAAGCGCAGGAGGCTTGGGTTTCCCCAGCAATGGAGGAAGCTAAGCTCTCTGTACACCCTGGCAGGCCCAGGCCTCCATTCAAGGCTACAAAGTTTCAATTATAGAAGATAAATATATCCCAGGTACCAGGGCCTCTGCTTGGGTTATGGGGGCGGGGGGGTGGGGGGGGGGGAGAGAGGCACAGCTGGCTTGCAAACCACCATAGGCCCTCACCCAGGCCACCCCATATCCCAAGGGAATCCCCACCCTGCCCCAGGACACCCTTCAGGGCAAACCAGCTGGCCCCCACCCGTGCATCAGGCTTCTATCCTATCTAATAAAAGAGTAATATGCAAATTGACCATCATTCCAACACAGAAGATAGTTGCCCCCATGTGGACACAAGATGGCTGCCACAAGATGGCCAGCAGGGGAGGACAGTTGGGAGGGACAAGGCCTGCAAGAGAGGGCAGTTGGGGGCAATCAAGCCTGTAGGGGAGGGTAGTTGGGGTGACCAGGCCTGTAGGGGTGGGCAGTTAGGGGCAAACAGGCTGGCAGGGGTGCAGTTAGGCATAAATTAGGCTTACAGCAGAGTGGTTATGGGTGATCAGGCTGGTAGGCAGAAGCAGTTAGGGGCAATCAGGAAGGCAGGGAGCCAGCAGTCCTAGATTGTGAGAGGGATGTCCAACTGCCAGTTTTGGCCTGCCTGTTTAGGGCAGTCGGACATCCCTCAAGAGGTCCCAGATTGAAGAGGATGCAGGCTGGGCTGTGGGACACCCTTCCTCCCCCCATGCACGAATTTCATGCACCAGGCCTTTAGTCCTATATATAATAATAAAGAGTTAGTATGCTAATTAGACCTCATGGCAGAACAACTTTCCAGAACAACCAGTGGGTGGGGCCACAAGGCAGCTGGGGCTGTGAAGGCCAAGCCCCTTGCACAAATTTCATGCATCAGGTCCCTAGTATATTTGATAATGATGAATCCTACAGAGAAAAATAAGGCTGGAAATAGGCAATAGTGGATTGCAGTATTAAATTAAGTAGTCAGGATAGGCCCTGCTGAGGTTAACTTTTATCTGGGTTTTTTTTCTTTTAATGTCTAATAAAAAAATCTTCACAGTCAGCTCCTTAGGTCATGGACCATGTCTATTTTGCTCATTGTTATAAACTTAGCACCTAGCTCATGCTTGGTATTTAACATGCCTTTAGTCTGTGGATTGCAAAGTAAGGCCTCAGGCCTCTGACAGAGCACTAATTATCTGATATTCAACATATCAATAGAGAGCAAGTTCAACAGCTTAAGAATTTTACATTATATATAATTGACTTGTTACTTAAAGTTGTGTAGAAATCCTATTTTGGTAAATTATGTTTTCTATATTTTAAACGATAGTCCCACTAGTAAAACAACACTTCTTAATTTATCAGTTTCCTAAGTTTGGATTTTCTTTTCTCCCCATCCCTGTTTTATTGATATATAATTAACATAAGACAATATGCAAGTTTAAGGTGTACAACATGTTGATTTGATACATTTATATGTTGTAAAATGATTACCACCACAGCTTACCTAACACCTCTATCATAAATCTGGATTTTCTTATATCAGATTTCTTAAAGTAGTAAAGTTGATTATCTTAAGGGCTCATACCTCTTCTCTTAATAAAATCATACTTTTTTGTTTTGTTAATCCTCCCCAGAAGATATTTTTTTCTTTGATTTTTTTAGAGAGAGTGGGAGGGAGAGGGGGAGAAAACGAGAAAGAGAGGGAGAGAGAAAGAAAGAAACACTGATGTGAAAAAGACACATCAATTGGTTGCCTCCCACATACACCTGGACCGGGCCAGGGATCAAACCTGCAAAGCAAATATGTGCCCTTGACCAGAATCAAACCTGTGACCCTTCGGGACTAGGGGCCTTCACTCTAAGCACTGAACCACATTGGCCATACTTTTACTTTAAGACACCTAAACACACACTTACCCTGTGATGCCAGATGTAACATAGTCTTTCCCCAAGTAGTTATAACCATGGCGAACGAGGTCTTCACACACATCCTTCACTTTACTGCCTCCAAAGGCAGTGCCGTAGTGAAATCTGCCATCTAACACGCCTGCCTTGCCCGCCAACAGCTCAATTAACTTTCCCACCTGTGGGATTGAGCAAATTAAGTGAGTACCTTCCTGAGGTATAGAAATCCTGTCTGTTTATTTAGCTCTGGCCTATTTCCCTAAAGAATTATGGAACTACTACTATTAATAAGAGTGATAAATTAATAGTAAATATTTACCTCTTACTGTGTGACTGACTGTTGGAAAAGCTTGCCATGTGTGATTTAAGTTTATGTCCCCAAACTGCTAGGAGATAGGTACTATTATTTCCCTGACTTTACCTATGAGGAGACTGAAGTACACAGAGGTTAAGCAACTTTCCCAATTCATATAGCCAGTAAGTGCTGGAGCCAGGATTATAAAACAGTAACCATAGAAAGGAAGATGCATTAGGTTCAATACAAAGGGCTCTTTTTTTCAGAGGGGTAAGTTTGCCACCCAGAAGACTGCTCTCAAGTAAGGGAAAACCTTTCCACATTTGCTCTGTAGAGGACAGTAGTCCAGCATTGTTAAGAGCTGAGAACCTAGTTATTTGATTAGGGGTCAAAGGGCCCTTTCTAAGTATCAGTTTCAGGGTCTCATCACATCCACTAACTGCAAACCAACTGCCAGCTTTCTTCCTTAAGAGCAGTGCCTCTGAAAGCCATCCCCACCGTCATTCGTGATGGGAAGCCGTGAGGGTTCATTATGATGTCCGGGCAGATGCCAGAGTCACAAAACGGCATGTCTTCTTGAGGGACGATCAAACCGCAGACACCTAGGGAGAGAAGATTTCATGCAACGTAAGCAAACTGGCAGAAAGGAAGAATACAGTAGTTAATTGGGATCTCCCTGCCACTATCTCTATTTTCACTACACTCAAACCTGCCCCATGGTCTCTATCAAGAGTAACAAAAGCAATTTCCAATAATCCCGCTAGATGGATAGTTCAAAAATGGCTCTCCTTGCAGAAGGACAGTGCAGCCCGTGGCCTGGCCTATTGACGTGACACTCAGTGCTGCTGCCAGGCAGCTTGCCCAATCTCTTGTGCCACCGAGATGGCAGAGCAGCAACTTCACTGGGTCCTCGCCCTGTCAACGCCTCTGAAACTTCAATTCAGCAGCAATTTCACTCCTTGTCAGCTTGTCCATGATCTGCTACACAATGCACTCAAATCACAGGAATGCAACTTCTCTGACCACCAAACCCAGAACTGACTGAATGAGGGAGGTGTTTAAATTATGGTTTTAAAAACCCGTGACAAGAAGTACTCGTGTGTGGCCGACGTGCTAATGGGACTATCTATTGGCTGCAGAGTGCTGGCTGGTTGGCCAATTTTGCCAGGCTTCTCTGGCGAAGTCTAAACTGCCCTAAGGAATTTTAATTCCTATAGCTTATAACACATTACAAAAGTGATCTTTGATTGAAGTTGTAAAGTTGAACAATAAAATTATTCTTGGAAGAAAACACTAAAATTATAAATATATTCTAAAAATGAAAATAGAACAGAACAAAAATCTACCAACTCTGCACACCACTAATAGTCTCTTAAATTACTGTACTTTATTACTCCTTTAACAGTATTCTAACTTGTAGGAAATTTTGTTGATTAAAAACTTGGTAATTCCTCCTAGATCCTTTTCTTGGTAGGAGGAATTCTATATAATAAAAGGCTAATATGCAAATTGTCCCCTCAACTGGGAGTTTGACCAGGAGTTCTACCAGGGGGCGGGGCTGGCCAACCAACTGCCTGCATACCCTCGGCCCTGATCAGGGAGGCTGGCCAGACCCCAACTGTGCACGTATTCGTGCACCGGGCCTCTAGTAGGAGTATAATTTAGATTGTTAACCACAATCTATATAATTTAGAATTGAAAAACTAGTATACAATGGTATTGGACCTAAAAAATGCTCATATATTTAGTAAAATAAAATTCCTTTTTCTGTGTATATAAATTATCTGTACCTATTGAAAAGAAATTGCTCTCAAAGAAACTTTTCATTGCTCAGTTTGATTTCTACATACATACTTACACTATTTTAAAATAAAAGTTTGGGGATGTTCAAAGAAAAAGAATGCCATTTGCGTATTTAATATTGGTTATTGATATTTTGATTTCTAGTGGCTGCCAACAATATGGCAATTAGGTTTGTGCAGTTGAATTCCACTGTACGTAGGTAGTTTAACTGGCTTTTTGGTTGAAATTACATTGTTTATTATAAAGAAAGCATGCTTTCCTACATGAAGAACAGAAACAGATTCAGTTCCCTTTATTTCAAATTCAGCTAAAACATGCTAGAATTTAAATTAAGCACAGTGTGTGACCCTTATCTCTTCCCTCCGTAAATCCATCTTGTCCACACTGAAATTATCTGACAAACTGAAAATCCACTCTGAGAGAGATGAAATTGTAAATCTAGGTGCACAGATAGCAACACCGTTTGGCAGGGAACAAAATGTTACAAACAGCCAATCTTCAAGAGGCCAGTGGTGGGATGTGGTTGGGTGAGAATGTCACTTTGGGCTGCTGTGGAGATGGACAGTATGGCTACATCCCTTAAAAACAAACCAAAGGAAAACTTCAGCACCCTTTCAGCAGTATTTCACAGGGGGACGGATGCCTGCGGCTGCTAAGGAGGAAGCTAAGCTGCTTGTTCACCTCCAATAAGAGAAGGTGGAGTGAGGGGCAGGAGGTACCAAACCCAGGGAGGAAGCAGGGCGTACTTATACTGGAGGCGGGTAAGGAGAGGGATATTTGCATTTTGCATTTTCAATTTTAGCCAACAGATTAATTCCAGCAAATGTAACTTTAAAATGAAAGCAATGCTCTTTCCCCTAAAATCCGAATCTCTAATACCTCTGCTTGAAATCTAATTAATATTTAGCATAGAACTTCCTCTTGGGAAAGTTATTTTCTAACTAGCACTTTCCTGACATTGCACTTAAAACTACATATAAGTAGCTTTCAGATTTTTTTCATTCCATTAGAGCAGAGGTCGGCAAACTCATTAGTCAACAGAGCCAAATATCAACAGTACAACGACTGAGATTTCTTTTGAGAGCCAAATTTTTTAAAACTTAAACGTCTTCTTTTTCAAAATAGACTCGCCCAGGCCAAAGAGCCACATATGGCTCTCGAGCCGCAGTTTGCCGACCATAGCATTAGAGGTACGGCATTGGCCACATTTGAATCAAGGGCACCTGTAAGCCAAAAAATTAAATCTAAGCTAACTTAAAATTACTTTAGGCTCTGAATCCCTTTTATATGCCAAGATGGTTCCCATAGCAGACAGCCCTGTGTTGTTTGTTTTGTGTGAAAGTGAATGATAAAAGATCCATGAAATCGACGCAGAAAGCCAGAACAGCAGAAAGAACTGAGGGCTCTCCATCACTGCGGCTTCTACCCTCTGCTGACTTGCAGAACAATGGGAGCTACACATCCAACTGCAGATCTAACACAGCTGTGCATTTCATTAGATGAAGAGCACTAGTGACACAAGTAAATAATTAACTTATTCTGGTCCGCTGGCTGTGCTTATGAGACCAGTCATAGCTGACAGATTTTAATACAAGTTAACACAAAGAAAACATAATGAGCTTAGAAGTTAAAACAAAATATTTAGACAGAATTTGATGATCTCAAATCTCAAATTAGACGGATGACTGTTAAAAGTTCGCATTTTACTGAATTCATTAGGGGAGAAGAGAATTAGTTCTCAATCTCAGAACCAGACCTTTTTTTTTTTTTTTTTTTTTTTTTTTTTTAAGAAATGGTATTTTTCTGTTTCAGAATTATTCAAATCCTTAGTCATCGCAGGAAGCTTTCTTTTATTTTCAAATAAAAAAATCCCAGGGATAGAGCATAAAATCTCTTTCTATAAATAAACTCTTTAAAGTAATAGTCACTTTTCTTTAAATGCTGGTTTAAAAATGTAAATGATATGCATCACTCCCTGGGTCCTTGAAAAGATGATGGACTACAAATAAACCATATCTAATGGAAGCTGTTGTAGAACAATTACTGATTCATACCTTAAATGCTTACACAGCATTTCAGATTTTAAAATAAAATTTCATCCCCTGGCCCAGGCCTGTGTCTCAACCCCATTGTATATAGCACAACCTCCTGGCAATGAAATGCAAATACACCAGTGTAACAGGCCCCAAAACATTTAGTGCACTTAAAGGGGCCACTGGGAATTAGACCATAGACTATGCTACAGAATTTTAACAAGTGAAAATAAATAATAAGGAAAAACTGGCACACAAAAAGAGCAGAAAGGTTCTACAAAGACCCAGTCATAATGAAATTATTCTATCACCATCTATCTTATTTTCAAGTTGTAAAGGTGAGAATTTAGGGAGTCGAAAGAAACTACAAATCTGACCGCCAAGCCACTCAGGAAAGACAAATCTGGGGATTCACGGTCACAGTTCCCTCAGCGTCATGACCCAGACACTAGAGGCGCTTACACTACTTTGTTATTTCTATTTTCATGGCCTACCAGAACAATATATAAATCATTTAAAGAATAGGTTTACCCAGCAAAAACAAAAACAAAAAACCAAAACCCTTAATCTGATGAATCATTCTTAGGAAGTGTTTCCAATTATAAACAGCAACTGACTTGTTCAAAAGTCTTTTTTTTAAATTAGTTTTAGTGTAATGGTCCTATCACAATTCAATTAGAAATAAAGGAGGTCAGGATATAATAAAAATGGTAAGGAAAAACTAAAGCATTCTCATACCGTATCAAGAAAGGAAAGCAACTTAATAACAGAAAACAACTTAATAACATCGCTGATTCCAGAGATGTTCTGATGGGATTTCAATGTTTTAGCAACATACTAGCAAATGGCTCTCTACTTTGTCGACAGCCAGGTCTCATTTTAATATCACACTGTTTCACTTTTTAACTTAAAAATGTTTTTCCTTTAGCAAGTCTACCTTCCAGAACCACTTTGGGATTGAATGTACCATCTAAGGTTGATATATGTTTTTACTCTTCCTTTTTTTGAGCAAGGAAAGAGAGACTAATTTCCCTCAATTACCAAGCATATGCTATGTGACAAGGGCTGTGATGGAGGTGGGGACATATGAAGAGGCTCAGGGATACGACGCCACTTAAGAGGAGTCCTGCACAGATTTATCTGACCGAATATGGAAAATTAAAACGTTTATGCAATTCAGCTTGCCACATTCTAATGCTCTGCTTTCTTCAAGTACCTGTTAGACAAGGCTATTTATTCTGCCCAGTTTGACACTTTGCATGAAATGAAGGGTGAAATGATGCTGAGATTTCTCTCTGTCTGTCATAGAGCAGGAAGAGAACTGATATTCGGTAAAGGAGTGATCACTGTGCAATGCCTGGTCTTAATGAGGTTCATAAATGTGTGTGTGTGTGTGTATGGGGGTGTAATCTGTAAAGGACTCATCAACTCCTGGACTCTCAGATCTATGTAGGGCAAGAGATCAAGGAATCCGGGTGACCTTTATTTGACTCTGCTGTTCCACTGACATTGTGTTTCCTGAGGATGGGGGGTATAGGGGGGGTGGGAGGGGGCACCACTTTCTAGCAAGCCTTAGTTGTTTGGTCTTTGTAATGGGGATAATTAGCACCTATCTCATGAGGCAATTGTGTCAAAAGCACAGATGAGAGGTACTAATGTCTGAGAGGTACTTTGAGGTCCTTAGAGAAAGGCAGCATCTAAATCCAAGGAATTATTATTATATAAGAAACTTAATTATCCTCAGCAGGAAGCAAACCAGCAATAATGAATGGAAGAATCAAGTGCAGTTGCACTAACTTTGGCTGAAGAGCTGAAAAGGAGCTCACTCCGGCTGGGCTGTGCAGACCATTTCACACGATTGGGACAGTGTCTCCTAATAACTTAAGAACTTCACAGGGCTTGGGCTGAGGATTTCCAGTGCGGAGCAGTTTACTGCTGATGAATATAGTGGTAAATGGAGCCAAAGAAGCAGCAGGAATGCTTTCAAGTTTGACTGTTCGTATTAAGCAAAAAAAAAAAAAAAAAAAAAAAAAAAAAGTTTTTGCTTTGAATAAGCTCATCTCCATAAGCCTTTATATATTCAGAAATGTAAATCTCTAAATCAAAACGTGAAAGCTAACACAGGTGGTTACTCCCTTTCTTCCTTCCCCCCTTCCCTTTCCAGTGATTGAATTAACCTTCTTTTCTTTCTCTCACCACCACCTTAAATAATCCCAAGGGGGAGGGAAGGAGACAAAAACTGTTGAATCATATTAGCTTTGTTCTGCTGTTGAATCACTTCCAGATCTATCACATCACTTGCCACTAGCCCGGTTGACATAATTTTAATTCGGCTCTCCCTCACATGTTAACAGATAAATAATGCATAAGAAAACTTGATTAGCTTTCTTATTAAAACATCACTCTAAATGAGAGGAGGCGCTAGAAGACAATACAGTTTTTACATGGCTTTCCCATGAGCAGTTGAATGGTTGATGTGATAAATTTGCATAGTCTGAAGCACACAAAGGGCTGATTAATTGAAACCCTTACAATGCTTCTGGAAGCAGCTATTGTAAAACAATAACCATAGGAACTTTACAAAACACACACGGCTGAATGTGTCAAGAGCTTAATAAAATGTGTTGGGGCTACACTATTTGGAAACAGAACTGGAGATTTTTATTCTGGGCCATAAAACACTAACCACCCTAATTTCAAAGCTTTAGTTGGATATTTACTGAAAGGTCAGAGGGTTACTGGCTAGCTACTGAAGACCAAAACTTGTTGTTAAAATAGTAAATTAAATAAAATCTCCTCACAAAAAAAGGTGTCTATATGGACAAAATAATCCTGATTTCGAACATTTAAGCAACAGCTGCCATAATTTCTTTTTGGACCCAAACTCTGAGGGATCATTTGGCAACCCACACCTTATCTTGGGGCTCACGCTATTAGCTCCTTTGGCCCCTTCTCCCCTCCCACTTGGAATCTTTCATTCAAGCAGGATCAAGCAAAGTAGGGAGCCAAAGATATCCCACTATGAAGCTTCAGTCTAGCAGAGAGGATTTTAGGCAGTCTCAAGTGCTACATGAGTACAAGGTGTTATTATTATTATTATTATTACTTTAAATCAGAGTCTTTTCATTCTGTTTTAGAAACATAATCTAGAAAAAGGAAATACGTAAAGGTGTGGAAAAAGCAAAATTTTTACCCAAACCTTAACAAATAAACTTTCCTCTCGGCTTTCTGCCATACATAAATTAAAATTTTCCTATTTTCCACAGGCTCTTCCTACCTAGTATATAAAATTCTTTAATCAAATTCTTAATAAATTAATTCCCCAGGCTGTTGAATCACTTTTTAAATGCAAAGTGAAAGCATGTGACCTTATATGAAAATTCTGTTTAACAACAGAGGGTCAAAGATGAATCTTCCAAACATTTTTAGCCATAAATGCATAATCCTTATGCACCAAAGATACACAGGATCATCCCATTAAAAAAGTCTTTTGATACGACTGTATTTCTACTTTAAAACAAAGGGTGACTTTCCTCTATTTGAAAGAGCTATCTGAGGATTGAGGGGGAGATCCTGAGGAGTTGTGCCATTATCTCAGATTTGCAGTTATTAAAAAACTTCTGTTTGCCAGGACACTCTTGCTCAAATACAGTTCTTCCTCTCCTTAAGAATACTGTTTGGCATTGCTGCCCAATTCTGTGATCTACAGGACCTTTGTTGAGGTGCTAATCCTTTTTCACATGAGAGACTGAGAAATGTTCTTTCAGGGAAGTGATATATTGCTTTCCCCCCACATCAAAGGAATCCACAGTTTCCTCCCTCGTTGTGAATAGCAGCAAAAGTAAGAGGAAAATATAATAATTTGGTTTGCCTGAGCATAGAAGTTAAACTTGGGAATTTCTTAGGCTGACAGATAATTTTTGTTAAAGAATTAAAAAAGCAAAAGAGCTGGAAATCTGCTCACCCTAATAAGTGAACTAAGCATCAGGAAAAGCAAGGCCCAAGATAAACATGTCTGCTTCTGATGAGTTTCCTTCGCACAGAACTTATACCAAAGAGGCTTACATAAGTTATTTTGATTTTAATAAATAGTCAAGTTCCAAACATGACTCCAATACACAATATATGTGGATGTCTCTTCCTATCTTTAACTGTTTCTGTAAAGGAATCAAGAAAGAATATAAAGAGAAAACATGAAGAACATTCCAAACCCACACTCTACTCTATTTCCCTCTATGGAGCATCATTATGCATCTCTCATATAAGTCTGGCCTCAAGGTATCCAGAAGTCCAGAACATTTGGAAAGGAGATTACGACTTCAGGGTTTTACTATTTATTTGCAACTGAAATTAAAACAAAACTAAAAAACCTTCCTTCCCTTGTAAACAAATTCACAACTTTGGTGCACAGAAGATTATTACTAAACTAGGGGTCTGGTGCATGAAATTCGTACACAAGTGGGGTCCCTAGGCCTGTCCTGCAATCAGGGCCTATCAGGGCCTGGCAGCTGTCGGCTGAGACCTGGGGACCTGCTGTTTGGTGGGGGAGTTGGGGGGAGGGACCGAGGAAGATTGGCTGGCCGTGAGAGGCTGGCCATGAGTGCACACTGCCCCCTGGTGGTCAGTATGTGTCATAGCAATTGGTTGACTAGTTCAATATTAATAGTTGTTTAAGCTTTTATATACTAGTATATAGATAATCACATCTTCCTCAGTAGTTTGCATTCCACAAAAGGATGAACTGTTGAAAGATTCTTATCAAAGACCCAGCTCTTTTTGGGGGGGGGGGGGGGGAATTCACTGTGCATTTATTGACGAGGTATATGTGCTCGCTTCGGCAGGAAATATACTAAAACATTGATGAGATACATAATGGACTTCTAAAGACCCAAAGAGGACTGTACTTGATTAAACTTTGAATTTCTCATTAGAAAACTACACTGGAATTTCATTATCTAGAAGGTGTGCTGTGAGTGAGCCCTGACTGCTTCTCAAGCTGGAGTAGTCTTTATGTTATTTGGGACCCCTCTTCTTTATGAAACACTTTCTCCTTCCTGCATGCTTGGCTTTCTACTTAGTCATCCTCCATTCTTGAGGTCCTAGACGGCAACACTACTTACTGGGTCACATTTTTAACAGCTACTGATCAAACACTTTCACTTCAATGAGACTTCTCTGATCAATTACACCCAATCTTTGCTTATGGCACAGCACTGAAACTGATCCCCAAATAATAAGTACTAATTCTCTTGCTCCAGTTCATCCACTCATTCTGTCCTCTTCAATCTTTCTCAACTCTTTTATAACATAAACCACTCCAGTTTAGTCTCCTCTTCACATCTGTTTCATTTAGCTACTGATTATCCTACCACCTTTAAAGTGGTCAGGCTAGACACTCATGTTCTGTGACATTAAATCAAGACTTCTCTGATTATTAGAGAGGATATTTTAAGAGGCATTACGTGCAGAAATTCAATCTATACACTATGCATAGACCAAAAGAATCTCTAACAACAGCTCTCTCAAAGTCAAATTTTAACAAAAGATAAAAATTGCTGGCATTTTAAAAGAATATCAAGCTTTGCTCTTGTCCAAATAATATGTCAAGTAAAACTGAGCCTGTTAATAAGGTTATAATGACCCCAGAATGACTTAGGGGTGCATCTCAGAAAGTGTCAAAATCAAGAGAGAAGAAGAAACAGAGAATTTCATTGTCACTGGTAAGCAGCAGAAAAAGCTAGAATCTCAAAATACCTTAAAAAAAAACCCCAAAACCCTCAAAAGTATTAAGAGTTAGCATCTTAGAAAATTGTACAAAGCAAGGTGTCAAATTTATACTTATAATGGAACAACTCTTATAAAAAACTGATAGGGTAAAATAATTCTGCATCTGTCAACTCAACTAAAATGCTTTTGATGAAATAGTATCTTAGTCTGAAAAACTTACATTGATGGAATGACAACTAAGGCTGGATTGATTTGACCAAACAAACTGCAATATTGGATATGCTTGCTAGGCAAATAAACAGTTAAAATCAGTAAGAATATTATAATATTACCAATTTTTAAAAAAAGATATCCCACTAGCAATTTATAAGCAAAAGTGAGGGTAAGATTCAAGGTTGAAAAGAGTAGAATGAGTAACAGCCACTGTTAATGATCTTGCTATCCTTTCTTTACCATTAAATATGTATGTGTCAGGCACAATGCTCACTGCTTAATAATCAGAATAGTAGTTTAAGAGCATGGATTCTGGAGCCAGTCTGCCAGGGTTCAAAAACTAGTTCTGCCAACAAACTGGGGACTTTGGGCAAGCTGCTAATCTTTCTGTGCCTCCGTTTCCTCATCTATAAAATGAGGATAACAACAGTCCCTACCTCCTAGTACTGTGTGAGAAGTGAGTGCTGGAAACACAGTCACGCACACAGTACTACAATAGTGTTAGTTGCTGCTAATGCTGAAATTAGAAAGCAGTAGACAAAGCCAAAATTCAAACCCTAGGACACACTTTCTCTCTCTTAAACAATATATACATTGACTAAAAGAGACCATAATAATAGTGAGTTCATTAATAGTGACACAATGCTTTGGATTTCGAAGATAAAAGAACAAAACCACAAATGGATGAAAACCCAACAGTAACCATCAATGAAAAGAGTGAGGCCTGCCGGTGGGATCATATGGAGAAACACCATCTAGGAGGGGGAACACTGTGCAGTGGACAAAGCACTGCACTGGAGGTGGGAGACCTGGGTTCTTACACCACCTCAGCAACCGACTAATCGGGAGCCCCTGACTGGCCACTTAACATGCAGGATAGGGTCTCAACTGCCTTATCTGTTACATAAAGGGGAAGATAACTCTAAGGTATCGTCTAGTGCTGACACCCTATAATATTATGACCCAACAGAACACATAGTAGTTTAAATATGTACCTTTCATTAAAAAATAGGTATTCCTATTGGTTTTTTGAACAGCTACCTATATTTTAATAGGTACGTCATCTAAATGTATTTATAGTTATAACTTTGGTCATGAAGTTGCAGGAGAATGAAAGAAATAGCACAGAGAAGCAATTCTACAGTATATTTTAAAATGCATTTAAAATATAAACAGATTAATTTGAGAAATAAAACAAGAATAATTTTGATGGCAATGTAATAATTTTTCAAACATACTAAATTTTTTAATAGGGGAAAGATATCAAAATATTTTAGTATATTCAGTTTTATAATATACTAAAGCTGAGAAATGAAGCAATTTACCTTTTTGCCCATGACGACTGCTGAATTTGTCTCCAATTTCTGGACGCCTTGTCTGTCTCAGAAGCATTTTGATTAGAAAAGCATCTTCGGCATTTGAAGATATCATCACTTTTTCAATATATGAATCCGTTGCCCCTTTGTAGCTAGAGGAAATCAACAAAACAGAGTTCCAAACTGCCAAACCTATCATCCCCAGATCACAGATTTTTTTAATACCTACCCCAGAATATTCTGACATTCCCATTTGGGCTCTTTACTTTCCTTTTTAGTATTAACTCAATTATAATTTCCCATTTCTAGTCCTAGATTAAAATGGCTTAACATTTACTAAGCATTTATTATGAGGAAGACATAATGCAACTTAATCTTCACAACACATATTATTTACATATTGTTAATCCCCTATTACAGACAAGGAAAACTAATGCTTAGATGCCCCAAACATATGAAGTGGACTTGGGATTTGAGCTGATGCCTGTCAGACTTGACTCCAAGTTCTTAACCACTTTTACTGACTAAGCTTTCCCAGGAACTTTTTCACATACTTTGCCTCTTCTCTTACCTGTTTTTCATACAATAAAAATTAAGAGCCTACTCTGTCAGACCCTTTTAGACTGTGAACATACAAAGATTAAATAGACATGGCTACTGCCCGAAGGAACTCACAATACAACAAAGGATGAGAAAAAGGCAAATACAGTGAAGATGCCAGGAAAGACATAAGGGAGACAACAGTCCATCCTGTTAGGGGTTGGATATGGCAGTAGTGATGGGGAGGGGCAGGCTGTCAAGGACTGCTCCATGAGGAGGTGACCCTGAGGCTGAGACTTCACCAGTTAAAGGGCATTCAGGTAGGGGGAGCAATGGGAGCAAGTGCTGCAGGCCGGCAGCAGGATGATATGTTATGGAGAATGAGACAATTCACTAGAAATATGGGGCCCGGCGTGCAAAGGGGTAAGGCTAGAGAGGTATGCTGAGGATCACGGTCAGGCCTTTTCGTATTATTATTTTGTTTGGCCTTTATCCAGCAGGCAACATTGTCACTGGGAGTTGTACTCAATCTACTCAAGTTTTATTCTATTTATCCAAGAGAATCCCATGACCCGATAAGTAACTTAGAAAAAGGAATCACTCTGGCAGTACCACAGAGAGAGCCTAGGAGATGGGGAGGGTGCAGAGCTGGAGCAGATGTGCAGTTACGGTTAACTAGGAGTCCGCAGGAGAGGAGGACTAGAACTCAGATGGCAAGCGCTGTCATCCAGAGGATGAGGGGGAACTAAGGAGACTGAGCCTATACATTTTGCTGAACCTCCAGGCTTTAGGCTTTGTGTGGCAGGCAAAGGAAGAGTCAGGTTTGTGTTGCAGGTGACTGGCTGGATGGTGGTGCCACTCATCAAGAGAGGGACCCTGGAGGAGCCTGTTTGGGGTGGAGAGGATGGTTTTGGTCTGGATATGGGACCCTGTAAAGCTGTGCAAGTATGGAGCTGAAACCAGGCAGGTGTCTATCTGAAGTCATCGGCAAAGGGAGAGTGAATGGAGCACTGTGAGGGTGAATCTTTCTGTGTCTTTCCAAGGCACAATCAGTACATACGTGATGGGCACATCTTTGTACTGTGGTTGCTGCGGCACATTGCTTCCTTCCAAGGGGATCTGAGTTACTGTGGGCATGGATTTATTTACGAGCACTTGTTTGTTTTCTACTTTCTCACCTAAGAAACAACGGTTAGACAAATCATTACCATCTATGTGATTTGCAAAGATTACTGGGGCATAAAACAATGCGATTAGACTTGGTCCATGAAGTCTAGACATGGGGAAAAAATGAGTTCATATAGTGGGAACCAAAGTTCAACAGGGCTCGCTTGTATTGATAATTCTGTACAATTAAAAACAAATCATAGATTCAGATTACAGTGTACTTAAAATTAAGCGACTGATTTAGGAACCACATTACAAGAGAAATGTAGCAGTTTTAGATCTCCTAGGTCGTCAGAACAGATTTGGATCATTTGTTTTTATTAATAGTTATTTCAACCAGTAATAAGTCACTGCCAACTTAACTTGGGCAAAGGAAATAAAAAGATTTGATTTTCCTGCTGTTGTCACCTTTGTTTTGCATGTTTGGTAAGCTCCAAAATCATAGTACTGGCACAGCACTTATTTCCCAGAACTGAGTGAAGAGAGGAAAATTCTCCAAGAAGGGGAAGCCATGCACCATGTGGCTCAGGGCACCAAAGTGGATGCAATACTCATCATCATGGCAAGGTGAGGCAGATTTCCCTCCTAAGAACCTCCTCCACCCAGCCCTTCCTTCCACATCACCACAGTCCTGTCGTCTGGTCCTCTGTGAGAGCTCTCAGTTGGTCCTCCTTTATTTTGGCTCCCCTTCTACTCTTTTCTCCCCGTGGTAGTCAGGATGATCATTTCATAATGAAAATACTAACATGGTTACAATGCTTTGCATATGGCCCCTGCACCCACCTCATTTCCTTCTCCCTATAAGACTCATGTTCACCATGCTTCCCTATACTCTCTTTGTTGTAGTTACACTGGCCTTCTTTCAGATCCTTTAACTATCAAGCTACAGGACACTTGCACAAGCCCTTCCCACTGCTTAGAACACACTCTCCCTCTTCATTGGTTGACTCCACTTATCCTTGATTTCACCTCCCTTCAGAAGGAAGGCTACCCCAATATTACTGAGTCAAATACTTTTGCTGTAAAATGGCTTCAGATCGGGTCTAGTAATAATTAATGTCGTTTTAAAACATTCGTTTAAAATCTTGTTTGGCGTTGACTTGTATTGACATAACCTTCAAACATGTGGTATCTACAGAACGTGTGAAGTGCAATTAACAAGTTTTGCTTGAAAAAGTTTGTGTTTGGTTTGGTTTTTGTTGCAAAACTAGGGCTAAGAAGATGGCGGATGAAGAGCATATTCGGCACTGCATGCTTTACGAGTTCCAATTAGGAAGAAAAGCAAGTGAGGCTGCAAAAAACATCTGCAGTGCTCTTGGTCAAGATGCAGTTAGCGCCAGAAAATGCCAGCGTTGGTTTGAGAAATTTGGCGAGGGAAATTTTTCGTTAGATGACAAGAGTGGTCGAGGCCGTGTGTCCAATTTTGATCAAGAAGCACTTCAAGCTCTTTTGGTGCAAAATCCTCAAATTACCCAACAAGAGCTTGCGACAACTTTAAATTGTTCACAAAAAACAATTTCCAATCAATTGCGTGCACTTTGCAAAGTCCAAAAGTTTGGAAAATGGGTTCCTCATGAGTTGACAGACAACAAAGAGTCACAATTTGCAGTTCGCTCCTCTCTCGTCAAAACTGTTTGCCGTTTTTAGAGCAAACTGTTACCGGAGATGAAGAATTGGTGCTGTATGTTAATTTGAAAAGGCGGCCTCAATGGTTGGACAAAAATGAGGCTCCGCAGCCCACGCCAAAACCTGACTTGCATGCGAAAAAAGTGATGTTGTGTGTTTGGTGGAATTTTAAAGGAATTCTTCATTATGAACTTTTACCATCTAACCAAACCATTACAAGTGCAGTGTATAGTGCCCAATTGGAAAGGTTAGCCCAAGCTTTAAGAGAAAAAGAACCCGCGCTGATTAATCGAAAGGGCGTAATTCTTCACCACGATAACGCACGACCGCATACTGCAAGAATCACTGCTGAAAAACTGCGCCAGTTGGAATGGGAAGTTCTCCCTCAACCTGCATATTCTCCTGATATTGCCCCTTCCGATTACCATTTGTTTCGTTCTTTGCAAAACTTTCTTCTTGGAAAAAAATTTAATAATGAAGAATGCCTCAAAAATGCATTGACTGAATTTTTTGCATCAAAATCACAAGAATTTTACAACAGAGGTATTAAAATGCTTCCTGAGCATTGGGCACAAGTAGTAGAAAACAACGGCAACTATATTGTTGATTAAATTTTGTTGTATTGTTTAAATAAATTCGATTTAAAAAAGTATTAGAAAACGACATTAATTATTACTAGACCTAATAGCTTCTTATATCTTTCCTTAATCTGGCTGTAATTTGACATGTTTATATGTGCTTCTTTGATCAATGTATTTCCCACATAGTCCATAAGACTCAGGTCAGGGGCTGTAGATTGTATCAACACAAAATTCATTATCCTATATAATAAAAATCTACTATGTGAAGTGTCTGGTTGTCTGGTCGTCAGTTCAACCAATCCAAGCGTAATATACTAATGATATGCAAGGCCACTCAACTGTTCGCTATGATGTGCACTGATCACCAGGGGGCAGATGCTCAATGCAGAAGCTGCCCCGTGGTGGTCAGTGCGCTCCCACAGGGGGAGCACTGCTCAGCCAAAAGCCAGGTTCAGGTGAGAGCAGTGGCCATAATGGGAGCCTCTCCTGCCTCCACAGCAGTGCTAAGGATGTCCAACTGACGGCTCAGGCCTGCTCCCTGCCATCAGTCAGATATCCCCCAAGGGCTCCTGGACTGTGTCAGTGTACAGGCTGGGCTGAGGGACCCTCCTACCCACCCAAGTACATGAATTTCATGCACCGGGCCTCTAGTAAGCTTATAATTACAATAGAGTCACACTTTTTAGAGGCATTAGATTCTAAAGTCAGTCTGTGAACTAAGTGACAAATAATGATATGCCCAGGCAGATGGTGGAACATGACCTTCTTATTTTAAATATTTCCTTAAAGTGGCTTTTCTATGATTTAAAATTATAACTAGGAAAGTAGAATTAGAATAGATTACTGCTATGTAAAATTATATGCATAAAAAGACAGAATTGAAATTCACCAAATAATGAACATACTAGTACTGGCTGAGTTAGGACAGTGGTTTCATACGTTGATTTTTTTCTATCCCATTTACCAAGTATTTTAATATATTATTAAATAACTTTAATAATTTCAAAAAGCACACATTAAATTTTTTTAAGGCTTTTACCTGGAGAACAAATACCATCTGCATCTAAAATCTCATGTCGCCAGATGGGTTTCCTTGTGGCAGCATCCAAAATCGGCCCCATCACTTTATCAAAAGTCTGATTGGTATATCGTTTCAATGTGCACTTAGCATTTTTATATACAAGGCAACGCCCAAAACCTAAAGTGAAATCAAAATGGGTATGAGAACCATCAGTAATATAAAACTGAGAAAACACAGATTTGTGTTATTCAACAACTCACCCCATTCCCATTCTACTCCCCTTCCTCCCTCCCCAAAAAACAAAACTGTTCTACATTTGGATAATCTGGGACTGGCCAAACCAAAAAACAATCTACTGATCTGAAGAACTAGCTCAGGAATTCTCTTCCTATCTACTGTCCATAAACACTGGAATTCCTACAATAATTTTCAGCATGGACTATACATATTTTACCACAGAGGAAGGTGAGAGATTCTTTTAGAGCACAGAGCCACAGAATGTGAGAAATGAAAAGGGCCTCAGAGATCACCTAGCATAACCCCTCTATCTATCGGGTGCTACAAGTGAAGTCCAAAGAAATTAAATGGTCATGGTCACCAAGCAAGTTGGTGGCAGAATTGAGACAGACCAGGTCTACTGATCATCCAGGGTTTCTACTAGAAATCATTTTGATGCATAACTTTGCTAACCTTATCTGGAAAGTTATTCTTTTTCTGATATTAGCATGTAGAGAAAGTCCCAAACAAGAACATACAAAATTAGTTTTTCTTCAAAGAGCATAGAAATTGAAAAGAAGCAATCAAATGACTTTAATGGCAGAAATAGTTCACTTCTATCCTGAAGATTAGTTTACTTTGATTATATTTTTAGATCACATTTATTTAGTGGATGAAGGAAAAGGCCCAAGACTAACTAACAATCTAAACATGAATAAAAGTAAACAAAATGAACAGAAGAACACCTTTAAGGGGACAAAAAAACTCAACCACCGAATCACACAAAAAGATTCATCAGCTATAGCACTGCAAAAAAGAGCTGTCATTCCTCCAACACTAAATATTATTTTTCCCAAGGCTTTGTGACTGATTTGTTTTTTTTCTCCCACTTTGGTTTGGTCAAGCAGATTTTATGTTATTTTTAAAAAAATGTTTTTAATTGATTGTTTTGTGTGTAATCCTCACCCAAGGACATGTTTTCATTGATTTTAGAGAGGAAGAAAGAGAGAGAAATATTCATTGGTTACCTCCTGTATGCACCCCAATTAGGGATCAAGCCCACTGGTGGGGACTTGAACCCCCAATCTTTTGTTGTACGGGATGAGGCTCCAACCAACTGAACCACCTGGCCAAGGCTGTTCCCCCTACCCCTATATAGTTATTTTAAACTGGATTTTCTCTCTAATCACTTCAGGACATACTGAGCCAAGTTGAGAGTTTACTTAAATAGGAAAACGTCTCAGGGTTAAATGCTAGGTACTGCTGATGAAATATGCGCATGGCTGTAAAATCCTTCCTTTAAAACTCTCCAGCAAAAGCAGAACACTTTCAAGAAATCTAAGAATATGAATTTAGAAAATCAGTGAAAAGTGGATTTCTAAATAATCTATCCGTGCTCTAACGTAAATTTTTAAATATGAAGGTGACTGTTCAATGAAACATCACATTTCTACAAGTGGACAACAGATGAAGACATTTGTGTATCTCTGAAAAAGGTCTTAGTCATTATGGCTCCTAGTTAATTGTGTATGGTTATAATACACCCTGCTCCAAGAGACAGCTCCTTTGGAAACATTACATGATCTTCAGTTTTTGTACAATGGCCATTAACTGCAACATGCTGGAGTGCAGTGTGAATCAGAACTGCATGAAATCAAGAAGTGTTTTCTTCTAAGGGTAAATGGACATTTTATTTACAGGTGGTAGCTTCAAAGCTAGTGGACAGTAAACTCTAATCGTTAAATTGTGCTGTGGAGTTTCTGACAGATATCACAAAGTCTTCAGATTTCCACATAAACGTTACCAGTTAATCAGAAAAGAAAACATCCAGTTTTAAAGCATGGCTGTTGTCATTTGGAGGGGAAAAAAGAGGCATAAATTAAGTGCAGCCAACATTAATGCCAAAGACACATGTCTAGGAGTACTATTATGGCTGCCTAGCAACTACAAAGAGGGAAGGGAAGGCAGAGTGGGTATGCCAGAAAGCAGAAAAAGAAATACAGATTATAAAGACACAAGTCAGACTTCAGATCAGGTGATGGCTAACAAACCATTAAGTGGTGACCTGCAAAAGCAAACTATCAAAAAACTGAGAAAGAAAATCGTAAATACTGTAAGTCAAGGTTGATATATGTGTATTTTTAAACTTTCATCATTTTGCCAACAAAAAGGTCTAACATTATGGGATTGAGATATACAATAAATAAAATAGCCTTTTACTAGGTACCTACAAATATTGCTACCACCTTACCAAATAGGTTTATTGTTAAATATATATCTAGATATATTTTAAAAAAAAACATATTTCATTTATTATAATTTCTGCTGGAAAGTAAAAAAAATTGTTACATGTTTTCTGTTGAGGAATTGCCTCAAGTCACCAATAAAGTAAAATAAGAAAGAAAAAAGACTACTGAATAATACACTTAACAAACTACCTCTATATAATGTTCATTTTTTAAAAATCAACACCACAACATAACTGCCTCTTGTTTGTATATTATAAAATTATAATCACTTGAAACTGACATTAGCATTTTGACACCAAGTGATTTTTACACTGATCATCCCTACATCTAATTCTGTACCAGGCACTTTTGGTGTCAGAGCTTGGAAACTCACTCACCTCTGTCCAAGGAGGCCTTGTTTAAAACAAGAGCATCTTCAATATCATAGCCACTGTAACTCATCACAGCAACCGTTGCATTCTGTCCAGCTGGCAGTTTCTCAAATTCTATCAACTCAATGGTTTTTGTTTTAACCATAGGCTTTTGTGGGTATGCTAGCAGATACATGAGAGTATCGATTCTGTTCCGCTGGTTATATCCAATGGTACCTTCATCGACATTGAAAAAAACAAAATGCAATATTCTATTATGTCAAATAATTAGGCAGCAATGAATACAGTGATAAACACATTAATTTCACTAATTGCAATGAAGAAAATCTTCAGGTCAAACATTTCAAAAGCAATACCCTCATAGTGGCTAACAACTTTTAAAAGCATTTTTTTCCTCATCAATATTAAAATTCTCCCACAAAGAAGAAAAACCACACTCAGGTATACTAATCTAAATAATTTTAGGCTTTAGATTTATACAGTTAATCTCAGTTGAGGAATTTAAGTCTCCATTGGTTAATTTAGCAAGTAAGTTAGCAATTCTGTATTGGGTTCTACTATATTGCAGGCGTATATGTCCAGTTGCTGGGGGAAGGTAACGGGAGAAGGACACCCTGGGCTGAGGCAAGGAGTTTATACAGGCAGACAAACATACAAAGAGACCAACAATTATGAAAGTTTTAAATGAAAAAGAAAGTAGGAGAAACAGAATAGAGAAGAGGAAAGTGAAAGCAGAGAACAGGCTTATTCATTTGCTTACCCATTCATTTATCAAGCAGTTAAACACCTACTCTGCCCAGCAGTGGAGATAAAAAGGACATGCCCTTCCCTTAAGGAATCTAAGGTCCCGCTGGTCCTTGAAAAGGTATAACTGTCAACTAAAAATGAAATTAAATCCAAGTGTTACCTGCCTCTCCCTTTTCCCTCTAGGGGTTTATGAGGGTTCACAGACTTGCGGGGGGGGGGGGGGGGGGGGGGGGAAGGGTAGCTTTCACTCTCAGGGGCCTGCTCCTACTCAGAGACCTTAGAACTGGGAAACGAATGTTTACCCTCCTGCTGAGCTTGAGTGTGGGCCCCTGAGCCTCTTTATCTCTCTGGAGTCTCTCTTCTTTTCCCCCTTGAGTAGCTAAGAAGTCGCTCTCTTGCATGTGCTTCTCCAGCGATACATCCACAACACCCATACCCCAAGATGCCTATGTGCCACTTAATGAAGTTAAGCTCTAAGGCAAGCCGACACTAAAACTCACTACTTCCTTTACCTTTTTCTCTGTCCTCATGTCATTAAATCAATGGTGATTTCAATTCAGGGATGAAAATAACCTATTCAGATGTGATGAGAGAAATGCTGAAATCTGTAGAGTACTAAAGAAACAAGCGCCTAGTATATTGCTGGGTTCACTATAGACGCTAAACAAACATCAAGTAAATGAAATTGAAGAACTGCATTTTATTCTTTACTACAGTATATGTTTGTGTTTAAATCTCTAGAAAATTTGTCAAAATTCAACTGAAATACAATAGCTAAACTGAAAACCTCATGAACCTTTTGTCCAATTTACACTATACATTGCCAATTAATTTGTTATTTCAGTGGCAACTAAGAAAAGGGACAGGATAGACTTGGGAATGGATCGCTTACTGTTTTAGAAATAAAATCACTGCTGCTCGAACCGGGGTGAAGTTCACTGGCAGTAAGTTTGTCCTTTTACATGAAATCATTTAAAATTTATGTTGAGATTTCAGTTCCAATTGTATACTTTAGCCACTGTCCTACCAGGCTGCCAAACATGTCTTCTGAACCCCGAGACAAGCATTATTATGCAGCAGGGGAGCATAACGGCTGCACCTCTAAACAATGATGAGAGAGATTGGATCCTGTTGTAAATTCTATCAGGCCCAGAACATAATTCTTTTTTTTTTTAAAATATATTTTATTGATTTTGTACAGAGAGAAAGGGAGAGAGATAGAGAGCCAGAAACATCGATGAGAGAGAGTCATCGATCAGCCGCCTCTTGCACACCCCCCACTGGGGATATGCCCGCAACCAAGGTACATGCCCTTGACCGGAATCGAACCCGGGATCCTTCAGTCCCCAAGCCAACGCTCTATCCATTGAGCCAAACCGGTCTTGGCCAGAACATAATTCTTGAACATTACAACTGACCACTGAATGGATGCACAGCAACACAGTTTAGCAAATGTTTGGTGCTTATAATCGTATCAGAAATTTTTTTTAAAGGCTTTTAAAATAAATGGAAGGTATATATACATGTAAATCCATTTTTAGCAGCACTGACAGTGGTGTCCAGGTTAAAACATGATTTATCAATCATGATTTCTACAGTGAAACACTTCAAAAATGCCACCACACCCCATATAATTGTTATAAAAATTACAATGGGCTAGCTAGCTACTTTGCCAATAAGTTTTTTGAGAAAATGTCATACAGAAATTAAATTATAAGACTAATCTGGGTGAAGCACATGTTCAAATTAGAATGTCTCTATTAATGTTTTCAGCTTCCTTAAAAAGAACATTATATATATATATGGCCCAGTGCACTCAGGAGCGGTGGAGGTGGGGGAGCTCCTCAGCCTAGCCTGCACCCTCTCGAAGTCCGGGAGCCCTTAGAGGAGGTCCAACTGATGGCTTAGGGCAGTGGTCAGCAAACTCATTAATCAACAGTACAACGATGGAAATTTCTTTTGAGAGCCAAATTTTTTAAACTTCTTCTAATGCCACTTCTTCAAAATAGACTCGCCCAGGCCGTGGTTATTTTGTGGAAGAGCCACACTCAAGGGGCCAAAGAGCCGCATGTGGTTCGTGAGCTGCAGTTTGCCTGCCACGGGCTTAGAGGGATGTCCTAAGCCAGCAGTTGGACATCCTAACCACTGCTGCAGAGGCAGGAGAGGCTCTGGCCACCAGTGCTGCGCTCGCCAGCTGTGAATCCAGCTCAGGGCTTCTGGCTGAGCAGTACTCCCGTGGGAGCACAATGACCACCAGGGGGCAGCTCCTGCATAGAGTGTCCACTCCCTGGTGGTCAGTGTGCATCATAGCAACCAGTCATTCCACCCTTCAGTTGATTTGCATATTAGCTTTTTATTGTATAGGATATTGACAATAAGAATATCCATAAGCTAAATTATTCTTTTACAGACCATTTTGCCACAATGTATGTCACCAATGATGTCAATTTTGTACTAACAGGGGATAATTTTTCTTACAAAGTCTTATTTTCTTGATCATAACTTTCTTAAAAAGTCATAAGTTGGCACAGCAAGGTATCCAAACGTAGGTTAAAATAGTGAAGAAGTTTACTTTTAAGGTGGGATGAAAATGGTTAGTAAGAATGCACTTAGCAAAAAAAAATGTATGCTGGAAAAAAAATGAAGTTTCATGCATTTAATTATTTTTGTCTTCCTTTGCCCAATTTCCCTTCATTAAATCAACATATTGAATACAAAAAACTTCAACTGATGAGTTCTGACAGATATATACATCTGTGAAACCACCACCACAATCAAGATCTAGAACATTTCCAACTATCCCAAAGGCCTGTCTCTGTCCTTGGCCCTGGCAACCACTAATCTGATTTTATCATTATGGATGTTTGCATTTTCTAGAACATTACATCAATGGAAAAATACAATATGTATAATCTGCTGCTTCTTTCATTTAGCATAATGATTCTGAGATTCATCTATGTGGTTGTGTGTATCACAGATCATTGCTTTTTATTGCTGAGTACTACTCCATTGTATGAATATACATTTTGTTTATCCATTCACCTACTGGTGGGTTTGGGTTGCTTCCACTCTTGGGATATGGTGAATAAAGCTGCTCTGAACCTTCATGCACATGTCTCTGTGGTCATTTCTCTTGAGTAAATATCCAGGAGTGGAATTTCTTGGTGGTTTGATAAGGGTGGGGTTAACTTGAATAAACTGCATAAGAATTTTCCAAACTGATTTTTTACATTCTCACCAGCAGTATATGAGCATTTTGGTTGTTCCACATCCTAACCAACACAGTAGGTCAGTCTTTTTGCTTTAGTCATTCTAATGAGTATGCAGTGGTATCTCGGTTGTAATTTACATTTACTTGATGACTAATAATATTGAATATTTTTTTTCATGGACTTATTGATCATTCCTCTTACTCTTTGTGAAATGTATGGTTTTTGTTTTTCCTATCTTTTAATTGAGGTGTCCTATTGGAAAGGGGTTCTTTCTACATACTGGATACAAATCCTTTATCAGACAGATGTATTGCAAATAACTTGCTCCCATTATGTGGTTTAAGGTCTCTTTCATATTCTTAACAGTGTCTTTCAAAAGCTTAATTTTGAGAAAGTCCAAGTATTCACTTTTTTCTCTTTTATAGTTTGTGCTTTTCATATTCTATCTAACGAATATTGAGTTATTCAAGATTATGAAGGTTTTTGCACACTTCCTTCGGTAAGTTTTATGGTTTTAGCTCTTACTTTTAGGGCTTGATTCATTTTGTGTTAATTTTTGTATGGTATGAGGTAGGAGATGATACTCATTTTATACTACATAGATATACATAGACATTTTATTTTATTGAAAAGATTTTCCTTTCCCTGAATTACCCTGACATGTTCATAAAAAAAAAAAAACTGCCCAAAAATATGTGGTCTATTGCTAGATTCCATTGATCTACATATTGATATTATGAATAGAAGAAGAAATGCACATGTATCATTTGGTTATTCAATAAGTAGCAACATTCATCATGACTAATATTAATAATAATAGTAATAAAATCATGTATCCCATCAGCATGCAATGTCAACCATTCTATCTCCAACTCTGACTTATATACTGTATTTTAATTTCACCTCCATAAGTACTCATTATTAACACACTAGCTGCAAGAAATTATTATGTCAGCTTACATATAAATTAGTTAATAACGATTTTAATTTTTTTTAACCAATAGCAAAATTCTAAAACAAGAATTGCCAGGGACAAATTGAGCAAGACATCTTTTCATTTTTGTACTCCTAAGTGGGTAAAGAATTCATTCTAAAATTTCAAACAGAAAGTGGGGGAGGAAATGTAAAATAAAACAAAATTTTATGAGGATCTTTGAATATTTTGTGTTTTGAGTATCTCCAGACATCCCATCCTACTGCTAAGTGGGAAATACAAGAGAGGAGACTATCAGCTTAGGAATGGAGTCTTATTGAAAACAACAACAAAATTAGAAGCTGCATTAGGTCCTGAGTTAAAAAAGAAAAAAAAAAAAGTGCCAGCAATCTGAAACTGAAGGGAAGGGGGTGGTGAGAAGCAGCCAAGACGAGGGGAGGCATGTGATGCATATTTATTAACAGAGCTGATAAAGACTGAAAGATCCTTTTAAACAGGAGTTGTCCCATTAGAGGACTGCCAACTAATAAAACAGGCAGATAAGAAAGCGTGAGTCATGTGAACTTGGCGTCTGGTGCCAGGGAGAGTACATACAATGCGGCTCCAACACACAGTCTTTACTTGTAGCAGGGAGTGACCTGGAGACCTCGCCACGTCCACACGCGTCTCCTTGATTCTTGCTCTGAACCATGTCACAACAAACAGAGCCGTAGCCATGGAAGGGAGGTGTTGCTCACTAGCGCAGTAAGATGCGGTATGGAAACTTTATTAGAACCTTAGATGTAAGAAACACTCTGCTGGGGTTTCATGTTGGATTAAAGTCAGAGCTCTCATGTATAAGGTAAGGCTTTCAGTCTCTGTGGTTTGTGCTAGTTTTGGTCTCCTTCGCAGTGACAGAAAGTGACTTTCACTCATTTCTTTACTCTCTTCCACGGGAGGAGTTTATAGTGAAAGGCAGACAGCAAATTTTCCAGAGTGGCTAGAATATTCAGTGCATTAATTCTACTATCCTCCGCCTTCCACATGGACTAATGAATGAACAGCATATAGTCTTCAGTGCATTTTTAAAATGGGAAAGTGCGCCTTTGACTTATCAGTTGTCAAGACTGCATAGAACTAAAATGACTCCGAGAAACCCAACTCAAAGTGCTGGGTCTGCTTTAGAGAGCCAGGTTTGAGCTGTGGGTTTTCGCCCCCTGTCAGCCTTTCCCCTTTTGTGATTTGTCGGTATAGACCTCACTCAAGACTTCTGCAGCTATTTCAGTGTCCAAAGAGAAATGTGGCCACATTATGTGCCGACGTTAAACATACTTTTATCTCTGCTTTTCTTTCCAGTCAGGTGTTTTATAATAACAAACAGCAACAAAGGCTTTTTTTTTATTTATTATTACTTAAGATATTCAGCAGCTTTTGTCTTCCTAGCGTCAGCAGTAACGTCAGAGGATTGTATCCAAGGAGCTAAATGTGCAGGACCCAGGGTCAGAGCAGCTGAATACACCAACCTCAGAAAACACAGACAATGAATTGCAAATGACACTCAAAACAAAACGAGGAAAAAAACCTTCACACAGAAAACTACAAAAGAACTCTACAGACACTGAATTGGCTTTCTGTACACACTGATCCTGCTTAACTGTGTGTGGTAACTAACCGAATGTTTCAGATACTCATGGCCACAAAATAAAGGCTTGAGGGTGGGGGGGGGGGAATGGAGAGAGAAGTCACAAAAAATAAAAATATTATTTCTTTCCTTCAAGTCTCTTATTTTAAAAACACACACACACCATTCAATGAGTGGAGATAGATGCAGCTCTTTCTATTTCACTCTTCAAACAAACACACTAAAGAAACACACTAAAGAGCGGCATTAGCGATGAAGTGATTAGTCTTCCGTTAATTCTGCTGAAGGTTCTACACAAAAGGTATATTGTTTCAGCTGGGATTCACATCATGAAACAAAATGGTTTGGTAAACCCAATGGAAGTGATAGCCCTTTCATGACACACAGGGTTCAGTACTGTATATTTCAACTTGTTAGCAAGTCAGAAGCGCAAGCGGAAAATCGGCCTCTGCTGCAGCTGAGGATGAATGGGAAAGGCTAAATTGATGAGCCGCTGTTTAGATTTTCCCACTGGGAATTATTCTGAACTGTCGAGGCATTACATCATTCAGGTAAATGGTAGCAGGACAACATGCTTCTTATTTCTTCATGGCCCACCAAAGGGCAATATAAAAACTTGAAAAGAAATACAGTCTCTTTATCCGTAATGAGAAATAAAATTCCTTAATTGTTAAGTTATAGTCAATTGCAGCTGATTCTTGGTAACTGAGAGCTAACTGCATTCTGGTTGTAAACCAAACACAATGCAAAAAACCTTTTAGAGATTTTTTTTAATGAAGTTCCTTACACCATACTTTAAATCAGAGACAAGTCATATTGATGTCATAGACATATGTGAAAATAAAATTTATTACATTTATTAGGATTTAAATTATTTAAAAAAAAAACATTTCAAAATGTTTATAAGCAAAACTTTTTTTGCCTGGTATTCTCTTTGTATCAACTTCAAGATAAAAGCCAAACTCATTAATAAACGGCATCTCTACACCTATAATACACTAAATAGCCACATCAAAGTAGCAAGACTTTCTCATGAAATGGTTGCTTATAATATCCATTATCATAAGGATACCAGTGTCTTTTAAGACTTAGTTCAGTTCTCCTCTTCAGAAACAGCCTACTCTCTAATCTTAAGTGACCTTCCTGCTCTTCTTCCCTTAGATTCTGGCTATGGGTCTATTATAAAATTTATCATACTATATGAATTACATTTTATTTGTTAGTATCTCCTACTAGAGTGTGAACTCCTTGAGGACAGGGCTCTGTCCTCATCTCTATATTTTCAGGTTCCAGCCCCACTATCTGATCTATAGTTGATGCTCAATAAATGTTATAGATGGGTATATAGATAAATTAATAGATGGGAGGATAAAAAGAAAGCAAAATATAAGAAGAAAGGAAAATGAGTTCAGAAACTGGTGTGACATGAATTGGACATTTCAAGAGCTATAGGAGTAATTACATGGTGTAATGGGTCCAATGACTGTCATCCAGACAATTACTAAATACATTCTAATACACTCCATGCATCTTTATTTCCTTTTCCTCTCAACCCTTAACCTTGAGTTTTCCACTCTTTCTTCCATCTCTTTGGATTAACAACTTACATCTCACAGGGCTTTCTCTTCATACTTACTCCTTCATAATTCTGTGACGTTTATGGTATATCCCTTTGTTTAGTCAGGGGGACGAGTTCAGAGAAGTTTTCTCCATTTTTGTTTAAGCTTTAGACATGATAGGGGCAGCTGCAAATATTGCAGAATTCCTTAGGCAACCCTATGAGTTAGGTTAACACTTAGGTGTTAGCAATGCCTGATTAGCCAGACACACAATAGTAGTGAAGTAAGAATAAAGTCATGTCTTTTATCCAAGAATTTAGAAGCAAATTCAAGAAAGGAATCTTACCCATGGCTTGTTTTCCCATAGCACACTGATACGTGTTTCTTGGGGACTGGTTATGATGAGGGTATGGAATCAGGCCCGCGCAAACTCCGAGAAGAGTAAAGGGTTCAATCTCCAAGTGAGTGGTATCTCTAGCAAGTTAATTAAGAATTAGACATCTTAGGCAACAAGGATAAAATAAATTATCACTGAAAGGGTATGAGAATATTACTATCTAAGTCCCCATAGGATCTAGATAATATTTACATTTATATAAATATATATAATAAATTTATATAATAAAACCTCAATAACAAAACTTGATGAAAGCAAAACTGATAAATATATAAACAAATTTCTTAATGATAGAAGTTACTATTATTTGTAGAAAGATAGGAGGAAAACAGTATGGAATATCTGTATAAAAAAGTACTATTATATACTAACTACTACTAACAATAACTAGCATTTATAAAGAAATTATTGAGCATAGAGAAATGCAGATCAAAAACATCCACATGGATAAGTAACTTGCTTTTCTTCACTTTTCCAACTTAGATCAATGAGAAAATTGTATCACCATTTTATTTTATTTATTTTAAATATGTCTGTATTGATTTCAGAGATGGATAGGGAAAGAAAAATAGAAACATCAATGATGAGAATCATTGACTGGCTGCCTCCTGCACGCCCCTCACTGGGGACTGAGCCCACAACCTGGACTTGTGCCGTTGGCCAGAATTGAACCCCGAACTCTTCAGTCGCAAGGTGTCGCTCTATCCACTGAGCCAAACCAGCTAGGCTATATCACCATTTTAGAGGGAGAAATACATCCCCTTTAAGAATCCTATATAATAAAAGCCTAATATTCAAATTGTCCCCTCTGGGAGTTGTTTGACTGGGAGACTGGGAGTTTGACTGTTTGCTATGACATGTGCTGACCACCAGGGGCTGGCACAAAATATGGTGGGCATCAGCAACAAGGTGTTGGCAGTGAGTGGCAGTGGAGGCACTGCAGGCCCTGATGGGCCCCAATGGGAGTGGGATTGTGGTGGGACAGTGGAGCAGGTGAGTGGGCAGTGCTAGGCCAAGGCGGGTGCCAGCGGGGCCCAATTGTCCTGCAGACAGCAACCAGCAGTAGCAGTGGGGAGTGAGGTCACTGCCTGGTTCCCAGGCGCTAAGGGAGGGGGGGGGAGGGGGCAGCTGAGGAGCAGGTGAGGGGGTGGTGGCAGGCGGTGCTGTGGAACTGTGAAGCTGGGGGCATAAGTTAGGGGCCCGATCTCCGCAAGCTACCCCAAGGGACCCCACCCATGCATGAATTCATGCACCAGGCCTCTAGTAGTTATTATAGTCCTAGAGGGGCCAATGCATAGTTGTTAAGCACTTGAAAAGTTAGACTAGTATGACAAAAGGACTGAATTTTTAAATTTTATAATCACCTTACATCTTATTAATTTTAGAGAGGAAGGGAGAGGGATAGACAGAAACACTGATGAGAGAAAAACATCCATCAGCTGCCTCCTATACACCCCCTACTATGGATCAAGCCTGTAACCCAGGCATGTGTCCTGAATGGAAATTGAACGGTGGCCTCGGTTCACGGGTTTACTCTCAACCACTGCACCACACTGGCTGGGCTAATCACCTTAAATTTTAAAACTCATATTTAAATTGAAATAACTTAGTTCAATCATTTTAAACCTTTTAGTTACATTTGTAACAACTTAACATTTGTGAGTCTACTTTTTCCAACTGTGTTCATGAGTTCAGATCAAGAATTTCAAATAAAATTTAGCATACAAATTGAGATGTGCTGTTAGTGCATACCAGATTTTAAAAACTTAAAAGAAAATGTGAGCCCTAACTGGTTTGGCTCAGTGGATAGAGCGTCGGCTTGCAGACTCAAGGATTTCAGTTTAGATTCTGGTCAAGGGCACATACCTTGGTTGTGGGCACATCCCCAGTAGGAGGTGTACAGGAGGCAGCTGCTCAATGTTTGTAACTCTCTATCCCTCTCTGTTCCTCTCTGTAAAAAAAGCAATTTTATATATATATATATATATATATATATATATATATATATATATATATATACTTTATTGACTTTTTACAGAGAGGAACAGAGAGGGATAGAGAGTTAGAAATATCAATGAGAGAGAAACATCAATCAGTTGCACACCCCCTACTGGGGATGTGCCCACAACCAAGGTACATGCTCTTGACCAGAATCGAACCTGGGACCCTTCAGTCCACAGGTCGACACTCTATCCACCGGAGACAAACCGGTTTCAGCAATAAAATACATTTTTTAAAAATGTAAAATATCTCTATTTTTTCATACTGATTACATTTTGACATGACAACATTTTAGATATATTGGGCTAAATAAAATTACTGAAATTAGTTTCATCTTTTTCTTTTTTACTTTTTAAATGTGGCTGCTAGAAATTTTAAGTTATATAGGTGGCTTGCATTTTATTTTTATTGAACAGCTCCACTATAGACATTGAACACAAAATAAGACTTTACGTACTAAGTGTCAGAATCTTTGTTACTTTCATAATACATTTTTGCAGAAAATTCAATTTTGGCTAAATGTTTAAGCAATTCAGAAAATATCTGAGAAAAAGCAGCCAATTATGTTTAGGTCTTTGCTGAAAGTAATAGATATCACAGCCAGGATATGTAGTTGATTGTCTATGCCTTTCTCAAGTGTTTCTGAAGCATACTGGTAACTTTAATAATTTCAATGGCTTATAGTACCTGTAAAGAGAAGTAATTTCCAAGATAACCCAATCCATCATAAAAAAATAATTACAACACACATGACAAAGGACTCCTGCTTATTGATCTTTTTGTGTATTGAATTATGTCTCTAGTTGGGTTATAGAATGAACCCCAATCCTCTTAGACACGTTACACCTTTGTCAGGAGAGGAAAAGTACTTTGAGAGATTCATACCTTTAAGGATTTAAAATTCTGATTGAAAGCATTATTAACTAACTTATAAGTAGACAAAAAAAAGTAGTATATTTCATTTGGTAGCAGGAAACAGAAACGTACTTCCTTGCTAGAGAACATAAATAGTTATCAGCTGGTAGTATTAAACTCCTTATTTAACAATATATTCCCACTTCAGGTAAGCAATACATCAGTAACAAGAAGCAGGCAGCAAGTTATATAAATGTCCTCTAATGCTTCTAAAAATACCACTGTTCTAGCAGAAACACTGTAAACATAGCATCATTTCATGTTTATATTACACGTAAGTTTAGAGGCATCTTAACTGCATACTATGTAGAGAATTCCTGCATTGATAATAAGAATTCAAATGTTCACTGATAAAATCCTCTCGAGAAGAGATAAATACATCTTCTACATATCCTGATTCATTAGTTCAATTTTGTTAATAATTAAATATTAAAATCAGAGCAGCAATTCCTTTTAAAATATAAATACTAAGTATAATGCATATGAAAGATAATTAAGTCTAAAAATGACTTGTTCACAATTTTGTTATAGTCTTATATTGAGATAAATGATGGGTTATGATTTATTATAAAACAGTATACTTCTAGCAAAGCACACAAGAGAAAAATTGAAGATGAAATGGAATGAGAAGGAAGTTCCTATAAGCAGACAGGTTTTACTGAAGGTTGTTATGGATCCTACTTACTTATTAATTGTATGCTCATAGAGTGCAATGTTACAATCATTTTCTTCATTCACATCTAGATATTCAACCAGACTCTCATGTAAGAAATCCTCAAAATTCCTGGGAAAATATAGGTAAAACATACATTACTAAAAAACATTTCAATACAATATTATATACTATGTAATAATGGAAGATCTGGCTTTCATTTACCCAAAGCACCTTTCTCTCCCAGAGAGTTTCAGAACAATGAGATACTTGAAACATGCTGTTCTTGGGTCCTACAATGATCACAAATCACGATCAGTAAAACATCTGTGATTCTTGTCAATCCAGTCCCCATATCTAAAAGTATCTTTGATGAGTTTAGGAACTCCATATGATGAGAGCCCAGTGTCTATTTCAACATATTAATGAAAGTCTGTCTTTTACTACAAACACTTAATAGTACATTAATTTACACCAAGAATCTGGAATCCTCATGATCTAAGTTGATAAATATTTTACAATACCCAAGCAAGTTCACATAGTGAAAAATTGATTTTTAATAGGCTAATATATTTAGTGAGGAGGAATTTAAGGGTTAAAAGTGAAAAGATACTATTCTTTTTAAAAAAATATATATTTTATTGATTTTTTTAGAGAGAGGAAGAGAGAGGGACAGAGAACCAGAAACATCGATGACAGAGAATCATTGATCAGCTGCCTCTTGCACACCCCCTACTGGGGATGTGCCCCCAACCAAGGTACATGCCCTTGACCAGAATCGAATCCGGGACCCTTCAGTCCGCAGGCCATCGCTCTATTCACTGAGCCAAACTTGTTTCAGCAAGATACTATTCTTAAAAGCTCAGATAAAATAATGTTACTGCTGATTATATCATATGAATACTAAGGAGACTCAGAAGTTTTGCTTTTGGCCACACTTACCTGTACCCCTGAGCCAGCTCTTCCATATGCTTATTCGTGACTGCAGGCTTTCGTTTCTTAACAATTATGTAGGGTCTGGAATGGAAAAATAAATTCATAGTAGGTCAACAGAAAAATTAAGTTAGCACAAAAGTTTACTATAGGGAAATGAGGGAATTTTTAAGTATAAGCAAACTTATTTCTGCATTGCTTGAGGATACCAGGTAATTTTTACAGGTGCATGCACAGAGGCTTCTTTTCTCTCTCTCACATGCACATGCACAGACACATCAGCCCATGTCTGTATGTGTGCACAGATACATGTATACACATCCAGTGCTTTTCCAAGTATCTTGTGTAATGCGTGATTCTTAGTGAAAAGACAATTAAAAAATGATTCTCAATAAAGTTTAAAAAGAATATAAATCCTTTAGTGTCATATCTGAATCTGTGTAAATGCATCAAACTAAAAGCATCTCCTATTTTCATACTGGAAATATGTCATCTTCTACCAAAGAAGTCAGCAGGCAGAGAATGGTCACTGAGGTTTACAATGGCATTTTGCAGTGAGGGCCTGATGACTATCCGCTTGTTCAGAGTGATCTGCTTTAGGATAAACATCACTGGGCTACAGAGCAGGCTACCTGAGGCTACACATGACCAAAAAGAGTAGCAGTCAGTTTGCAGAGAATAAAGCCTTTTTACTTTGTAATTTTAGCAGCGTCCTGGTATAAGGTAGAGAGCTTTTGGTCTACATGCTCTGGTAGATTAAACTGTAACTGTCTGCTGATTTGCCTCTGAGGGCTTCGCCACCACGAGGAACACAGACACAAAGGATGGCATGTGGCACTGAAACGTCAAGGGCTGCTGCTGTTTGTTTGGATAAGCAGCTCTTACAGAGGAGCAAGTCACCAGCAGACACTTGTGCAGCCCACCCTAACATCCAAATGACCATTGGAGGACTAATGAGCGCTTTTAAGCAGTTACGAGGAGCTGTGCAATTACGAGTTGCTGAAAAATGAACGGGGTGGACTTTTTGTGGAAATAATCTACAAGGGCTGCAGTTTGCTAGAAGTTCAGGGTAAGGGACCCAGAAGTGATGACAGAGCAGTAGGAGAGGGAGAGGTTCATATTTGGCTACTTCAGTTACCTTTTACTTTTACTCAGTATATTCTAATTCTTCCTGCCAAATCTATGATATGCCATTATAAAATTACTTCTAAGAAAGAATTGGTTTTCTTTTAGACTATGCCATATTATTTTAGATGTAAGGAAAGAGAAAAATCCTAAAGGAGTAACCTAGAAAATGCCATTGCTTTTCCTACCCCTAAATGGACCAGGTCAGCCACAAATAAGCACTTAATATGTGTGCCCTGCACCCTACAAGGACTTCCCACAATCCATGATTTTTCTTCTTGCCATTCCTTAGCTTTTCTCCTTTCCTCCAAGTAACACAATCCTACTCATCCTTCAAAACTCAGTTTATAGTGATAGAACATAGTGTGTAAAAACAATGAGTGTTGAGTCAAATAAACTCCAAAGACTTTCCAATAAAAAGCAAACTCTACCAGTATCTAGCTTTGGGTAAGTTACGTAGTTTCACAAAACCCATTCCATTTGTTAAATGAAAATAATAATAGAACCATAAAGGGTTGAAGGTAAAGCCTTACATATAAAAACATCTATTAACATAAAATAATAAATGACTATCATCTACTTCTGGCATAGTTGGCTGTTATTAATTATTTTTGCTTTTGCCAGCAGACTGAGCTCTCTGACGGCAGAGACGCATTAATCTTTGAATCTTCAGTAGCCAGGATGCATATTCATGAGGTGTTTGCTGACTGAGTGAAATTTATCTTAACAATAAAAAAAGTTAAAGCAGATTCAAAAATAAAAAAGTCTATTTCTTTCCAAAGTAAACATAGATTCTTGAAAACTTTTTTAGCAACTTATACCTGCATAACCTTCCTCCATCAGAAGAAATATAGACACATCGATCTGTAAGATTTGTTGAGATGGAAACAAATTCATTGATGTATCCTGCTCTTCGCATCAGTCGAAATGTATTCACTAGCTTCTTATGGTCTCGAATGACACCCAGGATGTTACCTAAGCAGAAAGAAGAATATTTAAGACAGAAATAAAATAAAAACTACTATTATTAAATAGCTCTTGTTGTGATCATCATCTGTGAAATAAGGAAGGTAGATTTCCCTTCCCAGGGTTAGCTTGAGGATTCTTAGAGGTGCTGGCAGAAAGTGAAGAGTAATAGCTCACTCAATGTTGGCAGTTGGGATACACTAAATGAGGCAGTCAGTTAATCGACATTTTCCTACTCACCAGCCCATGCAGTAAAGGACTGAGTCCTCCCAAAGCGAGAGGAAGAGGAATGTTGGGGCTAAGTGGTCAGGAGGAGCACATGGAGCACAATGATGAGGGGACAGGCAACCAAACCACCAAATCTCAAGTAGAAAGACCAAGGCACATTTGCTAAGAGTTTTGGAGGATTCTGAAGGGGATCGTGAAAGAAACGACTAGAACATGAATGGAAGGAAAGGGACCTTTTTGCCACAGCTGTTGACTCACTGTCGGGGCTGATCTGTTTATTTTTGCAGAATGCCACACATATTTACTTTCAACTTAAAGATATCATGTTGAGGCTTATTCCACTGTGCATACGCTAATAGCTGCAAAAGTACAGAAAGCAGCCAGTCTTTGCAATGTTACCCTCTGGCTCTGATAGCTGTATCCTTTGCAGAATCTGGATGATCCAGGCAATGGGATAATGATTTCTGTTACCCTTTTCATACCTTTATTTTTATTTTATTTTATTAAAATATATTTTATTGATTTTTTTTTACAGAGAGGAAGAGAGAGGGATAGAGAGTTAGAAACATGGATGAGAGAGAAACATTCAGCTGTCTCCTGCACACCCCCCTCTGAGGATGCGCCCACAACTAAGGTACATGCCCTTGACCAGAATCGAACCTGGGACTCTTCAGTCCACAGGTTGATGCTCTATTCACTGAGCCAAACCGGTTTTGGCCTTTTCATACCTTTAAATTAAGGTCAACCTGGGCCCAGGATACTAGCAAAAGTATATTTGTATTTTAAATACATAAATAATAAAGGCTTCCCTTCCCCTCCCCCACAGACTGTTTATGATCAACATGTTTCCATAGTATGCTCACCATTGAGGAAGACGAGAAACACATTTGGGTAAGAGAGCTCTTCTCCACATAATAAATTCACATCTTCTACTCCCAGGTTACTGGCTAATTTAACAATGGGTCCATCTTCCATGTCAGTCGTGATGTGCGTCATAAGGGCCAAGTTTTTAACCAAACCACATGCCTAAAGAACAAAAGATAGTCATTTCTAAGAATGAACACTAGTGATACAAAGTATGGTTTGTGTCTAAAAATAGTTTGACTTTTTGCTGATGTGATGTAAAGCAGTGCAACCTTGTAGGGAACGGGTTAGCAATTTATACAAGTCTTAAAAAAAAGTTCATACCCTTGCCAAGAACGGCTTGGCTCAGTGGATAGAGCGGCGTCAGCCTGTGGACTCAAAGGTTCCAGGTTCGATTCCGGTCGAGGGCATGTACTTTGGTTGCGGGCACATCCCCAGTGGGGGGTGTGCAAGAGGCAGCTGATTGATGATTCTCTCTCATCAATGTTTCTGACTCTCTATTCCTCTCTCTTCCTCTCTGTGAAAAATCAATAAAATATATTTAAAAAAAAAAAAAGTTCATACCATTTAACCAGAAGAATGTATCTTAAGGTCACAAGAAAGGGTATACACATAGATTGAGTGACAGAAATTCTTAGCATTGTACTATTTGAAACTGCAAATAACGAGAGCATCATAAACACCACCATCCCCAAAAGAAAATGATTCCATAAATTGTTATTCCTAGACAATAGAACATCATAATCATTAAGAAGCATTATATAAAAACATTAAAGAAAAACATTGATAAATATGGACACATAAAATTTCTGGCCTGAAATGAGAGATAGTCTACAAAATAATTGGCCAATACTCTATAAAGCTTCTTTGTCATAAAGGCAAAGAAAGACTGAAGAACTGCTCCAGATTAAGAGAGTAAGGGGACATGACAATGGAAAGTAATGTATAATCCTGGATCAGAAAAAAAGATATTAGTGGGACAACTGACAAAATCTGAATAAGATCTATAGGATATAGTACTGTTATCAATGGAAACTATGCTATGGTTATTTCAGATGCTTACATTTGGGGAATCTATGTGAAAGATTATGAAAATTCTTTTATTTTATAACTATTTTGCATGTCTAAAATTATTTCAAAATAAAAAAGAAATAAAAATTTTTTAACTTCTATACAACCAAAATCTAAAATAAAAATATAAATAAATATATAATATAGCAAATAGACATGTAAAGATTGCATTTTCAATTATTAAAAACCATCCACTGTAGTGATGCACAAAATAGGTATCTCATCGGGGTCAATGAAGCAACCTTTAGAAAATTTAGAGTTTCAAAGCTCAAGATTTTTCTTATGCAAATTTAACAAGCTACATAATTTTAGTATAAATTTCATATGGTTTAAGAAAAATTAGGAGAATAATTTCTAAAAATTATACCTCTGCATAAACTATTTTTCATCACTCCCAAGTCATAATAAATCCCTACACTTTGGAACTTACATCTTTTATTTGTCATAATTACCTCATTTAATCATGCAGCATATATTTATGAGGCCTTCACTCTGAACAAGGCTCTGTGCTAGGAGCGTGGCTTACATTGATGAACCCAACAAGGTTCCTTCCCTCTGAAGTTTACAATTTAGAACAAATACAATCAAGTGAAACCAACAATGGTTAGCATGAAGGAGAAAGGGTCATGACATAGGAGGCAGTAAGTGCTATGAAAATACTTATTTATACTCGTTGGTTTAGTGTTTAGGTAACTGTTTATGTATCTGACATAAATGAAATCCACTTTAGGTCTTGGGCTGTGTGCTCCCAGTTGGCTGCAATTGCAGCTATGATGTTCTCTAATGACACCTAAAGAAAATGAGAAGCTTAAAAAGAGCTCCTCGTAAGCCAAAGTAATGGGTCTCTCAATTTTCTTTCATATTCTTGTCTCCACTGCCTGGCTGGATTCTTGGGTTAACTGTTAAACAAGCCAGAAAATTTGGACCATGTTTCTATTTAGGTGAGATACTAAATCAAATGCTTCTGTAGGTACTGATTCTGGAATGATACTGATATTATCCTGACAAGCTGCATTAATACTTCTCGGCCCGATAAGTGACTGATCCCCCCCAAAAAAAGAATATGACCTGCGGAAATGGAGCAGAACCAGAACACCACCAATGGGTATTAACTCTGACACAATACAGACTCCTCAGGTATCTTACCTCTCCTTCAGGAGTGTCTGAAGGACAGAGCATTCCCCACTGAGATGGTTGGAGTGAACGAGGACCGCTCACTTTTCTTGTTTTTTCAAACTGGGAAGAGATTCTTGTCATCATGCCTAGTGCAGATATATACGACAAGCGAGACAACACTTGAGTCACACCTTGACGGTCCATTTTAAATCTCTTTAGAGACCAATTTCCCTGTAGAGAGAAGACACAGAACCCCTGATTATTAATAAATTGTCTAATAATTCCCAGTTACTCTGAGAAGTTCATCGTAGGAACTACATGTTTACAAAATTAAAATAAAAATTAGCCAGGTCACTTGCTGGGGTTTTCTAGGAATTTAATGAATATTGCCTATCTATCAATCATCTCAGAATGCTTTGATGGATCAACCTTATCACATCAAAGCAGTTATTTTCTGAAGAACTAATTATATACCAAAAAAGTCAGTGCAACTAGAGATTTCCACTTGAGGCAATAAGCTAGTAAGAGAACAGTAGCAATTTCTACACATGTTGGAATGTGCCATTATTTAAATGTCTTCCAAAATTAGTCTTAGAGAAAAATATAGCAACAGAAAAATGACTCTAATAGCAGTTATCAGGGATAATGAAGAAACTATAGGCTTCTTAATTAAGGCTAAAACCTTCATATATGTTCATATTAAATATCATATCTCCTCTGTGGCTATCATGTCAATCTTAAAATAGATCCATATGAAATAAATCTTGAACATTAAACTTATTTTATCTTCTATGTGTTAAATATACTAAATAGTTATATTAACTGCACATATTAAATATTTTCAATGATAAAGATTAAGGTTAGAAACTGTTAACTTTTAAAGTCATTGATAACATGAATTAATGGTAGAAAATAGTATGCATACGAAAGCAAAATAAGCCCTAGCTGGTTTGGCTCAGTGGATAGAGCATCTGCCTGAGGACTGAAGGGTCCCAGTCAAGGGCACATGCCTGGGTTGTGGGCAGCCAATCAATGATTCTGATCACTGATGTTTCTCTCTCTCTTTCTCTCTTCCTCTTCCCTTCCTCTCTGAAATCAATAAAAATATGTATTTTTTAAAAAGTAAAATAAAATAATCCAATGATCTTTGATTCAAAAGAAAAAAGAATGACATCTGCCAAACAGTGGTTCTTCATTTTTCTTTGGAAATCTGATAAAATCTATGACTGTTTTCTTGAGAGAAGCACACACAGATCATGAACACAAAATTTTTCATTCAATTTCCAGGGAGTACTCATGGATCCTGGGTTAAATCTTCTCCTAGAAAAATTGCTAGGGTTTCAGAAGCAGATGAGGCACTTTGTTTGAATTAAAATATGTGACTTTAGTGTGCTCCATCACAAATTAAAATGTAATCTTCATTACAGTGAAAGTCTATTTCTTCAAAAACTTGAGTTTTTCATAACATGAAAAAGAGCTAAATTCTAAGAAACTATCATTACAAAGCAAATAAAGCAAATACATTTATCCCATAAGTTAATGTTTTTATTGCTTTTCCTGTTAACTCCTTTTATGCTTTGAATGAAAATGAACCTCATAAACTGACTGATGCCCAGAAAGTAAGTGTAAGTATTGTAAGTATTCTGCACAGACTGAAATAAGGCAGCAGCTTCTGGCAAAAGGGAAGTAGATGGGGAGTGAAGCCAAGATCTTCAGCAAGAGAATCTGGTCTAGCATTCTGCAGGAGTATTACAAAAGGGGCAGAGAGGAACAGACAGGGTCTAAAACTGCTCTTCTGATAAAATTCATTTGTTGAAAATATTCTACTAATGGCAACACAGAATTTTAGAAGCTGACTATCTTCTGGTTGCCTATAAGTTGGGGTACAACTGCAACAAGGCCTGCTACTGACTTTTCTAATAAGCAGTCATCTCTGGGAGATAATGCAGTATTACTTAAAGGCAAAAGAAACCCTGAAAATAATGGGAAAGCAAGGAAAAGTAATCATAACAGAAATGTGTTTAAATGGTCTCTGGAGGCTTCTCTTCAAATATCCAGGGATCTACTTTCAGGCAAACTTTGACCACAAGAGCTAAATGTGCCTAGATCCTCAGGTTTAGATGTAGCTGTCAGTGCAAGGGCTGCTCACATAGACTGCAAATTTCTAAAGTCAAGGACTGCGAATCTGCCACTAATTCTTCCATTAAGGGAATCAATGTGTACTATTATACTATTCTTTTGTTGAGGCAAAATCCTATCTATAAAACTAATTTTATGTCTGGCACACAAAAACGTAAACCAGACTTTATCAGATAGACCTATAGTTGTTACACTTTAAGAAAAGGAGCAAGAACCTATCTGATAACCCTTTATGAATAGCCAGAGGCTCTGAAACACAGCAGCTGCAGAGGCCTGAATTTATCTCTATGTGAGGAAGAACTGACAGCCCTTTGAGGAATATAGAACTACAATGAAATGAAACATTTTGTAATGTTATGGGCAAAGGCTGTCATTAATAAACCTATTTGTAATTTGCCCATTTTATTACAGAAAAAAATGGAAAATGTATACAGAAAAAGAATGACTATTAATGGTGAAACAAAGAATATACTTATTTTCTTATTGCCTCGTATAATACAAACTATAAATTGGCAATAAAAGTCAGATAGCAACAAAAATTCCTACTGATAACATTTATACTGTAGACTATCTTTCTAAGTAGAAAATTTGTGATTTGTAAACATCCTTTTGCATATATACTAGAGACCTGGTGCACGGATTTGTGCACTAGTGGGGTCCCTTGGCCTGGCCTGTGGGGACTGGGCTGAAACCAGCTCTCTGACATCCCCCGAGGGGTTCTGGATTACGAGTGATGCACCCCAGAATCGGGCTCCCTCCTCTCTGGTTCCAGGTGTGTCACCTGAGAAACACAGCTGCCAAATCACTGCAGCTCGGCAATTCCTGTGTTGATCGACTGCCCCCTGTGTTGATCGTCTGCCCCTGGTGGTCATTGTACATCATAGCTACTGATTGGGCGGTCGAACAGTCGCTTATACACATACACACACACACACACACACACACACACACACACACACTAAAGGCCCAGTGCACGAAATTTGTCCTGAGCCCCTCAGCCCAGACTGTACCCTCTCCAATCTGGGACCCCTTGGGTGATGTCTAACTGGGGATTGGGCCTATAAAACAAACCTGGACTGTTGGCTCCTAATCACCCACCTGCCTGCCTACCTGGTCACCCTTTACTGACCACCCCCCCATGGCCTGGTCACTCCCAATTTCCCCCCCACTGCTGGCCTGATTGCCCCTCACTGCCCACCCCTGCTAACCTGGTCACCCCTCATGACCCCCCTGCCAGCCTGGTGTTCAGTCTGTGGTCGTCCCTCACTAACACCCCTGATGGCCTGGTTGCCCCATGCAGCCTACTTGTTCAGTAGTTTGGTAGTACCTCACTAACCCTCCTGCTGGCCTGGTTGTAGGCAGCCATCTTGTGAGGGTCAATTTGCATATTACCTCTTTATTATATAGGAGATATATATATATATATATATATATATCTCCTATGTGTGTGTGTGTGTGTGTGTGTGTGTGTGTGTGTGAGTGTGTCCCCATGTAGATTCTTAAAGTATTTTAAATTTCCATTCTACTAAATAGATTTACAAAAACTCTAATGACTATCTGGCCTGAAGGCCATATAAAGCTCGAGAAATCATTTGGTCTGGCCCTGGCAATGCATTAGAGGTAAGTTAATTAAATGTTTGATCAGATATATATAGGAGGTTCATTTTAAATTGATAATTTTGTGTGGCCTGCAAGTGATGTTATGAATATCCAAATGGCCCTTGGCAGTAAAAAGGCTCCCCACCCTTGCAATGAATGATTGAAGACTTACAGTAGAAATGGCATTCACCATGCCATTGGTAATCTGGTCTTGACGCATGTGTTTGACTACATCAAACTGGGCTGCTCTTTGCTTAGGAATCACCTGGTCTGCAATCTTCTTCATTTCAGAATTAAATTTTTTGAACAAATCTTCAAAAAGAAGAGATAAAAGCTAAAAAAAAAAAAGTATATGGTGAACTTTCAAAATGCATTACTAGCTTTAATACATTTAATACATTTTAGGTTCTCATTAAACTGTTAAAAAAACAAAATGAAGAAACTGCTTCAAACTGAAAAAATATTTTAAAGTTCAACTTGATAAAGATGAACCTTTTAAAAAATATGTATTTTTATTGATTTCATAGAGGTAGGGAGAGGGACAGAGAGATATAAACATCAATGATGAGAGAGAATCATTGATTGGCTACCTCCTGCATGCCCCACACTGGAATTAAGCCCACAACTTGGACATGTTCCCTGACTGAGAATGGGAACCGTGAGCTTCTGGTTCATAGGTCAAGATGCTCAACCACTGAACCACACCAGCTGGGTGGTGGTATAATTTTTTAAAGTTGTATCATATAGACACATTTTTAAGTATTTACAAAACATGATTTGATATCTGAGATACTGAAATGATTTGATACCCTAAAGATTCAACCAAAAAACTTTTGGAACTGATAAGTAAATTTAATAATATAGCAGAATACAAAATAAATATCCAGAAATCAGTTGCATTTTTATACAACAATAATGAACTATCGGAAAGGGGAACTAAGAAAACAATCGCATTTACAATTGCATAAAAAACAACACACCTAGAAATAAGTTTAACCAAGGAGGTAAAAGACCTGTATTTAGAAAATTATGAGACACTGAAAAAAGAAATTGAAGAATATACAAATAAATGGAAGCACTTACCATGTTCATGGATAGGAAGAATATTGTTAAATTGTCCATACTACCCAAAACAATCTATAGATTCAACACAATTCTTATCAAAATACCAATGGTGTATTTCACAGAACTAGAACAAACAATCTAAGAATTTATATAGAAACACCAAAGATCCTAAGTAGCCACAGCAATCTTGAAGAAAGAAGAATAAAGTTGGAGGAATCATGCTACCCAATATCAAACTATACTACAAGACCACAGTAATCAAAAAAGCCTGGTTCTGGCATAAAAACAGACATACAGATGTATGGAACAGAGTAGAGAGCCCAGAAAACAACAACAACAACCAAGCTTAAAAGGCCAATTAATATTTGACAAAGAAGGTTAGGACATACAATAGGGTAAAGATAGTCTATTCAATAAATTGTGGTGGGAAAATTTAACAAATAATGTACAAAAACATAAAACTGGACCACCTTCTTATGCCATATACAAAAATAAACTCAAAATGGATTAAAGACTTAAATGTTAAACTCAATACCATAAAAATCTTAGAAGAAAACATAGGCAGTAAAATCTCAAACATTTCTCTTAGTAATATTTTTTCTGAAATATCTTCTTGAGCAAGGGGGGGAAAAAAGAAAAAAGAAACAAATGGGACTATCAATCTAAAAAACTTTTGCACATTAAAGTAAACCATCAACAAAATGAAAAGACAACCAACTGATTGGGAAAACATTGATATATGTGATAAGAGGTTAATATCTAAAATTTAAAAAGAACTCATACAACTCAACACCAAAAAGCCAATCAATCAATTGAAAAATGAGCAGAGGACCTGAATAGACCCTTTTCCAAAGAGGATATACAGATGGCTTATAGACATGAAAAGATGCTCAATATCACTAATCATCAGAGAAATACGAATTAAATCCACAATGAGATATCGCCTCACATCTGTGAGAGTGGCTATCATCAATAAATTAACAAAGTCCAGCCACAATGGTTCAGTGACCGAGTATTCACCTATAATATGAACAAGGTCACAGTTTGATTCCAGTTCAGAGCACATGGCCGGGTTGCAAGCTCAATCCCTAGTAGGGAGTGTGGAGGAGGCAGTTGATCAATGATTCTCTTTCATCATTGATGTTTCTCTCTCTCCCTTCCTCTCTGAATCAATTTTTAAAAATGCATTTAAAAAAAAGTAAATAAATCATCAAAGACTATTTAAGAGGATGTGTGGAAAAGAGAACCCTCATGTACTGTTGGTGGAAATGCAGATTGGGGAAGCCACCATGAAAAATAGTACAGAGGTTCCTCAAAAAATTAAAAGTGGAACCGCCTCATATACCACCTCATATATGTAGCCCTATGTTTGCTGCAGTGTTATTTACAACAGCCAAGCTATGGAAGCAACCCAAGTGTCCATCAGTAGGCAAGTGGATCAAAGAGCTGTAGCACATATATCCAATGGAATATTACTCGATCGTTCAAAGAACAAAATCTTAACCATTTGCAGCAGCATGGATGGACCTAGATGGTATTATGCTAAGTGAAATAAGTCAGTTAGAGAAAGATGATATGATTTTACCTACATGTGGAATATAAAGAACAATATAAAAGAACAAACAAAACAAAAATTTGACTTCTATTGATAACTGAGTCCCATGATGGATATATGTGAGCAAATTTTATTTGCTGTCTATTTTTACATATATTTTAAATTTTATACATGTTTAAAGATTTTTAATGAAAACTAATTCAGAAACTGACTTATAAATAAAGAGAGCAGACTGATGGTTACCAGAGGGAAGGAGGTGTTTAAGGGGTTGGATGAAATAGAAGGAATTGAGTTCAGATTGTTTATTTCTCATTGGTAGTTTTTTTTATTCATAATGAAAAATTCAAAGCCAATGAATCTTCTTTAGTCATTACTGAAGAAAGAATTTCCTAAGTAAAATGTGACATTATACTTTTCCCCCTTAAGTTCTATTTGAACCGACTTTGCAGATAGGAAAGCCAAGATTCTGGACTTGAATTTATCCTGTCAGAACAGTTCTAAAAAGAAAACTTCCTCCTCTCAAGAGCTTAATCCTTTCTTCCACTCAGATCCAGAAGTTTCACTCCTGGAAAGAAAGACTGTGAGAATGGAAGCAGGTGCAAAGGGGTGAAGGGAGGAAGAAACCCATTTCAGCAACTTCCTGAGGAAACTGGCAAAAGGAACTTGAATAAGCATTTTGAACAGAAGCAAACGGCCTTACCCTACAACACAACAGCGCAGCTCTATTTTAATTAGTCTCTTACACATAGACTTTTGTGTCTCAAATTATGACAAGGATTTTTTTAAATCCCAGCTGAATGTGTTGTAGCCCCTGATTCAAACACAAGGAAATGCTCCTGGTACTAAACAGGTAAAAAGTAAGAGCACACTCATCAGAACTACTGCATAATTAATATATGTCTCCACTCCTAATTTTCAATTTAAGAAAATGTTCTCCAGTTCACGGTGTGGTGAGACACTACCAGGCCAAATCACACAATAAGCCACATTATTTAGGTCAAGAGTAAAATGATGAAAAGGGATGGAATGCTGGTGATAATATTCAATACCTTTCGTGGCTAGTATGAGGCTTTTCAGTTTGCTTAAGACAGGAGGTACTGAAGAGCACATTACATTTAAGGAAAAAATGCTGACAGCTCATCAATTGATTTTCAATGAAAATCCTAAAAAAAATTAATAAAGAAGTTAAGCTGCTGAAACACAGTTTCACCAATTAGCTTAATGTCAGAGAATTCTAATTAGGTGTCTTGAGAATGCTATTTAGTGTTTAAGCTTTCCGAGTGCCAAATTCTCCTTTTCACATAAACTGGTTGCAAAATTAAAGACATTAGGCAGCCTTAATTACATTATCAGAACAGCTGGGATTAGGCAATCTCTGAAGTCAAGACGGCATTCTTTTGTCACAGGGTGGAAATCCCTGGCTTTCCAGGGTGCCGGATTTTGGGGCCGTTCCATATCTCACTCATACAAAGCAAGCTGCATTAGAAACAAAAAAATTGCAGACAAAGAAGAGAGTAATGCTCAGCAAATAATGAACACATTACGGAAAAAGAAAAGGTAGGTGAAAAGATTAAGCCTGAACTGGGGAGGTTTTGCTAACACCTTTACTGGCAGCTGGCCTGCCAGCCCTCAGGTGGCAGCAAGACTGAAGGAGAGCTCTGTGGACGCGTTTGGCCGGTGGATACAGCTGTTATCTGAAGCTAAAGCACACTTATCCTCCCTCATCCCATGGGGTGGGAAATTAGCAGCTATTGTTTTTACACATTTTAGCCAACACAATGCCTTTTATGTCTTTACATTGTTTGGAAAGTGATGTTTTCTTGCACATGGGGACCCTCATTTTAATTTTAATTTTAACTTTTAAGCAACAGGACAGTTTCTCCTCTACCCTCCCCTGACTCCATTCCTTATTCCTCTAAACAATCAACTTTTTTTTTTTTTTTTAATGAACTCATTTAACTACATGATTTTTTTTTTTTTCCAATTAAAAAACTAAAAATTAGGACTGATGGTGGTGGGGATACCCATAACCCCCGAACAGTCGCCACCTGAAGGTGGCCAAAACCCACCTGCTAGCATCAGCTATTAACCAAATAGAACCTCCCAAGTATTCAGACATTAACTTTTCCCCAAAACCTAAAATTGCTATTTTTTTATTTTAGTTTTAAATTTTTAGTTGTGGTAGTAACTGCTGGTTACCCTCTCAACTACCACCATCTGCCATGCAGAATACTGCCATAGCCTCCTAACTGTTCCACTCCTGGCCTGTTCATCTCCGAATCAGATCTCTCTAAACTGAAAATCAGGTTGCATTAAAACTCTCCAATGGTTTCCCACTGCATGTAAAACTAAATCCACCCTCTTCCATGACCTACAAGCTAGTTCTCCAATGTCATCTCTCACCACCTCCACACCCCATGCACTCCAGCCACAGTGATCCTCTCCCTCTTTCTCCAGCATCGGTAACATTCATAGATATACTGCTTTGGATATCTGTTTCCTATTAATGAGGACAAATTGTTTTAGCATAGAATTTCTTCTAAAATTGCAAAGCCTGACTTCAAACTTGCCTCTGACAAAGGACTCAAAAATGAGGCCCATAAAAATTAACATAAATTCACACATAGGCCTGAATGTCTGCAAGACAAGACTTTCTAACAGTACAACTTTAAAGTGATAGTTAATAACGGTATTTGTATACACATAAGATGTCTTTGACAGGATAGAGTAAAGAAAGGGAAAAGGGACTGTCACTGGAGAGCAAAACTAGGGAACTGGGTCATGGGTCAGGTGGGAAAGGAGGTAAGAAGTAGGAGATTTCTTTTCACTGTTAACTTCTTATAATTGTCTGCAACCCATTTAATGGTAATATGTTATTTTTAAAAGCATTTTTACTGTATACTGTGATTTTTATTTTAATATATTCTATTTGTTAACGCTTAATTTACTGTTCTATTTTTTAATCATAACATTATTTAAAAACTAAAAATACTTGTTTGAATTGGTAAGACAAATAACCAGGAGAATAGCAAAAAGAGTATCTTACTGCGATTAAAAGAACTAAATAGAATGTTTCAGCTGTTTGATGAAAAGAGACAGAACTCAGAGGTTTATAGCCAAGTTAACTGCCTTAAAGCAAACAATAAGCAGAACACTCTTCAGAGGAATAAGACAGAATCTAGAGACTCTACAACTCATCATCCATAATACTCATTAGGATGCAATTGAAGACTATTAGATATATGAAGAAACAGAAAAATATGACCCATACTCAAGGGAAAGCTAATCAAGAGACTGATCATAGATGACAGAGACATTGGAATTAGCAAGCCAGGATTCTAAAGTAGCTATAAAATTCAAGGATATAAATGAAAATATGATTGCAATGGATGAACGAAGAGGTCTCAATAGAAAAACAGAAGCTTTATAAAAATACCTAAATGAAAATTGTAGAAGTAAAAAATAATAATTATCTAAACTGGACAATTATTTAACAAGATATTAGAGAAGACATGAGAAATAAGTAAACCTGAAAGTAGATCAATAGAAATTATCCAATCAGAAGAACAAAATTGAAAAGAAAAATTAACAGTGCCTCAATATCCAAGTGTCTAACAATATAATTTGAATCAGAAGAAAAACTAGTAAAAAAAAAAAGATAGCATAAGATATGAAACCTAAAAATTTCTCAAATTTGCTGAAAGACATAAATTTACAGATTTAAGAACTTAGCTAACTCTACACAGTACATCCACATGAAGGCAATTCTTTAAAACCAAAGATAAATAAAAAATATCAAAAGCAGCCAACTCTATTTTCTGGCATAGTCTAGCTATTTGATTTAAAGGCAATTTCTGATTAAAGTGCTTAAACATGAAGGGTTTTTTTTGTGTTTTTTTTTTTTAATATGTTTTCATTGATTTCAGAGAGGTAGGAAGAAGGAGAGAGAAATAAAACATCAATGATAAGTGAGAATCATCAATGAGCTGTGCCCTGCCCAGGCATCAAACAGTGAGCTCCTGGTTCATAGGTCAATGAACCACACCAGGTTGGCTGAAACATGAAGTTTTGAAGACTTTTAGATACTATCTAGTTGAAAGGGGTACATGCTCTCAGAATAAAATAAAATTTATCAGCTAAGACTTAAAATGAGATTAGAGACATTCTCACTAACCCACTTCTACTATGCCATCGAAAGTTAGGAAATTGTTTACTTGTTTACTGTCCATCTCTCTCAATAACTAAGGACTAAGAGAAAAGGGAACTTTGTCTTATTCCTTCCATATTCCCAATTCCTAGGACTATGAATGGCTTATGGCAGCTGAACAATAATAAATATTACTGCTCTAACCGGTGTGGCTCTGCAGGTTCGATCCCCGGTAAAGGCATGTGCAGAGGGCAACTGATCGATCCTCTTTCCCCTCTCTAAAGTCAGTGAGCAGGTCCTCAAGTGAAGATTTAAATAAATAAAAAAACAAATAAATAAATATTACTTTAAGTTATACTTCACTTCCTACATTGCACAGAATGAGGGCAAACATCTCAACAAAAGATACAAGTAATACTAGAGACCCAGTGCACGAAATTCGTGCATGAGGGGTGGGGGGGTGGGGGGAGGGTTGGTGTGTGTCCCTCAGCCCAGCCTATACCCTCTCTGACCTGGGACCCCTCTCACAATCCAGGACTGCTGGCTCCCAACTACTCTCCTGCCTGCCTGCCTGATTGCCTCTAATCGCTTCTGCCTGCCAGCCTGATCACCCCCTAAACACTCCTCTGCCAGCCTGACTGATGCCTAACCGCTTCCCTGCTGGCCCGATTACCCCTGACTGTCCTCCCCTGCAGGCCTGGTCACCCCCAACTGCCCTCCCTTACAGGCCTGGTCCCTCCCAATGATCCTCCCCTGCTGGCCTGATTGCCCACAACTGCCCTCCGCTGTCAGCCATCTTGTGTCCATATGGGGGTGGCCACCTTTGACCACATGGGGACAGCCATCTTGTGTGTTGGAATAATGGTCAATTTGCATATTACCTCTTTATTATATAGGAGGATACCAGTAACATATTTAAAGAAGATAGTTTTCATAATTAAATAAATTCTTAAGAGATAGCAAGTCATATGTGAAATGTTTATATATGAATGTACAATATATTTCATTCAACTATCTCTTCCTCTTATTTAAAATTAATACCAAATTAATTTTTATTAAATAAAATAAGATTTATGACATAAAATAATTAAATTACCTGTCCTGCCAACTCCAATCGCTTGTTACCATAATAGTCTCTGTCATCAACTTTATTATCTCCTTGGGCCAGAATTACTCTTCTTACCATCACTGCAGTATAGATACATTTGGCTCGGAAATTGAATTCTTTAACCTGTAATTCAGAAATTAGAGAAAAAATTTTGAGACAATGTATATTACAATTTAAGATGCCTCAAGAAAAGGACCAATGTTATAATATTTAAATAAGAAAAAAATGAATTATGATTCTTGCTATTCAAAGAAATTCAACTAGTCTATAAACTTTCTGAGAGCTGAGATGATGACCTTTCATGTTTGTACTCAGTACTTATGATAGTTTTCCTTCAGAGATGACCACTATCAACTCCTTCCCTTTCTATAATATTTCATGTCACTCATTAGGGGTAGAATCCATCATCTCCCTGTGTTGGTCTGTAAACTAGCAGTTTCTACCTCCTCTTAGAATCCTGAGGTACCACATGAGAAGTCCAGGACACTCTGTTGGGAAAAAGGGGGTTACTTGGAAAAGCTCTGAGGAGTAAGAAATATGAGTGAAGACATGTGAGATGTCCAGCCCATTTGTTTTCAATAACTCCAGCCTCAGCTGCTATCTGACTGCAACTTTATGAGACGCACAATGAGAAAGCCCTTCTCCCACTGTTGAGCCCAAACCTCCATAGAATCATGAGCGATAGCAATAAGCAGTTATGTTGAGCCATTAAGTTTGGAAAATGTTTGTTATGCAACAATAGATAACAGGAATAGTCCTAAAACATCATCTGGCACTCAATTATCATTGGATTAATGAATCCACCACAAATATTCTATTCAATCTTTTCTAGTACAAACCCTGAAACCCTTATGAATAAATATGGCTCCATCAGTAAGTTAAATCATACTTGGTTAAGTAATTGTACTGGTTTGTCTAGATTAAGACAAAAATCTTAGGAAACTGGGTAAATCCTTTTTCTAGATGCAAAGGTACTCACTGGTACGTGGGTCAGGATGGTAGAAGCCAGGAGCTCTCTTGCTTCCTCTATTTTGGTTTTCTTGGGTCCACCTCCCCACATCCTTTGCCTTCTTACTTTGTTCCCTATATATTTTAATGCCTATAAAAAAACAGAAGACAGTATAATAATGTTTAATGATATCATCGAAGACAATTTATGAAGCACCTACCCAAAGGTAACACTATAAGCAAAAAGACAAGGGTCCTAGTTATAGAAAAAGTACCCAGCTGGTGTGGCTCAGAGGGTGAGCATTGACTTATAAACCAGGAGGTCATGGTTTGATTCCCGGTCAGGGTCAGGGCACATGCTTGGGTTGAGGGCTCAATCCCTAGTGGGGGTTGTGCAGGAGGCAGCTGATCAGTGATTCTCTCTCATCACTGATGTATGTCTCTCGCCTACTAAATGTTGCATCATCTTTTTCTTTGATTCCTAATGACAAGTACAGTGCCTGAACTCCTCTGTGGTAAGATTTGGGCATCAAACCTAGGATCTTCCCTATTAAAAGGCCATTAGGATTTAAGATAAACTAAGACCCTGTAAAAATGTGTAGCAATAACCTAGCAGTAAGTAGTAACTAAGTAATTGATTAGCTCAGCAGTGTGGATGGGTGGGGGGTGCGAGTGGTCCAGGAACAGATAGGCAGTTGGGTTTTCCCTAAACTGAACTATCTTCATTAAATTTTGCTCTTCCAGTTCCCTTGGGGAAAAAACTAAGGATTCTTCACTTTTTGAGGAAGAAACAAATAACACTGGGGCACCTGGTACTACTTCTAATGTAGCAGAAAGTCACCTTTTCCCTAAATATCCAATAACATGACCAGGGTTTCACAGTGTGAGGGTAAGAGCCCTGTCTAATTTACAAATAGGCTAAGATGCATCAAATCTTCCCCAAAAGGGAATAAGTCATTTCTTCTCTATGTACCAGACCCCTTGGCAAGAATGATGTAAAATGTACATAACCTATATAGAGCAAAAAGGCTTTGTGAGCAGAAGAAAAAGGAGATGAGACTAAAAGGAAGGCATTAAAAACAAAACACTGGTTTTAAGCAACCCACGAAAATGCCATGTTGTCAAAAACTCTATTACATAAATAAAGAGTACTTGCTACATTTTCATCTAGAATAACAATATATTAGGTCTAGTAATAATTAATGTCGTTTTCTAATACTTTTTTAAATCGAATTTATTTAAACAATACAACAAAATTTAATCAACAATATAGTTGCCGTTGTTTTCTACTACTTGTGCCCAACGCTCAGGAAGCATTTTAATACCTCTGTTGTAAAATTCTTGTGATTTTGATGCAAAAAATTCAGTCAATGCATTTTTGAGGCATTCTTCATTATTAAATTTTTTTCCAAGAAGAAAGTTTTGCAAAGAACAAAACAAATGGTAATCGGAAGGGGCAATATCAGGAGAATATGCAGGTTGAGGGAGAACTTCCCATTCCAACTGGCGCAGTTTTTCAGCAGTGATTCTTGCAGTATGCGGTCGTGCGTTATCGTGGTGAAGAATTACGCCCTTCCGATTAATCAGCGCTGGTTCTTTTTCTCTTAAAGCTTGGGCTAACCTTTCCAATTGGGCACTATACACTGCACTTGTAATGGTTTGATGGTAAAAGTTCATAATGAAGAATTCCTTTAAAATTCCACCAAACATACAACATCACTTTTTTCGCATGCAAGTCAGGTTTTGGCGTGGGCTGCAGAGCCTCATTTTTGTCCAACCATTGAGGCCGCCTTTTCAAATTAACATACAGCACCCATTCTTCATCTCCGGTAACAATTTGCTCTAAAAACGGCAAACGGTTTTGACGAGAGAGGAGCGAACTGCAAATTGTGACTCTTTGATTACGGTTGTTGTCGGTCAACTCATGAGGAACCCATTTTCCAAACTTTTGGACTTTGCCAAGTGCACGCAATTGATTGGAAATTGTTTTTTGTGAACAATTTAAAGTTGTCGCAAGCTCTTGTTGGGTAATTTGAGGATTTTGCACCAAAAGAGCTTGAAGAGCTTCTTGATCAAAATTGGACACACGGCCTCGACCACTCTTGTCATCTAACGAAAAATTTCCCTCGCCAAATTTCTCAAACCAACGCTGGCATTTTCTGGCGCTAACTGCATCTTGACCAAGAGCACTACAGATGTTTTTTGCAGCCTCACTTGCTTTTCTTCCTAATTGGAACTCGTAAAGCATGCAGTGCCGAATATGCTCTTCATCCGCCATCTTCTTAGTCCTAGTTTTGCAACAAAAACCAAACCAAACACAAACTTTTTCAAGCAAAACTTGTTAATTGCACTTCACACGTTCTGTAGATACCACGTGTTTGAAGGTTATGTCAATACAAGTCAACGCCAAGCAAGATTTTAAACGAATGTTTAAAAACGACATTAATTATTACTATACCCGATATTAATGTGTAATATATGTTCGATTTAAGCATTTTGGGTTACTTATATATCTCTACAACCTTTTATTATAATAGTAGCAAATAATTAAGCTATGTCTTATTCCAGCATAGAGTACAAGCCATCTCAAATTTAAACTTCTTGCTTGTTTTTCTGTTAGAAACATTTGTGTTTTTTGTTAACTAACTGTATATTCCTCTCATCTTTTTCTTCCTTTTTACTGAATTTATTGGGGGAGAAGTTGGATAATAAAATTATACAGGTTTCGGGTATACAAGTCTATAATACATCATCTGCAACTTCTCTAATTCAGTTAGCTAAAATTTGCTGTCAATACCTATTTAAGAGAAATAAATGAGTAATTTTCCAACCCACTGTTAGCCCCTGCTCAAACAGCTTTATGATGCTAGGATTATGTGACCACCAATGATGTGTGTAATAAAATGAGTAATAGATCTCATTGAATCCACTGGAGTTTCATTAAGGCATATTGTTCTTCCTGAGCATTACACAGCTTTAAAGGATAGAGTGTATCTCCTCACACTGAACCTGTCCCTGAGTATTTCTTAACATTTTCCTCTTCATGTTCTAGGAACCCTTGGATAATATAATTTCAGTTGGTTACAAAGACTCATGTTCACTAAATATTTCATTTACAGTAAAGACCCAAAATAGAATCTCTTAAATCCCAACCTCTTTTCCTGCCCAATAACTAGAGTCAACTATTAGTTAACTGCAGAAAACGAGGAAGGTGGTGATGAGAATAATCCCTATTGATTTGTGCTTTGAAATTACATGTACTTACAGATGGCGGTAACCTCCTAAATGTTAGACTCAGCCTTTGAAAATATCAAGTTGCGTTTGATTTTTCAGAGCACACACTAACTGATATAAGTGGGAAAATGCTATCTCTACAAGCATCCTAGGTGACAAGAAAAAAGCAGCCTAGAATCTATCTCTTGTTTATAGACAAAATAGACAACTTACATATGGATCAATAAAAACTGGGGTATCATTAGGACAAATTGCTCTTCCAGGGCATTACACAGCTCTAAAAGATAAGAATGTACCTCCTCAAACTGCACCAGTTCCTGAGTATTAACTCACTTTGTGTTAGCTCACTGATACGTGCTTCTACAGCAGGGAATTCCCACCTTGCAGGATGGCTCCCAGGGATGTCACCATTGATTTCCACTTAGCAAAGCACTTTACAAATGTTGGGCTAAGAATTCTAAGTATGGCTGTTATATATCTATTGATATCTATCTATCTATCTATCTATCTATCTATCTATCTATCTATCTATCTATCTCCCTATCTTTATCTTTGTGTCTTGTCCTAAAATCCCCAGGTTCCAACAATGACTGCCTCAGCAGGTCAGTGAAGACTCTGTAGTTGTAAAGGAGTCTCTGATCAGGTCTGGTCCTGCTGATATCACTGGGAATTCAGGAAAAGGGATAGAAATCACATAATATCTAGATGTCAAAAGCAATTAGAAGTAGGGAGTACAAATGGATAAGAAATGAAAAGAAAAAAAAAGCCTTCTACACTAGAGTTGCTATGGTTTTATAAGATATAACTCAGGCAATTAGGGGGGAAAAGAGAGTAGTTCCTATCATATCAGAATGAACGCCTCTTGGCCACATATCACCCCTTCTAAGTTAGGCACCAGAGGTTGATGATTTGTCTAGGCCCATGGTCGGCAAACTGCGGCTTGCGAACCACATGCGGCTCTTTGGCCCCTTGAGTGTGGCTCTTCCCCAAAATACCTCAGCCTGGGCGCGTCTATATTGAAGTGGCATTAGAAGAAGTTTAAAAAATTTGGCTCTCAAAAGAAATTTCAATCGTTGTACTGTTGATATTTGGCTCTGTTGACTAATGAGTTTGCCAACTACTGGTCTAAGCCCACCTCTTCCTCCAATCCCTAAATAAATAAGTCAGAGATGCTTCTATATTACTCCTTCCATCTCCCCAACACCCCTCTCAAACCTACGCCCCCAAAGTCACTGCATCTCATGCTTTATCAATGAGCCGCATTAAATCTCCAATTCCCTTTCATAGCAAAGGACAACATGAAAAGACACACCTGCATCTGTGTGAAAATCTGAGCTTTCTGGCATTCTTCCAAACTGGGCCCAAATGCAGCCATCACATGCTCCTCAGTTCCAATCATCTGCACAATTTCTTGGTCACTCTCAACGCCCATGGCCTAGGAAGGAAAGAAAGGAGAGAAAGAGTGTTGGCTTTGTGTTAACTCACTGACATTTGCTTATGCTAATTTGGCATTGTTTGTGGGTATTACTTCTAAGCAAAAGCGAGCTATTTCCTCAGAAATGGTGCCATCTGGCATTGGCAGCCAAAGCCCAAGCTGCAGAAGAACCTGAAACAGAAATTTTGATTAGGAAGAGGAAAACAAACATTCTCAAGCACTTTTTGCATGTGTACTATCTTCTAAAATTTATAAATATTCTATGAGTTTCATTGTGAAAAAAGGAGGCGAAGAGATACAGTGGAGACACTGGTCACAATTACAAAGGCAAACAAAAAAAAGAAAAATTAAAAACAAACAAACAAACAAACAAAAAGTAAATCAGGAAATGTGCAATGCTGAAAATAAACAGAATCCCAAATAGCTTTGTTAAAAGAATGATATTTCTGAAAAGTGTCAAAATTCACATTCAGGCTAAAAACATTTTTCCTAAGGGATGTTTTACTTCACTCTTCCAGATACCAAGCTATACTTTATGCAGGTTTTAAAAGTGATCGTTTAAGAACTAAGAACACACTTAACAGGTTTAAGAAATCCACTTATCTTAAGTGCTTCAAGGTGGCAGCGACAATGTAGGTCTTTGTAGATTCCATATGGTGAGAAGGCTCACTCCTTCACACACTTGCCTGGAATTCTGCCATATCAAGAAATACAGCATAATTGCACTAACCTTCCCTTTGGCAGAAAAATAATCTGCTTCTTAGAAGTTAGGGGGAAAAGTTATGTTTGCATTAAAATTCTTCTTTAGCTATGTAGTGAAACAGAACCAGAGGTAATTGTCTCTTTAGGCTTTGATCCTGTTTCTAGGTTCTTCCTGAGAGAGAGGTTAAGTTAAATCCCAAGTTCCAATGCAGACCTTCAAGAACATTACCCTGAATACAATGGAAAGGGCACCTTCCTGAGGTGTCCATCCTAACGTAATGTCAACAAACCTAACCACCGCTGTCATGTCACCTCTTTTGCCTGTTTTCTCATTTCTGTAACAAGAGGGCACAACTAAGGCCCATTCAGCTCAAAATTCTACAATTCTACAATTGAATTTTAGTATGTAGTCTGTGAATCTGACATGGATACTTCAGGATCAGAGGTAATCTTACCGAAAATTTTGAAGTTTTTGCAGGGAGCTACATTTATGCTTATGTACCTTTCAGGCCAACTGCATGGTTTCAAAAAAAATTCACCAATTCTTTGACGCTCTCTTCAAAAGGTGAGGACTAATTCTCCTGTCCCTGAGTGTAGGCCAAGCTTAATTACTCACCTCTACAGAAAAAATGTGGAAGTGACAATCTGTGGCTTTGTAGCCTTGGTCATAAAGGCACTGTGGCTTCCTGCTTCTGCCTCTCAGAGTGCTCCTCTGGGGGAAGCCAGCAGTCCTGTCATGAAGACACTCAGCAATCTATGGGAAGGTCTGGTGCTGGTGCCAATGGCCGTGTGAGTGAGCCATCACAGAAGGGGACCCACAGCTCAACTCAGCCTTCAGATAAATGTAGCCTTGGCTGATACCTTGACTCATGAAAGACTCCGAGCCAGAACCACCCAGCCAAGCAACTCCCAAATCCTGGACCAACAGAAACTGTGCTATAATTTGTTACCTGGGACAGATAATTAATAGACCAAATTTTGGAATTAAATTCGCCTTTAAACTTAAAAATATTTTTAAGTGTATAATTTGTTCAAAATGTTTTTGTTTAGTGAACAAAGAAGTTCTCAGGATAGAAATCTCTTTTTTGTACTCTAAGTTTTGCATACTTTTATCTCTAATTTTCATTTATTAAAATGGGCACTAGACATTCGTTAAAACACTTAGCCTTTACAGATTAAAGAAGTGTAATCCTAAAAAAAATTATCACTCCTAATTTTTTTGTTTCCATTGCAAATTTATTATGCATTGGAAGCTTAACTTAAGAACAAATGGCATAGTAAAAAGATGTCATTTCTGTTCATAGCAGAACAAGTTTCAAAATTCTCCAAGTGGCCTACCATGGATTGAAATATTTCTAAGCTTTCCAAGTATGTCTTAGTTATGAAGCAAAGATATGCCAAACACATGCTAAATACTAGTAACAACATATGTGCAGAAAGAATGATCAGTGGCAAAGCTTTTCTCTAAAAAACTCTTCCTGTATCTGAAATACAGGGCGATAACTCAGTCAGGTATCATCAAAAGTGCTCCAGTTCCATACTGACTTTATGACTAAGCCTTCAGAAGTCACAGCTACAAATAAATGGCATATTGCTATGGAAACGACAGCAAAACGGCCAACCATTTTGCTTTACAGACATAATTTAGACATCTGAAAACTAGCTTTACATGGAGCTCTTTGTACTCTAGGTAGCTAAAATCATTTCACCTAATTCAAGTCAAAAGTGAATGCTACATAATAACCTTATGAAAAAACCGGCAGAACCTAGCAATTAGCAATACGAACAGAAATAAGGAGACATGTTCTTTAAAAAGTGGCAAAGTTTTCTCCTTGGATAGCTACTGAGTGTGACTAAAAGTGTGACTTTTAAGAGATAAAAAGAATACTAATGAACAGAAGAGAATGAGATGCAGGCAAATGGTGATATGCTGAAATATATAATGTGAAGGAAGGAAAGGGGATCACTTCTTAAAACATCTAATATTCAGAAATCTCTAATTTTTCTTCACAGTAGACAGAAGTTAACTTAATATTACCAAAAGCAATCCTGGCAGAAAATAAAAGAACTGTGATGGCCCTTTTTAACTGTGTGATTTTTCCTCTTTAAAGATAAAAAATTTCAATTTAAGTTAGCTTCTAAGAAACAATGCCCAACACCCCCTGAAATTTGATCTTTTCCACAAAAACTCTCAGACTGCAGATGCCATCATAGCACAACAGCTGAATACTTGAGAATACAAAATGCAAAGTGGGGAAGATTCATGGGCAGGAAAACCTTTGTAGCGATTCAAGTCCATAAATAAGGGTGATCTAGGTCTTAAAAGCTTTATCCATCATATTCAGACTCAGCATGGACTCTAAAACCCTGCTATTTCTGTCACTTTTAGCCAATTGTTGGTTACACACAACAACCATCAAGTCCTAATGACTGTCAAGGTCTGTGCTAAGGCCACAGAACACAAAAAGAGAAATGATGTGATTTTTTTGGTATCCAGTTATTTTCCTGGGCTTCTGGCATCAAATGTGTAAGGAGAACTAAGGAAAGCGAAAAGGCATCATCCTCTTTTTGGGCTGTAACTTTAAAAAGCACATGATATCATTTGTTCTTCACCACGACCCTTTAAGGTGAAATTCTCACTTTATAATTGAATTATCTAAGACCCAAAGAGATTGGGAAACATGCCCAATGTCACATAGCTAATAAGTGGAGAAGCTGGAATTCAACCTAAATCTGTCTGATTATAAGCAATCCAATACTCAATCTACCTCCCAGATAGAAAGTCTAAATAGTGGTTATCAAATAAGTTTCCACTGAATTATTAAAATATCCCTATAGTAGGAAACCAAAAAAAAGTGACTGAAATTTTAACTGAATATTTAAACTGAAAAGTCTGGAAGTTTTAAAATGCTTAATTCTTATATATTGATGATACAATATGTATAAAACACATTATACATAGAATGTAATACATACATTTCAGGAGAAAAATGTGTCAACATATACCAAATTGTTTTTTTAAAGATGTAATTCCACTCCCAGGAATTAAATCTCACAAAATAATCAACAACATGCACAAACATGTATATATAAGGACAGCCAGGGTTGTATATAAGAGTGAAAACTTGGGTGAGAGGGGGTGATACCTGAATGTCTAACTACAGGAAATTGGTTAAATATATTATATCACACATATGCAATTTCCATATAATACCTGCTAAAAGCAATGATGTAGACTCATATTTATAGACATCAAAAACTATTCACTGTCCTAGCAAGTTTGACTCAGTGGATGGAGCATTAGCCTGCGGACTGGAGGGTCCCAGGTTCAATTCCAGTCAAGGGCACATGCTCAGGTTGCGGGCTCAATCACCAGTAGGGGGCTTGCAGGAGGCAGATGATCAATGATTCTCATCATTGATGTTTCTATCTCTATCTCCCTCTCCCTTCCTCTCTGAAATCAATAAAAATATTTTTAAAAATCACAACTATTCACAATTCATTGTTAAGTGAGAAAAATAAAATGGATGTATATATTACAAAAGCAAAGGAAAATGAGGTCAGCAAAAATAAAACCGGTTTGGCTCAGTGGATAGAGCATCGGGCTGCGGACTGAAAGGTCCCAGGTTCGATTCCGGTCAAAGGCATGTACATTGGTTGCGGGCACATCCCCAGTAGGGGGTGTGTAGGAGGCAGTTGGTCGATATTTCTCTCTCATCAATGTTTTTAAATCAATAAAATATATTTAAAAAAATAAAAATAAAAAATATATACCCAAAAACATAGTAATACTTTTCAGTGGCTTTAAATTTTTACAATGCAAGGATTATTTTATAAGCAGAAAGAAATTTGAAATCTCAACTACTCGTTACATAAAAATATACACTGTTAATAGCCCTTTATAAAAGGATTTAAGTCAGCTATATTTACAGAATAAACATTAAATAAATTTGACAGAAGAAACTCTTATCAAGCATGTCACCTAGCAAAAAAAAAAAAAAGGTAGTTAATATAGATTTTCTGATTTTATTGCATATGCCTAGTGATGCATTTTCCCTGTGAGTGATATAAGATTACATACATTATAATTAATTTATAATTTCTGGTGTAAGGAAGGTAGGTAGTCCTTCCTATGGATCTTCAAGCATCAAAACCTTTCAAATACGTAATTCCTTTTGATGCATGGGAGCATACTGCCCTCTGCTGGAGATGTACAGTAATTCTATATGGTTACATAAAACTTTCTTTACTAACCACTATGTAGGTTAGGGGTGTCGAACTCAATCAGAGAAGGGGCCAAAATCTAAAATCCAGCCTAAATCGCGGGCCGAATGGTTTACTGAACAGTCATAAACTGTCATTGTGATGGAAACGCAGCGGAGTGCAGTGATGACAGCGCGGTGCGGGCCACATTGCAAGGCCTGGCGGGACGGATTTGGCCCGCGGGCCTTGTGTTTGACACATGTGATGTAGGTAGATAAGACATCGAATTATTTTAATCAACCTACTTATCAAGATTCATTTAATACCCATATGCAGTAGATCACCGTTATCCACAGTAGCTATGTTTTACAAAGTTGCTGAAAACACTGAATTAATGAAGAAGCCCTGCTCCTAGGGGAAACAGGTTTTTGTGAACCTCTGGTTAAGTTTTCTTCAACTGCTTAGTAATACAGAACCTTTTTTACATATGTTTCTATTTATTCAGAGAGGAAGGGAGAGAGATAGTTAGAAACATTGATGAGAGTCATTGATCAGCTGCTTCTTGCACACCTCCTACTGGGGATATGCCCACAACCAAGTACATGCCCTTGACTGGAATCGAACCCGGGACCTTTCAGTCCCCAAGCCGACGCTCTATCCATTGAGCCAAACCGGTTTCAGCCATATGTTTCTATTTAAAGATACCTTATTTTACACGTGTGTTTGATTCATTTACACTGAAGCCAACAGCACTCATGCCTGAACAAAGCTTATATAACAAATATTTTCTCCATCAAGCACATCATAGCCTTCTTGCGCTTAGGAACACTTCAGCACTATGCTTGGGGGGCATTTTAAACAGCAAAATCTCTAACAAAGGTACAAATATGTGAAAAACCTAACACTAGACAGAAAAAATGGGGACCTTTTCACAGTATGAGAGCTGAAATGAGAAATTAGCGTTGCCTTGTTTGAGCTCGGCTGGGAATGTGCCTGTTTGGTGACTGAAATTTTTCATTATTCTGTGCACGTACACACCCATAAATAATTGTAAAAGCACCACAAATATTGATTTGCAGTTACAAATAAACTTTAGCAAGTAGAAGAATTGGAAAATATAGAATCTGTGAATACTGAGGACCAACTGTATGATACAACAGCAACTATTTTTCTGTTTTGCTAAATACTAATACTGTAATTTAACTGTTCAAAGAATGGGCATAATACTTAAGTCTCAGAAGATTAAATGAGCTACTATACAATTATCCGAGAAGATAACATTTAGACATTATTTCTATGGGAAAATTTTTGGATTCTAAGCCAACAATTCACAAACAAGTGGGGGGAGGAAGGGAATCAGTTGTAAATTGAAGGTTAATGGTTATGCAGAAACTCACTAGAATCCAGAAGTCCATAAAACAGAACAATGAACTTGGTCCATACTCTTTGACCTAGAAAATTATACTAGTACTAGTAATTTAGCCTATGGATATCCTTGCCCATGTGTAACATGATACTGCTGCAGTTATACAATAGCATGAGATATGTATGTCCACTGATAACAGAATGTTAAATAATAGTACAGCTATAAATAGAATTGTTGGACTGAATACAATAGCTCTGTATGAAGTAATATGACACTATTGCCAAGATGTAAGTTACCAAAAAAAATAAATAAATAAATAATAATAAAATACAGTAAAATGCATTACATGACTGACAACTTGTCCACACTACAAGTCTCTCTATTCTTGTTATCCTCCAAGTTTTTAATTACATATGAAAAACGAGAGAAACAGACTCAGATACAGAGAAGAAACTGATGGTTGCCAGTGGGATGGGTGTAAGAGGCTGTATGAAAAAGATGAAAAAATTAAGAAGAACAAATTGGTATTTGCAAAGTAGTCACAGGTATGTAAAGTACAGCATAAGGAATATAGTCAACGATATTATAATAACTATGTATGGTGCCAGGTGGGGATCACTTTGTAAGTTAATAAGTGTCTAATCACTATGCACACACCTGAAGTTAATATAATATTGAATGTCAACTGTAATTGAAAATTTTTTTTTAATTTTTCTTTATAATTTTCAGTAGATACCTGCAACCTTACCTTAAATATAATTACAATGGGTATATCTTCTGATAAAGTATTATGCCTCAAATAAAATCGTCCTTGTTTCACAGCCATATTGGTTCTGCTTTTTTTCTCATGGGTAGAGCTACAAGGAAATACAAGTTGGTTAAACTGCATCCCCATTTAGTTTCAAGCTAGTATTAATAACATGCAATAGAAATGTATGTCAATCAATAAGGTTTAACTATCAATAACAATAAGTGAGGTCCTATCAATTAGGTGATTTTTAAAGGTGCCCAACTCCTCTCCTGCCCCTGCCACTTGCATTTTAAACACTATAAATGTTTCTTTAGCTTTGAGATTATGGTGGAAGTTTTGTGGGTGAATTTATTTTGACCTACTTCACTTTGATCCCACCTGAACTCCTTGGATCCAATGTGGGGCATATATTCACAATTTTATATGTTTGAAGAGAAAAACCTCAAAATGAGCCTGTACCCTAAGAAGAAACTATGAAGAAATGAATTTATATATTAATAATTCAATAAAGCATACCTAAAGTCTAGGTATACTGTGAAGAAAACAAAACAAAACAAAAAAAACCTAAGGCAATCTCCTCTTATTGATCTCTATTTACTATAAAATTTCCAGTGGGTTTAAAAACATTTCAACACTTTATTCATTCATAAAAGTAACACACACTAATCATCAGCTACATATTATGTACCTTTACAACCTATTTATATTTGCTCTAATCTCATACATACTAAAACTTCCTTTGAAGTGTTGCCTCCTAATCACATATCAGGAAATCAAGGCTCAGAGAAGCTAAGTAACTGCTCACCCAAGTACCTCATAGCTAGTAAACAAAATCTTTAGGATTCAAATCCTGATTGCCCCGGTTCCAAAATTGCAAACAGTGGGAATACATATTGTAGAATTATTACAATAGATCTGGGTTCAAATGCTGGTTACCTCTAATGATGGATGTGACCTGCACTCAAGGTCTGTTACTCAGCTATTAAACAGAGATAATATCACTTATCTTGGAGGACTGAGCTGACAAATAATATATGTAAAACACCTACTACACTACCTGGTTCCTAGTCACTGCTCAATAAATGGCTATTAGTGTTAGTTGCCTCTCTATCAGAAAGAAAAACGAAGAAACTCTCAGTTAAGAAGTTCAATACAGGTTGTTATCAACTACATACTGACATCTTAACTATGTCACAAATTTTTTATACCCAGAATCCATTAACTTCCAAAATTCAAATTACATATGATAATAAGCCAGAGTAAAAAAGTTATAGTAGTAATATAAGGGATACTGTTATAGAAAAATGAGTATAATGTGAAAGAGGCTGGTTTGAAAAACTAATAATAAGATGTTAAGTTCATAAAATAATTCATTAAATATTAAGTATAAAATAGTCTCATTATATTAACAGAAATAACCAATAATAAAAATAATCAATAATAAAAATAATGAAATACAAATGTAAAAATCCGGAAACATTTTTTATTTTTTTAAAGTTTCCTTTAATACTACAAATTAACATAAAATGCAACTTTTAAAATAACGAGCAGCCTTTTAAACAATATCTCATACATTCATCACAGAAAATTTTAAATCAATACTCAATACTTAGTGTTACACAATAAGTTGAAAACATATAGTTTAAATGTTTCCCTGCCTAATTATCAGAGAGAATAACTGGGTACCTCCATATCAAAAGATAGCCATTTGATATTAATGAAATTAACAATATTTCTTAAGAACACCATCTCTGCTTTCCATACCTGGTAACTGAAGCACCAACTGTCCCTTTTCTGTCAGCCTCCACAATAATCCTGTTCTTAGACAGCTGCTCTTGGATAAGAATAACTTTTTCCACTCCTTTAACAATGAAGTAGCCACCTGCCCAGAGGAAACAAGAACAGTTCCACCATCTAGTCTTCTAACTATCAATAGATGTGATTTAATAATCTCTGAATTAGAGATCATTCTTCCATTGCTTCATGGCACTTGGCCACCACTAAATTCAAAGAGGTTTGTTATTTTATTAACTAACTAGAGGCCTGGTGCACGAAAATTCATGCCTTGGGGTTGGGGGCCCCGCAGCCTGGCTTGCCCCCTCTACAGTCCAGGAGCCCTCAGGGGATGTCCTACTGATGGCTTGGGGAGCAGGCCTAAGCCGCAGTCTGGCCTCCCTCTGCAGGAGGCGACCAGGCCAGTCAGGGGAAGGTGCCATCTCATCACCCCACTGCCTCTGCTGCCTCTGGACTCTCTCTGTGGGAAGTAACTGAACCAATCAGGGAAGGTGCCACCCCCATTACTCTGCTGCTGCTGTCACTGCCGGCCATTGCAGCTGCTGCGGCTTTGTCCGCAAGGACATCTGGAAGATGTCTGGTCTATCTGGTCTAATTAGCAAATTACCCTTTTATTAGCATAGATGATAGGGTCAGCACATGATTTTATATAAAATGAAGCATAAGATAATAAACTTCTTTACAGGAAATGTATCTTAGTGGTCTATTGATATGTATCACCAGCACCTGACATACTGGTAAATAGGAAGTGAATACAAGTAATTATGCTAAATTAGACTGCAGATTTCTTAAGCAGAAAAATAGCTAACAATCTTCAATATAAACTGAAATTTGCTCTAAGTTTTCTAACAAATCAGTAATAATGGTAAAATAAGTTTCTGTAATATTCTATACTAAATAAAACATTACCATATATATTTTTGCACACAATTCAGAATAGGATAAAGTGACACTTCATTTTACCTTCAGAATGAAGTAGAAACAAAGCAATATATTCGACTTATGCAACATTTTATTATAGTCTAAAAGTCACGTTCTTTGTTAACTTCTTTCTAAAACCTTCTGGAACTCTACATCAATGCAACTTTAAAGGAAGCAGTTAAAGCAACTATAAATTAAATCAGTGTGAAATATGAGCTAAGGTATTAAAAGAAACTTTCTGTTAAGTGCTAAATTTGAAACTTTATAGACACTTCCTAAAAACAGGTACAAATATGTGATTTTTAAAAATTTAAAGAGAAGACTTTTATCTCCCCCCCGCAATGCATTTAAAATAGCCTGAAATTAGACGTTTGAGTCTTAATAAACTAGATAAGTAACTTTGTGAGGTTATTTTTGAATTTTAAGTACACCAAAAGAGCATTATCCTGGAACAAAGAGACAAAGAAAATACTAACAAACCACAGCAATAAATTCTTGGGGTATTAAAATTTTAAATCTGAAATAAAAGAGGAAACCATTATTTTTTAGAAGAACAGACCAATAGAATAAAATTGAAACCAAATTTCTGGACTTTTGTAAACAAAGTTTTATCAAAGTTCGTTATAAAGCAGAAAGGGTGGTATTGTTTTAAGGAAACTGTAAAAAAAAAACAAAAAAAAAAACACCAACCAAAGGAAGTAGAGCAAATGCAAGGATTCGCACATACCTGGATCTAAAGGGCATTCATTCAGTTTGGCAAATTCTGCTGGCGTTTTCCCTGTAAGAACACAGTTTGAACTACGGAGCATTATGGGCATTCTGTTTAAAATAAAACAAAAGAAAATATCACTTAAAGATTGTCACTGGGTGTGAGTGACATGTGCGAGGGTAAGTGTAGCTGTGAGTGTCTGAGGAAGGACTGGGGGGTGGGGGGGCAGTTTGGGCTATCCTGGCAGAGGAGCTGCACAGGCAATTGCCAGGAGTCAGGGTCCAGGGACTGCAGTATTTGCTGGGGAGGGGGCTGTTGCTTCCCCTCCCCGCTTTCCTGGCTCTGGGTGCCTTGGCTGGAACCGCAGGCGGGAGAGACTGAGAACGATGCAGCTTGGTCCCGAAGCCAGGAGTACCAGCACTGAGAGGTGGCTGGGTAAGCGCTGGCCATGGCAGGAGCAAAGTGGCAGGAGACCAAGGCTGAGACTCACAGGAGGGAATAGCCAGAACACCCGGCCATCATCCTACCTGGGAAGTTCACCCTGATCTGTGTCTGTGGGAAGAGCCACATGGTGGAACTTGGGGGCAGGGGAGAGGTCTGACCAGCATATTCAGCAGTGAATCTGAGGGACAACTCAAAAGTTCCGGAAGAACTTTTGGCAGAGAGCAGTGTGGCCCAGGAAAGAACACTGGTCCTACCCACTTCAGGTACAGGGAAGGCATGCAGAATGGCTGCAGCAACCTGAGAAAAGGGGGAAATCTACACACCATGGCTGGGTCTGGTGGGTGGGGAACTTCGACAATGACCTGGTCAGAGCCTGGGCAGATGCCTTGCCCAGTGGTCAGACACACTAAAAGAGTGCTACGCAGGGATGATTTCTTTTTTATCCCTTCCTACTTGAGAAGGTAGAAGGGAGCAAGGAGGTGCCAACGAGCCAGGCAGAGCTGAGGAATTGGAAGGAGAGGAAGTACTCACCACCCTCCTACAAGCTACACGTACCACCCCCAATCATGGTAGGACACAGAGCCCAGCTACATGGAGGCAGGCATAGCCTCTGGGTTATGGAGGCCCCTCCCACCAGACTACTTGGAGCTCCGCCCTGCCAGTGCTTCAGTCAGGTTGCCCAAAGGCCAGGCAGGGGCAGCAATAAACATTGGCTGGCCCAAGAACCTACCAGGAGGCCAGCGCCAAAATATCAAGGGGACCGATTCATTGGTTTAAAACAAAATCTAGCAAACTCCACAAATAACAGATCCAAATATTTTTTTTCTTCTCATGTCTCTTTTTTCCTTTTATTCAATTTTTTCCCCTTTTTTTCTTTTTTTTTTTTTAACTTTTCTGTCTTCTTTCCCATTTTTCTTTTCCTATTATATATTTTAATTTATTCATTATACAATAGTTACTTTAAAAAATTGTATTATTTCATTTTCTTTTCTTTTTTAATTTTATGCTATTTCTTTTTCTTTCACATTTTCTTTTTTTGGTTCTTTTTTCTCTAATTCTTTTGGTCTCATGTCTTTTAGTACCCTTTTTGTTTTCTTTTTCTATTTTAGTCCTTTTGTGTGTGTGTGTGTGTGTGTGTGTGTGTGTGTGTTGTTTTCAATTCAGTCTTGTTTTGTCTTGATTTGTTCTGTCAGCAACTGTATAACAGTTGGCATGATATGGTTGGGGTTGAGCCCAACCACAAATGTGACAACAGCAATTGAGACCCAAATATAACAAGAGGGCCCATATAATCCATGCAGGGGACATTCCTAGTGCTCCCAGCTCAGATCAAGGAGACTACACACACCACTGGTCCCACAAGAAGTCCACTCTACAAAGACTGGGAGGCACAGCAGCCTCTTCCAATAGACAGAAACAAACACAAAGAAATAGCAAAAGTGGAGAAACAAAGAAACAGGCCCCAAATGAAAGAACAGGAGAAATTTCTAGACTAAATGAAATGGAGGCAAGCAATTTATTAGAAACAGAGTATAAAGTAAAAGTATTTAGAATGCTTAACAGCATAAAAAATGGCATAGAAACCATGAAAAACAGCCAGTCAAAAATGAAGAATGACATAGCTAAAATAAAGAATACACTGGAAGGAATTAACAGTAGGTTAGAAGAAGAGGATTGAACCAGCAAATTAGAAGATAGAAAAAAAAAATCATTCAGTCAGCAGCAAAAAGAAAAAAAATGCTTTAAAAGCATGAGGACAGTTTAAGGGAACTTTGGGACACCATGAAATAGAATAACATCTATATCCTAGGAGTGCCAGTTGGAGAAAAAAGTGAGTAAGGGATTAGAGAACTTGTTTGAAGAAATAACGACAGAACTTTCCTAACCTGATGAAGAAAAAACTCACTCAAGTTCAGGAAGCACAGAGTCCTAATCAAGATGAACCCAAAGAGACCCACATCAAAACACATCATAATTAAAATGGCAAACATTAAAGACAAAGAATCTTAAAGGCAGCAAGAAGGAAAGGAAGTACCCACCACCCTCCTAGGAAGCTACATGTACCACCCCCAAAACTAGCCTGTTTAAATCACGGTAGGACACAGAGCCCAGCTCCATGGAGACAGGGAGAGTAGTTACCTACAAGGGGGTTTCCATAAAGCTGTCAGGAGAAATTTCTTTTGAGTTTTCAAAAGAAATACTGTAGGCCAGAGGGAATGGCATGAAGTATTCAAAGCAATGAAAAGCAAGGATCTGAAACCAAGACTACTCTGACCTAGAGGGCTATCATTAAAAAACTGAAGGAAAAATAACTTCCCAGACAAATAAACCTACAGGAGTTTATTGCAACCAAATATTGCAAGAAATGTTAAAGGAACTGCTGTAAGAGGAAGAATACATATATATTAATATATATTTATTTATATTTATGTTTATACTAATTTACTTATATTTTTATATTTAGAAAGAAACATAGGCATAAAAAATAAAACGGCCATTAAATATATACCTATCAACAATCTTAAATGGTAAATGGGTAAAATACTCTCCAATCAAAAGACATATAACCTGAATGTAGCTGACAAGAGCTATATCATTATCTTTCTATTTACCTGAACACCCATCACAGTGCATGACAAATAATGAGAAGTTGATGCATATTTGTGAACTAATGAATTGTTTATTAAGCTCTTAGTACTTCTGAAGGAGGAAAAACACTTGAATGGGAATTATGTGGAGTAAGTTTAAAGTCCAATATCATTTATAACCATTATTATTGTTGTTGTTGTTATTGTGGGTTTTGTCCATTTCTACAGGAAAGTCAATATATTTCTCTAGTTAGGACATGCAGACTGCAAAAATGCTAGCAATCATTTCCAAATCTGGGTAAATAAGTAACTTCTCCCTTAGATACTACTATATGAAAAACAGTTAAATAGCCAGGAAAATCAAGCTTAAAATATACATGAATCCACCAAGAAGACCAGTCCAGAGAGTTCACTGAAATGCTTTCTTACCTAATGTTTTCCTAAAAGCTTGGTATTATAGGAGGAAATGAAAGCATTTTCTCTAACTTTACAGAAAACATTTCACAATTAAAAAACAGTAACCACAAATATGTGTTGAATACCACTTAAGTATTTTATATCTACTGACTCACTGAATCCAGAAAATAAGCTATAAAAGAGGCACCATTTCCCACATTTTTCAGATGAGGAAACGGGCAAAGAGTAATTGCTCAAGGACACAGGGCTGGAATGCAGGTAGTGTCTCTAATACCAACATCATTTCCTACCTGCCAATGGGTAAAGCATTGCGGATGATCCTCTGGCTGCCTCGGGTATATTCAATATCCACGGTAATGGGGGCAGAGTATGTCATGTCCCGCAGACGGCACTAAAATAGATTCAGACCGTTACTGCTCCTTCTCTCTGGAAAAGAAAGGTCCTGAGAGCTCCAAAGAGCTCCTTTTTTAGTAGAAGTATGGCTCACGTTGAACTTGGACTTGTTCATGGAACACTGAGCTATTATATCGATATATGCTACCTTAGGGCACTGGGAATAATGAACGGGAATGATACCAGTGATAGCTCTAGACATCACCACAGTATCTCTGCCCCTGTCAGCCCAGATATGTTAATACAATAACCAGTTAATACAATAACTCTGGTACTGATTTTCTGCTTACTGATCTGATGCCATCATCAGTCTGCTCCCTTACCTTTGTCGCTGCCTTTTTCAAAACAGTTGACCAGTATAATGATATCTAAAGTACACACACACACACACACACACACACACACACACATATATATATATATATATATATATATATATACACACACACAAACTAAAAAGTTTAAACTATACTACTTTTTATTCTCCAAATAAACAAAACTAGATCGCAAAATTCCTTAAGTGATAGGTTATAGCACAAATCATTCATCACATTGTTCTAATAATTGCTGAATCATTTGAGGAACTTTAGAAATTGCTGCTGAGTTTTATGTGGCTCGCAAAATTATGTCCTTGCCAGAGACGTCATCAGACAGAGGAAACCTCGACAGAATGATCCAGTGATTTCCCCATTATATTGATGGTCATCAGATGGCTTGTAGTCAAAAGGAATTTATCTGACCATCAACCTTACAATTTATGGTGCTGATTCGTCTCTCTGGTTTCTACTGAACCAAAGATAGTTACATTTAAACTTTTTCTAGTCTTTATCAATGAGCCTGGAATTTTAAAATATTAGATATTCCTATTATTAATCAATAGAAATTATTTACTTTATATTTAATTAGATCATGTCTGCTCCTTCAGGTCAGATCAAAGGCAGGGTGGCACGGTGGTTCAAAGTATGGACTCTATTGCCTGTGCTCAAATCTTGGTTCTACCACTTAAATTTTACATCTCTTCCTATGTAAAATGGGATAAGAATCATTTTAATTCCCCAGAGTATAAATATGTATTTTTAAAATGGTGCCTTGTATAGAACACTATATAAATATTATCTTGTTTTTATTAATAAAACTAATGTAATGTCCATAATAGGCAAACATTTGTGGTTTTAACAAACTTATCTCTTCACATGGAAATGAAATTCAACAGATGTCGTAAGAACTGGGTCCAAACTTTGTAGGTTCCCAAACTACTTCCATGGGTTCCCTCCATCCCCTCGGCCCCTCTCTGACTGCAGGAGTAGGACTGCCCTGGTGGAGTCTGCAGTGCCTGCGCCCCGCCAGCACTGCTGTGGGTCCCATGACTGCCCACCCATCTGCTCTCCCACTCTCCCCAATTCCCCAAGAGTCAAAATCTCTCCAAGAAATCTCTAATTACAATAATACTTATATGTTTTTCAATGTAAGAATAATTATGACAATTGTAGCTTCAGCTTCTTGAACTAATTCAGACTACTTTGTCTTCTCCTTTCTCTGAACTCAGTTTATAGTTTATAGTAATATAGTTTAGGTAATTTAGAAATTGCTAAATTTTTAGTTCACAAAAAAACGGGAAGTTCTAGCAAAAGGGAATGGGAGGTGGGGAAAGCCAAACTGGGCAATCACCTTCCGATATCCCACAGTCCTCACCAATTCCTACTCAGCACAACTCCACTTATTTACCTTACCTACCTGATCATTCTAAACATTCAAAATGTGTAACCCCTGGTGTCTCTGTTTCACATGTTTTATTATTTTAATCTCTCCATAAGAGTATGAACTCCTTGAGGAAGGATATGTGTCTCATTTTTTTTGTATCTCTCAATGTTGAGACACAAAATAAATGTTCAACAATATTTGGTGACTAAATAGTACCAAAATTTATTTTTGTAAAATGTCTTGTTCATACTTCCTATGTAATCTTACTTAGACAACAACCATACAATCTAACACCTTAATTGTTGTTTAATAAGATCACTGTGCTAAGTTCCATAATTGCTATTTTGGCATTATAGTAATACAAATCAGATAAATCTACAAAAATCATTTTATTCCCTGAATCAATTCCCTATTCTGGATACTAAGTGAAAGAATTTGAAAAGAAGTCTAGTAACTGTTAAAAGCCAATAAACAGACCTATTCTATAACCATCTGTCTGCATATCTGTTAATAATCTGGTATTTAAATATCTTCTCATCCACCTCTTCTATTAGACTGTGAGCTCTTGGTCCTTGGTCTTCCCTCCCTAACACAATGCCTGCTAACCCTGCAAAAAAACAGCACCATGCTAGGCATAAGTGGCTGGCAAGGGGGTGGGAGATACCACTGAAATGCTCAGAAACAATATAAATAGGACAGTTATATAACAGTGCAAGTTGATAACATTAAATGATAAACTAAATAGTACAGAACTGTTCCCTAATATAGTATAGTATTATACAAGTGCTTGTGTATTTTGGTTACCTGCCTCATAAGAGATTTTTTTTTTTACCTGTTTTAAATCATCTTTCAAGAGTATATTTTAAGGGTAGACTCTTTGAGTTAAAGTAAACAAATTCAATTAAAGTAAGGTTAAAAATCACCTCATGAGGAGACACTGGTCTGGTTACATTGAAGCTTTCTTCAACGTCAGGAAGGCCAACATAGATATTAAGATATCTGAAAAGCAAATTATTCATTACCAATTACAGTTCTCCAAAGAACATATAAACAAAAAAGGACAGTTTCCTTCTATGGAAAGGATTATGCTTTGGACAATTGTTTATCTTGCTAAAAATGACAAAAATTATAATTGGAGAACTTCTTCAAGTGATAGTACACATAACTTTACAAAGGAGGACACTCTAACAGAGTGTCTTTTTTAAAAACAGTGTAGCCCAGCTAGCTCAGTGACTGAACGTTGAACTATGAATCAGTAAATCATGGTTTGATTCCCGTCAGGACACACTGAGGTTGCAGGTTCAATCCCCAGTGTGGAGTGTGCAGGAGGAAGCCAATTAATGATTTTCTCTCATCACTGATGTTTCTAACTCTCTCTCCCTCTCCCTTCCTCTCTGAAATAAATAAAACTGTTTAAAAAATATAAAAATTGCCGAAATCGGTTTGGGTCAGTAGATAGAACGTCAGCCTGTGGACTGAAAGATCCTGGGTTCGATTCCAGTCAAGGGCATGTACCTTGGTTGCGGGCACATCCCCATTAGGGGATGTGCAAGAGGCAGCTGATCAATGATTCTCTCTCATCGATGTTTCCAACTATCTCTCTCCCTTCTTCTCTGTTAAAAAATCAATAAAAAAAAACAAATAAAGCCGAAACCGGTTTGGCTCAGTGGAGAGCGTCGGCCTGTGGACTGAAGGGTCCCAGGTTCGATTCCGGTCAAGGCCACGTACCCTGGTTGCAGGCACATCCCCAGTGGGGGTGTGCAAGAGGCAGCTGGTCGATGTTTCTCTCTCATTGACATTTCTAACTCTCTATCTCTCTCCCTTCCTCTCTGTAAAAAATCAATAAAACATATTTTTAAAAAAACAAAACAAAAACAAAATAAATAAAAATTAAAAAAAACTAAAATATAACTTAAAAAAAATAAGAATAGTATAAATCTCTACAAAAATCCTAGAAACCTAGCTTCCTTAAAATGACACTGAAAAAAGCAAAGTACAAAAGTATGTATAGCATGCTATGATTCATTTAAGAAAGAAGAGGAGCTAAAATCGGTTTGGCTCAGTGGATAGAGCATTGGCCTGCAGACTGAAAGGTCCCAGGTTCAATTTTGGTCAAGGGCATGTACCTTGGTTGTGGGCACATCCCCAGTAGGAGGTGTGCAGGAGGCAGCTGATTGATGTTTCTCTCTCATGAATGTTTCTAACTCTCTATCCCTCTCCTTTCCTCTCTGTAAAAAATCAATAAAATATATATATTTTTTAAAATAAGGAGAGAAGAGGATATGTGGGGGAAAATATATATGCTCATTTGTAATCGAAGGAGCTTCTATAAAACAAACAATCAGAATTCCTCAAAAGTATCAAGGTCATGAAAGACCAAGAATGCTTAAGGAGCTGTCACAGACTGGAGGACAGTGAAGAGGCATGACAATTAAACATACTGCCGAAACCGGTTTGGCTCAGTGGTAGAGCGTCGGTCTGCGGACTGAAAGGTCCCAGGTTCGATTCCGGTCAGAGGCATGTACATTGGTTGCGGGCACATCTCCTCTCCTCTTCTCTCTCATCGACGTTTCTAGCTCTCTATCTCTCTCCCTTTCTCTCTGTAAAAAAATCAATAAAATATATTTAAAAAAAAACAAAAAACCATACTGTGGGTCCTGAATTGAACCCTGAACCAAAAAAAGGACATTAGTGGAAAACCTTTAAATAAGATCTGTAGATGTGTTGCTAATATTGTATCAATGCTAATTTCCTGGTTTTGCTAATTGTGCTATAAGATGCTAATAGTAACAGAAGCTGAGTGAAGAATAAAATGGGAACACTGTACTATTTTTATAATTTTTATTTTTCAAAAATTTTAAACGCTAATAGTTTTAGTAATTTCTTAATCATAATGTTATGTGTTAGAATTAGTTTACCAATTAAAAGTCGAACACCTGATAATTAACTTATTAAACAGATTAAAAAGATTTTGGTAGCATCTATATTACTTTTTAAAATGTCAGACATTATCAAAAGAGTAATTGATAGTTGGGTTTCTTACTTTAGGTACCACATGGGGTCAGCATCACTCGTAACCTTTTCATTGGCTTTCATGATCTTCTTTATCTGCAGTGGAAAGTGTAGAATTAGCAAAGACTGGCTTCCAATTCTTAGCTGTGTCTAATTCTAAGATCTGATGCTTACCTCTACATTAATGAAATAGTTGAAGGAATCTATGTGCTGCTTTACAAGGCCTTTCACCTAAATAGAAAAGGGGAAACAGATTAGCAACAAAAGTAGGTTAGCAGGTAGTATAATAGACTCTAACCATAGATAATCAGCAAATTTTTCTCAAAACCAAAGGGGGAAAAATTCATGAATTTTGTAAAATTTTACATTTATATGTCTTCATTCCATTTCTTCTCCATCTTACTAGAATATCTTCAAATTTCCCTCTTTGAGAAGCAACCTGACTTTGGAAAATACAAGTATTTAAATATACCTAATGATTTCACACAAGCTAATAAATAAGGTAAAATTTTCTCTGCATATTATAATTGTCAAAAATATATAGCAATTGAGCATAATATAACCTCTATTCCCCTCAAACAATGCCCATTTACTTTTTTGTCTTTCTCCTGTCTGGGCAATTTTATGATTTTCACACATCAAACTGGTCTTTCATATAACTTTATAGAAGAATGAGGGAGGAAAAATAAGAATCTCTATTAAGAAAATACTTGTATTTGATACTGAAAGCAGGTGAAACTCAACAATCCTAAGCTCGGATACCAGCTAGCAGTGACTTCCTTTTCATCTCAGAAGTCAGTAATAACTGTACACAGATAGCGCTGTGTACTGCTATGGAAAACAATGAAATAATAAACACACAAACTCCAAAATCTTAAGATTTAAAAGGACTGTACATGTTTATTTTCTTACATTAATCTTCAAACACAACTAATTCAATGCTTCTAGAACTCTCTTGACAGATAGTCATAGAACCTTTGTTTTAACTTTACTTCCCTATTGGGAATCTCGCTGGCTTACAAAACAACCATCCCATGTTTTGAAGTAGTCCTGATGGTTGGAGGGAAAAAATTCAACCTTATAATGATGAGGTCAACCTTCCTCAAGTTCCTACCCGTTGGACTTAATCTCTTCTGATCTGTATATACTAGTTCCTCTCTAAAATCAGATTACCACTTCCCCAACCAGCAGGAATACTGCCTCTTAATTCCTTGTATTTCCCAAACCTAGCAATATACACAACTGCATACAGTAAAAAAAGGTGATGCCAAAACCAGTTTGGCTCAGGGATAGAGCATAGGTCTGCGGACTGAAAGGTCCCGGGTTCGATTCCGGTCAAGGGCATATATTTTGGTTGCGGGCACATCCCCAGTAGGGGGTGTGCAAGAGGCAGCTGATGGATGATCCTCTCTCATTGATGTTTCTAACTCTCTATCCCTCTCTCTTCCTCTCTGTAAAAAAATCAATAAAATATACTAAAAAAAAAAGTGATACAATTTAATCTTAACAAAAGGTTTATTTCTTGATTTTTCATCAGAAAATTATTACTAAAGATTCATTACCTTTAAAAATGCTGGAAGCAGCCTCCATTTTTCCTGTGAATCAAAATAGTAAGAGTGTCAGGATGTGTGCCAGCAACCATTTTTACGTCATTTTAATGTACCATAGATGACTCACTTTATCACAATAAGTGAAAGAAAGTAAGTCAAAATGTAACCAACAACTTTTACATAGTAATCACTTTTATGGAAATCACATAGGTATGTATGTGCCTATACACATTCAAATATATGTATAAACGCATATGTATAAAACAGATTTCTTAAATAGAATCTAATTTAATCTCTTCTTGATGACTCAAGATTCCAAGTACTTTATTTTATTTTCATGACACTTTCTGAGTAAGCGGGTCTGCCAGTTTGATAAAAGGGAAAACAAGCTTCAGAGTCTGGTGGGGAAGCCAGGTCTCCGAGTTCTTTCTCTCTTCCATTTTCTGTTAACCAGTGCATGGTCAGAGCTCATCTCAGGGCGGCAGAAGGATGGCACACACGGTGTTCACCTTCTACATTAAAGAGCTGCAAACTAGTACACTTCTTTTGTTCTCAGGCCTGTTATTTATACTTTCCTGAGGTTTTAAGTAGCCCACCACGATACGGCTCTTTTCATGAATGGCATCTAATCTGCTAATCGGAAATCTAACAAATGGGTAGAACCGAGTCTAAAGAATACGCTATTTCTGAATAAGGGCCCAAGAATCATGTTAGACCTTGCAGCAACTGCAAAACTTTTGACTTTCACTCTGACATGAGAAGCATTGGGAGGTTCTGATCAAAAGAGTGACATGGTGATGTGACTCATTTTAACTGGATCAGTTAAAATAATAGGTCGAACTGCTGGACTAAGGACAGACGAGTTAGAAGCAAGGAGATCATTTAAAAGTCTACTGCAATACTCCAGGCTGATAACAGTAGAGAAAGCAAGAAATTGTTAGCTAGGAGATTCAATGTGAAGTTCAAGCCAACAGGACTTGATACATTAGATAGAGACTCTGAGAGAAAGAGGAGTTAAGACTGGTACCTTAGACTTGTCATTTATGGAAACGAGGAAGCAGGGATGCTGTCAAGAGCAGCAGGTGTAAAGTGTGAGGGGCTATTAGGAGGTTGCTGGGGGCATGCTTAGTTTAAGATATCCCCTAGACATTGAGGTGGAGATGTCAATAGACAACAAATATGAGCCTGGAACTTGGGAAGAGGGTGGCCTGGAGATACACATTAGGAAAAGGTCAGCAAAGACGGGAATTATAGCCACATAATGGATGAGCTTGCCTAAGGGGTATAGATGGAGAACTTCAAGAACCTTTTAATATTTATGGGGATTGGTAAGATATGTACACATATAATACCTCAATAAAAAAAAAAGAACCTTTTAATATTTCGAGCTGAGGAACAGAAGGAAGGCAGATCTAGCAAAGAAGACTAAGAAGAAGGAAGTTAAACCAAGGATGGAGGCAACCAGTAGAGAGTAAAAACATTTTTCAAGAAAAAAAGGAGGGGGGTGAGGGGTATATGAGAGACCTCTGTACCTTCCTACTTCACTGTGAACCTAAAAAACTCTAAATAAAATTGAGTCTTAAACAAACAAAAGGGAAAAAAGAGGGAATCAGGCAAAACTAATCAATCTGAAAGAAATCAAAGGTCTGGGTAGGGACAGACTGAAAAGGGAACAGACTTTCTGGAGTGATGGAAATATTCTGTTTTATATTGGGAAGTGGTTATTTGGGAATACATTAACTGTCAAAACTAATGATCGGAACACTCAATATTCCTGTATTTTATTGCATATACATCTACAGAGGAATGAGAGAAAGATCAAAAGGAAGTATATGAGAAGAGTAGAAATATCTCAGGGAAGCAAGTAGTGAAGGTAATGAGGGAGAGAGGCTGGAAAAGTTAACAGAGGCCAGACTGAGGAAGGCCTTATAAACACAGAAAACACTAGATTTTACCCTACGAGCAATGGGAAGAGAATGAAGAAGCTTAACGAACAGAGCAGCATAATCATACTTGTGTGATAAACGGATGGCTGTTACCACAGAGCAGAGAGACTGGAGTGAGAGAAGTTAAGAGCCTAGGAAGCAAGAGATGACAGTGGGTGAGACTTGGAGAACCGAGGGAATGATGGTTCAGACTAGAGTCTATTTAGTAGGCAGGGCCCTGAAGATGGGATGGATGGTGGATTGGATGCTGGGGGCCATTCCTGAGTCAGACAACTCAAACTGTTGTTTTAGTTTCTCCAGCGCTGTACAAATTCAGGCAAGAAATGTCAATCATGTAGACTTATTCCTTCCCCTTTCTCTGGAGGAGCAGTCCAGTCAGCAGTTAAGGATGAAGACTCTGAAGTCAAGACTGCAAGAGTCCAAATTCCACATCAGCCACTTACCAGCCATCTGACATTGAGTTACTCATTTAACCTCTCTGGGCCTGAAAAATCTTCATGGCATATGGTGGGCACAGTACTTATATCAGAGAATTAAACAACAATGCGTGTGAGGGTGACAGAGCCTGGTACACAGGAAGTACTCAGTAAATTCTGGCTCTTCCTATAAGCTCTTCAAGAGCGAAAATCCAGTATTGCCTGGTAATGACCAGCGGTGTATTTCTTTGCAGACTCGTCACAGACTGGATCTGAGGAGCTGATAATCATTCGATTTCATTAATCAGCCAAATGATTAGAGAAAGGTTTTATAATCCGATCATGTCACTTTCCTGCTTCACCCCTTGGCCAGCATCTCGTTGCTCCTTCAGATGTCTGAGGAAACTTTTTTCGTAACCTGGAGCTGTACCTATGCTGCTTACCTCCTCTCCTCTCCTCTTCACTCTAGTCCTTGTTTTAGCTCCTCAAAGCCTCTCAAGTATCCGGTTCTCTCTACCTGAAAGCACTCGGCTGTCTTTCCAAGCCTCATTTCTCCAGATTCTCCCACTCCAAGCCAATGAAGATTCTGAGGCCCGGAGAGTGAAGGAAAAAAAAAAAAATATATATATATATATATGGATATATATATATATATATATATATATATATATATATATTGGGGTGTATATATATATATATATATATATATATATATATATATATATATATATATTGCCTTTCTAGAAAAATAAAATTATGTCAATAGCTGAAGTTCATTAGGCAAGCTGCCACTCCAGGGCGGTTACCTTTCATTTCTGATAATATAACGAAAGCTATGGGGCTACTGCCCAAGAAACACCCAGGCAGAATTTTGAGTGAGTTTTCAGGGCGTTTAAAGTAGTCCTGCAAGTCCACATCTGAATTCCAGGTTCAAGGGGCAGACTACTCAGCCTGGCACTGAGACGATTTGGTTTAACCACCACAGGCAGCTGTGGGACCCCACGAGAGGGGCCTCAGCTCCCTGGGCCTCAGCGCCCTCCATAAGCCAGCGAAGATGGGAGAACGTCTCCCAAAGGTGGGCGCGAGGACCAATCTTGCCCTCACACACGAGCGCTAGAAAGGGTCCGGCGCGAGAGCTGAGCCTGCGCGGCCCCGGATGGGACAGCACGGTCCCCAGTGCGGAGGAATGAGCATGCGCGAAGTTCTGAGCATCCGCAGAAGCTACGACCCACCCCGACCCTCGAGAGCTCTCAGGGTACCGCCTCCTCGGGACGCCTCCCGGCCCCTTCCGTTCCGCGCGTGCCGGGCCTTTACCTCTACAGTCGGTATTGGCGCAGCTAGCTGCTCCGGGGTCAGGTTCCCAAATTCCTCCGCAAGCACGTCCATGCTGCTCCCGGCGAAGGAAGAAGCAAACAGACGCCCCCACACGCCGGCCTCCGCCGGCTCACGCAGCTCCCGTAGAGAGCGGTGCGCGTGGCCTAAACGGTCCCCGCCGCGCAGGTGGATTGAAGGCGCGACACAAAGGTTCCGCCCTGCTCCCGGCCTGAACCTGAGGTGGAACCCGGATGTGGCTGAGGCGAAGCTGGGAAACTGCGCCGCCTAGTGTCGCTCGGAGGTCTCGCCGGGTAATCCTAATCCCTACAGGACTGGTTCATTGCCAGTTATCCTGTAATTGAGACCAATAGAGCATATTGGTTGTATTTTTAAAAATAATTCAGAGAGAGGGGCAAACGGATAATTTAATAAGTTCGAGACAGGGAGCTTACGTAATTTAATCCAAAACGACGCGTTTTTCCATATATACTATGGAAAAATAGGAAATTTACCAAATGCCTAGTAGTAGGGGAGGGGACTGGTTAAAAAATATAATGCGTGCATGTGATAGAATATTATACAACTATTAAAATAACCATAACATGAGGAGGTATTAACTCACTTAAGCATAGAGTACAACAGAACAGTAATTAAGACTGTTAAATTCTAAAAGGACTGGATATAAGGTCCAGGAATAAATATCACATTGGGAACTTGAGTATGAAACAGTAACATTGCAAAATCAGTACGGGGAAATGAGCTGGAACAATTAATAAATGTTGTTGGAACAGTTGATTAGCTATTAGAAAAAAAGTAAATCCTATATAGATGAAATATTTAAATGTTAACAAAACATTAGAAGAAAATGTAAGTGAATATATTCATAACACTGGCGATGTGGGCCTTCAAGGGTGGCAACAGTCAGAAATTATAATGGGATAATATTCATAGATTTGGCAATATAATTCTAATCATAGTTTCATGAGTCCATTAAAAACTATGTTTTCTGAACAGATTTTTAAAAATCACCATGGATAAGAATTTTTTGTTGTTGTTGTTGTTTTTTAAACAAAAAACAGCCAAAACCGGTTTGTCTCAGTGGATAGAGTGGGTCCCAGGTTCAATTCCGGTCAAGGGCATGTACCTTGGTTGCGGGCACATCCCCAGTAAGGGGTGTGCAAGAGGCAGATGATCGATGATTATCTCTCATCGATGTTTCTGACTCTCTGTCCCTCTCTTCTCCTCTCAGTGAAAAAATCAATAAATTAAACACACACACACACACACACACACACACACACAAGTTGATAAAAGATATAGGCTTGGTATCCCTAGTTTAACATGAACTCATGTTAGGGAAGGCAACTGATGATGTTTCCCTCTCTCATTGATGTTCTCTCTATCTGTCTCTCTCTTCCTCTCCCTCTCTCTCCCCCTTTCTTCCTCTCTCCCTTTCCCTCACCCTCTAAAATCAATAAAATTAATTAAAAAAATATATCATTGTCTGAGGATAAAAAAAAATGAACTCATGCAAATCAATAGGAAAAATATCCTACTGGGAAAAAACTAAACAAAAGATACCAACAGTTGTTCAATGTGTGAGGAGTCTCCATTTAGGAAGATGCAAAAGGTCTGGAGACGGACGATGGTGATGTTGCACAACCATGAGAATATACTTACAGCCACTGAACTGTACACCTGACATGGTAAGCTTTATGTGTGTTTTACTACAGTAAATTACAAAAATTTGCCAGTTTCTCACAAATGGATAGGCCTTGCACCAGGCTAATTTCTGAATTAGCTACTTCAAGTAAATGTTAATGCCTGTGTCTTCTAAGTAAGATGCTGATGGATGTCTGAAACCATCAGCTCCTGCTCTTGAGGAACTTACATTTCACTTAGAGACAGATACACTTTTGTCATCCTTGTGAGCTAGCAGAGAGCAACCTATTTGGAATCTACCCTGGAAGGGACTGTGAAGTGATTTTTTGCTAACAGAGATGTCAAGGTTGGCTCAGATGTGTTGGCTTTCTCTTGGCTTCCACCGTTAGCCCGCATCACCAGGAGAGCTTGTTAAAACCACCTCAGCTTTCCGACTTGGTAGGTCTGGTCCCGGCCTCCAGGTAGGCATTCTAATCAGTTCCCAGGAGATCACACTTTGAAACTCACTCTCTAACCTAAGACGTATCCCTCAACACCATATCCTCTGTTCACGTCTAGCTCTCCTCCAGGTGGCATCTTCTGGAACAGGGGCCGTCTTGTCTGTCTTTGTATTCCCATGTTCTGTCCCATTGTTTCTTCCTGAAGAAATTTGTGTGGAAAAAGCAATTTGAAAGAAAAACATGCAGTGAATGATTTAAAAATTCAAAACTAAATTTCACATTATTTTAAATCCCTTTTTTTTTTTTTCCTTTCGAAAAGAGGAGTCCTTCACGGCCATAGCTGGCCATAGTTGGCTGACACTGAGCGGCATTTGCCCATAGCCCTTAGCTGCCACATCCTTTATTACATCTGCCTGGCCCCTGAGGTATCAGCATTGGCACCTGAGGAAATCCGTGACTTCTTTCTGATCTCCTAGGGCCGTGGTCGGCAGACTGCGGCTCGCGAGCCACATGGGGCTCTTTGGCCCCTTGAGTGCGGCTCTTCCACAAAAAACCACAGCCTGGGCGAGTCTATTTAGAAGAAGTGGCTTTAGAAGAAGTTTAAGTTTAAAAAATTTGGCTCTTAAAAGAAATTTCAATCGTCGTACTGTTGATATTTGGTTCTGTTGACTAATGAGTTTGCCGACCACGGGCCTAAGGGAAGAAACAAAATCAAAACCAAAAAGCCAGGACCGTCTTCTGGTTTCTGTGTCTGCTGCTGCCACCTCCTTCTCCTGAGGTGTTGGTACAAAATGAGTGGTGGTTTGAATAGAAGGCTGGGCAGTTGGGAAAGGAAAGCCCCAAGGGCAAATGGTTGCTATCTTGGACTACTCCACCCCTTACGTATCAAGGTTTGGGTAGCCAGGGGAGAGAGTGACCAACGACACCAGGGGGAAGAGCAGCGACGTTGGTTAAGATAGAATAAAGGGTTCAGGCTGGGCCCTGAGATATTGGAGAGAGCGCCCGTTTCCTGAGTCTTCACTCTAGGCCAGACCTTGGAACCCCACTCTCCGTGCACTCTCTGACTTAATGATGGACACCCCCCCCCCCCGGGGGGATAAGTAGGATGATCCCCCACTTGACAGGTGAGGAGACTAACGCTCAGAGGGGGGTAAGAAGCTTTCCAAGCAGAGGAGGAACGAATAATTATCTGATGTCAGAGTCCATGCTTTCCACCAGAGAAAAACAGCCTGAGCGATGGCAGAATGCCGCCTCCTGGTGATGGAGTGTGGTTCTCCCGTAGGGCTGTCCAGGCTGTGTTTATAGATGACACTAGGAAAAATCCACAGGGGCTGAACCATTAGTGGCTCTTATGCCACGTTAAAGTTAGACCTTATGAGAGGCTGCAACATGCAGATACTAGAAACGAAAGAAAAAAATTACCCTCTCCAAAAGCTTTGTGCATTCAGGCTGGAAAAAAATATGAATGGACTTGATTTATACACCCAAATAAATTCATAATAGAACTAGAGAAGACCAGAACAACATTGGGAGAAAGGATAAGGGCTCCAGTGTGAAAGGCAAGGGCAGAGGGGGAGACCTTGAAGTGGGTCATTTCTCAGGCAGCAAGGTGAGGAGGAATAAAATAGGAAGTCTCTACTGCAAGCAGAGAACATTCTGGATTTTTAAAAATTTTATTGATTAAGGTATTACATATGTGTCCTTATCCTCCCATTATCCCCCACATCCCTCCCCCCCCACTCACGCCCTCACCCCCCTATTGTCTGTGTCCATTGGTTAGACTTATATGCATGCATACAAGTCCTTTGGTTGATCTCTCTCCCTTCCCCCTACCCTTTCCTACCTTCCCTCTGAGGTTTGATGGTCTGATTGATGGCTCTCTGTCTCTGGGTCTGTTTTTTTTTCATCAGTTTATGTTGTTCATTATATTCCATAAATGAGTGAGATCTCTGACTAGCTTATTTCACTTAGCATAATGCTCTCCAGTTCCATCCATGCTGTTGCAAATGGTAAGGATTCCTTCTTTTTCACTGCAGCGTAGAATTCCATTGTGTAGATGTACCACAGTTTTTTTTAATCCACTCATCTGCTGATGGGCACTTGGGCTGTTTCCAAATCTTTGCTATGATGATTTGTGCTGCTATGAACATAAGAGTGCCTATATCCTTTCTGATTAGTGTTTCTAGTTTCTTGGGATATATTCCTAGGAGTGGAATCACTGGGTCAAATGGGAGTTCCAACATTCTGCATTTTGAGTAAGACTGGGTGGTCCCGAAACCTCCAGTTGCCTGCCATACCCACAGGCCTTGCTCCAAAAAGCTTTACTTTGTATCCTGTGATGTTATCATCCTGTCCAAAGCAGTAGGGCCAGGAATCTTTCAAAGACAGTCCTATGAGGGAGGTGAGGTGGTTTGTCATGAGGTCCCCTACCCAATGAGGGACAGTGGAACAGAAGTTGTCCATACTGAATAGTGACAAGTAGACCAATCATATTCTCTCTCCTGGGACTATTTATTTATTTATTTTTAAAGAGGAAGGTTTTTTTGTTTTGTTTTAAATATATTTTATTGATTTTTTTACAGAGAGGAAGGGAGAGAGTTAGAGAGCCAGAAACATCGATGAGAGAGAAACATCCACCAGCCGCCTCCTGCACACCCTCTACCGGGGATGTGCCCGCAACCAATGTACATGCCCTGGACAGGGATCGAACCTGGGACCTTTTAGTCCGCAGACCGACGCTCTACCACTGAGCCAAACCAGTTTCGGCTCTCCTGGGACTTTTTAATGAAGATGAACCAAAGGAGAGGGCAGCAACAGAAAGCAGAAGCTGAGAAGTAAATATCAAGTCAACATTTGGTAGCAACAAGACAATAAGAAGTAAATTTTCTGCCCTAGATGGTTTGGCTCAGTGGATAGAGCATTGGCCCACAGACAGAAGGGTCCTGGGTTCAATTCTGGTCAAGGGCACATACCTGGATTGCAGGCTCCATCCCCGGCCCTGGTCAGGGAGTGTGCTGGAGGCAACCAATCAATGGGTCCCTCTCACATCGATGTTTCTCTCTGTGTGTCTCTCCCCCTCCCTTCCACTATCTCTAAAATCAGTGGGAAAATATTCATGGGTGAGGATTAACAACAGGGGAAAAAAATCCTTTGGTGATGTAAGGAAACCAATGTAGCAAATAGTTAAGAGCATGCATTCCAGGGGTCAACCTTTTGAGTTCAAATATACTTAACAGCTCTGTGACCTTGGATGACTTCCTTAGCCTCTCTGAGTCTCATTTTGCACATATGGAAAAACCAGAGAGCCTGCCTATTGTGCAGTTATGTGAGCCCATTTATATCAAGTGCTTAGGGTAGTCCTTGCCATATGGTAAGTGCCTGGTGGCTGTTATTATTTTATTCTGTTCTGAAGGGAAAACGTTATAGTCAGCTTCTCCACCAAGTCTGCCAGCGCAGCTGCTGGAACAGATTCCTGGGTTTCCTTTCTTTTTCGTAAAGCCTTCCATCAAATCTTTAGGCTCTTTCCTTTGAAACTGGAAAGAGGCTAACGTAGTAAGCTTAGAAATGAAAAGATAAAGCTTCACTTCAAAAAACAGAGAACAAGAGGGAACAAGTTGATAATACAGAGCTACTTCTCAAAGGTTCGATTAAATCATGGAGAATAAAGTCACGTTTGATTAATAAAAGAAAATCAGAACATGTTGGGTTTTGTCACTTATCCTTTGAAGTTGACATCAAGGACAATAACTGCAGCCTTCCACCTACCCTTGAGTTTCTCCGCCAATGACAACATTGAGCTTAATGAGCCATGGTCCTGATGAAATACGACAATTTTTGTTCTTGTGTACGTAAGCACTTAATCATCGCATCTCACTTTACTAAAACCTCTTGAAGCTTGAAAGAGATTGAGGACTATAAATTACAGTTATTATAACGCATTCTGGCTGCATTGTACTTTAGTACTTGCAGGCAGTTTCAAGTACATTGTCTCATTTGATTCTCGCCATATCGCTGTGAGGCAAGCGGGCAGGAGGTTAGGCAGGTGGGAGGTTCAGGGAGATGAAAGACTGGCTTGAGCCCTGACTGGTTTGGCTCAGTGGATAGAGTGTCGGCCTGCAGACTGAAAAGTCCCAGGTTTGATTCCAGTCAAGGGCATTCCAGTGAGGGGAAGGGGTGCAGGAGGCAGCTGAGGGATGTTCCTCTCTCATCGAGGTTTCTAACTATCCCTCTCCCTTCCTCTCTGTAAAAAAAATCAATAATATATATATATATTTTAAAAAGGAGTGGCTTAAGTTCACATAGCTATTAACTAGAGAAAGTGAATTCCATCTCAGATCTTGTGACTCCCAGTTTCATGCTACTTTTACTACAGGAGTGGAAAATTCTGCAAGTTAACATCCTCAGAGGTAGGACATGCTTAACTTTGGTTTCAAAAAGGGGCTCAAGTGAGAAGTAAAAATACGTTGCACAAGAGGTGTCATTCCTGATGCCCAAGGCATATTTTACTAATTGGACCCAGAATTCTCCGCTGCTCGTCCTGGGTCCGATCTCCTGCTTCAGAATCATCCCAACACAGTGCTTTGGGGAGCTACTGAAAGGCCAGAACAGACACATGATTTTAAACTTTCTTTCATGAAAAGAAGGTTCCTGGGGCATATTCAAGGAAGCTGGATGCTTGCCAGTATTCACGTCAGCCTCTTTCTCCTGGGTACATTGTCCTGCCTCCCTTGCAGTTAGATGAAGTCATGGGATTGGGTTCTGGAATGGACCATCATGGAAGTGGGCAATTCTCTTCTTTCCCCATCTGCTGGGTGAATGGAGAAGACTGAAGATGTAGGGTTCAGCTGAGTCACAAGATGGATGGAAGTGGGTCTTTGAGTGGCTGAATGATTATCCCCAACCCCAAAGCCACATACCCCTGCTCTGAGCTATAATTTGAGAAATAAAGCTATGCTGAGGCCACCATGACTTGGGAGCCTTTGATCAGCAATAAAGGGTGACTTCTTGTGATTATGCCCTTCCTTATATCATCTTTTGGTGTCCTTCTCAGAGGCAATGCTGGACTAGGTGGTCTCACACATTTCCTACTTACAAATTTTAAAGACCTTATGAAATGTACATGGTAATGGACTTGTTTTTCTCTTTCTGCTCCTCACTACACCCTTCCCATTTAGGGGAAATGCCTAGTGAGGTGACTTTGTCGGAACCACGGGAGTCTAAGATCAGCTATTCCCTCGTTCCATCCCCTGCAAATCAGAGTCTGAGCACTTGACTTAGATCCTTCCACCTGAATGTTGATATGAGGGATGCTAAAACTTAAGCAACTGGGGCACAGCAGCAAGGACAGTTGAGAATGCAGTCTCTGAAGCCACACCCTGAATCCAGCCTGGGTGGCATCCTGCAGCTTGCATTGCCTTGGTTCTTACCCATTTCCCAAGCCTGATTCCCCAGGTCAAGTAGATTCTGTGAGGCAATCAATACCTATCCGGTAAACCCCTGCTGCTTCGGTGAACCAGCGCCTGCTTCTGTCGCCTGTACTCAGTGCTCATGTGTAAGTGCATGTATGCATATGCACACAACACGGGGCTATTCCAGCACCAGCAGGAAGGGTTCTTTGCCAGGGCAATCTCTCCAAAACAGCAAGTTGTTGGCAACCTTCTCCTGGTTCAAAAGATTCAATGATTATTTATCTCAAGGCAAAACCCACCCATTTTAGTATGACACTCCAGAACCTGTGATTCTGTATCTCAGGGCAAAACCCACACATTTTCCTGCGATACCCCAGAACCTGTGTACCGTTCTTGTTTCACTCTTCTACCATACGCCGGTTCCTGAGCTCACCCCTTCTCCACACCATCGCATTCGCTGTGCGCGTGGTCTGTTGCGCTTTTCTGATGCTTGGCTCCGTGGTGAGTTCCTGCTTCCATGGCTAGCTCAAGAATGGTCTCCAGGAATTTGATCATTTTCCCTCCAGCACTGTGTGTTTCTGTTTTTTAGCCCTTGTTACACTTTATTGTAATTATTCACAATTTCATCCTTCCTAGTAAGAAACTTTTAATTAAAAAATACTTTTTTGCCGGGACCGGTTTGGCTCAGTGGATAGAGAGTCGGCCTGTGGACTGAAAGGTGCCGGGTTCGATTCTGGGCAAGGGCATGTACCTTGGTTGCGGGCATGTCCCCAGTGGGGGCTGTGCAAGAGGCAGCTGATCGATGATTCTCTCTCATCGATGTTTCTAACTCTCTATCCCTCTCTCTTCCTCTCTGTGAAAAATAAAAAATATATTTAAAAAAATACTTTTTATTGATTTCAAAGAGGAAGGGAGAGGGACAGATAGAGATGAGAATCACTGATCCGCTGCCTCCTGCATGCCCCCTGCTGGGGATGGAGCCCAGTATGTGCCCTGACTGGGAATTGAACCGTGACCTCCTGGTTAATAGGTCGATGCTCAACCACCAAGCCATACCGGCTGGGCAGTAATTAAATTCCTTGAGGACAGTATCTGTCTAGTCATCCATCACTACATCTAGGATACTTCTTGGCACATACAAAATGCTCATAGGTGTTTGTTGACTGACTGACTGAACATGATCTGGTATCTGTAAGGGTCCGAGGATCAGCAGAAGGATCTGCAGAACAAATACAAAAAAGACTATGGTGTTCCAGCCATGAGCTCCCCAAAGGTGATTTAGAAGACAAACAGACACTAGCTATGTTGAAATAATGTTTAATGTTTAAAATTCAACAGTGCACACAATACATGTCATAGCAGTAGAAGAATGAAAATGTATGTATGGTGTTTAATAAAATTGACATTACAAAACAAGACCATGTTAAGAAAACCTTAATAGTAGAAGTAAACATTTAGGTAAAAAACCAAATAAACAACATGCTAAGAGATATGATGCAAAAATCCTAATAAATGTAGTTGCCTAAATCCAGACTTGAGACGTTGAGATTTACTTTGCCACTTAAAAAAAAAAAAAAAAAAAAAAAAAGCAAAAAATAATAATAAAAGCAGAATGCCCTTCATTTAAAATGCATTTTTTTAAAAATGTTTGCACATTGTTTTTCCTGCTGGCAATCGCAGTATAATCAAGTATATAAGAATACCAGCTGGATTCCAATCTGATAATTAAAAAGTGCACCTGGTCTTTCTGATAAGTATTCAGTTCACCTCAGCAATAACAACAAAAAAATCACACAATACATTACTTTGCTATATTAGACCTCCGCTGCTGCCCATGCCCCAAAATGAGCAGTTGAAAACTTCAATTTAAGAGAAAATGAAAACGAAATTTTCAGCACCTTATGGTTTCTAAGCATAGAAAAGCCCAGGCAGAACGGGAGTACAGGAAGAGGGCGTGGTAAAACCAGCGATGTGCTCCTCTGTAGGTTTCCACTTATAAGCCCCTGCTGAAATGGACAGACTGGCTGATTTCTGTATTGGTCATTGTGTGAGAGAAAAATGACTCAAAACTTCCTCAGATTTTGGCAGATCCCTCCAAATTGGAGATTGGAGATAAATTTATTCACACAATCATTTCCTAGAACTTTGTCGGATAAAGGAGCAGCGCCATCCTGGTGGAGGTCGCGGTGAGGCAAAAGGGGTGAGGAAGAAAGAACTTTCCACGTCATGCCCGCTCTTCCCCAGCAACCTACTGAGTCCTTAGAAAACAAAGCCATCAAAAGGTATTTTAGCAAATAAAGCGCTTTCTCAATTAAGTCCACCCAAATTGAAATGCTTCCTAAAACACTTCAAAAAAATATGCAAATTCCAAGACAAGCAGCTTTCTCTAATGACAACCAGTGCCGACTTGGCAAAATTGTTTTATGCTCAAGAATGTCAAATGATAACGATGCTTAGAAGACTACCTAATCAGGCGTCTTCAAACTACGGCCCGCGGGCCACATGCGGCCCGCAGAGGAGTCTGATCCGGCCCGCCAGGTTTTTTGGGCAGTGAGCGCAGCCGAGGTGTTACAGTAGGAATTAGTAGTTCATATAGTCCGGCCCTCCAGCTCTCTGAGGGACCGTGATCTGGCCCCCACTTTAAAAAGTTTGAAGACGCCTGAGTCCTAAGTCATAGCAGGGTATGTATCTAATTAGCACAGAAGGCATTTGCTAGGGAGTTATGTGCTTAAAAAATCCAAAGTTGAACTCCTCTTTCGTGAACTTCACTGAGAATGGGAATCTCCTGGCATTTCTTTTTCTTGTTAAACATCCCTTCTTCTTATAGGTAAACCAAATCAAACCATTCCTGCCTTATGTAAAAATATTAAAATCTTATACAAACCTTACCAATGGCCTGAGAAATGCAAAGACATTCACTAAGAGATTTGTGCAAAAATTGTTTCTCTCAGAGAGCAGGATACATTTCAAGAATAAACCAACCTCCAGAATAAAATCTTAGAAGGGATTAGCTTCTAATTTCACTAAATGAACAATGGAGGTTTTATTTAAAATTTGCATATAGCTTTAAAATATATTTAATAAATTTAAATTCTACACAAATACTGACAATTGGTATTATAAAAATGTGAACTGGCACAGTTGAGGAATTTTAGGACTTACTATGTAAGTTTCTATTACACATTAATAAAATTTCCTTGTAAGTCTTTTTTGATTTATTGTTTTTTCATTGTACATTTCAAATACAATTATGCTTACTTTACATCATGTATTCAGAACATCAATCCCCTGGGTTATTATCACAACTTTCAACCTTTTAAGTTGTACCAATATTAAAATCATTAGGTTTGATAGTGACAAATGAGGAAATACAACTCCTTAAAGGTTGAATGAATAAGCCAGATATAAATGTTTAAGAAAACACAAGTATTAGGTGGGTAATATAATTAATGACAAATTGCTTTCTGATCATGAAAAAACTCTCTTTTGAACTTGAAAATGATGCATGAGTAGGGTGTGTATGAGGTGCGTGTCTTCTGCCATTCTAGCGTTACTGGGTTACACAGGATTGGGCTAACACTGCACCGCCAACAGGACTGAGAATGTGCCGCGTCCGCAAAGCCTCTGATGGAAACCGACTCCGTACTGAAGCCCGTGTTTCCCATCTCTTGTCCGGCGCCAGTTACTCTTTAGTTAGCAGAAGATGAAGCATCTGTCTTCCCAGTGGCTTCCTCACCAAAGAGCAGCTTTCGGAGTATATTTGCATAAAATGGTCCATACACTTGTTTGTTGAGATTCACAATGTTAGCGTATTGACAACCTAGCACTTCCAACTCCTGCTGAATGACAGCAAGGCCTCCGGGCATGGGAGGCAGGCATTTCTGAGGGCTCGGGAGACCAAGGAGGCTCTTCAAGTATAGCTGGATTCGTTTATCTGGGAGAAAAGAAGATACCTTTATCTGTCCCGTTACTAAAGCACATACTTTTTAAAACATGAGAATAGTAATTACGGTAGGTGGGCTATAATAATATTCCCAATTCTTTACCCTCCTTATATCCATGCCCTTTACAAGGTAGCTTTGCAACTCTTCCCATTATAGGTTGAAGTCTGTTCACCTCAGGTTTTGAATTGTAGCTGGCCTTATGAATTCCTTTGGTCAATACAGAACACAGCATAAGTGCTGGTAGGTTAGTTCTACGCAGAGTCCTGAAGAGGCAAGGTTCACATCTGCTTTCTCTACCTACCAGGTGAACAAGCCTGGGCCTGATGAAAGACCAGTGCTTCTATGTGAGGCCATTCTAGATCAGCCTATAGCCAACCAACTCTCAAACACTTGAGAGAGCCCAGCCAACATCAGCAGGGCTACCTGTCCAAGCCACAGCTGACCATGGATGCATGTGTGAGTCTAGCAAAACCAAAAGAACCACCCCATTGCCCCAAAGACTGGTGAGCAATACTACATATTTACTTTTTTGATTAAGTTATGGAGTCTGAGGGTGACTTGTGTGGCAATAGCTAACTGATTAAAATGCAGCACACTTCTGGGGTAAGGCAGGGAATATTTTACAAAAACTCAATTATTTAATGCTTGTCACTTTAGTTATGTACACTGAAACAGACTTTATAAACTGGCACTGCCAGTTTGGTCCACATAGGGCTTTTAAAAAATAAATCACTTAAGGTAGAGGAATTCATATAGAAATCCAAATTTCTGGTTCCTCTTGAAAAATCTAGAGATCTGGTTAATTTGGGGGCCCAATTACCACAGGGCAAGGGTGACCACACATCCAGGTTTTCCCAGAGCCGCTGAAGTTTCCACCTGCTGTCTTGGCATAATTAAAAAGAGCACTCTCAAAAGTGTCCTGGTTTGGACAAAAAAATCGTATGTTCACCCAACACGTGCCCAGCGATCTAAAGGCACTGAAGAAGTGTCACCCCAACGGGCACTCCAATTTGCCATCTTCTTCACCCTTTGTGTCCCACTGCTTCAACGACCTACATATGAGACTACTTCACAAAAGCAAGCAAGTGCATAGGTACAAGGGGCTGTAGAAGTACTGGACAAACCAGACCTGCCACAGCTCATGCTGCTCCCAGGCCTTTCTTTGGCCTTGGAAACAGAAATCTCACAAAGAAGGCGCGCTAAAGAGAATAAATGCCATCAAATGCAGACAACTGGTATTAATGAAATTCCTAACTCTGAATGCTTCTCCCAAAAGGCATACATTCTAGTCAGATCTGTCCTAGAACTCAAAGTTCCCAATAGCCCATGTCCATGTCTTAGCCAGAATTGCTTCCTCTTACTGGAATGTTCTTCCATTTCATCTCATCTCCGCCCCAAGTCAAAAGCATCCTTCGGTGCCAGGCCTCAAGTTATTTCCTTCTGTGGCTTTCCCTAACATCTGACAGACTATCATACCATATTATTGTTATCCGAGAATGTGTGTGTCTCTCTCTGCTTAGGTGAGCTGAGGGTGAGGGCTACTCTTTATCTTTACTTCAGGCCCGGTGCATGAAATTTTTGCATGGGAGAGGTGTCCCTCAGCCTGGCCTACACCCTCTCCAATCTGGGATCCTTCTCACAATCCGGGACTGCTGGCTCCTAACCGCTTGCCTGCCTGATTGCCCCCTAACCGCTCTTCTGCAGGCCTGATTGATTCCTAACTGCTCCCTTGCCAGTCTGATCACCTCCTAACTGCCTTCCCCTGCCAGCCTGATCACCCCCTAACTGCTCCCCTGCTGGCCTGATTGCCCACAACTGCCTTCCCTTGCAATGAGCGCTGCCTCTACCAGGATGCACCTCCTCTGCATGAGGTGGCGGAGATGCTGGGACTGGCCTCCTCTGTGCTGTTCAGAGCCGTGGGACCCCTAAGCTTCACTATGTGGGGCAGCTGCTGGGTTCTGCCTCCGCTGTGCAGAACCTTGTGGCAGCCACCTTGTGATGATGTTGCGTGAGGGCGTGACACCACCTGGGCTTTTATTTTATAGGATACCCTAGTCTAGCATGTGGCAGGCATGTCACAAATGCTGACTGAATTTAAGAAAGAATGGAATAAAAAGGGTCTATAAAGATCAATGCCAAACTGAAAAAAGAGGGAGTCAGGGAGGAAAGGGGGCTGGAAAAGGCAGTCAAAGGTAACTTGAGCCTTTCCCATAATTTGTCACAAGAAGAAATTACTCATGTATGCACAGCCCATGCAAATAATACACAGTAGATAAGCCTCAAATAACATATATCTGGTTTTTGGTATGCATTTTTTAAACATTAGCTTGAAAGACAGCTTTTCTAATTATCTTTTTAAAAGTCTAAGAACACAGTAGGAGTTGCAATTGCCTTGTAAATAAACAGCACACCAACTAGGAACAAAAGAAGGCAGACCACAGTGGGTTCTGTGCACAGGGAAGGAGAACCATGGCTAATGCTGGTCAAGCCCTTTTATGTCCTCTAAGGCTGCATTTCTCCTAACTCCTCCGTAGGCAGGACATGAAGAATCAATCGTGTACTAATATCCTGTTAGACTGGTTGCCTGACTCTCCAGAGCCCAGGTCTACTGTCATCACAGATATGGTCCAAACAGTTTCCCTCAAGATTGCTTAAAAGATAAAACTCTTTCAAAACTGTTACTATGCTGAGAAGTGGCTCTGTCTCCACAGTGGATGAGTCAGTTTTTAGGCCAAGACTAAAATGACAGAAGCATTTGTCCAGTTAGAAGCAGCCAAACCGACTCCCTGCCAAAGGCGTGCTCTTGGCTTCTAGAGTCGCAAGAGAGTGGCTCAAGTGAGTCATTCAAGTTGCTAGGCAACAATACTTTGAATGAGGTTTAAAAAACGCTTAAATTTTTAAAAGAACAGGAAAGTTGGCCTGGGGGGAGAGGTGGAAAAAAGTTGCTTTACCAGCTTCCTCTTCTCTTATGGAATTGTGAGCACCTCCCTTACATGAAGCAAGGGCACAGAGGACACTTGGATGCTCCGGCCACCTTGCCAACAAGCAGCAGGGCTCCGGCTCCAACCAGAGCAGTAAAGAGCATGAGCTCTGGCGTTTCACAGGCTCAGCAAGACTCCCTACTCTGCAACCGGCTAGTTATGTGACCTTGGGGGAGAGTCGCTTAACCACCAAGTCTCCTCTGCCTTCGCCCTTTCCATAATATTTATTAAGTGTCATCTATGGGCGCGGCATTGGACGAGGATACAGCAGTGTACAAACGTGCACCCCATCCTGAGGCCTGCACACCTGTGGGGGACAAGCGACACGTGGCAGAGACTTCAGTGTCTGCCCCTCTTCCTCTGAGGAAGACCATCTCCCAGGTATCAGCTCTTCAGCTAGAGATAACGGGCTGTCACCAGTGAAGGTTATGCAGCAGAGGGCTCAGCCACAGGCTGTGGTCATGCTGTGCTTGTTACTGTGACCAACTGCCCCCTGCAGCAGCCTGCGGTGCTGCACACCAGACTGCTCTCTTCTGTGGAGGGCTGAGGCCTCAAGCTTTTAAGTGGCCTGTATGGCCTAGATCCCGAGCATTCCATGTCTCCAGGGATAAGAATGAGAGAAACTATTTGAGAGCCTCAAATAAATAATAACAAGTATCTGTATTCTTAGGGAAGTCAATGCTGTACTTAAAAAACGTGCAGATTAGTCCCAGAATGTAGTTGTGTTCTATGCTACACTCCCTTCTTCCTTCTAGTCTTTATTTCTCACTCTTGATATTAGACACTTGCTTTGTCCCATCACCTGCTCCCTCTTCTTTTGACCACAGCACTCGATTTTGTTTCGGGAAAACCACCTGTCCCCTATTCCTAGACCAGGTGTTATAGCAAAAGTGACTCACCCTGGCTCCATGGTGAACATGTGTCTTGGACCCTAAGTTCCTTCCCCTCTGGCCACCAAGACTCAAGAACGGGACATGACCCACAATCAGGCCAACTGGAGCCAATGAGCTGCCAGGGAAGCCAGCTCCTTGTTTTAAACAGGGGAAGAGTCCTGGCTGGTGTGGCTCAGTACCAAAGGGTTGTCAGCCCCTGCACCAAAGGGTTGCAGGTTCGATTCCCAGTCAAGGGCATGTACCTGGGTTGCAGGTTCCATACCAGGCCCCAGATGGGAGGGAAGGTGTAGAAGGCAACCAATTGATATATCTCTCTCCCACCGATGTTTTTCTCCCTCTCCATCTCTTCTCCCCTGCCCCCAACTTTCCATCTTCCACTTTCTCTAAAAAGCAATGGCAAAGATATCCTTGGGTAAGAATTAACAAAAATAAATAAATAAATAAAATAGAAATAAACACGAGAAGATATAGGCTTGAGCTGAAGCTGTCTCACTGTGTGGGAAGAGACGACCCGTGAGGCAGCCAGCCCCGAGGAAGGCAGTGCCGAGGGCTGGAAATTGGGAAACCAGTGCTGGGGACACAGTTTGAGCTCTGGTTAAGCTGCACCTGCAGACAGCCCTACCTCTCGTCTTTTCAGTTACGTGAGAAAATACATTCTCTTTTTGCTTCAGCTAGATTCTTAGTTACAAGCAACAGAAAATGTCCTACTTGATACATCCTCCACTTTCCCATCTTACCAACACAGCTTGACATCCAGATATTCATGTTCTTAGCAAGCAAGTACAATAAAAGCCCGCCCATTATGCCTCTCGGTTCCATAGTGTTCTCCTTCTTTGTCTCCTTATGCCTGACCAAGAAAGGGGCTTTGGTTGGCTGAGGCTAGCTCACGTACTACTGATGTCTACTTTCATATGGATCTAGATTTTAACATTACTTGGCAGCATTTAGTTATTTTTCCTTGTAAAAATCTACTGTCTGCATAGTAAGATAGAAGGCTCTGAAACATCCCTTCCTCCACTACATATATACATAAAATCAGCAAGTCCCAAACCTTTTAAGATATTAATACTATCTTCATATTTTCAATATTTATTCTCCAAAAGGAGCAGGTAGATTGTTTAAAACCAAATGTTGACTGACATCATATTTTCAATATTTATTCTCCAAAAGGAGCAGGTAGATTGTTTAAAACCAAATGTTGACTGACAGTTAACATTAGTCAAAACCAGCAAGTTAAAGCAAATTGGAACTGAAGAAGAAAATGATAAAAATATGAGGACCCACCAATCAAAGACCGGATAGGATTGTCCTCCTTTTCAATGCTTGAAAATTGACCTATAAGATTAGCTTGAACCTCTGCATTTAAAGTGGGTAGGCCTCTCTCCACCAGGGTCTTGTTAACCTCAGCACAAGTCTGAACACCAACAGAATTCAGGACTTCCTTCAAGTTAAAGGTCCTACAAAACAGAAAACAAAACCCCATCAGAAACAATTTTTCTCCCCCAGTTTATTGTTGTTGTTTTTTAAAATATACCAACATGCCGGGCCGGCGTTACTCAGTAGTTGAGCTATGAACTAGGAGACCACAGTTATATTCCCTATTAGGGCACATGCCCAGGTTATGGGCAAGATCCACTGTGTGGGACATGCAGGAGGCAGCCGAACAATAATTCTTTCTCATTATTGTTGTTTCTACCTCTCCCTTCCTCTCTGAAATCAATGAAAATAAAATATACCAACTTATTTTAAACATTTACCCATTTTTTTCTTATACAAACAACAGTTATCTCTATTAGAATAAACTCAGACTATAGTAACTCCTCCCAATCACCAACACTTTGTAGTTAAGATTTTACATGCTTAAAACCACTTAATTCTCTACATAGTGTTTATATGGGAAAGCACAGGCAGAAAAATGTGGTCCCTGAAAATAATCCCATTTTTATCCAGAGAGCTAGTAGAAAAGGAAAGAAAACACCAATTCTTAAAATAAATCTTTGGTCTGAGTGGATTTCATTCATAATTTTTTTTAAGCTTGGAAAATGAGGTAAAATCAATTCCTTTAGCTATGCCTGAGCTGTAACATCAATCAAAACAAGAAATGAAGATATTTAGTGGTCAATTCCATAAAAGGCAAATTACCTAAAACTCTTGACCTATCATGACCCAAGATAAGAAGCTCCTTGTCATTGCTACTTTCAAGCAACTGATCAATAATACAGAGTTCAGAAAACTGTACAAAGTAATTAGCAGTTGGTTATTTAATAGGTAAGGAAAAAGGTAGCTAGAAAGTGCATTTGTTGGGTCTACACTATTGGGGAATAATGACTGAAAACTGCATCTCACTAACCAGAAAGGATCTTTAAAATAATGCTGTTCACAATAGGAATTAAAGGATGATAGGAGGCAATGTAATATGGTTATAGCATAAGCTGTGGTGTCACACAGACCTGGGTTCAAATCCTGACTCTAACGCTAAACTTGCTATGACATTTTATTAGTTCTTGGCAAACTGTCAGGCACATAGTAAATGCTTAATAATAATAAGAAGAAGGAAAAAAAAAGACTTTATCATTATTGCCATCATTAACAATACGAGCCTGGCCAATGTGGTTGAGTGTTGACCCATGAACCAGGAGGTCACAGTTTGATTCCCAGTCAGGGGACATGTCCAAGGTGCAGGCTAGATCCTCAGTAGGGGGTGTGCAGGAGGCAGCCAGTCGGACCAGGGCTCGGACCTTGCTTTGCCCTTTTCTTGCTGTGCAGCCCAACGCAAAACCTTGGGCTTCTGTTCAAAATGAGAACGTTGGATTTTGTAACCACTCAGGATCCTTTTGGCCTTAATATTCTAGGATTTTCTCAGGTAATTTATGTGCCCTTTGAGTAATGCGCAGGAATATGGAAATAGGTGCATCTCCCTCCAATGACAGGAAGAGAGTCCGTGTCCCTGAAAACACCTTAAAGGGGAAGCAACCAGCAGGAGGCGCTTAACCCATACAGGACCCATGGAAAGGTGGCCACTGACTAAGATTAGCAGTTTTCTGACTTGGACAAGATTCGCAGCAGGATGACCTAATTGTGAAATCTCAATGGGATTCTAGTATTCAATGAAGGTATGATTCTGGGAAATGAATTTCACAAAACAAAACCTTCAGTGAACTGGTGTAACATCTCTAAAGGACAGAGAGGTCACTACTTCTGAAGACTTCATAGCTTGTGGGATCAGTAAAGTTGGCAAACATTTCATTACAGAAAAATGCTGGTGTCAGAACTACTTAATTGGAAAGCCTCTTTGATGGGGCATCCTGAAGACTGAGCTAGTTGGATTTCTGGCTTTTGTTTGTGGGATTTTTTGTGTGTGTGTTTTTTCTCCACAGCACCATCAAAGAAGGGCTTTTGCACACACCCATCCTCAGTGGAAATATTACACTCACCCTGGCACTTGTCATGGAAAAGACCTCTCCCTTCCGATGAAAGGACACCTAATTCTCCAGAGATATTAAAAGAAATTCTAGCCTTGCAGGCGTGGCTCAGTGATTGAGCATTGACCTCTAAATCAGGAGGTCACAGTTCCCGGCCAGGGCATAATGCCCGGGTTGCGGGCTCGATCCCTAACAGGGGGTGTGTAGGAGGCAGCCAATCAGTGATTCTCTCTCACCATTGATATTTCTCTCTCTCTCCCTCTCCCTTCCTCTCTGAAATCAATAAAAATATTTTTTTTAAAAAGAAATTCTAGAAAAAGGTATGAGATAAGCTTCTCTAAAGCGCAGTTCTGAATGTCACATCCAAACATCCAAGGTTACTCATGTTCTCTGAAATGCATGCAGAGCCTAACACAAGGGGAACAGAGGAAAACACGTGGAACTTACTCTTTATTCATGCCTTCGAGCAGAACAGCCGAGACCCTCTTTAACCGGTCTGCCAGCTCAGGGAGGCCTTCTGTGATAGCACCCAACATATTGTTGGTAATGAGGGACAGGCAGGCAATAATTTTCAACTGATTCAGCTTTTCTGTCAGTTCCTGAAGACGTGCTTCATCCGTGATCAGTGTCTAGCATATTTATTTAAAATGGAAAAGTAGAAAGGGAAGTTCAATACCATGAAAGTGTAAAATAAGCAATATTACATCCACACTCCCATTTTTATCTGATTTCAGTGAAGTCATTAAACCACCTGACAACACAGACAGATTAGCTGATTCATAGTTATAATGGAATGAAAATAATGGTAAACTTGAGGGAAGAAAAAAAATCACTCACCTCTGGAAATTCTTTTTTCTGGTAATCCCACTGCAACAGTTTCAAATAACTGTTATTTAGCACCAGTGTAGGGCTCAGGTGTGGCTTGGAGCTGGTTCCGGCCCCAGGAGTTAAACCAGTCTCAGAAACAGAAAGCAATTCTTCATTTATGGATTCTTTTATCCACTTGGTAGTTTTATCCAGAGCACCTACAAGTGAAAAGGCCACACATTTGTCCTACAGCGGATGGACCGCTGCATTTGTGCATTCTTCAGACAGATGCTTGTTAGGTGCTGGCACGGATGAAGAGAGTTATGGCCCTCAAGGAGCTTACATTCCAGAGGGGAGACAGACCTGCACACCAATAATCACAGCAGAATATAAAGACGAGAAGGCACAGCGGGAATGGAGGGAGCAGAGGATGTCCAGAGCAGAGACTGAGAGAAAGAGCAGTGACACTGGAAGACACACAGCAGACAGAGGAAAGGGCTGTCACCCCATGCCAGGAGAATGGTCCATACAAAACCCGAAAAAGTGAGAGAATATGGCACATGTGGATGCTACAAGCAAATCTGTTACTGCTGGTTCATAAAGAATTAAGGGAAAGAGAGTGGTAGCACATGGCACTGGATGAGCAGACTTACCAGCTCACACATGACCTTGCGTTTTGTGCAGAGAAGGTGTTTTAAATAAAAGCATTGGTTATTAAACGTGTTAGGGTCCTGAACACCTCTCAGTGTCTGATTAGAGCTGTCTTTCCCAAAGTGCATATGCATGCTGCTGTGTACACTTTATTTTACTTCCACCCAGTCCTAAGGTTTCCCACTGGAATCAAGTTGCTTTTTATATACTACCCCTCTCTCTCTCTCTCTCTCTCTCTCTCTCTCTCTCTCTCTCACACACACACACACACACACACATTAATGTTTACTGTTGAAAGTATTATAGATGTCCCCTTCATTTGCTTGTTTTTTTCAATTGACCCCTTCCACCCTGTCCTAGCCCCTCCCAGGCCTTAACCACTATATTCTCTATGTTCATGGGTTATGCATATATGTATATAAGTTCCCCTGTTAATCACTTCGCTCCCACCCCACCTCCCTTCCCTCTGAAATTCATCAGTTTATTCTGTTCATTAGATTCCATATATGAGTGAAATCAGGAGATACTTAAATCTTTCTCTGACTGGCTTAGTTCGCTTAATAGGGGTGTCGAACTCAATCAGAGAAGGGGCCAAAATCTAAAATCCAGCCTAAATCGCGGGCCGAATGGTTTACTGAACAGTCATAAACTGTCATTGTGATGGAAACGCAGCGGAGTGCAGTGATGACAGCGCGGTGTGGGCCACATTGCAAGGCCTGGCGGGACGGATTTGGCCCGCGGGCCTTGTGTTTGACACACGTGGCTTAGCACAATACTCTCCAGGTCCATCCATGCTGTTGCGAATTGTAGTTCTTTCTTTTTTTACAGCTGTGTAGTATTTCATTGTAGCTGTACCACAGCTTTTTTACCCACTCATCTGCTGATGGGTACTTGAGCTGCTTCCAAATCTTAGCTACTATAAATTGAACTCCTATGTTCATAGGAGTGCATATTTTCTTTCTGATGAGTATTTCTGATTTCTGAGGATATATTTCTAGAAGTGGGATCACTGGGTCAAATGGGAGTTCCATTTTTTATTTTTTGAGGAAATTCCTTACTGTTCTCCACAGTGGTTGCACAGACTGCATTCCCACCAGCAGTGCAGGAGGGTTTCCTTTTCTTCACATCCTCATTTCTTATAAAACTACTAGAGCCCAGCGTGCGATGAGCCACCCTGCAGGGGGCTGGGACCCACACCTGACTTGCAGTGTCCCCCGGCCACCCAAGCCACTGTGCAGGCTCAGGCAGACATGCCCCTTTCTCTGTCTCTGTCTCTGTCTCCGCCCTGGGCCTCACCTGCACACGCAACTTCCTCCCTCCTGTCTGGTCGTGACCCGTTGCAGGCGTCTTCAAACTACGGCCCGCGGGCCACATGCGGCCCGCAGAGGAGTCTGATCCGGCCCGCCAGGTTTTTTGGGCAGTGAGCGCAGCCGAGGTGTTACAGTAGGAATTAGTAGTTCATATAGTCCGGCCCTCCAGCTCTCTGAGGGTCCGTGATCTGGCCCCCACTTTAAAAAGTTTGAGGACGCCTGTGGGAGTCCCGGCCTAATTTGCATATTGCCTCTTTATAATATAGATGTATTTAGTAGAATTCATCAGATGGCAATTGCTTAAAAATACAGCCTGAGAACAAGTGCAGATTAAAAAATAATAATAATCCAGAGAACAAACTAAAGAATAGTCACCCTGAAATTCTTCCTCAGACTCAGCACTTAAATAGGGGTAATTTATCAGCAGCTCTGCTTGCCACACTAAGAGAACACCACCCCCAGAATTTCACAATTTTGTTTCTCCTCAGTTGGCAAAGGTTGTTCTTGTTTTTTCTATTTCTGTTTATAATGATGCAAAGTACTTGCGGTCTTTTATTTAAAAGATATCCAACAGAGAGTGTGTGCAGAAATCATCATGGATATAATTACAATGTGGCCTCAATAAGCATTTATATTGCGAGCGTAATCATTTACAGCTGACACGTTTAAAAGGCCATTTAGTTAGTTTAAACAAAAGCAAGAGTGTAGCATAGTGATTCTCAATCCTTGCTGATTTTAGAATCATCTGGGGAGCTTTACAAAGAGAAAAAAATGATCCTGGGCACAGCTCCTGGAGATTCTGATTTAATCAATCTGAGATGGGGCGCGGGCATCTCTATTCAAACACCCCGAGTGATCCTATTATGTAGCCAGAATTGAGTACAACTAGTAAAGCACAAAGAACACGAGTTCAGAGTAAAACATCAGGTTTTTCCTAAGGGATCGGCTGAGTCTTCACTTCATAAGCTAGTAGCCTGAACGCTGTATGAGGCTCTAAAAGCAAGGTCAGCTCTATGAGGCATTTATACCTAGGTCTTCCATGTGGACAATAATAAAAGCCTCTCTATCCACTCATTTAACCAATGGTAACTGAGCACCTTTACACGCCAGGCATGGCACCGGTGCTGGAGAATCAGAGGTGAGTCAATACAGTCCCTGAACTCAAGAAGCACCTAGTCTACTCAGAGACAGAAACACAAGAGCAGGCAATGGCTTTATAGGTGAGTTTACCTGAGAATTTTCCAGGAGCAGTGGAGGCCTAAGAGCACTTACCATGATATTTGCTCTTTCATGCCTAGCAACACCTCATCTCACTTCTTTTGGTAATCATTTTCTTTGAGAAACCATTGTCTCTTGCTCCATGCTTTCTTTTGTGATTATGAATTGAGAGGCCCTTCACCAGCAGTTGGACTGAGCTAGATACCCATCAGACTTTTACCTAGACTCTGAATGGTGACTACAGCTTTCAAGGATGACCTGTTTGTGAACTACACATAAACCATCCTGTCTATGGAGCCCAGGAGTCTTCCTTTGAGTTTTTTTTCCAACCCAGATTCCTGACACTCTCCTGGTTTCTGGCCTTGCTCAGGGTAGGTATTTATCTATCTATCTATCTATCTATCTATCTATCTATCTATTTATTTATTTATTTAATTTTTATTGATTTCAGAGTGGAAGGGAGAGTGAAATAGATATCTAAAAGTCTAAGTGACCGTTAACGGCAGAATGACTGGTTGCTATGATGCACACTGACCATCAGGAGGCAGACACTCAACACAGCAGCTGCACCCTGGTGGTCAGTGCACTCCCACAGGGGGAGCACCGCTCAGCCAGAAGCCGAGCTCTCAGCTGGCGAATGCAGCTGCCACAGTGGGAGCCTCTCCCAACTCCATGGCAGCACTACTGAGTGGTAGCAGCAGGACCAGTGGCCAGGATGAGAGCAAGCAGCATGGCCCTCAACCCTGATTCGAGCTCCTCCCTGGCCGCCTGCTGCTTGGCACACTGCTATAATACATCCCTCAGGGGATGTCCGACTGCTGGTTTAGGCCTGATCCCAGTGCCATTCTCTGTAGAAGGTAGTCAGTCTGAACAACTCAGTAACTCAGGGAAGCACAGGGAACTCAGGGTGAGCTTGTGTCTATGCTTGACTCCCCCACTTGATGGTGTTTGCAGGACAGACCATGGTGGCCCAGCCCGTGCATGTGCAGCAGCTGCTGAAGCTCAATCAGCAGGCTGTACAGCAGCAGAAGGCCATCCAGCCACAGCCAGCAGGTGGACTTCCCCAGAGGGGTCCCAGACTGCAAGAGGATGCAGGCCAGGCTGAAGGACACCCCCGCTCAGTGCATGAATTTTGTGCACCAGGCCTCTAGTAGAAATGTAAATAATGAGAGGAAATTATTGGTCAGCTGCCTCTTGCATGCCCCACACTGGGGATTGAGCCTGCAACCCAGGCATGTGCCCCAACTAAGAATGTAACTATGACCTCCTGGTTCATAAGTCGATGCTCAACCACTGAGCCACACCCACTGGACAGGGTAGGTATTTTAGCTTTAGCCTCCATCCTTCCATTCACTTCCTTTTTTGTTAATACAGCCAAAGCTGGTTTCTGCTGCTTGCAATAAAGCCCAGCTGATCTAACACAAAACTGAATAATCAAGTTGCCAAAGCAACAGCTTGGTTTAATCTTGGCTTGGCTATGGGAGACCTGGCTTCCAGTCCTAGCGCCACTATTTATTTGCTGTGTGACTCTAGCTTTGGGCAGGTCATAGCTAAGCATCCCTTTGCTCATTTTAAAAATAAATATATCCTGAATGTCCTGTATACCAGGCAAATACAACCATAATGCAGTATAATAATGTATTTTAAAAATATATTTCTCATACAATTTTTTAAAAAGCACTTGAAGTTCATGAGAACATTTTATCAAATGTAAAATATCTAAATAAGTAAAACCTTTTTCTTTCTGAGTATCTTAAAAATTACCTGTGGTAAGGCCCCCTCAGGGGTAATTTATTACTCTTTCCACAGGTAATTTAGTTTTTGGATCTAATCTGATTATCTTCTTGATGCTTAATACATCACCCAATCATTGCCAAAGGCCTTCTTGGGTGTATTTTATTTCATTTTTATCCTATCCCATTCTTTTTTTTATTTTAAATATTTTTACATACAATACATACATAATTGACATACAATAAACTGCACATATTTAAAGTGCACAATTTTATGCTTTGATATATGTATCAAACTATGACCACAGTTAAGATAATGAACATATGCATCACCCCAAAAAGATTCCCAGTGGTCTTTCTAATCACCAGTTCTCCCTCCCTCCCATCTCCCCTCACTACCCCCAAACAGACTGATATGTTTTCTGTCACATCAATTCACTTTGTCTACAGTCTTATAAAAATAAAATCACATATGAACTACTTTTACAATGTAGTGATTAGATATTTATATAACTTATGATGTGATCATCCCATTAAATTTAGTACCCATCTGACACCATACATATAAGGTGAGGCAAAAGTAAGATTACAGTTGTGAGTACATGAAACACAGTTCATTCTTTATATTATTACTTTTAATCATTATATTATTTTCCATAGGAATAACTGTAAACCTCCTTTTGCCCCATGTGGTAGTTATTACAATACTATTAGCTATATTCCCTATGCTATACTTTACATGCCCATGACTACTTGTAACTGCCAATTTGTACTTCTCTTTTTTAATCCTCACCTGAGGATATGTTTTTATTGATTTTAGAGAGGAAAGGAGAGATTGAGAGAGAGAGAGAGAGAAAGAGAAAGAGAGAGAGAGAGAGAGAGAAGAGAATTCTCAGTTGACTCTTGTATGCACCCTGACCAGGGAACAAACCCAAAACCTAGGTATGTGCCCTGACCAGGAATTAAATGCACAACCTTTTGGTGTATGGGACAATGCCCCAACCAACTGACAAGAGCCCAATTTATACTTCGAAGTCCTTCCCCTCTTTAAAAAAATATTTGTGCCGGGACCGGTTTGGCTCAGTGGATAGAGCGTCGGCCTGGGGACTGAAAGGTCCCGGGTTCGATTCCGGTCAAGGGCATGTACCTTGGTTGCAGGCACATCCCCAGTAGGGGGTGTGCAAGAGGCAGCTGATCAATGATTCTCTCTCGTCGATGTTTCTAACTCTCTATCCCTCTCTCTTCCTCTCTGTTAAAAATCAATAAAATATATTTAAAATATATATATTTATATATTTGTATTGATTTCAGAATGTTCTTTGTATCTATGAGTTTGTTTCTGTTTAGTTTGCTCTTTTACTTTACTTTTTCTTAGATTCCTCATATAAATGAAATCTTGTGGATATATTTTTAAGTAAGGCAGATATGTACATATAAAATCTCTCTGTCAGTGAAATAAAAAAATTTTTGGAGTCAATTCAGAAACTTAGTACTTCTCTATATGAATTTTCCAATAATTATTTCATAAAAATCATGTACACACAAAAATCCAACACTTTTATCTTTCTGTGTGATACTGTGAGGCTCTTATTTTGATACCAGGGCACAGTGGCCGACTTTTGGCAGTCACTTAAGCATATAATTAACACCCGACATACACTCCGCTCCTGGACTCTTGACTTGTCTGGGAACATATCTGGAGCCTGGGCAATAATGACCTATATGCACAGCAGGATTTATTCTATTCTTAAATCCCTGAAAATATCCAAGTCAATGTGAAAGGTGCAAGTGAATTACAGGTCACTAAGCCTAGGTTTTAAGTAGAGAAGTAAATCATTTAAGATGAACAAAACCGTAATTTAACCCTATATTAAGGAATTTGCTCAAAATTCCAAGCTATTTTTATTCAAAATATGAGACATTTGTACATATGTGTACATACACACATACACAGGCACACAAACAAAATCAACCATGAAGTCTCAGGAAAGCACTGCTAAGAACAAACTATTGCTCAGATTCAGATTCAGGTTCTTTGTGGGGTTCTAGTTCCCTCAATCCTTCTCTCACTTTGAAACTAAAACAACATAGCCCTGAAGTCATAGCCTTTTTGATGTAGAAGGATCTTGAGAAGTCATCTAGTCTTATATACTCCCTAATGCCACAGCTCCCTCTGATAGGCCCCCAAAGACATTCAATACCGTGCTGGGAGAGAGGCAGTGTTCTGGGGCAGAAACATAACTGGGTTATCCAGGCTTTACCATTTACTAGCAGTCACCTAGAGTTAAGCACCTTAACCTCAATTTCTTACTTTGTAAACAGTGGGTGATAATAGTACCAGCTATTATGAGCTTGAATGGGTTAAAAATGTAGTGTTTGGCAAATGTAGTATAAGGACTTGGTACTTAATAAGTGCTCAAATAAAACATAGCTAATATAGACTACTATTATAAAAGAGCCACCCATTCCAATATTAAAACAGTTCTAGCTGTTACTAAAGTCAAAACTGGCTGGCTGCTACTTCCCTCCCATGGATCCTGCTCGGCCCTACAGAGCTTAACCAAAATCCCTGAATGACTACCAATAGGGCGTAGCTCATGGCCCACCTGAGTCTCCTTGTTGCTACGCAGAAGTGCCCAGCTCATCGACTGTTCCTCCTGGGATCCTCCGTGACTCATGCCCTCTTTCCTGGACGTTTACAAGTGGCTCCTGCCTGGCTTTGTGTACATGCTATCATATTGACTATCTTGACAGAAAAGCTCAGTCCACAAGGGGTGGAATGAGGTGGGTGGATGCCCTAACTCAGCCTTAGATTGTGGAGAATAAAAGTCCAGAGAATGGTGTCAAGGGTTTGCCAATGAGAGAACCAGTTAGCCCGTCTCTTTCCAGCTGTGAAGTATTAGTTCCTCGCCTGTGAAATGAGGGTATAACAGTATCTACCTCCCTGAGTAATTGTGTGGGTTCAATGAGGTAATACCTCGTTGACTCCCATTCTTTCTTGACCAGTTTTAAGGCCCACTAGTTCACTGACTGCTCCCATCAATGTTATAAGGTACCAAGGATCCTCATGTAGTCATATCCAGTGGTCAAGCTGTGGCTCTCATCTTTCTTGACTACTTAACAACACTTATCACAGCTGCTAACTTCTTTCTCTTCTGAACACTTTCTTCACGTGTCTTACGGGACACCAGTCTCTACTGGTATTCTTTAATTCTGATTACTCCTGCACAGTTTCAATTGCTAGATCCTTCTCTTCAGCTCCAAATGCTCTAGAGTCCTAGGTCAGACCGCTTCTGTATCTACACTCATTTCCTAGGTCATCACACCCAGTGTAATACTGTGGATAAGAGCATGGACCGTGGAGCCAGACTGCCTAGGCGAGTCCCAGCTCTATAACATACAAGCTGTATGATGGAAGCAAGTGATTTAACCTCCCTGTGCCTCAGTTTCTTCATCCATAAAATGAGGAGTGATTTCCCAAAGTTACTGTGAAGATTAAATTAGTTTCACAGGAAAAGAGCTTAGAATGTGGTAAGCTTTTATACATGTTATCTAGTTCCGTGGCTTCATCTACCATAAATATGCAGGTTCCCAAATATATATTCCCATTCTCCAATACTCTAGGCTCATATCTAAAAGCCCACTTGACATCTTCACGTTGATGTCCAACAAGATCTTAGTGATCATATTATCTAAAACTAAACGTGATTCCATAGCCTCCCCCAATCTTCTTTCCCTTTATCTCCCCCATCTCACTAACAGGTATCACTGTTCACCCAGGTGCTCAGGTGTGACCTTAGAGTCATCCTCAACTCCTCTCTTTTTCCCCTCATCCAACTTTCAGGAAATTTTGTTACTCCATTCCAAAATACATCCAGAATATTACTTCTTCTTACTACTTCCACCACTACCACCTGACCAGGCCACCATCATTTCTTGCCTGAGCAACTGCAATACCACATAAATGGTACCCTGGCTTCCCTCTTTGCTCCATGGAATCTATTTGTGGCCTAGTGCATGAAACTCATGCACTCAGGGGGTCCCTCAGCATGGCCTATGCCCTGTCACAGTGTGGGAGCCCCACGATCCATTGCCCCAAAGAGGTAGGCCCTGCCCACCATTCCGGGGCTCCTCAATTGATTGCCCCAGAGGTAGGCTGGAGCAGGGAGAGGCCTGTAGATTCCCAGGTCAGGCCTCGGCAGAGGCCTGCAGACCTCCATGCACCTGTGGACCCCCATTTGGGCCCGCAGGGGAGGGGCCTCTCTGGACTCCCGGGCTGTCGCAAGGGGACGGGGACACAGCCTGCTGATTGGCCACTTCATGACAGCACCCCAACCAATTTGCATATTATCCTATTATTAGATAGCTTCTTTACCCAAGAGCCAGAGTATTCTTTAAAAATGAAAATTAGATGTTGTTTCTCTGCTCAAAATTCTCCAAGGACTTCCCATCACTCTTGGCATGAAATCTAAATTCCTCTCATTTCCTAATAAGGCTCAATGTGACCTGTCTACCTCTTGGCCTCATCTCCAGCCACTCTCTCCTTGCCTACTCTATGCCAGCCACGCTGCCTACCTATGTTTGTCCAACGTCACAAACACATTTCTGCTTCAAGACCTTTGTGTTTGCAGCTACTTCTGGCTGGAATATTCTTCCTTCACGTCTATACATCCCCTTACTCATTCCTTTGCAAACTCTGTTGAAATGCTACTTGTGAGAGAGAGACCTTCCCAGTCCACTTCATCTAAAAAAACAACAACAAACACTCCCCACTTTCATTCCTGCACCATTCCTGTCTGCCCTTTTATTTTATTTTTCTTCATAGCACTTAACACAGCTGATAATATAAGTTTGCCTACTAGAATATCTGCTCCTTGCGGTCACAGCTTTATTGTTTTGTTCACTGCAATGCCCACAGCATCTAAGCAGTGTCTGGGATACAGCAGGTGCTGAATAAATATTGTTTTCCATGCATCAAGAAATGAATAGTGCTGGCACAGTTCCTGGGAATATATACACAGCTATATATTTGTGATGTTAAATTTAAAAGTAAAAAAAAAAAAAAGTTGAACAGAAAGGCCAAAATTATTTAGTGACATTTCTTAAGATGTAAAAAATAAAATATCATATTTTCACTTAATTTCAATATAAACATACAATATCTTGTACTTACTTGGAGTTTCTTCTAAAATTTCCTGGAACTTGGTTCTCTCATAATCCACCAATTGGCGCTGAAAATGTGGTCTAAAACTCCTAATGAGAAAATTGGCCATATCCATATTCATGAGGTCCAGGACATGGAATATTTGCCTAAAAATTTTAGAGTTAAAATATTTAGCGATGTGATTAAGAAATTAATCCAAAATTCATTAACTTTTACCTATTATCCAGTCTGGAAAAAAAATAAACATCCCCAAAATGGTTTTTAAAGTCCAATTGCCATTTGGCAAAGTCATTTTTTATAGAATACATTCCAAATGTATTTTCAACAGCTCTCAAAGAGTACTTGCTTTAGCAAATATACTTCCAGCTGAGCCATTGCATCCAGTCTTCAACTAACAGAAAGACGCTAAGAATTGTATACAATGAGTCTTAACAATGAGACAAAAAGGGTTCAAGAAGCAATTTTCACGTGAAAGCCCCTGAAATGTTAAGGAGTCTAAACATAATGTATATGGTTTTTATTCCTAAGGGATTGAGAGAAAAAAAGAAAGTAAAGGATGGGGGAATGAGGTATAGAGGGGAAAATCGTTCCTTTTAGAGTTGGGCAGCCTGGTGCTCAAATCCAGCTCTATGCCAGGCCCAGGTTAATCTCTTTGAGCCTGTTTCCTCACCTTTGAAAGGACAGGACAAGGTCAACCTTAAAGGCATGTTGTGAAGAGTCAATGAGATAATGAAAGTAAAATGTAGGGGACAGTGGCACCCAGTGGGTGCTCAATAAATGACCCAGGTGAACACCACAGATTTGCTATTACACGTGATAAGACAACTAGAAATGAAGATCCTACATTTGAAGAATTGCAATTTGCCAGAGCTGAGCACAACTCCAAGGATACATAAAACCCATTTTACAGGTGGGGAAAGTGACTTTGAGAGCTTATCACCCAAGTTCATAAAGTAAGTTACCTGCTACATGCACTTTCCCTTCTTCTACCTTTCCAATACTACAACCTAAAACTTACATATCAACATGGCCATATTCACACACACACAAAGAGAAGTTCCCCTCAATCACAAAAAGTGATGCAGACTCCTCATTCCTCTGGGCTCACAAAGGAAGTGAGAATCTAGTCTGGCTTTGCAGATTAGATTCTCACTTCCTTTGGGAAGCTGTGGCAGAGATGGTTGGATCCACAGTGTGGATTTGTGGCTAGGAAATGCGTTCCTAGATGGCAACCACATTTCTCAGGCCTCCTTTAATCTAGGTGGGACCATGATACTAGTCAGTCCGTACTAGAAGGTGTCACTGTGGGCTGAGGTGGTTGAACATTGGGTATACTTTCCCCATGATCTCCTCCCCGTTTTCCAGTAAAGGACTCTGAAAGGTGGAGCCAATGCAAGAAGGAACCTGAGTCACTGAATGGCATGTGGAAAGTTTCCTGACCAAAAAAACCCTGGCCTGGATTGTGACATGAAGGAGAAACAATATTGGTTAAGTCATTGAGAATTCATGGTTATGTGTTACGACAGCTAGCATTACCCTAATAAAGAGACCTTTCTAGATCCTTGACTAGGTCCCCCTGCTGGAGTCTCTATGAACCCTCTACTTCCCCTTCCACAACACTTATCACAATTGCATTCCTTATTCAAGGTCTATCTCCCCACTTGTCTGTAAACTCCCTGGGGTCAGGGACTGTCTCTGTCTTTTTCATCACTGCATCGCTGATGCCCAGCACATGCCAACTAACAAGCCTGTGAGATCATTCTACCTGAAAACTCTATGGACACAGCAAGTGACTGACTTAAATGCTTGTTTGTTTTCCTACGGCCAAGGAGTCCCGAGAGGCCAATTATGACTCTGTGTCCCTCAATCCCCACATGTCCTCTCAGAGGTACTCTAAGAAAAGGCAAACAGCACAAGTGCTAACCTCAGCAGCTCCACGATGTTGCCAGTGGCCTTTAGCTTTCTGATATCGTCATCTCGCACGGGAGCGCACAGCTTGCCCATTGTGCTGATGATATAGTTGGCCAGGCCTTGGATGTCAACAGCGCCATGCTCAGCCTGCTGCCTAATGAGATCCGTGTCCAAAACTTCACAGATCTGGTTGCGAAGCCGGTTTCCACTACCAGGAATCAGAAAGGAGAGAAGAATCTACAAGGGGAAAGGAAAGAAAAATTAGCAGCAGCATTACATGAGCAAAGGTTGCCACTTTTTATCTCGATGTCTAGATGACCAAGCTGCCACCTTCTATTTTAATGCCCTGGATGCCACAGAAGTTTATAGGAACTGGGTGGTAGATCAGAGCACTCCGGTATCTCAACCCTAAAAAGAAAGATCTAGCTTCTGAATTAAAGTCTCTACTTCTCCCCCGCATACCCTCAGCTTCCCTGCCTCTGCTTTTCATGGGAAATTACTGATTCTCTCAGAATGAAAGAAACTAGTAAGGAAGCAATGTTGCTGAAATAACTTCCAAAGAGTTATAGATAATCTGTGCAAAGAAAGAACAAGTTGCAGATCGTGGCTCCAAAAGAATCCATTAAAGAAGAGCAAATGGAATCCTCCCATGGGCTCCATTAGTACAATATATTCAGTACATAGCAGTCATGGTACTTATACACATAGCACATGGGCAGAGCCCTATGAGCCAAAGTGCCTCGGTTTCCATCCCTCAAAGCTGTGTGTCCCTGGGTAAGTGCTGGAACTTGGTTTCTTAACATGAAATGACAGGTGTAACTACCTCACAGTGTTATGGTAAGGATAAATGGACAGTCTACTGCTTGGCACAGAGCAAGTGTCTGGTTCATGTTGGCTAAAACTGTAACTGTCACTTTATTTAGTCCTTACAACTACCTTGTACGTACCCAGGAAGTAAGACATAAAGAGGAAGAGGCCGTCACCAAACCAGGACTACCTAAGTCTGTGGTCTTAACCACTATTCTGTGCGCTAAGCATCACCCCGAGTTCTCTCTACTGCCCTATTTTCCCAGCCTCCACCCTACTCTAGGAGGTGCAGGAAAATCCCTCCCAGTGACTGAACTTGCTTAGTTTTTCAAAAAGAGTCTCTAATACTCTTTGAAGTACGTGAAAATAGTCTTGGGGGGAGGAGGGAACAATTACTAATTAATACAGACAATGTCCACCTGCCTCTCTGATTTCTTCAAACAGTTTGATGGCGTGGTCATACTCAGGAGGGTCAGCATTCAGTTCCGACTCCAAGACATCCCAGTAGGCCTGGTGGACTATGCGCTTCACTCGGCTGGCCAAGCTAAAGAAATGAAATGGACTATTTTTTAAAACGAGCATTGTTTTCCCTGTTTATAAAAGGAATATATTCATGGTAGAAATCTTAGAAAATGGAGAAAAACAGACAATAAAAATTGGCCATCATCCCACTATTTCCATTTTTTATTTCCATTTATTGTTTTAATATAGAGCACCTAGGATGTACAATACTATGTATTTGTTTCATTGAATATTCTGTCATGTTTCTCCTAAACTTTTTAAAAATATATTTTATTTATTTTTTTATAGAGAGGAAGGGAGAGGGACAGAGTTAGAAACATCTATCACCTGCCTCTTGCACACCCCCTACTGGGGATATGCCCGCAACCAAGGTACATGCTCTTGACCGGAATCGAATTTGGGTCCCTTGAGTCCGCAGGACGATGCTTTATCCACTGAGCCAAACCGGTCAGGGCTCTCCTAAACTTTTAAAATGCTTCCTTATAGCATTCAGTATGTTCATAAAATTCTCATCTAAGGAGATGTCAGAATTTACCTAGCTATTCTTTTACACAGATTCTTAGACTTGTTCTAGATTTTTGGGATGAAATGGCAAGGTTGCTCTTTCCTTAACAGCTGAGATTTCGTGGCACAGAACAGAACAGATTGGCCCCAAGGAGACATATATTTGAAAGCCTGCCAATTCCAGCTTCCATGCCCCATTTAAAGTTAGCCAGCCCAAACTGCTGAAATAGGAGCTTCCTAGGAAAAGCTCACAATAGAATAAATGGCCGCCTTGCTTCACCCTTATGTCAATGCCCTAAAACAGGTGCACACTAAAGCGCACATCCCTCCTGAACGACACTGCTTTACAACAGCACACATTTCCCTGCCCTGGAATTACTTACCAGTCTCTGCACCCCTCACCCAGAGCTGGTATAAACAATCATGCTGAAGTGCAGGTACCATAGAAAACCAATCGGACACACCTACTTTGGCCAGTTATCTTAAACAATATTAAGAATTACTAGGTTTGGCTCAGTGGATAGAGCGTCGGTTTGACTCAAGGGTCCCGGGTTTGATTCCGGTCATATACCTTGGTTGTGGGCACATCCCCAGTGGGAGGTGTGCAGGAGGCAGCTGATCGATATTTCTCTTTCATTGATGTTTCTAACTTTCTATCCCTCTCCCTTCCCTCTCTATAAAAAATCAATATAGTTAAAAAAAAAAAAAAGAATTATTAAGAACAACATCCCCAGGAGCAGGAAGACTATGATCCACATTTTATATTTTAAAAACTTGTTTACTACTGTCCTATTTTAAAACAAACAAACAAAATTCTGAATGGAATACATTATTATAAGTTGGCTTAAGTGTTAGAGAGAATGCCTCTGGGTTTATAAATGGCGCTGTGAGGTTGAAGGCTCAGTGCCATTACCCATGAGCCAACTTGGCCTCTAAAGATGATTTAGCTGTAGTCATTGCCACAAGCCTTTCTCCTCGTTGGCCCCACCACTGAAGCCAGAGAGGGTGAGAGAGGAGATAAGAGTGTGTCCGTAACTGAAGGTGGCTTGCCGTGAGGGGAGCCTGTGCAGCTGTGATTTCCTCATCCAGAGGCTTCTGGGTAGTCTCTGTATAGCACTTTGGCAACTCAACCGCATTTCTTTATCTTTAACAATGTAAATAACATTTTTTAATAAGTTGATCTGCATATATTTCTTGTACATGTATTATATGCCAGGTACTCTGCTAGGTAATAGGGATAGAGCAAACAATATAGACATAGTAACTCCATTAATGGTGCTTTGGGTCCAGAGAGAAAGACAGGCATCGAACATAATATTATATCTTAACAATGGGGAGTAGAGGGAGCTACAGACTTTAACAAGGGGATGTCATGCCAGTGTTTCCCAAAGTGTGGTAAGCGTTCCCCCAGGGGTACGGGAAGAGTTTGGTGGGGGTACACGTTGCACCGGAGTTTGGCGGGGATATGCACTGCCCCGTGCTTAGCTGCGCCTAATTCTACGTTCTCATGAGTACGAGGGGAACTCAGCATTACAAAAATTATAGAAGGGGTACACATATGTCAAAAGTTTGGGAAACACTGAATGGGCTCAGGAAAGTCAGGTAAAGCTTCACCCAGAATGTGAAATAAAAGCTGAGTTCTAAAGATTATGGGTAACACGTACCCCAGAGGAATGGTTTTAGATTCAAGTACAGGGCTTTGTTAGAGAACCAGATAATGTTTACGCCCATTCAACCTTTCACAAGGATTTCCAGGAATCAGTGAACATACGCGCACATACACACACACACACACACACACACACACACAATCTGTAGTACAGTTTATGCACAACAAACATCTCTAGGTTACCTGTTCTCAGGGAGGGCATCCTTTTTCAACTGAAAGTTCTCATTTACAGCAATTTCATGAACAAGAGTCATGTTTTCTAAGTTCCTTGCTGCACCCATCACTTCATCAAAGGTTACAACCCTGGGAGGGCTCGCTGCTGAGAAAAAAGCAAAAACCAGTGAACGTTGTGGAAGAGAAGTTGTTATCCAGCGAAGCTTCCTGATGCAACTGGAGTGTAAGTTATTCCAACATATATTTTCAGTGTTTTGTAAATAAGGAGACTATATACTAAAATAGGTGGACTCCCCTGCTTAATATTTAAGACTTCAAAAATTTAAGAACTCCTTTGATAGCTTCAGATACTGCATTGATTAAGTTTTCAATGTTTTTGAGATGATCTTATTAACATAGGCTAAGTTAAATTTTAAATTAAATCATATCATGTTTGTGCCTATTACATATGTATTTATTACATATACTATATAGGAAATTGATGACTACTTTTTATTTTGTAACTCATAACTCTCATTAACTGAAGCAGACTTAATATGAAATAATTTTATAAAACTGTAATTTCTAAAAATATAGGCAGTATAGCAAAATGCTTAGGTTTGGTTCTAAGTTTTGCTGATTGGTAGTTACCACTTGACTTCACTGGAGCCTAACTGACCTCCTCACAGGGCTGATCTGGGATGATTAAATAAGGTAATTTTGGTAAAAAAAAAGAACACAGTAAGGACTCAATAAATGCAGATAATGAAAATAAATCTAATAAGCTTCTTACTGTACTTTTAATAATAATAATCTAATAAATCTAATAAGCTTCTTACTGTACTTTTCAGAAAGAAGTACTAAATAATCAATCTTTATTTCTAAAGATTGTTCTTTAAAAATTACTCCAATAAATCATGCCCTTATGAACTCATTATTGGAACTCTTAGCTCCTATTAGCTAAAAATCATTACCTCACATAACAGTACTGACTAGCAATATTTTGCTACCTAAGATAATATTAAGAAGAAAAGGATGAGGAGGGGGGAGAGGGAATGGTGATATACAGAATTAGTAAAAACCTTCTTCAGAATTCCTAGGTACCTTTTTAGAGGCATCAATCCTGCATTTAGTATAAAGAATATGAGAAAACACAGAAAACAGGGTGGCTACTTCTTTTGCCAATTCTCTCTGTCCCAGTAAGAAATCTCTTTAAGCCCTAGCTTTTTGGCTAAATGGTTAGAGCACATGTGTCAAACACAAGGCCCGCGGGCCAAATCCGTCCCCCCAGGCCTTGCAATGTGGCCCACACCGCGCTGTCATCACTGCACTCCGCTTCGTTTCCATCACAATGACAGTTTATGACTGTTCAGTAAACCATTCGGCCCGCGATTTAGGCTGGATTTTAGATTTTGGCCCCTTCTCTGATTGAGTTCGACACCCCTAGGTTAGAGCATCAGCTTGCTAACCGAAGGGCCAGGGTTCTGTTTCAGGCAAGGGCACGTACATTGGTTGCAGGCTCCTCTCTGGCCTGGGTCCTGCTCGGACAGCATGCAGGAAGCAACCAATGGATGTGTTTCTCTCACACTGACATTTCTCTCTGTCTTTCCCTCTCTCTTCCACTCTCTCTAAAAGTCAATGGAAAAATATCCTCGGGTGAGGATTAAAAAAAAAAAAAAGGAATCTCCTTAAAAATGTCTGTACCCTTTGGCCCAATAATCCAATTATATCAAAAGAATTCCTGAAAAGGCTTTATGCACCACCAAGATATTCATAAAACACTGTAACAACAAAACAAAACAAAAAAAACAACAAAAAACTAAATGTCCAATGATAAATCAATGACTAAATAAATATAATCATATTCACTTGATAAAGTAGTAAGTAGTCATAAAAACAATGTTTTAAAATTATAGTATTATGAGTAAATGCTTTAGTTATAATTCAAAATGAAATGTGTATGTGAAGAATGAAGATATGACTGAGCACTGCCAGTGTCATCTTCAAATGGTATCATAGGCACTGTTTTCTTTTCTCTATACTTATCAACTCCCCAATTTTTAAAAAATGAGAATGCACAAATTGAAAATATAAATACAAATGAATCAATTATTTTTGAAGTGGGCATCTGATCATATTAAACATTAGTTGTTTTTTTCTGCATTTGCTTTGTCAGCTAAAGTGTTCTATTTTCTATACAAAATGCCAATTAAAAAAAAAAAAAAGACAAACTCATCTGTTTATACATCTCTAGCTTCCACACACAAAAAAAGGGGAGGAAAAAGATGTTTCCCTTCAGCAGGGCCACTCGTTTTTCTTTTCTTTTTTAAAAATCTTTATTGTTAAAAGTATTATATATGTTCCCTTTTTCTCCTATTGACCCCTCCTAGCCCCCCCACCAAGGTTTCACCACCCTATAGTCTGTGACCATGGGTGGGGCCGCTCTTTTACTGCTTTCTCACCCTCCTAGTGTAGTAATTCTCATGGGCACTTTTCTGGGGGATTTGCACAATAGTTTTTGAAATTTCACTTCCTCCATGACCCTTGAATTGGGGCAACTTTCCTTTCATGTAAGTCAGAAATGATCAGAAAAGGCCAATATGAATTTATCCTTGAATGTGGTCCAAGAAGTCACATCAAGGACTGTTTTTCCACTTTGGAGAAAGACAGGTGGGGTGGATTTATAGTCAAACAATTGTGCTAGTATGGGTTCACTGAGCATCTTTAAACCTGAACCAAAGCAGACCAGAGTCAGTGATGAAAGAAAAAATGGGCAAGTTGTAAACTTGCGTGGCTATTTATTCCTGAGAGTCTGCACCAGGCCCCTGCAGTGCTATTCGGGTAGATCTAGATTCTAGAAAGAAGGGAAGTGTGCCCTCTGATCTCAGGCATTTCTTAGTGTTGGAATCCAGCACGCAGGTCTGGACCCTCCCCAGCTCCAGTCTCTGCCCTGGCCTCTGCCCCGGCCTCTGCCCCGTCGGCTTACAGGCAGGAGAGCTGGACTTGCTGGAGGAGTCGCTTGTGAAGCTCTGCCTGGAGCACTCGTAGTCACTGAGCGAGGCCATGCTTTCGGAAAACCGGGAAGAATCTGAGTCGCTTGCCTGGTCCTCACCCACACACCGCTTCTCGCCACCATTGAAGGGCATTTTGTGTCACTTGAGTGTGGGGTGGAGATGGTACCTGCGCAGACAAACAGACCCTGTGTCAGTAGTCTGTGGTGGCACTTCACCTGTGGTGCCTCCGTGTCGTAGTGTCACAGCGTTGGAAAGGCTCCCAGAAGACGACCCCATGCTCCCCGTAGCACCCCAGCCAGGCTATCACTGGGCCTTCAAGACTGCCTTCCGGAAGAGGGAAACCACAGCCACAGGTGTGAGCTTGGTGTGCATGTGGACCCAAGTCACAACAGATCCTTAAAGCACAAAACACAGAACACCATCTCTGGGCCTGCGCTGCGAGATCACAGGAAGCAGAAGTATGAGTCTGGGCTCCATGGTCAGACTGCCGCTTAGTATAGGAATAGTTATAATGATAATGAAATGTCATAAGTAAGACATTTAGGAAGGTTCAAAGCTCCTTCAGTCTTTTGTCATGTGGCTCTGAGGAAGCCACTGAACTACCTACCTCAACAGTAAAACTGGGCTGGAAGACTAATCATACGATTACTTGAAGATGAAACAGGACTCATGAGAAAGTGTTCTGGCCCTGGCCGGTGGCTCTGTTGGTTAGAACATCATCCCATACACCAAAAAGGTTGAGGGTTTGATTTCCGGTCAGGGCACCTACCTATGTTGCGGGTTCTATCCCCGGGTCAGGGCACATAGGAAAGGCAGATGGTCGATGTTTCTCTCTCCTTTTCCCCCACCCCTTTCCCTTCCTCTCTAAAATATCAATGAAAACATATCCTCGGGTGCGGAAAAGGAAGTTCTTAGTACATCACTCAAATGTTAGCTATTGCTATTGTTCCTATGTCTTTGTTTGAAATAAAATATTTTTGTAATCAGCCTCATTCCTTGTCTGTGAGCCTCCTGGGCAAAGGAGAAGGCTAATTAAAACCTCCGACTGGCCAGTCATTATGTTCTTCTCCATTTTCCCATGAACTGCCAGGATATCAAGAGTAAGGCCTGATAGTTGGTCTGTACTTGACAATGTACAAAGTGCCCACTACATCCACAAAATTCCTGATTGACAGGTGGGGGGAAGAGACTCTGAGGGACAAGAGGACTTACCCTGCCCTAAAACTAGTCCCTTGATCCTACACTCCTAGGGGGTGGCTGAACCCAGACCAGGGCAGGGCAGCTGGGCCCAGCCACCCCTTAGAAAGGAGATCCTGGGCACATGGGATGCCCAGGCGTAAGCCCAGGAGTCTGAGCCAGGCCCGTGAGGAAGCTGGCCTTCATATGAGAGTGGTGGCAGCTGACACCGAGGGGAAACCTGGGCTCGAAGAGAAAGGCATCTCAGATCCTAAGTGGACAATTGTGATAGCACGGGTTCACCGAGCGTCTTTAAACCTGAACTGGCTCACAAAATGAGGTACCCAGGGCTTTTAAAGCTGCCAGAACGTGAAACCACAACTACGCACAGTATGCCTAGAAATGCCGGCAGTTTCTTCAATGATTCCTTTCATATTTATGGAGTGCCTACTGTGTGCCAGGCACTGGGAAAAGTAATAGTGAACAAAACAGACAGGGCTCTGTTCTCATGGCTCTCAGGTCCAGTGACCGAAACGGTGAGTGCCAGATGCCAGAAGACAAGAAGAGGCAAAACACGGCATTGCTGAGGAAACATGAGAGAGGAGAGGCAGGCGGGGTTGGGACTTACGGGGAATCTAGCCTTTGTTGAGAGAAATAATGCCACTCTTTATCTCTTGGGTAGTAGAGACAGGGATGGGCCTGAAAAGGATTTAAGGGTCAAAGCCATTTGCACCTGAGCTCACCCAAACAAACAGTCTTTAGACCTGCCACTCAAAAATGCACCCTTGCTTGGCCCACCATTTTCGAAAACAGAAAACCACTAACTCGGAGGCAGCCTCTGCAGACCAAAGGGCAGGAAGTTGAGTATAGCTGCCAGGAAGCTACCAGGTAAGAGAGAGTCACCTTATCCCGGAGTCCCAAGGCCAACCACCAGGACCACCGGCTATAAAATAGCCCTGAACCCTGGCATCCTCCCTCACCCTGTCCAAACTAGATTGGACTTGAGCTTTAATTCCCACCGGAGGATTAAAAAAAAGCCTGAAAATCCTTTCACTTTCACCAAACCCCAGATCCGAAAGGGACTGAATGCTTGCCTTCCCTCTAGCATTCCTCTTTGCCAATATTCTACTTCTCATGGATGGCATTTCTTGAAAATGCTACCTCCTCCAGGAAGCCTTCCCTCCACTTCTTGGCCAGTTTCTTTATACACCTTCTTTATACATTTGTTTCATCTTCCTATATCTCCATGAGATACACCTGTTTCATTTTCCTGTATCTCCATGAGAGTGCTTAGTCCCTTGTACACTGACTTTCCTCTCATGGCTACTTCCAACTCTCCTTCATAAGGCAAGGGCTGTGGCCCGTCCATGCCAGGGTCAAATATGTGACAAGTATTCATTCAGTGTCAGCTGAATTGGAGTCACTGAATCCCATCTGGTGCAGCTTCAACCAGAACATTTGCAAACTGATATCACGACACATTTACAGGCCTGGTGCTGCCCAAGCTCAAGCACTAGAATAGAGAACCTACACCAAGACCTACCTTACTGGGTTTAAGACTTAACATTCCCTGGTCCTTATCACTGAATATTTAAAAAAAACATATATATATATATATATATATATATATATATATATATATATATATATAAAATTGATTTTTTACAGAGAGGAAGAGAGGGATAGAGAGTTAGAAACATCGATGAGAAAGAATCATCGATCAGCTGCCTCTTGCCTCTTGGTTGGGATGCGCCCGCAACCAAGGTAGATGCCCTTGACTGGAGTCAAACCTGGGACCTTTCAGTCTGCAGGCCGACGCTCTATCCACTGAGCCAAATCGGTTTTGGCTTATCTGAATATTTTAAACATTGTTTCACTCTTCTCCCCCAAATCATTTCACTGTAACTATTGTGCCATGTATTGGCCTGCTCTTATTTCTCTTCACTTTGGCTGTCTTTTCCAAGTAAAGGTGAATAAAAGCTTCCATCCACTGGAATTCATAAATTAGGTTCATTCATATATTAACCTATTGGATTTATTTAACCATTAGAATTTTTTCCTACTCCAGCTGAACAGCACACTTCATAGGTTTTTTAATTGTTTAACAAGGCAGCAAAGGACAAAGATTTTAAAAAGTGAAGATCTAGGCCTGGCTGGAGTGGCTCAGTTGGTTGGATGTCGCTCTGTCTACCAAAGGATTCCTGGTTTGAATCCTGATCAGGGCACATGCCAGATTACAGGCTCAATCCCCCATTGGGGGGCATGGCATGCAGGAGGCAGCCAATTCATGTTGCCCTCTCACATCAATGTTTCTCTCCTTCCCTCTCTCCCTAAAAATCAATGAACTATTTATTTAAAAATAAATAAATGAACAAAAAGTTTAAAAAATAAAGTATCTAAATTAGACATTGGAACTCAAAGAGATAAGGCCTGCTCTGCCATTAGTTTCCTTTGTGACTTCCCGCACATCACATCTGCTCCCTCCACCTTGTTTGTCTGAGGGGGTTGAGCCAGGTATTGAAGTTCCATTTCAGCGAGGAATTGCTAACATGCTATAAACCCAGAGTTCCATGAGGTATCACTAGAAGTTTTGAGAAATTATGTTCTCATGGCAGACAGAGTTAATAACATGCAACTATGCTTTCTTCGAACAGGTCATTGAAGGTAGAGCTCTTGGCACAGGGAATACAAGAGACAATTTAAAAGCTTCAAAATGTTTAGGAACCTGTTTATTTGGCAGGAACCTCTCTTGGGTTTTAGTGGACCTACGCAGAAACTTTTCTTTAAAGCCAAAATGCCCATCATTACTTTATTAGGCAATTGCCTGTTTCCTCATGTAGGCATACTAATACTACCTAGCTCATAGGGTTGGTGTGAGACTTCGTTTAGCCAGTGTATGGAGAGAGTTTGGAGCAGTGTCTGACCCAGTGTAAACAGGATCCAGATGTTTGCTATTATTAATAGTATTTACATTTGTTGTTATTATTATCATTATTTTAGGCATTAAAAACTCTAGAGGGAAGAACAGTTGTATCCCAGGATGAGAAAAGCATGTCCCCCTACAGCAGGGGTGGGAGCCTTTTTTCTGCCAAGGGCCCTTTGGATATTCATAGCATCATTCAGGGGCCACACAAAATTATCAACCTAGCTGAAACCGGTTTGGCTCAGTGGTAGAGCGTCAGTCTGCGGACTGAAGGGTCACAGGTTCGATTCCGGTCAAGGGCATGTACATTGGTTGCGGGCACATCCCCAGTGGGGGGTGTACAGGAGGCAGCTGGTTGATGTTTCTCTTTCATCGACATTTCTAGATCTATCTCTCTCTCCCTTCCTCTCTGTAAAAAAAACAATAAAATATATATATTTTTTAAATTATCAACCTAAAAAATCAGCCTGCTATTAACTCACCCCTAATGCCTTGGCAGGGCCAGACCAAGTGATTTCTTGGGCGGACCATATACAACCCGGAGTCAGACGTTCCCTACTCCTGTACTACAGATTAAGAAGGCTGGGAGTTAACCTAGGACAGAACTACTGCACATGTTTGAAATACAAAAGCCAAAAACAAACAAAACAAAAAAGTGGCCATCCTGGTGTAAATGGTCTTCTGTAGTAAGTTTCTTCACATCTGTTCTTACTTTTCTTGGTCTCGGGTTTCCATGTAAGTCATCTAGGGACAATGCTACTTGATTCAAAAAAACATAGAGGGTAATTAGGTTGCTTTGAAAACTATTTTGGATTCCCTCTCAGAACAAGTACCGTATTTTTCGGACCATAAGATGCACCGGACCATAAGACGCACCAGTTTTTAGAGAAGGGAAATGAAGAAAAAAAGATTCTGAAACAAATAGTGTCCTAAAATATTTTATGTGCATTAAAACCCAACATCACAGTCATAAACACATGTAATCAACCCTGTAAAGTAAACAGCAGCATTTAGAACCATTTTAGAGCCGGGCAAGCACACAGAGACCACACAGAGCCGGGCAAGTAAAAAAACTTTTTTTTAAAAGTATATGTGTAGGCTATATTTGGACCATAAGACGCAGGGACTTTCCCCCCCCCCACTTCTGGGGGGGAAAAAGTGCGTCTTATGGTCCGAAAAATACGGTAATAATGAAACCAGGCTGATCCAGAAACTTAGACCTTCAACACTACAGCTCACAAGCAAACACAACTTTTCTGGAACGATGCATCTCAAACCAACGATAAAGTCAAAGGTGAAAACAGAAGATCACTCCAAGCAAACCTCCCAATACTACACTTGGTTGATATTCAAGGAGGATCACATTTTTTATTGCAAGTGTCCCATATTTAATAATAATAAGTGCAATATTCTATCTTTCTTTCCAAGGTCAAAGACTGGGATGCAGCAGACACTTAAGAATTTTTTTGTTGAGTGAATAAATGGATGAATGAATGGCAGGATGACCACTAATATTTTAGAGAGGAAGGAATGGGTACGGGAACCTGAAGAGTTCATAACAGATAGAGGGAAGACAGGTTTTAATTGTTGTGAAGATAATTTAAATAGTCAAGTACTTAAGCTCCTAGTAATAGATTATTGACTATTATGTTATTCTTACTAAAAAAAAGTTATGAATTAGGAAAATGTCAATGTCATAAAAACAAAGAAAGGCTAGAATATGTCCCAGATGAAAAGATACTTAACAGTGAGTACAATAGATGCTCCTAGACTGGATCCTGCACCAGAGGCAGGGGTGGAGGATGGGGAGGGGACATTATTGGGTCAATTGAGAACATTATTACAATACTTGAATCTACCTCTGTATTACAGCATTAAATTTATTTAAGTTGATAAATGCACTGTGAATATGTATCTATATATATAAAACTCTAATATGCAAATAGACCCAATGGCAGAATAACCGAACAACTGGTCACTATGATGTGTGCTGACCACCAGGGGGCATGTGAAACAAAGCCGGTGTTGGCCACAGTATGATGGTGGAGCAGGTGAGTGGGGGTGCCAGACCAAGGCAGGGTGTCAGTCTCTGTCAACAGGGCAAGCTTCTGGTGGTTACTGAAAATTCTTTGCCCCCATGCACCACAGTCACTGTTGGTGCTGCAGGAGTTGCTGCTCACACCCACTGCCATCACCCAGTGCCAGTTTTGATGGCTCAGGGCTGTCACTGGGTGTGAGCAGCAGCTGCTGGCTCCAATCATTCCTGGGGGCTTCTCTACCTCCCCCTGCTCCTGAGGGGCAATTAGGGCAGCAGCTGATGGTACTGGCTCTGCTCACATCCGCTGCTGGTACTGGCCCCAATTGCTCCACGCTGTTAGCGGATGCTAGTGGTGCTGACACCATCAGTGCATGGGAGTGTTGGCAGTGGGAGCAGGGCTATTGGCAGACAGGGGAACCAGGGAGCCATGGCGGGAGGGGCCGGGTGAGGGTGTAGAGGATGGGCCAAGACCCGCCCCTATGCCCACTGCAGCCTCATGGCCCACAGTTCCTTTCAAGGCGCACAGATTCATGCAATGGGCCCCTAGTTTAGAATAAAAGGCCATAATGTATGCAACTTTCTCTCAAATTATTCAAGTGAGAAAACAATAAAAAATATGGACCAAAATGTTAATAGGTGAATATAAGTAAAAGGTAGACAGTAGGGAGTGCCTTGTATCGTTCTCCCATCTTTTTCTATAAGTTTGAAATTATTCCTGAGAAAAAGGTTAAAAAAGAAGAAAAAAGTACTACACTGAAACTTCAACTAATTCGAAACAGTCCAATCTCCTGCAGATTTTAGACTTTGATTGCTCCCACCACTGTGATAGCTTAGATACCACTTATTACAAAAGTCATTCTACACAGTCAAACTTGTCCCAAAGTCCTTTTTGAAAAGTGGCAGAGAATGAAACAGGAAATAGGCCAGAGCCCTTACAGAGAGGAAAAAATAAATCATCCTTTTTAAGAGTCCTTGCCATGTGGTTTTCCTTCTCCTAAGAAGTCTCCTGGCGGTGGTTTATAATCCATCTGTGATCTGGCCTCTGCCCACCGCGTCCTGGTACCACTCTCCAGCTAACCCTTCCTGCTCCAGACACACGGTCTTCTTTAGGTTCTGCAGACAAGCCAAGCTTCCTACGTTAGAGCACTTGCAGCTGCTATTCTCTCCTCGAGGGATGCTCTTCTCCCTGATCACACGATTGGCCCCTTGTCATTCAGATTTAAAATTAAATGTTACAACTTCAAAGTCACTTTCCCTGATATCCCCACTCAATCCACCTAAATGAGCCGCTCTAGGACAGATAGAGAGCTCAGTGAGTATCACTGAAGGACAAATTGAGTCACGCCTCTATTCATGAGATACCCTGGGGTTTCCTTCTCTTTGGCCTAACTCCCATTGCTTCTATTTTTCATTATGCGGTCACCTATTGCTTCTATTTTCATTATGTGGTCACCTAAAATACTATGGTTGTTTCCGCATTTCTGTTTCCCCACTACATTTTTTTTTAAATATGATTTTGTACAGAGAGGAAGTGAGAGAGACAGAGAGCTAGAAACATCGAAGAGAGAGAGTCATCGATCAGCTGCCTCCTGCACACCCCCCACTGGGGATATGCCCGCAACTAAGGTACATGCCCTTGACCGGAATTGAACCCGGGTCCCCTCAGTCCCCAAGCCGACGCTCTATCCATTGAGCCAAACCGGTCTCGGCATGTTTCCCCACTACATTTTGAGCAGCTTGCAGGAAGAAGCTGTGTCTCCGCTCTCTAATTCCCAGTGCCTTAGAAATGTGTTGAGTTTATAAGGCACCAATCATTCAAAGTAGCAAAGACACAATTACATTGTGTCTTTCACCTTCTCAATACTCAGTGGTAGCAAATAATAACAAGTAAAGCTAATGGAGAGTAAGTGCTTATTTTGACCCAGCCCCCATGAAAAGGGCTTGAAATGTTTTATCTCCTTGAATCTTCATTGCAGCCTTGCTACCTAAGGTACTGCTATTATCCCCACTTTATACATAAAAGAGGTTAAGTTACCTGCCTAAGGGTTCACAGCAGCATAACTTAAATCCAAGTAGTGGATCCCTAACGCCCATGCTTCTATCACTCTAGGACAGCTGGAGAAAACCTGGTGTGCCGCTCATTCTTTCCACTCCCCATTCTGCCAAATCGATCTACCTGTCACCACGTGAACATGCGCACATGTGGTCGCAAGCTGACCTTACCCCAGGGTGTCTGCTCAAGTGCCAGGCGGTGAAGGGCATCTCTGAATGGGTCTATTGTCCACAATAACTCTAACCACCCCACTGGAGTGACCAAAAATCCTCCATTAGGGAGTCATTCTTTAAGCACTGCAAAATCCCAAGTCAAAATGCAAATATCAAAAGGGTTAACTGCTTTCAAACCAAAAAGAATTTTTTTTTATATTTTAAATATATTTTATTGATTTTTCACAGAGAGGAAGAGAGGGGGATAGAGAGTTAGAATCATCAATCAGCTGCCTCTTGCACACCCCCTACTGGGGATGGGCCTACAACCAAGGTACATGCCCTTGACCAGAATCGAACCCAGGACCTTTCAGTCCCTAGGCGGATGCTCTATCCACTAAGCCAAACCGGTCTCAGCCAAACCAAAAAGAGTTTGAAGTGGATTGATTGTTCAGATTATCCAGCAGGGCCCTGAGGAATGAAACCCATCCCCCTACGGTTGTCACAGAACAGAGACGTTTCTAGAAACATCTAGTGGGCATCCTCTTTGAAGACCCAATCAAGGCCAGGTGCCAGGACAAACATTCACATATGTGTAGTAAGGAGGAAAGAGGGAGAGAGTAGCATTGCAGATGGTGTGGAAAACCTCCGTCTTCTGCAAACCGCTGCTTTAGAACCAATCCCACACGGCGGCTCTAAAAAAGTATTCATCCTTAGCAAAGCAAAAGCCACAGAGCAAGGGAGATAGGTGCTTGTTCCAATCAGCTAGAGAATCCGGGTCCTCACCAAACTAGAGACAACAAAGAGCCAGATAAAAGACAACAAACCGGTCATTGTCTAACACGGCAGATGTTCGCACTACACATATAATAACATGACAGCATCAGGGAGGAGGATTTCTAGGCACTTTCCATCCTTGAAAACACTGCTCCTCCCACCCCCACTGCCCTGTTTTAGTACCTGTGCCCTCTGGGGCCCTCCCCTGTCCTCCCCCAATGGCAATGAAGCCGCTTCCACACATGACTGGGTATCTTTAGCCCTGGGCCACTTCAAGTCAGGCCACCTCTGCGGGCTGCCAGGGTGATGTATGAAATCCCTGGAGACGAGAGGAAAAGAGAGGCAGGGAGCCTCCTGCAGTGGCAAACACGGCCATACCCTCATTTCGGTTGGCGGGTAGCAAAGGGCAAGGTCTCTGGGCTGGAGGATCAGGAGACCACGGGGATCCTGGGGACTGGGGGGGCCCTTGGGGACAAGGACCGTTTGTCTCGTTTCTTCAAAACAAAAGGAACAGGACAGCCATCCAAGGCCGTAGTTCCCAAACTTGAGTCATTTGGGTACCACTCTTCACAACGTTCCCATGTTGTCACCCTCCCCCCATATGCTAATTTATCCATCACTCCTCTTTATCTCCGCTAGATGTTTGCATGTAAACACATTCCGTTGAAAAGGAAACTTTATATCGTTGTGAAATCGCTCCTTTGATGGAACAGCTTTTCCTAATACTGAAGAAAACGCATAACCATGTTTGTCCGCGTGCCATCTCAAATCACCACTGTTAACCCCGGAGGTGCCATAACAGGGGCAGCTTTGGGAAGCACACTCCACCCCAGGAGGCCAAGGGGTGGGACTCCGGGCCTGAATAGCATTCCCGCCTCTTCCTCCTAAAGAGGGGGAACCTCGAGGAGCGCATCAGAGTCTGCACAGGTTACACCCCCACCCCTACTCCTACCCAGGTCCTCCGGCTGCACTTTTCCTGTCAAAACAAACTCTGGGGGGAGGGGACGGCGGAGGGCCAGCCGAGTGCCAGGGAAACCCCGGCAACAAACCCTAAACAGACACTGCGGGGCCCGCCTGGCCTTCCCCGAGGCTCGGTTCGCTCACTCCAGCAGGGCCGGGGGGTCGCAGGCGAGAGGGTGTTCCTTTCCCGGAGCCCAGATGGTGGTGGGAAGCGGCTGGCAGAGCGGTCGCTGGCTCGGGCCCAGCGAGATGTACCCAGCGGCCCAGCCGCAGCGATCCGGCCGCCTCCGGGGCCCGACGCCCGCGCCCACCCGGACACCCGTCGTGGCTCCTCGGCGCCCGCGCCCCGCACTCACGCGGGACGGCGGTTCGAGGTCAAACAAGAGGATTGCGATTGCGGGGGGAGCAAGAACCCGGGCTTGATCGCTCTGGCCCTGGCGTCCCAGGACTGAGTTCTCACGTGGGACAAAAAGCTCCGGGCTGCCCCACGCCAACATGTCCCCCCTCCGCCGGCCTGGGCCCAGCACCCCAGAGCCCGCGACCCTCCCCCGGGGTGGATACGCACCGGGCCAGCGCGGAGACAGCGGAGGAGAAGAAAGGCGACTGAGTGAGCCCCGGGGTCAAGGGTCTCCGGGTGTCCCCTCACCCAGCGCACGGCACAAGCACCTGGGAAACTCACCGGCCCAACCACCCCCAGCCTCCCCGACCCCACCCCCCACGCGGTATTTAAAGGGCCGGGACGGACTCTAACGAGGCAGCCACGGCGTGGCCACAACAACACCCGAGAGTGGGGGGGAACAGAACGGGGGAAAGGGGGGGAACCAGGGGACTCCTGGCTCCTCCAGCAAAACTCTGACAGATCTCCCAACTACAAGCCACGTTTGCGCAGGTTCGGATGAAAGGAACTGAGGAGATGCTTGAATTGACTGTGTTTTAGATGCATGGGAAAAGCCACTCCCCCCCGCGTCCTAGAAGTGGTGCAGTCCGGGCGCTCCGAGGGGCGGGGACAAAAGTGTTTACGGAACTGGGGCAGCGGTGCGGCCGAGAGCCGCCAGCGCTGGGGGCGGGGCCTAAGGGGCGGGGCCTGTCAGGGCCTAAGGGGCGGGGCCGAGACGGGTGAGCCAAACTGGGGGCGGAGCGGGGGAGCTGGGGCCGCGGCGAGGGCACAGGCGGCTGGGCTCCTAGAAGCGCCTGAATGACCCCCACCTAAGGGAACCTCGGGTGCGCAGCAGCGTGTGGACATTGCTGCAAGCAAGCTCCTCTGCCGCGGGTGGAACTTTTACTGCCCAGACACCCCTCGTGTAGACGGGCCGATCCAAATGAGGTGCTCCCTGTCACACCGTGGACACAGGGACAGCCCAAAGGATGTGGCTAGTGTGTTTCCACGCGGGTCTGCAACCGACAGTGTCACCCACGTTTGTGTCTCTGCACCTCCACATAAACACGGGTCCAGATTTGCATGTGGCTGGACTAGAGACGATTAACTCCTGGGAGTCACGCCTACCCAGGCTCTCTGGGGAGTAAACTTGTGTGTGTGTGTGTGCAGAAGATAAAGCATCTTACTTCCTCTAGGGTTTTTTGGCAGCACCTAGCTCTGTGTCCGGGAGACGTTTATGTAAATAAGCAGGGCCAGGATGGGCTCTGTGCGGGCAGGCCAGCTGCTCAGCTCTTGTAGGGCATGCTTCAGGGTGTTCAGAAACACCCTTCCTGATTGGAATGGGAGGTTGAGCACAAATATGTGATACCTTAATCAATAAAGAAATTAAAAAAACAACAACAACCTTCCCCCAACCTCACCCATGAAAAACCGCTCTGTCTTTAGCCAGGTATAAATTGGTGTTATTTAGGAGATAGTTTCCTGCAGGGATATAAATGAATTTTATATAGACTGACGTATTTTTATTTAGTGCTGAAATCTTATCTGGATTGTGGAGGCAAAATTGGTTCTGGAAACAAACCAGACAGGCAACATTTTAAAGGAGGGTAGAAAGCCAGTTATCCTGAATGGAATAATTCAGTGTTACAATAGGGACTCGTCTTGGATTCAAACCCTGGCTCTGATAATTACTACCCAGGCAATATGACCAATCAGGGGCCATGACAATGGTAACTGTCTCATTGGGTTCTTGTGAGGAGAAAATGAAATAAAGAATGCAAAGTGGTTAGGGCTGTCGAGAGTAAGCACTCCATGAGTGTTAGTTATTGAAACTATTTGACAAACCACTCTGAACACACTTCTCTGGGGATCTGCATAAAGCTATATTTGTGTCTCCTTACGCCATTCTCTCCTCCCTCCTCTAAAAATATGCCAACTTGATACAAATCAAGAGATTAAAGAGAAAATGCTGTTGCCACCCAGGTCCTTTCAGGCCTTTGTTTATAAAGATTGCTGGAATCAGCAGTCAGGATAACAGACACCTCCAATTTTCAATTCTTGCCCAATAACCACCACACAACCACTATCAACACCCTAAAATCTCCACAATAGAAAGATTAACCAAAAATATCCTTCAAACTTCTGGACACTGTGACAATGACACATTCCATTTTGCTTCCTTTGTTTAGCTTTATAGGAGCTTAAATGTTGTTTTCGCTCTGTTACATAACTTGGAGCAGGTGAGCCTGAGTCAAGAGAGTTGACCATTCTTCCTGGGTGACCCAACTGCTTGACCCTGGGCAGGGCACTTCTTTTAAAACCCACGTATGTAACTCTCAAGACCACAAGGAAGCAATTTTTGTCAAACCAGGTGAGTCAAGTTTCAACATGTTTTGGGTTGAGAACCTTGAGGTGGGAGAGGTTGGGTCACATTAGAGACCCGAGCCAGGGAGAGAAAATTTCCCGGAAACACAAACTTCTGTGAGTTCGACATTAAATAGCTTGTTACCTGGAGATCTTTTGGTCAGTTACCTAACCAACTGCCCTCAGCCTGACTTGGATATAAAAGCCCTTTGAAAAAAAAAAAATATAACCCTAACTGGTTTGGCTCAGTGGATAGAGCATCAGCCTGTGGACTAAAGGGTCCTGGGTTCCGTTCTGGTCAAGGGCATGTACCTTGGTTGCAGGCACATCCCCAGTGGGGGGTGGGGGGCAGGAGGCAGCTGATCGATGTTTCTCTCTCATCGATGTTTCTAACTCTCTCCTCCTCTCCCTTCCTCTCTGTAAAAAAAAATATCAATAAAATATATATTTTTGAAAAAAGAGAAGAAAAGAAAAAATATATAGTGCTGCAAAGTATTAGGCAGTTCCTTTACAAAATGGGCTGTGTATCACATTCTTGCACAGAGAGCTCAGGCAGTCGTAGAATAAAATCCTCATTGCTCAGATTATGTTCAAGACCTTCTTGGGGGGGAGGAGGGGATGTCTGAAAAGGCCACCTCTTTAGGAAATAGAATGATTAACTTTTTATTTTAAGAAGGTATTATCACACCTAATTTTTCTAGCTTTTTGGGGGGGAGGACCACTTAGAGAACTCATGGTAATGCAGCTTGTTTTTTTCCTATAAACCACATCTATTTTAAAATTTGATCTATTGCTTTTGGCAAGTAATTAAGGACAGGTCAAAGTTTTTGCTTAGTAAAGAAAAGTAAATACGAATTTTCTTTTTACACATCCGAGTTTTAACATTTAAGTTAAAAGGAATCCTTGAGAATATATAGAAAAAAAATCTTTAACTGTAGTGTCACTATGGATTTGCAACTTCTCAACCCCTTGACTTGCCTAATGGAGCTGCACATTGTGCTGATCTAGCATAATGTAAGTTGAACTATACTGCGCAGTTGGGAAAGGGTGTGTGGAGCACAGAGAATACTTCAAACTCTGACAGGGACATTGCCCCTATTCTCTGTATGGGAGTTCTGAGGGTTCTCTTCCTGAGTTGACCTCAGTTTCTCTTTATGTTCCAAGCTGCTGACCCTGGACTGGCTTCGTGGATGTATTGTACAACCTGTAAAGCTGCACAAGACTCTACCCTTGGAAAACCCCTAAACTTAAATGCTCTGCTGGTGCAATCTTGATATGCGTAATTTTTTAACAAGGAGACCCACATTTGCATTTTGCATTTGGACCTCACAAATTATGTAGCTGGTCCTGATCTCACCACACAGATGATGAATCTAGTGTTTACAGATGATTATTTTCCTTTAATCTGTCCTCAAATGCAAAGCAATTATTTTATCTAGTTGAAGACACATACATCTGTTTCAACGCTGTAGGCAAAAACACGGGGGTGTATCCCAGGACTCATGGCCCATTGAAGGAACTATCAAGGATAATTTTGATTGCAAATAATTTTGACCTTACACTGTTCCTTTAGAACCTAACCCCTCACATAAGATATGACTCCACTGTAAGTAAGAACATTGGCTAAATGGAACCTCATCTCTCTTTTTCTCCCCTGTTCATTTTAAGGTACTAGGAAAGGTTAAAATTCAGTAAGGGGGGGGGGGGACAATATAAAGTGAAAGAAATAAAAATAATTTGGCTAATACACAAACTAGAAAATGGTCACTGAATGTACAAAATGTAACCACACCTTTTTGGCAGATTTTTGTCATTTTCTTCTTTTTGTCTTGAATATAAGGCAGAATTAGATCACTGACCAGTTTTGAAGTTAATAAAAAAGTTGATACTTGATCAAGTATCCAAAACACCAAAACCAACTTTTCTCTGACTCCACTGAATTGAATTAGTATAAAATTGGAGGTTATTTCTCATTCCACTTGTTTGTATCCTCACACCTAGGACATAGCTCCGATCCTGACCCCTCACATACTAAGAGGAAAAAACATTCTCAGTACCTTCCCTTCACCCTCCACGGGCCCCCTCCACTTACCTGGAAACCACTGTTGTCCCCTAGAAAGCAAAAAAAGAATGAGAACCAGCAGCAGTGGAGACAACTGTGGGCAGGAAGTGGGAGGGGCCAAGCAGAGCTGATGCTCACAGGAGCACCTAGGAGAAGCCAAAGAGATGATTCAGAGCCCTGACCAACACAGTCATGCTCTTTATCCCACCTCTGAGCCATCAGGCAGTCCTTTTCTAAATGCCTTCATAGCTCAATCATGGTTGAATAATTTGATCTTCACTTTAAACATCAATTGGAAAACCAGAGGGGGAAGAGCTCCTAAAATAAAGGGCACAACTTAGAAGACATAAAGGAAAATATTAAGAAAGGTGTCTTCAGGTAGCGTGTTCAACATAAAAAAAACACACACAAAAAAAACACCACGAGTTAGAACAATGATTATGTAGTGATACCATTTATAACTCGAGAAAGAACTTGTACTTGAGAGCACAAATCATGTATTTTATACATGGGAAATGCAGAGAAATGGATGAAAACATTACTCTCCAAACGGTTTAAGAGGCAAGTTGGGAGAAGTTTCTGGTTTAGTTTACATATATGCAAATGGCTTATTTCTTTTCCAGTAAGAATGTATTCATTCAGATGTCACTAATATAATTTCATGGTGCTAATACAACCACATCACTTTTATCATTGTATGTCCTCCTAAATATACCTTAGTGGTGGTGGACCCTTAACACTCACAATAAATAACTTTCCCATCTCTCTTTTATTCATTTTTTTTAAGTCATATAAACAAAAGGAGCTTTTCATGTAAATTACAGAAAGGGATATATTTGCAAAAGATCCTTATTCTATTGTAAAAAGATAAATTAATTTACAATTCTATGGTATGTCAGCATTATTTATGCTGGGTGGGAAAATACTGATTTTTACTTTTTCAGTAGTTTTTCTCAAGCTCAGTTCTTATAACATCAACATGTATGGCATTTGCTTGCATTTTAAAAACACATTTTGCCCAACTGGTGACTTCTAAGAGTTTCCTCCCTTTGATGATAAACTGAACAGGCATTCTTTCCCAAAGTGGCCTAGGACTTTAATTATAGTGACTTTTGAGAATGATAAAGTGGGAACTCTGAATATTCAGATGCCTGTAGTATAGCTGTTAGCTGAGTTCCTTGGGGTTCTAGTGTGAGGTATTGAAGGGAACCAAAATTGTTATTATTTTTTGCCACCCTGAAGCTGCCTTTGGGGGATATTGATTTTAAGTTGTTTATTAAGAAACAAGACTTTAGCCGAAACTGGTTTGGCTCAGTGGTAGAGCGTCAGTCTGCGGACTGAAAGGTCCCAGGTTCGATTCCGGTCAAGGGCATGTACATTGGTTGTGGGCACACCCCCGGTAGGGGGTGTGCAAGAGGCAGCTGGTTGATGTTTCTCTCTCATCTACGTTTCTAGCTCTCTATTTCTCTCCCTTCCTCTCTGTAAAAAATCAATAAAATATACTTAATAAAAAAAGAAAGAAAGAATAAAAGAAAGAAAACGGCAAGGAAAAAAAAAAGAAACAAGACTTTAAAAGAACATTCCACCCTCTCCCTTTTCCTGCCCAAGAGATTCAGACAGAAAAATCTGCTTCAGGAAGGAAATCTTAGGATGTTCACCTTAGCCGAATTTGATTTAAGTAAGGTAAATAGGAGGGCTTCTGACAGGAAACTATTCGTTAGATATCCCTCATGTTCTGTTGTTTCTGAGTTGTCCAGCAAGAACTTCCCTGCTAGGCTGAACTGGTTTGGCTCAGTGGATAGAGCATCGGTCTTTGGACTGAAAGGTCCCAGGTTTGATTCCAGTCAAGGGCATGTACATCGGTTGCAGGCACATTTCCAGTAGGGGATGTGCAAGAGGCAGCTGGTTGATATTTCTCTCTCATTGATCTTTCTAGCTCTCTAACCCTCTCCCTTCCTCTCTGTAAAAAATCAATTTTATATATATATATATATATATATATATATATATATATATATATATGAACTTTCCTGCATGTGTGTCCCACCCTCCCACAACTACCTGCAAATTGCCCGTTCTCACTTCTGAAATCTAATACCCCTCCCTCCCCACTTTCTCCTTTGTCCAAAGTGCCTTATGTATCCAATGTGGCCTCATTGTTTTTAGAATTTTCAAGCTTATGTGAATTTCCCAGGCACATGTATTAAAATTTTGATTTTCTTCTGTTAACCTGTCTCTGTCAATTTGATTATTAGCTTAGCTAAGAGAACTTAGAAGGTGGGAGAAAATGTTGTGTTGTTTTGTTTTGCTTTGTTTTGTTTAGCTCCCATAGTTTATTAGGGCACTGAGGGTTTGGGTGACCCAAGGGATATTGAGTGACTCACTGAATTGGCAGGTCAAGAATAGAAACCAGCCGAAACCGGTTTGGCTCAGTGGTAGAGCGTCGGTCTGAGGACTAAAAGATCCCGGGTTCGATTCCGGTTCAGGGGCATGTACGTTGGTTGCGGGCACATCCCCGATAGGGGGTGTGCAAGAGGCAGCTGGTCAGTGTTTCTCTCTCATCGACGTTTCTAGCTCTCTAGCTCTTTCCCTTCCTCTCTGTAAAAAAAAAAAAAAAAAATCAATAAAATATATTTAAAAAAAAAAAAAGAAAAGAAAAGAAACCAGAACACATTTCGTGGCTTCTGTACACGCACACATACACATGCAGTGTCACATGCAAAGTATTCCCCGTTGGTGTAATTATCTAATTTCCATAACAACATGTCAACAAGCATTATATCAACTAAGTGCCCGAAGCATTTGTAATCACATTCCACATTCCATTCCTCTAGAAGGGTGCTTGGGCCAGGTACTGGGGTGGCTGTGCCTTCCAGAAAGCAAGAAGAATGAAATGCTGCCAACTTCCTAAACTATGAAGCTGTTTCTGCTTCTCTGCTGTATATAGGAAGTAGAGGGGAAAAAGAAGTCAAGTCTTGCTACAAGAACATTTGGAGTAAAGAGCAACAATGAGGCATTTCTGGGTGATTTCTAAAGAGGGATTCTTGGCCATGACATTGTTCATGTTACAGGTACAACTGCATGCACATAATCAGCAAATCCTGAAAAGCTGGATACAACATAATTGTGTACAAGGGAATTTTAATGCTTACGCTGAATTCTTTATTTAAAGGAAGGCTACTTTGATTATACTTGTAAAGTTAAAAAGGTGTTTTGTTTCTTTAATTTACAAGTATATGCAGATCAAAGTTTTCAAAGAGCAAATCCATTAAGGCACAAACTAACTGTATATATAAAAAGCGAATGTAGTAGGGTAGAAAGAGGTTGTTTTTTTGGATTCAGACAGACCAGAGGGCTCATAGCCAAGTTCCACCACTCATTACACATATGACCCTATTTTTACAGATGTAAAATGGGAGTGTTGGGGGGACCACTCATTTTGGTGATCCAACTTCCCAAATGGTAGTCCCATTATTACCATTTAATATACATTCAATTCCATTTGAGAGAACTTTTCTAATCCGGCTTTGGGAGTCACACATTGTCACTTCCACCACATTCTATGGGTTAAAAGACCATTATATTCAAGGAGAGGGGAATTAGGTCCCACCCTCTGTGGCAAGGGCTTCAAATAATTGTTAGACACATTTTGAAATGACCACAAACCCCACTTACGCTTTAGGGACACTAAACCACCCATTGGTCCAAGCCTTTACCTATATACCCTGCCCTTTTCTTGCTTTGCCCTTGTTCCCACAAATTTACCTCCCAACTTTCTAGTCACCATTTGAGATTCAGCTTAGATGCTATCTGCATATAACCTTCCATGGCCCCACATTTGGAAGTAATTGACCTTCTCTGTTCTGCCCATGGCCCTCTTTCAATTTCCCCTAGGTGACCTGAATAGTATTTGTTGAATGGATAAGTATTAATAGAATAATAAAATCAGGTGTGAAAGTGACCTCAGGTGTTACTAAGAACATCCTTTATGAACTTGTTTTCTATTCATGTTCATTTTCCCCTCCGGATTTTTTAGTGTCTGGAAGGTAGGGGTCAAGTTTGACTTACCTTTCTAAATATGCCCACCCCCTCCCACCTCTAAGTCACCCAGGAGTACTTCGGCCTTAGTAGACTTTCAAAGACTGTTTGTAGCAGTGTTTTTCTCTTGTCCGCGTCCAGCACTGAAAAGGAACGGGTCTGGTTTCTGAGTAGAGGAGCTGGGAGTTGAGGAAATATAAGAAAGCAAGAAAGCAAGATGCAGAAATAGAAGCAAGCCAGGTGGGATGCTGTCACTCTGATGGAGGAACAGGACTCTGAGCCCATGCATCGCATTTATTTTATACCCCCCAAATACCAGGAAGTATCATCAAAACTTAGGATCAAAGGAGTTTATTTGCATTCTTGAATAGGCTCTAGCAGTCTGGTGCTTGACTGGATTTACATATCTAAGCCCTCCACCAGGCAGACACCTGGGCTGATATGAAGGCCAAGCTGATAACACTTTTTGCCTTCTTGGGGAATGTGATTCTGAGAGGAGAGGTGGCTCTGCCACTCGCCTTAGACTCAGCTGACAACAATGAAAAGAAATGTCCACGTGCCTTCCCATGTGCTGTCTACAACTGCTAATTAAATGATCAAGCCTGCCTCCCAACACACACACACACACACACACACACACACTTGCACACTTTACTCATTTGCTATTTTTTCATTAAGTTGGTTTGAGGCAGGTTGGAACCACTGGAAGAGATAATCTTCAAATGTTGAAAGGGCATGAAATGCTCTTAACCCACCAGATACCATAGGTCAGAATGAATGGTCTTTAGCATGGCTACCCTCCAACAACCACTTTCCTGGCGAAGATGGTGCTGTTGTCCCAAACCAATCAGGGTCACCTTCAGCCATCCTTTCATGCTGCTCCCTTCCCTGACTTTCTCTTCTTCCAAAAGCAGAATTGTCTGGGCCACAATAAACGGATTGACCCAGATCATTCCACTCATTGTAAATATCAGTGCTAAAGCAAATACTAGTAAACAAAAAAACAGCTCACCTCACTGTTGAGCAGTTTCTGACTTATAAACAGGGCTTACTTTGCAAAAACACCTGGTTGCACACAAAGAATTTAAAGCTCCTTAGGTGACCCACAAAACACCATTCTAGCAATCTCTTCAAAACACCGATTCGTTGCAATGAAAAAATAATACAATTCTAGTAACTAAACAAAACTGAAAAAAAAAAAAGTTTTTGAAGCAAATCTAATATGCTGATGTTTGAGGGGAAAGCTAATTTAAGGAAAGTGAGAAAGTAGTTGCAGAATTTGGGGTGCATATACTAAAGACTTCCTGACCCTCTCCATGACATTGAAGAGTGATTTATCCAGTTCTCTTTTATATCTAACTCTGATTGCCAACTCATGCTCTTCCCCTCTCCCCCCCCACCTCCAGGTATAACCCAGTAGTCCCAGCCCTCACAAGGCTATGAGCAGAGAATGAGGTCACATTTCCATTTTGCACTCAAATTATGTTAGTCTGGCTGCCCACCAGTTTTCTGCATCGCTGGAAATGAATCTCCTTTAAAGCATCCCCCAGTTAATCCTGAGCAGTCACGTGTGCCTCCGAGCTTACAGACACTGCATGGCACTAGGCCTGCTTGTCCTCTCCTACTTAGATTCCCATGTGTCCAGATCAACTGCTCACACAGATGCTTGGACAGCTCTGCCACTGTAAGCCATGCGGCAGCCCAGGTCCCTGCCAAACAGACAACCTCTGGATGCCTCCAAACCTCCCAAACTTTGTGCTGGGCTCAGTGCAGAGCTGGGAGCTGAGCCCCCTCCCTGGCCTTGTACACACTCTAGGTTGCTCATGCTCCAAGCCTCCCTAGGTCTTTCATCAGTTCCAACACAGCTTGGCCTCCAGCGACGCTTCTGTTACCGCACAGCCCAAGAACTTGGGCACTAGTCAGATTACTAATCAGACCTGACTTAAAAAACAAAACAAATCTACAAATATGTTTTCCTTTAAGGGAGTGAAAAGAGAAATGGAAGCCAAGCTTCCCTGCAGATATTATTATAAGTGTCAAAAGAGGATTGGAGAGCAAGAAGAGGCTTTAATAGAATGTCTTTGTGTGAATGTCCCATCTTGGCCGTGGAGTGAGGTAAAGTCATCAAGTTACCATTCATTCATTCATTCATTCATTCAGCAAAGTTTTACTAAGCAGCTACTATATGCCAGGGACTGTTTGTATACAGAGGGCCAAGCAGTGAACAAAGTAGGCAAAGTCCCTGCCCTCAATGAGCTCATGTTTTAGCAGGGGAAGGCAGGCCGCACATAAATAAATAAATGGATCTGCATAATTTCAGGTGTGGCAAGTGCTATAAAGCAGGATAAGGAGACAGACAGACAGGCATGGGGTGCTATTTTAGGTAATTTGGTCAGGCAAGGTACTGGTTCAGGTAGTTTGGTCAGGCAAGGAATCCTTCAGATTCCTCCTAAAGTTATATTTGAGCAGGAATCTGAAGGAAATGAGGGTATAAGCCTGCAGGTGTCTGGGGAAAGAATATTCTAGGTAGTGGGAATAGTAAGTGCAAAAGGCCTGAGGTAGAAGCACACCGACATACTTAAGGAACAGCCAGGGAGCAAGTGTGGCTGGGGTGTGGTGGTGAAGGGGATGGGAGCAGATGCACATTAGAAAAGAATATTCTAGGTAGTGGGAATATTCTTTCCTAATGTGCATCTGTCCCCATCCCCATGTGGCTCTCCAGCCGTGGTCGGCAAACCATGGCTCTTGAGCCACATGCGGCTCTGTGGTCCCTTGAATGTGGCTCTTCCACAAAATACCACCGCCTGGGCGAGTCTATTTTGAAGAAGTGGCATTAGGAGAAATTTAAGTTTAAAAAATTTCAATCTCTCTCAAAAGAAATTTCAATCGTTAAACTGTTGCTATTTGGCTCTGATGGCTAATGAGTTTGCTGACCACTGGGTTAGAGCTAATCTGGGGCCAGGCCACACAGGGCCTGTAAGGGATGAGAAGCAATTAGAGAGAAGCGACAGATGTTTTAAAAGAATCACCCTGTGAGGAGAACAGAGTAGGGCAAGAAGGGAGCAGGGAGGCCAGTTCAGAGGCCATGGCAGTATCCAGACTAGAGATGGTGCTGGATGTCTGAGGTTGTGCTGGGGGCCTCCCCCTGTGGATGGAGAAAGCCTGTGCATAGCAGTTGGGTGTTTCCTCTTCACTCCTGTCCTGGGGGTACACTGTCAGGTGCAGTTTTCTCACTGCCTCGTCTGACAGTGAGAAGGAGATTACCTGGGATGGATGCAACAAAATGGTACATGAGTAGGAACATAGTGTCATAAAGGCCCTCGGGTAAACCCCCAAGTGGACGCCAAGACTCTGCTATCTCCTCGTAATTAAATTTTCCTTGCCATGGGAACAGATGGGGCCAGTGGATGACAAGCATTGCTCTTAAGGAAGGGCATGCCAACATGACGGCTGCAGTTTAGTTTGGATGCTTTTAGCCTTGAGGAACAAAAAGCCAATCCACACTGGCTTAAACAGTGAGCAAATCATGGCCCATAATAGGAACTCCAATGGTATTGTGCTATCTTCCACATTTTGATATGTATATATTTATAGCTGTACTAAAGGCCTGGTGCACAAAATTTGTGCACGGGAGGGGCATGTCCCTCAGCCCAGCCTGCACCCTCTCCAATCTGGGACCCCTCAGGGCATGTCTGACTTCCTGTTTTGGAAATCTCTCTCACAATCTAAGACTGCTGGCTCCCAACCACTTGCCTGCCTGCCTGCCTGCCTTCCTGATTGCCCCTAATTGCTTCTGCCTGCCAACCTGATCACCCCCTAACCACTCCCCTGCCAGCCTGATCTACGCCTAACTGCTCCCCTGCTGGCCCCACTGCCCCTAACTGCCCTCCCTGACAGGCCTGGTACCCCCCAACTGCCCTTTCCTGCAAGCTTGGCTGCCCCTAACTGCCCTCCATGCAGGCCTGGTCTTCCCCAAGTGCCCTCCTCTGTAGGCCTGGTCACCCCCGAATTCCCTCCTTGTTGGCCTGGTCAACCCCTATCTGCCCTCCCCTGCAGGCCTTAACACCCCAACTGCCCTCCCCTGCTGTCCATCTTGTGGCAGCCATGTTGTATCCACATGGGGATGGCCATCTTGTATGTTGGAGTGATGGTTAATTTGCATATTACTCTTTTATTAGATAGGAGGATATGACCAGCTCGACTCTTTCTTTTCCCCTTCCACTATGCTACAAGATGTACTCACTTACCATGCTTATTAGCATTGCCTTTCTTCCTGCGTTAGAATTAAACACTCGGAGGGCAGGGCATCCTAAGTACCTAGAATGGTGTCTGAAACTGTATACACACACTTTGAATAATTACAAAGGCAGTATTTATTAAAATACATTTCATTTTCAAAATTGAGCTATCAGCTGTTAAAGTGTGTATACAGTTTTTGGGACACCCAGTATTTGTTGAATGAATGAGTAAAAGCATGAAATATTTCCCTTTGGATCCCAAATGAAGCAAAAGGAAGGTCATGATGGCCTCTCTCTGCTGGGGAAGTAAGAAAAAAGTCAGGAAACTCTCCATTTGCTGGAACAACTTCCTTGTGGCACCGCAAGGGACAAGACTGTAAACTACAAACCAAATCCCCAAATTCATTCATCAAACAAATCTTTATTTTCCAATCATCGAATGCAAAATGCTATGTTCAAGATACTTGGAACGATCTTCAGACTTGACCAGATGGTGGATATCACTTGGCAATGTATTTGATAAAGATTTAAAAGTGTGTGTTCCCCCTGACTGGCCTTCGCCTCTGGATTTGGTGTCTTGACCAATAGCTCCCGACTTTGGCAGGCCCTGCACACATGAGAAAAATAGGAAGCATGTGGCACTATGTCCTAGAGGCTATGACGTGGTTAGCTCATTTTAGTTCAGTTCTGCTTATTATGCCTCATTTTCCTATGTTCTGGGCACTATGGAAGATGCTAGAGGTGTAACAGTGACCAAGGCTCTCAAGTTCAGTGAGGTAATTTAGTGAGGCAGCCAGTGTAGTGTAAGAGACAAACATAAAAACAGGCAATTATAATGAAACTAGAGGCCCGATGCACAAAATCCTTGCACCTGGGGGTAGGGGGTCCTTCAGCCTGGATTTCGAGATGGAGCAGGTCAGACTTTGGGACCCCACTGGTGCACAATTGATTGGGGCCAGGGAGGGACGTGGGAGGTTGGCCAGCCAGAGAGGAATCGAGGGAGGGTTTCAGGGCATGTCCAGCCCTTCTCACTCAGTTCTGATAGGCCGACCCCAGCAGCAAGCTAATCTACTGGCCAGAGCATCTGCCCCCTGATGGTCAGTGCACATCATAGCAAGCGGTTGAAGGGCTTTAGCATATCATTAGCATATTATGTTTTGATTGGTTGAATGGCAGACTGGATGACTGAATACTTAGCATATTAGGCTTTTATTATATAGGATGTTAGTGTGATATTGGATGTTTATGCCAGGCATAGTAAGAAGGCATGAATGACTCCAGGTGGAGGGAACAGATAAAACTGCAGAGAGGAGGTGATTCTTAAGTAGGGTTTTGAAGGTTGAATAGGAATTTACCTATAGGCAAACATGGCGTAGAAAAAGGGCAGACTGACAATCCAAATGGAAGGTACAAATGCATGAATGTATAAAGCAGCACTGTCTGTTTAGAGAGCTACAACTGGTTATGTATTTCTGGAATACATGTACCAGTTGGGGAATTACTAAAACTGAGGCTGGAGAGTTGACCAAAGGCCAGAGTATTAATACTTTGCATTAAGAGGTTTGTGGCTTATTTTAAGTGATGATTTTTTCATGAAGAGAGTGAGACAATCATATTTGTATGTAGAAAGATCACTCTGGCATCCAGAAGCAAGATGGGTTTGAGAGGACTAAATATAGTCAAGGAAGCCCACTCATAGGAAAAATAATAATGCTTGGCAGTTTCCTACACTGCCCAGCAGGTGGAGCAAGTAGGCCAGAACAGCTTAGTTGCTGGCTAGGGGGTATGTAGAAAGGATAAAATAGGAGAAAGCACCACATATAAGTGAGATCATGTGATATCTTATATGTGGAATCTAATGAACAAAATAAACTGATGAATAAAATATTCTAGTAGCATGGATGCATGGAATAGAACAACATCTCAGTGGGGAGGGAGGTGGAGAGGATGGGAAGAGATTAAGCACAGATCATATATGCATATGTGCCTAACCCATGAGCACAGACAATAGTGTGGGGAAGGCCTGAGGTGGGGCAGGGGTTGGATGGAGAGAGAAAATGAGAGACATCTGTCATACTGACAACAGTAAAGAAAAATTAGGAGGAAGCACCAGTAGGTAGAGGACTTTTCATAAACAGGAAGCTTCTAAGTCAGGTAGGTGCTCATAACTCTGTAAATTACTGTATTAATTTTAAAAATTCTCCAGGAAAAACTAGAAGTCACCAAAATGTCCACAAATAGAGGAAACATTAAATATCACTAAACATTTGCATACTGGATTACTAGGAAGCCATTTAAGGGAATAGCTTTGTATGCATTCACATGAAAAAAAGTCTAAGTGAGAAAAGCAATTTGTAGAATAGTGTAGAATATGATACCTCATGTACAAATGTCTAGAAAGATGATCATGAAATTGATATGAGTGGTCATTTCAAGAGAGGGTTTGGGGGCTATTGACTCTGTGTGTGTATGTAGCAGCTTTATTGAGGTATAACTAGCATACAATAAGCTGCACATATTTAAACTGCACAGTTGAATAAGTTTTCCAATAATAATAGTGACTATAAAAAATAGCAAATATATCCATCACCCTCACAAGTTTCCTCACATTTGTGTATAATCCCTTCTGCCTTCCTTTTTTTTTTTTGTCCCCAGGCAACCACTGATCTTTCTATCACTCCAAGTTTGCATTTTCTAGAATTTTACATAAATGGAATCATTCAATGTCTTATCTTTGGTCTTGCTTCTTTCATTGAGTAGAATGAATCTGACATTCGTCCATGTTGTTAAGCATCAATCACTAATTCCTTTTCATTGCTGAACAGTATTGCATCGTATGGATGTGTCATGATGTGCTTATCACTCACCTGCTGATGGACATGTGGATTGTTAACAGCTTTTGGCTATTTCCAGGAAAGCTGCTGGGAGCATTCATGTGCCAGTTTACTATTTGTGTATGCATCCATCTCTCTGGAGTAAATACCTACGATCATACGGTAGGTGTGTGTTTAACTTTTTTTAAAAAATATTTTATTGATTTTTTACAGAGAGGAAAGGAGAGAGAGAGCTAGAAACATTGATGAGAGAGAAACATCGACCAGCTGCCTCCAGAATCGAACCTGGGACCTTGCAGTCCGCAGACTGACGCTCTACTGCTGAGCCAAACTGGTTTCGGCATAAGTTTTAAGAAATTGGTTTCCAAAGTGATTGTACCATTTCCCGTCCCGCCAGCACTATGTGAGCACTCCAGTTTCTCTGTATCCTTGCCAGTCGCTGGCATGATAAAACTTTTTCATTTCGGCTCTTTAAATGGGTGGTTCAAATGTTCATTTCTTTAATGATTAAAGATGCAGATTTTTCACATACTAATTTGCCAGCTGTAGAGCAAAATATCTATTCAAATGTTTGTAAGCTATTGACATTTATTTCACTGTATACTTCATAATGTTTTAAATTTTTATAACAGCCCTGTATCTGCTTTATAATAAAAAAAAATTAATTAAAAATATCTCAACCCAGAATACAACAATAATTACAATTCGATCTTTAAGCTTAATAGTAGTATACTATGCTAGGGTGAAGGCAGATCCTGATTATATCCTTAAAAGATAAAATATTTGGTTCCCAGTCTCAAATTATGAGGAAGCAACCTCAAAAGCCCTTATGATTTTTATTTTCAGAGGTTATTGGTTTGGAGGAGATACCACGAGCTTAAACTCACAGGAACCTGACTGCAAACTCCAGCTCTTCTACTTCTCAGTTGTGAGGTCTTATCGCTTTTTCTTTTTCTTTTTCTTTTTCAAATCTGGTTCGTAGGCTAACTAACATTTGATGTTATATTTAGCCCAATAACTAGCATGTAACATGTGCTCCACAAACATTGGAACTCGCTTGAGTGTCTTGCCAACCAACTGTTCCATGTTCACAATTTAAGCTAGGGCGAGGTAAAGCACCGGCACAGTGTTTTGTAAGGAACTGGTGAAACTAATGTCAAAAGAGGCAACATCCTTTGTGGTAACAGAGGTCACCATCTTTGAAGAATCTAAATGAAGAGCTCTGGTTTGCTTTGGTTTTGAAAGTGGGGAAAACAAAACAAAACAGGGAACTTGGGTTGAAAGGGGACTTTATTGAGCATGTTAGCACATGTTGACTTCCTCTGGAGAAACCTCAATATCTTCCGTTGCTCAACCCATCCAAGGGCCTTACAGATGCGCATGGCACCCTGCAGAGCTTTTCTTCTGCAAGTTTCCTATTGGGGTGTGGACGAAAGGGGCACATGCTGACCTGACAAGCTCAGAGGAGGCCTGCATGGCTGTCTTGCAAACTCAGAGACCTAAAGTCACTACAAAGGATGGTCTGAAATTAAATTTTAACTAAGCACAGTGATGGTGGGCAGTTACATCCTAGGCCAGTATGTTCACTGATAAGGTCAACCTTTAACTTAACTGAGCTATCTGTCCAAAGCTATCTGTCTTTTTTTTTTTTTTTTTTTTTAATATATTTTATTGATTTTACACAGAGAGGAATTGAGAGGGACAGAGAGTTAGAAACGTCGATGAGAGAGAAACATCGACCAGCTGCCTCTTGCACACCCCCTATTGGGGATGTGCCCGCAACCAAGGTACATGCCCTTGACCGGAATCGAACCCGGGACCTTTCAGTCCGCAGGCCGACGCTCTATCCACTGAGCCAAACCGGTCCCGGCGCTATCTGTCTTTTTGCATCTATGATAACATACCCTTGAAATGTCTGGGTAACTTGTAACTTCCCTTTTTTTCTGGAGCCCCTGGGGCCCAACCCAATGTGGTGGGTGCCAGGACAGAGACCATAAATTCCTTCATTATCGTGTTAATTGTTCTTGCACCCACCCAAGTATGTGTCCTTCATTTCACTTTTTACCCAATTCCGGAGGATTTTCCCAGCTTTGCTTTATCCCACCTCCTTAATCTATCACCAATGAATTTTATGTAACCCACCTATATCCCTCCTTTGATGGCAATGTATAAATATAAATGTAACCCGCCATTCTTCGGAGCATTATCTCAATTTGCTGAGGTTATACTTCCCGGCATATGTTGACAGTTTGGCTTAAATAAACTCACAAAACCTCTTTACAGGTTTCAATATTGTTGTTTTTACATTAAATAGGGGTTATTGTCAAGGTCGAGATGTTGGGGTATTGTGTAATGCAATGGAAAGATTCATGGCAGCCACAGCCGAAGAGAAGCTTTCGGAGGGGAGATGTGAGGAACAGCTGCTGAACCCATGGCTGGAGAAAGGAACTCGGAACTCAAGTCTCCTGTGTGTCTCGGCCTTGATCTCAAAGGGGCACAGATCTACAGGTGGCTTCATCCCCTCCAGCAGGGTCCTTTGCCCCCACCTTCCTTATAGCTCCAATGACCTGGTACGGGGGTTACTTGTTCAAAGCTGTGAGTCTTAAGGAACTTAGTGATGACATTCTTAAGAATTGTTGTTTGCTTATTTTCCCCACTTTTGTACTGGTATATCTTCAGCATCTGGCACAAAGCAGCTTCTCAATTAAAATCATAGATTTGTGTAGCAGAGGAGATACAATGCTTGCCATCCACCAGCATAAGTGTGGATTCCATTTCTGTGAAAGATCCATGTGTTCAGCTGGGCACCTGCAAGGATCCGGAGTTGAGTCTGAAGGCTGGGACTTGAGGAAGCTGAATACTGTGCAGAACACAGAAAGGTCTGGGGTTGGGTGTGGGGTCACGGTGGGATAGAAAGGGCAAAGGGTGGGAGAGAGGGAGAGGGACTATTATGATACTCATAGAGCAAAGCAGACAAGAAATAATGCATCTCCAGGACCTGGTAGCCAAAGTGTTTTGTTTTGTTTTGTTTTGTTTTGAAAGGGTTGTTTAACATTCATGTTGAATGAGCTTCAACAGTGCAAACCTCTCCTTGCCCTCCAGTATCTTTGATAAGGCCTATGCATCCAGATTACCTTGTAGTGTGGGTTTTCTTTAATATATATATATATATATATATATATATATATATATATATATATATATATGTGTGTGTGTGTGTGTGTGTGTGTGTGTGTGTGTGTGTGTGTGTGTGTGTATTACTGATTTCAGAGAGAGAGAGATAGAAACATCAATGATGAGAGAGAATCATTGATCTGCTGTCTCCTGCATGCCCCAACCAGGGAGCAAGCCCGCCACCCAGGCATGTGCTCTGACTGGGAAGTGAATCATGACCTCCTGGTTCATAGGTTGATGCTCAACCACTGCGCCACACCAGCTGAGCTATAATGTAGGTTTTCTGTAAAAACACGGGGAAAGGACTGAACTTCCACCCGAGTCAGGGCCAGAAGGGTGAGACCATTTCCTGAATGAACTAGTTCAGTAGAGTGAGGAGTTGGAGGCAGAAGCAGCCACGTGAAAAGTGAACTTAACAAAATAAGCAGAAATCACAGGGAAGGCTTTTGAACTTATCCGAAGGCAGAAATGTGGGAGTTCCCAGCTCATCTTATCTTACGGTGTAGAGAGATTGCAAAAGGAAGGAGAGAAAGAGAGGGAGAAAAGAACCAGAATGAGAAGATGCCCTTCCTATCTCCAGGCTGTTTGGCCTCTTTGAGAGTGTAGATCCTGTAAATATGAAAAGATAGCCATCAACGTAAGAGTGTAAGAGTCAATGAAAGGGAGCAAACTCAGTGTAAGATATTAGGGACAAAAAGCCGTTCTCATGAAAGAAGTAAGCATTGTTGGAACTGGCCTTGAGGGATGAACCGGCCTACTGCTTAAAGGAAGTTTATTTTAGCCCAAACCGGTTTGGCTTGGTGGATGGAGTGTCAGCCTACAGACTGGAAGGTCCCAAGTTCAATTCTGGTCAAGGGCATGTACCTTGGTTGCGGGCACATCCCTAATAGGGGGTGTGTGGGAGCAGCTGATCGATATTTCTAACTCTCTATCCCTCTTTCTTCCTCTCTGTAAGAAATCAATAAAATATATTTAAAAAATAAATTTGTTTTATATACATGTCTAATTATATAAATATAGTTATATGTTAATTATTTGTCTATTGTCTTCTCTTGTTGGGGAGGGTGAGTTGGATCATGTGTTTTGGCTCTGAAATGAAACAGACCAGGCTCTAAATTCTGACATGGGGCCTCAGTTTTTTCGTTTGTACACTGGAGATAGTAAGAGTGAAAGGGGGGAAGGGCACGTAATAGGAACAGGACCCCAGTTATGGAGTGATTATTCACGTTACTAACTATAGAGAAGAGGTTTTCTTACAGACCCTGGGAAACTGGAGGATGTGCTACAAGAAGAAAAACAGAGCTGTAAAGACGCCTGGGGCCAGATGGGTCCATTGCTCAGAAAAGAAAATAACGTTTTGAGAACAAAGGACAGGAAGCACTTTGATTTGGTTGCTGTGCCTGGACCCTGACCCTCTCCGGGGAGTTTTCCTTAGGAATGCTGACCATTCTCCAGTCCCAGGAACTGGTGGTTGGGTTTTAACACCATTGAAAGTTAACTAGCTGTTACAGAATTTTAAGATCCTGGAAGGAGACACAGGGACCACGGATCCTGCAGCCAGTATTCTGCTCCCTCCTCCCCAGATACATGCAGCTTTCTTCTTTATCCCTATTCTAGAGGCCCAGTGCACGAAATTTGTGCAAGAGTAGGCCTTCCTTCCCAGTTTTCAGTCAATGCATGATTTAGGTGGCCTTTTTTTTCTTTTTGTATTGCCAGTCATTCTGAATATAAAACTTAGATCCTAATTAACATCCATTCAGCATAGTATTTCCCCCCCACCAATCTATATCATAAAAGGCCTGTGGCCATAACACCGTGATGCCATAATGACCAGATGGGGAACCACGGGGAACCAGGTGGGTGGCGGGGGTGTCTGGAGCGAAGCAGCCTGGGTCACCAGGAGGTGCATGGAGCACCTCTTAGTCCCTTCCCCTGGCCCTCGAGCTGCCCTTGGTGATGGGGCGGGGTTTGCAGCTCATGCGGTGAGGCCCACAGCCTCTGACAGCAGCAAGGCTGGTGGCCAGCGGGTGGGCGGGGAGGCAGGCAGGTGGGCATGGAGAGGTGTATGCAGCAAGGCACGCATGGGTGGGTGGGGCTGTGCAATTTTGCTTGATGGGCTTCCTAGTCTTAATATAATCTCTTTAAGGCATTTTTTAAATGACTGGGATACATTAAATTGAATTTGTATATAGTAATTAATCATTCTCCTATTGTTAGACATTTGTGTGGATTCCAAGTGTGTTTTTTTCCCCCCTAAATAACTCAGTACTAAACAAGTCTGGACATAAATCTCTTCCTTTATTTGATACTAGAGGCCAAGTGCATAGATTCCTGCACTGGTGGAGTCTCTTGGCCCGGCTTGAGGATCAGGCCAAAACCGGCTCTCCAACATCCCATGAGGTGTCCCTGATTGCAAGAGGGCACAGGCCAGGCCAAGGGACCCCACCGGTGCACGATCAGGGCTGGGAAGGAATCATGGGAGGGCTCCAGGGCATGTCTGGCCCAGTCCTGATCAGCCAGACCCCAGCAGCAAGCTAACTTACTGATTGTGCACCGGTGGTTCCCTTGGCCTGGCCTGGCCTGAGCCCTCTTGCAACAAGTAGGTTATGGTTCGATTCCTGGTTCCCTGTTTTTGGCTTCTTTTCCAAGAGGAGGAGGAAGAGAAGGGATGTGATTAAACAAAGGCCCAGGCCCTGATTGGGGCATCCAGGTCAGTGAGCAGAGTGGCCGGGAAGAAGAGGTCTGGAGATGGGCACAGCTTCTCTTTTTTTCTGTCTGCCTGCTGAATGCAGTGTGAGAGAAAGCTGACCCAGAGCAGGAACTGCTTGGAGGAACCCTGATTTTACCTTTTCTCTCTGCTCCCACGTGGCAAGCAGGCCTGGGAGCCTCCCTGGCCCCTGCTGGGGCTTCTTGCTGGGTTTGGAAGAAAAGACACTTTCTCTTGAGATCTTCCAGTGGTGTAAGCACCTATCCATCCATCTCCTCAGGCGTGGATGGATAGGTGCTTACACCTTCCCCTGCAAAACAGCCGGCTCAATGGCCGCACCCTTAAGTGTGTGGCTGTGACTTTGTACAACAGTTTTGTGCTTCAGAGTTCTGTTTTTTTGTTGTTGTTCTTTGCTTTTTAATATATTTTATTGATTTTTTACAGAGAGAAAGGGAGAAGGATAGAGAGTTAGAAACATCGATGAAAGAGAATCATCGATCAGCTGCCTCTTGCACACCACCTACTGGGGATATGCCCCCAACCAAGGTACGTGCCTTTGACCGGAATCGAACCCGGAATCCTTCAGTCCGAAGGCTGACGCTCAAACCGTTTTTGGCCAGAGTTCTGCTTTGAGCCTGAAGCCCACCTAGAAATAAAGCTCCCCCTTAGGGTTTTGCCTCCCTAGGAGACTGCCTGGGGAGATTTCATTGGTAAACGAGGCGTAATAAAAGTCTTGGGTGGGAATGGGGTGCTCTCAGCATCTCTGGCCTCATTGCCCACCATTCTTGGGAAGGCTAGTGACAGAAATCCAGTCCGGGCAGCGTCAGGAGAGTGGCGTGCTGGTGAGTGCTTCAAGCCTAGGCAAATAGGAAATAATTGTTTGAAGCCGAAGGAAAGAACACAGAGAAAATATCTGTGGAAGGAAAGCCAGATTTCTCTGCCTAGAAACTCCCCCATGGCTGTGGAGTCAATTCTTCTACCAGCGCTGATTTTAAGCTTCAACCCTTTAACAACCGATTCTCAAAGTTCCTGAAAATTTAACAACAGACTCGTGCAAAGCAGAAGGAGCCCACGCTGGCGTACACTCAGAGAGGGGGAGGTGTGACTTCCGTCCTCCGCATGTGGGAAGAGGAGGGACACACAAAGTGACCTCAGGAATGACAGGAAGCAGGGAATCCAATGTTAAGAGGATTCTTTCTGCACACCAACTGATATTTTTATTCTACCACAGATATACCCTCTCCAGATTCCAAGAGCTATGATGGCTAGCAGTTTCCAGGTCACATCCTTACTGATTCAGAACCGAAGAAAAGGGAGAGCTTCTCCGCCAGCCAGTGCTGCTTTGAGAAACCCCAGGAAAGAGGTTTCTAGCCTTTACTAGTTTCTAGCCTTTTCTAGCCTTTACTAGTTCCTTGGGTCAGAGGGCTGGTGCACTGCCTGCGGATTGTGGGGTCTGTCAGAAGTGGAGAAGGTGAGTTGCTGGTGAGACAAACCTAGTGATTCCCATTACTGTGATCATCTCAGTGCTGTCAGAACCCAGTTCCCATTTCTGTGAGTCTCTGAAGTGGCGGAATCTAGGGCAGCATGAAGGAGCTGTTTTACCTATCTGCTTGGCATTACATGTTATAGTTTTCTAAAACAAAATCTCAATTAATTTCATAGACAAAAATAATAACCCATTGGTATTTCAATTGTTTCTATTTCTTATTTCACCAGTGAAATAAGAAATGTGCTTATTTCTTAGGTGAGCAATGTGCTTCTGTGTGTTGAATAACTATATTTCTTCTTCTGTGAAGTATTTTCATGTCTTTTTCTTCCTTATCTCCTGGGGTTTCAAGGTTGTTTTTTGTTTGTTTGTTTGTTTTGTTTTGTTTTTAAAAAGCTCTCCGTTCCACAAATATTTACGGATCTATTACTACAGGCCAAGCAACTGTAGACACTGACCCTATAATGGCAAACAAGATAGGGTTCCAGTCTTCAAAGCACTTACCCTATTGGTGTGGCCTTCTAAGACAATAATATACTAACATTTGTTTCTCATATTGCAACAGATATTTTTTTCTATGTTCTTTCCTTAGGCTTCAAAACAATTATTCCCTATTTGCCTAGGCTTGAAACTTTCGTATTCAATGATTTCATTCATTTGTAATTTGTTATAGTGTGTGGCTGAGTTGAGCATCTAAATTGGTCATTTCCCCCAAACTTTTAACACTATGCGAGCCTTCCCTTCTCCAAGAATTCTGGTTGAGGGAGAGGTGAGGGGAATTCTGGTTGAGTGGGGGAGGGGGAGAAGTACAAGCATTAATTGGGGGGCAGGTGGAGTTTGTCTGGAATAAAGGTTCCATATATTGCAGTGATTCTTAGACATACCCAGGCCCTGCCATTAGTAGGTTTGATATAGAGCCAGGGTTCATCTATTTTTTAAAAGCTCCCTGGTGGATAAAGTTGGGCACATAAGTAGGGAGCAGCCTGAAAGAGGTGTTGGTGCCAAGATGGATTTAGTCATAGGGCCAGAAAGCCTCAGAGGGGAGAGGAGAAAGAGCATGGACTTGGGATTCAGGCAGATGTAGGTGTCAGCCCCATTCTTGCCACTTGCAAGCTCTGCTTTTGGGGCAGATCACTGGTCCTCCCTGAGTCTCATTTTTTCTGTCCTAAACAGACATCACAATATCTGCCTAATAGGGTTGTGATGATTTGATGGGAAATCAAGTATAAAATGTCTGGCTCAGCACCTGACACTTTAATTAATTCTCCCTTCTTCCTCTTGAGTGAGCCTTTGGCGCTCGCAGGCCTGCATCATGGCTGCCTTTGGGATGAACTGATGCAAGGCATTTCTAGAGGAAGCACGCACCTACCTGTCAGGATAAGAGATGGAAAGAGGCCCAAGGTGTTCTTCAATCTCCAAGTTTTCAGAAACCTTCAAAGAGACTGCACCTTTGTGGAGAGGAACCGCTTTTCCTTAGAAAAACGGAGAGAGGCTTTGAACTTCACAAAGCGCCTTCATAAACTTGGCAAAGGCAAACCCTGGCTTCACTACAGGGCACCTGGAATCAGAAGCAAAGATAATCCCAGCCCCTGGGCAGCTTAGCCTGGAAAGCAAGGAAAGCTGTTGTTAAAAAACAAAACAGCCAAAACCGGTTTGGCTCAGTGGACAGAGCGTTGGTCTGTGGACTGAAAGGTCCTAGGTTCGATTCCGGTCAAGGGCATGTACAATACATTGGTTTCAGGGACATCCCTCTTAGGGGGTGTGCAGGAGGCAGCTGCTCGATGTCTCTCTCTCATTGATGTTTCTGGCTCTCTATCCCTCTCCCTTCCTCTCTGAAAAATAAAATAAAATACATTAAAAACAAAACAAACAGCAACAAGTAAAATATGGGCATAATCATTTTTATAGAATTTCTCATGCAAATCTGTTCACAGAGCAGAGAATCTCCTTTCCCAGAGATGAAAAATGCCATTACCCCTCAGGAGAGCCACCTGCCTTAATTTCAAATCATTGCTAATCACTCAGGGACTTGACAAATATGGCTATCACTTCTGTTACACAAATAATATGGAACTGGCCTCTGCATAGCACTCATTTAAAACCAGTTGTCCATGCCACAACTATAAAATAAAATATTTATTTTAGAATTGGGTGCTAATCCAATTAGGGGTCACCCATGCAAAAGAGCATCAAGGACTGGTGGAAAAGGAGAGGGAGTTGGAATCAGACATATATGATCTCAAACCCTGACTCTGGATAGGGATGAGCTGTGTGACTTCAGGCCAATTGCTAAAACACTCTGGGCCCAGCCTCAGTTTTCTCTAAAATGAGAATGTCCTTCTTACTCTAAAGCCAGTGCTCTCTTCCTGAAAGAGCAGCATTGGGTTGGGGGGAGAGGAGGAAAGAGCTCATTGATTCTGAAAAACAGAACTTCCGTGGAACTAGAAAGGAGAGGACGAGAGAAAGGCCAGCCTGCTCACGGGGGAGGGTATTTTGGGGAACAACAAGAGGAAACACTGGGACAGGAAAAGACGGGCCCTTCTGCTTTGTACACTGACCACACACCAAAGCCCTGGCTGTACGACAGGTGTCCTGGAAGCCCCTGGATGACAGATAGAGGGAAATGAATGCGTTTAGAGTCACGTGACAACTGAATTGAAAGCTTCCTGTGAGCAGAGTTCTTGTCTGCTTTGCCTTCATTGGACATCAGAGAAGTAGATCAAGAGAGGGATGCCATTTTTTCATTTGAAGAAAGAATAAGGGGACTTTGATTTATTGAAACAAGAAGAGCTTAAATTAGACAATAGTACTGACTTTCTCCCTCTGAGAAAAAGAGTATCCCTCTGAGGAAAGGGGCTCCTTTCTAAGAGACTGGAAATCTCCTGGCTGGCAGAGGCTCAGAGAGGAGTTCATTAGTTCATTAGTGACTCTTAATCTCTCCCACTTACTGGACAAGTTTCCTGAATTACTGTGACGACCATTGTGTTTGAAAGTTTCCTGGGGAGCTCCAGTTCCCACACTCACCCACTCACCTCTAGGCTGCAACCTTTGCAGAGGCTGATCTGAGCTACTGGGTCTCAGGTGACATCCCCCCAAACCAATGAGGATGCTGGGCCCAGAGCCCGGCACTTGCCATTCCTCTAGGGCAGTGTTTCTCAAACTTTTGACATATGTGTACCCCTTCTATAATTTTCGTAATGCTGAGTACCCCTTGTACTCATGAGAACGTAGACTTAGGCGCAGCTAAGCATGGTGCAGTGCATATCCCCACCAAACTCCCGTGCAACGCGTACCCCCACCAAACTCTTCCCGTACCCCTGGGGGTATGCGTATCACACTTTGGGAAACACTGCTCTAGGGCAGTGTTTTTCAACCTTTTTTGGGCAAAGGCACACTTGTTTCATGAAAAAAATCACGAGGCACACCACCATTAGAAAATGTTAAAAAATTTAACACTGTGCCTATATTGACTATATATAAAGTAATTCTCTTGAATAGGAATCAAATAAACACAAAGAAAGTATTTTATAATTACTTTATTATGAAATATTAAGTAAACAAAATAGTGAAAAATTATAAAATTCTTGTCTTGTCTGAACCTACGGCACACCAGGCAACATCTCGCAGCACACTAGCGGTTGAAAAACGCTGCTCTAGGGGACTCCATAAAATGAAAGGGCCCAGAACTGAGCAGCAGTCACAGAATTGGAACTGCTGGATTTCCCTCTCTATCTTTCAGAAGGTTGGAGGACTCAACCAAAGTGATATGCAGAAATACTGCATTTACATACAATTCTGTTATCACTTTAAGGCCTAGGGATTTATTTTCAGAGCAAAGGCCAATGTAAGGAAACAGTAAGTCTCCAATACAGCTAAACTTTAACCGACAACTGAGTGTACATGGTTAGGGACACCAGTTTACACAGGACAGCAAGACTAGGTTCACCAAGCATTTACTGAGCTCTTACTAGGTGCTGGGTCTTGGTTTGGGTACTGGTGATGGGATGAGGGAAATCCAGAGATAATATTGGCAATGACAATGATAATAAAAACAGAAACATGTGCTGAGAGGTGATTGTGTGCCCGGCATTATGCTCATATATTCATGTATTCAGTAAGTAGTGGGGGCTTCATAAATACTTGTTGAATTACTCACTTGCCCCAGCTACACTGGCCTCCTCTAGCTCCTCATATGCACATCAGGGCCTCTGCATCTGCTCTTTTCTCTATTTGGAGGGCTCTTCCTCCAGATATTTACACGCTGGCTCCCTTACTTCCTTCGTTCTTTGCAGAAACATTATTTTCTCAGTGGGGTCTCCCTGACCATCTAAAATCACAACCCTCCTCCCAATTCCACAGACTTTCCGTTTCCCTTTCCTATTTTCTTTTTCCTCCTTAGCCCTGGCTAGCATACTATATCTACCAATGTGCTATTGCCTGGTCTCCCTTGCTGGTGTGAGAGCTCCATAAAGCAGGGATTTTGGACTGTTTGTTCACTGCTCTAGCCCTCTTGCCTAAGTCAGATGCTCAAATTGATTCAATGTATGAATCAAATAAAATGCATGAGTCAATTAACCACCCAAATAGTAAGCACTGAGGATAGTGCAGTGAACAAGGCAGAAAGGTGTTTGCCCTTTAAGGGTCTATGGCCTGATGGGAATATTTCACTAATTACATAGTAATCTCCATGTTACCGAAATAGAGCATTCTGTGTGCTTTACTGGTATTATTTCACTGAAACTGCATCACAACCCTATGCTACTGGTACTGTAAGCCACAGTTTATAGACACTATTTTAGTTTTTTTCTACAGGTAGAAAATACCCGGGTAGGCTCTGAATTATAGAGGGGCTGGATTTATTTAGTTGACACATAATAATGATAGTTATGTATACGTACCTTTCAGTTATAATGGTCTTTTTCATTATTCATTACTTCCCATGAACCCTGTGAAGTATTCATCCTACTCCATAAATGTGGAAGCAGGAGTTAAGATAACATCCCCAAACCATACAACGTTAAGTTTTCTAGACAGGAGCAAACCCAATCTGTATCATTCTGAGGAACCCAAATGAAGGAGGGACCGATGGAGTGGGGGTGCAGGACAGGTGGTAAGGGATTAGATTTTCCTAGAGGCGGGGGTTGGGCCTTCCAAAGTGGAGGGTTGGAGAAGGGAGTTTGAACAAAGAACAAAGTCTTGCAGATGGCTGGAGGGCTGGGAGAGGTAGGTTAAACAGAATCCTAGCTGGGAGAGGCGGCATCATTCTCAACCCCTTCCACCCACCACTACCCCCACCACACACACACACATACATTCCCAGTCATTGTGATTTTATTCTAATAAGGAGATATGGGAGATTCTTGAGTAAGGCTGGAGCAGGATAAAAACGGTCTCTGGGGAGTAGGGTTCTTATAGCAACTTTTCCATCCCATTGATTTAAGGATCCATCATATCCATACACCTCTTCTACTTTTTGGTTAAATTAGCAACATCCATATACCATGCTATCTGAACCTATCATAACACACTGCATTTCCACATAGTACTCACTTCTGCTAAATTTTCACAACTTTCATACTTTGCCAATAGCCCCTCTCTCTAAAGAATGGGTACCCTGACAGTGTGGGATGCTAAGAAGCCTAGCATTGTAAGTTATCTACTGCAATGTGGAAGGTCGGGGTGGGTGTGGGGTGGGGCGTAAGTTCATCAGGCACCGGGAACAAAATTACAAAAGGCCCAAGGTAGGAACATACCTGTGGTATTGAGGATCTGTAAGGAGGACTTTGTAACTGATAACAGTGATCAAGTGGACAAATAAGAGGGGATGAGCTCAGAGAGGGCAGGTAGCATGAGCCAGTACACGGGGGCTGTGGAGGGCATTGTACAATTTTTGCCTTCTACTCCCATTGACTTGGAAAGGTGTACATGATCTGACATATTTCCAGGGATTGCTCTGTCTGGTGTGTTGAAAGCAGACCACAGGGCAGCAAGTGCTCAGGCAGAGAGGCCAGTTTGTGATTTCAATGACCCAGGATCAAGTGTGAGTTGATGGTAACTTGGATAGTGGTAGTGAGTAGTACAGGTCATGGGAAGTGGGAGATGCTGGAGATATATATATATATATATATATATATATATATATATATATATATTATTGATTTTTTACAGAGAGGAAGGAAAGGGACAGAGAGCTAGAAACATCAATGAGAGAGAAATATCAACCAGCTGCCCCCTGCACACCTCCCACTGGGGATGTGCCTGCAACCAATGTACATGCCCCCGACCGGAATGAAACCCAGGACCCCTCAGTCCACAGACCAATGCCCTATCCACTGAGCCAAACCAGTTTTGGCAATGCTGGACATATTTTGAAAGTAAAGACAAAATATATTAATATATTGCATGGAGTGTGTGTGTGTGTGTGGGGGGGGGGTGAGAGAAAGAGAAGATTCAAGGATCATTCCTGAGTAACTAAATGGATGTTATTGGCATGTGCTGGGTTGAAGAAGGCTATGAGTGAAGCAGATGTAGAGGAGAAAACCAATTTAATATTCACCTTGCCTCTATTGGATAGGTACTGTGGTTACCTTCCCTAAAAACTGGGACTCAGGGAGGTGAAGCCTGTGGTCTAGAAGCTCCAGGAAATAATTCCTCAACTGCAAGGAGCTATAGGATTTGGGGCTGGGGAGCTCCTGGGAGTATGAACTATGAGGCTTGGAGGAGGCCTCCTAGCTCTCCAGAGCCAAATTATAAGGGAGGCCCCACATCTAACACACATGCTGTTTGCTAAGCATTCAGGCTCAGGCCTTAGCCTCTTGGGGGGAGGGGGAGATGTTATCAATCTGGAACAGAGAAGAGGCAATCAGCAGTAATTGAGGTTTTCCATTTTCGACATTCTGAAGTGCAGAAAACCAAGGCTGCATGCAGGCTTGTAAAGCTCTATCTTGTAGTTTATGATCCATGTAATCCAACAGTGTTCTGAAGAGGCTTTGCTAAATTGGTTGCTGAATTCTCCTAGCTGTCTTCAACCCTCCAAGCTAATGTTTTCTTTTTCTCCCGTCCTTTGACTTGGAATTTTGAGAACTACTGATGCAATGTCAACCACACAGAATTTACCTGAGCATCTGATGACATCATCAGAGGCATTTAACTGCAGATAAAAAGGATCTGTCAGACTGTCATTGCTTGATCTTGTGGTAGGCAGTTAGACAGACATAAGCAGAGCAAGGGCCATGGGCCAGGTACAGAAGGTCACCGGGGGAAAAGCCCTAGGTGCCTAGCAAAGGACATTTGAAGGTGGGACCTCACCCCAGGGTGACCTTTCCTCCCCTAGCACGTCACTGGTCATTCGGTTTGGACCCCTTGACCCTTCTCCCTACAGATAACATCTAGGCCTCAGTTGTATTTCATCTCCAGGCCCAGAATAGTGGCAAATCCAGACCAGCGACCCCACGCTGACCTCAGGACCAGCTGCATTGGGTGCTGACCCCTGCCCTGATGCTGACCAACCCATCCGTGGAGTCCCAGACCCTGAAAGGACACACCTGAAAAGCTGATATTCAATTAGGGTCTTCCCCTGGGACCTCCCCTAAAATCTCCATCCTTAAAATCCTTAGGAAGGAGGACCCGGTGCACTCTCCCCCGCAGGAGCACACCCCTGCCTTTCCTTTTCCTTTTCTCCTCCATCTCCTCCTCCTCCTCTCTCCTTCCCATTCCCTCCAGCATGTTACGTTTAGCCTCCTCACTCCCAAGGTTCAAGGGCCCTTCCTTGGCCTCTATAACTTATTTCCTAAGCCCATTTCTTTTACAAATCACTTCTTCCACCTCTGTGATTTTTATACATAAAAGTTCTCTGATAGTTTGAGTCTTGGTTCTGAATTCTTTCCTAGCAAATCTCAAGCACTGAGGCTGCTGAACCCAGGTCTAGTCTGACCCCATTGATCTACAACATTTTTATTCCAGCAAAAGAAACTTGAAGCCTTCTCAACTCAGCATTTGATTTATAATTTGCTGTGATCATTAACCTTTGTATTTCTTCTTCTTCTTCTGTTTTCATAGGCATACTCCTCATTAAATACCTGATTGCTTGTTTACACAACATAGGTCTCACTTTGAATGCCCATCTGCATTGCCACCTCCTGGAGTGACACTCAATCACTTAACTGAACTGACTTATTTTCAGGACTAAATAATTGAGTCAATGAAATGTGGAGCAATCTGCCAACCTCACTTCTGGAATGATAGAATCCCATATCAAGATGATGATGTTTCAGGGATTTAAGCCTGTCCCTACTTTGGAAGTATCAGCTAGCAGACTCTCTGTCCCAATCTCTGATCCCATTCCCTTGTCCCCCTTAAATCAGGCAGGGAGAGACTTCCACACTTTATACAGGCAGTGACCACAGCCTCTGTCAGCAGGAAGCAGTCACTGAAGACAGACTGCCCTCCCTCATCACCTTGAAAAGATTTCAGGGATGGAAGTCTCTGAAGGGGGAATGAGACAGCCTAGTGAGCTAGGACAAGTGAAATAGGGAAACTGAGACAAGAGTTAGACAGCAGTTTACAGCCATCTAGAAAATCTGGGTGCCAAGCAGCTTGCAGCCATCTAGGAAATCCTATCTTCTCTAAACCAAGGACACTTAAGAATAAATGGTTTGTACTTTTCCTTCCCCACCAGAGAGTACGGTAAATAGATGAAATCAACCTACTCAGGGAGTCAGCAGAAATTCAACTAGTGCCACTTGCTAACCACACCCAAGGACAGATGAAGAGAATAAACCTCATTTTGACTCATCAGCATAAAGATGAATGTTCTATTGAGATCCCCCTAAACGCCCTGTCTTTATATGCTTCAAAACGAAGGTCCCAGCACATGCACACCCCTTCCCAAGAGCATGCCCAGGACTCCCACACCCTTCTTTCCCCACAGGCATGCACTTCCTACCAGTGGTCGGAGAAACTACCGCTTGTGAGCCTCGGTTTGCCGACCACTGTCATATACCTTTACCTCTTTGCACACAATATGCCACAATTGCCTAATCCTCACAGCTTCCAACTACTCGGTAACATTTAGTCTAGTCCAGTGGTCGGCAAACTCATTAGCCAACAGGGTGGCAAACCGCAGCTCGCGAGCTGCAGGTGGCTCGCCAGCCGCAGTTTGCCGACCACTGTCCTAAACTCTAAGGAACCCCACGAAGCTTGCAACCAGGGCAGCAACGGGCAGTGGCAGTTCATCCAGGTAACCCTCCCTCCCCTCCCTACCTACCCCCCCTACCCTCCTTCCCGCCCCAACCTGTCCCCAGGCCTCCTTTGCTCTGACTTCTTATGGAGCCAAAGCCTAGGCTCATTTCCCCAGCCTTTTAGTGTTTCAGTGTTTCATTGCCCCCAGCTGTTGCACACCTTGGGGGGGCCATCAACACACTTGAGGGAGGACAAAGCGGAAAAGGGAGAGAGAAGAACTCTAGAGGGGAAAGAAGGGAAACTTCCACAAACTTCCATGCTGTGCTGACTCAGAAGACGGGGCAGAAGACTGGAAACCTCCATGGAGACTAGTCAGTGCCTTCCTGCCCTAGAAGATGCTCTTTCATGACCACTTACCAACTCCTCCTCTGGCTGCAGCCAAACGCCACCGTAGAACCAGGCTTCGGGGGAAAACAGTGCCTGCTTTGTCCAGTTAAATACACCAGAGCCTGTGGTCCATAAGCCACATACGGTGCTGGGAGCGCCAAGAAATAGCGATGAAAGAAAATCATTGAAACCTGGACGTACAAGGTCTGTACAGCTATACGTTCCCCTCAATGACTCTGCAAATTGTGTTAGCTCCCCCTTTATTCACTCAGCCTAGCTATATGCCCAGTGCTATATACTGTCTCTCATTTAATCTTCACAACAATCTGGTGAAGTATCGATAGTTCTTCTCACAGATGAAGACAGAGATTCAGAGGTCATGTCGTCCCGTCTGTCACAAAAATGACTTTGAACGCAAGCCAGTCTATTCCAGACCCTGTGTCTTAACCACTACACTTTACTGCCCCCCGGAGGAAAAGGAGGAAGGAGAAATACTGATAATAGTAATAGTCCCCTCCTGCTCTCCTCTATTCTTCCAGGGCTCGGTAGAGTCAGAAAATGGGGAAAACACACACGCACACACACACAAAACCCTCATTTTTATAGCTGGCTTATAGTCTATTAATAAATCAACTTAAAATTTTTAAATATTTAATTATTTCTGATAATAATCAGATGACTATTTTCTCTAAGAAATAGATTAATAGCCCAGCTGGTGTGGCTCAGTGGCTGAGCATTGACCTACGAACCAGGAGGTCATGGTTCAATTCCAGGTCAGGGCACATTCCCTGATAGCAGACTCTTTCCCCAGTGTGGGGTGTGTAGGAGACAGCTGATCAATGATTCTCTCTCATCATTGACGTTTCTATCTCCCTCTCCCTCTCCCTTCCTCTCTGAAATCCAGAAAAATACATTTAAACAACTAGATCAGTAGTAAGAAAGGTATTTAGAGATGCAGAGAGGGTGACCATGAAATCCAGAGAGGAGGTTAAGTGGGAGTTTCAAGGTCACAGTTTGGTGGCAGACCTAGGGCAAACAAAGGAGGGCTCCTGCCTCCCAGGCGAGCTTGGCTGGGCCCCCAAAGCTATTTTGCAAGTGATTGCTGTCTCTGCCTTCATATGGGTGGCTGCTTGAAGGATGATCGCTTTTGTGTATGCCAGAAAGTCTAAACACAATCAGAACTCAGCTGAAGTTTTTTTTTAATACAAGTGTTTTTTTTAAATTGCATGCTTTTTTATAAAATATATATATTTTATTGATTTTATATGGAGAGGAAGAGAGGGGGATAGAGAGCTAGAAACATCGATCAGCTGCCTCCTGCACACCCCCCTCTGGTGATGTGCTCGCAACCAAGGTACATGCTCTTGACCAGAATCGAACCCGGGACCCTTCAGTCCACAGGCCGATGCTCTCTCCGCAGAGCCAAACCGGTTTCGGCTCAGCTAAAGTTTTTATTTTATTTTATTTATATTTTTAATTGATTTTTTTACAGAGAGGAAGAGAGAGGGATAGAGACCTAGAAACATCGATGAGAGAGGATCATTGATCAGTTGCCTCTTGCACACCCCTTACTGGGGATGTGCTCGCAACCAAGGTACATGCCCTTGACCGGAATCGAACCCGGGACCCGATGCTCTATCCACTGAGCCAAACCAGTTTCGGCTCAGCTCAAGTTTTAAACAAGGCTTTCCTACCACCCTCTGATGAGTTAATGTTCTATTTTCCGTCCCCAATCCCCACCCAAGGTCAGAGTTGTGTGGCCGGTTGAACTAGGTGCACATGATTATATTTGTGGAACCCACTATAATTTGCTCCAGCCTCCCACACTAATAGCGACTCTCCCGCCTGGCTGGCTGGCTGACTGGCTGCAATCTGGACCCACTCCACCCAGCTCAGCTCTTTCTTTCCTCTATTGCACCACACACCCATCAGATCAGGCAGGTGTCCTGGGCTCACCCCATTTTTGTCACAGAAATATCCTCCCTGCTCTCCTCTTATGCAAATCCGTTTTTGTCGAGGCTTTGCTCAAGACCGTTCTGGCCCAGAAGACTTCCCCCTGGGTCTGCTTTCCAAGTTCCCTTTACATGTATATTCTCAATTTAGCTTCAAAATGTCCCTGCACATTTCTCCAATGGCAATGCAGGCCCCTTGAGGGCAGGCACTCATGTGTTCATTCATTCACTAGAGATTTTTAAAAGCGCCTTCCCAGGTGAGATACAAAGAAAAATACAAGCAGTGGTTGCTTCCTGTCCTCAAGGAGGGGAGGCTAATGGTTTGCAGACATCTGCCTGCCACACAGTGGGCGCTAACCAAAGGCTTGCTATGTCGAACATATATATGTTCAATTATTTGTTGTCCCGAAGTCCCCCTGAGGGGTACCAGGTGCTGTTATAGGGAAGGCATTGGAACTCGGCCTTAAGAACAGGAAGTGTTTTTTTAAAAAAAAAAAAAATAGAATCGAGAGAACAGGCAGAAGAAACTGTGTTTCCCACAGCACGTTGCTGGGCACACCCAGTGCCGGACACACACTGGACACCAGGTTGGGGAGGAGAGCAGGGTAGTGGGGTTCGGTCCCCACCGCAGCAGCAATTAGCCCTGGAGTGGGAAGTTGCTTTATTTCCTTCCCATTCTGAAGTGATGAAGCAGCACAGACTTTGGAAGAAGCAGGTGGCTGAATGTGACCTTGAGCCAGTCAAGTTTCCAGCCTCAAGTTTCCTTCCTGTAAAACAGGTAGAATAATTCCGACCTTACCGGGTTTCTGTAATTTTAAGTTGCTACATACAGTCTTGCTTGGCCTCGATATATTTGCTCCTGCCAAAGAAGGGGCCACAACCCTAGCCCCACCCGGGCAGTGCCCTGCTGCTGGTTTCCAGAACCTGGCGCTAGGAGGGCTCTGGACAGACTGCGGGACACCCCCCACGCCCCCGGGAAAAAAAGCTAAGGGGACACTCAATACGTGTGTTTCCAGGAACAGACTTCACACAGTCCGAGAATCTTCGCTAACTGTCCCACGCACGCCTCCGGGTGCACTGGCTTTTAGGGACAGCTCTTCCAGCCTCCGCCTTCCAACCCAGGGAAAGAGACAGGGCCTGGCCCCGCGGCGGGCTTGGAGGATGGCATTTGGGGACGGGAGGGGGGGTGCGGGGATGCCCCAACTCCCAGCGGGAAGGAATTGGGGAGGGAGTCTGTTCCCGCCCCTTACTCCTACTCCCAGGGGTAGGGTCCCCGGGGCGCCCTCCTTCCTCTCCTCCCTCCGCACAGGTCGAAGAGGAAGGGAGGGAGGAAGGGACGGGGGCGCGCCCTGGGCCCTCTGCACCGTGGCATCCCCAACTCTCCTCCCTCCGGCCCGCCCGGCCTGGCCACCCCCACCTCGGCCGCCTATCCCCGAGGCCCCCGTGGCCCCAGCTCAGTCGCCAGTCTCAGCACCGGCCCACCCAGTCCTTGGCCCCCTCCCTTGAGGCCATCCCGGCTCCGCAGACCCCGCCCGGCCGCCCTCCCACCTCCCCCCAACGCAGCCGCCAGCCCTGGCCCCGGAGTCCCGTTCGGCCCGCCCCCACCCTTCGGCCCCCGTAGACCTCGATCGGTCACCCCCATTCCCAACCCCACCCCCACCTCCGCCCTCCGAGACCCCGCCCCGCCCCCCAGGCCCGCGGGGGGCCCTCCCCTTTTGGGGTCTTGGCGGCCGGGGAGGGGCCGCGCCGCCCGCGTGCGTGGCAGGCAGGCTCCCCCGCCCCCTCCCCGGCGCCCGGCCTTCCTTCCCGGGAGGCGGGGTCGGCGCGCGCGGCGGAGGCAGGCCCCCTCCTCCTCCTCCCTCCTCCTCCTCCTCCTTCTCCTCCCTCCTCCCCGCCGGCCTCCTTCCTCGCTGCCCGCCGCCCGCCCGCCGCTCTCCCGGCCGCTCCGACGCCCGCCGCGCCGCGTGCCGCTCGCCAGCCCCGGGGGAGCCGCGCACGGTTCCCGGCCGCGCGTCCCGCTCCCCGCCCGCCCGCTCGCCGCCGCCGCGGCCCCGCCGCCCCGCCGCGCTCGCCATGCCCTCGGCCAAACAAAGGGGCTCCAAGGGCGGCCACGGCGCCGCGAGCCCCGCCGACAAGGGCGCCCACCCGTCGGGCGGCGCGGATGACGTGGCGAGGAAGCCGCCGCCGCAGCAGCCGCCGCCGCCCGCGCCGCACCCGCAGCAGCACCCGCCGCCGCCGCCCGGCCCGGCGCACGGCAAGGGCCACCGCGGCGGCAAGTCCGCCTCGTCCGCCCCCGCCGCCGCCGCCGCCGCCGCCGCCGCCGCCGCGTCCTCCGCGTCCTGCTCGCGCAGGCTCGGCCGGGCGCTCAACTGGCTCTTCTACCTCGTCCTGGTGGCCGCGGCCGCCTTCTCGGGCTGGTGCGTCCACCACGTCCTGGAGGAGGTGCAGGAGGTGCGGAGCAGCCACCGGGACCTGTGCCGCCAGCGGGACGAGCTCGGGCAGGGCTTGCAGGGCGTCGAGCAGAAGGTGGGTACCCCCGATCCCCGCCCCCACAGCAGCAGGACCCCTCGCCCTGCCCCAGGATCCGTGGCCCAAGCCGGCCCGGCCCCTCCTCCGGCCCCCGGGGCTCCCCGGGCGGCCCCCGGGCCCCCTGACCCCCTTTGTGAATGGCCGCGGAGGAATGGGCCCCGAGGGATGGACCGCCGCCGCCAGGGTGGGCCCAGGCCTGTCCCTGGTCATGAGCGGTGACCTGTGAGGAAGCAGGCAGGCTCGGGGGGACCCCATTCTTGTTGGATCAGGAACCGCTGAGTGGGCAGAACTTGTCTGGAGAGGAGGCTGCGCATCCCTGGAAGCCTCTGGCAAGGCCGCAGGTACCTCTGCGCTCCCAGTGGGGGCATCTGAGCCAGTGTTTCCTAGATCCGGAGCCTGGGGAAGGAAGACCTGGGAGTCTTATGCATTTGCGAAGTTCAAGGGAAATAAGAGCGTATCTGTGGGCCCCGTTGTCCTTGATTGGACCCAGGTGCCCAGGTGGGCCTTTGAGGCAGCAGCACGCTCTCCAGTTGGAGAGGAGAGGAAAGGGCCAAGTTCGTAGGTCATCATTGCCGGGAATAATGCCGCTCAAGTGGTGTTTAGGAGGCTTACTCACTTGTAATCTAATCCTCGCAGCAACCCTGGGATCCGGGTGGTGGGTCTGGCGGTTTTGACTGCATTTTTCAGACCAGAACACGGAGGGTCAGGGAGATGAAGTGAATGGATAAAGACCCCAGTTAGTGAGCGGCAGGCTGCGTGAGAGTGTCCAGTCCAGTGCCTACTTCAGGGTCTGCAAGGGGCCTATTTCAGATGTGTGGGTGGACCCAGATTTTTAGCACACAGTTGCTTAGCTCCCATCCTTCTCTGCGTGTTTTCCCACCCCAAGTGCTATAACCTCACATCTCATTCCTCCTCCGACCTCCACCAATGTCATTGCTCAATGAAAGTTGGTTGCCTGATTGAAAAAAAAAAAAAATCCCGCCAGCACTTCTGAGGCTGAAAACTGCTGCCTCCTTTTCCCAGCATGCCGCCTGGCCTGCCAAGTTCCTCTCCACTTTTGTGGAGTCTGCAGGACTGGGAATGTCCCCCCTCAGACAGGCAGAGCCACTGGGATGAGTCAGTCTGCTCAGTGCTGCAGGCCAGGGGAGGTGACTTTCTGAATCCAGTAGGCAGTGCTGCTTTGCCTATCCTGAGTGTGTTCAGTCATTCCTAAAAAAATAGAAAAGACAGGAATCATTTGTGAAGCTGCACGTAAAGTAGGTTTGTATCGGGAAAATGGGGAAATGTCCAGAAGAGAGAGGGCGTGGAGTTTTCCGGGGCCTGGATCCTGGTGGGCAGGGTAGGATCAGTGGAGATCTACCCTGTTTCCCCCAAAATAAGACAGTGTCTTATATTAATTTTTGCTCCCAAAGATGCGCTAGGTCTTATTTTCAGGGGATATCTTATTTTTCCACGAAGAAGAACACAGTACACATTTATTGTTAAATGAAAATAAGGGAAATTTATTACCTGTATACGGTACGGTAGTACGGTAGTTGTCAACACAAACCAGACAAACTGTGAATCCTACAAAAATTTATTCATTTATTCAAGGACAATCATGTCATCATCATCTTCTGGAACATCATCATAACAATCCAATTCCTGAATTTCCTGGTGAATTTCTTGTGACTCCATTTCTTTCAGAATCAGTGGACCAAATCTCTCATCTTTAGCCTAGGGGGGCCTTATTTTGGGGGGGATGCCTTATATTTCACTTAGAAGGAAACCTGTAGGTAGGTCTTATTTTCGGGGAAACACCGTAGTACCTGTTGAGAAAAGGCATGAAGGACACAGGCAGGGGACAATCTGGAGCATGTTTGAGGGGCAGCAGGTGGCTACCCTGCCAATAATAGAGTACTGGGAAGCTGTGAGAGGGGTGATTGAAATTGAGGCCCAAATGGGGGGGGGAGGCCATGGATCTAGGCTGAAGAAATTGGGCTTTCTTCTCTTCACTTCCTCCCTGCCCTTCTTATTCCCTCTTTTCTGGTTCCCACGCCTTCCCGTCACTGCTGTGTGGATTGCTTTCCTTTCTGGGGTTCGGTTTTCCCATCTGCACAGTGAGAGGAGGGGCCCATCTAGAATTTTTAAGAATCCACCCATCTGTAAAGTATTGAAATAGGGATCACTATTTAGTGACCTTTCTTTACTAATTTAGTAACTATTATTTAATGCATCGTATTTACTGTGCACTCATCTCTTTAACAGCAACCCCCAAGGGGTAAGTACAGTTGACCCTGAACTACGTGGGTTTGAACTTCATAGGTCCACTTATATGTGGATTTCTTAATATATACCTACTGTACTGTATGCTTTTCTTAATAACATTTTATTTTCTCATTTAACTTATTGTAAACATACAGTATATTACAAATAGAATGCAGGCAAATTATGTGTTAATTGACTATGTTAATGATAAAGCGTCTGGTCAACAGGCTATTAGTAGTTAGGTTTAGGGAGTCAAAAAGTGTATGTGGATTTTCGAGTCAAAAGGCAGGGGTGTTGGCACCACTAACTCCTACATTGCTCAAGGGTCAGCTGTACTGTGATCCCCCTCAGAAAAGTGAGACACAAGTGACTTTGCATAGCTACATAGCTAGTAAATGGCAGGGCTAGGGTTCAAACCACAGTTGTCTCCCAGGCACTTTATTCATTTATTTATTAATATAATTTCTATTGATTATTTTCAGAGGCAGTGAGAGAGTTAGAAACATCGATGAGAGAGAACACTTTGATCAGCTGCCTCTTACACACTCCCCACTGGAGATGTGCCGTATCCAAGGTACATGCCCTTGACCAGAATCGAACCTGGGACCTTTCCATCCACAGGCCGACGCTCTATCCACTGAGCCAAACTGGTTTTGGCCCCAGGCACTTAAAAAAAAAAAAATATATATATATATATATATATATATATGTACATATCTATATATATACATATATAATTATAAGTATATATTTTATTGATTTCAGAGAGGAAGGGAGAGGGAGAGAGAGAAACATCAGTGATGGGAAGGAATCATTGATTGGCTGCCTCCTGCATACCCCCTACTGGGGATCGAGCCCGACTCCCAGGCATGTGCCCTTGTATGGAACCAACCCAAGCCCTTTCAGTCCATAGGCCGGTGCTCTATCCATTGAGCCAAACCAGCTAGGGCTAGAACACTTATAAAAAAAAAAATACATTTTTATTGAATTCAGAGAGGAAGGAAGAGGGAGAGAGAGAAACATCAATGATGAGAGAGAATCATTGATCAGCTGCCCCCTGCACACCCCACCATGGGGATCGAGCCCTCCACCCAGGCCTGTGCCCTGACCAGGAATAGTACCATGACCTCCTGGTTCATATGTCGAATCTCAACCACTGAGCCATGCTGGCTGGGTATCCCAGAACACTCTTAACCACTCATCCGTCCATTTTGTTATCTTTCCTGTGCCTTGCCTGGTATGCAGCAGTGCTCAATTTATGCTTACTCCGTTGACTTGTAACTCAGAACACGCCCAGAACAGTATTAGGATTTGCCACAGTATGTGGTCCCTTCTGAGTGCAACTCTGGGTGGACAGTAAGTACCGTATTTTTCGGACCATAAGATGCACCAGTTTTTAGAGAAGGGAAATGAAGAAAAAAAGATTCTGAAACAAATAGTGTCCTAAAATATTTTATGTGCATTAAAACCCAACATCACAGTCATAAACACATGTAATCAACCCTGTAAAGTAAACAGCAGCATTTAGAACCATTTTAGAGCCGGGCAAGCACACAGAGACCACACAGAGCCGGGCAAGTAAAAAACTTTTTTTTTAAAGTATATGTGTAGGCTATATTTGGACCATAAGACGCAGGGACTTTTCCCCCCCACTTCTGGGTGGAAAAAATGCGTCTTATTGTCCAAAAAATACGGTAAGTTATTTTGGATTGAGTAGTGGGTCCTCTGACAACCTAAGTTTGAAACCTTAAAACTCGATATCAGGCTTGGTTAGGGCTGAGGTTTGGATCTCAGCAAGGACATATATTGACAGTGTTATTATTCATAATTGTGTTCACTATTATTATTCATAGTATTATACCTACAGTGTGTTTTTTATAATTAGTATTCACATATTAACACCGGGCATTCTTTTAAGTGCTTCCCAGCCACCCCCTGAGGCATGTGTCATTTATTAGTTCACAGAGGGGCCAGCTGAGCCTAGAGCGGTTGTTACTGGTTCAGGGTCACACACAGACCTGAGCAGTGGAGCTGAAGGTCCTGGGGTGCCCTGGCAGATCCAGCGTGTCCTGAAGTGGTCGAAGGAGTCAGCTTAGGCCTAGCGGGTGGGGGCGGTTTAATGAGACCACTTGTTGTTTGTAGAAGAGTGAGCTCTCTGGTCATACTTCTTTGTTTTCCCATTTTGACCAGGAGTCGGCTTCAGGGTTAGGCAGCGCCTCCAGGCACTCGGTGCACTTGAACACACCTCTGCCCAAGCATACTGTGTAGAGGAGCTTCGCCTCTGAAGTCCCACCTTCAGGGATGTTGATCCTTAGCTCTACCTCTTCTATGGCTCCTCACTTGTAAAATGATCAATGTGAGCCACCAACTCATGAGATTATTATGAAGATGGGATGAGATGATATATCTTTGTATATAGTAATGAGTGACAGTCACCACTATCCTCCTTCCCCAGGCTGTGAGCTACTTGAGGTCAGGGATCCTGTCTTAGCTGTTATTTTATCTTTGACATCTTGTCCGGTACCCATCACTTGAGGAACAGATGCATCCATTGCATATCTATCTATCTATCTTTCTATCCATCTACCTACCTACCTACCTACCTACCGTGTTTCCCCGAAAATAAGACGTCCTCCGAAAATAAGACCTAGCGCATGAAAAGATAAGACATCCCCTGAAAATAAGACCTAGCGCAACTTTGGGAGAAAAAATTAATATAAGACGCTGCCTTATTTTCGGGGAAACAGGGTATCTATCTATATCTAAAGGCTAATATCCATCTGGGTAATGATGTCATGTAGTAATGTCTGGCTTCCTCTCCCTAGTGGTGACTAGCCTCTTTGCAGTTTCTTCAGCCCAGGAACACAACTTGCTTTATAGCCAGGTGGAAACATTTCACACTTTAACCAAATGTCTGTGAAGCCTTTTCCCGTGCCTCATCTCATTTGATCCTCACAGAAGTCCTGGAGTAGGTAGATAGGAGACTCAGTGGAATCCCGTTTTCTTTTTATTAACCGGAAAATGGAAATGTAGAACGTCAAGAAACTTAACCTGATTGAAAGAAGTAAGAAATGGTGGACCTTGAAAATGACTTCAGGTTTTCTCACTGTGCAGAATATAATAAAACACTCCTGCAGGTGAATATTTTACCCTTTGTTCTCCCTGGGTGACCTACGATAATAATCTGCTTCATGCTGATATTTACTGCTGAGTTGCTGACAGTTACTTGAAAGAGAGGGGATGCTTCGCTGGGCTGGAAAAAGTTTAGCTCCATCAGAAAGCAGGTCTAATTAAGCAAGTTTATTCATCTATAAAAGGCTAAGTTGCATGAGCAATACATATAAAACTCTCGCTGGCGCCAATCGCACACATGTTGTTTCCATCTGTCATTGTCGATTGTGAATTTGGTTGACACTTCAACCAAATAGAGAAAGGGCAAATAGCAATATTAAACTATTCTAATTAATTTCCTTTCAATGTGCACGGATTTGTGCACTGGGCCACTAGTTAATTATAATAAGGATTTTTGCATGTAAAAAGAACAACCAATAGCATCAGTACCCCGATTGGGGGGCGGGGCAGGGAGGGCATACTTTCTATGTTCTTTCTATAATGTTGAGGGTTGGTTTGTTTGATCTCATTCATAATTTCTGATATAGTCCCCTTCCTAGCCATTTGTAAAGAGCCAGCCCAGAGTGACATTCAGGGAAATGGACCAGCTTGGTCCTCATTAGATTTTGCTCTGTTAATTCATTTATCCTTTGATTCATTCAGAAAACATTGGCGAACACGTGCATGTGTCGCAGGTACTGCTCTCACATCTCTATTCTGAGGGCTATGCTTAGAACGGGCAAGTACTGTGATTACATAACCTAGTTTTAGAGGTGAGTTCTCTCCACTGTCCTTAATGATTCAGGTTATATTTGGTTGGGCAGGAGAATTGTTTAATATCCTAGAGTCCCTGAGAACCTTAGTCTAATTTATCTTAAAATCACAGACCGGTAGAAGCCAGAAGGGACATGAGAAACCTGTTTGTTAATAGACAAGGAGCTTGGGACTTGGGGAGGCGAGTGTGACTTATTTGTGCCCACAGAGCCTATTACTGGTGGGACTGGAACGAGGGCCCAGGTGTCCTGTTCCCATGCCTGTAGCGTTCTCCCTTTGGCATTGGGCTCAGGGTGGTCTAGGAATCTCCAGGCTTCTGAGCTGCTTCAAAAGAAAGATTAAACAACAACGAAGATGCCGCTTACCAATCGTTGGTCATACGCTATGTGTTAGGCACAGTCGAAGCCCTTTACATAGGTTAATTCACAAGACAATCCTGAACCAGGTACTATTTTTGTCTCCATCCTGCAGCTGAGGAAACCAAGGTCACGCACAGGTCCTCAGTGGGGGGACGGAAGGTCCTGGGGTGCCCTGACCCCAGGTTAAGTTACTTGCCCACGAGCACCCAGGAGGTGTCCAAGCTGGGCTATGAACATAGGCAGTCTGGTTCTGGAGCCCACACTGTTTTATTTTTTAACCTCTAATCACGGGAATGTTGAAGCATAAACAAAAGAAGAGATCGATATAATGAATCCCAATTTCAGTAATTATCATTTTTTTCCCTATTGTTTCATTCTATTGCCACCCCTTCTCCACGCAGTTTGATGCTGAAGCACTCTACTCCACTGGCCTGTTGGGTACCCACCTGGTTTCTGTTGGTTCCCAGTTTCAGAAAACGGCCCAGGTCTTCTGAATGGTTACAGCCTGGGCAGAGGAGCCGGCCTGCCCTTACCCAGGAGGTTCAGCAGCACAAGTGGGTGCAGAGCTTCAGAAAACAGTGCCAGCTGGTTCTAGGCCCTCTGAAGGGCCCGTGTTACCCTCACAGACTCGGGGATAGTGAACTAGGAACTACCGTGTTTCCCCGAAAATAAGACAGTGTCTTATATTAATTTTTTCTCCCAAAGTTGCGCTAGGTCTTATTTTCGGAGGATGTCTTATTTTCGGTACCGGGTTTCCCCGAAAATAAGACATCCTCTGAAAATAAGACCTACTTACAGGTTTCCTCCTCCGAAATGAAATATAAGGCATTCCCCCGAAAATAAGGCCCCCGCAGGCTAAACATGATTTGGTCCACTGATTCTGAAAGAAATGGAGTCACAAGAAATTCACCAGGAAATTCAGGAATTGGATTGTTATGATGATGTTCCAGAAGATGATGACATGATTGTCATTGAATAAATGAGTAAATTCTCGATATTGGAGGATTCACGGTTTGTCTGGTTTGTGTTGACAACTACCGTACTGCCGTACCGTATACAGGTAATAAATTTCCTTTATTTTCATTTAACAATAAATGTGTACCGTATTCTTCTTCGTGGAAAAATAAGACATCCCCTGAAAATAAGACGTAGCGCATCTTTGGGAGCAAAAATTAATATAAGACACTGTCTTATTTTCGGGGAAACGGTTATTATGAAGTTAATTTCCCCCAAACAAACAAACAAACATAAATAAATAAATAAAGTTAATCCCTGACTGACCCACCCAAAGTATTTTTAGGATTTATTTCTAACAGATAAGAGCTTCTCTTTTTTTCCTCGTTTCTTTCGACAAAACACAGTCTATTATGCCTAACAAAGTTAACAAGTATTCTTTATTATCTTCTGATACCCAGTTCGTAATAAGATTTCCTCGATTCTCTAAGAAATGTCTCTTTTGCAGTTGGTTTGTTTGAATCAGGATCCATTTACGTCGGCACATTACATTTGATTGATAAGTCTTTACATTTCTTTTAACCTACAATTGTCTGCTGTCTTTCTCCCTTTTAAGATGCCATTTAAAATGCCACTGCCTTGTTGGAGATCCTGGTTATTTGTCCTGTGGAATTTTCCACTTTGTGGATTTGGCTGATTGCTTCCTCCTGGCATATATTTCTCACTAGTGTGTCTTTTTGTGAATTGGTGACTAACCAATTCACAAAAAAGTAGAGACTTGGTAGATTCAGGCTCTTTTTCCCGTTGTATGTGTGTAAGGAAGCATTCTGTGTTAAAGCCCGGGCCATTAATCATCCTCTGTCAGCCTCTCAGTACATTAAGCCAGCTCCCTGGGGTAGTTCCGAGGTCAGACCTTGTTTAGGGTAGAATTTACTTAAAATGGACGTGTAATGGCAAACGGGATCATAACGTGTTCGCAGAGCCAGAGAATGCTAAAGGGTCACCTGGCCCACGGCTCACGTTTTGCAGGTAAGGACCTTGACTTGCGCAGGGCCACTCAGCTAAAAGCGGTGACAGACCCGGGCCCTTGTCTCTTGCCTCCCAGCCCAGTGTCTCCCACGTGACTCAGCTGTTTTTCCATGAAAAGTTGTGAGACTCTTTCTCTTGCAAAAGCTAGGAGCTTGGCTCAAAGAGCAGTGGGTGGGGAGAGATTCCTTCAGGTAGAGCTGCATCCGGGATTCCAGATTGTATCTTCAGACCTTGATCTTGCTGTCGTGTTTCTCACTTCTGCTTCCCTCTGTGCCTGCTTGGTCCTTAGACCCGCATTCTTCCCATGCTGGTCTGTGTAGTTCTGCTCTAGGCTCTCTCCTTCTGTAGCTGGCAGTCTCCAGGAGAAAGTGGCTTTCCTTCTGAGTGGGTTTAAAGGAAGTTCTGGAATTGATTTGTTGGCCTGCTTTAGGCCATATGCCCATTGCTTGGCTAATCACTGTGGCTCCAATTTGGGGGGAAGGTGGATGGAGAGTGCTGATTGGCTAAGCCTGTGTTAGAGACCATCCCTGGAGCACTTGGGGGGCCCCTTAGGTTGGTCCCCCAAACCCCACAGATTGTATGTGAAAGGATGGTTCTCCAAAGGAAAATTTGGGTGCCATTCTAAAAGAGGAGAGACTCGGAGGCTGGGCAGACAAAAAGAAATGAGTTGTGTAGCATAACACGCATCAGCTCTCCTTAGCAGTTAACATCTGGACTTTGGTTACAGGTGCAGTCTCTGCAAACCACCCTGGGGACTTTCGAGTCCTTCCTGAGAACCTTCCAGCATAAGCAAGAGCTCGCGGAGAAAGTCATGAAGCAAGGGGAGAGCGAGATCAACCGGATCAGCGAGGTTCTGCAGAAGCTCCAGAACGAGATCCTCAAGGACCTCTCGGACGGCATCCACGTGGTGAAGGATGCCCGGGAGCGGGACTTCACGTCCCTCGAGAACACGGTGGAGGAGAGGCTGACGGAGCTCACCAAGTCCATCAACGACAACATCGCCATCTTCACCGAGGTCCAGAAGAGGAGCCAGAAGGAGATCAACGACGTGAAGGCGAAGGTGGCCTCTCTGGAGCACTCGGAGGGGGACGAGCAGGAGCTGAAGGCCCTGAAGGAGGTCGTGAAGGACATCCAGGCCTCCCTGAAGTCCAAAGAGAAGGACCTGGAGGCCCTGAGAAGCACCCTGCAGACCATGGAGTCGGACGTCTACACCGAGGTCAAAGAGCTGGTGAGCCTCAAGCAGGAGCAGCAGAAGTTCAAGGAGGCGGCCGACTCGGAGCACCTGACGCTGCAGGCCCTCACGGAGAAGGTCCTCCAGGCGGAGGAGGCCACCTCCCGCCTCCCCGAGGAGGTCCGGAGGCTCGCGGAGGAGCTGGGCCAGCTGAAGGCCCGGTCCCTGGAGCCGGAGGAAGATGGGCATTTCAAACACTCGGACGCCCTCGACGCGCTCCAGAGGAAGAGCCAGGGCTTGGACGCCCGGCTGCAGACAGTGGAGGACGGAGTCCAGGCCGTGCAGACGACCGCGGCGAGGCAGAGCGAGAGCCTGGAGACCCTGCTGGCCAGGAGCGAGGCGTGCGAGCAGCGCCTGGCCGCCCTGCAGCAGCGCCTGGACGGCAGGGACTCCGCGGAGGACACGGACAGGGGCGGCCTGGCCAGCACCGTGCGGAGCCTCGGGGAGGCCCAGCTCTCGCTCTACAGCGACGTGGAGGAGCTGAAGAGGAGCCTGGGCGAGCTCCCCAGCACCGTGGACGCGCTCCACAAGGTCCAGGAGCAGGTGCACACGCTGCTGGGCCAGGACCAGGCCCCCGCGGGCCGCCTGCCGCCAGAGGACCTGCTGGACAGACTGTCCTCCCTGGACCACCTCAAGTCCTCCGTCAGCCAAGTGGAGCAGGACTTGAAGATGCTCAGGACTGCCGTGGACAGCTTGGTGGCCTACTCGGTGAAGATCGAGACCAACGAGAACAACCTGGAATCGGCCAAGGGTCTCCTCGACGACCTGAGGCACGACCTGGACCGGTTGTTTGTGCAAGTCGAAAAGATTCACGAAAAGGTCTAAACGGATTGTCTTCGCAGGGTGCGGTTGAAAGTCCCAATTTCTCACGACCAAAAAAAAAAAAAAAAAGGAAAAAAGTGTTATTTTTCTCCCGTGCGCCCCTCCCCCTCTCGTTCTGGTCCCCTCCGAAAGGGCAGAGGACCCCACTTGGAGCACCACAGCATTTTGTATTTCCGTGCGCGGTTAATTTATTTACGGTCCTTACCACACACCACTGGTTTCTCAGGCGTTCAGCTTCTGCTTGGCTTCCTGAGGGCAGCAGGGATGTCTCTGGTGTCAGAGAGCAGGTATGGTTTCCCTGAGGATGATCCAGCAGATGGACGCCAACCTCACAAAAGCCTGCCTGGCTGGCAGATCGGAAGCAGAAAAAAGTGGGGGAAGGGGCATTTTTTCTCTCTGATTGTCTTTAAGGAAAATTCATTTTACTTTTTTTTTTTTTTTTTTTAATCCAGAAGAAGGAAGTGTTCGGAGATGTCACTCATTTTTTGTCTTCCACTTGAAACTGGTTAAAACTCAGAAATGCCAGCTCCGAATCGGGAGGGGGAGGGCCCCTCGTTTTTCAGACGAGAAGCAGCGGGTAGGGACTGTGGCCTCCCCTGCTGAGGGTGTCCTTTTCCTCTCCCTGTCCTCTCCCGGGTCCTCTCCCCGTCTCAAAGGTAACTATGCAAAGAATCCAGACGGTTCTGAATGAATGTGAAGGCACAATGCCCCACAGAGTCCCCTGTGGCCGACCTGTGCCGCCTCTTGGTGGGGACCCCCCAAAATGCACAGGTTTATAATCCCTGCAAGGGGAGTCCTTGGATTCTTTCAGGAAATGTGTAAGGGGGGCTGCCCACAAAGGCCTGGGCTGCCCCCCCGGAGGGAGTGGAGGCCTCGTCTTTTTATTTCACCCCAGGGTCCGGGGAGGGTCAAGTGAGGAGCGCTTCTGTAGTTGTTTGCTGTTTCCCTCCCCTTCGGGCTGTGCTGTTCTTTAATGGCTGTCTTGCCTTTCAAAAAAAAAGAGGAAAAAAGAAAACGATAAAAAAAGGTTTGTTTAGTTTACTGTGAAATGGACTGTATGGCTTATTTACAGTATTTTTAATTCTTAATAAACACTTGAGCTTTGTTACTTTTCCAGAGTGGTTGCTTTCAGAGAATTTAGTAATTACGATGTTTTTTTTTACTAATGTGCAGTATTAGAGGATTAGAAAGGTAAAGTTTTCAGTTTTCAGACTCTTTTTTTTCAATTCTGAAATCAGGATGGCCTCACTTTTAGGCCTGGAACTTTCCATTGGCGTGGCTCTTGTTATTTGAATTTTCCAGACGCTTTAAAAATCCCGGGCCCTCAGGGGTTTGGGAGGGAGGGGGTGTAAAGAGGGCTGGTGGTGGGATTTTAAAGGCACCCCGCCGATTCTAATGTGCAGCCGGTATGAGAACCAGGGTCTCAGACCATCTGGCAACCTCTGACCCCCAGTACAAACCTGGGCATGTTGCCTTTACTTCCCAGGTTGCCTCTACCTCCTAGCTGACAAAGGGGTTTGTGAGTGCCTGTGTGCTAGCATCGTGCTAAAAGCGCTCCATAGGCCTCTATTTCTGCTAATACTTCCAGAGGTGGGCGTTATCATTTTCCACTTAACAGAGGGCATCAGGCTGAAAAGCAACATGCAAGATCATTAGCAAGAAAATGGCAGGGTTAAGATTTGAATCCAGCCCCTCTAAGTCATGACAACATCCTTCACTTAACACCAGTGCACTGGTCCCGGCTCAGAGCCTGAAGCAGCAGGAGCTCCTCTCCCTGCCCCGCCCCCAATCCCTTACCACAGGGGCCAGAGATGGGCCAGGACCTGAGTGCATATGTCGTTTCTCTGAGCTTCCGTCTGTCAATCATTCTAGGTGCCAGAGGCATCATCCCTGAGGCCTCACGCCTCTTAGCATGATGTTCCCAAAGTAGTTTGCCTATCAGGACTGGCCCTCTCTAGGTGTGAGAAGTCATTTGCATTCTTATTTTTATTTTTAATTTTATTATGCTATAACATAATTGTCCTCATTCCCCCATTCCCATCCCAAACCCCTCCCCACATATGTCCCCGCCTGCCTGTTGTCCATGGCCACTGGCTAGGCCCATATGCACGCACACAAGTCCTTTGGTTGATCTCTTCCCTTACCCCCACCCTCCCCTACCTTTCCCCTGAGGTTTGAGAGTCTGATCGCTGCTTCTCTGTCTCTGGGTCTGTTTTTGTTCATCATTTGATGTTCATTATTTCCTCTAGATGTGTGAGATCATGTGATCCAAGAAATACCCTTGTAAGAACCTAAATTGAGACAAACCATAATGGTTATGCTGAGAGGCAAATCAATCAGTTCCTTTTGGGGTCAACAGTTCTTTTGAGTCCCAATTTCAATGTCAAATAGTTCCTTATGTGTACATGTCAGCCATGATATTTCAGATCTGGTGCTGACGATGCCTCGCCGTACCAGCAGACAGCAGCTCCATTCTTATTTTATTATTTTTAAAAATATATTTCATTGATTTTTTACAGAGAGGAAAGGAGAGAGATAGTTAGAAACATCGATGAGAGAGAATCATCTATCAGCTGCCTCTTGCACACCCCCTACTGGGGATGTGCCCACAACCAAAGTACATGCCCTTGACCGGAATCGAACCTGGGAACTTTCAGTCCGCAGGCCGACACTCTATCCACTGAGCCAAACCGGTTTCGGCTCCATTCTTATTTTAAAGTCTAAGAGTTGATAAGTATATGCTGTAACAACTAGTCTTGCCCTCATTTGGGGAGGGGGTGAGCAAAATAAACGATGCTCCCGAGAAAGTTAAATTGAGTTCTTTCTCAGGTTGGTTGGTTACATTAGGCACATTCTTGCTCTTCCATCATGTCTGTAGTCTATAATCCTAGACTTAAGTAGTTTAATAGATTGCTATTTAATATAGTAGAAAATACCTACAAGGGTCAGAGAAGTGAATATTCAAGTGATGAAAATAAAAGGGATGCATTATGAATTTACATATTCCTGATGGGAGGGCAATTGGAGCTCCATCTTACCCCAAATACTAATCACAGTTCAGTCTCGTTCATGTGTCTGCTCATTCAGCAAACTTTTATTGAGCCCATGCCAGATGTTTGCTAGGCATCAATGAATGTAAGATGTGTGTGACAGGCTCCTTGTCTTCCAGGGGCCTACATTCCAGTGGGGGTGACAGTAGTCATATGGAATGACAGGTGCCTTAGCCAGGGGCAATGGGGCACAGAGGAGGGAGTGGTCAGTTCTGCGAGGGCTGGGCTGGGGGTGATTAGAACTGGTTGCAAAGGGCTGAGGATGTCTCTTGGAATGCCTCCATGAGTGATGGGAACCTTCAGGAAACACGGTTGCCCTGCTGTGTGTGTGTGTGTGTGTGTGTGTGTGTGTGTGTGTGTGTGAATCCTCATCAAGGATATTTTTCCATTGATTTTTAGAGGGAAAGAGAGAAATATTGATGTGAGAGAAATCAATTGGTTGCCTCCTACATGAGCCCTGATCAGGGTTCAGGCCAGAGAGGAGCCTGCAACTGAGGTATGTGCTCTTGACTGGAATCAAACCCAGGACCCTTCAGTCTGCAGGCCAACACTCATCTATCCACTGAGCCAAAGCAGCTAGGGCTGCCCTGCTTTTTGAACAGGGAATGTGCACAAACAATTGAAGATGCTGATTAAATTGCAGGTGATCCAGCATCAGAGGCTGCAGTGAAATTTCCCAGGTGAGAGTACCAGTACACTTGGGAGAAGACAGCTCGACCACTGCCCCTGTCAGAATGGAGATGATGGTGGTGGTGATACCTCACAGGGTGGTTGTGAGGTTTGAATGAGGTCATGGGTGGTCAGGGTTTAGTTTAGCACAACATCGGGCATGGAGTTAAGAACTCCAGGCTGGTCCATGTGCAGCCATACCAGAGGTAATCGTATTTCAACCCAATGTGCTGCTTGGTAGAGATCTGTATCCCTGGGTCACCGGAGTGCCTCCCTTGGGACCTCTAGACCTCATCTCAGCCCAGCAGCTGACAAGTTAACACCTAGGCACAGCGAGGGCCTGCAGGACCCTGTGCCGCCCCATGGCCAGCATTCATCCTAACGCATGGGCACCCATGCTTTACCAGTGGTGAAATGCTTTGCAATCACCCCATGTCTTCCTCAAAGCATGCCTCTGAGATACGGATCTGTTTTTCTAATAATGTCTGGCCACACACCACCAGACCTCTCACAGGTCTAAACTAAAGGCAGCATTTCCTCCCAGAGTAAGTGAAACCACTGCCCCCTTCACTCCTTAGGCCAAAAGCTCAGGAGTCACCCCCCTCTCTGCTTCTCTGTTTTCCTGCCTCTCCACACTCCCCATATCACACACCCCGTCCCCTGCCAAGGGAAGTCCTGACACAGCCACGCCATCCCGCATCCCAGAGCATTCTCTCCATCGGCATGGTCCAGCTGGGAGGAGACCAGCAATAAGTATGATCTAAACGTGCCAATTACAGTATATGTCGTTAGGTGCAGGTATATTCCCTTGTCTCTATCTTGCCTGCCATTCAGAGAGTGGTCTTCCTCAAAGGAGATCTGCCGGTGTCCCCCATTAAATCCTTCGGTGTCCCCCTTTGACCTCAGGGGAAATCCCCAGCTCCACGACGGGCTGAGAAGGAACTTGCTGACTGCTCTCTCCCTGCCACCCAGCCTCATCTCCATGGACTCTGCTCGTAACTGCACTGTCCAACCGAACCATCCCTCATGCTCCACCACCAGGCGCCTTTGCACATTTTTCTTCCTCCCACTCCAAGTGCTCTGTGTTCCCGTCCTGGAACCACAGGCTGGATGGGCACTCTTCCTGTGGCTGCTGGCTTCCCATTGGGTGGTGCACTCCATGGGTGATAGGGCTGTGTCTCTGACCTCTCTACCCACAGAGATCACACTGTGCTTGACCTACATCGGTAATGAGAGAAAGAACGAATGTTTATTGAGCACTTACTGCGTACTAACCACTGTTCCAAGGGTTTTACAAGGATTAACTCACTCAAAATGGCACAACAGTGAAGATACTATTATTATTTCCATCTTTACAGGTGGAGAAAATGAGGCACAGAGAGATTAAATAGCTCATTCCCTCAAGTACTTATGAGGCACAGATAAGGGTGTGGTAGAGCCATAATTAGAACCCAGTTTTTTAAGTTAAAAACCTGTGGTCGGAATGACTCTAGAACTGGCTTCTTTTCTTCACTTAAAATTACCTCACACTTTTGGGATTTACTTTATATTGAAGTGCTTCAGGCGTCTTCAAACTTTTTAAAGTGGGGGCCAGATCATGGTCCCTCAGAGAGCTGGAGAGCCGGACTATATGAACTACTAATTCCTACTGTAACACCTCGGCTGCGCTCACTGCCCAAAAAACCTGGCGGGCCGGATCAGACTCCTCTGCGGGCTGCATGTGGCCCGCGGGCCGTAGTTTGAAGAGGCTTGATGCATAGCATTTGTGCAAGGGGCTTGCCCCTAGCAGCAGCAGCGGTTATCCTCGGCCCTCAGATGTCTGGAAGGATGTCCAAAAGGTCATTCGGCTGTCCGGTCTAAATAGCATATTACACTTTTATTCTTATAGATAACTCGCATGCTTTAAGGCCCATGCACCTGAAGTGCACAGCTGATGAATCTACACACACTTCACCATGGATTAACCACCAGATCAAAACACACAGCATGCTGGGATTCTTGTTCCAGCAATAAGAAGGGTTCAGCAATCTGGAGAAAGGATCCGTGTGTAACTGAAGTAAGAGTCCAGAGATGAAAGATAATTTTGAAAGGCATTGGGAGTCAGAGGAGCTTTAGCTAAAGGAGCTAAGTTCTCCTTGTGTCTCAGGACCCCTTGCTTTTTATTAGTACAATTTGTCCTAAAGGCAATGTGGAGATATACACTTCAAAGGCCAGGGTTTCCATACAGAAGCATTGTCAGATTGAGGAATAGCCTACGACTGGTCAGGTGTTTGGCCAGTAGGAGGCAATAACATGTAGATTAGGATGCCCTGAACTATCTTGCAGCACACAATCATCTATTCCAGCGTTTTTCAACCGCTGTTCCCCGGCACACTAGTGTGCCGCGAGATGTTGCCTGGTGTGCCGTAGGGGCAGACAAGACAAGAATTTTATAATTTTTCACTATTTTGTTTACTTAATATTTCATAATAAAGTAATTATAAAATACTTTCTTTGTGTTTATTTGATTCCTATTCAAGAGAATTACTTTATATATAGTCAATATAGGCACAGAGTTAAATTTTTTAACATTTTCTAATGGTGGTGTGCCTCGTGATTTTTTTCATGAAACAAGTGTGCCTTTGCCCAAAAAACGTTGAAAAACACTGATCTATTCAAACCTTTTTCAGGTTTGGTGAAATGTCTTTAGTAATTCCAACAGGCGATAACATATGCGACTCAGCCCTTGTTGAATCCCCAAGTTCCATCAACCTTTTGATGAAACCCTTGCAATTATGACATGCTGGAACTGGCTTCCGGCAACAGCATTCCCAGCCCTCCAGGGGCTTTCCATGGCCCACAGCCGGTAGCCCCCATGGTCACCACTCTTCCGACCACTCTCACCATAGACCACTTTTGCCCATTTCTGAATTTCAAATGCATGGGATCATACCCTATGAGACCTAGTAGTCCTTTAAGAAAAAACAACAGCCGAAACTGGTTTGGCTCAATGGATAGAGCATCAGCCTGCATAATGAAAGGTCCCAGGTTCGATTTCGGTCAAGGGCATGTACCTTGGTTGTGGGCACATCCCCAGTAGGGAAAGTGCAAGAGGCAGCTGATCGATGACTCTCATCGATGTTTCTAACTCTCTATCCCTCTCTCTTCCTCTCTGTAAAAGATCAATAAAATATATTTTTTTTAAAAGAAAGAAAAAACCAACAGCTTTCTTGGGATATATAATTCATATACCATAAAATCCACCCTATTAAAATGTATAACCATTCTTAGTATATATATTCCCAGGAGGCTGGACACATTTCTATCTTGACAAATCTTGCCCTGGTCACCTAGAGAAAACATGCAGCTCCAAGGTGTCTGAAACCTGTAGCTGTGTGAACTGGATGATGCATTCCGGGGTCTCCATCTTGCTGGGAGAAAGGCGAGCGGTGTGGTGGGAGCATTCTTGTCTTGCCTCTGGGTTGGGGCCATAGTGGGAGGAGGTGAAAAGCACAGAGGCAAAGGGATGGCTGCTCTTCCCCCTCCTCAGCCTGTGCCTGGTCAGGGGTTGGTTCCACAGCAGCTGTTTATCAGGAGTGGGGCACTGAGCTGCACCGGAGTGGGGAGTAGGGATGAGAGAGGAGGTTTCTGTTCCTTGGAGAGTCCCAGCTGAACAGGACACAGGACACTGTAATCACGGTAGAGGGATGCATAAAGGGGGGAGTGATGAGGTCCGGAACCGTGGTTGCCATTGTGTTGCCTTTTCAGAATCTAGTCCTCCTTAATGTGATAACCACTTCTTTAAAGGACCACCCCTTCGCTGATGGACGTGACTCAGTTGTTGAGCATCAACCTATGAACCAGAAGGTTACGGTTGGATTCCTGGTCAGGGCACATGCCCAGGTTGTAGGCTTAATCCCCAAGAAGAGGGCATGCAGAGGCAGCCAATGGAGGAGTCTCTCACATCATTGATGTTTCTATCTTTCTCTCCCCCTCTTCCTTCTTCTCTGAAATCAATATAAACAAACAAACAAACAAATAAATAAAAAAGTAAAGAAAAGGGAAAAAAGAACCAGCCCTTCATCACTCTCTGATCTATTTGACTGATCAGGATGAGCACATGACCCAGGTTTGGCCAATGAGCTTTCTTCTCCTGGTCTGACTTGTTCAAGATGAAGACATGTCCCAATCTGGTCCATTAGCTGCTGCTAGATTTTCCAGAAAGGGATGTCCTCTGTCCCCCGAGGCTGCCAAGCTGACAGGACATAAGCCCAGAATCTCCAGGGGCCATTACAGAGAATGAGGCCACCAGCACAGAAGAAAGTAAAGCCAAGAAATGGCATGAGACAGGCTCCTAATGAGCACCTGGATCCAGCTGTGCCTGAAGCTCCAGAGGCCACACTCTTCCACACACGATCTCACAACCCTGTCCACTTGCTAGATGTATACAAGGTGACAGGACACCAGGTAAAGTATGGGCATTGCAGCACTGCCTATGACTAAAAAAGTTGGAAACGCCTAAAGAGTCTGGCAGCCTGACCAATAACTACATTGCCACTTGTTCATACAATGGACCACAAAACACAAATAAAAATGAATAAGTCAGAATCACTCTGGGCATCAGTGCAGAGGAATCCCTCCACTGAAATGCTGAGTGAAAAGAAACAAGTTGCTGAAGGAAATAGAAAGAAAACTTGCGTGTAAAATGGAGAAACCATGCAAAATAATATTATCTACTAGAGGCCCGGTGCATGAAATTCATGCACAGGTAGGATCCCTAGGTCTGGCTGGGCATCTGAGGCAGCCCAGGGCCTTCTTTCTGGCTGCCTGCCAGGGACTGCCTTCATTCTGCGCCACCCCCTGGTGGTCAGTGCACGTCATAGCGAACAATCAAACTCTAGGTCTCCCAGTTGAACTCCCAACGGGACACTTTGCATATTAGCCTTTTATATATATATAGAGAGAGATTGTAGTGAAAGTATCAAGAAATGAGTAGGAGACAGAATATCCAAATTCAGGTTGTTTGATTTCTTTGGGGGCTACTTGTGCATTTGTGCTATTTATACTTTTTTCTCCTCTCAACATTTATTCAAATGGAAAAATTGCAAGACTTGTCCTGTGAGCACTCATATCTCTGTTACTTAGCACAATGGACAGATTGATGTATTTACTTACCACATATATATCCATTTCCTCAAACCCTGGGTTCCTTTTGGTATGTTAGAAATACGTTGTAATAAAAAAAAAAAAATTTTTTTTAAAGGAGAAGAAACAACATAGGAGAAAACTCACACTTTTATTGTTTAAAATAGCATAGGTCAGAAAACAAATGGCCTCCAACTAAATACTTCAGAAAGTGCTATATTTAAACATGACTAATTCCTTTTCATAATAATGATAGCTGAATAGCCTGAGAGAACTGAGGCTGAGAAGGGTCTGCAGTCTAGCTCCCTTATTCTACAGATGGGGAGGGAGAGTGACTGTTAGGGAGAGGAACTTGCTCCTCCAAGCTAGGACACTAACTGTGAAGGAGACAGGACCTTGTTCCTGCTTCTCTACCCCACTATTTGTTTTGGCTGCACCCCAGGCCTAAGTAAAGATCCCAAATGCCCACAAGGCAGCAAAGGACCAGGGCAGCTGAGTTCCTGCAGGGAGGGAACTGCATGCTGGGCGGGAAGGGTGTGGCGCCTTGGCCAAACTGAGCGTGCTGGTCATGAGCACACACACAAGCAATGCCTGTTGGGCAATGGGCTGTGAGGAAACCGCGGCCTATCTGTGTTTAAATACTGGGCAATGTTCTGTGGAAATGCCTGTTACTAATTGGGTGTAGTTGGGTGTAGTTGCTCACTGTCCCACGGAGTCCCTCTTAGAAACTCAGGACCACAGCTTTTCTTTTCTTTTTCTTTTTTTTAAAAAATATATTTTATTGATTTTTCCACAGAGAGGAAGAAAGAGGGATAGAGAGCTAGCAACACAGCTTTTCTTTCTCGCTGGTATGGCTGGTCCTGGTTTGCTCTGGGGGGTGGGGGAGGGGAGGAGGAAGGGTGACCCCAGCTGGAGTTGTAAGGACACCAGGCAGGTGGAAAAGGACCTGGGAGCAGGGAGCTGGGCCTGGTGCTGGTCTGCTTGCCTGTGTTGCCTTAGATAATTAATTCATCTTCTCTCTCAGCCTCTCCTCCTGTCTGTAAAGTGAGGTGGGTGATAAAATGGTCTTCCAAGTCCTCTTCCATTTCCAACTTTCTTTGACTTTATCATCCTATCTAATAAAAAGGTTTATAATATGCAAATTAACCATCACACCCTCACAAAGATGGCAGCCCCCATAGCCACAAGATGGCGGTGCCCACTCCTCTCAGCCCCACCGGAGTCCCCCAGTCCTAGGCAAGCATTTCACCCGGGCCACGGAGGGCCTCTGGGCATGGGCACGGAGTGGGTGTGGAGTGACCAGGCCCTGCAGAGAGCTACTGGTGCATGGATTCGTGTGCAGGGCTACTAGTCATATATAATTCTTTGGGAGTTTCCTGTGGGCAGCAGGAGGCCTGAGGGAAAAATGTCGAGAGGGTGGGCAAGTCCCTGGGGGCAGGTGGGCAAATCTCTTGGGGGGACAGAGGGAGGGGCAGGGATGACTTCTGTCTTCACCAAGGCTGGATTCCTAGCTTGCAACAGAGGCTGGTAGACAGTGGCTGCTCAAATATCTTCTTTCTTGTTGGGATGAGGCCAGTAATTTGTTACATTTGTTATTGGGCATAGTTGCCAGGCTGGGATGACATCTTGTATAACTTTACCTGAAGTCTGTTTATTTCTAGAAGATGCCTGGAATCACCAGTAGCAAATCTAGAGTAGCTTAAACGTTTGAACTTTCAGGTGGGGAGAAGCTCACAATCAGTAGGACTGGTGGCTTTAGGGATCAGAGATGGCGCTTGAAGTGAGAATTTAGTGCCATCTAGTGTCTAAAGTGGGGAATACAGGATTAATTTTCTTGAAAAAACAAACACGATTGTGTTTTTGAAGAGTAGACTCAGTTGTACAATTAAAATACACTAAGATAATCACTATTTAAAAGGCCCATGAGTGCATTTTTATGTGACATGAACATTTTGTAATATGTATACTCACCCCCTAATTAACTCCTTCTGAAAATGTATAATGATTCATTAAGGGCTTTGCCAATAGGAATCTTTTGTTTGTAGAAGCTTAGAGTCCCAAGGGTCTTTCTCCTTCCTATGTCCAGGCAGGCTCTGAGCCTTGGAGCAGCTAATGTTGCACGCTTTGACATTAATGTAAAGAGCAGCAGCAGCCCATAACTGAGTATCTGTCTTTTATGTCGTGGGTCAAGTAGAACACATTTTAAAAAATATATTTTTTAATTGATTTCAGAGAGGAAGGGAGAAGGAGAAAGAGACAGAAACATCAATGATGAGAGAGAATCATTGATTGGTTGCCTCCGGTAAGCCCCTTCCTGGGGAATCAAGCCCACAACCCAGGCAAGAGCTTTTGACAGGAATTGAACCTGGGACCCCTCAGTCCACAGGCCAACGCTCTATCCACTGAGCCAAACCAGCTAGGGCTGAACACGTTTTTGTTTTTGTTTTTTTAAATCTCAATCCTGACGATTATCCTAGTGAGTAAGAACAACTGTGCTGTCTCTGATTTGCTGATCAGTCACTGCTGCTAAGAAAGTTTCTATAATGTGTCCTGGGAACACACAGGAAGTGGTAGGACCATGATTCAGATTCACACATGTCTGTCTCTAAAGGCTGTTCTCTGCCCACTAAAAATAAAAAAAAAAAAATAAAGTCACGCTCCCTATTCCATAGCAATAACATTGGCATGCCATCATGTCCAAGGATACAGCTCTGTACATCTATTTTGTATATAATACTTCTATTTTGTATATAACGGTTAAGGAATAGCGTTTTGAAGGCAGACTGCTTGCATTCAAATCCCAGCCATACCACTCTCTGCCTGACATAGGGAAAGCTACTGAAGTTCTCCAGGCCTGTTCCCTGTGATAGGGGGGCTGATGCTAATGACAGCACCTACTTCAGGGGGTTGTGCGAAGCTTGAGAGACTACACCTGAGGTGCTTAGAACAGTGCCATCCCACAGTAAGGTACTCAGTACATAGTACTTAGGAAGTGACTGAAAGGCAGGGAATTGAACATGTGAGGCTTGCCCAGCTGGTGTGGTTCAGTGGTTGGATACTGAGCTGTGAACCAGGAGGTCATGGTTCGATTGCATGTCACGGCATCTGTCCAGGTTGCAGGCTCTATACCCAGTAGGGGGCATGCAGAAGGCAGTGGATCAATGATTCTCTCTCATCATTGATGTTTCTATCCCTCTCTTCCTCTCCCTCTCTCTGAAATAAATAAAAAACATTTACAAAGTTAAAAAAAAAAAAAAAAAAAGAGCCCTAACCAGTTTGGCTCAGTGGATAGAGCATTGGCCTGTGAACTGAAAGGTCCCAGGTTCAATTTCAGTCAAGGGCATGTGCCTTTGTTGTGGGCACATCCCCAGTAGGAGGTGTGCGGGAGGCAGCTGATGGGTGTTTCTGACTCTCTATCCCTCTTCGTTCCTCTCTGTAAAAAAAATCAATAAAATATATTTTTAAAAAAGTTTTTTATAAAAGAAAGAAAATTTGAGGCTTGTGAATGAGGCCGCCTATGGTTAGCCAGCACTATATGAGAGAGGGAGTGAGATTTGCAAAGAGGAACTCAGCCTAGAGCCTCACTCCCTGGAGCCGCTCTGCAGAGAAAAGTCTGCCCCCAGGAGGTGTCAGAGCTTCAAGACAATCTTGGAAACTAATGCAGACCCAAAAGGCAATTTCCAGCCATTACCAGAAGAGGGCAGTGGAGCGCAGAGGACAGAGAAGGGACTGGTCCCGGAAGCTGCAGGTTCCAGTCCAGACTATTGGAATTAGCTGTGCTCTGTAAAGTAAGTTTGGCCCAGTTTTTCCTGATGGACCCTTCTAGCTCTAAGGTTCTGCGATCCTATCAGGAGAGAATTGGAATGAATTGGCCAAGGACTCCAAGTAAGCTCATGCTAAGAAACCAGACTTGGCGGAGGGGTGTGGATGGAAGGGAAGGAGGAATGGGAGTGTGTGGGCAGCTGGGAAGTTTCCTTTGTTGGGGACTCAAATCTCTCTAAGTCAACCCAGCATTGGGAAAAACGCCTTAAAACATTTGTTAGGGTCACGTGCTCAGAGTGGGCAGTGTGTCAAACCACCTCAAGCAGCTTGGAATCCACCATTACAGCCTGCCCCTGCCCTTGTTGGGGCGAACGCTTAATCCCAAAGAAACAATGAAAGTTACAAACACCACCCGCGGGTGGTTTGCTCATCTCTGCGTTTTGTTACCGCAAAACCCATTATTTCTTCTTGGTGGAAATTCCTTCCAGAAATGGCTGGCTGCAGAGTCTGTGGTGGCCTCGGGGTGCCCCTGGGCAGAGATAAAAAGTGAAGTCAGCAGGCAAAACTCTTTCTGGCTCACCCAGCTGTTCAGAGCATGCCTCATTCTGCTTTAGAAACCCTGTCTGAGTCCTGGGGTCCCCCGGTGACTTTGGGAAGAGTCTTTTTCTTTTTTTTCATATATATATATTTTTATTGATTTTTCACAGAGAGGACGGGAGAGGGAGAATTAGAAACATCGATGAGAGAGCTACATTGACCAGTGACCTCCTGCACCCCCCCCCCCCCCCCCACCGGGGAGTGTGAGGTACATGCCCTTGACCGGAATCGAACCTGGGACCTTTCAGTCCTCAGGCGGACGCTCTATCCACTGAGCCAAACTGGTTTCGGCAAGAGTCTTTTTCCATTGGAGTCCTTTGAATGGGTGCCTGGAAGTCAAAGACAACATGGTCTCTCTTAAGAGACCACCAAGGTCCTAGCTTGTAAATCAGAGACCACTGGGTATTTTGGGTGGTTCAATGTAAATGCATCCCCACTGGCCTCTAATCCTTCTAGATTCTCCCAGAAGCCAGCCTCGGAAGGATACACGCTGGTCAGGTATCCTTCTAGCCCTGCTTCCTTCCCACTTTCCATCTGTTCCTGCATCTTGTTGGCTGTGGGCCGCTTACCTCACTTCCTGTTATTACCCTTGGGTTTCTTGGAGTTAGTGAGGGCAGGAAAGCCTAGTGGCAGGCTCTGGAACCAGTTGTCTGGCTGTGTGACTCTGGCTAAGTGACTTCTCATTGCCTCAGTTCCACACCTGTAAATGGGGTGACTCTAACAGTCCCTCACAGAGCTATTTGTGAGAATCGAAGTGCTTAGTGCATTAAAGTAGGAACCTGATAAAGATTGGTTGAAAATATACATTCATGTCTACATTATAGAGGCTAATGGAGACAGAGAAAAAAAAAATCCCAGAAAAAAATACATTAAAAAAAGATCACTATTTCTACTTCAGAGTCTGGCTGCTGTGGAGGACAGGGACTGCATTCACACACCTGTCTGAAATAATAAATATGAAGGTTTGCTGGTGTCATTGTTTTCATGCTTTAACTCATTTATTCCCCACAAGGCTGTGAAGTACGTTATATTTATTGGTCTCATTTTACAGCTGAGAAAATTGAGGCTCAAAGAGTTTAAAGGACCCAATCAAGCTCACTCAGCTATTCAGGGGCAGAACCAAGATTCAAACACCCAGAGGCTGTGGTCTGGGCCATTGTGCTAGCCTGCCCAAGCCTATAGCTAAGTGTCCAATATTATTTGTCCAATGAATGACAGAGCCCTCCAGAATGACCCAATCACATCTCTCCTGGCTCCATCCAGTCTGGTCTTGAATGTGTTCATCTCTTGTCCATTCCAAAAAACCCAACAAAACAATAAAACAAAACAAAACAAAACAAAACAAAACAAAACACCTACCTCATGCCTCCACCCACAGGCAAACTTCCCAAGGAGTCTCCTTTTCTTCCCTCTTCTGTCCCTCCATCCGAGTGGTTCCTGCTGAAGTCATGAGGTGCCCACTACAGGTGCCCATTTCCTCCCTTGGCTTCCACCTGCCCTCAAGTCTGGTTTTCTTCCGGCTTCCTTGGCCAGGCCCTCTTCCTTGGACCTGCATGAGCTTCTCTTCCTCCATCAGACCTAAGGAGCCATCACGGGCAGTGCTCATCCTTGCTCTTCCCTGTCTCCTGGACGAGGCCATCTGTTCCCGGGCTCAGCGTGCCCCCTCCACAGGCTGAGGACACCGAGGTCAGACACCTCCTGCCCACACCTCTCTTCTTCGTCCTGGACCAGCCCCGGTCACATGCACACTTGGTTGGCATCACTCCCTGGAGGTCTGAAGGCCTCACAGCGGACGCCTGTTCTGCTAGTTCTCAGCTCATCGTAGACTCTCCGCCTAGAGCTCTTCCTCTGTAAGGCGCAGAGACAATCAGGTTATTTGCTGGCGACGCAGAACGTCCAGGGTTGAGGTGTAACTGTCCAGGATGGCACTGGCCCTGGCAGCACCCGCAGCCGGCTGATTCCACAGGAACTTCACTTCCCGCTTGTCTGAATATTTTCAGGGACCGTGTCTCGGGCCTTCTGATGAACCAGCGAGCTGCTGGACATCCTTCCATACCAGGGCTTTCTTTGTGTCGATGGCAGCCAAGATCCACGAAAGGCACAAGCATATTCAATCCATTGTGCCCCAAATGAGCTCCACATCTCCCTTTCTCCCTCCTCCCTCTTTCCATTCCTTCTTTCCTTCCACTCTCTCTCTCTCTGTCTCCCACTCCTCTTTTTCCTTCTTCCTTCGCCCACTTTTACCAACGCACCCCTCCTGTTCTTTATCCTTGCTATTTCCTGGTCTGTGTTTTCAAAGCACATGGTTTTAAAAAGGGCCCAGTTGACTGGAGGGCTTTCCTGCCAGGCAGTTTGCAACAGGTGGATCCCATTAAGCACAGGGCTCCCCCAGCCTCAGCCCCAGCTCCAGCCTCAGCCCCAGCCCCAGCCTCAGCCCCAGCCCCAGCCCCCGCCCCAGCCCCCTGGCTCCAATTTCTGCCCTGCCTACCTGCAGGGCCCACGTTCTCTCTCGGCACACCCCCAGCATTAAGGGCTGCCTATAGCAGGTGTGCCCCCTGCCATCCATCTGGATGCCAAACACAAGGTTCCCAGTGCCAGGCGAGGGCTGTCCGCGTTGGAGAATGTTTATGGGACTTCTTCTCCTCAGAAAAATCTGGAGTCTAGTGGTTTTAACCGTGGGGGGGGGGGGGGGGGTCCTGAAAACGCACTTATTTTATTATTATTATTATTATTATTATTATTGCATTTTCTCCAAGGAACTTTCTGAAAAGTAATGGCACACTGTGTTGTTGATGGAGAAAAAGAAAGAAAAACATAAGAAACCGACCATCCCAGGGTAATGACGGAGGAGGAGCGCGCGCTGCAGGAGATCGCTGTTGTTTTTCTCCTTCGCCCTTTGCGTGTCGGATGCCAAGTGGCCACCGCTAGGCTGCATTCCTGCGGATGGTCCCGTTTCGTGTGCCAGGACGGGTCTGGTTGGGGTGAAATCTTTTGGTTCTGAGTAAGGGTGGAAAGCACAATGAGTGTTTGCTGGAAAGATAATCCCTTAGCCTTCCCCAGGCGCTGGGTGTCCGGGGAGCTGTGGTTCTGAAGCTCCGGTCCAGTTTCAGTGACCTGTGGCTCTGGCCTAACGAAGATGCAGTGACCGTTGGCCCCTGGGTAATAAAACCCTGTGTTTATGCTTCTCCCCTCTGCCGGAGCTCCAGCCACCTGCTGACCTGCCAAGTCACTCACCGAAAATGTTAGCAGTAGCAGTGGCCAGAGGGAGGGGCATGAAAGAAGGTAGGCAGAGAGCAGTTTTTTAAAAAAAAATTCTTTAAAAAAAAATTGATTTCAAAGAGGAAGGGAGAGAAAGAGAGATAGAAACATCAACGGTGAGAGAGAATCATTGATCAGCTGCCTCCTGCAAGGCCCCCACTGGGGATCGAGCCCATAACCCCGGGCGTGTGCCCTTGACCGGAATCGAACCTGGGAACTTTCAGTTCTCAGGCCGATGCTCTATCCACTGAGCTAAACCAGCTAGGGCTGGTTGTTATTATTTTTTATTTTTTGGCATCACTGCATTTACTACCATTTGATTTTCTTACTCATTTACTTTGTTATTACTGGTTTCTCCCTCTAATAATCTTCACTGAGTTCAAGAGGGGCTGGTCTGATTATTTACAGCTGTGTCCCAGTGCCTGGCGCAAGGTACACCCTGGGTGAATATTTGCTGAATGAATGAATGAGAGCTGATTAGGTGAACAAAGATGAAGGGAGGCATAGGAGGACTCCAGGTGGAGAGAACAGCATTCGCAGAGGCATAGGGCTTTGAGAGGACAAGGGGCGGTGGGGGTGCTGCGCCATAGGCTGTGGCTGGAGCATCAGCGATGAGATGGAGAGTGGTGGGAATGAGTTGTCACCATAGGCAGGGCCAGCTCCCACACATAGGGTCTTGTCTGCCAACCCAGAGAGCTTGCCGAATATCCTGACACGGATGGAAAACCACTGAAGGATTCTGGGCAGGGAGGTGCCCCTGTCAGATTCTCATGTTTTATAGACCACTTTGGCTGAGCATGAAGGATGAATCAGATCGGGGTGAGTGAGGCTGGAGGCAGCCTAACAGGTAGGAGGGGGTTGCACGGTCCCGATGAGGCAGTAAGCCTGGATAATTTGTTTAGTCTGGAGAGGTTGCCAATGGATTTTGGGTGGTTCTGTAATTTATACTTCTATCCATATATAAGTATATATGGTGCTTCAGCATTCTTGGTGTTTGTAGTGGATCTTTGCATATTGCCCACAGTCCCTGTCCCTCCCCATTCCATTTCAGGCCTGAGGCAACCTGGCAGGGACAGGACAGAGGACAGCTCTGAGAACAGCCTCAGTCAATAGCCAGTGTGGGTGGATAAACACCCAGGGGAACAGGTCTGAGACCTCCCAGATGTCTCCAGGGGGACGGAGCCCCAGGGTAACTGCTCATGAAAGACCCTCCCTATAATGACTTCGCCCCTTCCCTTCACCCCCTTCTTAGTGTTTCTGGGATTTACTGCCAGACAAATTCCTTCCATTCAAATCTTTGTCTCAAGGTCTGCTTCTAGGGCATTTCATCCTCAGACCCTGTTCCTCACACCTCCTACACTTCTGTTTGAGGGTCTTGGAATATGTTGCCCCTGGCTTGTTCTCCCTCGAGGGTTCCAGAAGGCTCACTCCTGTCTTCTCGGATCCCTCATGAAATATCATCTTCATTGTCAGTCAGGACGGGCTAGATATGCAGAGGTAACAAACAAGGCCCTCCTCTCAGCAGATTAACCAACAATGGTTTAATTTGTCCACATGCTATATGCCCATTGGACGTTAGCAGGGCTCTGCTCATTAGAGTCCCTTGGGACCCAGGCTGATGGACACTCCATGGTAACAAGGATCCCACCATCAGCACTGCATGATGGGGGTCACGGAGAAGTGATGCTCACTACTCCCTCTCACGTGTCATAGGCTCAGGGCAAATGAATGGCTGTCCCTAACAGGGAGCAGAACATTGCAATCTTGCCTCATGTCCAGGAGGCAGAGAGCTGGAAATATTTGGCCAACAGCTCAAGGGACACCCCACCCCCAATATCAGGGAAGTTTGCTGTGACATGGAACCCACAGTTCTGTGTCTTGAGCTGGATGCTGCTCCCATGCTTACATGCACTCTGAGAAAATTGGTCGAGCTAAACACTTACGATTGGCTCACTTTTCCTTATGTGTATGACACTTCACTGAAAACTTCAAAAACTGGCCGAAACCGGTTTGGCTCAGTGGATAGAGAGTTGGCCTGCGGACTGAAAGGTCTCAGGTTCGATTCTGGTCAAGGGCATGTACCTTGGTTGCGGGCACATCCCCAGTAGGGGGTGTGCAAGAGGCAGCTGATCCATGATTCTCTCTCATTGGTATTTCTAACTCTCTATCCCTCTCTCATCCTCTCTGTAAAAAATAAATAAAATATATTAAAAAACAAAACAAAACAACCCCCCCCCCCCAAAAAAAAACACACACACAAAAAACCCAACTTCAAAAACTGCTCTCCTGCCTTGGCTGAGCCTGCCCTACGTTTTCTCCATACCACTGACCCACATCTCACCGACTGCGGATTATACTACTTTATTGGTCTCTCCTGTTGGAATGTGAGCTCCATAAACAGAGAGGGCATTTTCAATTTCCTTTTGCATCCAGGCTTTCACTGCTGTCTGACCAGGTTCTGGCCTATAGTAGACACCCCTTGTGTATGTATTGAATAAATGAATATTTGGCCCCAGATGTAATATTTGAACCATATCATAACTAGAAGGCAGAGACACGACCCCATTGAGATGGAGACTTTACCATAAACAGCCAATCCTGGGCAAACTGGCTGAATATTAGCCCTGACTGGATCACAGCATTAAAAAAATCTCTACTCACCTGTTAGCAGTAGATTAGGCCTGATTGGGAATAGCAGAGCGAAAGGGAACTCACACCTATTTAGCATTTAATCTTGTGCCAGGTCCTGGGCTGGGCCTTTTATAGTTCGTATGTAATTTAACTTTATGGCCTGTGTTGTTTTATTTCAGAAGAATCCCAAATTGCATGCCCCACTTTCTCCCCCTCCGCTGGGCCTCTCCTTCCCTCTCCCTGTGCCCACTTTAGAAATGCACCTGGCAGGGAAAAGGTGCTCCTGGGACCTCTGTGGGTGATTGAAACCAGGTGAGGAAACGTGGGCCGCCGTGCTGGCCTGGCTGGGACCATCACCCCCAGCAAAACCGCAAAGCACTGCTGTCGTGAGGGCTCAATGAGCCCCCTTTTCTCCCTGTATCACACCTCATCTTTCCCCGTCACCTGGGACACCTGGAGGCTTTCCACTGAAGTCACCGGGCCAGGCCAGGAGTTTGTAAATAATGGTGCAGAGCTAGTTATTCTTTCAGCACATTATTGTTGTTGTTGTTGTTTTATTGAAGTAGTGGCTTGAGAATATGAAATCTGCTCTTTATGAATGCTGGCTTGCTCCAAGACCAGACCTCTGGGTCTGGCTCAGAACGTAACTCTAGCCAGAAGCTTCACAGGTGGCATACTCCGTTCCTCCTTGACATGCTCACTGGACTCCCCAGCTGCCGGGAAGTCAGTCTAAGAATGTGGCAAGGTTTGGGTTCTGCTAGGCTTTAAAAAAAGTGCTTGTTGGTGGGGATGGCCCCAGACAAGAGTCAGGACATCAGAATCGAGAGTTGTGACAACTCTTACCTGAAAGGATCATTTTATGTCTGTACTAGAGGCCTGGTGCACAAAATTTGTGCACTCGGGGGAGGGGGTCCCTCAGTCCAGCCTGTGCCCTCTTGCAGTCTGTGAGCCCTTGGGGGATGTCTGACTGATAGGGGGGACGATGCCCATGGGAAACTGGCCTAAGCCATCAGTTGGACATCCTTCGTGCTGCTGTGGAGGCAGGAGAGGCTCCTGCCACTGTGCTCGCCAGCCATGAGCCTGGCTTCTGGCTGAGTGGCGCTTCCCCTGTGGGAGCACCCTGACCACCAGGGGGAAGCTCCTGCATCGAGCATCTGTCCCCTGGTGGTCAGTGTGCATTGTAGCTACCGGCGGTTCCGCTGTTCAGTTGATTTGCATATTAGCATTCTATTATATAGGATTCCTGCCCCCCCACCCCCCACCACAGGGCACTAGAAACATATTCAATCATTCGATTCATTAATAAATATTAATGGGTATCTTCTCATGCACCAAGTGCAGGACGTGGAGTAGGACTGACCAAACAGACATGATATGTCTATCCATCATTCATTCAGGGATTATTTACTGAGTGCACACGAGGGTGAGACCCTTGTGTTTGGTATAAAGAACCATAGGCATGCCGAAACCAGTTTGGCTCAGTGGATAGAGTGTTAGTCTGCGGACTGAAAGGTCCCAGGTTCGATTCAGGTCAAGGGCATGTACCTTGGTTGTGGGCACATCCCCATTAGGGGGTGTACAGGAGGCAGTTGGTTGATGTTTCTCTCTCATAGATGTTTCTAGCTCTCTTTCCCTCTCCCTTCCTCTCTGTCAAAAATCAATAATAATAATAATAATAATAATAATAATAATAATAAAAGAACCATAGGCATGATCTCTGCCTTATAACCTAGTCAGACAGACATAGGTTCACATCCCAGATCTGCCTTCTAGTAGCTGGGTATTCTTGGGCAACTTGACCCAATCTCTGTGTTTTAGTTTTCATGTCTGTAAAATAAAAGTAATAGTAGTGCCTATAAAATAGGGCTATAGCTATTAAATACCTAAATGTTAGATCTTTGGACTAGTATCTAATAGGTGTTCAGAGAATGTTAGCTAATAATAATGATAAGTAATAATTCTATTCTTAATCCAGTCAGGGAGACAAAGAGGCCAAAGCTTTCAATGTTTATAAAATCTATAATGAATAAAGGGTTATGGAAATATAGAGCACGATAAATTCTTTTGATGGAACAAGAAAAAGCTTATATGAAAGGGATTTTGCGGAGTAGAGTGAGGGTTAGGAGGAACTGGGGAAGAAAAACCAATGAAGGGAAGAACACGAGCAGACACTGATGTTTGGGAACTCAAGATGTGTGAAGAAGATCATGCGCCTTAGTAAGGAGAACCATCAGGTAAAACTGGACCAACTTCCTGGAGCCAGACAGCTCTGAGTTTGAATCCTGGTTCAACCACTTACCACCTCAATGTCTTCTGTTAAGTTGTTGAACCTCGTCTGGTCTCTGCAAAAAGGTCATTATTTTGCTGATGTCTTACAGCCCATGTTTTCCAAGCCATTCCAAACTGTCCTACAGACTTGTCTCTGTACTCTTTCCTCCTTGTTCAGAGTTATTTCCACCTGTTTCTGAATAGTCCCCCACCCACACTCAGCCTGTGTTCACCGAGTCCTTCCGGCTCACTGAAGACGTTGCCATGGTCTCCTCTTCTCTCTGGCTCTGGCTGAGCTGCCTGCTTCTGTTTGTCCTGCTGAGGCAATGCCACTTGGGCTCTCAAGGTTTCACAGTTATTTCAGTAAAACAGCCTTTTTGACGACTGTCAATGCAGACCCCTTGTTTCAGGGGCTCAGGCATGAGTCATAGACAGGTTGGAAATAGAATCTCATGATCAGAATCATCCTTCTTCCCATAACACTGGCCCACTGCTTTGCTCTGTCTTCCAGTGTTCTTAAGTTTTATGTGTGCATGTGTGTGTGTGTGTGAGTGTGTGTGTACACACAGTTTGAAAAAGACTATAAATCCCTTATTAGTGTCAAAGTCATAAGTGTAGCCAATACGAGTGAGGTTTGCTGCCTACACTCTAAATAAAAGAAACACTACATTACAGTTACAGGTTAGCAAAAATCAAGATGTAACTTCCCCCCTTTAAATGTATGGACTCCCTGAATTCTATCTCTATGTACTTTGGGATATGTGGATCCTACACGTCAGATATATTTTACACTGTATCATAAACTACCTCAAAACTCACACATTTACACACAGGAATTCAGGCAGGGCTCTGCAGGATGCTTCTGATGCTCTACTTGGTATTAACTAGAATCACCTGGTGGCATTTGTCTGCTGGGTCAGTGGTGGGCAAACTCATTAGTCAACAGAGCCAAATATCAACAGTACAACGATTGCAATTTCTTTTGAGAGCCAAATTTTTTAAACTTAAACTTCTTCTAATGCCACTTCTTCAAAATAGACTCGCCCAGCTGTGGTATTTTATGGAAGAGGCACACTCAAGGGGTCAAAGAGCCGCCTGTGGCTGGAGAGCCGAAGTTTGCCAACCACGGTGCTGGGTGGTCTGATCTGGAGGCTCCAAGAGACCAAAGAGGAAGTTGTGAGTCTTCTTCAAAGGCTAGACCCAGAATTATCATAGTGTCACTTTCACTGAATTTTATTTGTCAAAAACAGTCCCAGGCCAGGCCGGATTCAGGGGAGGTGAAATAGATCCTACCCTTCAATGTGTGGAGTGTCAAAGACTTCATGTTCTCTTTAATTGGCCATCTTTAATCGGTCATCTTTAATGTTAAAAATCTTTAATCCCTTAAGGTGGCATGTTTCCTGGTCCCTCATACAAATAGCCTTCTCGCAGGCTAGCCCCTTCGATCTGCTGGACAAGCCACATGTCAACATATTAAGATGAACAAGACTTAGATGCTTAAGCTGCAAGTCCCTTACACTTAAAGGACTGTGCAAAGATCAGTTGTGATCACACTTGTCAAGTATACTAACTCCTGCTCAAAGTCAACTCTGTTCTTATTCTCTTTCTGTTTTTGCAAAAACAATGGCAAATGTGCTCAGAATTCAGAGAAGAAAGGACTCATTTTACGTGGGACACCGGGAAAGCTTTTGAGGGGCTTGGCAATAAGAACTAGTGTTTACCTGGTGTGTTCTTTATGCCAGGCCCTGTGCTTCGTGCCTTAGAGGCACATCTCATTTAATTGAATCTTCTCTCATGAGTAGGAAGCAGGTATTACTATTTCCTCATTTTTCAGATGAGGAAACCGAGGCCCAGAGACATTAAATGATTTATCTAAGATGACACAGCAGTGCGTGATACAGAAAAGATTTGAACTCAGGCACTGTAATTCCAGAGCCCATGCATTTAACCATTGTATCAGTTATCTATTGCTATGTCACAGATTATTCCAAAAACGTATGGTCATAAAACAACAATGAATGTTTATTATCTCACATGGTTTCTATGCATAATGAATTCTGGAGCTGCTTGCCTTGGGTGCTCGGGCTCTTTCATTCTGGCTTAGCGTCCCTCACAAGGTTAAGGTCAATGTGTCAGCTGGGGCTGCTGCCCGCTGAAAGCTGTCTGGAAGCTGGAGGATCCAGTTTGCAGTGGTTGGTGCACATGGCGGACGAGCCAGCAGGAGGCCTCAGCTCCTTATCACATGTACCTCTCCCAAAGGCTGCTTGAGCGTCCTCATGACATGGCAACTGGATTTCTACCGAGTTCAGGTTCAAAGAGAGAGCAAGGTGGAAAAGGCAGTTTTTATATTTCAATGGCCTAGCTCAGAAGTCACACAGCATCATTTCCACAACATTCTTCCGGTAACGTGGGCCAGGCCTGTTCAGTGTGAAAGTGGACTGTGCAAAGATATGAATACCAGTAGGTGAGGATCAGTGGGGGCTCTCTTGTAGGCTGGCTGCTACAATGTGCTATTTAGATGTAGAAAGTACTCGATATAATATTTCTAGTCTCTGGAATGGTATTGATGGGAGTGACAGATTTTTGAGTTGGATCTAGAAGGCTGGACTGCATATTAATCATTAGAAAAGATAGGGAGGCGTGGGCCAATCATTTCTTTCTGCTTCTTCACCCGTTATCACTATCAGCATTGCTAACTGACATGATCACTATCATCAATCATCAACATCATTGTCCTCAACATCATCATTCTAGAGATGTCTTAGACTCCTTCATAGGAGTTTTCATCCTATGATTTTATTTTATTATTTTTTAAGAAATATGTTTTTATTGATTTCAGAGAGGAAGAGAGAGAGAGAGAGAGAGAGAGAGAGAGAGAGAGAGAGAGAGAAAGAGAGAGAGAGAGAGAGAGAGAGAGAGAGAGAGAGAGAGAGAGAGAGAGAGAGAAATATAATGATGAGAGAGAATCATTGATTGGCTGCCTCCTGCACGACTCACCCTGTGGATCAAACCTGCAACCTTGTCATGTGACCTGACTGGGAATTGAACCATGACCTCCTGGTTCATAGGTTGACACTCAACCACTGAGCCATGCCAGCTGGGCTACAGTCAATGTTTTTAAAGAAAAGAACAGAAGTATATTGAGGCCACTCGTGCATAAAGTTAAATAAATACTATACAATGCAAAGCAGTGGCTGTTTGGGAGGAGAGGGAGGGGTGACTTTTGAGTGACAGCAAAAGCTACTCATTTGCCCTCTGGAAAGCTAGTATCTATGAAGAAGGAGGGACTTGGTACCTCGCCTGAGAGCTGTGAGGGAAAGATCTTAGTAACTAAAGTGGGCTGGCCCCAGATAGCCTTGCTATGTGTTCCCTTGGCACTCTGGATTTGTAATTTCTCGTGTAACAGGATGTTATATTTGACTTTTGCTGTTTTGGCAAAGTACCCAAGGGTTGAAAACATCTGTGTAATACATGCTAAGAGATTGTGAAATTGGTTTTTATTTAAAAAATTCTTAGCTCATCACCCACATGGAGGACATACAATGGGGTGTGAGAACCAATTGAGAGAGATTGGAGAGAGAGTAATCAGAGGGGGGAAGGGAGGGCATGCTTCTCTCCCCTTCCTCTAAGCCAAATGAGGAGGACTTCTGAGAATCATCTGGGAAAACCCCTGGCACTGAAGGGCCTTAGTGACCGGGGCACAACTCATGCCTGGAGGGTCTAAAGAGAGAGGCCTCCTGGAGCTGCCCTAATGAGAAAGAGAGGGAGAAGGTCTATGTTGGGATGAAGAGTCCTCCCAATAGTAGGGGGGCCTGGATCTGGTTCTAGGGAGGGAAAAACAGACTTGAGCCATTTTGAGAGGGGTCCCCATCCCTTATGAAGCACAAGGTGACCCCAATAGACCGTGTCTGAATAGGATACATGGATAGAAGTGAGAGGTTGAGAAGTCAGCAGAAGGAGGCATGGCCCCCATCAGGGAACTGCAGGAGGCCGATTCCATCACTGGTTGGAGGGAGGGAAGGAGGAGAAGCCATCATGGGCAAAAGAACCAGCATTTGGACATTTCCCATGACCGAGGACATTTGAGTGGTACAGACTACCCTGGCTCCATAAAACTTTCTCACCTTCTTTATATCTCTAGTTTCTTCTTCCTGCCCTCTGGGCTCCTGACCCTTGCCCCAGAGGATCCTAAATAAGCCCAGTGAGCTGGAGAGAAGGGCAAGAACTAGCGAAGGAAACCACCCTATCCACTTCTCCATGGAAACTTCTGAGCCTGAGCCAGTCCCAAGCCGAGGGTGGGGAAGAACTTTTTAACTGGATGAGGGATTGCAGCTTTGCCATTGGGCCAAATGGGACTTTCCAAAAGACCTGAAACACAAGACTATTCTTTAACACCCAAGAGTAGCCAGAATACCTATAGGATCCATCTAAGACACCTAAGATTTCCAGGGAGTAGGAAGATGGAACAGTTTTATATATATATTTATATATATTTAATATATTTTATTGATTTTTTTATAGAGAGGGACAGAGAGTCAGAAACATCGATGAGTAGATGCCCTTGATCGGAATCGAACCCAGGACCCCTCAGTCCGCAGACTAACGCTCTATCCACTGAGCCAAATCAGTCCTGGCAGATGGAACAGGTTTAAAGGGGTATTGATAAGAAAGTAAAATTGCTTTCTGCTCATTCTAGTTTGTTCAGGAAGCTGGAGATACATATTTCAGAGAAGAAGTGGGGGAGGGGGAGAGATAGAAATATCAATGATGAGAATCATTGATCAACTGCCTCCTGCTTGCCCCCTATTGGGGATGGAGCCCACAACCTGGGCATGTGCCCTTGGCTGGAATGAAACTTGGGACCCTTCAGTCTGCAGGCCAACACTGAGCCAAACCAGCTAGGGCTGGTTATGTGTATATATATATATATATATATTTTTTTTTTTTTTTAAGTTGTTCTTTTCTGCTGCACTGTAAGCTCTCTGAGGGCCAGAGCTTGTGATGGTCTTGTTCACCACAGGGTTGCTGGCACCAAGGACAATGTGTAGCTCATAGTAGGTGCTCAGCCAAACTTTGTTTAATTGCATGGAGTTCAGTTAAAGGGTTTGGGCAAGAATTGGGTGAGCCACATGACAAGTCTAGTGATTTCATGAGAGAGAAAGAAACCACCTTTCTCCCATTTAAGATGCCAGTGAAGAATGATTGATAGCATGGCAAGAGCATCATATGACAAGCCCTGGGTTCTGGCCTTGGCTCTGCTCCCAGCAGGCTGGTTATATGGGGCATATCCCTGGCACTCTCTGGGCTTTGCTTTTCTGGTCTGGAAAATAAAGAGGTCAGTTGGATTGGAAGTGGATCCCAACATGGTTGAATGTGAGGATCATGTGGGTGCTCTGTGAAAGTGGCTCTTTTGTCAGTTATTGATACCCATTCTGATTGGGGTGTGGTGTCCCAGATTCTGTAGGGTTTCTAAGATAATTGTGATGTACAAGTCAGTCTAGAAACTACTGGTTAAGATAATTTTCCAAGGTCTGGTTCAAGTTGTAAAATCACTTTCCTTATCTGAAAAATGGGAATAGTCCTAGCACCTGCCCCGCAGGTTGGTGTGAGGCTTAGATGAAATAATACGTGCCAAGGGCTGAGAGCAGTTTCTGGCGCACACTATCTACTCAGTCAATAATATCTCGTAAATTCTACAAGTAGACATTTTCCAGGAGAGTAGAATTGTCAACTCTCAAATTGGTTTAAAACCCACAAACATAATGCCAAATCTCTTCTTGTTTTCATTTCATTTTCTTACACTCTCCTAGCCTGGGCCATGCCCTTTCCCCCTCTCATGTGTTTGCAATTATTTTCTCTTTAAGATGTTTTCTTACCCCATTCCACCCACATCCCATGCTTGCAGTTGTATTTCCCTTCCACTGAAAGCATGGACATTTTTCACGCGTTTTCTAGTTCTCAGGCAATCGTCCACAAGCTCCTCCACCCCGGAGTTCCTGCAACGAAAAGTCTTAGAAAGTCCCTGGCATGCAAGGCAAGTTGTCTGTTAAGTTACGGAGCAACTTGAACAAGGACTTGGGGCCGTGGGTGATGTAGCTGCATGGTCAAGGCCTGATGGACAGATGGGTTGCTATTGTCCCGGTGAATGTTGATCTTGGTCATGCTCAGCTTCCCGGCTGGTTTTCATTGCATCCTGACTTGGTCAAAGCCAAACATTTTGTGCTGGGCCAGCAGTTGTGAAATCCACAGCAGATCCAGTGTTATTGTGTGTCTATTTTTAGATGCTGTGTCCTCGGGCCACAGAGAACGAGGGTTCTGTGGTATTTTGCTGCCTCTCCCGGGCCTTGCTGTCAGGGAGCTGACCTCATTTTTCACTCACCATCGGTAATTGACTGCAGAGCTATCTCTGGACCTCTCCAGAACCACCTCAGACGTTCTCCCCGCACTCTCCTATTACTGAGCTGCAAGTACACTGCCTGGCTTCTTGGACGGAAATTGATTCTGGCCTAAGGCACTGCTCCAGTACATTTTTCTATAGCTGCAAAGAATAGGCCAAGGCCGGTATATCCTAAATCCCTGCAGGTCTCTGTTTTTGATGAGCTGTTAAGTAAGGGAATGATTAGGATTGGAGAGAGAGGGGTTGGGTAGGCTTATTCTAAGGGTTTTCAAACCCAGTACAAGGCAAATGGTAGAACATGTGGCTCTCATGCTCTCTGTTCTCATCGACCCCTCTACTTACCAACCACTATTATAGATTTAGCAAATTGCACTGGTAGTTGCATGTGAATTTGTCAACATTTGCTAGTAGTTTATAAACTACTATGAACCAGGCCATACAGACACTATTTGTTGAGTGAATTTTGAATAAGCTACATGAGGACTGGGTCTTGTGCACTATTTATTTCCAGTTTCACACAGGACTTGCTGATAGTAGGTGCTTTAGGCATTTGTGAATGAATGGATTTCAACATGGATGGCTTTGGGGTCTGGCAGAGATGGTGTCAAATGCTGGCTTTGTAATCAGATGACCACAATTGATCCCTTTCCTTTCTGAGTCTCACATTCCTCATCTGCATAAGGGAGATAATAGAATCTATAACACAGAGCTTGTTTTGAGGGTTAGATGGGTTAATGTACTAGTTAATAGAGAAATTCAGCCAAGAGAGACCCTCGGAGAACTGATGGTGACTCTGGCCAGCCAGGATATAGAATTCATTCATTTCCCTTAATCGTTAACCATTGGTGGTGGCCTAGTCTACCCTCTCTTTCTGGGTCAGTGACTTAGAAGTCCAACTAAGGAGTCTGGAGAAAGTTCCTGTAATATTCAGCTTGGGGTACATAGACCCTCCTCTGACTCCACTGGGGGAGTCTCTGTAGGAAGTGGTCTTGGGACTTGAGGCACTGGGTCCAGTAGAATCCCAGGAGACCGGGGGACTGCGCCCAAACCCAAATGCTCAGATCTGGAAGGCCAGTCCTAGTTGCACTGATGTGAGTGGTTTTTTCAGACTGACCTTTCCAAAATTTTTAGTGACTATAACCAATTTAGATACTTAGTGCTCAAAATATGTTATATAGAGCATTGCTGCTCAAAAGTCTAGGTAGAAGAGCATGTGAACTATTTAATATTTTGTGTATTCTCAGGAGTGCTATAAAAAGGGGTAGAGAAGGGAGAGAAACATGTCACTTGAGAAACATTAAAAAAAATTCCCAGTTACCCAGGAAAATTCATGTAATAAAATAAATACATATGAAATCTCAGTATCTGACATCTTCTAGGTATTTAATAACCATTACTTTTTGTTCTCTTCTGTGGGATTAAAAACTGGTTAAAAAAATTCAGAATAAAAGGAAGAAGCCTCAAATCTCAAATTTCAAATCTAAGTCTATATGCTCAAAAATGTTTCAGAATCATAATTTCTTGTGCTTCTTTCCAAGGTTCTGGCCAATTACCCCCAAATCAACTTTCTGTTTTCACTGGATGCCTGGGAGAAACAAGCTCAAATAATGATTCTGGAGACTTTTCTCTATCATCCAGCTCTCTGTGCTGGAAACCACACCATGTGAGCCAATGAGAGAGGACAGAGGACCCTGAGAAATCTCTATTTGCTTGTCTAAGTGGATCTGCAGGGAAGAGCTCTGGAAGGGGAATTAGGAGGCCTGGATCCTCACCCTTTGTCTGCCACTATGACCCATGTGACTGCGAGCAAGTTACTTCATTAATCAGGGCCTCAGTTTCCCCATCTGTAAAATGATGCACTAGAACCAAATCATCTCCAAAGTCTTGGCCGTGGACCCTATTATTGTTCCAACCAGTCTGCCTCTCTCATAAGAGGATTGTACATCTCTGCCCGCTGCCACACAGCTTTCAGTGCTTCCCTTGATGTTGGGCTTGACTTGCTCTGGCCAGTGGAATGTGGGCAAATGTGGGCAGAAGCTTTGAGAGTTATCATGTGGCTCAGTTACCGTTTTTGTTGCTTTTGGCGACGAGACTATGATAGGAGCTGCCCCCTTCTCCCACCTGGATACTGGAATGGGGAGGACATTTAGAATGAAGCCACAAAGCCAGAGTCAGCAATGAGAACAAAAGGAAGGAACGCCAAACTCCAAGTCCAAACCAATTGCAGCCAATAAACAATGTGAGAGCGATATGGCAGGCCCTTGGCAGCTTGGGCTGTCTGTTATTGCAGCCTTTCCTGGGGAAAGTGGACCAGCACAGTCTCCAACTTTAAATTCTGGGTCTCCCTTTCTCCCCTGTAGGACCCCCTTGATCATTCCTCTCCCAGCAGATGGCACACTTATTTTAAAACCAGCTTGTTTGTTGAGGCCAACACAACAGGCACAAAAGGTTATTAGTTTATTTAACTGAAAAGTACAGGATAGGTTTGACCCAGTTTTATCCAGAAGTGCCGTATTGCTATCAGGACTTCATCTCTCTCCATCTCTTGATTCTGCGTTCCCATTTTTGGCTTCATTCTTAGACGTTAGCAGGCTAGCAAGATAGCTACCTTAGCTTCTTTCTTTAGGTTTAAATCCTACTACTCCAATCCAATCTAAAAAAATGACACCTTTTCACTAACAGTATTTACACAAATCCCAAAATTCATTCTGATTGCACCAACATGGAAGAGGACCGACCCCTGAAACTATCCCTATGAAGGCATAAGGATGGAATTATTGTGATAGGCTTGCCTCTAAATCAATCACTATGGGCTGGGGAAGTCTGTGCTCTGATTGGCCAAGTCTGGGTCAAATGCCCTTCCCCCTACCTCTAAGAGTTGTTGATAGGTGGTTTGAAATCTGAACTATTGTTGCCAAGAGAAAGGAGATAGATGTTGGCAGGGAAACCAGCAAATGAACATTATATAGATTCTGTCACTTGCATGACATTAAAAAAAAGAAAGAAACTTACAAAAAAAACAAATCCCAAGAACAAATTTCAACTGTTTGATGTGGCCCGTGTGTACTTTGCTGACCTCATCTGCTTGCCTACCTCCAGGAAATCCTTTCCTCTTAGCCAGCTTCTCTCCCTTAAGAGAGGTGCCTTGAAAGAAAAATAAAGACATGTCAAAATATGGCTAGAAATATTGAGATATTTATAATAATAAAAGCATAATATGCAAATTGACCGAACAGCAGAACAGCTGCCTTCCGGATGACCTTCCAGATGAAGCTGTGGCTGTGAGGGCTGAGGCAGCCGGGGCTTCGAAGGCCCTATTGCACGAATTTTGTGCATCGGGCCTTTAGTATTTTTAAATATTTTGGTTAAGTAGAACTTTCAACAAGTGCATCAAAAACTCAATGGCGATACCATCTCCTTTGATGATTAGGACCAGAAGCTTGAATTTGGAGCCCTCTGCAGCCTCACCAAACAGTTACAGTGTCTGAAAAGCATGTGCTTTTCCAGGTGCTGTTCCTTAGACCAAAATGCCTTTCCCCTGCCCTTTTCCTTTACCTGCTTTAATTCGTGCTTTTTAAATCGGTTCTTCAAACTACCATGCCCGCATCCCCTACTCCTGGGCAGGGTGATGGGGGAAGAAGGGAAGGGGATTGGACCTCTGCTGGCAGCCTGCAGCCTCAGCGCCAATCTCCAGCTCCATCATGTCAGCCCAAACTGACATGCTTCACCCAGTAAAATCCCCACCCTTCTTAGAGAGCAATCTAGTGTTTCTAAGTCAATGTTTCCTGCGCTTGACCCTTGGAGGAAGTGCTAGAAGCTTCTTTCTTCAGAGGTGGTTTCCACGTCTCCAGTATTCATAAAATATCCCCTAAAGAACTCAATGCCCACATTTTCTTTCTGATTGGGGGACTGGATGGGGATGGAGGGGCTTAAAAAGATGATAAAGGCTTCTGAAACCGGTTTGGCTCAGTGGATAGAGCATCAGCCTGCGGACTGAAGGGTCCCGGGTTCGATTCCAGTCAAGGGCATGTACCTTGGTTAGGGCACATCCCCAGTGGTGGGTGTGCAAGAGGCAGCTGATTGATGTTTCTCTCTCATTGATGTTTCTAACTCTCTATCGCTCTCCCTTCCTCTCTGTAAAAAATCAATAAAATACATTTAAAAAAAAAGATGCTAAAGGCAGTCAGATTTTTCTTTATTCTATTTGCTACAAATGTTTGTCCACCTAGAATGATTGCTTAGCTGGGTCTGTTCCTAAATCTGGTGGAACATTAGTTACTAGTTGCCTGGGGACAGGGCCCAGGGCTCTGTATCCCAGTTCCTGGCTGACATTAGATATTCAATATTTTTGGAAGAAGAACTTCTTTGAAAAAACAAAGGTTAATGAAGATGAAGCTCTCAAGAATGAGAACCTAAGATACCTGATTCTTGCGCAGGCTTAAGTCTTTCATTCAAGTGTTCTTATTTGTCAAACCAGTCTTTCCTCTTTCTATCTTCTCGCTTCCACCCAATAATGAAACGGTTTTGTTTTATAATCCTGCACCAGGGAATGACACGAACCACAGACCTCCCAAATGAGCACCTGCTCCCTATATTTTGTCCAAGAAAGAACTGGCAGGCTCTCTGGAGGGACTGAGAATGCATTCATTTAATAACCCCTGAGCGAAGAGAAAGTGGTTTTTATATATTTTCTTTTTACTACCAACAGGTTAACAAATAAAAAGGCTGCACAGCCTGTGCTTTCATCACAGGGCCCTTTCTCAGGCCTCTAGCCATTTGTGTGCGTGGCAATTTGGTTGAGATTTAATTTGCCGACTCTTTTGATGTCTCACTTTTGTTCTTGGCAATCTTTGGAGTTCCTCCCAGAGCCACCTGGCTCGCCAGGTGATCTGGCTTCGGTTATACACTTCAGTTTATTGAGGTTTGGGGATCTGCAGATTGTGGGGTTGATCTGCCAGAAGTCTTAGCAGGTGGCTGGTTTGTCCCTCACAATATTTAAAAATTTGGAAAATAGCCGAAACCAGTTTGGCTCAGTGGATAGAGCATCGGTCTGCGGACAAAAGGTCCCAGGTTCGATTCCGGTCAAGGGCATGTACCTTGGTTGCGGGCATATGCCCAGTAAGGGGTGTGCAAGAGGCAGCTGATCGATGATTCTCTCTCATGGATGTTTCCAACGCTCTATCCCCCTCTCTTTCTTTCTGTAAAAAAATCAATAAAAAATATTTTTAAAATTTTGGAAAATAAAAAGTTAGGAGATTTTACATTAAAAAAAAAAAATCTCGATTTCCAGACTCTTTTGGACGATCGGACGGCCTAGCAATCGTGGTTCCACTGCCCCACTTTCCAGTGCTGGCTGGTGTGGAGGGTGGCTGCCACCATCCTCAGATGGCTGCGATTCCCCGTTGCCCACAGACACGTTCCGCCCTCTCAGTTTAAAACCTTTCAGGCTTCTCATTGCTTTTAAGATGCAGACCGACATTCCTTCCGTGGCCACAAGGCCCGCACCGCCTGCCTCTCCCATCTTGTTCCAGGAATAGCACAGCAGACACACGACAGAGCTGAAGCTGTGCCGGGCTCTTTCAGTGCTCAGCCCAGCTCTGGGAGAGAGGTACTATCGTTATCCTCTTTACGGGTGAGGAAAATGAGGCACAGAGAAGTCAGGTAACTGGTCCAATAACACACAGCTAGGAAGAGTTGGGGCTGGGATTCAAACCTCCTTGCTCTTAACCACTCGCTCTCTTTGCATTCCAGTCGCCTGGGTCCCTCCCACCACAGGCTGGCTAGTGTGTTTTGCTGCCCTTCGCCAACTGGGTTTCTCTCCTCCGCTGGCTGGGTTTCCCCTCATCCTTCAGTTCCAGCTCAAGTGCCACTTCCTCGGGGAACCCTCTTCGTGGCTGGACCCAGAGCTCATAGTTCTGGCTCCTTCCCTCTGAAGCCTTCCTCCAACAGAAGATTCTGTGCTGATGGGAATGGTCTATGTTTGTGCTGAGCAGCAAGTTGGCCACAGGCCACACTGGTTGTTGGGCACTTGACTCATGTGATTGAAGAACTGAATGATCCGTTTTGTTGAATTTTAATAAATTCTAAGTTGAATTAAAGTAGCATCGTGTGCCGAAACCGGTTTGGCTCAGCCTGCGGACTAAAAGGTCCCGGGTTCGATTCCGGTCAAGGGCATTTACCTTGGCTGTGGGCATGTCTCCAGTGGGGGGTGGGCAAGAGGCAGCTGATCGATGATTCTCTCTCATCGATGTTTCTAACTCTATCCCTCTCTCTTCCTCTCTATAAAAAATCAATAAAACATATTTAAAAAATAAAATAAAATAAAATAGCATCGTGTGTCCCTAGCTGGTTTGGCTCAGTGGATAGAGTGTTGCCCTGTGGACTGAAGGGTCCGAGGTTCGATTTCAGTCAAGGGTATGCACCTTGGTTGCGAGCACATCTCCAGTTAGGGGTGTGCAGGAAACAGCTGATTGATGTTTCTTTCTTACCTGATGTTTCTGGCTCTCTATCCCTCCCCCTTCCTTTCTGTAAAAAAATCAATAAAATATATACTGAATGACCAGATTATTATGATCTCTGAACGCATAATGATCTGGCCACTCAGTGTGTGTGTGTGTGTGTGTGTGTGTGTGATTATATATATAATTAATTTCTTAATTTTCTTATTATATATATATTAGAGGCCTGGTACATGCATGGGTGGGGTCTGGCCAGCCTGGCCAGGAGGAGGGGACATGGGTGGTTGGCCAGCCTACCTGCTGGTCAAACTCCTGCTCAAGGGGACAATTTGCATATTAGCCTTTTATTACATAGGATATACACTGAGTGACCAGATTATTATGCATTCAGAGATCATAATAATATGGCCACTCAGTGTATGTATTAAAAAAATAGCCTCATGTGGCCAGTGGCTACTGTATTGGATGGCACAACTTTAGAGCATTTGTCTCACTTTGGAATTAGGCCCCCTTGCTCCTGCTGATTTGATCTCTGTGTCTCAGTCATAGATCATAAGCCCCAAGAGGGCAGACATGTATCCTTGATCCTGAGTCAGGGCCTGCCACATCCCAGATACTGGCTGAATGGACAAACTTTATAACTTCTGTCTCCACCAGAAAAGAGACAAGAATGCGCTAGAGACTGGGAATCTGAAACCCCAGGGCAGGGGTGACGTTGTAACTGTGGACATTGGGGGCAGAGCTACATCTGAGCCCAGGCTCCAACTTCCCAAACTCTGTGAGCCTGAGAAAAGTGGAAATGGTAATAATTTCTATCTCAGAGGACTATTGTGAAAAATAAAGGAATAATAGTAGATAATAATAATAGGATTTATTGTGAGTTTATCACGTCTTCTCAGAGTTTTCCATGTATCATTTCATTTGATCCTCTCAATGAACTGAGGCATGGAGGAGCTCGTGACATGGGGACATGCTGGGTGGCACAATGGTGTGGTCATATTTGAGCTCACCTGTTTTGCTTCTCATTGTGTGGAGAGTCCGGCTGATGGCACAAATCCTAGTGTGTTTAACTATTGCCCTCTCTCCTAACTTTGCCCCCTCCTCCCCCTGCCCGATCCCCCAGGGTCCAGATGCATCAATGAAACCCTGTTGTGTGAGCTCTTTTTGGAGGTGGCTCTGTGTAGCCAGGGCTTTTGTGGGGATTAATAGATATTACTTGACAAAAGTTTCTGTGGCCAAATAAGTTCAGAAAATGCTTAGTTAAGCCAGGGACACAGATTTCTTTCTGCAGGACTTCTCAGTGCTTTTAGTTGATTTCTCATCCAACTTCACCTCCAGTCACGTTCCTTAGGATTACCAATTCTGATTTTTTTAAAAAAAGAATAGTTTATTGATTTTTAGAGAGAGAAAGGGGGTGGGGGAGAGAAACAGCCATGTGAGAGTATAACATCAGGGATCAACGAGCCTGCAACCTGGGCAGGTGTCCTTTCCAGGAATCGAACCAGCAATCTTTTGGAGAATGGAATGACACACAACCAACTGAGCCACACCAGCCAGGGCCCAATGCTGACTTATTTGAAAAGGGAAAACTACTTTTCTAGTTGTTTTTGCATAACTATTTCCCCTTTGAGTCTCCCAAGTCTTAAAGTATCTGGAATCTTGCAATACTTTGAATGTTAATTAACCAAGTATCCTGAGCCACATGACATGTGTGCCACACAAGGTGTCCTTCGGGATAAAACCAGCATTTAAGGATTGAATGCTTACTATATGCTGGCGACTCTACCCATATAATCAATCCCATTTATTTCTCATAAAAGTCAAGTGTAATTTAAAAAAAAATATATTTTATTGATTTTTTACAGAGAGGAAGAGAGAGGGATAGAAAGTTAGAAACATCGATGAGAGAGAATCATCAATCAGCTGCCTCTTGCACGCCCCCTTCTGGGGATGTGCCCGCAACCAAGGTACATGCCCTTGACCGGAATCGAACCTGGAACCCTTCAGTTTGCAATCTGACGCTCTATCCACTGAGCCAAACCAGTTTCGGCTCACATGTAATTTGATTGACTGGGAGGCTCAGAGGGCTCAAATATTCAAGGCTACCCAGGTAATGAGGGCTTTTTTTGGGTTTAACAGCCATTCTCAGGCTGACTCCCAAATCCACACCTTGGCGTGGCCGGATGAGCATGAACGCTAAGGATGTCAGAAAAGGAAAAGTAGAGAGATGAGCAGCAACTTGGGCAATAAAATGAAAACAAAGGAGCCCTTGGTGAGTTAGCTGGGTTACAGGCTTACCTCTGGCTGGAGTGCCTGGGCTGGGGAGATAATTGGGTAAGTGAAGAACAGAGCTAAGTTTCCTAAATATTGATAAGCCAATAAAACGACAGCCCTCATCTAGATTAGAGGATGGAAAACGGGGGTCATTGGAAGAAATGGGCTCTTTCTGCCTTTTTTGGCTGAGCCCACGCAGTCCTTACATGTGTTCCGTTTGGATCCATTGTGCTTTTTCCTGCCCTGGTTCTAGTCTTTGTCTTTTTTTTTCTTTTCTTTCTAATTTCTGAAAAATGACTTTGAAGCCAGTTTCTGAGAAATGACGGGGCTGCTTATTGTAATTTGCAACAATTGCTTGAATATTAGAAATAAAATCTTTAGGGGACAAAAAGGCTTGCCTCTCTCCCATTGGGGACCAATGATTCTTTTGCGTAAAAGAATGACATGGAGCTTGGGAGCTCGAAGCGTAAAGAGGGAAGAGTGGAAAGTGGGCTTGAAGTCAAAGCATTTGGGTTCCAGTTTTAGGAGAATCAGGAGCAGAGGCAGCACGCTGTGTGACCTTGGGCAAGTTTCTTAATTTCCTCATTTGTCAAATGAGGGGTTTGAACCGGGTCATCTCTCAGATGTCTTCTGACTAATATTCCGTAACTGTGAGCCTATTGTCTAGGCATGGGGTAAATAAATATACCATAAAAATAGGACTGCTGGTGAGACCAGGCATGAGGTGCTGGTCTTGGGGAGTATTGGGGGGGGGGGTCTTTGGGCAAGCTAAATCTCCTTCATGACATCAACCTTGAGGATTAGAGGGGCTCCCCCAAGCCCTGGATCCTATGCCATAGCTGGCAAAGTGGTTATAGGACGATTTTTATCTCAGCCTGGCCACTTTGCTAGCACAGGGGCCTGGCCAAATGACATTACCATACTTTAACAAATGTCCCAGAGTTTGTAATACACTGTTGGTTCTGGAAATCTCTGGTATCGATCAACTCACAGGTGTTTTCCACCTCTAAAATGGTTCCAAATCAGTTATTTTCTTGACCTATAAAGTTGAAATGATATAATGTACAGACTCACAAGGGTTCAGTGACATCATATGTGAACAGTGCTTGAACATAGAAAATGGTAAGTAGGTGCTCAATAAATGCCCGTCTGCTGACTGTGTGTGGTACTGTAGCTGCCCATTCCTGTCTAATCCTAGGCCTATTCTGCACCCTCTCTCCACCCCCCAAAACATCCTTCTCCCTTGCATATGTCCTTGTTGTCCACTCTGCTTTCTCCTTTGTCCCTTTCCCTGCTACCTGCCTGATGGGTTGGCCATTTGGCAGGGTTTGTTTTCCAGTTTTCCCTGAATATTCCTATTCCATGTCCTCCTTGCCTGAGGCTGGAATTTTCAAAGTCAAGGTTTCTTTTAAATACAACAAAGTGTTTCCTTTAAAAATTTTTATAAAGTGATCCATACTTATAACTACAAATCTGAAAAAGAGGGGAAGGAAAAAATTAAACTCATAATAGTCTAAAACTAACAACCAAATACAATAGTGTAAGCTCTTGGGTCATATTTTCTTTCTTAAAAAAAATTTTTTTTTATTGATTTCAGAAAGAAAGGGAGAGGGAGAGAGAGAGAAACATCAATGATAAGAATCATTGATTGGCTGCCTCCTGCACACCCCCTAGTGGGGATCAAGCCAGCAACTCAGGTATATGTCCTGACTGGGAATCGAACCTTCACCTCCTGATTCATAGATAGACGCCCAACCACTGAGCCACACTGATAGGGCAGGTCATATTTTCTTGCATTTTTTTTTTTTTGTTCAGATGCAATGTACTTGAACATAATTTCGGTCCTATAATATACATAATTGTGCCCTTGGAATTTTCCTATAATATTTTATATAGCAATCACTTAAGATATTATCACAAACTCTTCTTAAGTGTACTTGGTAAAGGGCATTAAATACCCCATCAAGTCAGGTAGCCCATCATTTCTTTAACTATTACCTTTTGTTCATCTGAAATATGTTTGTTGAGGGCCCAGACGGGGTCAGGCGTTATGTGAACCATTGGACACTTAAGTAAGCTATGTCCATTTTCTAATATCGATAGTATACACAGTCTTAGGGCTGTGGTCGGCAAACTGTGGCTCGCGAGCCACGTGCGGCTCTTTGGCCCCTTGAGTGTGGCTCTTCCACAAAATACCACGGCCTGGGCGAGTCTATTTTGAAGAAGTGGCATTAGAAGTTTAAGTTTAAAAAATTTGGCTCTCCAAAGAAATTTCAGTCGTTGTACTGTTGATATTTGGCTCTGTTGACTAATGAGTTTGTCAACCACTGTGACCTAGGACAAATGATTTTGTATATAATAATCCCCCCAAGTTTGAGATTATCTTCTTAGGCTAGATTCCCAGAAGTTGGAGGCAGTTGACTATGGTTAGTGGAAAAGCCATAGGTCTCTGAGTTAGACAACCAGCTCCACCTTTCTGTTGCGGGGTGGTCCTGGACAAGTCATGCTCTCTCTCACCTTCGCTTTCTCGTCTCTAAAATTTAGGTTCAGAGCCTCCTCCCAGGGTTTGGTAAGGCTTCTGTGGCAAGTGCTAGAATGAGGCCTGGCACATAGTTAGCCTTTAACAGCAACCACCACGACAATGTATATTATTGAGTCTGAGTGTATGAACACTTCAAACAATCTACATACCTTTTCTCAATAATAGGTCAAGGTATGTCTTGATTACCCTTCTCAGCTTCCATCTCATTTTAGCTGCCTGAGGGCCTCAGAATGTCTCAAGTAGCCTCTTCCCTCTCTTAATTTTCCCAGGAACCTCTCCAAGAGGCCACAGGGAAGGGAGTAAGCTATGAGGTATAGAGAAGCAGCGATCCAACCCCCTAAACTGTCTCCAGACTGGCCTACGTCCCTAATATCTTCTCCATGAGGGGGACTTCTCTGACCTGGACAGGAGCTCTGGACTTGTTATTGGAGGGTGCACTTTGGAATCTGTCTCCGCCCTGCAAGACCCTTGCATGGAACCTCTCTGACTCCAGGCCCCTCTGCCTGGCGGAGCCAGTATGCCCTTCCCTGCAAAGCTGAGAGCATTTAAAGGGGCATGTGCCTGGTCCGTGTGACTCAGAGGTTGAGCATCCACCTCTGAACCAGGAGATGACAGTTCAATTACCAGTCAGGGCACATGCTCGGGTTACAGGCTCAATCCCCAGTGTCAAGAGGACGTGCAGGAGGCAGCCAATCAATGATTCTCTCTCATCCTTGATATTTCTCTCTCTTCCTCTCCATGCTTCTCTGAAATAAATACAAATAAAACAAGTGAACAAATAAAAAAAACAATCTGAAGGCCCCAGCCCACATGGTGTCAGTTGAAATTGATGAAGTTTGGCGGTGGGCCCCTTCATCTTACACTTTCTCTTCTGATCACGCACACAGCTCTCTGTGGAGGTCCAGCTGATTTTCTCCTATAGGACGCGTCCCCTATATTGCCAGATCTTCTAATGTTTGAAAGATAAGCCACCACATCTGGATTTTAAAAAGACAAAGTAATCTCCCAAGTTTTATATGGTAGCAAACTCTCACTTTTCCTTCCAGACTTTTTCCTGCCATCACCTTTTCTGGGGAGTTGTCCCTGCCCAACCCCCTCACTCTTTGGTGCCCTCCACACCTTCTGCTTTTCCCCATCATCGCACCTCATCACCTTGCATAACCTCTCATAGCTGCTTACCTGTTCATCTCTCCCACTTGCCTCTCAGTTACTTGAGGGTGGTCACCTGGCCCAACTCATGTGCCTCTCACAGGGCCAGGTACACAAGGGTGCTCAGCAGACATCTGGAATGAATGGATAAATCAATGACTGATGAGCAGAAGCAGGAAGACACTATGCAGGACTTGCAAACTCGAGGACCAGACTGTTGAAAAAGAGCATCCCTCAAGCTGGCCATATTTGAGATAACAGGTGCCAGACTGATTGTAATGCGAACAGTCTAATTTCTGTCCTATGTGGCCATCCTTGCATATCTCTAAATGGGGACGGGTTACACACTGACTCTGGAAAATAGCGATGCTCATGTGTGAACACAAGAAAAAGAAACAGGATGTCAATGACCTAATTTGTTAGGGTAGCAGGATATGGAGAAGTTCTTTCCATTAAACATTTTATTATGGTTATAATGAATAATTTGCTCAGTTGGACATAATTTTGATAGAGAAAAATGCAGAAAGGTACAAAGAATACCATAACAAACATCCCTGTACCCACCATTTTGAATTGCTGCTAACATTTTATCTTATGTCCCTCAAATATCTTTATATGAATGGAAATTTAAAATTACAAATAGAGTTGAAATTCTCTTTTTTTTTTTTTCATTCTTACTCGGTCCACTTCTCCCCTACCACCTTCTTTTCTCCATGTTACCCACCTCCCATGCTACAGGCACTGGTACCCTGAGTTGAATGGGTTCCTTCCCATCCTTCTTTTACACTTGGCAATGTTTTTTGAAAACATAAAAAGTGAGAAAAAAATTATCTTTTTCTATATATACAATCTCTATTCTTTTAGATATCAGAATGAGAGGCCTAACATCTCAGTTTGGGGGACTAGAATATTCTAGTAGGCAACATTGGGAAGAGAGTACCTCTAAGTCCCAGATGCTGCTTAACAGGGCCATGATATATGTTCAATGGGATCAGATGTGTCCAGTGCAACCACAGAAACGACAATATATCTAGAGTTTACTCGCCTTAACCAGTTTGGCTCAGTGGATACAGTGTCAGCCTGCGGACTCAAGGGTTCCAGATTCAATTCTGGTCAAAGGCATGTTCCTTAGTTGCAGACACATCCCCAGTAGGGAGTGTGCAGGAGGCAGCTGATCAATGTTTCTAACTCTCTATCTCTCTCCCTTCCTCTCTGTAAAAAAAAAAAAAAAAAAAAAAAAAAAAAAAAAAAAAAAATCAGTAAAAATATATTAAAAAAAAAAAGTTTACCACATGGTGGGTACTTTAACTATACACCTCATTTAAACTTTTCAGAAGTGTGTGAGGAAAATATTTCGTCCCCATTTTGCAAATGAGAAAAATGAGCTCTAAAAAGGTGACTAGTTATCCCAGGCTATTCAGATAAGAATCATGGCTGGATTTGAACCAGGTCTGTCTGTCATCAATGCTCATGCAGATGAGAGACAGCTGAGTGACAGTGGCTGCAAATGGATTGAGGCTTAACTGCCAGGGTTCTTGTTCTCATTAATAGGGATTCTACTCAATGTTCTGTTTTGTTGGTTTGTTTTTTTTCACTCATAATTTTTCTGAAAATTTCTCTCCTTAGGGCAACATTTTTCCATCACCAAAGGTGATTTGTTTTGGAAAAGTTTGAGTCAAAGCAGCTCTATAATTCTTGCTTTCCAGAGAATGGAAAAACACGTGCTATTCAGTTGTGTTTTTAATAGCTCCTTTAAGACGCAACACACAGGCACGCACATAAATTATTTCTTATTTGTTCATCATTTCAAATGCCATCCACTGTTTTAAAAAACAGTTGGGAACATGCGTTAAGAAATTGAGTAACTTTTTTTTTTTTTAATTTTTGTATTTTTTACCTTATATACTTTTATTTACTTACTAGAGTCCCAGTGCATGAATTCGTGTATAGGTAGGGTCCGGCTGGCCCGCCCAGATCAGGGCCAATTGGGTAGGGCTGGCTAGGGGGAGGGGCTGTGGGCAGTTGGCCAGCTGGCCCTGCCTCGGGTCAAACTCCTGGTGGAAGGGAGAATTTGCATATTAGCCTTTTATTATACAGGATTTTTAAATCTTTATTGTTGTTGAAAGTATTACATAGGTTCTATTCCCCTGAAATTGAGTAACTTTTTAAAACATATTTACTTTCCTTATAAAACCTGTATCCTCTGATTTAGAGAAATGAATGTGCTTGTGATCTCTCAACTTGGAATTATTTAACATTTTCCAAGGGCCAGCAGACTTCCAGGTGCTTTTTGGCCATTCAAGGAGACTCGGTCCCTTTCTAGGGGATTTTCATGTGAAAAATCTCATAAGATGAGCAAAGATATATAAATGAATAATGGCTAGTATTTGTACAATGTTTTACAATTAAAAAGTGTTTTTACACAGATAATTTCATCAATGACCCTGGAGGGTAGGGGAAGAGACATTGTTATTCCCATTTTACAGAATAGGCAAGTGGGGGCATTCAAGCAATTCAGTGACTGGACTAAGTCACGTGGCTGGTGAGTGGCAGAGCTACCCCTCCTTCTAAGGCCTTCTGGTTCGTGGGTCCATGCTCATTCCTCAGGGAGACTGATTGGTCTGAGTTCTGACTCTGGAGATGTGTGCCCTTGACGAGATACTCAACCTCTCCAAACTTCATGTCTTCATCTGTCAAAGGAGGAACCAGGATACATATGACTGCGGGACAGGAGAGGAATTGGTGAGCTGGAGAGACACCTGAAAGAATGATGTCTTAGATCAGGTTCATCAAGTAGTTTCAGCAAAAAGTGGGGTGCCAGGGAAGGATCCTGGGGTTTCCTTTAATTTTTCGCATTGGTTCTTTTAATTTTATTTAAAATTATTTTTCAATTACAATTCATGTTATTTTGTATTAGTTTCATATGTACAGCATAGTGGTTAGATAATTATATACTTTATAAAGTGATCTCCCTGATATTTCTAGTATCTAATTGACATCAGACACAGTTATTACAATACTAGAGGCCCAGTGCATGAATTCATGCACAGGTGGGGTCTCTGGGCCTGGCTGGTCAGTGATTGGGGATGATCATGGTCATTTTGCCCAGTCCGGGGGAGGAGGCTGGGGGTAAGGACCATAGGAGGTTGGCTGGCCGGCCAGGGGGGTGGTATAAAGCTATGACCTGCATGGCCTCGGGTTCAAAGACTTGAGAAAGGGCTGATGCACAAATTAATTCACAAGACAAGAAATATAAATTTGGCCCTAACTTGTTTGGCTCAGTGGATAGAGCATCGGCCTGTGGATTGAAAGATCCCAGGTTCGATTCAGATCAAGGGCATGAACCTGGGTTGTGGGCACATCCCCAGTAGGTGGTGTGCAGGAGGCTGCTGGTCGATGTTTTTTTCTTTTGATGTTTCTAACTCTATCCCTCTCCCTTCCTCTCTGTAAAAAAAAAAAATCAATAATATATATATATATTTTAAAAAAGAAATATAAATTTGGAAATTATGGGGGAAGCCAGCTGTGATCTTGGTACAAGGGACCAAGTTCCACTGAATCCCCATTCCCATCTGCTTTTATTTACTAGAATACACAATTGCCTTTCAGGAATGGAAACAGACATATCAAAGGTGATTGTTTAGTAAACAGTAAGATTACTAAACAGTAAGATTACTAAAGGGGATGTTGCTTTAGGCCATTGAGTCATGGTAGTAGGTAATGAATGCTGATATTCACTCTGTGAATATCAAAGAGCCCCATTCAGCCTTCTGAAGGAGTTCTCACATTCATATTAATTACTGTTGATCTTGGTTCTCAGCAGGGAAGGGCTGTGGGAGGTTGGCTGACCAGGGGAGGTTGGCTGTGGGAGTGCACTGACCACCAGGGGGCAGCTCTTGCATTGAGCGTCTGTCCCCTGTTGGTCAGTGCACATCATAGCAAGTGGTTGTTCTGCCATTTGGTTGATTTGCATATTAGCCTTTTATTATATAGGGTTCCCTGTGCTATACTTTACATGCCCATGACTTCTCACCTCTCCTTCCCACTCTGCCTGTTTTCTTCTTTCCCTTCTCCCACAGCCTTCTATGCTTCTCTGGATATAGGACATATAATGGCCACCTCAGCTCTAACCTGTCAATTGTGTTCAAGCACCAACAGAAAAGAAACAGATTTTCTGAGAACTAATTACACATTTTATTTTTTTTTAAAGAAATTATTTGTTTATTTATTTGTCTGTTTGTTTCTGTTGTTAATCTTCACCCAAGGATATTTTCCCATTGATTTTTAGGGAGAGTGGAAGAGAGAAGGAAAGATACAGAGAAACATCGATGTGAGAGAAACACATCAATTGGCTGTCTCCCGCATGTGCCCAGACCAGGGCCTGGGCTGGAGAGGAGCCTACACCCAAGGTAAGTGCCCTTGACTGGAATTGAATCTGGGACCCTTTGGTCAGTGGTTCAACACTCTATCCACTGAGCCAAGCCAGCTAGGGCTAACTACACACTTTAGAAAGAGTTCATGGGGACTGAAGTCCAAGTTCCTTCTGAGGGCTGTGGGGAGAATCTCCGGTGCCTGTCTCCTCACTCTGGTGGCTTGCTGGCAATCTTTGGCATTCCTTGGCTTATAGCAGTGTCACCCATTCTGTGCCTTCATGGCAGTCTTTGTGTGCATTTCAAAGCCAAATTTGTCCTTTGCAAAAGGCCACCAATCACATTGGATTAGGGTCCCACCCTACTTCAGTAGGACCTCATCTAAATATAACTAATGACATCTGCAACTATCATCCTATTTCCAAATAAGGTCACATTCTGAGGTACTGGGGGTTAGAACTTTCACCTATGAATTTGGGGAAAGACACAACTCAACCCCTAACAGTCTGAAAGTGGATGCTGTGCTATACCACACAGATTACTTTTTAGGACCAAAGGATTTATGCCCACAGCCCTCAGCTAAAGGCCCTTGCTGAGAATTGCTCTCATTGGAAGAGAGTTTTCTAGTCCAAGGTCACACCCCTTCTTGGGGGCAGCCAATATTCAATGACCAGTCTCTCTGGGTGTATATAATTCCGCGCCTCAACTTGGACAACTCTGAAAGCCCACAACAGCTTCAGGGCTCCCTTAGGGGATGATAATGGATCACATCACAGCCCAGCTCCTCCCTGGGCTCAACCAGCAGGTACCCACCCTTTTCCAGAGGTGTGGACTCTGCATGCCAACCTCCATCTCTGAGTCTGCCTTCTGGGAGTCCCAAACTGCAATACACCCTAAAGAACCCAGAACAGAGTGGAGTCCTATGACCCCGGTCCCAAGAACTCCTCTATCAGCTCTGTAACCCTTTACCCCCGGATTGTGAAATGAGAAAGAAATAGACTGCCCTTCATTCAAGGTGTTATTATTTGCGGTCTCTGTCATTACAGCAGGACCTATATCCCACGCCCTCAGAGAGGCTCAGAGTGGTGGTTTGCACTGAGCAGGTGACTATGCTTGATGAGCTCAGGTGGTCCTTCTGACCTGGAGTTCGCAGCATAGGGGGGAGTGGCCTCCAAGCGTGTGCATCACGAGGCAAACTAACAAACACTTGTTTGGGGTTACATCCAAGACTTCTAACATCACTGGAGTGGTTGTGATGGTTTTGATGGTTGTGAGGCAGCTGACTGGGCAGCATCTGCAGATGTTGTTCGGGATGCCCTGGTATGGGGGAGGGGGGGTGAGGGCAGGATCTTGCTGAACTCTGCTTAGGGGGACTTCGTTCCGGTTCCGAACATCTCTCTTCCCACCCCTGCTGTTGAACAGGACTAAGTTATTTGAACGCCCCTTGCTCCTGCTCCTTCGGAAAGGTGCACAAGGCCAGACTGAGCCCAGATAAAGGGCTCTGAAAGGTCAGCGGCATTGTCTCAGCACGCGAAGTGCGGTTATCATGATTGGTTTGGACATGAAAAGGCTGTTTTGGTCACAGGTTGTGCAAAGTGAAGCGATGCTTGACAGATGGTATTCCTATAACGCTCCCAGCAGTCCTGTTATTTGGGGATTTTCCAGTGAATGCAGTTCTCTTTCAGAGTTTTGTTTTGAAACTGGAGAGCCAGTGAGGAACCTTGGTTAATCCTGGATGCAGGCTGAGCTACTCGACCAGCTGAGCCTGGGGCAGGCCTTCTATGGAGACCCGGACCTTTGGTTGACCCGGGAAGAAAAGCTCTTTCAGTCCCCAAGACAGCTGGCCACGGCTGACCAAAAGTGAGCTCTGGGCCTATGGCAGTTCTCAGAGGCCTCTGGACAGACAGAGTTGAGCCAAACTCTCTGCCTTTGTCTTGATATGCATTCTTTGGGGTGAGGGTATGTGTGTGTATGTGTGTGTGAGGGAGTGGGAGAAGGGGAGGAGGAGGAGGAGTGAAAGGGGAGAGGACCATAGAGTACTGGAGCTGGAGGGAAATTTAGAGCCATCTAATCCACTCTCTTCATATTGCCAGCCATGACACAAGGCTCAGAGAGGTTTAGTATCTTACCTAACATCACACAGTAAATTAGGAGACAGCTGGGTGCAGAGCACAGGATTTTTCAATCTTCTAGGCCAGGGGCTGTTCTCTGTACCCCTCTCCCCTCTCCTCCCCCCTATGGAGGCTGTGTAGATGTTAGCACAGCTGGGAAGTTGGGTGGGAGGATTGGATGCATTTGCTTGGACCCAATTTCACTCCGGAATAGCTGGTTCCTCCCTCTGGTATTGCTAGATCCTTGTTAGACGTGCCACTGCCCCAAAGCAGCCAAAGGCGCTGACCCCGCCAACCCCGGTTGACCCTCCTTTGAAACGCAGTAGCGAGTTGATTGTGGTCTGATGCGAGGGCCACACCACACCCTCCGCTTCTCAACAGACTGCGCCAAACACTGCTGGAATCCCTCCATTCAAGGCCCCCCCCTGGGATTGCCTCTCTATGATACCTCCATTTGAGATGTAAATACCCTGGGAGTGGCCACACTTTTCCATCTGACCTGCTATTGTGCCTGAGCGTGGCTGGGTCTCAGGGCAGGTCCTGAGAGAGAACCGGACTGAGCCCATGTGGAGAGGGGTGGGTGGCTGGGAGAGTGTGGAGGAAGGCCTGGGTCGTGGGAAACACATTTTTCTCATGCACAATGGCAGTGAGGGCTGGTGGGCACTGTGGCCCAGCCCCTGCCTGGGTGAGGGGCATTTGACCTTCTTGCCTGATTATCTTGACCTGATCCTAACTTCATATAGGCCTTCTGGGAAGTCCAGGCTGTCCTCAGACGTGGCTCCTCCCACACGGGGGGAAAGGGGGTGTGTGTGCTTTACACCTGAAAGCAGAGGCTACAGTGGGGGTTGGGAGTGAGGAGTAAGGTGCAAGGGCCCAGGCATATGACTAGCTAACACTTTTGGCCATTTGTGGGACATGGAAGGATCTTTCTTTCTTTCTTTCTTTTTTTTTTTTTTTAAAAATATTTTATTGAGTTTTTACAGAGAGGGAGAGGGATAGAGAGTCAGAAACACTGATGAGAGAGAAACATCAATCAGCTGTTTCCTGCACACCCCCTACTGGGGATGTGTCCACAACCAAGGTACATGCCCTTGACTGGAATCGAACCTGGGACCTTTCAGTCTGCAGGCTGATGCTCTACCCACTGAGCCAAGCCAGTTTTGGCAGAAGGACCTTTCTGATGTGCAGGGCCTCAGGGTGGCCTTGGTGAGAGCGGAAGACAGGCCCAGTGCTCAGGGATGGCAGCGGAGGGCTTGGGCCGGCGCCTGAGGCTCCTCTCTTCCTGCTGTGACCTCAGGGGAAAGGAGAGGAACCTGCCGCCCTCTAAATATCCTCTCCCACACAGCCCCACGGGCTCTGCCTTCTCACCAAGGGGTCAGCATTTCTGTGGGGGTGGGGAGAACATTACAAAAACAAAGTCATAGAAAATATAGAAACAGACAAAGAAGAGAACAAAATCACCTATAATCCTATTGCCCAGAGAAACTCACTGTGGGCATTGTGGCTTGTGTTCTCCCAGTATTTGATGTGTGTGTGTGTATATTGTATACATGTATATATGTGCATGTTTGTGTATACGTGCACGCACACATGTATACAAGTGCATGCACATGTATATGCATGTGCACGTGCATGTGTGTGCATACATGTACACATGTGCACACACTGTGTCTATATAAGCATGCATGTGTGTATGTATATAAATATGTGTATATGTATATATGTACACACTTGTGTATATATGCATGCGTCTGTGTACACACATGTGTATATCTATGTGCATGTGTATAATGTGTGTGTGTGTGTGTGTGTGTAGGGTTCAACAAAAACAGCCCTGTTCTCATCTGATGGCTGAACCTCTTGAGAGAGTCTGAAGAGCCGGCAGGGAAGATCTAAAGGAAGAGAAGGGAGCATCGCAGAGCGGGCAGGGCTAAGGAGCAAGCACGCAATGGTGTGGCATTAAGGCTAGCCAGCAACTGGAAGAACTTGCTTCCCGAAGGATGCCAGGGAGGCGGAGGTTTTCAATTTGGAGAAGCTGTAACCATGGAGGGGGCCACCGGGCAGGGCAGGATCCATGCCGGGGAAGGATGGGTCAGAAACTGCCAGCAGGAGGCAGCTTCTCACCTTCTGGCCCTTGCTGCTGCCTATCAATGGTCGAGGGGGCCCTGTGTGGCCCACAGGGGTCAGCCTCCCTGAGCCAGAGAAAGAAGAGCATGCATGGGTTAGGGGAAGGACAAACAGACAACAGAACTTCCTTCCCTGGGGAGGAGTGAGTGAGGAGCCAGAGAGAGGCTCATTTTGATGGTGGCACTACTCCACCATGAAGTAAAACCAGGCAGGATGGAGAAAAAGCCCCTCTCTTGCCTTCCCCCATCTAGTAGCTTATCTATCTGTTATCTATCTGTCTATCTATTATATATCTATTATCTATGTATCATATCTATCTATTATCTATGTATCATCTATATCTATCTATTATCTATGTATCATCTATATCTATTTATCTATCACCTATCTATCTACCTATTATCTATTATCTATGTATCATCTATATCTATCTATTTATCATCTATATATTCATTGTTTATCTATCTACCATCTATCTTCTATCTATTGATATCTATCTATCTATCTATCTATCTACCTACCTATCTATCATCTATATATCCATTGTCTATCTATCTATCTACCATCTATCTTCTATCTATCTATCTATCTATCTATCTATCTATCTATCTATCTATGTATCTATCTATCTATCTATCTATCTATCTATCTAACATCAAGTATCCCTGTCTCTAAATTCTCCCAGGAGAAAATCGGAGGCAGTGTGTAGTAGCAGCGAAGTGCAGGCTCTGGAACAGACTCCTGCGTTGGACTGCTGGCTGGACCACTTGACAGCGGTGGGAGTTATTTCAGCTCTGGGAGGAATCAGTTTCCTCATCTCTCAGTGGGACCCGTGGTGGTCGGGAGGATTAGATGAGTGAATACCTATGTGTGAAGTGTTCCGAACAGTCCCTGGCACATAGTAGCTGCTCAGTTGCTTTATAGCCATGCCAGCAGCTCATTGCTGCAGGAACTGGGGAATAGTTGGGCAACACTTTCTGGTCACCAGGTCATGGGGGTGGGGCTGGCTTGTCCTCCTCTTCTCTGATCTGTTCACCTCAGGTTAGAGTTAGTTTTCCCAGTCAGGGCCCCAGGGCTGACCCTCCAGAAGATCTTTCTGGCATTTTCCTTCCAGTTTCATGCCTTTGAAAATGAAAATCCTCCTGGGGAGGAAGCCATTCTCACTGAGGTGCTAAGAATTTATCAGATTTTGGCAGGAAGGGAGGAGACATTTAGTGGCTCAGACCTGAAAGGAGAGAAGGGAAAGGGGAAGGAAGAAAGAGGAGAAGCCAAGTGTTGCACAAAGCACAAATGGAATGTGTGAGGCACAAAGACCAGCTCCTCCCCACCCCCACAGGTATGCGCTCCTGGCTGTCTTCCCTCAGGTCTCTGCCTCCTAAATGCCAGGAGGCCAGGGAGGTCAGCCAGGCCGGCCTCAGATCCCTCTGGACCCTTTCTAGGTGGCAAGTCATGAGAGGAGCCTCAGTTTCCTCACCTGTAAAATGGGAATAAGAATCGCTGAATTCGGGGGATTAAATGCAATACAATAATGTATCTGTGGAGCTTGCTAGAGTGCCTGGCACAAAACATGAAAGCAGCATACGGTCAGGAAAACAAACCCAAGGGACCTGAATAGACATTCATTCCTCCAATGAAGACATATAAGTGGCCAATCAACGCATGAGAAGATAATCAACATCACTGATCATTAGGAAAATGCAAATCGAAACCGCAATATACCCATTAGGATGGCTATTATTAAACAAACAAACAAACCCCCCCAGAAAATAATAAGTGTTAGTGAGAAAGTGAAGAAAATGGATCCCTTGTGCATTGCTGGTGGGAATGTAAAATGGTGCAGCCACTGTGGAAAACAGAATGGCAGTTCCTAAAAAAATTAAACATAAAATTAGCATATGATCTAGTAATTCCATTTCTGGGTACCTGCTGAAAAGAAACGAAAAGCAGAAACATGAAGAGAAATTTGCATACGCATGCTCGCAGTAGCATTATTCACAGTAGCCCGAAGGTGGAAGCGGCCAAGTACCCACTGATGGATGATGGGTAAACACAACGTGATACAGACACATCCTAGAACATTATTAAGCCCCACGGAGGAGTGATGCTCTGACAAAAGCTATAACCGGGATGAACCTTGAAGACATTATGCAAATGAAATAAGCCCGTCAAAACCATAAAAGTAGAATGGAGGTTGTCAGGGGCTTCGGTGGGTGGGGAGTTAGTGCTTAATGGGTACAGAGTTTCAGTCGGAGAAGATGAAAAACATTCTGGCATTTGGTTGCAGAACCATGTGAGCGCACTTTAGTGCCATTGAACTGAGCACTTAAAAATGACTAAAATGGTAAATGTTATAATCTGTATATTCAGCCACACAAAGTAACAAAACAAAATGAAACCAAGGAAGCTATAAGAACGATATTATTATTTACCATAATACTATTGTGTTTATTTTCTTAATACTCTTTTTTTTTTTTTTTTTTCTCAAGCCCAGGCTCTCAATACATGAAAGCGTCAAACAAAACAAAAGAAAAATCACTAACTGGAGAAACAAAACCCATGCTTGCTGTAAGTGTGAGATCCTCCCTCCCCCCAACTGGTGAGTGGAGTTATGACATTATTGGCATCTGCCACAGAGACATCCCCAAGACATTGAACCACCAATCAGCACGTGCCAAAGTGCCCTGGAGCCCACCCCTTCCTGTTCCACCCTGGGCCCAACCCCTTTCCTGTTCCCCTCAAAAGGCTCCCCCCACCCTCCACGTGCAGCTCTCTCATCTCCATCTGTGGAGGCAGCCCGGCTGGGTCCTTTCTCCTCTCCCCACTCCTTTCATTCTGATTTCTTTTCTTTTTTCTTTCTTTTTTATTTAAAATATATTTTATTGATTTTTGTACAGAGTGGAAGGGAGAGAGATAGAGAGTTCGAAACATCAATGAGAGAGAGTCATTGATCAGTTGTCTCTTGCACACCCCCTACTGGGGATATGCCCGCAACCAAGGTACATGCCCTTGACCGGAATCGAACCTGGGGCCCTTCAATCCCCAAGCCGACGCTCTATCCATTGAGCCAAACCGGTCCGGCTCATTCTGATTTCTTTACCTCCGTAATGAGTCCCGCTCATTACTGGGGAATAAACTTTAATATGTCTTGGTGGTCAGTTTCCTGCGCCTCAAACCTTACAATAAGATCTTCTCATCTTTGTCTTCCTTTTCCATTTCCTTCTTCCTCTGGAAGGCAGGTCCTGCGTCTTTTCACCCTTTTATTTCCAGGACACAGCACAGTGCCACCTTACTAGATCTCTTTCCCCCCACCCCCACCCTCCACCCCCCACCCCCCACCCCCCACCCCCCACCCCATGACTAAATGACAAAGGCTATTCCTAGAAAAAGCTTGTCTCCGTCCTCCTCCTCACACTCCTAGAGATGCATCCTGAGGCTTCGACTTGTGTTATATTAACTCAGCAGAGCAATTAAGAAGCTAATTGAAAAGACAGCTCCTCTCTCCCAGGGGCTTCAGAGCCATCTTCGTTAGTTGAGATAGAGCCCATTAGGCGAAAATGGAAAATCGCCAGCTTTGGGGCGGAGGAGCCAGGACTTGGTGAGAGGGCAGCAAGGTTCTCATCCCTTTCTAGAAATGCTGAGTCCTTCTCCACTAACCAGAAAAACAGACCAGTGTCCTCTCCAAGATCCGAGTCACCTCCAAAGGGACTTGATTTCATTTCCTTTGTGTTACATAAGAGGTTTTCCTGGCACTTGGTTTTATTCATTGAACATTCCTTTGAAATGTTCTAATTCTGGGATACACAATAGTCACTTCTCGGTAGAGCAAGATCCATGTCAGGGTTTGAGAGTTGGTTTGTTAAAACCCTTGGAGGTGGGAATGAAAGACCTGTTTGCCTGTTGGGCTTACTTTCGGAGTATTTGGAACCACCCTGGTTCATTCTCATCTTGCAGATCATGTGACTTGTCTTTGGAGTGAGAGCAAAGAGGAAGAGGTACAGCTTCCATCTTTGACCTAGTTGACCAGGGCAGCAGGTGGGCTGGTTGTTGCCCACTTCATCCCTAAGAGAGTCTGTGCACAGTCACTGCAGCTCTCACTAACTCTCACTACCATCCTGTGCTTACCAGATTGCCAATCCTATTAGTTAGCTTTCGCTGAGTGACAAAGGACTCCAGAAATCGGTGGATTGAAACGATAGCCATTTTTTGTTGTTGTTGATCCTCACTCGAGGATATTTTCTCCATTGATTTTTGGAGAGAGTAGAGGGGAAGAGAGAACAGAGAGAGAAACACCAATGTCACATTGATTGGTTGATTGGTTGCCTCCTGTACAGGGATCAAGCTTGAAACTAAGGTATGCGCCCTTGACTAGAATCAAACCCAGGACACTTCAGTCAGAGGGCTGACACAACCATTTATTTAGCTCTTAAGACTGTGTAACTGGTTATTTCTCTTATCTGGGCTAGGTAGGACTTTGATGGTTGGGTTCATACCTTTGTAGTCAGCTGCTAGATGGCTTGTGGGCTGGCTGGTCTAGGCCTCAGCTAGGTTGGCTCACCTCTGGTCCGTGTGACCTCCCATCCTCCAACAGACTGGCCCAATTCAGGCTTTTTCCTGTAGAGAGACAGAGAGAGAAAGAGAGAGTGTGGGGGGGGGGGTGGAGAGAGAGAGAGAGGAATTGGACAATTTAAAAAAATATATTTATTGATTTTTTTTTTTTTTAAAGAGAGGAAGGGAGAGGAATGGAGATTTAGAAACATTGATGAGAGAGAAAGATCAATCAGCTGCCTCTTGCACACTCCCTACTGAGTATGTGCCCACAACCAAGGTACATATCTTTGATCGGAATCAAACTTGGGACCCTTGAATCGGCTGGTTGACGCTCTATCCATTACGCTAAACTGGTTAGGGCTGAACAAGGTGTTTTGAGGTCCAGGCTGTAAACTGGTCAGACATCACATCCATTGCATTTTATTGGCCAAGCAAGTCATAAAGCCAGCCCAGATTCAAGGAGTGGGGTAGTTGATTCATGGAGGGGAAAGACTCACATTGCTCATATGTAAATTGGACACAATGATGCAATAGCATGACTCTTCTAGACATTATCAAACAGCTCTTGCACTTGTCAGTTCATTCATTCATTTATTAAGTCACCATTAGCAAGAGTCTTAGTTGTTCTGATTTGACGGATAAAGAACTTTTTTTGTTGTTGTTGTTGCTGCCACAACAGTAAAAAATAACAAGATCCCCTTTTAATCGAGCCCTCGTATTCCTGTTCCACTCTGGGCCCAACCCCTTTCCTGTTTCTCCCTTCAAAAGGGTCCCCGACCCTCCATGTGCTGCTCTCTTCCTCTCCATCTGTGGAGGCAGCCCTGCTGGGTCCTTTCTCCTCTCCCCACTCCTTTCATTCTGATTTCTCTACCTCCATAATGAGTCCCGTTCATTACTGGGAAATAAACTTTACTTTAATATGTCTTGGTGGCTACCTTAATATAATCCCCACCAAATTATATTTGTTAGGTTTTGTTCCCATTCTGTAGATGCAGAAACCAAGGCCCAGAGAAATTTAGCAATTTGCACAAATGTTACGTAGCTAGCAGCGGAGGGAGTGGGATTTGACCCAGAACAGGCTTCAGTGCTTCCATTCTCACTACCCACGGCCTCACCTACATTGGACTTCCTCTGTGCTTTACTCCTTTCAGCGTTGGCTGGGCTTGTTCTGGGCAGATGCAGCCGATGCTAAGGAACCACACAGTCAAATGGAGATCTGAAACCGCAGGTAGCCCATGACCCAAGCAACATGGTGAGAGCTCCTGGGAGATTTTAGGTAAAAGAATTGGGGGTCTAGCCGAAACCGGTTTGGCTCAGTGGATAGAGCCTTGGCCTGAGGACTGAAAGGTTCCGGGGTTCGATTCCGGTCAGGAGGATGTTCTTTGGTTGAGGTCACATCCCAAGTAGGGGCTGTGCAAGAGGCAGCCGATCGATGATTCTCTCTCACCAATGTTTCTAACTCTCTATCCCTCTCTTTTCCTCTCTGTAAAAAATCAATAAAATATATTAAGAAAAAAAAGAAAAGAATTGGGGACCTAGACTCTGTGGATAATGGCTGTCTTGCTGTGGCCATATCAGACAGAGTGGGCTGACCATTGTCTCTGCCTCAGCAGCAGATCCTTGTCCCCCTCAGGGACTCCCTGGGTGATTGTCCTGGTCCATTCTTTGTCCATGTAGGGATCTTGTCCCTCCGGCCAGAACCCACTCATCACCTGTGGTCTGCCAGATGGGAACCCGAGAAGGCCAGAGGTGAGAAGCAGAGAGCAAGGCTGGAAGGGGACTGCTGGCTGGAAATACCCCAAGAACACATTAATTTCCCTAACTGTCCCTCTGGCATCAGGAAGGCGCCCAGAATCCAATCAGCTGCCCTTGGAAAGGACATTGAAGCGGCTGCTCTTTGTGAAAGACCAGGAGGCCAAGCCGGAGTCAGGCTGGAGTTCTTTGTCCTGTCCTTTTTCTGGTTCTTTTTTGGCTTAAAAGACTCTTCTAATCTGGCGGCTGAAAACCTCATGCATTCCATTATGAAAAGGACACCCTATAACTAACAAAGTCCAAAGATTTTACAAGTGGCTTTCACATATGTACCCTTTTTATTATTATTATTTTAAAATATATATATATTTTTTATTGATTTCAGAGAGGAAGAAGGGGGGGGAGAGAGAGAGAGAGAGAGAGAGAGAGAGAGAGAGAGAGAGAGAGAGAGAGAGAGAGAAACATCAATGATGAGAGAGAATCAATGATCATCTGCCTCCTGCCCACCCCCTCCTGGAGATGGAGCCTGCAAACCAGGCATATGCCTTGACTGGATTGGGAATCCAACCGTGACCTCTTGGTTCGGGGGTCAATGCTCAACCACTGAGACACACTGGCCGGGCACATACATTCCTTTTAAAAATTTATTTTGACAATATCCTTATGATGAAAGGTATTATTATCTTCATTTTATAGTTGGGAAAACCAAATCCCAGAGAGACTGTATGATGGGGGAGGGGCAGTGTGCAGTATGAGGGGTCGGGAGATCAGGACCCTAATATCAATTTCCCCCTCTATAAAGAGGGAAGGGTTGAGATGGGAGTGGGGCTGGGGGACTGGGTGAAAAAGGAGAAGGGATTGAGAAAGACAGATTGGTAGTTACACAATAGTCACAGGGATGTAAAACACAGCATAGGGGATGTAGTCAATGCTATTGCGATAACTGTATGATGATGCCAGGTGGGCACTGGAAATATGTCTAACCCCTATGCTGTAAGCCGGAAATGAATATAAGATTGAATGTAAACTGTAATAGAAATAAAAAAAAAAATTTAAAGGGAAGAATTGGCCAGTGGTAACCCTGATAGTCAATACATTTCTGCCAAATTGCTTCTTCTTTTTCTTTCTTTCTTTTTAATATATTTTATTGATTTTTCCACAGAGAGGAAGGAAGAGGGATAGAGAGCTAGAATCGTCGATGAGAGAGAAACATCGACCAGCCACCTCCTGCACATCTCCCATTGGGAATGTGCCCACAACCAATACACATGCCCTTGACCGGAATCGAACCCGGGACCTTTCAGTCCGCAGACCCACTCTATCCACTGAGCCAAACTGGTTTCGGCCCAAATTGCTTCTCGATAAACATATTTGGCTGCTGGCCTTGTGCCTGTCCACACCTCCTAAATCTCCCCTAAATTTCTCCACCCCACCTCCTCTTTGCCAAGTTCCTTTTCTTGGTATTTTGTGCCTTGGCTCGCCCTGAAGGGAGCTGGACTGCTTTGGACTCTGCTTCCTGGCGTTTTTCAGCAGGCAGACACTCAGCCGCTTGGTGGTGCTGTGGGGAGACGTTTGTTTTCATCATGACAGCTGGAAGTTTCTCCCGGAGAATTCGGGTTTACAGGCAGTGACACCAGAATGGTGTTTGCGGGGGAAACGCGGCGTGGTTCACACCTGTGCGTGTGTTTGCAGCATTTGTCCACATCCTGTTACTATGGCCATTTGGGTGTCTGAGTTCCGCAGTTCCGGGTATCCTGAGTGAGGTGCTTGTATTGGAGGGGCTAGGGAAAGGCAGATCTGGCCAGGCATTCCATTCACCCAAATTCCTGGAAGTTTCTATCCCGCTGGGGAGAGAGACCCCAGGTGTAACATGCAGAAAAAAAATTTTTTTTTTTGAGGCATTGGTACACAGCCAAATGGCCTTTATCTTTCAGAGAACTGACTTCCTGTGACTTTTATTTTATTTATTTATTTTTAAAAATATTTTTTATTACTCTTTTATAGATCAATAAAGGAGAGGGATAGAGAGTTAGAAACATTGATGAGAAGAAGCATCAATCAGCTGCCTCCTGCACACCTTCCACTGGGGATGTGCCCGCAACCAAGGTACATGCACCCAACCAGAATCGAACCTGGGACCCTTCAGTCTGCAGGCTGACGCTCTATTCACTGAGCCAAACTGGTTTCAGCTTTCCTGTGACTTTTAAAGGGCAGCTGTTTGTGCGATGTGGAGCCTCTTGGATACAAGCTGGTGGTGTATCTGAACAGCCCGAGTTTGAGTCCTGGCTCCCTACTTGTGAGCGACAAGACCTCAGGTGAGACACTCAGTCTCTTAGTGCATCAAGAGAACTTGGGGAACATACCCGTATCTAATCTCAAGTAAGATATCACGGAGAATTAAGAAAAAGAGACTCCTTGTGGAAGTGTTTTGTAAACTGTTGAGCCTGATACCCACGGAAGGTGCTGGAAACCACAGTCCTTGCATAACGGCCGCTTCTCATAGAAGCGCAGGGGACACTGGTTGGATGAATGAATGAACAGGTGGATGCAGAGGTCGTAAAGCGAAGGGCAGATTGAAAACGTGCCTGTTCCATGAGGGGTTTCAAAGGATGAGGCTGGAGAGGGAGCAGGAGAAGCAGGCCATGGAGAGGAATGTGGGGCGTGTGCCTCCTCTGCCAGGAAGGCAGCTCCCTGTCCCCCACCAGCTGGCTGCCTGGGCAGCCTGGCTCCATCTGTGCCCAGCTGCCAGGCCCCGGGCCACGCAAAGCCCATGTGACTGTTCCAGAGCAGGGCTTCTGCCGTCAGGGACAGATGGTGATGCGCCCGGAATGCTTACCTACTGTGCCTGCTTTCAGAGCCCAAGTCCCTGGTGACAGAAAACATTGGGAGGAGGGGCCCGTATCCCATGGTTAGAGATACAAATAAAAGCAGGCCAGGTAAATATAGGCAATTAGGTAGGAAATTTAGATCTCAAGGCTAGTTTTTTCCTGACCTAGCTTTCTTGTTTGAAACAGAAACTGTATTTGCTTTGTATGGTTATTCATCTGATATTGTTTATGTGTTATAGACCTGATAGATGAAATCAAATAGTATTATTATTTAAAAAGTAATGACCTAACTGGTTTGGCTCAGTGGATAGAGCATCGGCCTGCAGACTGAAAAGTCCCAGGTTCGATTCCGGTCAAGGGCATGTACCTTGGTTGTAGGCACACCCCCAGTAGGAGATGTGCAGGAGGCAGCTGATTGATGTTTCTCTCATCAATCTTTCTAATTCTCTATCCTTCTCCCTTTCTCTCTGTAAAAAAATCGGTAAAATATACTTAAAAAAAATAGAAAGTAATGACAGCAGCCTCCATTGTGTCAGTGCTTACCACATGCCTAAGGAGATACTATGCTAAACACTTAATAGCCATTATCTTGTTTAGTTTTAGAAGGTAAGCATTAATCCTGTAAGTGTAAGGTCATATCATGCAACTCTATAGGGTAAGTATGGTACCCATTTTATAAATGAAGAAACTGAGGCCTAATCTTTAATTACTTACTAGGGTTTTAGAGTTAGTAGATAAAAGAGCTGCAACTCAAACTGTTCATTCACCCATTTATTCATTCACAAGTAATTATTGAGAATCTATTATATACCAGGTACTGAGGATTCAAGAGTGGATGATATAGATTAGGGGTGTCGAACTCAATCAGAGAAGGGGCCAAAATCTAAAATCCAGCCTAAATCGCGGGCCGAATGGTTTACTGAACAGTCATAAACTGTCATTGTGATGGAAACGCAGCGGAGTGCAGTGATGACAGCGCGGTGTGGGCCACACTGCAAGGCCTGGCGGGACGGATTTGGCCCGCGGGCCTTGTGTTTGACACATGTGATATAGATAAAAACCTCTGCGTTGTCCAGACAAATACAACCAATTAGTAAATTATATAATATATTACATGCTGGTGAATGTTACAGTAAAGAATAAAGCAGGGAGCCCAGCCAGTGTGGCTCAGTGGTTGAGCATTGACCCATGAACCAGGAGGTCACGGTTCTATTCAGGGCACATGCCTGGGTTGCGGGCTCAATCCCCAGTGTGGGGTGTGCAGGAGGCAGCTGATCAATGATTCTCTCTCATCATTGATGTTCCTATCTCTCTCTCCCTCTCCCTTTCTCTCTCTGAAATAAAAAAATAAATATTTATATATATATAATTTTATTTATATATATATATATATATATATATATATATATATATATATATATATATATATATATATATAAAGAATAAAGCAGGGAAAAGAGGTTAGGAGCACCAGGAGGAGAAGGAGGGCTGCCACGTTACCCCGGATGGTCAGCAAAGACCCCCCTGACATGGTGGCATCTGAACAGAGAGCTGATGGCGGTGGGCTGCTGAGCTGCCTGGGTTAGAGAGTAGAACTTTGCTGCATTTGAACTTTTCCCAGTGGGGCAAATTGGAGAATTAGGAGGATCAGGAGAATTTCTATGGATTCACCTTTCCTTTAATTTTATTCTCTCTTTCCTGGACTTTGCAAATCCCGAGTAAGAAATAAGAAAGTAAACTAAGGAGGAAGTCAAGGTAGAAAAGTTTATGCTTTGAGCATTACCTGCAGGGAAAGGGGAATGAGCATTACTTAGTAGGAGAAAGTCACATTTGCTGGGTGCCGGTGTGCCAGCCCCTAAGCCCAATGCTTTCCGTCCGTCCATCTGTCTGTCTGTCCATCCGTCCATCCGTCCATCCATCCATCCATCCATCCATCCACCCTCCATCCTCCATTTAATGTTTATATGGCACCCGTTACAAACCAGATCTGTACTTTCCTCAGAAAAGAATAAGATCTGGACCTGTACTACGGGATAGAGTGGTCACTACTGAGCACTTAAAATGTGACTGAGGCACTAACATTTTAATTTTATGCAATTGACTGAAATTTAAATTAAGAAACCTTGGAGCAATGCAAAATATTTTTCTGTTCACTGAAACTTTACTGTTTTACTAGGGTTACATTTCAGTTTAACCAGGGAAACTTCAACTCTGAATTGAGATTTATTTTAAGGGTAAAATTCACAACGGATTTTGAAAACTACAAGAAGAAGAATTTAAAAATATGCGTTCAACGGATTTTCATATTGATTACTATTTATTGCATATTGAAATGGTAATGTTTTGGATATACTAGGTTAAACAAAATACATGATTAAAATTAATTTATGTTCTATTCTTGTTCTAATGTGGCTGCAGGAAAGTTAAAGTGATAATATGTAGCTCACATATTTTTATTAGACAGCTTTGCTCTAGGCATGACCACTCTGCAGCTCTCAGGCAACTGGGCAGAGCTGGGCACATGGTGGAATAATTGTAATAGCGTGAGGCAAGCGCTATTATAGACCCAGGAACAGGGTGCGCTGGGGACAGAGAACTGAGCCTTCGGCTCTGAGATTAGAGGAGAGGTGACATCTTAAGCCATGTCTCCACAGTGAGTAGGAGTTTGTCATCTGGTGGACAGGAAATGGGGCATACCATGCATAGGGTACAGTGCGTGCAAAGGCAGAAGAGGCATGAGGCAGTGAGAAGTGACCCTGGAACGCAGGGTCTTGGTGGGAGGAGGTGGTGTTGACAGGAATCAGGAGTCTCACCATCCAGGAAAAGGGCCACGGGCAGTTCCGAGCAAGAGCAAGTCACATTCGTTGGGCACCTGTGTGCCAGCCATGCTCCATACTTTCCTCCTACATTAGCTCATTCATTGGCTCCACACATACTTGTTGAGGGCCTACTATGTGCTAGGCATTGTTTTGGGTGCTGACTATGCAGCGGAGAACAAGACAAAGCCCCTGCCCTCATGGAGCTGACAACTAGGTCAGGACAAGAAGGAGAGAACAGACCCAGGTCTAAGAGGTCCAGTGATTTGGACAAGGTCACCCAGCTGGTGAAGGGTCAGGGCAGGACTCAAATCCAGGTCTTTCTAATGCTGAAGTCAATGCTCTCATGACTCTGTCAAGCTGTGTCAGGCTAAGGGGTTTGGACGTTGTCCTGAAGGCCACGGAAGATCAGCAGAATCTTGAAGGTGGGAGATACAGGGTGGGATGTATGTGTTTTAGGAACCAACTATGGTGACGGCATGAAGAAAGGATGGCACTGAGGAGACTGACTAAACGTGCTGTGGTTCTTGCTTTGTAGTTCTTGTAGGTGTCTCTCCTTGGCACTTGTCACAGCCCCTCCTCCTTCCCCCAAATCACATCCTTCTCTCCCCAAGTCTATTTTCAATACAGCGGCTAGAGGGAGACTTCAAGCTCAAACCTGATTATGTCACTGCTCTAATCAGCATTGACTTCTTGTTCTGCCCGACTCAAAATAAAACCCAAAGTTCTTACCCATTACACATAGCCCTGCAGGATCTGGTCTTTTGTTACCTCTGGCTTCCACTCCCACCGCACTTTTTATTTCATGCCGCTCTTTTTTTATAGCTCCTCACTGTTTCAGGAACATGCCAAGGACATTCCTGCCTCAGGGCCTTTGCACTTACTGTGTCCTATGCCTGGTAGGCTCTTCCCCAGGCATCCACTCTGTCCCCCAGATATCCAGATTGTACACTCCCTTGCTTCCTTGGTGGCCTCTGCTCAAGTGTCACCTCCTCATCAGAAAGTCTTCTTACCACCATCATCATTCCCTACCTCTTTAATCCTAATTTGTTCTTCTTACCAGCCCTTACCATTATCTAACACTTGAAAAAATATTTTTTTTTATTGATTTCAGAGAGGAAGGGATGGGGAGAAAGAGAGAGAAACATCAACAATGAGAGAAAATCATCCATCGGCTGCCTCCTGCATGCCCCACACTGAGGATTGAACCCACAACCTGGGCATGCACCCTGGTTCCCAGGTGGATGTTCAACCACCAAGCCATGCCAGCCTGACATTAATACATTTATTTGTCCATCTGTAAATTGTCTACCTGCATACCTAATGAATGAAGGCAGGGACTTTTTGCACGCCCCCTACCAGGGTTGTGCCCACAACCAAGGTACATGTCCTTGACCGGAATCGAACCTGGGACCTTTCAGTCCGAAGGCCGACGCTCTATTCATTGAGCCAAACTGGTTTTGGTATGGGACTTCGTTTTTATTCACTTGTGTCCCCAGTACTTAGGCTCAAGATGGGCCCATGGTAAAGCTAAGTGCTTTATGGTTGAATACATCTGCCCATTCGGGTAGCAAATGCAGAGCTGATGTCTTTATATCTCCCCAGCCTGCCCAGGACCCCTCATTTACCCTTAGTGGAACCTGAAGGCTCTCTCACTGTCGCCAATCAGAGGTTTCCGCCACCTCCTCCAGCACATTCCAGCATGTGACACATTTGCTTTCTGGTCCCAGGCTGGCACCGTGTTGTTTTCTGCTTCTGGAATGCTTTCCCTGTTGACGGGGAATTTCTCACATTTCAGTTTCTGTTCTCTATAACAGAGCCTTCCAACGAACCCCGCTGGCTTTTTCCCCTCAGGAAGAAGCTATCTTATTTTTCAGTGTAAAGTTCACGACATAGAAAACAAAGCAGATGGAACTGTTGCCAACTGTCCTCTTGCCCCATCCTCTGCACTTGGGCACAGAGGAGGGAGGGAGAAACATAAGGAATGTGCGAGAAACGTAAAACCAAAATCTGCCAGAATGGTCAGCACTGCAGTCATCGTAATTCACCTCACCCGATGACATCATTCCACAGAGGGGCAGGGACACCTGCCCGATGGCGCCACTGTGTGCAGCGGGGGTAGAAGCCCTGGCCTTGGCCCCATACCATGGTGGCCACTCAAACTGGCGCTCTTCCCAAACAGGAGCCTTCTGCCCTCTTCATCACCAAGTGGATGAGAAAAACGAAAAGGAAGCTCTCAGTCTGGATTGTTTCAGTTGAGTCCTTGTAACATCCGCTGGTTCTATTAATAATTCTGTTTCCTGATGTCATCTGTCCACTCCTGTGAAGAGGCCTCCTCTTGTATCCTTTTAAACACAAAATATAATACCCGTGGGAAGGTGGCAAATAATATTAATGGCAACATACATCTCATGCTGTTTTTAGTTCTTTCTTTCTTTCTTTCTTTCTTTCTTTCTTTTTTTTTTTTTTTGCATGAACTCAATTGGGCCTCAACAAAACCCCTTTGAGCCAGGTGTTATTAATGTCCCCATTTTAAAGATGAGGTAACTGGGAAACAAAGAGGAAGTTGTCCAAGATTACTCAGCTTAAACATGGTCACATCAGAGTTTGAATTCAGTGGTTTTGATTATGGATTCTATACTCTTAACCATAGCAGAGGAAGAAACATAGCTTTCTATTTTTAAAAAAAATGTATTTTTAAAAATTGATTTCAGAGGAAGTGAGAGGGAGAGGCGAAACAGGGAATGATGAGAGAGAATCATCGATTGACCACCTCTTGAAAGCCCCACACTGAGGATCAAGCTTGCAACCCAGCATGTGCCCTAATGGGGAATTGAACCATGATCTTCTAGTTCATAGGTTGACACTCAACCACTGAGCCACACCAGCTGGGCAGTATAGCTTTCTGTTTTGTGAGTAAATTTTAGGTATCTATTTCACATTCAAATAGCCTCAGTGCTCCCAAGAAGTCTGGTGGCCAGAGGTCAGATGACTGCTGTTAATTGTGTTGAGTACCCACAGACTGGGAGCTTCACGAAGATGAGACCATTCTTGTGTTGTTCCGGGACACCCTCAGCCCCAGATACCTGGCATGCACTCAGAAAATAAGACATATATTGAATAGTTAAATGAGTAAATTTATTGTTTACCGTCTTATGACCACTCTATACTCCTCTGATACATGTAACTGAGGAGAAAAAATTAAAGGAAAAACTGGCTCCACAGACTCTGCTGTCTCCTTATATAAGTAAGTAGACAGGAAATAATAATTAAAAAAAATGGCGTTTTTGGTATCACCTATTCAGATAGTTGTTATAATCTTCAATGTTGCTTTTATGAGTAAATATGACTTAGTATAAGCTGTATGTATTAGTGAGGGCAGTACTTGCTGCTATAACAAGAGCACCCTCTAATGTCTGGGGCTTAGCAGAATACAAGTTTATTTCCTACTCATGTACCAGCCCAATGTCCTGATCAGAGGGTGGCTTCATTCCTCAAGGTGATGCAGGGACCCAGGCTCCTTTTCTCCAGTGAGTCCACCATCTACTGGAGCCTTGGAATCTTTTGCTTCCAGCAAGGCAAAGTGGGGAAGGCACACCCAGTTTTAAACATCCTGGCCATTATTTTTGCTCATGTTCCATTAGAGAGAACTAGTCACGTGACCATGTATGGATGCAAGGGAGGCTGGGAAATATAGCCTCAGCTGAGCAGCAGTTCATCAACTCCCCTATGAATTTTTGGTGGGCAGCTAGCAATCTCTGCCTCCGTGAAGAAGGAGCAGCTTCTTAGATTGCTCTTTAATGCAAGATGCCTACCAGATAAGATACTGAAGTTGGAAATGTCACAATCTTTGGTAACTTTCCAAAACCTCATCTAGAAAATCGAAAGACTAGTGTCAACCAAAGCACAGCTACTCATTGATGTGAGGTGGGATGTCAGGCAGCTTGAATTAGGGGCCTGGGCAAAGTCTTGGTCAGAGACTTGGGTTCAAACCCTGATTTAGCTAGTTACCAGCTGTCCGAACACAAGCTATTTAACTTCACTTTGAGACTCAATGTCCTCAACAGCCAAATGGGGATTATAACACCCGTATGGCAGCTTTATGGTGATTAGAAGTAATACTATAAAGGTCCTGAAAGATACTAGATACATGATAATTGGTATTACCGTTTTCTGAACAAAGAAGTGTCAAGAAAGCACACATACCTTCTTCCTTTTAAGTGGTTTGGAAAGGAAGTGTAATAAAAAACAAGCAATGAGTCTTATGAGATCTAAGTTATAGGACTGTGTGGATGTAATACTTCCAACTATAGATGTTACAACAACTATCCTGTATCAGGGATGATCCCAGAAATCAGTCTATACAAGCAGTAGGATTAAACTGCTTGGAATTGTCTGCATTCTAGTAGGAGCTCACGGAAGATGAAAAGTAAGTCTATTAATAGCCATGATTTATTGAATGTATATATTATACTCTTTAACCCCCACGGGACATATTATTGTTACTGCTACCAATATCACCTATGTTATTACCATCGCCGTTTTGCAGAGGAGAGAACCGAGGCATAGAGAGGGCACAGAGTTGCCCAAGATTGTCAATCGCGGGTGGGGGAACAGGGATTTGAACCCAGGCAGTCTGACTCCAGAATGCAAGCTCTATCTAAATCCAGGCGTCTTGTGGGAGGAAAAGCTTTATCTGTGGAAAACACGGAATACAATGCGTGATAACATTGTGCTGAAGTATGGTTCCAATTATAAATGCTATAGGAATTCAGTCTGGAGAGGAACTCCCAGTGCTCGGGTAGGACTGTGTGCCAGGCATTGTACTGGGGGTTTCCATCCCGCCCATTTAAGGGGAGGCAGCACAGCATCCGTGGAAGAGGAAGAGCACAAGGCTTGGGACTGGACAGGTAGGGTTGAAATCCAGGTGCTGCTTTTTTACAACCTGTGAAATCTCAGGCAAATGGCTTAAGTGTTCTGATGTGGTTTCCTCAATGGAAAATACCGATTTACAACCACCACCCTGAAGGGCTTACTGTCGTGAATGGTACCAGCCTGTGGTAGGAGTTAGTCATTCAACAAATACGGATGATGTCCCAGGCACTTGGGAGCAAACTATTTGCTAGAATAAGCTGGGTTATGCTCCTGTAACACCCCCTTAGCTCCAGAAATCCCACTCACACTACTTTCCCAACACAGGTTCCCTGGGACTGCTTTGCCATCTTTACAGAGACCCAGGCTGGCTGGGGGAGGCTCCATCTCGGTACTCCCACCGCTGTCAAGATAGGATCGCCAAGACTGTACTTTCAGAATTGTCAAAAGACAGGACTTGCCCACTGGATCTGAAAAGTTTCTACACGAAAACAGTGCTCTCATTCCATTGCCCTAAAAGCAAGGCATATGGGCCCACATCTCATTTCAAGAGATTGGGGTAGTGAGTTCCTACCACATCCCCAGGAGGGGAAAGAACCAGAAGAGAGCTGGGGAACGGTTTTAATGACCACAGCAGACATAATAGTCTGAGTACCTGTCAAACAGGTGGGTAATCCATATTTTAAGAAGAGGAAACTGAGGCCTGGAGAGGTGAAGTCATTTGGCCAAGGTCCCGAGTCCTAGTCCCTGGGATCCTGGCTCAACCCTTCCCGTTACTCATTCTGACACTTTATTCTATTAATACATGCCCGCTGTCTACAGACTTGGTCTGAAAGCAGAACACAGTCTCAGGATGGGGGCGCTGCAAGTGTGGAGGACAGAATAGGGATGAAGTAAGATGAAGTAAACATGGCCTTTGTGTTTGTCTTATGCAATAACCAGCGTGCTCCCGGGGAAGGCAGGAAGGGACAGAGGGGTCATGTGGAGCCGCACTGGAGGAGAAGCGTGGACAGATAATACCAAGCACTGGACGTGGCAGAGGGGCAGGCCTGGAGGATGGGCTGCCTGCCTTGTTTTAGGCCGTGACTCTGGCAGCACGGAGGGGGCTCTCGCAGAGGACATGCTATTGCGGGAGTCCAGCGGGTAGACGGGTGTGAAGACAGCAGGAATGCAGGAGGGATGAACCAGAGAGCTGCCCAGGAGGTCCAGCCCGGCTCACGGGGTGAAAAAAAAAGTACAGAACCACCCTGCGAGCTGCAGGTCGCACCAGACAGTCCTCCTGCCTCACCCTTCCTATCACCAGTCTGGTGTGCTGCTGCACCATTTTAAACATTTCCCTGAGGCCTCTTTCTCTCTGGTCGGCTTCCTTCTTTTCCTTTGCCCCTTTAAGAAGGGGGATGGAGGAGGCTGCAGCTGGCTTGGCTGTGGTCGGAGGCCTTCCCTCCCTGCCAGACTCCCAGCTTGGGGTGTGAGGTCGCTGTTCCCACCTCCGGGATCTGGTCCTTCCAGTTTCAGGATAAATTCCGAGGCCGGAGGGGCCTAGAGGCCGGCCAGTGGCCTCCCGCTCTGCAGGCCGTGGGCCCTGCTCCATGCGAGGTCCCAGGCTCGCCCACCTCTGAGGGCGGCCTCGGCGGGCAGGGTGGGCGCCCAGCTCTGCACGGTCCCTTCCACGTCCCCAGCTCTCCTCCTCTCTCGGGCCTGGATGGTGACGGGAGGCCCCAGGTTCCGCCTCGGAGTCTGCCTTCCTCCGATCTTCGGGGAGGGAATGAAGGCCCGGGATCCAAGCGCTCCTTTTGGGGTTCTCCGGGTCGAGGCCCATCCCCCGGCGGCCGGCCAGCCATCCCGGGGCCCCCGGGGCGGGAGGGGGGGGTGCGCACGCGGCGGGAGGGGGCCGTGACTCACCGCCCGAAACCCAACACCCACCGCTCCCCTTCCCTCCCCTCCCCCGCCGCTCCCCAGCTCCGGCCGGCGGGGCGGCCGCCGCGACACCGAAGAGAATGAGGGGGCGCCCGGGCCCGCGGCGCCCCCGGCCGGATCGCGAGCGGGTCCCGGCGGCCGCCGGCGCGGGGCGCGATCGGCGGCGGCTCGGGCCCCGGGCTCGGCGAACGGCGGCCGCAGGGGCTCGGGCCCAGAGGGAGGCTCGGAGGCCGGAGCTGCAGGCGGCGGGCCCGGGCCCCCGGTAGCTGCGGCCATCGAGTCCGGGGAGGGGGCGCCCCAGCTTGGATCCCTCCGTCCCCCGGCCCCAGCCCGGCCCAGCGAGGACAAAGCCCCGGCCCCTGCCGCGGCCTGCGCCGCCCGCGCCGCACAAAGAAGGGCGAGTGGCCGCCCGCTCCCCTCCCCCTCCAGATCGCAGATCGGGGTGGCCGGGCCGGGGGCGGCTGGGAAGCAGGGAGGTGGGGAAGCCCCGGCCGCCCCGCCTCTCGCCTCCCCTTCCCCCCTTCACCCCCCGCCCCTCGGGACCCGCCGACGCGCCGCCCCGCCCCGCCCCCGCCCGTCTGCCCGTCCCCCCCCCCACCCCGGGGAGGGGAGGGCTCGGGGGGCGCGGCGCCCACATAACACTCCCCTCCTGCGCCCGGAGCCACCCCCTTTCTCTCCCCTCCCCTCCCCTCCCGCCTGCAAACCCCGCCGCCTCCGCTGCCGCCGCCGCCGCCTCGCCCGCCGCTCTCAGTGCGCGCGGCCGGGGGCGGTGCGCGGACCGGGGCGCCCGATGTGCGGTCCCCGCCGCCGCCCGTGACCCCGCCGCAGCCCCACTGGATCCCGCCGCCTCCCTCGTCCATGCCGCGCGGGCGGCGTTGATTGCACCCCGACTTCCCTCGGCGGGGACCCAGACACCCCGAGTGCTGCCGTGCCGGGTCCTGCCCAGTGTCCATCCATCCACTCGTCCCGGCGGCGGAGTTTGGACATGGAAGGGGCCGCTGCGCCCGCGGCCCGGGACGGCCCCGATTTGGGGTCCGGGGCGCCGGGTTCTCCCCCGGAGGCGGGGGCGGGGGCGACCGCGGCCCCCGCGGCCCCCGCAGCCCCCGCAGCCCCCGCGGCGGCCGCCCCGGAGCCCAGGAAGCCGCACGGGGTGAAGCGGCATCACCACAAGCACAACTTGAAGCACCGCTACGAGCTGCAGGAGACGCTGGGCAAAGGCACCTACGGCAAAGTCAAGAGGGCCACCGAGCGGTTCTCGGGCCGAGTGGTGAGCGCAGGAACCCCCCTGGGGGTTGGGGGGGGGCACCGGGGACGGAGGGCGCCAGGGGCGGGGGCTTTGGGTGCTGAGCCTGTCTGGTCTGAGAGGGGGCTTTCCGGGAACCCCCAGACAGCTCCTCTCCCCCCCGCCCCAGCTCCCCGTGACTCAGGCGTGTTTCTCTCCTGAAACACTTGTTACATCCTGCCTGCGCATATTTCGGGGGGTTTGATCCCAACAGCAAAGTAGTGTTTACGATTTGCAAACACTTTTGCAAAGGTTGGGACCCGCCGGTCGGGGTCTCCCCTCTTCAGGGCGCGCGCTCAGACCATGCCCTGGAGAATGCCTTATGGCTCCATCTCCAATCCGGTTCCGAGCTCTCAGCTCGGAGCTGGTCCCCCTCCCACAGTCCTGCAGATGAATGTGACCCTCCCCTCCCACTCATCCCCCCTATCACCTTGATGCCGCTGTCCCTGCAAGGGAGGAAGGCGCACTCCTGCCTCTTTTGCAGAGAGAAGGTTAGGGAGCCAAAAAGGAGAGGCTGCTGCATGCATGAGGGCTGTGACAGCTCGGCCCGGCTTCTGGGAGGAGGACTGAGACGCCCAGGGCTTGAACAGCCACACAGATGCTGAGTCGCAGCAGCCAACGCAATTACACTTGGGGTCCCGGCTGGCTGCAGGGCTACTCAATTGCTTGAGGAGTCTGGCCCAGCCGCCCCTCTGGGTGACAGCTGGAACCCTGCCAGCGCCCCGGCGTCCTAGACACAAGCCTCCAAGAGGTTCTTGAGGGCCTTGGGGTCGCCAGCGTGGTGTGTTGTCATTTTCCTCTCTGCAGACCAGGCCCAGGAATCCACTCGGCTTGTGGCTGGAGGATTGGGTTCAAAGGGACTGACGGTTGCAGAAAGATTGTGCGTGGTGTGCAGCAGAAAAGGGGCAGGGTTCTTTGATTTGAAGCCTAGCTGATGCATTTTCATCGATGTAGCGCCAGACTAATTTTGAGACAAGAGTGTGCACATTTCGGGGTGTTTCGTGGCCCAGGGTGGGTTATAAACTTAACAAATGAGGGTGGGGGTTGGGGGGGGGGAGAGGAAGGGAGGAAGCAAAATGAATCGGTGAATGAATTGGTAGGTTGATGTTGGCATTTTTCTCTTGCATCTGTGCAGAGATTGTTCTGTGAAAATAAAAAGAGGGGCACCAATCAGAAAGTTCAGTCCCTCCCCCCTCTCCCCCCATTCCTCAAAGATTTGGATTCCTGGCTAACTCCCTCCTTCTAAGCGTCACTGTTTGGGTTGATAGAACTTTATCTTATAGCTTAAAAAAAAAAGTCTGTTGTAGGTTAATTGGAAATGTGAGACTTTGTCCATTATGTATTTGAACCTGTCTCCACTTTTAAACATCCTCTAGCAAGCAAAAGTCGTGGAGAAGTCACTCCGGGCAGGTGCCATGTTTGAAGGCTGACACATGTAAATAGGACGTGTTTGTAACGGTGCCCTGGGAGGAACAAACACCTTTCCAAGTTGCGGCAGGAGAGGCTGGGCAACGCGCACTTCATTCATGCTTTTCTTCGGAGGTAGATATTCCCCAGGCTGGAGGTTGAATAAGCAAAAACCAAGCTTAGCTCCTTGCTCGTGCTGTCCTAGTAGCTGTTGAAGAATCGCGCTGGGGAGTTGGAAAGTGGGATAATGAAAAGCAGACGCGGTTGGGGCTGCAGGTTGATATGTGTGAGGGGTTGAGTGGGAAGGGTGTGTCTGGGGTGGGGGGGAGGATCTGTGAGGTGGCACAGAAGCCTGAATGCTGGGCAACTGCCGCACACGGAAAGGATGAATGAAACCTTGTGTTGTGGCAGGTACCTCTCTGAGTTCCACTGGAGTTTCCTGTCAGGCACTCGTCTGGCTGTCGGATACACAGAGTAAGTCAGAGTGGAAGGGATATTGCATCAGGAGAGGGGAGTCTGCCCTTGTCTTTCCGTGGGTGAAACTGAGCATTCCGTCTGGATTTAACTGAATGCCCACTAGGGGGCGCCCTGAGAACGGCAGAGGCTCATTTCTCAGCGGCAGGACTTCAGTCCTGATGTTATTGTCCAGCCGAAGTTCAGTTTCCCATTGTGCTGTTTATTTTAGCTCAATCTCTTGTTTTACTCAAAAAGGAATGTAGAGATCTTGAATCTGGTAGCAGACCCAGACCCAGAAACTGGCAATCTCCAAACTGCTTTCAACTGGATAGATGCGCTTGCAAGGGTAGCAAAAACATCTGGTGAAAACCGGGCATTAAATAGGTGGGAAAACTAGTGGGTGAGGTGGGATGAATGGGAGGCCTCCTTAGCCTTGAGGTCCTCCCCTCCCCCCCAGCACTCTGCTCACAGACGGTTTAAGAACTTCAGTGAGAAAGCAGGAATTGTCAGGTGGAAAATTCCCAGTGCTTGGCTGAACAGAAAATAAAACAAACATAAAAAACAATTTGGTCAACGAGTTGCTCTTGTCATACAGCGCTTGGTGACTCAGAATCTGTCAAGAGGAGCAAGAAATTTTCATTTAAAATGGCATTTTTCTTCTGGCTCCCAGCATGCACCAAACAGCTACGTTTTACTTGTAAGGTGCCATGGAGGAGACTTGACAAGCACTGTCTCAATTCTGCCTTTTCAATCTTCAGGGAGAATTCTGCAGTGATTTCTTTTCATTTGTAGCCTTGCCTTTAAAATTTTTTTTTTTTAGAAAGTATATTTTATTGATTTTTTACAGAGAGGAAGGGAGAGGGATAGAGTTAGAGACGTGGATGAGAGAGAAGTATCAGCTGCCTCTTGCACACCTCCTGCTGGGGATGTGGCCACAACCAAGGTACATACCCCTGACCGGAATCGAACCCGGGACCCTACAGTCCTCAGGCCAACGCTCTATTTACTGAGTCACGCAGGTGAGGGCTGTAGCCTTGCCTTTTAGAGCACTTCTCCTGAGGTGGGGTGGTTTTAAGCGGCTTTGCCAATGCGAGTGGCTGGAGTCGGGTGTTGGGTGTCAGGCGGCAGGAGATGCTGTGCAATCAGTACTCCTGAGACAGAGAAGTGTTTAAAAACAAGAATGTTGTGGCTTTTAATTGCATGTCTGGAGGGCCTTCCGAATCAAACAGAACACCACACAGCATCATCTCCTGTGGAAGGCACTTCCAAAAAGTGTTGCAGAATCAGGGAACTGGATCAGCTAGTCCAGCCCTTCGAATGGTCCGGGCACCTTCCCCTTTTTGATCCCAAATGTGGTCTTGAGGCCACTGCCTGAGCCTGTCCACCAGACGGGGCCTCAAAGTGGCTTCTTCCGGAAGTTGACAAGCCCAGCAATGAGGTGCTCTTAGAGAAGGGCTCAGAGCCCTGGCTTGCATCCACATCCTTGCTAGCCTTGTGACCTTGTGCAAGCTATATAGCCGTTTGAAACCTCAGTTTTCTCATTGGTAAAATGGGCAAATAATGGTATTAAGTTCATGGGTTTATATATTGTGAGAATCGAGTAAAATTATCTATAGAAAGCCTCAAATGGGGACAAAAGCAGTGTCAGTTGCTTCTTTTAGCAAGTTCTCCCTCTTCCCCCTCATTTTTACTTAGACTTCCATTTAGATTTTAAGACCGCCAGAAAGGTATGATGCTCTGGAAAGCCTTATATCATTCAGAGAGAGAGAGAGAGAGAGAGAGAGAGAGAGAGAGAGAGAGAGAGAAGAAATAATCAACTTTTTAGGTTAATTAAGGAATGCTAGGGAAGTGTGCCCATAGAAGCCAAGGCAGCCATATTTCAGTAGGCTCTGGAGTTATTTCCAAAGCCTTGAATTTAGGCTTTGTTTATTGCCGAATTCTTGTTTTGCTACAATTTTGGCCACGCTGCCGAGTGAGTCCCCGTGTCGAAACACGGCATGCATTTCCTTTGAGCCAAGCTCCCTAGACCTTCGGGCAGTACAAAATATTGACAAGAAATACCAAAACCAAAAAAAACAAACGAAACAAAACATTTTGGAGAGAGGTGTCATATGATCACCTCACTGCCAAGAGCCAAATTCAACTTTCCCTGGGCACCAGGTTATCTCTGGTCCCTGGTGTTGTCTAAGCAGGAGGAAAGGGCTGTGGGAGGGGTCTGGCCCGGGAGTGACAGGATGGTGGGCAGACTGTGCCCCCAGGTCCCAGAGCACTAGCTGGAGTGATAGGCCGTCCTCACTTGGCAGAGCGATTGATTTGACCCCCAAAGCAGGTGTTGTAAGCATTGGCCCCATTACTCATAGCCTGGTGTCGGAATATTTGCAGATCGAGGGAGTTCGTTAGCAGGCTGGCCTGCTGAGCCAGGGCAGGGCGTGTGTGGCTGTCATAGGCACGTGTTGTGTTGCAGCTAAGACCCGGCTCCCGTTTCAGGGATTGAGGGACCTCGGCAAACACGTGGCCCAGACTTCTCATCCCGGAGATGGGAAGAATAAGGCACAGAGCGCTAGGTGACTTTTCCGCGGTTGCACAGCTCCTAAGGGACCCGGCTGGGTCTAAGAAACCTGATTCTTGATTTGGTATTTTTTCCATCACTCATTTAATAAATCTTTCCCAGAGCAAGACACGATCCTCACTCTTAAGGAGCTTATAATCTGGTAGCAAAGATGAAATGTACTTACAAATATTGAACTAATTCAGCTCAGTGCAGCAGATTTATTGCCGTTGGCCATATGCTTCTCGCCATGGTAAATGCTGGGACATAGACAAAGAACTTAGCGTCTGGCGGGAGAGATAGGATTGAGCAGGGGATAGGCCCTGAGTTCCTCTTCTCTGCAGGACCTGATGATTTCAGGTGATTTTCAAGTCGGAATGTATTTCATTGGAGCTTAGTTCATGACATTGAGTTTGATCTTGGAGAGGAACACCTCTTCCCAGCTGTATTACCACCAGCTGATACCTTGGAGAGCCGGGCGTGTGTCTACTTCACAGACATTCTCTCTGATCCTCTCGTCAGCGCTAAGAGGCGTGTACTCTAGTTAGACCCATTTAATAGATAGGGAAAGCGAGGCTTCAGGAAGGCTTAGGAACTTGCCCAGGGTTTATGCAGTTAGACAGTGTCAAATGCGTCTATCTGATTTGAAACCTGTTGCTTTTAGAGAAGTGGAGAACCTCCCTATGTTGTCCAGCTGGTCACTTCTGGATTTGGGCGTGGTTGCTCCGCCCATGATGCCAGAAGACCAGCCATGGGGTGATTATTTTCCTGGTGTGTGTGTGTGTGTGTGTGGGGGGGGGGGATGGTTTTCGCTGATGTTTAACAGGGGATTTAGAGAAGAGGCCATGAAATACTGTACAATCAGGGACTACAAATGCTGTTGAAGATGACCTTTGATTTGAGTTTCAGAAAACTGAAATATGGGGTGTTTCAGCTAGGGGGCAGGTTCTAGGGTGAGCTGGGACCCAGGGGGAGGCAAGACGGGTAACATGGGAAGGGGGTAATAATTAATAATATATAATAACAACAACAACAGGTAATACTTCTTGAGTGGTTATGACAGACCAGGCACATGTAAACTGATTCAATCCTCCTAATAATTCCGCAATGATCTCGTTTTCCAGATGAAGAAACTGAGTCACCGAGAGGTTCACTAGTCTGCCAAAGTCACAGGTCGTGTGAATGCAGAGACCTTGGCCATCTCCCCTCCTCTTGGGGGCTGGGCTAGGTTCTGATCAGGGCAGGGGGGCCCTGAATCCATCTGAATGGGAGGGCTGGCTCGGAGCAGGGAGGCCAGCCTGGAGGTTTTCGCAAGAGTTAAGGTATGAGGAGATAAGAATCGGGCTGAGCTGGGAGAGAAAGATATGACTGCTGGCGAACTATCTGCTCTTGAGCCACAAGTATGTTTTAATGAGTCAGGTCAAAAAGCTCTCTACCTGAACACACACTAAGTTTTTTGTTGCTTTAGATTCTAGAAGCCCTAGGGGGCCTTGGGAGGGAGGTCAGTCCGTTCACTTCTTTGCTTGGAGGCAGAAATGCACACACACCGAGCGCCAGGTCTTCGTGACGTCATTTCCTCCTGGGAAGCGTCGGGAGATAAGGGTTGAGTCAGGTATCTTGTCTGTTTTGTCGGTAAGCCCCGTCTAACCGTCTTGAACTCACTGCCAATGCCTCACATCATGCCAAGCACGTAGTAAGTCCTCAACAGAGGCTTATAGAATGGACTGAGAGGCATACATTGAGCCGGGGGAATACTTCAGGAGGCGTGGAGGTTGGAGGTCATCATCTCTGACCTCACGCAGCGTTTTGATGTGCTGGGAAGAACAGACGAGGGCTGGAAATGAATGGCCGATACGTAGCATAGTTTGCAAAGCCAGGCAGACCCTCCCCTGCACAAATTCCCTTTCTGTTACATGTGTTCATGCACTTGTTAGAGAGAGAAAGAGAGAGAGAGAGAGAGAGAGAGAGAGAGAGAGAGAGAGAGAGAGAGAGAGAGAGAGAGATCTGTCTACCCAGGGCTTGTCAGCTTTCTGGCCACGGCTTCCTGTCCTCAGTGGCTTCGGAGTCAGACAGCATAAGTCTCATTTGTCTTTCCCACATGAAAGTCCTGGAGCATCTGTAAGTTATGATTTGTGAAGTATCTGCTTTAAAGCAGAATGCATTTATCATCACGCCGGCCCAGACGACTCTGTGCAGTGCAGGAATGAGAAGATCCCAGGCCCCAGAACAGGAGGGGCCCGGCCAGATGACCCACCCGTGAGCGGTGTCTGGCGGTATTGATAACATTCTCTGGAAGCGGCCCAGAAGCAGCCAGATGTTGCCTTCACGGCGAAGCTCTTCAGTAAACGTTCCGCTGCATGTTCAACCCGGGCTGGGCAGCTCCACTCGTAGGTCTGCCCTGGAGAAGTGCAAACACATGTCCACACAGAAACTTGCACATAAATGTTCCCAGCAGCATTCTTCAGAAGGGCCCCCAATATGCATAGAAGCAACCCAAGTATCCACTGGCTGATGGATGGACCTGATAGGGGATGTTCATTTTAGTTATGAATATTGTTTATGATCGGTTCCATTCTTTTACTTACGGAATACCTCTGGAATAGTATTCAGGAATAAAATGAAGTACTGATACGTAGATGAACTTGAAAACATTATGCTAAGTGAAAGAAGCCAGTTACAAAAGATCATGTATAATGTATGGTTCCGTTTCTTTGAACTGGGCGAATCCATGGAGACAGAAAATGGATAAGTGGTTGCCTAGCGCTGGGAGTGGCTGCTAATGGGCACGGGATTTATTTGGGGGAATTCAAGTGTTGGAAAGTTGGTCGTGATGAGGACTGCACCACTCTGAATATTCTATAAAAGCTACGACTTAAACATTTAAAAAAATATATATTTTTTACTGATTTTTTTACAGAGAGGAAGGGAGAAGGATAGAGAGTTAGAAACATCCATCAGCTGCCTCCTGCACACCTCCTACTGGGGATGTGCCTGCAAGCAAGGTACATGCTCTTGCCCTGAATCGAACCTGGAACCTTTCAGTCTGCAGGCCGACGCTCTATCCACTGAGCCACACCGGTTAGGGCGACATTTTTCAATTGGTGAATTGATGGTATGTGAATTAGATCCCAATACATCTGTTACAAAGAACAACTGTAGTTCGGGGAGGTGGATGGGGAGTGGGATTGGGGGTAGAGGCCCCTATCTCTCAGGCCTGCAAGACTTCAACCTGCGGGTCCAGGGAGCGAGTATGTGCGTTTTGTGCTGAGTGGAAAGCGTTGTCCTATGCGCCACGGTCAAGGGAGGATGCCTTGGGTCCACATCCCATCCCAGCCCTTGACAGTCCTGTGACCTTGGGCTCGTCCCCCAACCTCCTTAAAACCTGTTTTCAGCTGTTCCTAATAGGTCTGATTTTATGGAGGGTTGAGAGGGTTCAGATGCTTTGGCTAACTAAGCTTTTAGCCCTGTGCTAAGTACGTAGTAGGTGGGCAATCAGATCATCATATATAATGGATGACAATGTCGAAAGATTCCCCGTGATGAAGACACGACATACTTTGGGGGTTGGCACACCTCTTCCTGTCACTCTAGCAATAAACTTGATGCATTTTAATGAGCACTTACTAAAGGTCCCAGGACCGTGGGGTATTTCGGGGAATATGACGAGCCTTGCCGACAGGATACCGAGAAGTTAGTTGTTGGGATGTGAAGTGAACACATCTGGAATCATCTGGGAGCAACACAAGGTAGTATATCAGCGAGGGGCGGAGGAAGAAGTCACGGCTGTGGAATCGGGCAGACTCGAGTTCTGGTTCCTCCCCGCTACTGGGCAGCTAGATGATCTGGGCAAGCTGCCCATTCCCTCCGAGCTTCTGCATGCTCATCTAGAAAAATGCGGCTACCGAGTGGGAAATGGGGCTTGGAGCCTGGTGCGAGGTAGGTTCTTGAGAACTAGAGCCAGCATCGTTATTTTGATGAGAAGTACTAGCACCGAGCACCTGATGCTTAGATGACCCCCTCATCTTAGATCACGGCTCCCCTTCTGAAAACCCTCTCATGATTATGAAGGGACTACACTCTGATTTTTCCGTGTCCTTTGAGGTTCCTTCCTGGATAGCTGAACTCTCACGTCCTTAATTCCTCTCTCTTGGACCTGAATCCATTCCCTTCAGAGCACATAAACCGTGTGGTTTTGGTGATTTGTGTGTATCCAAATTTTGATTCTTGTTGCCCATTTTTAGGTAAACTGCATCCTGGTCTGTACCCTGGTGCCAGGCGTATGTAATGGGTGCTCCGTAAAGATGAATGAATGAATGAATGAACAAATGAATAAGTGCATGCAGAGTACACCAGCAATCCGGAGACAGGGGAGTTCTGTGAACGTGGCAGGCAGTGGGGAAGGCCCGATGGGACCTTAGTCACCCCTCTCCTCATCATCACTGTGAGGACATCCGGGGACAGCCCAGCATTGCCAGGCGCCTCTGACTGCCCTGTGGGCCCAGAGAGGCAGGGCGGACCTGCTCCTCGCCCTTGCTGGCTGCTCCCCAAAGCACTGTGTTCTTGGGTTGCTTTCCTACTTCCCGAGATTCCTCCCAGCCTTCTCTCCGAGACACCCTGGCGATCCACTCTCCAGAGTTAGGCAGGCTTTAGATGCAAAGTGCATTCGCAAGGCTTTCAAAACATTGTATCCCGGTTGTAAATCAAGCACTTAAAGAACTGTAAACTGGCTGGAGTGCAGAGGTAATGCATGTCTGCAAGAAGCACCGTGGTGATTTGCCCTTTTTTAAACCGGAGAGAAGAATCCCACTTGTTTACTTCCATTAGAGATACACAGAGGCAGCCTGAGGTTTCCAGCGGGAAGGTGCTAAGAGGCCTCTGCGGTAGGTTCCGCTCCTTCTCTGGAACCAGAGGATGGTGTTCAAGTGGTTTGGGGTGTGCAGCTTGAATCTCTTTTCACAGTAAAAAAATGGGGCTGCTTCTCTGAGGATTTTCCAGTGGCCCTTCCCTCCCCATCTCTTCCAGCCGACTCAAAAGCCACGAAGGCACCCATCAGATCTCGGCAGGTTAGAAGGTTATTTCACCTGTGATTGACCCCGCGGGCCTTGAGGACACTCAGATCCCGGTCTTGTACAGCTGTGGTGGAAGGGATTTTAAAAGGGTGCCGGCCGTGACCTGGAGTGAGGCTACCTGGGTTTGAGAGTCTCTCTCAAACCTCCTGTGTAACCTTGAGATTACTGGCGGGAGGTGGAGAGGGGGGGTGTTAGGGGGGCAATAAGGGACAAGATATGACCTCTGTCCCAAAGGAGCTCAGTCACCTCTTGGTTGTAGAAGGTGTACCTACTGGTCATTTGCAGATCCCCATCTTGGTGGTCCACACTTACCTACCTTTCCTTGCTGGTCCGGTTAAGGAAACTGATTCCCTGGTGTGTATGTGTGTCTGTGTGTGTGTGTGTGTGTGTGTGTGTGTGTGTGTGTTTTAATCTCTTAGAATTCATTCCTTTGCTTCAAGCACATCCCTTATACAGCCTTGATTTTCACAGAACCAATTAAAAAAGATGCCAACAAACTTTGAGAAGCTCTTAGCAGTCTATAACATAATGACGGGGAGTGGTTCTGGGTAGATTGGAAAGTGAACTCTTCTCTAAGCCGCAGGAGCAGTGGGAGGGAAGGAGCTGACAGTCCGGCCATCTGCTGAGGGCAGAGCCCAGCACGGGGTGCGGATGGGAAGGCAGGGCAGGGCAGGGCAGGGCAGTGATGCTCGCTCCGCTCCAGGGGGAAGTCCCCTTTGCATCTGCCTCAAGGTTAATTGATAACGTTTCTCCGGCAGAATCCAATGGAATGCTCCGGGAGGGACCCGGCATGTGGGCGTGCGAGCAGCTGGTAGCAGGAATCCTGGGCAGGGGAGGAATTGAGTGGAAATCTCCACTGATTTGTATCCACCTTCTTGAATGTGTAGAAAGGTCAAGTGTGTGTGTGCACCTGCGTGCGTGTGTTCCTTCCCCTAACAGCCCTAATAGCAGGAAAGATTTAGTGAGAGATGAGTGTGTGCCAGGCACTGTTCTAAGTACTTCACATGCCTTCTATCCTCTGAGCCTGTATTATTAGTGCATTCATTTTGCAGACGAGGAAGGAGAGGCTTAAAGAGGTCACGGGACTTAGGGCTGGGCTGTCTAACCTCCGGTTCATGGTTGTAACCTCTGGACCCCATGGCCTCTCATGGGTATGGATCCCTCCGAGCCTCTGAAGCTCCTTGCTTTGGTTCGTTGAACCCAGGTGTAAAGCTCAGAGAAAACTGTCTCCAGGCTGCGAGGTAGCAATTTGAGGAACTTGGTTCCATTATCTTGATTTTTCTGTGTCTTACTCATTCTTCTCCTCCTCTAGTGTCCGTTCAATGCCCGGCACACGAGAAGAATGCAGTAAACATTTGTTGAATGGCTGTGGAGTGCTTTGTGTCTGGGGATGTTGTCAGGAGGCTTGGGAGCTGGTCCCAGCATTGCCACAACGTCAGCTGCGTGACCTTGAGCAAGATGTGTCCCTTCTGTGACTTCAGCCAGCGTATCTGGGAGATGAGAGTTCTGGGCCTGATTTTTTGTTTGTTTTGGGATTCATTATTCAGTCAACAAGTATTTGCTGAATGCCTGCTATGTGTCCAACACTGTCCTGCTCTGGGCGACGGAGAGAGCGACAATGACGAGGAGACAGATTCCTGCTCTCTCGCTCAGAGCTTGCATTCCAGCCGCTTTCAGATTCTGCATTTGGTGAAGCCTCCTGTCTCATCCCCAATGGCTTCAAAGCACCAGGCGCTGAATCCTTTCTTTTTCTTTTCCTTTTTCTTTTTCTTTTTTTAAAAAATATATTTTATTGATTTTTTTTTTTACAGAGAGAGAGTTAGAAACATCGATGAGAGAGAAACTTCGATCAGCTGCCTCCTGCATATCCCACACAGGAGATGTGCCAGCAACCAAGGTACATGCCCTTGACCGGAATCTAACCTGGGGCCCTTCAGTCTGCAGGCCGATGCTCTATCCACTGAGCCAAACCGGTTTCAGCTGAATCCCTTCTTGTTTGCTTTTCTTCGCTGGGAGGCGTGTTCTACAAGGCAGGATGATGTCCATCAGTTCTACTGATTGATACATCCCAAGTGTCTTGCACAGTGCCTCGCAAGTACATATTGGTGATACGTGGCAGGCATGCCTGAATGAATGACTTCAGTGCCTCTCTTACTAACAAAATCTCAGCTATAAAAACTCTGCGCTTAAAGCGCAAGAACATTAGGGCTCCAAAGTGCCATTTTCCAGGAAAAACACTTAAATTTTTTTATTTTATTTTAAAGGCAAGATGCAGTTGAGATTGGGAAGGGTTGTTATCCTAGCTGAGGGATTAGCAAGTGGGGCAGAATTCTTCGGTTATTTTCATCTGGTGATGCCTTTTGCAAACCAGGTTAAAACACACACACACACACACACAAGCTCTTCCGTTTTCCCCTACCCCCTCTGCTTCAAGCCAGAAAAAGCACTTGCTTCTTAAAATACAGCCCATGAAGGGAAAAATTATAACAAATATTTTGCATTTCTCTGGTGGCGGCACAGTCTGAATTCCTTTCAGCCCCACAACGAGTTCTAATTTTATGAAATGTTTGGATTAGCCCCCAATTTTCCGGTGGAATTTGGGAGGCTTGTATTTGTACTTAAGCTGGAAGTGAAGAAATCTCATAAAATCTGTGCAGTGTCTCAGGCCCAGTGGGACGCTCTAGCCAAGGACAAAATGACCATCAACGGAATGACGGGGCAGAGAGAGAGAGAGAGAGAGAGAGAGAGAGAGAGAGAGAGAGAGAGAGAAAGAGAGGGAGAGGGAGAGAGAAGGAGAGCTCAAGCAGCTGTGGCAGAGCAGGCCTTTTGGACGGCAGGGTGCTCTTGAACCACACAGTCTCTGGGGCTTGGCTAAGCTGCATACCACTTCCAACTGATCACGGGCTATAAAAACTCCAGCCCAAGCACAGTACCTTGTACCTGACCTTGTTTCTTCAGACCCCGGAGCCTGAGAACATTAGGGCATCTGGTAATTGGGTGAGAGGCATTTGATAACACATGGCGCTCTGTTCCCGCACCCCCTCCCACCAGCATGCTGCCCCTGGCACGTGTTGCCTTGTGTTCTAATTTCCAGTTTACTGAACTGTTTCTGCCTCTGGCCCCGCACTGTCTTAGGTGGACACACACAGCTGTTAAAGTGAAAATTAAGTGCAATTGAATAAAATGAAGACGTCAGTGCCTTGGTCATCCTAGCCACGTTCTTAAGTGCGTAATAACCCTTTGTGGCCAGTGGTTACCATGGGACAGTGCAGAGACTTTCTGTCATTGTAGAGAGTGAGGAAGGACAGAACTGCTCCGGATGCTGAGTTTAATCATCGCTGTGACACACTCCACCCCTTGTTGTGCTTGATTAGCTCCATGTGTAGCCCTTGTCACCATCTGCAAATTATCTCCAAGCAACCTCACTTGTCATCTTCTCTGTACCTCATTGTCCAGGACCGTGCCTGGTAGGTAGTGAGCGCCCAGGAAAGACATTGAGAATAAATGAATGAAGCTGTCTGATCCAGCATTGCTTGGCATGTGCCTGGCACACAGTGGGCCTTCAGAACATTGAACGAATTCTTCTAGAGTTGTAACCATTGAATGGAGTCATCTGATAGGCCATGAGCACATATATGTGTCAGGCATTGTACGAGGCGCTGGAGATACCATGATGAGCAAACAGACATGATTCTCTAGTAAAGGAGCTTATCCAATTCAATTGTTCTTAAATTTGCGGCGATGTGCGAATCTTCTGGGTGTCCCTGTTAAAATATACCCTCCACAGCACCCACCCCATAGAATCTGATTCAGCGAGTCTGGGCTGGGACTCAGGGTGACCTGAGCCTCTGAAATCCTTTCACCAGGCAACCCAAGTGAGTGTGAGGAGTTGGTGCATAGTCTGTACTTAAAGGAACACAGCAGCGGGAAGCTAGTTGCTGTATTCATCTGGGGAAACACCACCCCGTTTTCTTTAACCCACCCCTTCTCTTGTGATAACCAGAAGACTCTGAAGCTTGAGGTCTCTTTGCTATTATCCTTCCATGGAGTAATAATAATAATGACAATAACAAAAATAACAAACAGTGGCATGCAGTAATGGTGCCAGTTGAGAATCTGAGCACGTTAAATCATTGACCTAAATTCTTCCTCAAGGTAGTCTTATTATCGTACCATTATTATCCCAATTTTACCGTGGGTAAACTGAGGCCCAGAAATTTAAGTCACTTGCCCATGAAGTGCTGCTCACGGTTACTGGGCTTTAAGCAGCTGCCTTCCAAATGCCAAATGGGCCTTTATTTCCTCTTCTGGGGCCTTTAAGTCAGCAGGCCGATGCCCTATCCACTGAACCAAACCGGTTTCGGCACTATCCGTAGTTTTAAACTGTCCCCCAGGTTGCTGTAATGCACTGTCGGAGTTGAGAGCCGCTGGCTGAAGCATGCTGACTGCGGAGGTCCCAGCATCTGTACTCCTGAAGGTGTCCCCATCCATGTCTGGTCATGCTGGGGCCTGGCTCATAGGAAGGCAAATCCCCTCCCCCACCTCTTGCCCCCCAGGATGTGTTCCTCAGTGGGGACTGGTGTGTCGGAAGCCATCCCACGGGGCCTGGGCCGGGGCCTTCGGCTCTTGCATCAGAGCCGTACATCGGCAGCCGGGTTGTTTTCCTTTTAGGCTCCCATTGTCACGACCTTTGTGTGTGTGTTTATTTCAGGGAAATAATTCCATCTGATTCCCTAGGGGCCACAGAAGTACATTCGGAGGGACTTCTTTTTGTGGGGTGACCTAAAATGACTTCTTAAAAGAGGCAACAGCTGTCCCCTTCCTCCCAACCCCTGCCCCACGTTGCCCTCTGACATGGCCCTATCTCAGGCTCATATTTTGAGGCTCTCACTTGGAGTGTTCTTATGTACATACTTGCACACATCTCTGCATAAGGTTTCTTTGTTAGTACCCTGTTTCCCCGAAAATAAGACGGTGTCTTATATTAATTTTTTCTCCCAAAGTTGCGCTAGGTCTTATTTTCAGGGGATGTCTTATCTTTACATGCGCTAGGTCTTATTTTTGGAGGATGTCTTATTTTCGGGGAAACACGGTGGTAGTGATTCAAAAAGCAGTTTTGGAGAATCTGCTGTATGTTGGCCACACCACTGGGCATTTTCTATATGTTATCTCATTGCATTTTGCCTTTTCTTGGCAGTAATGAGTAAGCTCAAGTCTGAAATCAGGGATTATCCTTAGAAGGGAGGAAGTTACAGTCTTGCCACAATTTGCCAGCCTTGTTGGAGAATGAGATGCTCCATGGACTGTAGAGGCCGCCATATTGGAGCCGTTGGTTTGGCTGGGATGGCGGTGGGAGGTTGGTTGATTGAACCCAAGTGTCTGGGAAAGGGAGAGAGAGGAGCTCAGGAACCAATACTGTTCAACCTGTATGAACCTCGGTCAAGGAAAAGGAGAACATTGGTTAATATGACTCCTGGTTAAGTGGAGAGATCACGGTATAATACAAAGCTCTGAATACATTTTTCCAGGGAACTGAAGCTCACTAATTTAAGAGCTATTTTTTTTTTTTTTAAAGATTGTATCCATTTATTATGAAAATCTTTCTAAGAACATGCACACTTTCTTGCTCCTTAAAACAAAGTACCTTGTCTTGATGTCTTTGGGGAACTTCTAAATAGTCCTCAGTACTGTGTTTTGGAATTCTCATGTCTGCTATTTATAGTTTTTCTATCTTCTCCCTCATCAACTTTCATTCCTTTTTGTGACCTTTTTTTAAGCAGTGAAATTTCTTTTTCCCTACAGTGAAAAGAATGCATGGTTTATGCTGAAAACTCATAGGACAAGATTAAAGGTGAAGTTAGTTGTGCTGTCTTGATTCTGTCAGTCAGGTTGTCTCTAGCAACTTTCTAGTTCCTATTTCCCCACATTCCTACAGATGGGCCGTGACAAAGCTTGTCAGAACTGTTAGTAGGAAAACTATGGGTGATCAACTGTGGGGACTCAGTACATGAATTTGATGACGTTTCTTGGCTTTTATTAAGGTTTTGTTGCTCTTATGAGTATAGCTGAACTTTCCCTGGCAGTGAGTTTAGTGAAGTTTTTTCTTCTCAGGCTGAGCCACTCTGGGGTAGTCAGGCTGGCCAGGGTCACCCAGTTAGTAGGTGGCCAAGCTTGACTGGAGTTACAATGCATTTCCCATTCATCATCTCTTCTTTCTTAATTGCATTTGTTGGGGTTACATACTGTCTAATAAAAGAGTAATATGCAAATTGACCATACCTCCACCACACCACAAGCCACACCCAGCAGCCAATCAGGAGCGACTATGCAAATCAACTCAATCAAGATGGCTACAAACAGGAAGCTTGGGTTTCCCCTGGCAATGGAGGAAGCCATGCTTTCCACACACCCTGGCTGGCCCAGGCCTCCACTCAAGGCTACAAAGTTTTAATTATAGAAGATAAGTAAATCCCAACAAAAATGGCTGTGGCCACAGAGTGAACAGGAGGCTTAGGTTTCCCCCGTGATGGAGGAAGCCAAACTTTCCGCACACCGTGGCCTACCTTGGCCTCTGCTCAAGGCTACAAAGTTTCAAGATAAATAAATCCCAGACATCAGGGCCTCTACTTGGGTCACTGAAGGGAGTGGGTGGCCTGCAAACCACCACAGGTCCCTTGCCTAGGCCACCTCATGCCCCAAGGGAACCCCCTCCCTGATCCGGGAAAACCAGCCAGCACCAGGCCTCTATCCTATCTAATCCTATCTAATAAAAGAATAATATGCATTGACCATCACTCCAACACACAAGATGGCTTCCCACATGTGGTCGAAGATGGCTGCTCCGATGTAGACACAAGATGGCCAGCAGGGGAGGGCAGTTAGGGGCAAACAGGCTGGCAGGAAGCAGTTAGGCATCAATCAGACTGGCAGGGGAGTGGTTAGGGGTGATCAGGCTGGCAGGCAAAATTGGTTAAGGGCAATCAGGAAGGCAGGCAGGCAAGCAGTTGGGAGCCAGCAGTCCTGGATTGTGAGAGGGATGTCCCAGATTGGAGAGGGTGCAGACTGGGCTGAGGGAAACACACCCCCATGCACGAATTTCATGCACTGAGTTGTTTAATAAAATTACATAAGTTTCAAATGTACAATTCTATAGTCTGTCATCTGATATTGTATTGTGTATTCACCATCCAAAGTCTAATATTCTTTCCTCACCATTTAACCTTCATTTGCCCTCTTCTACCTCCCTCCATTCCTCTTTCCCTCTGGTAACCACCATACTGTTGTCTGTATGTATGAAATTTTTTTGGGAAGAAAAACCTTCACCTTTCTCATCTAGCCCTCATGCCTCCTTCCTCTTGAACAGCTGTCAGTCTGTAGCTATGAATCTGTTTCTATTTTGTTTGTTTATTTTGTTCATTAGATTCCACATATAAGTGAAATCATACGGTATTTGTTTTTCTCTGACTGGCTTATTTCACTTTGCATAAGACCTCTAGGTCCATACTTGCTGTTGCAAAAAGTAAGATTTTCTTTCTTTCTTTCTTTCTTTCTTTCTTTTTTTTTTTTTTTTTTTTTTTTTTTTTTTTTTTTTTTTACAGCTGAGTGCTATCCCATTGTGTAAATAAACCACCGCTTTTTTAATCCACTCGTCTACTGATGGGCACTTCCAAGTCTTTTGCCACCTCTTACGTGTGTGTTCTCAATTGTGGGTCTTTGGAATAAAGGAACTGTTGCTGTATTTGGATAACTAAATTCAGGAAAAACCTACCTTTACCTCCATCCTCTACTTTGCTCAAGTGACAGATGTTTTAACTCCTTTTCTGAGGCAGTAGAGGGCAAATGTCACCGCCTCTTCAGCAATGTCAGACCCTCTCTCTGTTCGAACATCAGTCTTAGATTAACAAGGAAATGGATTCAGAAACACACTTGAAAGCCACATGCATTGCTCTCCGTACATAGCTTACATTTTAGGACCTGCTTAAACGATGCAGGCGGCATCAATCTTGGGGAGGTTTGTCTTATTTACTTGTTTGTCTTTTCTGCAGATGGGATGCTTGCATCAGAGCCGGGCTGGCTTCAGATGTCTGCTCCAGGATATTTTAGCTGAACTGTATGAGTCCATTAAACAAATGTAAGAGTTTTTTTGGGAAAGAAGGGCTGTGTCTCAAACCAAATGTTTTACATGGAGAACATCTGGGGAATATTGGTATCTGTGTGTACAGTACATCAGAAAGCAGCTTGGCGGGCTTCAGCTGGGATCTTTCTGGCCTGTGGTTGCTGGGTTTGACAGTTTTGTTGTAAGAGAATGGTTCTTATGAAGTGTTGCCATAAAGACAATGCTGGATCCAGGAAGGGGTTGTCCTTGTTTCGCCGCACTCCCCAAGCTGTTCTGATTAGCTTCCCTGGCCAGGTCGCTCACAGCATTTGAACCGTCCGAGATCTGAGTTCGTTTTCCCCCAGGCTTAAGCTCCAGAAAAAGGAAGCATCGCCACGCCAGGACTCAGAGTATTTCTTCTGGACCCCACATTTCCATCGATTTGACGAAATGTGGGAACAGCTGTGGTTCAGCGGAAGTGGCGTTGGCGACAGAATCCAAGGACCTGGGTTGAAACCTGGGTGTTGACATGATGACCTGTGGGGCCTTGGGGAGTTCTTTTCCTCAGTTACTGCTTCCCTCTCATGGGATGGGGGAGTAAAATTAAGTGGGCGGCCATGTGTACATAGGAGTCGGTCATTTACACGGTGGTAGTGCACCCAGGGATTTGCGGTCTTACCCTAAGGTGACCAGATGTCCTGCTTTTGGCGGGACAGTCCCGATTTTTAACAATTTGTCCCACGTCCCGCTTTTTCGGGACTTTTTTAAAATGCCAGGGGACGCGGGACAAATTGTTAAAAATCGGGACTGTCCCGACAAAAGCGGGACGTCTGGTCACCTTATCTTACCCACAAGTACAGGAGCAGCGTGGACCAGAGCGGAATCCGGGAAATCATCTGGGTAGATTGTCTGACTTCAGCAACTTGTAGACACTGGGCCAGGTTGGTATTAGTGGGTGGATGAGTGAGAAAGGAATCATCCTTATGAAAATGAAGACTTTTGCTATTTATCATGTTTGATTCAACTCAACTCAATAAACTTTTATTGGATGTCTGCTCTGGTGCCAGACTCTTTCCTAGATATTGGGGACTCAGGGGTGAACAAAGCAATTAAGGCTGCTGTTCTGCATGCTCTGCTTGCTATGCCTGGTATTGGCCATGGATGGCCCTCCCTTTTGTTAATTTACATGTTGACTGGGTTTTAGGTAGAATGGATAATGACTGGTATATTAGTCGGCTTGGGCTGTCCCAGCAGAATAACGCAGACTGAGTGGCTTAAACAACAGAAAGTTATTTTTTTACAGTTCTGGAGACTGGAGGTCCACTCTCAAGGTGCCAGAAGGATTGGTTTCTTGTGAGGCCTCTCTTCATGGCTTGTAGACAGCCCCCTTCTTGCTGTTTCCTCCCATGTCCTTTCCTTGGTATGCATATGCTTTGGTAACTTTTCCTGCTCTTTTAGGGACATTAACCCTATTGGAGCAGGACCCCACTCTATGACCTCATTTAACCTTAATCACCTCCTTAAAGGTCCTATCTCCAAATACAGTCATGCGAGGGATTAGGGATTCAATAAATGGATGTGTGTGTGTGTGTGTGTGTGTGTGGACACACGCACAGTTCAGTCAATAATAACTGGTAAATATTTTATTGGTGTGGACATTATTTGGGAGAAAATATGGCTAGACTTCCTATACCTTTCTGTAAGATGGTTCGTAGTGATCCTTACTGAACCTCCAGTCAACATATCCTACAGGACCAAATTGGGAAGGAAAGACAAGAACTAAGGAAGCCCCATGGGACTCGGTAAGAGAAAATACTAGCAGATGATCTCTTCCAAGATGGTTGGGATGAATGCCCAGCCGCTTGCAGACGATTGAAAATTCAATTCAGGGGAAAGAGCATCTCCTTAGTCAAACCCGAGGAGCATGGATCCACCCATTGGCGTGACTTATCTTGACTGACAGATTCTTTAAAACTGCATCCAATGGGGTAGGGCTGGTCCCCTGAGTCAAGCCAGGGAGTTCCCACTAGAAGGCTGAATGGTTACTGGACAGGGAGGAGCCCCTGTGCTCACTGCCCTGTCCAGTGGATTGTACGCCACGTCAAGCATGAGTCTGGGTCATATTTTACAGCACCTGGGTGAGTGCCTCATTCAGAGGAGATTTCCCAAAATTGTTTGCTTGGAGAATTGACTCATTATTGCATCATTTTTAGGAAACATGCCTCCCAGACCCTGCTGTCTGATTCTGCCAACTGTCTTGGCTGGCCTTGCAGAGAGCAGCAAGGAACACCAGTGGGTGTGCTTTTGAAGATGGAAGTGGCTTAAATTTTAGCTTAAAAAAAAGAAAAAAGACTTAGGGTGGGGATAAGGCCATGTAGCTTTGGTGGGGCCTTCATCTCCAGAGACGCTGATGGAGATCATTTTCATCACACACCGGCCGTGTGCCAGGACAGGGCGCCGTGCTTTGTCAATGGTTCAGAGGCTAAGAATATAGTCTTTGGGTTTTTGTTTGTGTAGCAGGACCCAGCTCTCCTACTTATTTATTAGTTGTGGGCCCCAGGGCATGTTACTTAACCTCCCCCAGACTCAGTTTACACTTATCAAGGGGGGAGGTAAGAGATCAACCGAATGTCTTGTATGCATGCATATAAGCATAACCAATGGACCCAAGACTCTGGGGGGAGGGGGGTGGTGTGAGGGCAGGTATGGGAGTGGGGTGGGAAGTCAATGGGGAGATATGACACATGTAATACCTTAATCAATAAAAAATCGAAAAAGAAAGAAAGCAGAAACAATACTGCTTCTGTAAGAATTTAATGAATGAGAGCTTGAGGCATTCAACAGGATAGAGCTCAGTGCTTGGCCTGTACGAAGGGCTTGACAGGTAGTTATTATGATGGACTTTAGCTGTTGTTGTGAATTATCTCCCAGCCCGGCTCCATTTTAAAGACCAACAAGTTCAGGCTAAGGGATTTCAGGACAAGAAATTTCAGGATTGGATTCAACACTTGAGCAATTAGTAAGCAAAAGACTCAGTGACAGATTCGGGTGGGATAAGATGTTCTGCTATGGTTTTATGGTTTTTTAAGGGTCTTTCCCCCCATCTTTAGTGACATATAACATATATGAGCTTAAGGTGTACAAGGTGATGATTTGATATGCATATGTGTGGCAAAATGATGGTCATAGTAAGGTTAGTTAATGCCGGCTGTCCCCTCACATAGCATATAATTTTTCTAATTTTCTATGTTTTTGATAATATTTAAGATCTGCTTGCTTAAAACTTTCCAGGATATAATACGGTATTGTTAACTATACTCACTGTGCTGTATATTAAATCCCCAGAACTTATTCATTTAAAAAATATATATATTTTATTGATTTTATTTTTTTACAGAGAGGAAGGGAGAGAGATAGGGCGTTAGAAACATCGATGTGAGAGAAACATGGATCAGCTGCCTCCTGCACAGATGTGCCCACAACCAAGGTACATGCCCTTGACCAGAATGGAACCTGGGACCTGTAGGCTGACGCTCTATCCACTGAGCCACACCGGTTTTGGCAGAACTTATTCACCTTATAGCTGAATGTTAGTACCCTTTGACCAACATCCCCCCAGTATGTTCCGCTCCCCACCCCCACAAGCTCCTGGCAACCACTCATCTCTCTCTTATGTCTGTGAGTTTGGATCTTTTATATTCCACATCAGACAGTATCTGTCCTTTTCTGTCTGACTTAGCATGATGTTAAGGGTCCTTTTTAAATACTTGAGGTCTGTTTCAGCAACCGCTTTTTTGGCATTTATTATACACCAGGCACCTGCTGGGCACTGGAGTTGTGCGGTCTCTGTGCCACTGAAACCTACCAGTAAGGGTGAGCGAGGTTATGAAAAGCGACCCATGCTAACTTTATGGGATTCATTGCAGGGGATGGGTGTGGAGGAGACGGTCAGCTGAAGAAGTTAGTTATAGAGGACAGGGATCCTGGCAGAGGTCCTGAAACACCTTCCTGGAACTGAGCATGCTCCTGGGGGGTCGGGCTGTCATCGCCTGGAGGGGGAGGGGGACTGTGCTTTTGTAGCCGGAGGTGCTGCCTTGACGAGCACCCTGGGCAGGTTTGCAGAGATAATTAGCGGGCTGATAAGCATCCAGATGGGTTTGGCCGCGGGGCTGTGCAGCAGGAACCAGCCTGCTGACTCTCTAGGTTAGGGGTGTCGAACTCAATCAGAGAAGGGGCCAAAATCTAAAATCCAGCCTAAATCTCGGGCCGAATGGTTTAATGAACAGTCATAAACTGTCATTGTGATGGAAACGCAGCGGAGTGCAGTGATGACAGCGCGGTGCGGGCCACATTGCAAGGCCTGGCGGGACGGATTTGGCCCGCGGGCCTTGTGTTTGACACATGTGCTCTAGGTGGATGGACAATGAGAGCTTCCCTTGGAAAGCGAAGAGCTTCTCCTTGTGAGGGGATGATGAATGAGGGCCCCAGGGGGACGGGCTGCAGCCGGGCTATTGTTCCATACTTGTCTGATATGTCTCTGCTCACTCTAATGGCCATAAATCAGTTTTCCGACCAAGAGGGAGTCTGTCGGGATAAAAATAACTTCTAAAGAATCTTCTCTTTCCCTTGGCTGTAAACTTACCCAGGGTTAAAGTACAAAATAAAATTTAAATCCATGCCCCCCTCCCCCCCCTTTTTTTCATGTCCTTTATCATCATAAGAAATTAGAAACTTATTTGTTCTGCTCACCTGGATGAGCTACATTCAATGGACTGATTTCTGTTCCTTTGGAAAACTGATTTTGTTTCTTGGGCCTTTTGTGTTCCCTGTTCATTGCTCCGGAGGTCAGTGATTCTGTAGCAGCCCGAGGTTAATATTTAAAAGCAGTGTTTTCAGTGAATTACGAAATAATGGGATGAAAACCTCCCAAGTATGCCCATTCATGTGTGATAACAAATCAGCCTTAAGGAACTGGAACAGTGTTTGGGCTGAATCGGACTGAAGATGGTGTCCCTGGAGTGCCTGAATTCGAGTGGAGCTGAAATAATGCATCGTGCTGCGAAACGGGTCATCGTTTGCCAGCATCCTTAAGAGCGTTTGTCACTCCTTATCTCGGTGCATTAATAATGCAGCTCTTCTGGGTTTGCCGTGCAAGAGCCTGCCTCCCAGGTCCGCGCTGAACTTTTCTGTGTGGCTGTTTCTGCACTGCCTCTGGCTGTGGCTGGGAACTTAGGACTCCTTGCCCGGAGTAATAATCATGCAGGACTGGAGTGAGACTCGGGACTCTTGCTGCAGTCCCAGGGCTGCTGTTAGCGTGGGGGCCTGTGCGTTAGCCTCTCTGGGGCTCAGTTCCCTCATCTGTAAAGTGAGGGGAGGCGGGGCGGCATAGAGCATCCTGAGGTCCTTGCAACTCTGACATCTGCGGATGATAATGGTCCTCACTGTATCTCGACTATAGTCACTCCTGGCCTCCGCCCTCCGTCATATGCACAAGCTGATTGGATTCCTGCAAATACCATTTTGTGGGTACCCTTGTCATCCTCACTGCAGATGAGGAAGCGGAGCCTGCGATGTGCTTTCCCGAGGACCCCTCTGTGTAGGAGGGGCCGAGTGGCTTTGCTGGATGACAAGGCGGGGGCGCTGATGCCTGGTTTCTTAGCATTTCTGGCTGGAGCCCTGCTGGGCTTGGAGGCTGATCTGTAAAAGTTGCACGACTCTAAGCTTACCCAAGCCGTGTTGTAAACAGAGTCAGCGTGATCGGACGCCACCAGTTGCAGCTGTCCAACGTGTGAAGGCCTCAGTCCTCCAGCCCAGCAGGGCCTCTGCCTCCCCAGGGGAGTTGCAACCTGAAAGCAGAGCAGTGGCGCGTGAGAATCCGAGTTGCCGTTGCACTTGGCTTCTGCTGACACGGAAGTCCATCAACAGCCGCTTGCTTGGTCACTGGAGTCCCAGCCACACAGCCTGCCTTCTCAGTCCTTCTGGAACCCCGTCTCTTGTGCTCCTAGAGGCCTTTTCACACAGGCGGCCGCGGGGGTGTTTATTAGAGCGGAGCCCGGAAAGACGTCCAGGGGATCCTGTTAAGAGGAGGTTCCTCCGGCTGCCAGACCATCTTTCTCTCACCTAGCAGGTGGGACGTGAGGCTCCAGGGTTCCCTTTCTCTCCCCTCCTCCCTCACATCCACTTGGACCAGACGTGGGAGCCCCAGGGTGTATGCTGGGCATGAAGTCACCCCTCAGCAGCCAGCTTCCTGCCCTTACCGCGGCCACAGGCCCGCCTCGGGTGAGGACGACAGGAAGCAGCCTTCCGTGTGCCAGGGGTAAATTAATCGGGGTCACCGAGTCCCCTCGGGGAAGCAGCTTATTTGTAATTCCCCTCTCTACCTGTGGGCAGCTCATCGGTTTTTACTAATCACCTAATCATCTGTATTTAAGGTACAGAAGCATCAGGGCCATCCTGGTTTAAACATTTACTTTGGTTTAAGTTGGCATTTCTTAAATTTCAGAATGCAGCAGAATCAGCAGAATTCTGACAGGAGCTGGCCCCCACCCTGAAAATTCAGTAGATCTGGATGGGCCATGAGATGTGCATTTTGACCATTTCCCCCATCTGCCCCCCAACCAGGGGAGCCCGTGCCGGGGGCTTGCTCACCGCCCTTTTGCAAACTGCTGCCTCTGAGAATCTAACTGCGCGCGCCGCGCTGGTTTGCTGCTTGCTTTTGGCATGGCCTTCGGGTGCTAACTTCCCCTTGGCCTTCTCTTCGCTGCTCGGTCAGCCATGGCCACTATCTCGTGTTTGCAAACCCCAGCGCCCGCCACGCGGGGAGTGTAAATCCGCCCGAGATCGCTCCGTCATTCATTCCACTTCCCTGGTGGCGTCACCACGTGCAGCGATGACAGTCTGAGCTCCGAGTCTTTGAAGGGAGGGCGATGGAGATCAAGGACTGGCTGTACGCGTAGACAAAAAAAGTCCCCGGCCTTTCTGAAGTCCGCCCGAGGAGGCCCTGGCACCGTCACATGAAAATCTGATTTGCTGCTTCCATTCTGGAAATAGAACACTTTTTCTTTTTTTCTTTTCTCATAGCAGGAGAAAAAATCAGTCTCATCCAAGGAAACAGCATCACGGATGGGGAGTTTTGGGAACTAGAGGATTGAGAACTGAGTTACGGAGGGTTGTAGTTGTAGAGCCTCCTACAAGGTGAAAGGGCTGGTGGTGGCGAGTGGCGGGACGCCATTCTTTGAAGAAGCAGCTCCTTTTCACCCCCCGCCGTGCTCCCTGGCATCAGGGTGCCTCTCCTCGGAGCCTGCTGATACAACTCTTGGCTTCCGAACGGCTTCTGTCTGAGAAAACATCCATGTAACGGCATGAGTCAACAGGCCCGGGAGGAAGAGGCCTGAGGGACCACGGCGGAGCTGGCTCGGGTCCCTGCGGGGGGCCAGTTGCATCATTGCGACGTGCGGGAGTGCTTTCCTGAGTTGGCCAGGCTGCTCGCGAAGAGCTGGGGGTCATTTAGTTAATTAGGGGCTTTGGCTGCAAGATGGCCTCCTGGGTGGCTTCCCCGGGGTGATGGCTGGGCCCCAGGCTTTTGGAGGGAAAGCCAGTGGGTGATCCTGTGGGGCTTGGGACCCGTGTGGCCTGGTGGAGCTCTGCCTTGCCCAAACTCTGATGGTCATCAACCAGGCAGGACCAGAAGCATGCACTGGCCTCCAACGTGGCTCTGAATCAATGCCCTGCAGCTCCCCCAGGGAATGTGGAAGGTGAAACGTGCCTGGTGGAACATGGCTGAGTGTGAGATCAGACCTTGTGAATGGCGGGGAAGCTGCCAGCTAACCGCAGCCTTGTCTTCCCTAAGCCAGCGTTTTTCAACCGCTGTTCCGCGGCACACTAGTGTGCCGCGAGATGTTGCCTGGTGTGCCGTAGGTGCAGACAAGACAAGAATTTTATAATTTTTCACTATTTTGTTTACTTAATATTTCATAATAAAGTAATTATAAAATACTTTCTTTGTGTTTATTTGATTCCTATTCAAGAGAATTACTTTATATATAGTCAATATAGGCACAGAGTTAAATTTTTTAACATTTTCTAATGGTGGTGTGCCTCGTGATTTTTTTCATGAAACAAGTGTGCCTTTGCCCAAAAAAGGTTGAAAAACACTGCCCTGAGCGATGCTAATGCCGTGTTCGTGGCGTGTGTCTTTCCTGCTCCTCACTCCCCAGGCCCGCCCTTAGCACCTGACATGGGATCCTGTAAAACTTCCCATATGCTCGGAGGGGCCCATCACCACGAGCTTCGGGGAATATTGTGAGAGATTCTATCAGCTACCGCATTGGCTGTCCATCATCCCAACTTTATCCACAGCCTCCAGGATCGGCAGCAGCCTCTGGGCTCGGTCTGCCTGGATTGGAGTCTTAGCTCCAACTGTTCGCAAGCTGGGTGGCTTCGGGTAATACTTATGCTCTCCAAGCCTCACTTTCTCCTCCTCTAAAATGGGGGTGTGGTAAGGATTAAATGAGCTAAGGTCAGCTGGCACATGGTCATGTATAATGTCAGTTGCTGTCACTGATTTTAAGAATGCTGTCACTGATTTAAAAATATCGGTCTGTCAAGGCCGAAGGCCGAGCACTAAGCTCTTGTTATGCAAAATGGGTCCTTGCACCTGCATCACATGGCATCACCCAGGAGCTTGCTAGTGATGCAGACTCCCAGGCCCCTCCTTAGACCTTTGGATTCAGAATCTGCGTTTTCATCAACGGTGTGCCCATGACCTCTGAGGAGCGGCCCTGTTCTAGAGCGTTCCCTGTAGGCTGACATACGGCAGGGATTCTCTTGGCTGGAGCCTCACATACCCACAACCTTCCCGGATGGTCCCCACTCCCCGAAGCAGGCTGGGAAGACAGCTGGCTGCCTGCTGCGTGCGGGCATGCAGGCTGGAGATGAGTTTCCACCTGCTCTCCTGCAGGATGAATGTGGGGGGAGAAGATGTGTGGGGGGAAACGGGGAGGGGAGAGGTCTGTGGGCTCATCACCTGGTCCAGGACGCTGTATCTGACAGGCTGCATTTAGAGTCACCGCGATTCAGTGATGCATACAGTGTCCCAGGCACTTAAATTATTTTTATTCCTTACCACAGCCTCAGGAAGTACAACTTGCTCATAACTCCATTTTACAGATAGGAAGACTGAGGCCTGCGAGGTTCCGGCTTGCCTAAGGTCAGCCAGCCGGTACAAGCCTACGCTTTCACCACCGTCCTTCTCTGCTTCCCCACACGACCTTGCCCGAAATCACCGGGCTCTCTTCATGCATAGCAGCCACGGTGGCAAGCGGCAGAGCAGGTGGTTCTGGGCGGTTATTCACACACGAGGCAAACCAGCCTCTGCAGAAGAGGAGGCTGAGCCCATTACGTTTAACAAGGGCTGGGGATTGGCTGGGCCGAGCGTGCCTCTTAAGCAGGCAGGCACCACAGGGCAGCACCGGCGGGCCCCTGGCCAGACCCGCGGCTGCATACGGTTTAAACATTAAGCTGGGGGGTGGCCTCCTTTAAGAACAGACCGTTTTATAAGGCGCACGGTGCCGTCTAGACGAGGGGACATTTATGAAGGCTGCTGTGCGGCGTGTTGGGCTCAGACACCTGACTTCCTGGCTCCAGTCATTTCGAAGGCGGAGTGAAATCTGACGCGGGCAAGAACAAATTGGATTTCCCCCCCCCCCCTTTTTTTTTGGAGGGTGTATGGTTTCAGTTCAGACATTGGGTAATCTCTTCCTGCGGACCCCTCTACTTATCTTTGTAGATGGGGTGAGGATGGAAGAAAACTGGAGAAGGGCTTTCCCCCCCCTTTTTTTCTATAAAGCTGGCCTCTCTGTGCATGGCTTCGGTAGCTTTTGGCCATGAGGGAAATTATGTAATTATCTATGCAATTTTTCCGTCTTGTCCCTCCCCGCCCCCCCCCTCCCCCCCATCCACCTGGAGGGTCAGCGCAGAGTCGCGTTGGCTGCCTCTCATGTTCTCTCAGCTCTGTGCTTGGTACCCGGCAGGCGCTCAAAGGAATAACTGGATACACAAACCCAGGGAAGCTGAGCTGGATAGTGTGGGCCACATTTTTTATTCTAAGGAGGAAGAGTTTATCGCCTTGTTTCCCTTGGATGGACAACCCCAAGAAGGAGACGGGGAAGACGGTCCTAGCTTCAAGTTGTTCATTTCCTGTTTGGTGCGCAGACTCAGATGCCGTGATGCCCTCGAGGGCCCCGGCCCCTCTGAGCTCCCTGACATGTCAGACGAGGCTACCGTGTAAAGACCCAGGAGAGAGAGGTTCCAGCCCTTTGTGTCCTTGGGGAATACATGTTTCCTTTCTCAAGGCCTTCACTCATGGCCCCGGGAGGAATCAGGTGGAATTGAAGTTTGCTCCGTGGATGGAAGGAAAAATGTCCTGTTTCTGGGACACTCTCTCTGGGTTAAACATGGTTGACACTATCGAACACCTACCCTGCTTGGGCCAGGGACATTCTAAGCACCTGACGTGTAATCCTCGCAGGAAGGGACCCATGAAGCTGGTCCTGTTATTTCTGTACTTTACAGATGAGGAAACCAAAGCACAGAGAGGTTATGTAACCTGCCCAAGGTCACACAGCCAGCGAGGGATGTTAGCTAGGACCCCAAAGCCATGTCACTAGCCATGATGCCAAACTGCTTCACTGTGCACCTGGCTCGGTTCCTCCTTCAACTCCATGAAGCAGGCACTGTATTCCATGACAGAAGCTACGTTCTCTAGTATAGGTCTCCTCCTCCTCCTCCTCCTTTTTAAACAACTGTTTGAAAAACGTGACAGTCATTCTTAGCTCTCAGCTGTCAGAGGTCCTACAGAAACAGGCCTCTAACAGGCCTCGAGCTGAATTTGGCCCACAGGCTGGATGAATATGCAGCAAACCATGAAGCAGGGTAATTTCAGATAGTGCGAAACGATGGCCTTATCAACCAGTGGGGTCAGAGGGGTCCTCCCTCAGGGGGTGGCGTGAAGCCGAAGCTTGAGTGGTGAGAAGCCTGTGACCATCGGAGCGGGCTAAGCGCTTAGCACAGTGTCCGTGCCGTATGTGAATGCCTACCATTATGACTATCCTTGTTTTTGTGGTTTGCTATTTGCTGTGACCTTGGGTCGTCCTCTCACTGCTCTCGGGAGCTGAACTGAAAGCCTTCCCTCTGGCCCTGGCAGTCGCCCAGCTCTGAGTGACTCCTAGCATCTGTCTCCGCCTGGCTCCCACCACCCCTTTGAAACTGGGGATAGAATGACCCCTCTTTTACATTTCAACAGAAGATTCATTGTTGGAAGAGGGAAGCCACCATGCTTATTGGCATGGCGGAGCCCTCTCCGGTCCTCCGTGGGCATGTGGGCACTCCCCTTTCACACTGGGCTGGAAGCATCCCCCTGGAAAATGTGGGCCCTGCTCCTGTTGGGGGGATTGACAGGTGGACTTATCCCCCCCCCCCCCCCCCCCCCAATGTCACTCCCCTCTCCTGACCCTGGTTGGTGAAAGAATGTATTCCTATTGTCATTGGACAATAGGGCCTTCTCAAGGGCAAGTTCAGCCTACTGCATACTCCAAGGGGTGGTTTCTCCCCTCTTCCCATCTTAGTTCACGGAGGAATGTGGCGGTTGGTCCGACAGCCGCCCACATTCCGCTTCCTCTAAGAGCCAGCTCTCGGGATGGCCAGCCCGGCTCAGATGTAATAAAGCTTTCCAGTCATATCCTTACGTTTGACGTCAGCACACGGAGGCTTTTCTTGCTGGGTGCTGAATGGGGGGCTGTAGGGAGGACCCGGGGTAGCCCTGAGCCTGGCACCCCGATGAAAAGGGGCCTTGTAGCTGGCAGCGTAATCTCGCCCGCGCGGCCGCCTTTTATCCGGCAGGAAGTCTCGTGTTTTCTATCTGCTTCCTTCATTCCTCGATCGCCCCTGCAGGTAGGATGTCCAGGAAACCCTAAGTCACCTTCCTGCCGAGTCTTGGCGGTGGTGTTGTCTGGCAGTGTTACAGAATTTTCCGGGCGACCGAAAAATACACATAGTTCTTGGAGATACGGGGGGGAAAACCCATTTATTTTCAGACGTTTCGCATGTACTGGTTCAGTGACTCAGGGGGACTGTTGCTCTCCAAATCCTGAGCAAGCCAATACGGAGGAAGCTCTCCCTTTATACCCTTTGGTTTCTGTGTCCCCTGAATATGGATGGGACTTGAGGACTCAAAGCCCCAGGTGTTGGGATGGGGGCGGGGCTGTGAGACCACACCTAAAGGCCTGGCCTGGCGCCAGCCCTGATAACTCCGGGGGGGGGGGGGGGGGGGGGGGGGGGGGGGCCTGTGTATTGTTCATGGTTTATGGCCTCTGTAAAATGGGAGTCCTTAGGTAAACAGGTCTTGCAAGACCAGATTGTGGAGAAAGGGGCAGTGACTTAATTATAGGCTATCAAGAAGGTACATTCGGTTATTGGCATAGAGTCAGATTGCCAGCAGGGCCCCCCCCCCCCCCCCCAATGTTTTATTTTCCCCATCAGCAGGAGACTCCCTTCTTTTTCGCTCCAATTTCACTATCGCTTCTCTCGGCTGAGCACTCATCACCTAATAGCATCAACCCTTGCCTCCCCTTCTCCTCCCCCCCTCCCTCCTTCTCTCCTTCCCATTCTATCTGTCTACCTGCCTGCCTGCCCACACTAAGTGTTTTCTCAAGCCAGCCACGTGGCAGGCATGGTGTTAAGCACTGAGATAAAGCAGTGAGTAAGATCTCCACTAGCGGAGAATCAACGAATGATCCAAATACTGATTTAACTGCAACTGGGGAAGGTTCTGCAAACGAGAAGTACAGAGAAGCTGCTGGTCCATGTAACCGGTTTTGGGGAGATCAGTCAATAGCAAAAACAATAATAAAAATAGCTCCCGAGTTCTCGTTGAGTTACTAGGAAACGGTGGGACAGGTTCACGGAGGAGGCACAGATGCTAAGGCACAGACGCACCCGGATGGAGGTGACTCAGCAGGCTTCCAGAACCCGCAGCAAATTGGTTGGCAGGCTTCTTTGTTACCATGGATACCTCCCCCACCTAAGTAGCTTTTGTCCCCCGGAGAGCAGAGGCAAACGAAATTACCAACCAACTTGTTCATGAGCAAAGACGAATCCATTGGCAAACATATTTTTCCTTATTAGATTCCCATGACATTTAATGCCTTTTTATTGATGAATTTACTTTGGGTCGTCGCTCTGCATCCTGGCCCTGGCACTTCTCAACAGTTTGGATTTGCAGGCAACATTGATACCAGGGAATCAACTGGGGCTGGGCAGGGATTCTGGCTGTCACTCCCTTGGTTTTAGGCTCATTTCTCCCCAGGCCGCATCTTTTGATTACATGATGTGTGTTTATGGGGGTGCCTTGGGCCAGAGGAAGGCCAGAGGAAGGATTTGGCTTCTCAGCAAGTGCATAAACTAAGCATAACCTGGAGTCTTAAAACCCAAGGTTGGAGCACATGTGGCCTCCAGATAGGACATGCAGTCGAGCTGTTTGTAGCCAGCGCCGTGGCAGCTGCTGGAGGAGCTGAGTGATACTAATTTCACGGATCCACGTGGACTCATCAATACCCTGTAAACGGAGCCCTCCATTTTTCTCTTTTCAAAGGATCAGGATGCCTAGAGTAAATGAATCCGGACACGTGAAGCTGCCTCCGCTTTATGGAAAAAAAAAAGAAAAAACAGAAGAAGAAAAAAAGACGACTCTCCCAAACCCCAGGCTGTTAAAACCTGATGTTTTCTGTTGTCCCGAGAAGGGTGTTTCTGCTATAAATGAAAGACATGACAGGGGGTATTCGAAGCTTTGTTTTGTTATTGTCAGTTCTGCCAGCAAGTAACATCTGTATTTATTTTCCAAACTCCCCACAAACGGCTGATTTGCATCTGTTTAGTTCTCTGAGTAACATTTCATTTCCTGACTTTACAGGTTGCTATAAAATCCATTCGTAAGGACAAAATTAAGGATGAACAGGACATGGTTCACATCAGACGGGAGATTGAGATTATGTCATCCCTCAACCATCCTCATATCATCAGTATTTATGAAGGTCAGTGATTTTTTTTTTTTTTTTTCATCCTTGTATCAGTTACCATTCCTCATACCATGGGGCCTGCCAAGATTTTTAGGTAATTGCCCTTCTGGGCAGGAGCCAAGTATTTTTCCTCACCATGCAAAAATAGCCGGGTGCTATCTCTCATTTAGTTACCTTGAATGCAACCGGACACATGTAGCGCCACTCATTTTGGTCATAAAATACCTCTGGCGGGTGCCTTCTTCCGGCTTCCCAGGGCCTTGGTGGTTGCTAAGAAATCCACCCTATGGAACACCAGTAGGGGAGACAGCCTTGGTTTCTGAAAAATGGCAGTTTGGTGGGGGACCAAGGAGAGGTGGATAAATTGTAAACATCATTCCCCAAAACCAATGCTCAGGAGGTGGTGGCGTGAGTTACCCAAAGTTAGGCTCTTTGAGTTAGGAAGTACCTTTGGGCAGATCCAGTTAATTTTGGGAAAGAATTTGCATCTGATGATGCAAATGGAGTCAAGGTTATAGCCCAGGCGTCCTCAAACTTTTTAAAGTGGGGGCCAGATCAGGGTCCCTCAGAGAGCTGGAGGGCCGGACTATATGAACTACTAATTCCTACTGTAACACCTCGGCTGCGCTCACTGCCCAAAAAACCTGGCGGGCCGGATCAGACTCCTCTGCGGGCCGCATGTGGCCCGAGGGGCGTAGTTTGAAGACGCCTGCTAGCCGGTGCTCATAGGAAGGCAGGGTGGGGCAGAGCTTATAAAACTGCTCATGCTTCAACCTCCTTGCTCCCTCATGGGAAGAAATGGAGAGTATAAATTTCCCAAATCTTCATTTTTAAAATATCCTGGAAAAATATTGCCCAAGCAATATGTGTTTAGTGCAGAAGTGATCAAAATATTAAGGTTAAAATTAAAAAATACTTTTCTGTTCAACTCCCAGTTTGATTAAAAAGCTCTCTATCCATGTTATATTTTTATCTACTTCTCTGTATCTGTATGTATCTTCACCCAAAGTTGGATCATAAAGCTTAGTTTGATTGTTTTTCTGTTTTGTATCTCTTTCTATGTCAATAAATATTTCCCTACAAAGACATTTTATCACACTTTATAGTATACCATTTATGGAAATGCCATCATTTATTGAATCATTGGCTTTTAGATGACCATCTTCTCCCTGTGTTGTCACATCATCTTCCCTCCGTGTGTCTGTGTCTAAATTTCCCATTTTTTATAAGGACACCGGTCACATTGGATTAACATCCACCCTAATGACCTCATTTAACCTCAGTTATTTCATTTAAGACCCCATATCCATATAGGGTGACATGCTGAGGCACTGGGAGTTAGGACTGCACTATGTAAATTTCGGAAGGCCCGATTCAGCTCATAACACTGCATCATGGTTAGTTGATGGTCTTAGCAGAGGAGCCTTCTGACCCCATTTGGTTTTCCCCCTCTGCCAGACCTCAGCCCTGTGTTTTTGACTTTATGTCTTGTTTTGCTGGCTCTGCGGCTGAACTCTCTGCCTCAGGCATCCCACTCAACCTGGCCTTTGTTATCCTTTTCAAGGCTGGGACTGGTAGGAGCAGTGGGTGGCAGCAATGGTGGTGGGACCCGAGTCTGTGAGTTGATGGGCTGGTCTCTCATCCCTTCACAGAGAGAAAGGAAACCTCTCTGGAAGCTGATTGGTTGACTGGGCAGTCAAGAGTCTTAGCTGAGTGCAGGGACACATTAATTTGCATAATGAAAAACCAATGCCAAGGCATCTAAGTGGCTGTTTGGACAACAGCCAAATGAATAGAAGCTGTAAAGGAACTTTGTAATTTCTTTTTCAGCAAGGACCTTTATGATTACACACACACACACACACACACACACACACACTCGCACATGTACACACACGTAGCGTTGGCAGCAATAACAATAGCAACATGACAAAGCAATGGTGTACCTCCCTGTATGTTTAGGAACTGGGGGATTTCATGAGGGGAAGGCACCATCTTGGCTGTATTATCTGGTGATATTGAAATACTAGTTCCAGAGAAAAAGTAATTCATTCATAAAAAATATCAAGTAAGTGCTTAATATGTACCAGGCCCTGTTCTAGTGAGCAAGATAAGCTCTGGCCCCATAGAACTGACATTCAGGGAGTAGGCAAGTGAGTAGATAAGTGGCTTTTGAACTGAGACCTGATGAGCAGGGCGTAAGTCTAAGTCCTTGGAAGAACTTGGCATTCCAGGCAAAGGGAGCAGCCTGTTTGGATGCTCAGATAGCCAGGAGCTTGTGTTGGTGGAAGTGACAGAGGGCCTGTGAGGCTGAGTGGTGAGTGAGTAGGATGGTGGCAGGAGAAAGGTTGGAGAGGGCCAGATCTTGGTCACATTGGCAAAAGGAGGAAGTGTGGATTTTACACCGGAAATGAGGGCAAGCCATTGATTTTGATGAGGGAAATAGCATTTTTTTCAATTTGTGCTTTAAAATAATATTAATAAAACTAGGAGTTGTTAAGTGTTTACCCTGCCCTGGAATGGGCCATGTATTATCGAGTTTAATCCTTCCACCGATGACATACGAGCTGTTAACATCTCTAACTTCATGGTAAGGAAAATGTAGTGTTTCCCAAGCTTACATCAGCTAATACAGTGGTCAGCAAACTGTGGCTCGCGAGTACAGGGCGATTGAAACTTCGTGGCCCATGCGCAGAAATCGGTTTTCGGCTCTCAAAAGAAATTTCAATCGTTGTACTGTTGATGTTTGGCTCTGTTGACTAATGAGTTTGCCGACCATTGAATTAATAGATGGTGGATCTCAAAGTCCAGCCCGGTCTCAGGGACATTCGGAAGCTGGTGCTCATAAAACTAACCAGGCTTTTGGTGGTCTGCAGCGACCCCCATTGGAGTCTTGTCCTAGACCCTGTGATGAGGGGAATTTCTGGCCCTCGCCGAGAAATTCTGTCTTACATATGAGAGAGCGTTCAATCCCAGCTTTGCGAGTATTTTAGACGATATTTCTGCACAGCATGGAAATGTCAGTTATTTATATATTATTCATCATACCCGCAGGCTTATAAAATCTGTGACCCCGCTGAATCAGCGCTGCTGTTCACCAGATCTCAAAAATAATCCCTTCCAATGTTTCTCTCTCAAACCAGCCCCTGGGGTTGCTCCCCTGTTGATCCACGTGGGGGAAGGTGATTAACCCACAAATCTGTCAACTGCCAACTAGACCCGTGACTGGCTTCTAAAGCCGATAAAAGGATGGAAATACACCTGCCAGTGTGGGATAGGAAGGGTAACCTAATCGAGGGAGAAAAGGAAGAAATCTCTGGCACCATCGCTAGCTGGACCCCTGTTTCCAGTCAAAGGAATTCCATCCTCTCAGTGGGGAGGTGATTGACAAAATGGAAAGAGCAGCTGAAAAGGAAGTGCCCGCCAGAGCTTTCAACTGGGTTGCCTAGGATGGGAGAGATAAAAAACAGTTTTTGCCTGAGGTTCTGATTTCAGGATCCGAGTTCAAACATCAAAGGCCCGAGGTCCCCCCCACCACCCACCCTCCCCACCCCCGTTTCCCCTTTGAAAGCCTAGGAGACCCCGACTGCATAACCAAGAGTATGCACATGTTGTACGTTAGGGAACCTTAGCGCCCCATCTGGTACCAGTCCCACGGGGAAAGAGGAAAAGGCGAGGGAGTCGGGGAGGTTGGGGCCTTGCCTTCCCTTTTATGCCCCGGGTTTCTGTTCCTGGAAATCTCTCTTCCTGGCCCTGCAAGATTAGACTCTTTTTAAAAAATATATATATTTTTTTATTGATTTTTTTACAGAGATGAAGGGAGAGGGATAGAGAGCTAGAAACATCGATGAGAGAGAATCATCGACCAGCTGCCTTCTGCACACCTCTCACTGGGGATGTGCCTGCAACCAATGTACATGCCCTTGACTGGAATTGATCCCGGGACCTTTCAGTCTGCAGGCTGACGCTCTATCCACTGAGCCAAACTGGTTTCAGCTGGACTCTTTTTTGGCCCCTGGCATTGTGATCTGCTTTCATCACGGCTCCTGTCTTAGGAAGGGTGATGCTGGCTTTCTGGGATGAAGGAGGAGGCCCGTGTGGCCTTGGTCAGCTGTCATCAGTCGCCTTCAGAAGAGTTTCTCAATCATAAAGTAACAAAACAAAATAGACAAACAAGCACGCCTTCTCTGATAAGCACATGAGTCTCACATGAGCCCTTGTCCTCTGACCCTCACACCTGCTGTCTGCAAGAAGATGGCAAAAGAGTCCGGGTCATAGGAAATTCTCCAAATTCTTACCACGAAGTCACTCTGGACGAGTTTCCTATCAGTTATACGTGCCTCGCATCTTGTTCCTAGAAGTACACGTTACACCTCCCTTTTTTTCAAGTTACCCGTGCCTCCTGAGGTTCTGCTGGGTCTTTCTGGAAGGGGATATTGTTTTTGCCCTCTGCTCCAAACATCCAGCCAGAGACGAAGAGGAGAAAACAAAAGATAGGATCTGAGGACAAGCCCACGGCTTTTGGCCTGTGCTGTTTACTGCAGGCTCGTAGAGGGCATTCTGCCTCCTGCCTGCCTCCCGCTGTCTCCTCCCCCTGCTCTTGTGGCCAGGGGCAGTGGGGCTGATGTTTCCACAGAACCCACCAGAGGTCCCGGAGTCAGAAACTGCTGTTCTCAGAGGTGGTCCAGGACCAGCTGCGTCAGCATCACCTGGTCCCATCCAACTCTACTGGATCCAAAGCCCTCGGGGTGGGACCCCGTGTTCCCACACACTCCGAAGTGTGAGAAGCACTCGCTGTATTGGAGAAACCCCTGCTCAGGAGGTCAGACACCAACGCAGGGCTGTATTGCTAGCATCAGTTATTTGGAAATACACACAGAGCAAGCCGTTTGACATTTTTCCTCTTAGGCTCAAGTATTCATTCTAATTTAGGTTTCTCAAGCAGCAAGCAAACCCTGATTTAGGCCCTTTCAAAGGCAGGAATCAGCTGAACTGATCCAACAAGGTCTGTTCTCATTCACTCATTCACCTATTCAGTCATTCATTTCTTTTTACAAAAATGCATTGAAAACTTATGTTCCAGGTACTGTTCTACTAGGGTGAGAATATATTTATTGTCCAAATAGGCTTAGATTGGAATGAGCCAATTGCCCTACCAATTTTTACTGTGTAGATCGTAGGCCAGTGACTTAACCTCTCTGAGTCTCAGTAATCCTTTCTGTAAGATGTGGCCAATAGCTAGATTCTATACAGATAAGGTTGTAGAGAATAATGCTGATATTATGTAAAATAGCTAAGCACAGTGCTGGGTACATGCCCAATAAGTGATATTGATTTTTCCCATTGTGACCGATCTTTAAGGCTGTGAGAGGTCCTTTCTGGTAGAGTAGAAACTTCTCTTGGGAGGTGCTGGAAGAGAAGGTTGAGACCAGATAGTCTAGATCAGTGATTCTGGATGCTGGACACCCATTAGGATCTCACGGGGCATTTGTAAAAAATGCTCTGCATTTAGATTTAGATTTAATTGCCCAGGCTGAGAAATATGGACTTAGTCCTACAACTAAGGGGGAAACGAGGGCCCTGCTCTAGGACCCCGTCTTGGCCGGATCATTTGTCATCAGTGAATTCCAGAGAAGACCGTGTGTCTGGCAGCTGTGTGTCTAGCGAGCAGTGAGTGATACCTTTGGGCTTGGGTTTACTTACTTAGCCATTCAGTTGCTGCCCTCATCAGGGACTCGGAGCCCCATGAAACAGTTTGTTGAACTTGGCAACGTGGCGTATTATGCTTGTGTTTACTCTTTTGAACCCCATGGCGAATGGCTGAGCCTCTTAACAGGCTGCCTTTGCTGCCAGACCCACAAGCTCCACACGAAGTCTCTGCAGACTGGATGCAGAGGAAGGACTCGCCCCCGCTCAGAACACAGCACCGGAGAGCTGTCTTCACCGCTGATCCTGTGAGCCGGCGCTTCAGCTGCGCGTCTGTCCAGCCACGTTTCTAATGAGTTTCCTATTAAGTTAGCTATTTGACCTTCCAGTGTATTATTTTCATTGTTTTCTTTTGATTACACCCAAGCCATTTTTTTTTTCCCCCTGAAGGCCGGAGATTAGAAATAAAACAACTGCAAATGAACGCTACTCCCTGGTTGTCCTGCCTCACCCTCTTGGGTTTCCTGGAATTCAGTATTTTCTAGGGCCTCAAATAATGCCACTTGGACGTGAAGCTAATTTTTAAGGAGAAAACTGGAACCGTGTTGTCATTTAGCATGGGGTCTTTGGGAATTAGCTGGGATGGCTCTATTCATTGGCCCCAGGCAATGCGTTTAGGGGGGCTCATAGGGTATGGAGGAGGTCCCACTGACCACAGCGATTTCTGACAGGAGGTTCCTCTGGTCCGTTTGGCTTGAGATTGAGATTCACGCTTCGGCACCCCACTGGGGACTGAGGAATGGGCCCTCGTTAAGAGATCGGGCTTGCTTCCACCTCAGGCTTTGTTTTATTATTCATTTTCTATCTCCTCCATTCTGCCTCCTGCCTTCCCCATCCTTCAACGCCATATGTATAATGCCAGGTGCAGCTTCTGCCAGTACCTATCCTTAATACTTTTGGATTTAATCCAGGCATATCTTCATTTGTTCTTTCTTCAACTAATACTTGCTGCTTAATAATACCAGGCTAACACTTATGCTCATTGTGAGCTATGATAATATTTACAATAAGGATAGTCTTCATTTCAACAGGCGAAGACATGGAGGCACAGAGAGGTCAAGGAACTTGCTAGGGTCACTCAGCTGGTACATGGCAGGGCCTAGTTTTGAACCCAGGTAGCCTGGCTCTGGGAGTCAGGGCCTTAATTACTGCTCTGTCTTGCCCAATGAGGAAGACTGGAATTTAGAGTTGACGAAATGAGCCGTACATGGTGGGTCAAGCAGTGCTTGAAGCCGAGGCGTGATAACCAGAGGCCTGGCTTCATTGCCCAAATTAAGGGAGCATGCTTTTTTTCAGAAGTTCATTGCATCACATCAAAGAGCCTTAGCTTCCATCTGGGAGGATTCTGAGATGTTCTGATCAGTTGTCTCTGCTCTCTCAGAATTAGGATTGTGTGAGTGGGTGTGTGCATGTGAATGAATGTGTGTGCTTGTGGTGTGTGTGTGTGCGTGTGTGTGTGTGTGTGTGTGTGTGTGTGACAAAAAGGCTGAGACAGAGCAATGGAGAAAATGATCAGAGAGGCTGTGGGCGTGGCTGATGAGTGTGTGATGATGGCTGACAGAGCCCATTCCCTCATGGAAACACCACCGGGGATGGTTGTGAAAAGAGGGGAGTCCAATGGCTGGTCCAACATGGTGCACTTGATCTCCTCTTCCATGCAACTCCTCTCTCTTTCCTGACCATGTCTGTCCTCTGTCCTCCTTGGATTTGATATTGGGCCCTCATTTAGCACTGTTAATCTTGGCAGGAGTGAATGGTTCTTGGTAAGCCTTCTGCATCTCTGTCTTCTGTGAGTCTGATACTTTCTTACCATTTCTTTTGCCTTCTATGGAGTCCACTGCTGGCAGTGGGTGGCCTGGTTGGCTATGGCTCTCCTTGGACATGCCAGCCAACATCCAGAAAAAACTTGGGTTTAAGTGAACTAAAGAGCTTTTCATTGTCCAAACCAGGAAACACATTGACTCAACTCTGACCAATGCATTGACAATGGGGAGCTGCCAGTCCAATTTAATTTTCTCGCTCTCACTGCCTTGGGCTTTTGGACTTAAGGGACCAGAAGACCATTTTGTGAAGGCATGAGCCCATGAGGTGTTTGAAATTTAGTTCTGGAGAGGAAACTCTTGAAGCGTGACTCTTGTATTGACTAACTGATGTAATCAGGTTGCAGACAATTCTCGCCAAGGAAAGATGTCTCCATTTCTGAAATGGAAAACAAGCCATTTTCTTTGAGGAGTCTACTGACCTTTAAGAAAAGAGCGTCCCTGAGAAATGAAATATTACTTCTGTCTGAGGTTTTAAGAAAGTAATAAAAATGCTGCCTTGTGGGGAGGCAACACCATGGAAGACACGGCAGTTTCCTAGAACTAATTTGGGATACGAAGTTGACAGAAGGCAAAGAAAGGAAAAGAATTCAGACTGGCCCACTCTAGGCCCTTGGCCCTTTTTGCTTAAAAAAAACCAACAAACTCATCTTCCTTTCTTGAGGTTACATGTCAAGCGGAAAGATACCCTCCGGTTTTTAGAACCTGCTCTTCACAGAGTATCCTGTAAGTTGATTCCCACCCTCTCCCTTCCCAAGCAACTTCATCTTCCTAAATGGCCTCGCGAATTTGGCTCTCAAATGGCTGGTGGATGGTTAAAGCCCCAAGATCTCCTCACGCATCAGCATTTCTCCCAGGCCAGAGCCATTGTTTTGATAATACGCATAGTCTCAAGTTATACAGTTGTGTTATTAACCCCGAGGGCAACAGGAGGGAATGGTTAGGAGTTGGGTAATAAGCATGGTTGTGAAAGCCAGACAAATCAGGAGGCAGAACTGGGCTGTCAAAACTGAACATCTGATGAAATTCAGAATTAATTTGGAGAAGTCTCCGTTGCCATAGCGACCAATCCCCACTCTCCTTTGAAATGGAAAATAAACAGAAAACAAGAAAAAACAATTCAAAAGTTGGTGTCTGAGAAGAAGGCCCTTCTGTGGAACAGTAGAAGAAAGCGAGGAGATAGTTTAGAATACTAGTTTAGAATACTCTGAAACAATGGTAACATGCTCTCCTGCAAACAAAGCCCAAACCCTTTGTCATGGGTCAGTTCCCCGCCTGCTGTCTCTAGGAATCTTTTCAGGCCCATTCAAGTGACCTTACTCATCATTCTGATCATCTGGGTACGTAAAGCCTATATGGTATAGGTGAGGTCTTGATTTATTGGTGAAGTATTAGTTTTATTCAACCGGATAGCAACCCTGGAGGACAAAGACTATTCCTTGTACTTAGGTTTGCATTCTTTTAAACACATAACAACACTCTCAGAAATAACAGCTTTGTCAGGCTGATAAAAGCATTTTTAGAAGAGACAGCGATGCTGGTTCTCTTTTATGAAGAAGAATCTTTACTGAGTATGATGAAGGAGAGTCCAATAATTGGCTCTTGGTGTATAAAAATGCAACTAATATCTGAATATTAATATCCTATCCTGCTACACTACTGAGTGTTACACAATGTGGTGGGGAGTCCGTGGCAAGAACATAAGCTTTTGAGTCACAGAGATTTGGGATCAGATCCAGCAAGGATCTGCCCAACAGAAATGCATACAGATGAGCATCAGCAATCATGTATAAGAATGTTCGCAGCGACACTGCTCATATGGACTCCCGCCTGGGAACAATGCAAATGTCTGTATCAGCTGTAGAATGGATAACTAAACCATGATGCATTCACAACATGGAGAACTCTACAAGCAACGGGTGCGAACAGTCTTTGACTTCGTGGAGCAGCATGGATTATTCTTACAAATAGAATGCTGAGGAATGAAGCCAGACACAAAAGAATAGGTACCACATGATTTCATTTTTAGAAAACTTGAAATGCCAAACTAATCTGTGCTCTTGGCTTATATTTATGATATTCATAATATTGATGCAGATATGTGCACACACACGAGCACACGCACTTGATGAGATGGGTAGTGACAGAAAGAGGCTCTGGGGGTGGGGGTGGGGTGTTTGCAGGGTGCTGGCCATGTTGTTTCTTGACCTGAATGCCGATTCCCTATGTATGAAGTAGGAATAATATTAATACATATCTCATAGGAGTGTTAGTATTAACTGTGAGAATCCAGGGCATGAGGTAATGGTTCAATAAATGTTAGCTATTGTTATTCTGAATAAGCCTTCCAGGGAGGCTTTTGGGGAGAAGAGCCCTGGACTATTTCATAGGTCCAGGATCCTGGATGCTACCCTATCCTTTGTTCCATGTATTTATCGTTCTTGCGATGATGTCTGGATGTCTGGTCGCTTGTGTCTGACTCCTCCTCCACAGAGCTCCCTGGGGCCTTAAGGCCTCTGTGTTATATTCAAGGCTGGCTTCTTTCTCTTCTATCTTTTTTTTTTTTTAATTACCTTTATTGATTTCAGAGAGGAAGGGAGAGGGAGAGGGAGAGGGAGAGAGAGAGAGAGAAGCATCAATGGTAAGAGAGCATCATTGATCCGCTGCCTCCTGCAGGCCCATTCCCCTGACCCTCCGACCCCCACCTCACCTCACACCCCATAGAGCCTGCAATCCAGACATATATCCTGACCCCTGACCTGGAATCAAACAGTAATCTCCTGGTTCATAAGTTGCTGCTCAACCACAGAGCCCGCCTCTTCTCTTAATCCCTGGCACCCTGGTAGTTCTGCTCCCCTTTCTGCCCTCGTTCACTTTCCCTTCTCCAGAGCCAGCCTTTCCTCCCCTTCTTAACCTCGTAAAGACTTCCTTTAGTGTCCCCCATGCCGTCCACATAGTGGGCGCTTCATAAAAATGTGTTGTGCTGAAACCCAGATCTTCAGCACATGGACGCGGGCCCAGCGCTGTGGGCTGACTCCAGCCGAGCTACGTTTCTATTCAGGGCTTTGATTTTCCTGGTGGGCCTGGCATGTCAGGGGCCATAGTTTTCCTTACCACTCTGGAGCCACCAGGCTTCTGGGTAAAACTGTCTGGCCAAGAGACACAGGCTTTCATTTTTCAGAAAGGAAACCCTTCCCAACTGGTGGAAAATAAGCCCTTGCTTAGTGACTAATAACATAAACACAGACAAGATTTCTGGGCTTATAAATAACCAGCTGTAAGGGTGCCCAAGGGAAGCAGCCCTTTTTGCCATAAGAATGGCCAAGAACGGTCCTGTCACCTCACTGATAGTGGCCTGGCTGCGGGCAAGGAGCCTCGGGCCGTGGGCTGCGGAAGCCGGTCATTCTTTAGAGCAGATTCCCAAGGCCTCGCTCTCATACATTGTAAATCCTGGAAAAAATAATAGTTGATCCCTAAGGTTCTTTTTGCTTGAAAACCTCTGCTTCTGCAGCAGCCACAGCATGTTTTAAAGAGCTCTGTTAGCGGCGAGAAGCCAGTCATAGGGCTTTGTTTTGCCAGAAGCTGCCTAAGAGGCAGATGAAGTAATTAGGAGAGTAACTCCTATCTGCTGAGCCCTGGCCGAGGCACTGCACGGAGGATGCTGGACCCGGCAGCTCACAGAATCCCACGTCACTGTGTGAGGAAGTCGTTAACCTTGCTCGGCCGATGAGGAAACCAAGGGTCAGGGGGTTTAGTGCATGTGAATAACGGTAGAGTGAATAATAGTGCAGAGCATGGAGTGTGTAGTCAGACCATGGGCTCGGGCCTGCCTTGGCCTCGTCCGAGCTCTGTAGCCATGGCAGTTACTAACCTCTCTACATCCAGGATTTTTCATCTGTTGCATGAGGGATATGCATAGGACCAAGGCCATAGGGCATAATTCATGCAGAATGCTGTTAGGCCAGTGCCTGCACATGGTAGTCCTTCACTGAGGGCTCAAGGAGCTGTACGAATGGACACTGCATTGCCTTCTTGATGAAGCATTGATACTTTGAGTCTAGAATGGTTGTTTTCCTTTAGCTAATCTGGAGTTACAGGGAGGGCCATGACCACGAGACTCCAGCTGTTTCCTGTGGGAGGGCTGAGGGTAGGGTTCCAGAGCCAGCCAGGCCTGGCCACTTGGACATTTCTTTCACCTGGCTGTCCCCCTGCCCCGCCTGCAGCAGTGAGGGGCTGATTTTATCAGTTGGGTACCATCTCATTCATCCAGTTTTTTCCACACTGGCTCCTGGTTAGTTCCTCTGGCTTATAATAAGAATACTGAAATGGCCAAATCCACCTGCAAAACTCTTGAGTTAAAGACACCAGACTCTCCGAGGGCCATCAGGTATTAACAGTTTCCAAATAGGTTGCCTCAGTTTGACTGCGGAGCCCCATTTTCCTCAGAATAGCTTGCAGTGCTCCATGGAACATGCATTTGAAACTGTTCCCCACCCCACTCCAAATGCAGCCAGCAGCCGGGCGAGAGTGAACTGTGGGAAATCAGAGAGGATGGGGACCTGGGACAGGTGGGCAGGATTGGGAAACACTTTAGGATCAGCGGGACTTACTGCTGCAATCTGCTTAGTAAAATACGTGGCGTATTGAAGTGTGTTGAACTGAACTGCGATTATGTCTCCTTGATACCATGTCAGCCCGTTGGGAAGGGAAGAAGCCAGTGGCTGAGGCCTCCCTTTGGTTTGCATGGGGCACTGACCCACACCTGATAGACACTGCAGGGACCGCTGGCTTTGACCGTTAGTCTTTGGCATCAGACTCTTTGGGGTGTGAGGCGCCTCGTTTCTTTCCCTGTTGAAGTGCTTTCCCTCTCCCTCCCTCCCCTCATCCCTTGCAGAATGAGGAAACCCTCTGCCCACTTTTGGGAATATCACTCTCTCATTGTTGGAGCTCGAGCCAGGCATCCTGAGGCGGCTTTTCCCGTTCCCAAAGTTTATTGTTAATGAAAAGTGCACACCAGGCTGAAATCCCAGGCAGCGGCTGGAGCCGCACGGTACACCGAGGCCAGCAGACGCAGGAGCAGCCAATTTTATCTGGCTGTTCTCGTTCTCCTCTCCTCCTCCTCTCTGCCCTCCTCCTTCCCCCTTAGTTTTATCAGAGAGGTTTGGCTCGACTTGAAGGAGCCAAAAAGGAACGGGAGGGGGTCTGAGTTTCTAGCAGCAGTGACAAGGTGTGGGAGGACAGGGGACCCAGGCCTGGGCACCTTCCAGTTTAACTCAGTCCTCAGTGTGTGTGTGTGTGTGTGTGTGTGTGTGTGTGTGTGTGTGTGTATGTTTGTGTAGTAGGCCCTTGGATTCCAATAATACCAATACCAATTGTAATAGCTAACCTTGAGTGCATGCCGTAAGGATAGGCCTTGTTCTAAGCATTTAGCATACCTCACATCAATGACCTCTCTCAGCAGTTCTAAGAAGTACATCCTGATATTATGCACATTTCATAGTTGACTCAGAGAGGACAAGCAACTTCCCCAGAGTCACACAGCAAGTAAAAGGGAGATCCAGGAATCCTACTTGCCAGTGTCTGGTTTCAAAACTATACTTTTTTTTTTTTTTTTTTTTTTTGGTCTCAAAGCTCAGGCAGGCAGAGGCACTGGATATATAAACTAGCAAATAAATTCATGCAGTTTGAAAGTCCTATGATTGCAAGTACAGTAAAAAATGAGAAGGAGGGCAAAGTGGAAGCCATATTTGAGTTCATTCTCAACTGATGGGTTACAAGAGCATGGAGGTGAAAAACGTGTGTGTATGCATGTATGTGTGTGCTTGTGGTGTGTGTGTGTGTGTGTGTGTGTGTGTGAGCGAGAGAGCGCGCGCGCGCGTGCGAGAGAGAGCGAGCAAGGAGTTCTGCATGGATGGACATTGGACATACAGTGTCTTACTGGGATTGGTAGAAGCTGGTGAGATGGAGGAAGGCAGTCAGAGGTCTTTCAGGGAGGGTGTTGGGTAGCCTACAAAGGTGTGTTTTTATTTTATTTTTTATTTTTATAACATATATCTTGGGTGTGAAGGATTTAAAAAACAATTATTATTTTGTCTTTGCTCAATGGGCATTTTATGTGAAAGCCCAAATATGAAACAGCAGTGCTGGTTGAGGCAATGGCGAGGACCAGAGCCTATCCTTTGAGGCCTCCCCAAGCCCGGTGCCCGGGCATCTGCCTGGAACTCCAGGAACTCAGACGCACAGAGTTTTGAACATTTCACTGTTTGAGAATATCAGGGTTGGGAGAGAGAAGCACTTAGTGATAGGTAATTATTTACTTACATGTGATTGTCCAGAATGCCCTTATGAAGGTTTGAATTCACTCATTTAATAAATATTAATTGAGCCCCCAGGTGCTGGGGATACATTAGAGAATGAACTGGAACCACCCTCATTTGCAGTCTGATGGAGGAGACAAAATAAACAAATACACAGAATTGTTGTGTGATAAGCTTAAGTAAGGGTCCACAGGACCCTAGTGAGCCACACTGGAAACTTATGGGCTTTCTTTTGAGTGAGATGGAAAGTCTGGAAGGTCTTAAGCAAAGAGATGACAATATCGGTCACCAACTGTGGGTCAGAGGAGCTTATGAGGTCCTGGTAGCTACTGTGATGATATAGCCTTCTTGGCTAGAAAACTCGCCCAACTCCTTGTGATGTAGAATTGCCCAACGTGTGTCCTTCCCGGCAGCTGTCTGCCCCACCCCTCGCTCAGCGACATCTCTGATGTCCCAGACTGAGTGAGATTGTTGGATTAACAGGGTGTTTGTATATTGCTGCTCCCCCCCCCCCCCACAGTGTTTGAGAACAAAGATAAGATTGTGATCATCATGGAATACGCCAGCAAAGGGGAGCTGTATGATTTCATCAGCGAGCGGAGACGCCTCAGCGAGCGGGAGACCAGACACTTCTTCCGGCAGATCGTCTCGGCCGTTCACTATTGTCACAAGGTACCGGCGGCCAGAGCTTTGGCCACGGATGGTGTCGATGGCGTCACTTTGTGTGTGTGTGTGTGTGTGTGTGTGTGTGTATGTTTTCACATTTTAAGGGTAATGTCTGTTCATTATAGTACTCATGGAGAATTTACAAAATGAAAAGAAGAAAATGACCCCCATCCATACATACATAATTCCAGAATCCAGCAATAACTCCTTGTTGACATTTTTGTTTCTTTCTAATCTCCTTCCTCCTACTTTCAAAATTGTTTTTTTATTTGAATTTTTTATTTATAATAATTTTAGATTTATAGTAGAGTTTCCCAGTAGTACAGAGAGTTCCCATATACCCCTGACTCAGCTGACCGCAGTGGTCGGCAAACTCATTCGTCAACAGAGCCAAATATCAACAGGACAACGATTGAGATTTCTTTTGAGAGCCACAATTTTTTAAACTTAAACTTCTCCTAATGCCCCTTCTTTAAAATAGACTCATCCTGGCCGTGCTATTTTGTGGAAGAGCCACACTCAAGGGGCCAAAGAACCGCAGTTTGCTGATCATGGATATAGACCAATAGCCTATTGGCTGATGACTCTTTTCACCTGTCGGTAGGCTGGCTGCTTGTCACTGCAGCTCAGCTTCCAGCCTTCCCAGAGTTTACCCGAATGGGCAGGTCATCCAGTGTGGCAGCGACCTGCCGACCTGCTATGGTGAACCCAGTGGTTATGGTCTCACCAGCCTCCCCCACCTTCACCCTTCACCTGCATTGAGTCCCGCCAAGTTGAAGGGGACTTTGAAAACCTTCCCTCCCAGCTGCTTAGGAAACACCCATGGTAGCAACTTTGTTATCAGAACAGATAGAACCAGGCTTCTTTCCAGCATCAAGGAGGCAGGCAGGCAGGCAGACAGACAGACACACACACGTTCTGGGTGCCCTGCGTTCTGAGTCCCCAGCAGAGAAATCTGCTTCTTCCCTGGGAATCACATCACAGACAGACACGGTTTGCCGCCGCCTGGGACTGCGCTGCTTTCACACAGTGGAATGACATTCCGACCAAGGATCCCCCTGCTGTTTTACAGGCTCTGGGGGAGAACAGATTCCAGTCATTTTTCCCTTAACCACACAGCAAGTGACTCATGCTCTGCTGTCCCGGGCTCTGGCGGGAGCTGCATGACAGGGAGAGCAGCCCTGAAGGAGGGAGGGAAGACCACCGGGCTGGTGCATCTTTCATCTGTCAGATGCTCCCCTTTGCTGTGCCTCTGCGCGTGTCTGTCTGTCTGTCTCTCTCTCTCTCTCTCTCTCTCTCTCTCTCTCTCTCTCCTCTCTCTCTCTCTCTCTCTCTCTCATCCCATCCACTCCCATTCAATTCCCCGCCTATCTTCTCATTTCAGAACGGTGTGGTCCACCGGGACTTGAAGCTGGAAAATATACTGCTCGATGACAACTGCAATATTAAGGTAAACCTTTTGCCTCCATGATTGATATGCAGGGCCTGGGGGTGGCATCCGGTGGGGGTTTGAGCTGCTCCGAACTACAGTTTAGGAATAAGGTGGCCACTTCCTTCCCTGCAGGCGGGCGGGGAGCGTCACTGGGCTTGCGTCCTCCGTTCAAACTCCGTAAGCCGTTTACCCATGTTCAACTACACGCCAGACATTCGTCTTCATGCTAGGATAACTAGGTGACTACAATACAGTCTCTGTCTTAGGCAAGTTCATGGTCTGCAATCATTACAATCATTGCCATAAAAATATTTAGTACAATAACACTTACGTTATATATTTCAAGTTATCTGTGTCTGATAGCATTTAAATTAGATCTTTACAGGAACCCTAGGACAGTGGTCGGCAAACCGAGACTCGAGAGCCACATGCGGCTCTTTGGCCCCTTGAGTGTGTCTCTTCCACAGAATACCACATGCATGCACACACGTATTGAAACTTCGTGGCCCATGCGCAGAAGTCAGTTTTCGGCCTGGGCGAGTCTATTTTGAAGAAGTGTTTCTAACGCCGAGCCACACTCTCAAGGGGCCAAAGAGCCGCATATGGCTCTCGAGCCGTGGTTTGCCGACCATGGCCCTAGAAGATAGGTCCTCTTGTTCACATCATTTCCTAGCTAGGGACCCTGCGACACAGAGACGTTAAGTCACTTACCCAAGGCCACACAGTAGCAGGTAGTGGAGTTGGGATTTGAACCCATGTCTTTCTGACGCGTGAGCCCTCGTTCGAACCACGGTGCTCGGTTTGCCAGCAGGTCCCTGAGTTACCTTAGAGCTGGGACCCTTTCCCTGCCACTTTCTGCCACTCCCCTCCCTCCCACCCCTGAGACCTGCCTGGGACTGGGCAGCTGATTGAAAGGGAAGTGGTGCTCACTGTTGGGAAGGAGCAGCCTGTCCGGTGATGGAGTTTACTTTCACGGAGAGTATTATTGCTGGCTGCTGCTGGAGCTGGAGAAAGTGCTCCTGGCCAGTAGGGTTCAAGTGCCTCCTGCAGAGCACTCGGGACGTCCCTTTGATCACATCGGCAACATAAGCAAATACGGTTTCAAAATAAACGGAGCTCACTGCGTGGGTTTCATTATGAAATGGCCTCGGTCCTCCTGGCATCAGGGGATCCCTCTAATTAGCCGCTGGTGACGTGAGTGCCTCCTCCCTCGTCCCAGGACCAAGCCTGGGAATGACCTTGCATCGCCCCCTTTTGTTGCTGAAGTTGCTCTGAGTTGAGGAGGGATATCACGGGGGACTCTTTCCTTGCTTGGAAGGATGGAGCTGCTTTGGCATCTGACCATCGTTTAGTCACCATCATCCTTCGAGAGGCTCCTGGAAGCCACATCCGGTGACATCTTGTGTTTGCGAGGGGTTGACTGTGGTCACATAGTTCTGTGTAGTCCTTAGAATGAGGAGGAACGAGTTGGTCAGAGCAGCTTTCCTCTAGGAACAGGAAGTGAAATCTCCGATTCTGGCCGAGTGGCTGGAGAATTCCAGCAGGAGGCTAGATGCAGAGTTAGAACACTCCGTCCCGGGTGGCTTACTGGTTCCTTGACATTGGGCAATGCGCTTCACACCCTGTGAACTAGAAAATGCGGTAACAGCCGTGCCCACAGGCTTGTTCTGAGGAGTCAACGAGATAGTTTGTGTTTAGCTTTATACACTGCTGAGCACTGGGGAGTGAGGCCAGGGGAGAGCGGTGGCTTTGGAGTTGGCTCGCCTGGCTTTTGAATGGCAGCCCTGCCTGTTACCGATGGCAGCGTTTTGGGTAAATGACTTGCCTGCCTAAATCTCAGTTTCCTTATTTGTCCGCTGGGGTTGCCAGGCCACCTCTGATGATTGCTGTGGATTTGTTCACTTTTTCACTCGGTGTTTCCAGAGCAGTGACTGTGTGCCATGCCCTGTTCCCAGTCTGGCAATGACAGACATGAGGATTTTAGACAGTATAGAGTCAAAGCACTTAGCACTTCACGCTTCATGTCCAAGGTGCCTCCTTACATGGGTGGCCACCGGGAGGAAACCGGACAGGACACTAGTTGCTTTGAAGGTACTGGTGGACTGGCCACGGCGAGAGCATTGGGTTCTGGGTTGAGAGACACATTCTGAGGGGTTGTGTCATTCACCCTGTTAACTTCCTCTGCAGATTCTTCCTCCCACCTGCCCCCAGAGCTCTCCAAACTAAATGTAGTCTTACAAGGCCTGGAATGTGAGCCTCTCACTTGGGGGTTGGGTTCTGTAGTACAGGGTGACCTCTTGCTCCCATGATGTAGTCCCAGCAGTGATAAGGCACATAGCTTCCTAGGGAGTCATAGACTTGCCCAGAGGAAAAGAATGGTTAGAATTCTGAATGCAGCTGAGCTGGGAACAATAGGCAGGAGCCCCGGAGAATGGCTCATTGGCATAAGCAATAGTGCCATGGCGTTGGGCCTCCCAGTTCCCTGGACAGAGTCCTTCAATCTAGGATCCTTGTCCATGAGTGGGGAAATAGCAGATATAGCACATTATAGAAATTAAGGTTTGGGCCATATTTTATGCTTTAGGATTCTTTAAAAAACAAAACAAAACAACTATATTTTTATTGATTTCAGAGAAGAAGGGAGAGAGAGATAGAGACATCAATAATGAGAGAGAATCATTGGCTGGCTGCTTCCTGCACACCTCCCCCTACTAGGGATCGAACTGGTAACTCAGGCATGTACCCTGTCCAGGATCCAACCATGATCTCCTGGTTCATAGGTTGATGCTCAACCACTGAGCCACATCAGCTGGGCTAGGATTCTTAATCCTTAAGATTTTTTTGGTTTTGTTTCTGGTATCTACTAATGAAGAAAATAATGCACACCTCCCGAACAGAAACAAAACCTTCCCATTCTCTGCTATGAATCCTTCCTTCTGCTTATTCAAGGAAAGCTGCTAGGATCTGAGACCTCTAAAGCGTGAAAGAAACTTGAGGGTCATTTCCAAACCCTTTGTTTTCATGATTGTGGTCCAGAAAGTCTGAGTGATGTGCCCAGGATCAGACGCAGTGAATCAGTGCAGATGAAATGCCTGTCTTTGTTGCCCTAGCGTGTGGCACAGTGCCTGTCACACAGTAGGTGCTCTTTAGCTGTTTGATTGGAGTGAAGGGATGACAGCCAGGATTAGAATTCAAATGTTTGACTTCCAGACAAATTCTCTTTTCATCATCTCACACCCACTTCCAAGGTTTTTTTTGTTTTTTTTTTTTTTTTTTTTTTTTTAAAATGTGTTTCAGCTGGTGTTGATTTGTCTCCGGCTGGATAGGCTCAGCTCTTCCCCAAGTCAGCATTTTGCTGAAAACATATTTATAAAAGGGCACTTGTGATAAAGGCGGCAGGCACAGACACATGGCTGCAAGCTGGGCTCCAAGTTCAAGAGAGCCCATGCCATCGGTATCCGGACAAGGGGACCATTGACATGGTGGCCTCTTACCCACCAATGGGACACAAGCAGCGAGATGCTTCTCGGTGCCCCCTCCCATGTCTCTCTAACTGTGGGTGCATCTTCCCAATTCCGAGGGCAGAGAGCCATTGTCCAGGAAGACTAGGAAAACGCTACCGGTTGAAACATGTCACATGTCGCTGCCATTTCAGTGGGAGCCACGCAGCTGCTCCCCGTCCCTTCCCTGCCTGATGTTGATTTGCAGAGAGCGCATCTGGCATTGGGAATTACTTATCTGGCCAGTGCGCGAGAGGGTGTGGCTTCTAAAAATATTCACACAGTCGGTCGGCAGAAAGAATGAGAGCAATGTGCTTCTTTGGGTTGCATTCCGTACTCCGAGGAGAAGAAGCATGTCTACCAAAATAGACACCCAGGATAGCATTAATTTGCAATTAATAAAAAAACGGGCCAGATTTCACATCCCATTCTCTGGGAGAATAGAATGCCGACAATTCCCATGGGAGGCCCCTGTAAAAAAACACACAAAAAACCCCGCCTTACAATGAGAAGAGGTCCAGGCACCAGGGTCAGCTGACCTCCTCAAAGAAGGCTGAGAATTTGGTGAGCTCCCAGCACTCAGCATACAGGGGCGGAGGGGAAATGGCCTGCTGCCCCTGATGACAATGGAAACCCAGCTGCTGGGGATAAGAAAAGAAGCTTTGAATGGCTGGGGCTCAGGCGAGATAGAAGCCCTCGGAGGCTTAAGGAGACCAAGGGGAGGCGGCTCAGGATCTGCGCCTCTGGGCTTTGAGTATATGAATGTGAGAATGTGCATTCATGCGTTCAGTAATCCGTTCATTTGTTCGCCTATCCATTTGGGTGGGTGTTTACATATGTATTCATGTGTGCTTGCGTTCACTCATCCATTCCTGCACTTACTCGTTCAGCAAATCTAGTCTCTTCAGTGGACAATATTGACTCAAGCACACATGTTTACTATGTTTCTACTGGGTACCTGGTCCTGTGCTGGCTTCTGGGAATTTACCAGTGAACCCGATGGTTGGGCTCCTGTGTTCTTGGAGCTCAGAATCTAGCACCATCAGTCAAGATGAGTCAGGAGAGGGATACGGAGGTGAATGAGGAGAATAGGTACCTGCCCTGATGGACTTAGAATTTTAGTTCGGGACACAAGCAATTAACAGAAATATATAATGTCAACATCCAACAGTGAATAAAATCCATTCAGGGTTAACTCAGAGAATGGCAGGTGCTATTTTAGCGAGGGTGGTCAGAGAAGGCCCTTGCATAGGACTCAAGCTCCTGAAATCTACCCAGCATTCTCTGTTTTTCTGTCCTTCGCACACATGGTTCCCTCTGCCTTGGATGCTCATCCCACTGCTCTTTGCCTGTCTGTTCTTTGAGTCTCAGCTCGAACGCCTCTTCTTCCAGGAAGCCTTTTCTGATCCTTGTCCCTTGGCAGGACCTGGTGGCCCTGCTATTGGCCTCAGGGTGCCTTGTGTGATATGCTGTGGGAATGCTGAGCAGGAAGTGGCGGGCCTGTTAGCTGGAGGGACCAGAAAGCCTTTGATTCAACTGGGTTTTGAAGGATAGGTAGGAGTTCAACAGAAAGGAATGTGATGGTCTTTTAAGGTGAAGGAGCAGCAAGCACAGGAACAGGGAATAGAGGATAGAAAATAAAACAACCTTTTTTTTAAAAGAAAATTTTTCTTTATTGATTAAAGTATCACATATTTGTCCTCATGCCCCCCATTCCTATCCCAAACCCCTTCCCATGGATGCCCTCACCCCCCTGTTGTCTGTGACCACTGGTTAGGCTCATATGCAGGCACAAAAAAAGCAACCTTTATCGAGTCCTTGCTACTATAATATAATAAAGCCAGAGCCCAGAGCCAGACCTTCCACGCGCCTTCTTTCCCTTGGATAGCAGAATATCTCCACGGGGGTGGGTCTGATTACTCCCATTTGACAGATGAGGAGGTTCCCCCAGCCAATCAGCGATGGGCCTGGCGACAGCTACGGGTCTTTAACCTTAAAGACCAGCCACTTGATAAATTCTAAGCTCCCACCCAGGTTTTCTCTAAATCCAGTAAAGATCCCGAAGACACTTTCTGGCCCTTGCTTCAGGTCGCCTCTCCTAGTCTGTAGCAGCGTGTGTCCAGCTGTCCCAGGGAGAGACTGTCCAGGCACAGGGATGCCTGCATTGAGGGAGCGGTGAGCCAGGGCGGGTTGCTCAGTAGCATCCCGAGAGGCTGCTTCTCGGAGGCGCCCTCGGCGAAGAGCTTCCCCAGATCCCGTGGAATCAGTCATGTCCATGCTCTTCGGATAGGCGGTGTGAGCGTGGATCTTTTGAAGATGAAAGCTGACCCCGTTCTTGTCTTGCTCGCTTCCACTCCTTGCCTCCACTTCCTGACAGCTCGGGAGGGAGGCTGTCACGAGGAAAGCCGCGGCCATGAGCTCTTGGCCGGAAAGGAGCTGCGGAGTGTGTCTTCCCGCAGAGTTCCACAGGAAGCCATTTCCTCCTCAGCCACCTGAGAGCAGTAACTCTTCTTTATGTGGCGCTTTCAGCCAAAGCGGCTCTTCCTCCACATCTCAGGCCAGCCATGTCTCCGCCCTGGGCCTCAGTTTCCTCATCACCCTCATCATAATTGTTGTGATGACTCAAATACATGCATATATGTAGTGCTCACGGAATGGTGATTGACCTGTAGTGGTGCTGCTGTTATTATTGTTTATTGTTGTTATTATCGTCTCATTGAACCTGATTTTGGTTTTCACAGCATCCTGTTGTTGGTGCTGTTTGCATTCCATTTTCCAGCCCAGGACACTGAGACTCAGAGAGGCTGAAGTAGCGATTGCTAACATTTACTGCAGGCCATGTGAGGCGTGGTTTTCATCTATCACTGATTTGATATTACATCAGTCCTGCAAAATAGGTTGGTTACATTATCGTAATCATCCCCTATTGTAGAGATGAAGAAACAGGTTCAAAGTGGCTAATGTTAGGCGAATCCCCTGGAGATCTTGCTAAGATGCAACCAGACTCAGTAGGCCTGAGGTGGGCGGGGCCTGCAGTTCTGTAACGGACCTGCTCCCAGCCAGTGGCCATGCTGCTGGTCCTCAGACTTCTGTGGAGGCGGGAGGGGTTGACCAACGTGCCTCAAATTCCAGCTGGGAAAAGCTGAGGCCGGGATTTGAACTCAAACACTCAAACTCTCCATCCCTTCCCCTTCTCCTCATGCAGCGCAGCCTCTCGTGCTTATTTCCGAAATGAAGGATGACAGTTTGGTTGGCTGCTGGGTGGACAGCAGCATAATGCTTTCAGTCCTGTGTCTTTGCCTGGCTAGCAGTGTTAAGGAAACGGAATCATCAGCATTATCGAAACAGCTGTAATGAATAGAGTCTCTGGAACCAGGGTTATTTCAAGGCTTTCCATGCGGGTTCTCTGATCCTCACAACACCTTCATGTGGTGGGCTCTGTTATCATCCCATTTTGCAGGTGAGGAAATGGAGGAACTTGGCAGGTCCCACTGAGCCCCTAGTAGGGCTAAGCCCAGGGTTAGCCCCAGGTTCTCCTGGCTTTCACCTCTGATCTGCTCAGTGCACTGACTTCCTCTTAGACACGGCACATGACAGTCAGACCATTGCTTACACTGTCAATGTCATCAGCATCCTTTCCCAGCGGTTAATCACCAGCAAGCTGATACTTCCCTTTTTCATCGAGTGAGCTCACAGCGATTATTCCTGTGATCTGAGGCTAATCCTTTAAAAAAATTTTTTTTTTCAATCTGCTTCCTCTTCTCCTTTTAATCTTTATTATTGAAAGTATTACCCATTGACCTCTTCTAGCCCGCCTCCCCCCCTATCTCAGGCCTTCACCACCCTATTGTCTACATCCAATGGATTACACATACATGCATACAAGTTCTTTGGGTGATTTCTTCCCATACACCCACCTAATCCTTTTTTTAAATTTTTTTATTTTTTTAAATATATTTTATTGATTTTGTACAGAGAGGAAGGGAGAGAGATAGAGAGTTAGAAACATCGATGAGAGAGAGTCATCGATCAGCTGCCTCTTGCACACCCCCTACTGGGGATATGTCTGCAACCAAGGTACATGCCCTTGACCGGAATCGAACCCGGGACCCTTCAGTCCCCAAGCCGACGCTCTATCCATTGAGCCAAACCGGTTTCGGCTAATCTTTTTTTTTTTTTTTTTAATGGTAAAATATATATATAACATAAAGTTTACCATTTTTAGGAGTACGGTTCAGTGGCATTAAGTACGTTCACATGGTTGTGCAACCATCACCACTTCCTCATCTCCAGAGCTTTTCTCTCTTTCCCAACTGAAGCTCAGTAGCCAAGAGCAGCAAGGTTAGGTAAAGCGTTTGCTTAGGACTATAAAGCACTTTTGCATTCATGGTCTCCTCTGGATGGATTTTAAATAATTATTCTCACAATAATTTTGTGAGCTAGAACAGGATAGGGATCATGGACTCCCATTTTCTGGTGAGTAAACCGAGGCTTAGAGTAGCTGATGGACCTGCTCCATGTCACACAGATGGCTGAAATAGGATTAAGAACTCACTTAACAAAACCCAGTGCCCTGACTCCATTTCCTCTAGGGTCACTGTTTAGGCAAACTGCAGTTCTGATCAGTTAGGGCACGACCAGGCCAGCAGGGGAGGGCAGTTGGGGGCGACCGGATAAAGAGGTGGTGGTGTCAGGTGCACAGGTAAGGGTTTTCCCAAGTGTGATGTGCACACCACCGTGGTGCAGTGTGACTTTAAGTAGGCCACAGGTGAATACTTCTCAAACTAATAGTTATGCACTTCAGTGTTCATCAGAAACATCAAGCCTGTGGTTTTGTGGATTTCTCAGGCAAATCTAAATGTAAGTGAAGATTAGAGCGTCCAGTTTGGCTCAGTGGAGAGAGTGTTGGCCTGTGGACTAGAAAGTCCCGGGTTCGATTCTGGTCAAGGGAATATGCCTGGGTTGTGGGCTCGATCCCCAGTAGGGGGTGTGCAGGAGGCAGCCAATCAATGATTCTCATCATTGATGTTTCTGTCTCTCTCTCCGTCTTCCTTCCTCTCTGAAATTAATAAAAATATATATATTTTAAAAAAGGTAGAGCGTCCAGGTAAGGAGTCATTTTAAGTAACAGAGCAGGTAGTATGCAGATGGGGCAGAATGTGTGCTGGATGCCAATGACCGCCACCAGGAGCCACGGGCCCAGTCGTGTTGATTGGTCCTTTTTTGAAGACCCAGGGCTACAGAGAAGAGGGTGACTCAGCCGGCAGACCCCCCCAGGTGCCCTCAGCTGTTCTAGTGCTGGGCGGTGCGAGTTGACCCAATTCAGACACGGACTGCGACACTAACAAGCCCCCCCCCCCCCCCCCCCCGATCTTGCTTGTCTTTGTAGATTGCTGACTTTGGGCTTTCCAACCTGTACCAGAAGGACAAGTTCTTGCAAACGTTTTGTGGGAGCCCACTCTATGCGTCTCCTGAAATTGTCAATGGGAGGCCTTACCGAGGGCCAGAGGTGAGCTGTTGTGGATGTGCCTGTTGTGGATGGCTTTGGGTGGGTGGCGGGTCTTGGGGGGAGAAAAGGCCAGAGGGCACAGAGCTTAATCCAGAAAATACTTTAAAAAGTATCCCAACAAAATAAACAAAGCAAACTTTTCCTTATCCTACCTAATAAAAGGGTAATATGCTAATTAGACCAGGTCAACCAGCCATTTTCTGGATGTCGACTTCCTTCTGGACAAAGCCATGGTGGCGGGGGCTGAGGCAGAGGCAGTTAGGGGCGAGATCAGGCTGGCAGGGGAGGGCAGTTGGGGGCATTAGGCAGGCAGGTGAATGGTTAGGAGCCAGTGGTCCTGGATTTTGAGAGGGAAGTCCCAGATTAGAGAGGGTGCAGGCCTGGCTGAGGGACAATCCCCTATCCCCAACCTCTCATGCACTAATTTCGTGCATCAGGCCTCTAGTATGATTATAAAAGCCGTAACATACACAACTTGGGAGAAAAATAGAAAAACCCAGAAAAGCCTAAAAGAGAAAATAAAGTTACCTGCAATCTACCCATAAAAGATAACCAGTTGATATTTTTGTGGCTTTTTAAAGGACCTTTTTTCCAGTGTAAATCTCTGCATTTCAGAAATAATTGAGTCCTGGCTTGTGTGGCTCAGTTGGTTGGGCATTATTTTGAGCACCTAAAAGTTGCCAGTCCGGGCATGTGCCCGGGTTTCCAGTTCAATACCTGATGGGGAGCATGCAGGAGGCAACTGATTGATGCTCCACTCTCACACACATATTTCTCTCTGTCTCCCTCTCCATTCCCTCTCTAAAAATCAATAAAAAAGTCTTAAAAAGTAATTGAGGTCCTTGTATATATAAATGCATATATATACATACACATATATACAAAAGGCAATATATATATACTGTATATATACACATATGTATGTGTGTGTATATACATACATATATATACTATATGTATGTATATACACTGTATATATTTTGCCTTCTATTAACATATTAGGACACATTCTAAATTTGTTATTAAAATAGTTTTTAATGACAACATGAAGTTTCATTGTAGGAATAAACAGCATAATTTACTCCTCAAGATTTAGACAGTCAGATCACTTTCAGTTTTTCCTCATTATAACAAAACAAAAAAACAAACATCAAACCAAAAACCCCTTAGTTCTGGGAATGACTACCTTTTCACAAATAATTTTTTTTTCATTTTTTCAAATTAAGGTATTATATGTGTACATATCTTACCAATTCCCCCATGAATAATTTTGATAGCCTGTATTTTTTAATTAAAGAAATACGTTTTAATTGTATCTTTGAACTCATGAGCAATGCATGACTCTACATGCCTAAGGCTTTTTGGGGGCCATGTGTTAGGTGGAAATGTTATTTTAAAAGCGGCTGGCTATTTTTTTGAGTGGCTATTTTCTTTAAAAAAAAAAATGGTTCTTTTTACATAGAAATTTTTATTCACTCAGTATTCCTTAAATAGCAGCTGTTCACTGGGTTGAAATGTTTCCTTCCAAATATTTATCTGCTTGAGAGTGTTTGGGGCCGGGCTGGAGGCGGAAGAGAAGGATGCCAGCAGCCTCTGCCAATGACAGTGCCGAGAAAGTCTTTCTGAAGTAAAAATGCAAGGGAGGAGCACGGGATTCCATTTACAAAACTGCAGAAACTCGACACTGTACATTTATCATCGATAATGAACGCCTCTTTGATCTCAGAGGATCTGTTTCTGAGGTTACAAGCTGGCAGCCTGTGAACCGGCCGGCGAGCGTGCTTTATTTGGCCACGTTTGTTTTTTCTAAAAAAGAAAAACATGTATATATATTGAACAAACATTTGATAGCTGGGAGATTTCCCATATAAGTCTGGTTTCTGACTTCTCTTGAAAAACCAAAAAGTTCTCTCTCTCGCTTCGTTCACGTTTGTTGTCTGCCTGACTCCTGTAAGCCTTTGGGTTTGCCGCCCGATCCATTTGAAGGAAGGTACAGGGAGGAATGGATTCCTGGGTGAGAAGCCAGGAGCCCTGTGACCCAGGCTTAACCTCCGTCACTGGGGCGAGGCCTCTCCAGAAACCATGTAGGCCTTAGTGCCTCAGTAGTCTCATCTGTCAAGTGGGGGTGGGGAGGGTGAAAGTCATCCAGACCCTACCGATTGCACAAAGTTACAATGAGGACCAAAGCAGACAGTCTGTTTGAGAAAGTTCTTTTGCGGGATGTGGGTCGGACCGCGGGGTCTTGGTTTGAAGTGGAAATGCCCAGCTGCGCTGCATATCGGTTGTCAGGCTGCCATGGCAACCTGCCTGCCAGGTGCTAAACTCAGCTCCGGGGTCGCCGGGGTGGCTGCTCCCACGCTGTGATGCTAATGGTCTGGGCAGCATCCGGAATCCGCTTCCCAGCTCCTCACTGTCCTGTCTCTCCGCTCCAGGTGGACAGCTGGGCCCTGGGCGTGTTGCTTTACACCCTGGTCTATGGGACAATGCCCTTCGATGGTTTCGATCACAAAAACCTCATCCGGCAGATCAGCAGCGGAGAGTACCGGGAGCCCACGCAGCCCTCAGGTGCGTGCCCGGGAGGGTCCGGGGTGGGGCGGGAGCTGCCCTGGCTCACGCTCCCTGCTTCTGGTTTAGCGTCTGGAAGGGAGTCTCCTGCTTTTTCTCTTTCTTCCTGCCAGGTCTTTGCTTTCTGGCAACGCTGGCTGGTGAGGCCGCGTTCCCCAATGAGAATTTCACAACAAGCCTTCTCCACGGCAGGAAGGCTAGGGGGAGTCCCGGTCACTTGCTGTGTGAACTTGGGCAAACCCCTGACCCTGTTTCGATTCAGTTTCTCCCCTGAAAATTAAAAAATTGGGAAAGGTATTTTTGGCGTCTCCTGGTCCATGTAGACACACGGACCACCCTGCCTAGACTGTAAGTGTCATGAGCGTGGCAGCGGCCCCTTTTCACCACTGTGCCCCCAGGGGCACTGATTCATGGTCTGTGGCCGCATCGGGCTCTGTCCCCTCCCCCACACAACCACGTAACCGTGGTGAGCACCCGGGTTGGGTAAAGCTCCGCTGTGGCTGATGTGGGGGCACTCCTTGTGGGCTCTCTGTCTGTGAGGTGCCACCCCGGGCCTCTCAGTCTGGGAGGGAGCCTGCACTTCTAAGAAGGAGGAAGAAGAAGCTGACAGGCTTTCTTAATGTCTGTGTTAGAAGCCAGACAAAGTCCCTTCTGCCATGTCCCGTTGGTCAAAGCCACCGAGGCCATGGGCTCTGCCTCTTGATGGGAGAGTGCCCTGTGTGTATGTTTATACCATCAATCCAGGCACTTCATATGTATACATACACATATATGTTCATACACGGACACACATAGGCAATTCTCATTATTCATGTAATGTTGCTATGAGCACTGGTCAGTGAGACCCGAGGCGCTGCTTCTCAGTGAGATACAGGGCTCGATTCCTGTGAGCCTCTGGAGTGCCTGTGCTTTTGTCACTGAGCAGTAGGCAACCTTGTTTTAAACAAACCCTGTGTGTTTCTGTTTAAAGATACCGTGCTTAAAATATACTGCTGATTGCTTATCATCAAAGTCAGGGCCAACGGCCCGTGACTCATGCCTGAACAAGCTCACCTGACACACATCACAGCCTTCTCTTCCTCGGGATCACTAGATAGCCCCTCAGCCCTGCACCTGGGGCCGTTGAAACAGCCACAGCCACAGAAGGTGCAAAAATGTGAACAACGTGAAAATGGAGAATAGAGAAGAGACTGAAAGGGACACTGGGCGAGCCACGCGCGCAGACACAGCGAGCAGAGTGCGTCCCTCGGTGGGCCTCAGCTGGACACACACGTGTGTTGGGCAGCTCGGGGTTTTGCCTCTCTCTGCTGGACTCAAGTGGCCAGGAAAGCAGCCTGAGTTCCGATGTTGAGGTTACACATACATTTTAATGAGTAGGTGAATTTACAAGTACAGGATCTGTGAATAATGAGGATTGACCATTCACATGTGTAGATGGATAGAGTCATATCTATTTTTTTTTCAATAAGCCAACCTGGTAGGGATTTTTTTTTTTTTTTTTTTTAGAAATTTCAGGGTGACCTCGATGGCGGTCTTATTTGCCTCAACCAGCTACCTGGGGTTCCTGGCACATTGCAGGAGTTCAGGGAATATTTGCGGAATGACTGAATGAACACCGTCCTGTCACTTTTCAGGGTGGGGCTCACCCCTGGCCCCCTTGCCAGCTACTCACTAGCCCACATATAATAAGTGGCCGGGGGAGGGGGCGCCTCCCAGGACGTAATTCAGCTCCCATCAGGGAAGCACAGATGATCTTTGAAGTCGGTGTGTAAGCTGTGAGAGGCCACTGGTTCCCTGTGGGGCTTCCCCCTACCTCACTGGCAGCAGAAATTTGCAAATGGAGTTTGTCAGACAGGCGGCGAGCTGACAGCAGACAGATCAGCTCGCGGATCCGACAGCTCCGCATGCTGTGGCTTCTGTCGGAGAGGGAAAGGAGCTGAGCTATTGGGGTGTGGGCCGCAGGACCTGGCCGAAGCCAGCCGTGGGCGTGGCCCCTTCACTTGGCCCCTTCACTGCCCGGCTGTGCCAGGGCTGAGCTCCTCTCCATCCTCCTCCTTTCCCTCTCTGACGAGGAGCTTTTTCTCGCCATTTCGGCCCCACATTTCCTTGTCATCGCTACACACTTTCCCGATGACCCTGAGCACTGCATGCGTATGCAAGCCTATGTCTGGAGGACTAAAGAGAGCCATAGGAATCTACAGCTGTGTTCCCTTTCCGTGAAATGACATTCACCTGCTGGGACTGGGTCTGGATTCTTTTCGGGGTACCCGGCCTTGCCCATTTTATAAAGATTAGAGTTGATAGAAAGCTCAGTAGTTTGTGACATCCCTCCCCTCACATGCAAACACATGCCAGGCTGTGATGGTGAACTGGCCTGTGGTTCTAAGTCTTTTTTTTTAAATTTATTTTTTTACCGAAAGAAAGGGAGAGGGATAGAGAGGTAGAAACATCGATGAGAGAGAAACATCGACCAGCTGCCTCCTGCACACCCACTACTGGAGATGTGCCCGCAACCAAGGTACATGCCCTTGACCGGAATCGAACCTGGGACCCTTCAGTCTGCAGGCTGACGCTCTACCCACTGAGCCAAACCAGTTTCGGCATGTGGTTCTAAGTCTTGATGAGGTTTTAGAGTAGGGGTGTCGAACTCAATCAGAGAAGGAGCCAAAATCTAAAATCCAGCCTAAATCGCAGGCAGAATGGTTTACTGAACAGTCATAAACTGTCATTGTGATGGAAACGCAGCGGAGTGCAGTGATGACAGCGCGGTGCGGGCCACATTGCAAGGCCTGGCGGGACGGATTTGGCCGGCGGGCCTTGTGTTTGACACATGTGTTTTAGAGGTACAGTTTGGAAGGCTTTGGCTAGACTGGGGCTCCGACTGGACTTTTCGGAAACTGAGCGTGTCTCCTTAGTCATCCTGGTCACAAAGCCGGGGGCTCCCATTAAGGCCTCTTCCTTCTTGCCCCGCAGATGCCCGAGGACTCATCCGGTGGATGCTGATGGTGAACCCCGACCGCCGGGCCACCATCGAGGACATCGCGAACCACTGGTGGGTGAACTGGGGCTACAAGAGCAGCGTCTGCGACTGCGATGCCCTCCCCAACTCCGAGTCCCCGCTCCTGGCCCGGATCATCGACTGGCACCACCGCTCCACGGGGCTGCAGGTCGAGGCAGAGGCCAAAATGAAGAGCCTGACGAAGCCAGGGGCCTCGGAGGTCATGCTGGAGCGGCAGCGCTCGCTGAAGAAGTCCAAGAAGGAGAACGACTTTGCCCAGTCCGGCCAGGACGCGGCGCCCGAGAGCCCGTCCAAACTGGGCTCCAAGAGGCCCAAAGGGATCCTCAAGAAGCGGAGCAACAGCGAGCATCGCTCTCACAGCACCGGCTTCATCGAGGGCGTGGTCAGTCCGGCCCTGCCCTCTGCCTTCAAGATGGAGCAGGACCCGTGTCGGACTGGCGTGCCCCTCCCGAGCTCCCCCGAGGCGGAGGTGCCAGGCAAGCTTGGCCCCAAACAGTCGGCCACCATGCCCAAGAAAGGCATCTTGAAAAAGACGCAGCAGAGGGAATCGGGTTACTACTCCTCCCCGGAGCGCAGCGAGTCCTCGGAGCTGCTGGACAGCAACGACGGGATGGGCAGCGGCATCCCGTCCCCCAGCCCCCCGGACACGGCCAGGGTGACCGTCCACAGCCTGTCCTGCCGCAGGAAGGGCATCTTGAAACACAGCAGCAAGTACTCCGCGGGCGCCATGGACCCGGCCCTCGCCAGCCCCGAAATGCCCACACTGGAATCCTTGCTGGAGCCCAGCGTCTCCTCCGAGGGCCTCTCCCGGAGCTACAGCCGGCCTTCCAGCGTCATCAGCGACGACAGTGTCCTGTCCAACGACTCCTTTGACTTGCTGGATCTGCAGGAGAACCGCCCCGCCCGCCAGCGCATCCGCAGCTGCGTCTCGGCGGAGAACTTCCTCCAGATCCAGGACTTTGAGGGGCTCCAGAACCGGCCCCGGCCTCAGTACCCGAAGCGGTACCGGAACCGGCTGGGAGACAGCAGCTTCTCCCTCCTCACGGACATGGATGACGTGACTCAGGTCTACAAGAAAGCGCTGGAGATCTGCAACAAACTCAACTAGCTCCCCGCCTGGGGTGCAGGGGCGGGTTGGGGGTGGGTACAAGGGAGGAAGGGAAGCAATGACTTGTGCTAACGAGCTGGTTACCTCTTTGCTGGCCACGATGATAGACTGAAAAAGGATTGGTGCCATCTCACTTGGCCAAGGGTGCCAACCTTGCACTGGCACCTAAAAGGGAGAAGTGGGCTCTCTGCCAGTCCTGTCAACTGCCAGTCAGAATTTGGGTCCTAGTTGGCATCAGCTTTATGGTACCTCCTAGAGGCCCAGCTATCCAGTGGGGGGGAGGGTGGCATTGGTCAGCACTTAGAGGGTGGGGAGGAAGCATATGGAAGAGGGAGCATTTCCCTAGAAGTCATCTGAGTGCTCCTGGAGGAGGCATGAGAGAGATTGGGGACATCTGCTTTGGGTGACCTCAGAGCTTGCTCCTTCTCTCACATTAGCAAGCTTGGTGTGGTCTGATTGCATGGGGTTGGCAAGTAGATTTCAGCAACCTGAGTTTGAATCAGTGGTTGATTGGTAGTGGCTGCTGGCTGTGCTGGTGTGAGTAGCCCAGGCACAAGGGAAGGAGTGCTGTGATCAACTAGTCATGGCTGCCATGAGCATGGGAAGAGGAGCCGTAGCACTCCTGCCATCATTGACCTGGTTAAGCCCTGGGAATTAGGTTAAGGTATCCTGTGGGGTCTATGTTATCTCTTAATGCTACCGGAGTGGCACTTGTTCATTTGCTACTCTATCTTGAATGGAAGATAGGGCCTTGGTCAGAGAGAGGATGCTCTGAACTCGGCCAAGGACTTAGAGCCCATGGTGATTTTTTTGGCTTCTTCTCTGATGTCTGTCTTGCTCTTCAGCACAACTTCCCAAAGGTGGATGGGAAAAAAAGATGGTGGTGTCAAAGGTTAAAACTGTGTATGACAGAACTTGGGACCCTCTGTGCTTTTTTGCACAGATGACTGGAAACTGACCCAACATCAATAAGGGGGCAACCTGTCAATTTCTATAACATCTCAATATTAACTGGAATGCTGCCTCTTGGGTTCATTCTCATTTGCATGAATGCTCGGAATTGGATGTGACACTGTCTGTAGTCTCCAAAGGAGTAACTGGCTAACCCATTGACCCTGTCTAGCTATAACAGGCGGTTTCCCCATCCACCACGTGTGGAATCCTCAGAAGTAGGTGAGTTTGCTTGTAGGGAGTTAGTGTGTAGGTGGGATATTTGGATGAAGAAAGGAAAGTCAGGCAGAAAGTGTTTCTCCCCCAAAGCTAGGTATTCTGTGTCATGGGTTTGAACTCCTAGGCTTTGGGAGAAAAAAGAATGTTTCATCCATTCAAATGAATAAGGTGTTGAAAGAGCAGGGTGGGTTGGGAGGAAGCATGTGGAAGAGGAGACATTTCCCTGGAAGCCCAGATGGTTCTGGAGGAGGCAGAGAAGAGGTGTGATAAGACTCTCACCTTGAAAAGACACTCAGATTGCAGGCGACAAGACGTCACTCCCACATCTTCAGGTTCTGGGTTTGAAATTCATGGTCTTATTTTTGCATTTGGGATGACTTCAGATTCTACTGGCCTGAGGGAATTGAAACCCTTGTTTCAAGTTGGTTGACTTCAGGCAGCCACCTAGAGACACAAGGAGGACTAGTTTTGGAAGTCTTTTTGGGAAATCCAACGGGCAATAATAGCTCCTGGGGAGATGAGAAAGAATTCACCTTAAGGCATGAAGAACATTTCATTAGGACAAAGCCACCCTTTCCCTAAGGAGATGGCGGCATTTCTCCTGTTGGCCACCAGCTCTGGGTTCCTTCAGGTCCAGCAGAGTCATGTATTGTGGGAAGCTTCTCAGTTTCCTTGCATTCAATTCCACCTCCTTCCTGAGCTCCAATAAAGGTTCAAAGGGGAAAAAAAACAACACACCACTAAAACCTCTGTAGGTGGCAAAGAGTGTGTGGAGGGTGTGTAGGCGCATGGAGGGCATTCTGCAGCCTCTGAGCTCCCTACTCCTTCTTATCTCATTTTCCACAACCTTTTGGGAGTTCCCTTGTCTGCCACACTGCTGGTCCCCTTGCATGGCAGCCGGCCTTGTTGGTAGCTGTCAGTATGACTTAGGTATATCACCTACCTACTGGTTGATGTGTTGTTGTTTTTTCCTTTTGCCAAGTGATTACCTCGGTTTAGTATTTTCCAACCTTCTAATCTTGAAATAAAAATGACACTATTCAGAAAAGCTATTCTCCTCCCCCACCCCCCTCAAAGAGAAACACACGTGTATGTTCTCTGTTGTCCGTAAACCCAGACTGGATTGTGACAAAGACAGTCCTCCACCCCGAGAATCTAGGCTGAGTCCTGGTGTGCTGCTAACGAGCTGGTGGCCTTGGGCACCTGCAGAGTTTTTGGGACTAAGTTTCCTCTTCGGTGAGAGCTCGAGGGGTGGGTTAGCTGGTCTCTCAAGCCCTGCCTAGTTCTGACATTCTGCTAGATCCTCCTAGATGGGATGTTAACTGCTTTTTAAGGAAAACCCTGGAAGAGAGGGAAAAGCTCAGAAAAGCCACTTCCCTGCTTCCTAGTAAGTCCTACCACCCCTACCTGCCAATCCCTCGCCAAGCAGGTCGTGCTTGATTCGTTTCCACGGAATCACAAGCGAGAGACACTTTTACGACCCAGTGGACCAGGAAGGAGGTTCAATGTCAGCTCTCCCGGTCCTTCCCTTGCCTCTTGGGCCTTTCAGTGTCTTAGTTTACACATCTGCCAAAGGAGTAGAGTCATCCTTCTTTTTACAGGTAAATTTCAAAGGCATGATCAGTTTTCAGGAAGTGCTTCAAGACCCCAGGGGTAATGAAAAGGCTGAGAACTCACTGAATTTCCATCCCTGTTGTCAGGTGCTGCTGCTTGAGATGACAGGGAGCACTTTTCAGGGTGGGATTCAGGTGAGGCTTGCCCAGGCCTGCTGTCTTGAGTACAAATGTGAATGATCGACTGACTGCTTATTGCCAAACTGGAAATGTTCTGTAGGGATTAACTGGCATGGTATCATTCCTAGAAGAAAATCGAGAGAGAGAGAAACTTGACTGCACATTAAAAAAAAAAAAAAAAAAAAAAATCCAAGTTGTGACTTTTATTTAATTTCTATTTTTTTGTTTTGCTTTGGTAATAAAAAGTTGACTTTTTTATTTGAATTTGTCTTTTCTTATTTATTGGTCTGAAAGGCATTTCAAAGGTATTATAATAATATATTGGTGTAATTTAATTGGTGCAACATGCTCGATGGCTCCAGTCAAAATTGGTTTTCACTCATTTGATTGGTTTGAGCCCAGAATAGCCTACAGGGGGAAAGAAAAAAGAAAAAAGGAAAACAGAAAAAAAAAAAAAAATCTGGATAACCACCCAAAGTGTTTGTATTTTCATTGGAAACTGATTTCTGTTTTGTTTTTGTTTCTGTTTTTATTTTTAAATTAAATAAATTGCAATGAACTGAACTGGGACTTCGCTTCTTTATTTGCTTGTTTTTCGTTTAGTTAACTAAGTGATAGAATGGGTACAACCGACAGAAAACCATTCAAGCTTAAGCACAAATGGGGGATTTATTCGAAGTTCTCAGAAGGCGGAGAGCAGTAGGCAGTGGAGAGTGGGGTCTTTAAGGACAGGTTCTCTTTTCTGCTCCTCTTTGCATATCAGCTTCATTCTTCCCTTTTTGTAGCCTGGCTTTCCCCTCCCTTGATTTTACGACCCATTCTGGCTTATCAGATAACGTTCACATTGACGTGTTCTCATTTCTGGTTCCAAAGGAGACTCCTGACCCAATTCCTTCCACCTGGACTAGAGACAGAATCAGAGGTTAACAGCCATGCTCTGGGCTGAGCCTCAGCTTCCTCTGCCTGCCCCCCTCCTTGGCACCTCCTTCTATTCTAAGGGCAGATACATTCCTACTCTGATTGCTCAGAGTCCAGATCCATGGGCCATGCTTCCCAGTGGTGCAGGCCACTGCTCTGCCTGGAAAAAAGTCCCTTTGTGCCATTCATTGTTCCTTCTGCTCACAGACCCTTCAGGAAGCTCGGGAAGAGGGATGAAGAATGAGGGAGATTGGGGCATTCCTGGAACCTAGTCACAAGACCAAATGACATCATGCCCTGACGTGGAATCAAACCTTGAGAGTCCTGCTCTGTACGGAAGAGACGTGTTAGGCCGGGGATCCATGCAAGGAAAGTCTTGACTTTCCAAAGAAATGGCAACTTTCACTTTAGATTCAAGTTTCCTTGAATGTAAAACTCAACATGGATGGAAAACCATAGTCCTTTCTTTACAGGGCAATATTCACTGACGTTTAAAGGCTATCTGCCTGGCTTGGAAGCTCTTCATTCTTGCTATGGTCCATGCCCTTTTTAGCAAATGGGCCTGTCAGTCATTTCCAGGGCAAGGGACTAAGAGGAAGTCTGCTTAAAAATGAGTCCCTTTGGAAAGACATAGGTCTGCAGTCACGTAGAGAGACTAGCATGTGCATGGCCTTGGAGCTGGACCCAATGTGACATATAAAGGGTAGTGAGGAATAGAGGGGTGACTGGAGTAGCACAGATGACTTGCTATCAATGAATGGATAAGTTGGTGAGGTTACCGGGAGTGGTCACTTTAAGGGGGGAAATTGAGATTTAATATTCATTGGGCTTCTACATGGTGCTCATATCAGTCAAGGGAGGTGGCAGAAACTCAACTCAGACCATGTGAAGTAATAAGAAAAATTTACCGCTTCTTGTTATGTCTCAGGCACAGCTGGATCCAGGGGTTCAAGTGATATCATTGGCCTCTTTTCCACTCTCACTAAATGTGGATTTTGTTCTTAGGCAGGCTTTCTCTGCATGGCAGCAAGATACCTGTGTTTCCCTGAAAATAAGACATCCTCCGAAAATAAGACTTAGCGCAACGCTCTGGAGAAAAAATTAATATAAGACACTGTCTTATTTTCGGGGAAACAGGGTAGCTCCTGGAAGTAATAGGATTAAAGATCCTGTTAGTGTGTGATCCTGGAGTCGGAGAGAGAATCTTAATATCCCAGTATTTATGTGCCAAGGAAGATTGTGATTGGCTTTGCTGGGATCATGTATTATATTTCCCTCTGGCCCAGTCACAGAGTCCAGGTGAAGAGATGCCCTGATTGGCTAGACTGAATCCTGTGCCCACCCCTGTGGTATACTTGAATGACAGCTCCTTCAGAATTGCACAGTGAGTGAGGGCAGCTCTCAGTAGAAGGGATCAGAGCCAACAACAACAAAAAAGTTACATCTTTTGGGCAGCATTTACAAAATAACATTAAATCAGCTCTAACTTTCAGAGTTGTTGTGGAAATTAAATGTAATAAAGTACCTAATACAGGGCCGGACACATAGAAGATTTAAAATTTATACAGCTAGCATCAGGAAGACACAACATAATGCTATAGAGAGGAAATATATTAGTAAAAGCAGCTATAATATGAGAAAACCCAGCTGAAACTTTTTTTACACACTATAAGGGCTTTATTAGCTCATCTATTTGGAATTCTAGAGAGAGGGTGTGGGATCCCTTAACTGGACTTGCGTGGTTCAGGGCCCACTCAGGGTCCGGTTTCTGGAGGAGGCTGCACACTAAAATGAAGAGAGAGACTGGAAAAGAGTTAATTTGGGAAAATGGGGGGCCAGGCGGGAGTCAACCTATAGTGGGAAGACTACCACTAGACTCTGGCCTTGTATCCCTTTTATTGAGGCTATGGGATACATCCATTACCCTTAAGCAGGTTTGGGAGACACCCATAGCCCTTTAGGCAGGTAATAAGCAGATTATCATATCAGTAAGGATTTACATGATTATAAGATGGGGAAGTTGCCTCAGTTACCATTGTCTCAGATAGGGAGTGGTTGGCTCTGACCTTTCAGAGCTTCAAGGTTGACCAGCCTTTTACATCTTTCTATTAGTGAGACAATGATTGATTTCCGGCAAGAGGGTGGATTTCAAGACTACTTGGATCTGGTGGAAGAAACATAATAATCAAGTTAATAGCCCCCTTCCTCCTTCAAATTATGAATTGTAATAAGTGCTATGAAGGAAATGGATAGGGTGCAGAGACAAAGGATTAACCAGGGAGTGTTACCTCTTGTAGAAAGAGTATTCTGGGAAGGCATCTCTGGAGAGGTGACTTTTGGGCAGAGGTCTGAAGATAAAGAACCAGCTATATGAAGAATGAACATTCCAGGCAGCAGGAACAGTATGTCTAAAGGCCCTTGGGTCTTCAAAACAGAGATTTACAGGGTTAATTTCTGGTCCAGTGGCATAGGACTACCATGGTCCAGGGATTGGGATTGTTTTGCTAACCAGATGTGGCCATGTTCTCATGTGGACTGGCTGTAATCATTTAATACTTGGTGTACCCTTAATTACCAATGGCTGCTTCCTTTGACAGGTGGTCCCCAGACGAGAGACATGCCATGACGTGCATATTAAATGAGAATATGTTTCCACTGCCGAAATCCACTGCCAAGTTATTGAAATTTATGGCGAGGATGTTTTTAAGCCACAGAATCTTGCAAAGTTTGGGACATGGACGTGGAGCGGTAGGAAGTGTAGACTAAGGCTTCCAAATCATAATACTTGCCCCATGCTGTCACAACTGTCTGGTTCTGGTAGGGAGCTGTGTGCAAAATTAGCAATCAATTTAAAATATATATATATCTCATTGATTTTTTTTACAGAGAGGAAGGGAGGAGGATAGAGAGTTAGAAACATTGATGAGAAAGAAAACACCAATCAGCTGCCTCCTGCACACCTCCTACTGGGGATATGCCCGCAACCAAGGTACATGCTCTTGATTGGAATCGAACCTGGGACCTTTCAGTCCACAGGCCGATGCTCTATCCATTGAGCCAAACCGGTTAGGGCATCAATTTTGTTTTTAAATTGTGACAATCTTTTTCTACTGATGAAGAATTGACACTATCCATTTCTACCTGGCTGGGAATAGCCACTGTTTTTTGATCACCAGTTCCTCACCTGCTCCCCGTGCTAGTTTTCATTTGTGACTTTGTCTACATAAGCCATGTTATGCCAAAGTAACCAATAAGCCCTGAAATGGCTCTAGATGATAAATGGTATTTCTTACTCTCACCAAGTTTAATGTAGTTTGGGCAGCTCTGTTGTGTGGTTTCCATGCAGACACTTGGTGATCTGAGCTTCTTCCGTCTAGTGGTTCTGCCATCAGAGGGTCCTTCACTTCCAGTTGTGCAGCAGAGAGAGAAAGCACAAGGGCTTTGAAGAATCAGGCCTGGGGGAGATGTACCTCACTTGTGCCCAGATCCCATCAGTCAGAACTCAGTCACCTGACCCCAAGCTAACTTCGTGGATAGTCTTCAAGTCTATAGTACTTAAAAAGTGGAAAGTAAAATAGAATAAGATGGACACATAACAGTGTCTCTGGCACAACTGATGTTTGCTTCCCATGGGAAGGTCCCAGCATACCTAAATATAATTATTGCTAATTTTAACTGAGTTCTTATTGAACTGCAGGCAGTGTGTCTATCTCTTTTCATGCTCCTCATGTGCCCTTTTCTACAGATGAGGAAACTGAGGGTTGGGAATGTACAGCAACTTGCCCAAGTTGCCCAACTGTTAAATGTAGAGTTTGATTCAAGTACAGGCCTGGCTGACTGGCTTTTGAGCCTAAGTTTTTAATTGCTCTGTTGTGCTCCTGAGATGGTCCTTCTTCAAATTGGGCTCCTTGATCATAAGCTCCATCCTGTTACCATCCCTGTTCATGGAAATGACATTTTCCTGCAGGAGCTAAGCAGACACCATCAGGAATGAAGACACCGGCCCAAGTCAATGCTCTCTCTAAACAAATATGGAAAGAGCATCTGGCCCCCAGAACCTCAGTGGTTTTATGTTCTAAGATTCAGGCTTCGCAGATGGAATTAATGGAGTTGATTCAGGGTTCGTAGTTCCTGGAAAGGGAAGGAGAAGTGAGTCTTCATTCTGAGCACCTGCTATGGTTCAGAACTCAGGCAGTGGTTCTCAACCTTTCTAATGCTGTGACCCTTTAATACAGTTCCTCATGTTGTAGTGACCCCCAACCATAAAATTATTTTCGATGCTACTTCATAACTGTAATTTTGCTACTGTTATGAGCCATAATGTAAATATCTGTGTTTTCTCTTGGCCTTAGGCTCTATAGCAGTGGTTCTCAACTAGCAGGGTCGCCTAAGAGTATCGTATAAGACCATCGGAAAATACAGATATTTACATTACGATTCATAACAGTAGCAAAATTATAGTTATGAAGTAGCAACGAAAATAATTTTATGGTTGGGGTTCACCACACCATGAGGAACTGTATTAAAGGGCTGCGGATTAGAAAGATTGAGAACCACTGCAGAAGGCTAGTAGACCTTGAGTGTCTGGGTTCCTTCTGTCCAAAGCTGGGTATTTACATTCATCCCCCAATAGGGCTCCACATGCTATTTCCTGTGCTGTTGGGTCTCAGAGGACTCTGCTTCTAGAGGGCTAATTGCTCAAAGCCACTGCTTGGAGCCATATGGAAATACAGGATGCCAGGCCCGGCTGCATGACCTGCCTGGGGACAGGCATTGCAACAGCAACTTCGAACAGAAAAAAAGGAAAGTATTGCCACGTCTTCAAAGCCCAGAGCAGGGTGATGGCATGGGCATGGTCCCAAACTAAACTTCATAGGAACATCTCACAGTCAAGAAAGACTGAGGCTGGGGAACAGTTCATTCTGGAGGCAGCTGGAGAAAAGCGGCTCCAAAAATATAGCTCTTCTGAGAAAGTTCTGCAAATTGGAATTTTTGAATCACTGACGCTGAAAAACATCAGATTTAGCAGTGCCTAGGGCATTCCAGAAGTTTCAGGCATCAGGCTTTGGAGCCCAGAAAAAGGAAGTGTGCAAAGCAAAAAGCCAGATGCAGACCTCAGAACTAGGCCCACTGGTCAGCACCAAAGAGGCCATGGTTGTGGGTTAGTCCCTAGGAAGTACACATGGTCCCTGGCAGCAGTTGATGCTTAGACTGGCTTCTCATGAACACATATATCTGGGCATCATGATGAGGTAAAGAGACATTGGCGAGAGGGGAGGGGGGCTTTGGAAAAATTGTCTCCCTTTTAGAGAAACGCCTCCTAATTGCATGCTCAGGTCCATTGGGGATCCAAAATAGTGAGATAATGTTGCTCTTGTTGAGAAAAGGATTCCAAAGTGGAGGAACAGATTAAAAGAGACCAGTCATCCTCTAAGGCTCCAGTGCAGCTGCACATTGATGCTTTGACTGGTGTTATACCTGAAGTCTTTCCTGCCCTTGCATCTTCCATTCTGGCCAATCTACTCATGATTCTGCCACTATAGCCAATGTCAACCACACTGCTCCTGGCCAATGTTCTGACCCTCAGTGCTTTGTTCTTTCCTGCTGAACTATGTTTGCCTTCTCCTGCCCTTAGAATCTTGCTTACCTTTGTTTTTATCCTCACACTCATTCCTTAAGTGAGAGCACTGCTGTGACATCCTAGCATGGACCGCTGGATCAGCCTTCACCCTTTACCTGCAGTAGGTGACCTTGCTGTCTGACCCAGAGCCTAATAAATAATTGGGAATCATCCTTTTAAGCCAAGAAAAGTCAGGGGTCTTAGTCTAACATAGACGTCTATACCGAGTTCAGAGACCTTAGTCTTGGTGCTTGTGATCTTGATCCAGTTGTATTCTCATTTTGGACTTCGTTTTTCTCATCTGCAAAGGGAGGCATTTTCATATTGTGTTCTTAGAATCATGTTAAAGTGTACTCATCTGACTCAAGGAGAATGTGTGGGAACATTCATCTATTCACTCATTCATTTAATCCTATCATTTATTCATTCACTCAAGATTACTTGTGGAACCCCTAGCATGTTCCAGCCTTTTCTTCATGTCAGGGAGGGAGAATAACTAACTCCCAACAGGTTTTCTTCATCCTCCTCTTGCTCTTTCTCCAAACCTTCATGTTCATGATCATATGGGAAAGGCCCAGATAGTGACATCTTCAGGATGTCTCCTTTCACCCTAGTGGAGCATTTGAATGGTTAGGAGAGAAGTTAGGACCCTCTTCCTTATTAAAACAAATGCCAATACTCCTGGGAGCAATCACACATTAAACCATTATCAGGTCAGTCTTAGCCAGCCATTAATGTTTCAGAAGAGATTTATTTTTAAAAAATATAGTTTTATTGATTAGAGAGAGAGAGAGAGAGAGAGGTAGAGAGATAGAAATATCATTGATGAGAGAAAGTCATTGATCAGCTGCCTTCTGCATGGCTGCTACTAGGAATTGAGCCCACTATCCAGGCATATAACCTTGATCAGAATCAAACCTAGGACCCTTCAGTCCACAGGCCAAAGCTCTATCCTCTGAGCCAAACCGGCTAGGGCCAGAAGAGATTTATTAAGTGTGAGCTGAGAGTAAGAAAGGAGAACAACATAGGCCCCTTGGAAAATGGGCCAGGATGAGAAAGCAGGATCATTCTCACAGGAAAGGCAGAAAGGACAGACTCTGAACTTTGGTCTCAAGCTAAGCCACTTACATATGTCTCTTTCCTTCTTTGGTGAAATGTCATAATAATAACAAAATTGAGTGAGGTTCTGTAGGTTACAGTCCCTCCTCCAACTCACTTTTCCTAGAAGCTGCCGCTCAATACTGCTGAGGAAATGGCCGCTTGGAGAGAGGAAGTCACGGGCTCCCGTCCTCCAGCTGAGAAGTGCGTGGCCTGAATCTGAACTCAGGCCACCTGACTCCAGGGCTTCCGATTCTAATTCAGCTCTGTCATCTAAGCATGGGAAGTGGATTGCTGTGACCGAATAATCTCTGTCTTCATCCCTCATGCCGTCCATTAAGCATTCGCACGTGCAGCCCCTCCCCTGAGCACCAAGCTTTTGTGCCAAAGGTCATCTGGGTCCTTGCATGTCATCCAGATGTTTGCTGCCAGTCCCGGAGACGGGTTCTTCTTCGTGGTGGGTTGATTGGAATGAAAGTGAAATGCAAGTCTGGCCAACTACCGCCTGGAAGACCAAGAAATGACAAATGAACACACAGATGTTCTCATCTGAACCTTCTGCACTACATCTGGGGCAACTGCATTAGAAAGAAATGCCTCTGCAGGAGAAGCAGGAGTTAAAATGATATCTCATTGCTAAGTCTGCTCTGGGAAGCAACAGGCGGCGGATTTGCAGGGTGAGGGAGCAGGGCTGTCGCTAAGAGAGGCAGCAGCCGGCCTTGCATGAAGGCTAGAACGGGTTAATGAAATAAACCCATTTCCTGCTTCTCCATGATTTATATTTCTAAGCCTGCACTACATAGTAATTCAATAAAGCTGAAATGGCAGGAATGTCTGGCAGATTTTTTGGGAATATGATACTTGGCTCACTGTGGTAGTTCATTGTTAGTATCCGGGTAAGTGAGCTACAAAGGGGCATCAGAAACAATCTCCCCTGCCTCCTCTCCCCCATCCCCATTTAGTCTGTTCTGCCTCAGTACATCCCACTCCTCCTTAACTTTATTCATGTCTTTATAATAGGTGACTTAACGAAGGCTGCCTAAAGCTGCAGTCTATTCGAGAACAATGAGGTGTTTATTGCCCATCAATTATGGTTCTCACAATTAGGAAGTTTATGCTTCAGTTCACCGTTTTTTGCTTTTTTCACTCAATGTAATAAGAGACCATCCCCTAGTAATCTTGAGGTATATCCTTATAGCCATTTTCCTCTGTTAGGGCCCTAGGGACTGTTTGCAACCTTTTTCTTGTGTGTGTATGTGAGACAGAGAGGAAGAAGACGGAGGAAGAGAGGGAGGGAGACAAATAAATGTATTAATATTTGTAGGAGAACTGCTTATTCCTTATTTTAGTTTTAATTTTATTAGCTTTTTTTTTTTTTTTTTTTTTTTTTTTTTTTTTTTTTTTTTTAACTGCTATATGATTTCAGAGAGTAAGAGAGAATCATTGATTGGCTGCCTCCTGCATACCCCACCCTGAGCATCAAGCCCACAACCCAGCATGAGCCCCGATCGGGAATCAAACCATGTCCTCCTGGTTCAGAGGTCAGTGCTCAACTACTGAGCCACACTGGACAAGCCTAGTAGCTTTTTTAAAAAAATATATACTCCTTGCCACCTAGAATTCTATTCTTTTTGTCTGCTTGCATCACTTGATTTGGGGAACTGCCCCTCCCCATGCAATGGGACCCAGTGGGCATCTCCTCGCTGTAATTACCTTCTGCACTGCAGGGGCGAGATCTCCACCCACTCTAACTAGTTGCATTTCTCTTTCTTCTGGACCCAAAGATTGGCCCCGGGGTCCCTCCAAAACCCAAACAGGGCCCATCAGTCCCACATGGGTGGCCGCTGTGGATGTTGGTGGCAAGGGGTTTGTGCCCTTCCTCTTTCTCTTCTTTGTGGAATTACTAGGAGAAGGATGCAAACCTAGAAATACTGATGGTGGCCTGTTTCAGCACCAAGTGATAAGAAAGGTGGCCTGAGAAGGAATCCATGAGAGAGAAAAGCAGAACTAGGGAAGGAAATGAAATGGGTACTGTGGCATCATTTGAACCTTGGGGTCCAGCTGTCCCTAAAGTAAATGCTAACCCGAGACATCGCCATTTATGAGTTAGTACCTTCTGTGGGGGTTTAAGTAGTTGGATTTTGGTGTCTGTCACTTGTAACGGAGGGATTCTTTTTTTTTATTTTTTATTTTTTTAAATATATCTTATTGATTCTCCACAGAGAGATAGAGAGAGGGATAGAGAGGCAGAAACATCGATGAGAGAGAAACATTGATCAGCTGCCTCTTGCATCACCCCTTCTGGGGATGTGCCCGCAACCAAGGTACATACCCTTGACCGGAATCGAATTCGGGACCTTTCAGTCTGTAGGCCGATGCTCTATCCACTGAGCTAAACTGGTTTTGGCGCAATGGAGGGATTCTTGACTGACAGTTTCTGAGAATAACAAGGGATAAAACGCCAACCAAAACTCAGTGGTTACAGTGAAGATCAAGACACATGGTTCATGCCATTTCAATGGCTACATCAGTTTAGAGTTCTTAGCTTCCAACACAAGATACAAGTTCTGGCTCTTCTATGCAGAAATAGAAATGATGGAAGGCTATTTGGTGAGCACCAAACCTTTAGGAGGGTCAGACGGTGAGATTACAGGTGCAGAAACAGAATTGTGCTGTAGAACTTACCAGACAGAGACATAATCAGGCCAGCCCTAGTGGTCACAGATGTAATTTTTGGGTTGGAACGGCATGTGATAATTGGGGATATCTGCCACCACGCTCCCCCTTATTGCTAGGGGTCTTTGGCTGCACCTTCCTGCCTCTGAGAAGTGCGCCAGGCTGGAGGATGGAGTTTCTACTTTACAATGCCAGGCACTATACTAGGCCAGTGATCGGCAAACTCATGAGTCAACAGAGCCAAATATCAACAATACAATGATTGAAATTTCTTTTGAGAGCCACATTTTTTAAACTTAAATTCTTCTAACGCCACTTCTTCAAAATAGACTTGTCCAGGCCATGGTATTTTGTGGGAGAGCCATGCTCAAGGGGCCAATGAGCCTCATGTGGCTCGTGAGCTGCAGTTTGCCTACCACGGTACTAGGCAATTGACTCACAACAGACTTACTCTATTCCACGTGTGAATAATCTGAGGCTCGGTGAGATTATGTAACTTGCTTGAGGCCACACAGCTGGTTAAGGTATTAATGCAGGTCTGTTGGACTCCAGGGCCATGATTTCTTCCACTGGATCACGGAGCTCAGGCGTGAGGAAGGCGAGATTGGAGGAGGTGGGGGTGTGTGAGGGAAATGAGGAAGAGGCTGCTGGGTGGGTTATTTGGCGATGGCAGGCAGGAATGGATGAGAATTCAGGTGCAGGGACCCTCTGGGAAGCATAAGGCCCGTGGGCAGGGATCCCAGAGTGCCATCTGGAGTTCCATAAAGTCCCAAAGCAGCTTTATCGCCGTGAAATCAGGAGAGCAGGCCTGTGCTGGGCTGGAGCCTCTTGGGAAGCATGACAGCCTGGAGCTTTGGAAGCAAGGCCCACACGTCTGACTGTGCAGCAGATGGGAAGGTAAAAGCACATGTGGCCGTGGGCGCAGCCAGCACATGCTGTCCCCTAACAGAGCTGTCAGGATGTCTACGAAGCTTCTCACTCGCCTGCCTGTACTTCCCACTCCCTCTGGCCTCCTCCTCCCTCTCCCTCCTTTGCTTTCATTGCTTCTTGCTTTGGCTTTAGCTTTCTCTAGTTCCCTCCGCCTCCTCCCAGGGCTGGGGATGCATTTTCACTTTGATGATCTTTAGGCCTCTCGAATGCCAGGCCTTTAAATCAAAATCACTTTCTTCTGACCCAGCAAAACCCATTGCCCATGTTGCTTAAGGGCACTAGATGGGCAGGATGGAAACCCAGGGCGAGAGGCCTTGCTTTCTGCCTCGCCTCCCCCTGGCCCTCCTTCTGCCCCAGCTGGTGTCTCAGCCACTCTTTGTCAGGCCTGCGTTCACAGCCACGGCCCTGGTTTTCACCCTCATCATCTTTCACAAGCTGATCTCCCTGATTCTTCACTCCTTCCTCTCAGTGACACCCGAGTCTTTCTAAAACGCAGATCAAACCTTCCTGCAAAACATTTTCTAGGTGAGAGCAACAATCTTAGCTGGGAGAAAAATCTGAGGCTTTGCAGGGTGGCTTTGGGGAGGAGGGTGGGCACACTTATAGCCCAACATGATTCCAGCCCTATTGGCAAAAAGGACTTTGCAGGTGACATTTAGGTTAGAATCCGTTCACCTCAAGGGCAAGAAATTACTCTGGTAAATTACCAGGGAGGTTCAGTATAATCACAGGGGCCCTTAAAGCAGCAGCATAAGGCAGAAAGGAACGTCAGAGACTTCTTAGCACCTGGAATAATGGCCATTGCTGGCTTAAAGGCGGAGGGGCCACAAGTGAAGGAAATGGGAACCTCAGTCCTACAGCTGCAAGGAACTGAATTCCGCCAACACTCTGAGTGAGCTCGGAGGTGAGTTCTTCCCCAGAGCTTCCAGAAAGGAAAGAAGCTCTGTTGGCACCTTGGTTTCGGCCTCGTGAGCCCCCGAAGCAGAGTTCAACCAGGTCAAGCCAGACGTCTGAACTACAGAGCTGTGAGATAACAAGCGGGTGTTGTTTCTTAAGCTTCTAAATGTGTGGTTGCACATTGTCATCATTCGTCCCTGCAAAGACTCTCTCCGTTTTATTCCCCTCCCCCCTGTTTCCTAAACCTGTGACCATTCTCTCTCCCTACAATAGGTAGGTCCTCATCCTAACATGAGATAGATGTCCTTCAGTATAGGTGTGGCTTTGTGAATATTCACAATGTGTGTTTTTAATTTTCACAAATGGTATTGTGCCATAAATCTTATTCTTTCCTCATTTTCTCACTCAATACTATGTTTTGTTTTGTTGTATTAAACACACACACACACACACACACACGCACACACCACACACACAAATATTATTAACAGTAAAGCTACTGAGTGAAGTTTGAGATTTCTCTGCAAAATTCTGGTGTTCTTATTGTGGTTCTCAGACTCTATCCCACTAAAGATAAACAGTTAGGATATTGTGTTCAAAAGTTTGTTTTCAATTTTGAGGTTTGCCTTTTCTGCCCTCTTTTTGGTTTAATTTATTTTTTGAGTATGTAACACACGTCGTTCAAAAGATGAAACTAAATTAAAAACTCCACTCAGAGATATTGCCCTTCCATCCCTATTCCTCCAACCCATTTTTGGTCCCCTTGTTCATAAGAGTAACCATTATTATTTATTTCTGATTGGTCTTTGTACTTGTTGTTTCTGGGAGGTACAAAAATAAACATATACATATATGTACATATATTCTTCTTTCTTTTTCTTATTATGCAAAATGTAGTACCTATATAAATAAGCATACTACACCTTGTTTTCCTTTCATTTAATAATATATCCTGGAGTTACCTCCAATCAGTATACAGAGCTCTTCTTCAATGTCCCTCAGTTGCACAGTATTCCATTGTGACAGTGCACAATCATATCCTCAACCCCCTTCCTACCGCTGGAAATTTAGGGTGCTTCTGTTCTTTTATTATTACAGACAATGCCACAGTCAACCACCCTGCACATGTGCTCTTTTTAAGGGGTTCATTTCCAATGTGGATTCCTAGACATAGACTTATAGGATCAAAGGACAAATGCTACATTCCTTTATGCTAAATTTTCAAATTTCTTCTGCCAAGAGTGGAGCATTGATGGGATGTAAAATATGAGATGCCAGTTAATCACAGTCCTGCCAAGCATGAAAAAAAAATCAATATGTTTTTATTGATTTCAGAGATGAGGGAGAGGGAGAGGGAGAGAGAGTGGGAGAGAGAGCGAGAGAGCGAGAGAGCGAGAGAGCGAGAGAGCGAGAGAGCGAGAGAGAGAGAGAGAGAGAGAGAGAGAGGGAGAGGGAGAGAACATAATGATGAGAGAGAATTATTGATTGATTCTCCCGCATGCTCCCCACTGGGAATCAAGCCACAATCTGGGTATATGCCCTTATGGGAATTGAACCACGATGTCCTGGGTTCATGGGTCGACACTCAACCACTGAACCACTGGGCAAATTTTTATATTTTTAACAATCTAATAGATGTGAAACAGCTTATCAGTATAGACTTACTTTGCATTGTTTCTTTTTATGAGTTAGGTTTTAGATCTTTTCATGTGTTTCTGGCTGTTTGCTCATTTTGTGTGTTAACACTGGAATTTACCCACGATGTGTAGTTTGTTGCTTCTGCTGCATTGTATCCTAGAGGCTTCATTCATTATAGTTAACTGTGTTACTTCCCCTGGCTATGCCCATTACCATAAACATGGGCTATATGTATCTAGCAGGACACACACACACACACACACACGTTTAATTTCACTCAGGGCTGACAGGTTGCTTTCTGAAATGTCTGTAACCATTCACCTTTCCACCAACATGGCATAGAGTATTCACTTTTGAACTGACTCATTTTACAGATAAGGCAAGGAAGCCTGGATGGGGTCACAAAGTTTGCCAGGAAGAGTCAGGATTTGAACTCTCGTCCTTTAAATCCATATTGATCATTATTGACTAATGCCTTAGCCCATACAAATGAATGAATTCAACAACCACTTATGGAGTGCTTATTGCATGGCAAGAAAGGTACTGGGCACAGCAGATACACAGAAAAGATTATATAGTCTTGGAGGGGAGATCAGCAGATGAGCACATGGCGGTGGTCCGAATTTACATCCATCCATCTCCCGTGCCCATGAGTCATGAGGATGGTCTATGTGATCTGGCCGAGCCAGCCTTCTTCCTCTTGCCCAAGTCTGAGCATATGAACGAGTCTGGTGGTTTTGTTCTGCTTTCTCTAATCTCCCTGCTGGTCACACGCTCATTTTAAGAGACTCTATGTGAATGTTTCTCTATCTAGAAAGGTTGGCCAACTAGTCAGCCACAGTAAGAAAGTCTTTAGCAAGTTCCACCAGGACACATAGAAAAAACTGTTTGTGCGGGCACATCTTCCTCTGATGGCATCCTCAGGACTGTGATGTTAGGAAAACTGAGTGTTTTCTTTTAGAGTCTTGTCCAGGTTGGCTTTCATTATCCTACTTTTATCAAAAGCAACGAGGTTGTGCTGGGACCATTTTTCTTATTTCTCTTCTTCTCATGTTTTGAAAGATATTTTCTTCTCAACAAACTATTTCTTAAATAATAACGGATATTCTTTTCCTGCTACTTATGATTCAGACATATATGTCTGCTTATGTAATAAAATTGCCTTTAGGAATTCTATGGATGGCCTATCACAGATTCTGATCAGCATCTGGGAAACAGAGTTGGCAGACTTGGTCTTCAGAATGGGACCCACAGGCCTCAATAATATCTTAGACCTTTTCTGGTTCCATATTTCTGATTCTGCCTATCTATCTATCTATCTATCTATCTATCTATCTATCTATCATCTGTCACCTATCTGTCTATTTCAGGAATTCCTTTGATATCACCTATGATTTATTATCAAATAAATTCAGCACTCAGTTGATGGAATCTCATACAAACGCAGCATATGATCATGGCTAAAAGTCTGGGCTGTGAAGTCAAGCTACCTATGTTTGATTCCCAGACATTCTCCTTGCCCCTTGCTGTCTGTGACCTTGGGCAGGTTACTTAACTTCCTTAGACCTCTGTTTATCTACCCGGGGTTTATCCCCAATGCAGGTTCCTCTTCTGGGGCTGTTGTGAGATTTAAGAGAGATCATAAGTGAAAAGTGCCTGGTAGCACACAATATACATGCTACCTTGTGATGATGATGATGATGATGATGATGATGATGAAAATGCCTCTAGAAGCTGCTTTAATTTTTACCTTTGTTGCTGCTCTCACCACAGTCATGTAATTTGCATTTCCAAGCTGTCCATTTGGTTCTCCAAACTTCATACTGCTTGTGACCTTGAAAATTTTGGGGTATTTGAGTTTCACATTTTACCACCGAGATTATTCAGTGGGTTGGACATTTATGGTGTTGGTCTAAACCAGTGGTTTACAATTGAGATGATCCTCTCCCCCACACCTAGGGGACATTTGTCAAGGTCTAGAGACATTTTGGGAACCACTAGTCAATTCCCTGCATATTACCGGAGGAACAGATCCAACAAAGGAGAGATGAGTGCACACACAGGAAAGTCGGGTGATGGAGGGAAGATGCCTTTCAGTCACACCTGGAACTTGGATCATTAGCCAGAGAGGGTAGAGCCACCGCAAGCCCATGGAATGTTAGAAAATTAAAATCCCCAGACAAAGGAATTCTCTCTCTGGTTCCTCTCTTGTTCCTTCTGCTTCGCTCCTGCTTCCTTGCATTCGCTGTGTTCCCTCCATACCCATGTGGTCCTAGAAGTCATATGACCCACAGCCCTTCAGATCTCACACACAATGACTGATAGACTGGAGCTGGAACACAAGCTAAGCTAGCCTGATGCTGGACTGGACTGTGCAAATATGGAATGGAACCTCTGGGCATTGGCTTTCATCCTGGCTCTGCTAAGGACACAGCTACACTTCTCCCATGCGGGACTGGAAACTCAGGGATTTAAAGCCGCACAAATAAATGCCACTTATTCCTCCATGTGGGCCTCACAAAATTTCTTTTCTCTTGACATCGCAAGAAGCCTACTTCCCCCAGCAACAGGTGGGAACACAGAGAGCTCCCCACCAATAACTATTGGGGCCCTCATGTTTCTCACCGCCTCCTATCCTGTTCCTGTGGTTTATTGTGCAAACATGCCAATCTTCTTCAGGCTCCTCAAACATGCCAAGCTCATTCCCAGCTCAGAGTCTTTGCGTGTGCCCTTCCCTCTGTGTGGAGAACTCTGGCTTCTCCTGATCACTAAATTCTCACTTCCAAGGATGCTACCTTTCATCGGCTTACCTTTTTCTCCCTCGTCCAAACTCCTCTCTACCACCTCACATTGTGTTATAATATTTATCATTACCTGGAATTTTCTGAGAAAACTTCATTGCCTCTTTTCCAAGAGGATGAAAATTCCACGAGGGCTGATATGTCTTCTGTCTAAGTTACTCATGTTGTAGCTGCGGTAGCACTGAGCTACAACATGAGTAACTTAGAGTAGTTGGTGCTCAAGAAAATCTCCTGAAAGAGAGAATGACCACGGTAATGACAGTGTTGGTGATTGGGACTCATTAATCTACTCCTTCTGGACTTCTTTTCGGACCCGCCTCAGCTTCAGTGCCCCTCCCTGTGTCTTGCTGTGTCTTGAGGACAGTAGGGTGTGCAGGGCTTGAGGATGGATACAGTTCAGGAAGGCAGGGCCCTTGGGAGAGAATGATATGAAGCAGCACAGTTTTCTTGGCCTGAGGCCTGAGGCGCTGGAGTGAGTTTATAGAAAGCTATCCAGGTATGACTGCTTGCTATTGCACATTTACGTTATCCCTCAACGTTGGACAGGATCTGTTGCAATGCCTCTTATCGAATTTGCAAAGAACTTTTCAAATTGTTTTTTATTAGCTATTATGGACCTGGCAGGGGTGCACCTGTATGAAAAATGGAACAGTTACGTTCTGTGGAACTGGAATGCTTTCATTCTCAGATGTCTGGGTTTATCTCCTCTGCTGGTTGTATAAATGTCAAAGAACAACATTTCCAGGGCAGTGTTCGACTCTTCCCTGGACTGGGGGTACTGGAGGTTAGATGTGAGGGTGAAGTCTCAGAATCCAACCAGCAGGCTCTAGAGGAGCTCTCGAGAGAATTCTACCCACAGCTTCTGAGGCTCGGTTGGCCTTCCTCAGGGTCTTGGTGTTCCTGCGTGTCATTGTGTTAGCTCTACGTCTTGTCCTGGCAGCTGCCATTTGTCTTCAGCATTGGACTCTGAGCTTTCTGAGGTCAGAGACTACCTCTGAGTCATCTTTTTGTCCTTATTGCAGGCACTGCTGTGTGTAAGTGCGTAATCAATGTTTCTTGAGTGCAAATAGAATGAGAATAAGTGAATACTTGAGATCTTCCTAGTGTAGACTCACATCATAAGCCAGATCACCTATTGACAGAGATTGAGTCTTCCTTCTGTTCATGGGCTGTGATCTACTTGGGTCCTTCTTCTTTTTATCCACACCCCCTTCCCCATGCCAGCCTGGCCATCAACAGGAACAAGAGCTCAATCTACCAAAGGCAAACTTGTGGATCTCTTCCTGACACCAAAACCCCCAGCCCAGGTCACAGGGATAAAGATGTTCTGTTGTTAACTGGCTGTCAGTCAGCTCCTTATATGTTACAGTGCTGCAATATAATTTTAGGAATGTCAAAAAACACATTTCTGAAATAATAGAAACTGTAAAGATGTGTTATGTGTGTAATATATATTTCTTGTAGAATAGTTAATAAATATGAACAAATGGAAGTAAATGGAAATCACCAAGCTGAATTAGTCACCATTACTTACCTAGGATTTGAAAATATTTATAGATATAGAAATAAATTACATATAAGCCTATAAGTGATTTTTACAAACATAGAATCAAATTACACTACAAATTGTTAATTGCTAATTTTTATAGAGGAACTTCTATGTGCAGGAGTTATTCCAATGTCTTAAACATTCTAATTTAAGCCTCATAATAACACTATGAGATAGGTATTAACATGGTCATGCCTAATTTAGAGATGAGAAAACTGAGTCCCATGGAGGTTACAGAAGGTGGTCCAGCAGTGAGTGCTGAAGCCAGTATTTGAACGAGGCAGTTTGATTCCAAACTATTTTTCATTTAGCAATAGATGGGAATAGCTTGCCATTCTAATATTTTTCTATAGATTTCGCTGCAAAGTTTTCTATTGCACCACAATTCAGGCTGGTAGACAGATTTCAAACCATGTGCCAAATTTAAAAAAAGAAAGAAAAAAAACAGAAACTCATGGCCAGTTTCATTCCAAACTCCGAAAGCAAGCTAAAATGTTCCTGGATTAGATTACTAGGGCTGCTCTAACAGGACAGCACAAACCGAGTGGCTACATGCAGAGTTTATTGCCTCACAGATCTGGAGGCCAGAAGCCCAAAACTGAGGTGTCATCAGGGTTGGTTCTTTCTCCTTCTCCTTCTCCTTCTCCTTCTCCTTCTCCTTCTCCTTCTCCTTCTCCTTCTCCTTCTCCTTCTCCTTCTCCTTCTCCTTCTCCTTCTCCTTCTCCTTCTCCTTCTCCTTCTCCTTCTCCTTCTCCTTCTCCTTCTCCTTCTCCTTCTCCTTCTCCTTCTCCTTCTCCTTCTCCTTCTCCTTCTCCTTCTCCTTCTCCTCCTCCTCCTCCTCCTTCTCCTCCTCCTTCTCCTTCTCCTTCTCCTTCTCCTTCTCCTTCTCCTTCTCCTCCTTCTCCTCCTCCTCCTCCTCCTCCCCCTCCTCCTCCTCCTCTTCCTCCTCCTCCTCCTGCTCCTCCTCCTCCTCCTCCTCCTTCTCTTCCTCCTCCTTCTCCTTCTCCTTCTCCTCCTCCTTCTCTTCCTCCTCCTCCCCCTCCTCCTCCCCCTCCTCCTCCTCCTCCTTCTCCTCCTCCTCTTCCTCCAACTTCTTTTAAAATATGTTTTTATTGATTTCAGAAAGAGGAAGGGAAAGAGAGAGATAGAAACATCAATGATGAGAGAGAATCAATAATTAGCTACCTCCAGGACGCCCTCTACTAGGGATCAAGCCAGCAACCAGGGCATGTGCCCTGACCAGGAAATTGAACTGTGACCTCCCGATTCACAGGTCGATGCTCAACTACTGAGCCACACCGGGCTGAGTGGGGTGGTTTCTTCTGAGGGCTGTGAACAAAGGATCTTCCCCAGACCTCTCTCCTTGGCTTGTAGATGGCCATCTTCTCTGTCGCCTCACATTATCTTCTCTCTTTATATTTGTCTGTGTATCCAAATTTCCCTGTTTTTTTTTAAATATATATTTTATTGATTTTTTTACAGAGAGGAAGAGAGAGGGATAGAGAGCTAGAAACATCGATGAGAGAGAAACATCAACCAGCTGTCTCTTGCACACCCCCTACTGGGGCTGTGCCCGCAAGCAATGTACATGCCCTTAACTGGAATTGAACCTGGGACCTTTCAGTCCGCAGACTGTCGTTGTATCCATTGAGCCAAACCGGTATCAGCAAACATCCCTGTTTTATAAAGTCACTAGTCATGCTGAATTAGGGCCTACCCTGACAACTTCATTTTAATGTGAGTACCTAGCTCTATAAAGACTGTCTCCAAATAACATCACACTACAGGCCCGGTGCACAAAAATTTGTGCACTGGGGGGGTGTCTCTCAGCCTGGCTTACACCCTCTCACAGTCGGAGACCCCTCATGGGGTGTCTGACCAAGGTGTTAGGCCTGCTCCCCACTCCCTGCTCCGTAAGCCATTAGTTGAACATCCTTAGTGCTGCTGAGGCCGCTGGAGAGGCTCCAGGCACCGTTGCTGCACTGGCCAGCCATGAGCTGACTTCTAGCAGAGTGAGCTCCCTGGTGGAAGTGCACTGACCACCAGGGGGCAGCTCCTGCATTGAGCATCTGCCCTCTGGTGGTCAGTGTGTGTCATAGCGACTGGTCGTTCCAGGTAGGTTGGTTTGCCATTAGGGTCAATTTGCATATTGCCCTTTTATTATATAGGATTCTGAGGTACTAGATGTTTGGCCTCCAACATAATTTTTTTGGGGTGGGGTGGGGTGGCACAATTCATTCCATAATAATTCCTAGTCATCACCATAAAGACATTAGTTCATGTAATTTCATTTTTATTTGTCCTGATAGAAGTGCTGATGTTTTGCAATTGTAACCTGCTGTGCAAAAAATTATGAAATATATTAAAGACTTAGAAAATTAGCGAATATAGCCAAAAGTCATATGAATTTCTAGGTCAAAGAATTAGAATATTTCTAAGGCCTTTGATGTTCATTACCAAATTTTCTCCTGAAGGACTGACCCCTGACCCAGAATGTTCTCACGGGCTGCAATTCTGTTTTATTACTTTTGTTTACTGGGCCATGCCTGGCATCTATTAATGCACACTACACATTTCAATGTAAAACACAGTTACTTCATTGTGCTTCATTTTTTTTTAAAGCAGGAGTATGTCTCAAATATTGCATGAGACACACGTATACTGAAAAATGACTCAATGTTTGTCTGAAATTCAAATTTAACCAAGCACCCCATGTTCTTATTTGCTAAATTGGACAACCCTATCCATTTGCCAAGTGGGAATAAACAGTCCTCTGTCCTGATCATAAAATGATCACCATGACCACGCATGACAGGTGCCACTAGTCCAGTGTGTGGCATGGAGTAGGCTCTCTCCAAGAGTTAATTAAAATTGTAATGGCCCAGCTGGTGTGGCTTGGTGGCTGAACATTGACCTATGAACCAGGAAGTCATGGTTCATTTCCTGGTCAGGGCACATGCCCAAGTTGTGGGTTTGATCCCCAGTGTGAGACATACAGGAGGCAGCCAATCAATGATTCTCTCTCATCATTGATGTTTCTATCTCTCTCTCCCTTTTCCTTCCTCTCTGAAATCAATAAAAATACAAAAAAAAAAAAAGAAGAAATAGCAATGGATTTCTCTCTGTGTTTACCATTGCAGGGCCACTACCATTTTTATTTGAGCATCTGTGAAATCTCAGACATTTTAGCGATGTTATTTCTAATCTTCACCACAACCAAGCCTGGGGACCCTCAGAACACACTGGGGAATCTGATGGTGGTTGGAGCTTCCTGACAGTGCGGAGATGGGGCCAGATGAATTCTGCTCTTTACCGGCACTGGGAAGAGGGGAAAATTGTGGCTAACATGACAAATCCTCTTCGTTAAGGGAGGTGGAATAAGGTTCACTGGACTAAGGCAAGGAGAGCTGATTTCGCTCAGTTCTCCACAGTGGGGGAAAGGCCGGCCCCACAGGACATTCTTGTGGGCCAGTTGTCAGGGATGATGGTAATTGGAGAGGGACTTTAGATCTTATCATTCTCCTGGCTGCGTCAGTCCAGGAGCCATTGGGGTGGGGAGGCCTTGGGTATGTGTTGTGGTGTGGGGAGAAGTCTTTCTCCAGTCCTGACCAGCTCCTTCATGAATCTCAATGCAAAACCTCTGCCATGCCAAGTGTTCGAGAGGCAGTGTAAAGAGATGGTTAAGAGCATAGACTCTCACCGAAACCGGTGTGGCTCAGTGGATAGAGCATCAGCCTACGGACTGAAGGGTCCCAGGTTTGATTCCGGTCAGGGGAATGTACCTTGGTTGAGGGCACATTCCCAGTAGGGGGTGTGCAGGAAGCAGCTGGTTGATGTTTCTCTCTCATTGATGTTTCTAGCTCTCTATCCCTCTCCCTTATTCTCTGTAAAAAATCAATAAAATATATATATATAAAAAAAAAAAGAGCATTGACTCTGAAGTCGGACTGCCCAGGGCCTGGCCCCTACTAGCTCTGGGAACTTGGACAACTTAGATAACTTCTCTGTGCCTTAATTTTCTTACCTGGAAAATGGGAACAATACTGGAGTTGTGGGATTAAATGGGTTGCTTTAATCTACTTAATTTAGTGGAGATCACCAGAATAGTTCTTAGCATATAATAATTCCTCAAAAGCAATTAGCTAATATTTGTAGGCGTTTAGACTTCAGTGAACAGTTGGGGCTCACAGAGAGAAATTAGATTGTGTGCCCTCCTGTAAACACTTCAGTGATCCGGTGAGCCATTCCTGGTCTTAAATGTCTGTTCAGCTTCTGCCACTGAAGACTCTAATGAGGCCCCTATTGTATGTGGTACCTGCTCCCAGCTCTCTCTTCTCTTCTCCTTGGCTGGGGTCGCCACATGGGGGATCCTAGCTGGCTGCTGCAGGGTGGGGGGTTTATAACACAAGTTTCTGATTGCTCTTTAGGGGTTCTCCCCGCCCCGCCCCCCCCCCCCCCCCCCCCCCCCCCCCCCCCCGCAGCCTAGTTCAGATTTATTACTCTGTGTGTTTATACCAATGACATTGCAGGCTAAAATAGCTGTCCTTATCTCTTTCAGAGGAAGTGGGAGACGGTGCTTCCAGACACTGTCTGTGAGCAATAGGCTGTGACTATGAGTCAATAATTCCTGGTCTGATTACTGCAGGGTCTAGGCCTGGGGAGCAATACTAGTGCTGGTCTAAGGTTTATTCTGGGGGGATCGCCTATAGCCGAGTTGTAAGCACCACCCCTCTGAGGGAGAAAAGCGAACCACCTCGAGTGGGTGGCAAGCATGGGAAGGACCAGTGTAGATCTTAGAGTGAAAAGACCCAGGTTTTCCCTCAACTCTGATACTTACTTGCTCTGTGACCTTGGGCAAGTTACTTCACCTCTCTGGGCCTCAATTTCTTTATAAGCAAAATACAATATTAGGTATGTTGTGAGGCTGCTACTACAGCTCAGTATGAGAGTGTATTTAAGAGGCAGTAGTGCATTGGAAAAGCCTGGTATAATATAGATGTTCAATAAACAGTAGTTATAAGTTAACATTATTTAGTGCTCATCACATTGGTACTCATACTATGTAGGGGTTGTTGCCTCATTTTGACTGAGCAAATGGCCACAGGTCACCAAGGTAATATACATTGGAACCAAGAGGACAGCCTATCTGATTCCAAATGTTACAACTTCCTTTGCCTCATATATCATATGAATGAAAAGCACAAATGCATTATTTTTCTTAAAAAACCCAACAATGCAGAAGCTTATGCAGTGAAAAGTGAAATTCACCTCTTGACCTCATTGGCCTCCTCAGAGATAACCACCATTAACAGTTCATTGTGGATGAGTGCAGTCCATTTTTTACGAAGCTCTATTACAATGTTCACACACACTTTTTAAGCAGGAATGGTAGCTACCCATCTAGCTGGTTCTATGACTCGTTTTTGACACTTAGCTCTATGTCTTGGAAATATTTTCACACCCGTGTATATATAACTTTGCAACATTTTATGTAACTACTGCTTAAGTTTCCATAAAATGGCTGTATGATAAATTATGTTACCGAATTTATAAATGATTTCTCTGTGGAACATGGTTTGAGTTGTTTGGAGTGTTTTGTCTTTGAACTTCCCTTGATATTGGTGTTAACTAGACAGGGCTTGGAATTCTGATGTTCACATCAATCAGCTTTTTTTTTTTTTTTTTTTTTTTTTTTTTTTTTTTTTTTTTTTTTTTTTTTTTTTTACTTCTGAGTTTTGTGTCTTGCATAGAAAGGCCTTGACCCCATCTCAAGGTTGTAAAAATACTCTCCTATGCTCCCTTCTGGTATAACCCCAGCATGATGCTAGAAGTGGGGCCCCAAATATTGTCACTTATCATTAGAGTATGTCCTAGATATATGGGTCTAGCTCTGAAACCTATCCCATTAATACGTTTGTAGGTGGGATTATCCATTTATTTTGCTCTATTGCTCTGTCCTTGAACCAATACTACACTGGTAAAGAGTAAGTGTTCAAATAATACAATAAATATTTTTGAATGAGTTCAAGTAAATACATTACAATCATAGGTGTCTTACTTCATCATTTTTGTTATTTCTTTTATTATAGTGCTAAGTCAGGTCTGTGAGTATTATTTGGAATTTATTCTCAATCTCAGCGACTAACGGCTCTGGCTTTTTATCTGTATAATCTGCTTCTCCTGTTTTGGCACAAGTGAACTTTCTCCACTGGCTCCCGCCTCCTCTCGGCTGCATCTCCACATATGCTCGTGACAGATTTTATCCCGGCTGTTGCAACAAACAGCCCCCGGAGCATCAGTGAGAGGCTGTAAGGAAAGTAGATTCAGATCTCAATTCTGGATGAAATCACTGGCATAGGGAGGGGTGGGGACTGAATTTACAGGTTGGATGACTTGGCTCAGTGGAGGAAGACAGGCACCGCAGGATTGTGAACTTGTCTAAGGAGGGTTCTGGGAACCAAACTCCACACAGGTGAATGTATGTGTGTCTCTGTTATGGATCCGCATGGGTCTTTGTATATGCTTAGCAAAATAAGCCGGTCAGAGAACAAGTATCGCATGATCTCACTCATATGTGGCATCTAATGAATAAAATAAACTGATGAACAAAATGGATCCAGAGACATAGAAGCATGGAACAGTTTGCAGAATCTGTTCATGCTTCTATGAGGGAAGGTGGGGGAGGGTAGGTGGGTGGGAAGAGATCAACCAAAGAACTTGTCAATAGGATGGTGAAGGCCTGGGCTGGGGGTGGGGGCAGGGGCAGGCTAGAAGGGGTCATTTTGGGAAAAAAGGGACATATGTAATACTTCCAACAATAAAGATATAATTTAAAAAAATCACAAAACCAATACACCTATAATGCTTTCAGCAGTAGACTGCCTGCGCCCATGAGGGTCTAAACCACAATTCTCTTTGAATATTCAGGCTCCTTGGAAGAATTTGCATTTTAAGTTCTGCCTGATTCACAAAGCACGTCATTTTTAAATGCACCGTTTCTTATGAATCACAGAGACAACTGACACCTGGGCAATCAGAAAGTCCTGGGTGTTTTGGTTTTGGGAACAGTCTGATGTGCCCTCAGACCTTCGCCCCTGGATGGACTCTGCTCACCATGCCTGGTAGGCTGTGCTCTCAGTGGCAGCCCAGCTCCAAAGTTAGGTCGCATGAGGGCTTCTAGTGTGATGGGATGACATAGGGAAGCAAAATGTGGAAAACCCAGAAGATCAGGATCTTAGTTCCTCATTAGAGGTGGGCTTACCATGAAGCTAAGGAAGCTTTGGGGCCTCTCTCTGGCCTGGAGCATCTCCAGCTTCGTGTTCACCAGGCTGCATGGTTTTGTACCATGTTTAACTGCAGTGGCTAAGCAGCTGTCTCTTTATTTATTCATTTATTTATTTATTTAAAATATATTTTTATTGATTTTTGACTGAGAGGAAAGGAGAGAGATAGAGAGCTAGAAACGTCAATGGGAGAGAAACACCGACCAGCTGCCTCTTGCACACGCCCTACCGGGGATGTGCCCGCAACCAACGTACATGTCCCTGACCAGAATCGAACCTGGGACCTTTCAGTCCGCAGACCAACGCTCTACCACTGAGCCAAATCGGTTTCAGAAGCAGCTGTCTCTTTACACCTCACTTTCTCTCCCTCACCCTTCTCCTTGGGTTGGGTGGTATTGGGGTGACCACTTTTTTGTGCAAGGTGGTATTGGGTGACCGAGCATATTTTAGACCCACAGCTATGTCTTCTTTTCTCAAAGAGGGCCCCAAATAGTATAAGCATCAGGACCCCCAAAACTGATCTGCCTCTCCTTCCTTATCGTTACTGGGCCTGCGACCCAGGATCCACTTTGTAAGGAGCTGCGCGCCTGTGAGTGGCCAGCAGGACAGAGATCATCGCCTCTGCCTTCATGTTACCCTTGGGATCCCTTTCAGCTCTAAGAGGCCCCCAGCGATCACCAGACCTACCTAGGTACCTCTCAGCAATGAGCCCATTATTCATTAACAAGCCTGGTCATTTTATGGGCCAATTAATGTGGGAGGCTGGGGAAGGGAAATTCCAGCCTTGTACAAGGCTCTATCTCCCCCTCCTCTTTTCTCTCCGCTGTAGTCTGGGCCTTTGCCACTGTTTAAATTTAAGGCGATTTGCTATCCCAGCATCTGCAGTTTGATTATTTGACTATTGCCTGGCTCTTGATCAAACCACCGGGGAGCCCACTAGTCAGAGATTAAATCTGGGCCATGATTATAATGGTTTTATTTTAGCTGGGCCTCTGTTTATGGGCCCACCGGTATTAGAATGAAGTGTTATTGTAATGAGGTATTAGCCTCCTAGAAATAATCACGGGAAGCAAGTGGGTTGAGAAATGCCAGACAAATGGAGTTGAGTATTTGGCCAATGCATCTTTACTTGGTCTTTCATTCTGTTGTGAAATAGAGAGTGTGTGGAAAGACAGAAGAGGGGGCCAGCCGTTACTGAGCACCTACTAGGTGCCAGCCATGCTCTGGATGTTTTTTCATGTTATCCATTTTACTTTGCAATGATCCGGCAAGTTAGCTTTAGAAGCAAAGCTGTACTTACAGAGGAGGCCCAGAGAAGTTAAGAAAGTTGCCTTCAGCCACACAGCTAGCCAATGGAGGAGGTGCACGCTAAGCAGAGTCTGACCTTAAGAGCTCCGTTTCTTCCCCTTCAAGCTGACTGATGTCAGGTGCTGCTTGGTGGGAGGAAGCTGGGAAAAGTAAAAATTTAGGTGAGGCCATTTGTAAGAAGAATCACCAAGATAGTTTGGAGGCAACTGAGGGTTTGCGACTTTGTTTCTTGACTTCTCAGTGAGTGCTGTGCAGCCTAATGGGAAGGGCTAATCCCAGGAGTAGTGTCCAATTCCAGCTGAGCCCCTAACTCCTGTGTATTCTTAGGCAAATCCTCCCCCATCTCCCCTCCTCCCATCTCTGCCTACCTCTCCAACCTCTCCAGTGTTATCACTTAACATTCTCCATTTTGAGTATGCTGCTTTAACTTCACAGAATGCAAACTGTTTATTTGGTAAGGGATTCCAGGAAACGCTGATAAGGGAGAGGGCACATGAGATAAGAATGGGAAGGAAGGCAATAACAGGTGAGTGATTACGTGTGATATCTTTTGGGCATCTGGGGCTTCATCCTGCTGGGGATTGTGGAGCCAGTGGAGAACACACACGTCAGTTATCACAGTCACGGGCAGAGTGACCTTCTGTGACTTTGGAGAAAACCCTCCAAGAGGTGCCAGTTCAGACAGTTGGGAGACTCACAGTGGTACACAGTGTCCAGAGCCAAGTGTCATGGACAAGATTCTGAAATATTGAGAAAAATAAAGCAAGGTTTGTTTAAGCCACTGGAGTAGGGTTTTCTGTTATTTGCAATTGAAGGGATTCCCAAAGTAAGCCATTCTATATGTATGTGTGTGTATACACACACACACACACACACACACACACACACACACACATATATATATATTGATGTCAGAGAGGAAGGGAGAGGAAGAGAGAGATAGAAACATCAATGATGAGAATCTCTGATGGGCTGCCTCCTGCATGCCCTCTACTAGGGATCAAGCCCGAAACCTGGGCATGTGCCCTTGACTGGAATCGAACCTGGGACCCTTCAGTCTGCAGGCTGACGCTCTATCCACTGAGCCAAACCGGTTAGGGCATAGTAAGCCATTCTTTAAGAGCACCATGCCTTCTTTCAGGCTGGTGAACACATCACACTTTTTCCTGCATTAGAAAGACCCCTTCATATACTGCCTCTGCCTGGCCCACTTGCCCCTCTTATGATTCTCTCTTCATTCTTTCAATGCAGTGCAGTTCCTGAGATCAGGCTCTCTGACCAACCCATTCAAAGTGATTTCCCCATCCGCTCTTTGAGTTTGCCCAAATACAGACACAACACAAGTCGGTTTTCAAAAAATGGTTAGATTCAATGAGCAAAAAACAAACAAACAAACAAAAAAACATCCTATCAAAGCTTCTCAACACTTATTCTCAATATCTTCACTGACTAGTAACGGGTTGCTCTCTAGCCCTAGGCCAGGGCCACACTTTGAATAGCATGGCTCCATACAGTTCTGGCCATTAAATGGGGCTCCTGCAAGCTATTGCTGCATAAAACCTCCTTGCTGAAAGCAACAATTACTTTATTATCTCTCCTCATTTCTTTGGGTCAGAAATTTGGGAAGGGCCAGGTGGGTCAATTCTGATTTGGGGTCTCTCGTGTCGTTGCATCCAGATGGTGGCGATAAACGGAATAGTCAGGGGTGGGGCAGCTGGAGATGGTCAGACATATCTCTTCAGCTGATTGCTTCACGGCCATTCCACGTGCTCTCTCTGCGTGGGCTTGCATGGGCTTCCTCCCAACATGGCAGGCTCAGACAGTTGACTGTTGACCTGGAGGCATAGTGGGAGACTAAAAGTGTGAAGAGTGAGTATCATAGTGGGAAAAGTGGTACATGAATCACCTTTTAGGAACTAGCCTTAGAAGTCATGTAGTGGATTGAAATAGTCACCAAAATGCACCCATATTCAAGAAAAGGGGAATTAGACCCCACCTCTTGGTAGAATAGTGGTGAGATTCCAGAAGAACATATGAGATAGGAGATAGTATTGTAACCACCTTTGGAATATGCAATCTGCCTTCTATGGGGTGATAGACATGGGGTGGGGGCAAAAAATGAAGGCAGAAAGCCTTGTTAGTAAGCTGGCATGGCAAGGGTGTCATCTGGGCAGTAAGAAAGGAGAGGAGGGCTGATTTGTGTTTGGCAGGAGGTAGAAATTACTAGGACATGGTGAGTGAAGGAGAAAGGGCAGCAAGACTATGCCCCAGATTCCAGGCTCTGCTGTTGGGGGCTGGTGGGTCATTGTCGAGCTTGAGGATGCAGGAGGAAGAGCAGAACCCGGGAGTGGGGCTGTTGCTGGGTGGGACTCTGGCAGATGGTAGACCTAGTAAGAATGTTGGTAAAGGCAGTGCAGTGCATTATGTGCCAAACTAGACTGATTGTCGAAATTCCCTGGAGAGCTTGTTAAAAATAAAAATTCCCAGGCCCCACCCCAAACTTACTAGATCAGAATCTTCAAGGGAGGGGCCCAGGAGTCCCCATTTTTAATAAATGCCCCAGGTGACTCTGATGATTAGGCGAATTTGGCCAGTGCTGGGGCTGTGATCGTAGGGCTGCCTATTGCACAGCGGCAGGAGCAGGCAGGAGTGACTTCACATACACAATGGAAATGGTACCCCTGGACTGTGCCAAGCTGTCACCCCGGATTCAGAGCTCACGCTCTGAAGATCAACAAGTTTGAGCATCGGGTGGGGCTCTCTGGCTTCCTACCATAGCTGTCGTCATGATTATCTGAGTGCATTCCCACACCAGTTCTCTGCCGACAATGGGACGTCCTACAAATTCATGTCAGTTGTGATACCACCTGGAGTTAGCATCAGGTCCCACAAGTTAAGAGGTGAGTCTCCAACAAGCCCTCACTTCTCATGCCAGATGCCAGTGAGGGTCCCTGGGCCATCCACATTCTGTCTGACTTGGCTTTATATTCAGCGTTTCCATGACCCCTACCCACCATGTGTTGTACTTCATTAGAATGATCTAACACTGTACTGGCATTACCGTCCTATATAATAAAAGGCTAATATACAAACAGACCAAACGGGGGAACAACTGGAGCAACCAAACAACCAGTTGCTATGAACATGTGCTGACCACCAGGGGGTGTGTGCAGAACATGGCAGGCATTGGCCATGGCAGGATAGTGGAGCAGATGAGAGGGGGCGCCAGACCAAGGTGGGGTGCTGGCCACTGTCATCAGGGTGAGCCTCTGGTGGTCACTGAAAATATTTTGCTCCTGAGTGCTGCGGTCCTGCCCAATGCTTGCACCTGCGGCCAGTGTGGCTCTGGAGCTGCTGCTTGCACCCGCTGCTGGTGCCTGGCACTGGTCCTGATCACTTGGTGCCAGCGCTTCTCCACCTCCCCCTGCTCCTGAGGGGCATTCAGGGCAGCAGCCACCACTCGCATCTGCTGATGATGTCTGCACCACTTGCACCCATTGCTGGCACTTGTACCCACTGCTGGCACCAGCCCCAACTGCTCTGTGCCAGCAGTGGGTGAGAATGGGGCCTGCACCGCCAGCACATGGGAGCAGCAGTGGCAGGAACAGGACTGCCAGCAGACATGGGACCGTGGGCCACAGCTGGAAGGCTGGGCCAGGGTGTGGAGGATGGGCCAAGACCTGCCCCTGTGCCTAGTGCAGCCTCAAGGCCCACAGTTCGTTTCAAGGTGCATGAATTTGTGCACTAGGCCCCTAGTTTCCTTATAAAAGATACAAATGAGCAGCCAGAAGAAATGGTACACGGAAAAATCTGCAAGGGTTTCAAGTTCAGAAGCTTCTATGCCCAGTTGACAGGGACACCTGTTTAAGTTAGAGCCACTGCCCTGGGCTCTGTGTGAAATCAGGTTGTCTGAGTTGTGAGAGGAGAGGGCTAGAGACATCAGACCAGGGTGTGGCAGACAGCAATGGCCTCTGACCCAGCACACATCCTTTCCCCTTTGTACTTGCTACCAGGACAGTTCGGTGCTGGGTCTGGGTGACTGTGCTGTGCTGGAAACCCCAGGGATGAATCATGATTGCTGAAAGCCAGTGGAGTCACTCTCCTTCCACTTGCCTCCCAGGTTAGGGTGTGGTCAGGTGCTGCAATGCTGGCAGGTAGGCAGGAGGCATTGGCGAGGGTTTGGGAGCCTCTTCACTGTTTTCCGTAGTGGTTCCTCCATTTGACCACCCCACCAGCAGGGCTATTTGTTTTGCTTTAAGGAAAATATGGGAGCTTAGTTATACGATTGAAAAGATTTTTTCTCTCTCTCTTTCCTCCCAACCCAACTCCCTCTGATCTAATATTAGTTATCATATTACATCTGATCATCCTTCAGATGTAAGATTTTCCTTGATCTGGGCAGAATAAGTTGGCTCCCCTTCTACATGCCCCCTCTCCCCTGCCTCCCAGCACCCTGAACCTCTCTTTTTGTAATACTCTCCAAGCTTTGGTCAGAAGCTCCACTTGTCTGCCCCAGAGCAAGCTCTGTAAGGGCAGATCAGGCTTGCCCCCTTCCCCGCTGGGCCTCTGGCCTGGTAGGCAGCACATGGTAGGTGCTCACTAAATGAATGCTGGCTGACCGAATGAACTGTAGCCTTCCCAGTAGCCCTTGCCATTCCTCCCTCCACTCTCTGCTTCTGTTTTTAAGCGGCCTATTAGAGAAAAGGGCATGGATGATGAAAGTGTGGACGGAAAAGGGGGTTGAGGAATTTGCGCAAATGAACCACATTCAGCAACAGCATATTCCCCGCATTCTTTAGAAGCCTGTGAAAATCTGGCAGACAAAAAAGGGTCTTGTGAGTGGGTGTCAAAGGATGAGTGCAACCATGGACAATTTTTAGGAGCGGAGGCTGGGGTGAGGAGTTGCTATATCCTTTTGGACAAAAAAGAAAGATGTCTTCTAATTTAAAAATGTCTCTCTTTTCATTTAAAGGGCCCAATGGGTGGTTTAGGAGCATTTTCCCTCTCGGAAAAGCAAATCTACTGGGTTAACCTCGAGAAGAAGGCCTCGCTGGAATGAGGCTTTGCCTCTAGGCGAGATGGTAAGACGTTCTGCTCTAGACCTCTTTTACTCAGAGGTGATCATTGAAACTGAAGAGGCTGATTCTTCCTGTTTCTTTTGTGAAAACATTTTTATTTGAAGTCATGCCAGATCCATAGAGAAGTTGCAAAAATAGTCCAAAGAATTCCTGAGCATTCTTCATATAGATTTCCCCAAAGGTAACATTCTACCATATTTATTTGATCATTTTCTCTCTGTAGACACAGTATCATGATTTTTTTTTTTTAACTCCTTGAGAGGAAGTTGCAGACACAATGTCCCTTTACCTCTAAACACTTCAATGTGTATTTCCCCAAGAAATAAGGACATTCTCCTACCATGATCAAAAGCAGGCAATTTACATTGATGTAATTGTATGTCTAATCCACAGATCTTATTCATATTTTGCCAGTTGACCCAATAATGTCTTTTATAGCAAAAGGAAAAAACATTTTTCTGGGTCTGGATTCAATCCAGGATCATGTGCTGAATTTAATTAAGTCTCTTTATTTCCCTCTGTATGAAACAGTCTTTAGGCTTTATCTTTCATGACCTTGACATTCTTCAAGGATATGGGCCAGTGATTTTTTATTTTATTTTTTTAGAATGACCATCAATTTGTATTTTTCTGATATTTCCTTTCTAGTAAGGTGGAGGTGTGCCCTTTTGGCAGGAATAGGACAAGAATGATATATTGTCTTTAAGACTGATTGAAAAAAGGCGATGGTATCAAAGGGCTTGGTGTTCCAGAACAATGGGAAGCATCAGAAGGCTTATGATCCCAGGCCTTAGTCTTACTCGCTAGAGACACACGTCAGGAGTGTGTCCTTTGAGGCAGTCACTTTACCTCTGAGTTTCAGTTTCCTAATCTGTACAATAGAAAGAGTGATAGCAGCTTGCATTGATTGCGTGCTAACTATGGCCAGAAGTAGTTGTAAATGTCTTACATGTTGTGGCTCATTTAATCCTCATGACAACCTTGTCACAGACATATTTGAAAATGTTATTATCCTCCTTTTATAGATGAAGAAACCATGCTCAGAGAAGTTAAATAACTTGTCCAAAGCCACACAGACGAGACATAGTAGAAATGGGACTTTAACCAGGTTATCCTGGCTGGGCTGCTTGTTTATTCCCTCCACCAAAGAGACTCCTTGAAATGATATTTTAGAAGGTTGTTTATGAGGCCAATAGAAGGACATGTAGGGCAAGCACCTGACCTAGTGCCTTGGCACTTAGTAAGCATTACATGACAATTGTTAGTATCTTCCTTTATTCTGTGTGTCTTATTCTATAAGGGCCTGGATCGAGGAGAGGTTCCAACTTGATGACATTGAAGTGATCAGGGACATAAGGTTACCCTGAGTCCAGTTAACATTTATGAGGCCTGTGGGCTTCATGCAGCAATGAAGTCAGCTGTGGGCCCTGTTAGGGACTCTGGAGAGGAGGACAGCTCAGCATCTGCCCTTGGCCATGGCTCTGGGTCATTCACAGATGGTCAACGCCCAGTGGTGGCTGGGCCCGGGGAAAGAGGCCTGGGGAGGAGAGAGACCACCAATGCCATTTGCACTGGGCTTTGGAAGGCTTTCAAGGTGCCTTATCTTAATGGCATTTTTCTCAGGCTGTCTGAGTGTGTTTGCATACCCTGAGTGCTGGCAGCTAGAGGGATGCTGAGGGAGGCAGCCAGATCACATCCTGCTGGGCAGAGGTTCTGATGCTCTGGGATTAGAATGTGTGATGTTGAGAGGGGCGGAGGTGATAGTTTTTAGTTAGCTGAGTTCAGCAAATCTCCCATGGCCATTTGTTTTCTTGACTTGATAAGAGAAAGATCAAACTAATAGTACGTTACCTGTGTGTAGGACAGGGTTATGACTGGGTCCCATGGGAAGGTTTCAGGGCTCTAAAAACTCCTTGAGTTGTATACATTGAGTTGTGAGTGAACCTGTTTGTTTATAGATATTTTCCTGGAGAGAGATTCTTAGTTTTTTATCAAATCCTCAATGTATTTTGTTACTTGAAACAGAAAAAAGGATCATTGGTGGTTAGGGAGAGAACATGGGGGGGGGGGAAAGGGGAGAGAGAGAGAGAGAGAGAGAGAGAGAGAGAGAGAGAGAGAGAGAGAGAGAGAGAGAGAGGGAGGAAGGGGAAGAGAGAAATTATTTCACAATAAATATACACAAAATTACTAACATTCATCGACTTTATGAAGTATAAACATTTTCTTCTTAACCCAAAATAAACAGACCTCATATCAGCATTCCAATCATGAGAACACAGCTGCTTGTGTGTTGGGAAGGAGTGGACTGGGATGTTTTGTGTGTGTGTGTGTGTGTGTGTGTGTGTGTGTGTGTGTGTGTGTAGGATGGGGTAGGGATGTGGGAGAAGGGGAGGAAGGGGGAGCGGTGGGGCAGGGCTCTCTGGGGAATGCAGAGAATGGGAATGTGGGCTTCTTCCTGTCCTTAGAAGGAGCACAGAGCTTCCTGCAGCCCGCCCTCCACTGATGCCCTAAGATTATGATCCCGGATGGCAATGATGGTGGCCACGAGGTGACACCACCTGTCTTTATTTCTCCAATGGGTGCTTGGGGGTGTCTCCTTCTCTTCTGATTTACAAATCTCACAAATGATTCATGTCCCCTGACAGGAACCCCGAAAGTGAAGCGAGCTGTGTAGCTAGTTGACCTCTGCTTCTCCAGGGGAACCCTTTGCACTTCTGGGGTCTCATTCTGGGTGTGCCTTCGGCCTGTGGTTTCTTGGCTACTGATTTTTTAAGGCTTAAATCAAATATCACTTCCTTTCTGGAAGCCTTTTGTGATCTTTTAAGTCAACATTTAACCATTTTTTCAACAAATATTTATTAGGTGCCTCCTATGTGTCAAGTACTGAGATGGGAGCTAGGGCATAAAGTGGAGAGCAATAAGACCTGATCCTACTTGTGGTCTAGTGCTGGGAATAGAAATGGAGAGCATCCCATTATATGCTAAATTAGGATGGAGTAGAGTGGAAATTCTTCTCCATTTCTTTTCTTGTGGGAGAACTCTGACCTTTTGCATTTTGACTGGTGAATTTGGGATAAGGGATTGGGAATGAGCGTCTGTATCCTTCTCTCTTTCTCTGGTATATAATCCACTTTGCACGATGCACACATGCTCTTTGCTTCTTGGAAAGTGAGTTTGACATGGTCAGTTCCCATTTGGGTCCCAGTGCATTGTGTGCAGGCAATGTCCAATTCAGCCTACAACTGACCAGCTAGCCAATTGGTCTGATCCTAGGGGTTGGTAAGAAGAAGCCGACTTGCCCATCGACCTAAAGTCACATTCTCTCATAGAAACTTCTTTCTAAATTCTCTCTCATTTGGTTCAGAGGCAGCAAAAAGGGCACACTTGTTGGGCTCTCTCAAACCTCACCAATAGTATTGAAAGTAAAATTCTGAACAGAATTAGTTTATATCCTTATAGGGCCTTTTGCAAATCTCTTTGATAACAGGATGTCTCCCCTCAAAAAGGCTATACACACTTTTAATCATTATAAAGGCAGTGCTTATGAAAATACATTTCATTTTCCAAACTGAGCTAGCTACCAGCACAATCTTTGGCACAGAAAGGCATGACTTTTAGGGATTATTCTCAGCATTGATATTATCATCATATTTACTCAAAACCCCCTGAGTGTGGGTGTGTGTGTGCATGTCTGTGTCCAATGTGTTTGGCTAGACATTTCACTTGTCATTCATGATCCACACTGATCAGAGAGATTCATTCCACCATCCATCCATTGAATAAACAGCCCACTATGTGCCAGGCACTCCCTGGGCACCGTGGAAGCAGTGGGGAGCAGTTGACCTTAAAAGTCAAGGTTTATGCCCTCGCAAAGTTTAATATCTAGTGGAGGAGCGAGAAGGCACATATAAGATATATTATAATGTCAGGCAGTGATAACACTTTGTGTTATGAAGAGAGAGGATTGAGCATCTTTGGGACACTTTTATTTCTGGACATAGTCTGTGCCCCCTGACCTCCAAAGCTTTCTAGAGTTCTTTGTTCATCATCACTTTCCTCTCACATCTTAATCTCTGAATCAACAGGACACTCCTCTGAAGATTCCAGTCATCAGTACTGGCATCTCTGGGAAATGAGAGGCCAGGAGGGAAAAGGCAAAACTCGACTTTGCAACAACGTTAGAAGAAAATAGTGAGGGATGCTCAGATCACATCTGAATAGTGATCTGATTGAGCAGATCTGCTTGAGCAGCCTGCAGGGAGCAGCTCCTGTTGCTGTGACCAGTCCCTTCAGTTAAAGGGGAAGAGGTCTAGCTAGGAAGATTTATTGAACTATTTAACCTCTACCAAATATTCTTCATTCAGCTGTTATTTATGACTTGCTGAGTCCTGGTGGTGAGCTTGGGATGAACTAAGGTGCAGATGGAAGGCATGGCCTGCGGCTGGGGAGGCTTTCCTGTAAGGAAGGGACAAATCAAGCTTCCCCAGCTCTCCTCAGCACGTGGGTTGAGAAGGTGGTGACATCTCTGAGGTGTGAGCCGAGCTGGACCCTCATTCCCTGGATTCCTTTCACACCCCTGACTTCCTGTTCCTTCCCTCTGCTCTTTGGGGACAGGTCTCCCTGCTGGCAGGCAGGCCTCCGTGGTAGCAAATGAACCGCGTATCGGATGGGTCCAGGTACCTCTGGGGTTTGCTCTTTGAGCCCTGGCATCCAACGTCATGTTTATAAAAACCGGGAAGCGAGAGAGTGAAGAAGGGAGGCACGAGGAGGAAACAGAGGAGCACACAGCAAGGCCGCCGGACTCCCCTGAAGAGAAGCAGATGTTTCTCCTGTTATGGTTTCCACTTCGGCAGTGGCTGAGATGTGGGGGTATCACCCCTGGCTGCTCCCAGGGCTCAAACTGGGGGGTCTGAGCAGAAGTGTGAGGTGGGCCAGCGGTTCTTCCTCTGAGCGTTAGTCACGCTTGGGGCCGAGGAGACCACGCTCTGTGTGCATTCCCTGCCAGGGATTTGTGGGGGAGAAGCTCTCTGACTGCCAACTGCCTCACGTTGGCCCAGAAGCCTCCTCCTGGATGGCCCACCTGGTTGACCCCAGCCCAGGCCTGACCCAACGTGCATGCTCAGGGCAACCTTTCCCATCTTTGCATCCTCATGCCTTGGGGTCCAGCATCCCACCTGGGCCTCAGCATCCCGGGCTCGGCTGCTCTCTGATGCACTTCATTCCCAGGCAGACTCTCTGGAGGCAGGATTGGAAGCTTAGCTAGAACCTCCTGAGTCGCCGTGTGTGCACACAAGGCCACAGACTAAACACTGAGTCACGGCTCACTCCTTGCTCTCCCCAAGCTCCAGTTTCAGAGGGAGGACCCCAGGGCTTTACTGAGAGAAGTCGTCTCCCCCCTTTCTCGCTGGGTGGTTTTAAGGTGTGGCAGCAGCAGCAGGATTGCTGGGAAAGTTGTGGGTGGACCAAGGGCCAAGTACAGCGAAGGTATCCCTGGGTCAGCATTCTGTCTGAGCATCAACCCGGCCGCTCCCTGAGCCTCACCCCTCAGAGCAGATCACAATAGGACCCCCACCTTGAGCTTCCAGAAGGAGAAGAGGCAGTCATGCCACCTGTCCTCTCCACAGCCCCGTGGGAAGATGAGGAAGGGTGCTCCTGTTTTGCAGGGAGAGAGGCTTACAGCTGCGCGATGGCCAGAGAGAGCTGAACACGGTCTTAGAGCCAGGCCTCCCAGCCCAGTGCTCCCAGCCCGGCCGGAGGCTGCAGGAAACAGCTGGGCTGTGTAATGAGGAAAGAGGGACTTAGGAACTCAGGGTTGGATTCTTAAGGAAAAAAAGAAACTGACCTCCCACCGTGAGCTGATCAAGGCCTGGTGCCTGGGCCAACTGGGCATTTGTTCAGTGGCCCCTGCAGTGACCCAAATCTGCAGTTTTCCGTGGGCGGGGAGGATCTGTTGGCTCTCAGAATCTTGACCTCGTAGCTAGAACCTGGGAGTTTGCTTAGCTTGCAGAACAGGGACTGGTTATACCCTGAGCAACCTGGTGAAGGAATGGGTTGATGATGCATTGGTGGGAGGGAGGGCTGGTCATTTTGTATCTTAGGGAGCTAGTTCAAGGGTCACTGTTAAGGCATTTCCAAGAACAGCCCATCAGAAGAGCCCACGGGCCAAAACCGGTTTGGCTCAGTGGACTAAAGGGTCCTGAGTTCGATTCTAGTCAAGGGTATGTACATTGGTTGCAGGCACATCCCCGGTAGGGGATGGGTAGGAGGCAGCTGGTCAATGTCTCTCTCTCATCGATGTTTCTAGCTCTCTATCTCTCTCCGTTCCTCGATTCCTGTCCCTGGCTTATGCTATTTCTGTTTTGTTCTTTCCGTACTGAGGGACATACTCATGGATGGAAGGAGAAGAGGTATGAAGGAAAGTAAGAGAAGTACTTTGTAATTTAGTATGACACACAGTTCTGGCACCTCTTTAAAACACAAAAACCAAAAGCTAGAGGATTCTCTTCCGCTCTCATTTCTGATCTTAGGAAAGCATCCAGTTAACACCACTGTCCTCCAGCTCTCTCTCTTCCATAATGTGATGTCCCCGGGGGTAAAAGTTAATAAAAGGGGAGTCTGACTCAGGCAATGTCCTCAAGTATCTTGACCATTGCCCACACATCAGGAAAAGAGGACTGAAACAAAGATTTCACAAAGTGGGACTCTACCTTTACACCCTACAGTGGAGTCTGATATGTGCTCTTCTCTGCATTTTATGTCACTAAGAAAATTTCTGGCTGACCCATTAATGCATAATTGGAAAAAATCTTGTAGAAATCTTTATAAATAGACTCAACAGCCTCTCATAAAATGGCTGCCCTTAGCAGTCAGTCCCACAGCTGGGGACCCTGTAGATCAGTGTTTTTCAACCTTTTTTGGGCAAAGGCACACTTGTTTCATGAAAAAAATCACGAGGCACACCACCATTAGAAAATGTTAAAAAATTTAACTCTGTGCCTATATTGACTATATATAAAGTAATTCTCTTGAATAGGAATCAAATAAACACAAAGAAAGTATTTTATAATTACTTTATTATGAAATATTAAGTAAACAAAATAGTGAAAAATTATAAAATTCTTGTCTTGTCTGCACCTACGGCACACCAGGCAACATCTCGCGGCACACTAGTGTGCCGCGGAACAGCGGTTGAAAAACGCTGCTGTAGATGATGCCAGTTATGGCTAGGTGCTCACTGCTGCCCACCCACATGGAGCAGGAGGATGATGGGAGTAAGGTTTCAGATTCTCAAAAAAGTTATTACAAAAAAAAAAAAAAAAAAAAGGACTTCACAGTAAGAAACCATGAAGCGAAGTAGCATGAAGAGAAGTAGGGGAATGTAGAAAAAATGGGAGTGATCAATTTAACTTCATTTATCCTGCTTTTTGGACTTTATTCATACTCTTTTCTTCTCTTGAAACATTTTTCGGTTTCTCTGCCTCCATGAAGTCTTCCAATCTCTTCCAGGAAGTCTTCCCTGACTATCTTTTCCTGCTTGGAGCTCTTGAAAAACATTAGACCCTCCCCCTTATCTGACACATCATCATGTCTTGTCAGTAGAGTCAGAATACCTTAATGCTATGTATATATTTTGTGGTTGATTTTTTTTTAGAGAGTCTGCTCAGCTTCATATACTACCTAGAAGCCATGTTTGTGAGGCAGTGGTCCTAATATAGTGAACTAGGGAGTTGACAGTTGACCAAAGCTGGGCCAATTAAAACCTTTCCCTGAGAATTTGAAACTGGAAAATGATAGAAGCGGGTGGGAGTGAGGGAGAGAGGAAGCGAGAAAGAGAAAGAGAAAGAGAAAGAGAAAGAGGAAGAGAAAGAGAAAGAGAGCTTTCTTATTATCAGTTTCTTATTATCAAGAAACACCCACAGAATGATGTGAAGTCCCCTTACACTCTTGCTCTGGGGCCCTGTGACATAGCCCTGTATCTTTGTCTTTATAATCTGTTCCTAGGGTGACTATATGTCCTGTTGACTGGCTAGTCCTGGTTTATGTCTGTTCTCCAAACATAATTATTTCTAGTGCCCCATTTAGTACTCTTAAAATGCACTTGTTTTGATAGTATGGTCACCTCAGCGTATATGAGCGATTGCACATTTATATAGTCTATAGCTTATGAAGCAATTTCACCTATATTAGCTCATTCTCTTTTCAGATCAATCATTTCCCCCTTAGAACTGCTCCTCCTTTGTGTGATGCCACTAGCTCCCTGTCATCTAAGGGGAGTTAGACTCTTTCTTCTCCTTGACCTCAAGAATCCATTTATTCCTTAAAAGAAAACCAAGAGCCCACTAAGGACCAAGAACTGTGCTAATTGCTGGGTGTACTAGTGTAGTGTGGCAAATGAAACAGATCATCGTTGTCTTCTCTGAATTTATATCTTAGCTCAAGAAACACCCACAAATACTAGTACATAGTTTCAAGTTGTGATGAAGGAATAAACAGGCACTTTGAGTAAGAAAAATGGGGTGGGAATGGGGCAGGCCCATTTTCCTCTCTGAGGAAGTAACATTTAAGTTCTGATGGAGTCAGAAGGAGCCAGTTAATGAAGCAATTGCAGTAACAAGGGTTGAATAGAGTCTTTATGTTTTAGGCTGAACACTTGAAAACTATGTGGAGACTGGGTTGTAAGGGGAAAAAATGGAAGCAACAAGACCAAGTAAGAGTCTACTACAGTTGACGGTGGCATACACTAGGAGAAGTAGAGATCATAAAAGTGGACAGGCTGAAAAGGAAGGTATAGAACAAAAGGAAAAGATAGGGCAGCCTGTAGTTTCTTTCATTTCTTCCTTATCATTCTTGGTAGAATGTGTGTGTATAAGAAATGAAAAACAAGTTAGTTTTGTGCAGTGTTTCTGGAAAAAAAAAAAAGAAAGAAAGAAAAGAAAGAGAAATACATATGCACATAAGGCCTATGAAACAAGAATTGTGTTTTTGGTGATTCTGATATAAGTTAAATGCTTTTGTATTTGCATTAAAAATAGACACCCACAGCCAGCGTGGCTCAATGGTTGATTGTTGACCTGTGAACTAGGAGATCATCATTCGATTCTCTGTCAGGGCCCATGCTTGGGTTATGGGCTTGATCCCCAGTGTGGGACGTGCAGGAGGCAGCCAATCAGTGATTTTCTCTCATCATTGATGCTTCTATATCCCTCTCCCTTCTTTGAAGTCAATAAAAACAAACAGACAAAAAATGGACATTACACAATATAGGAGAGATGAATGGTAAAATTCATGCCAATAATTCAAATTTTTAATTTTCTTTTACTTAGAATGGCATTAAATAGCAAATTAAAGGCACCATGAAAAGTTGCAAGAGAGACTGTGGAAGAAAGGAAAAACTTCCCACTTGAATACTTTTAATGGCCCTTCTCCTCCTACAGGAGTCCCACATTTTTGTTTCACATGGAGTCCTGTAAATTACAAAGCTGGCCTTGGGTGGTCCATCAGGAAATGGATGGGAGTGTTCTGGGATCGACACAAGTGGTTTGGTATTGTTTTGTTGGTTCTACCAATTATTGATACATTTCTTTTTTGTCTGTTCCATGAGTCTTATTAGCCTGGTGGTGTCTTCAAGATTTTGCCTTCCTTCATATGCTTCAATTCGACCACTCTATGAGATGCTCCCTTCCTGCCCCCATCATTCTTTAGGGTGGGTTGGCATGTCTAGAAAAAGGCAGAGCAGAGATAATACACAGGGAAGAGAGAGGACTGTAGGGTCAACAACAGGCATGAAAAATAGGGGACCATAGGAAGGGCGACTCCATTGGGGACCATCTGAAGATCTGGTTGAAGGTATAATCATAGCCCAGGGAGATGTAGGAGTCAATGTGTTGACTAAATGCAGTAATAGACATGTAGAAATGTTTTGTATATTTCAGGGCTGTATCATGTTTTAAAATATGTCTTTCAACACAAGAATCACAATGTGGCAGTTTCACTGGATGCTCACAAATTCCATTTATTTTCTTCTGGGACTCAGAGAAAGACTCCATTTCTAGCTGTTTGCAGTTGAAGTGGGGCCATGTGAATGCATCCTGGCCAATGGAATATGGACAAGAGTGGTCTCTTATCAATTCTGAGGTTGGCTTTGAAATACTTAGTCAAGGATTCAGTGAAATATGGTTTGTGAGCCATTCTGGCTCACCGTCTGCTTTTGTCAATAAAGTTTTATTGGAACATGCCACACGCATTTGTTTACACATTGCCTCTGGCTGCTTTCACCCTGCAACAGCAGAGATGAGTAATCCTGAGAGAGACTCCAAGGCCTGCAAATCCTAAAATATTTACCGAAAGTTTGCTGACCCCTGTGTAGTCTTCTTGTGGGGATGCTGTGATGTACCACCCACTTCTGATGGTCCTTTAGCATTGAAAATCTTTTTTAAAAAAAATATATTTTATTGATTTTTTACAGAGAGGAAGGGAGAGAGATAGAGAGCTAGAAATGTCGATGAGAGAGTAACATCGACCAGCTGCCTCTTGCACACCCCCCACCGGGGATGTGCCCACAACCAAGGTATTAGGTCTAGTAATAATTAATGTCGTTTTCTAATACTTTTTTAAATCGAATTTATTTAAACAATACAACAAAATTTAATCAACAATATAGTTGCCGTTGTTTTCTACTACTTGTGCCCAATGCTCAGGAAGCATTTTAATCCCTCTGTTGTAAAATTCTTGTGATTTTGATGCAAAAAATTCGGTCAATGCATTTTTGAGGCATTCTTCATTATTAAATTTTTTTCCAAGAAGAAAGTTTTGCAAAGAACGAAACAAATGGTAATCGGAAGGGGCAATATCAGGAGAATATGCAGGTTGAGGGAGAACTTCCCATCCCAACTGGCGCAGCTTTTCAGCAGTGATTCTTGCAGTATGCGGTCGTGCGTTATCGTGGTGAAGAATTACGCCCTTCCGATTAATCAGCGCGGGTTCTTTTTCTCTTAAAGCTTGGGCTAACCTTTCCAATTGGGCACTATACACTGCACTTGTAATGGTTTGGGTAGATGGTAAAAGTTCATAATGAAGAATTCCTTTAAAATTCCACCAAACACACAACATCACTTTTTTCCGCATGCAAGTCAGGTTTTGGCGTGGGCTGCGGAGCCTCATTTTTGTCCAACCATTGAGGCCGCCTTTTCAAATTAACATACAGCACCCATTTTTCATCTCCGGTAACAATTTGCTCTAAAAACGGCAAACGGTTTTGACGAGAGAGGAGCGAACTGCAAATCGTGACTCTTTGATTACGGTTGTTGTCGGTCAACTCATGAGGAACCCATTTTCCAAACTTTTGGACTTTGCCAAGTGCACGCAATTGATTGGAAATTGTTTTTTGTGAACAATTTAAAGTTGTCGCAAGCTCTTGTTGGGTAATTTGAGGATTTTGCACCAAAAGAGCTTGAAGAGCTTCTTGATCAAAATTGGACACACGGCCTCGACCACTCTTGTCATCTAACGAAAAATTTCCCTCGCCAAATTTCTCAAACCAATGCTGGCATTTTCTGGCGCTAACTGCATCTTGACCAAGAGCACTACAGATGTTTTTTGCAGCCTCACTTGCTTTTCTTCCTAATTGGAACTCGTAAAGCATGCAGTGCCGAATATGCTCTTCATTCGCCATCTTCTTAGCCCTAGTTTTGCAACAAAAACCAAACCAAACACAAACTTTTTCAAGCAAAACTTGTTAATTGCACTTCACACGTTCTGTAGATACCACGTGTTTGAAGGTTATGTCAATACAAGTCAACGCCAAGCAAGATTTTAAACAAATGTTTAAAAACAACATTAATTATTACTAGACCCTTGTCATTACTAGACCCTCCTCATGCCCTTGACCGGAATTGAACCCGGGACCCTTCAGTCCGCAGACCGACGCTCTACCACTGAGCCAAACCAGTTTCGGCTAGCATTGAAAATCTTAATTCCTTACCTGCCTGGAATGCTGCCGGAAGATGGTCCTTGTCTGCATCCAATGACCAGTAAATACAGATTTGACAGCATGACCACCTGTTATAACTCAGGACACCTCTGAGAGGCCACCTAGCTTCAGAAATCTCCATTGGGCTGTTAGAGACCTTGTGGAGGGGTGGTCTGTATTGTAGCTCACCTTCTTCCTCTGCCCAATCTTGCATCCTTGCCTCACTTCCACTTGTGTCAATCCCAGAACACTCCCTAATAAATGTCCCACACTCTGATCTCCGTCTCAGAGTCTGATCTTGGGGAATCCAATTTGCATCAGCTTTTCTCCCCTTCCAGGGGGCTTAATATTTCAGTGTCTCAGTGGAGGGTGCTGAGTTCCTGCAACGCTACCAAGAGGACAGTCACTCTGGAGCGCCTCCAGACATGCTTTACCTAATGATGATGGGCAGACAACCTATCTCCTCTGTGTTATGCTCTTAGATTTGGAATTGCTTGTCACAGCAGAAAGCTCTATTTATTTAGGCAGACACACTCAGCAAAGCAAGATGTTTACGGCATGTGAAGTCTACAGGAATTGAGACATACTGGGGGACCAAAGATTATATGTATCTTCTCCTGGTCACTATAGAGCATCTTTCCTGTGAGTGGGATAGGAGGCCAAGTCACTCACACCCATTATATGGTTCTCTTTAAGTCTCTTTTTTTCCCCTCTCTTTCTTACCAAGCACATATGTAGGCAGACCTCATTTTATTGAGCTTCACTTTATTGTGCCTCACAGATGTTGTATTTTTTATTTATTTATTTATTTATTTATTTATTTATTTATTTATTTATTTTGGACAAATTGAAGGCAAGGCCCTCCATCAACAAAAATATTATGACTCACTTTATTGTGGTGGTCTGGATGGGAACCTGCAGTACCTCTGAGGTATACCTGTAGCAGAGTTCTTATAAGTTAAAGGTGGGCATGAGGTGACTACACCTCCATCCTGTTGGAGGCTCCACCCTCAAGGCAACTTTGAGCAGCTTGCATTCTGCAATAGTTGGAGAATGTAGCATGTGCATGGCTGAGTATTGGATAAGTGGAGGATCAAAATCAAGCCCAGATGTCAGTCAGTCTCCCCTATCCAAGCCATGGGTCTGGGCAGGACTCAGAGGAAGAGTCTCCAGTGGAGGTTCTCTGGAGCTGAACATAAACACTCCCACTGCTGACTGCCCACCAGGCATGGCTGCACTTGCATCCCCTCCATGGTAGGAGTGTCTGCAGAGGCAGCTGGATCCCAGCATGGTCTTTTCTCTCTCCTCTCTCTGAAACCCTCCTAGGACACAGGTGTGCATTCCCCATCACCAGCCTACAGAGAAGATGAATCAGCTTCCCTGAAAGCCATGCCCCAGAGCAGTCTGTCAGCTGCAACTCATCTGAAGGAGCCTGGTCTCCCTCCTGACCACAACTAATGAAAATGTGTGGCGTGCCCAGGGAAAAATCTGTGTTATTCCTTAAAGGAACAATACCAGCCACAGATGTGTAGCATCTGGCATGGTAGGGATTTCCCTGAGTGAGGAGATCTGTAACTGGACCAGCCAGTTCATGAAATGCCTTTGGGTCTTTGTATTTTCCTACTTTCAGCTCTGGAATTTGGTTCTCAGGAGGGCAAATGCCTCTTTCTATCACTTGGCATTTCTTTTTAAATATATATTTTTATTCATTTCACAGAGGAAGGCAAAGGGAGAAATAGAAACATCGATGATGAGAGAGAATCATTGACTGATTGCCTCCTGCACGTCTCCTACTGGGGATCGTGCCTGCAACCCTGGCATACACCCTGACCAGGAATCAAACTGTGTCCTCCTAGTTCATAGATAGATGCTCAACCACTGGCTGGGCTCCTTTGGTATTTCTTATAAAATGCCCCTCCTATCCTTTTTATTTTCTATGGTTCTTGATGAATATGACTGAGGTACCCCAAAGCCTAAATCCCTATACCATCCATGCCTATACTGCCATCCTTTTTTTTTTTTTTAATGACTAATTTATTAGGTTTCTTTCCAATTGGGCAATTAAGGAAAACCCAATCCAACTTGCTTTAAACAAAAGCTATACTTATTGAATGATGTAACTTAAAATCCAGGACCATTTGCCTTCAAAATCAGATAGAGCTGGATTCAGGAATACAAATTATTTTTCTTTTCTTTCTTTTAAAAAAAAAATATTTTATTGATTTTTTACAGAGAGGAAGGGAGAGAGATAGAGAGCCAGAAACGTCAATGAGAGAGAAACATCGACCAGCCGCCTCCTGCACACCCCCCACAGGGGATGCGCCAGCAACCTGACCTTGACCGGTATCGAACCCTGGACCTTTCAGTCCAAAGACTGACGCTCTACCACTGAGCCAAACCAGTTTCGGCACAAATGATTTTTCTAGGACCTGGTCTTAAACCATTTCTCCATGTCTAGATGATTTCCTTCTACATTGGCTCCACCTTCAGGAAGGCACTGGCTGGGCTTCTCTGGCAGCTCCAGGCTTATATTGTACCAGGTTATCTGGTCTATAGCTAGAGATGGCCTCTTTCCCAATAACCCTGGGATAGGCCTGAATAGACCACCTTGGGACATGCACATGTTCACCTGTGAACTAATCACTATAATGAGCAGAGGAGATTCCCATATTTGTCCAGGCCTATGTCCCTTGCTTACCCTTAGGCCTTTAGGGGTTAGGATCTTTCCCCAAAGGACACCAGGATTCTATAATGAGAACAGGGTTGAATGGATATAGGACAAGGCAACTCAACAGATAAGATCCATAGCCTGAGTCTCAAGCTCAAATTCATTCAGGTATGCCCCCCCCCCCCCCCATCACTGTAACACTTTACAGTTGAATATGGGGTTTTGCACACCTCCTAGGTTTCTTCCACTGGGACTGGTCCTCTAGTGGAAATACAGGACATGGGGTGAGATGTGGGTAGAAATAACATTGTATTTCCTCATTTGAAATCCAGTGAAATAACATGAAAACAGGCAGTTTCCAATCGAGGGAAAATAATCACAATAGTTAACAGTCACTTTGAAACAGGGTGCAAATGGGCTTTACTGACAAAGACTGGGGGCCAGTTCTACTTGTGTGTGTGAGTGCTCCTCCATCGCCTGGTCCCTAGGAGCTGCCTCCAAGATCAGGTAGGATGGCAAGATGTGCGATACTTTGGGGCTAGCTGAGCACTTGTTGAGTCTGTGTGAATCATTGACCTCTTAGTGGTCAGGACTCTATCCCTTATATTTCTCTTATCCTACCATATGTGGCTAACATTCCTGAATACCTAATACTCACTGAACAGGTCTTGGTTGGGTTAAATTGTGATGGGTTAAATTGGGTTAAATGGTGATGTAGACCAGTGCTCACATCTGAGAGTCAAGAGGTCTAGGTTGTAATCAAGTCTCATGACCTTGAGCAAGCTAAATAGACACACCAAGAGAGCACTGCGCAGGATAACAGCTATTTCTGTCTAGTGCTTCTAGTTTGCGGTACTTACATTGCCACCTGACTTACGGTGACTCTGAAAGATAATCCAAAAGGAAAGGGTAGCCCAACCTGTGTGTCTCAGAGGTTGGGTGTCAACTTATGGACCAGGAGTTATGGTTTGATTCCTGGTCAGGGCACATGCTCAGGTTGTGGGCTCAATCTCCGGTGTGGGGTATACAGGAGGCAGCCCATCAATGATTCCCTCTCATAATTGATGTTTCTCTCTCTGTGTCTGTCTGAAATCAATAAAAATATGTAACAAATAAAAAAACCAAAAACCAAAAAGCACCAAACCAAACAAAAGGAAAGGGTAAGCTTCTTTCTAAAGGTTAAATTTAGGGCAAAATCTAGGTATAATAAAAATTTCCCTGGACATGCCTATAAATAATCTATAAAGAAGCTTCGTGATTACAACAAAAGTTAGTAATATTTATGAAGTATGTGAGATGGAGATGGTAACATATTTAGTGAGAGTACATATTCCAAAGAGCCATAATTAAATACAGCCATTTAAGGCAGCAAGATTTTCACAACCAGGAAGGGGGGAAGAGCAATTCCATATTTCTGGTTTTGGGATCATTCTGGGGCACATGTGCACTGAGTGGATTATCAAGAAGAATCTGGACTATTTAAATTGTTGTTTTTATTTCTCTCTTGTCACTAAGTACAAATGGGTGGATTCATGTCCGTTAAGTGTGTGAGACATTCCCCCAGTCTTATTCCATTAACTGTGTTGATTATAGATTTAGAAAGTGTCAGGAATCGGGCTGGGGGCAGGGAATTCAGTGCACAATAAAATAGATGTGATTTCTAGCCCACGGGTATTTAGAGTCTTTACAGATTGTTTCACAGACAAAGACACTGAAGCTCAGATAGGTGACTGCCAAAGATGGCTCAGCCAGTGAGGAGCAGGGCTGGGATTTGAACCTGGGTCTTTTGGGTTTAACCTTAAGCTTTTCCCTGTTACTCTCCACTTTCCAAGTAACCGAAGTCACTTCTAAAGCCAAAGTCAGAATCCTGGAGTTCATTACAGAAGAAACAGGCCTCTGGAACTGGCCACTTGCCTTGGCAGTTGGGATCTGGAACAGAGTTCGTATTTGATGTTGACTCGTTCCCTCCAGAAATGGGATAGGTTGGAATGGAATGGTAATGAGGGCTCTGTTTTTCCAGAGGGCCCACTCCCTCTCCTGCCCACCAGCCGTAATGGCTGACCACCCTCTTTAAGCCCCTTATTGATTACAAAGGGTTGCTTTCTTCTTCTGATGCAAGTGGCTGAGCCAAGGGCAGTTAGAGCTGTGCCATGGCCCCCCCCAAATTACTGCCTTCCCGATGAAATATGTCAGGCAGCTTTCCCAGGAGCCCCTTTCAAGGACAAAGAGGCTGGTCCTGGGCTTGCATCTCCCTTCTTTGATATCTGATGTGTATATGTTCCTTCCCTGTGTCTGCTCCACAGGGCCTAACAAACTGGGTGCCCCGTCTCCCAGAGTCCCAGGCTGTCCAGGAGCCTCTCAGGCCCCATCCCAGGAGGAGCCTTGAGGATGCCGCCAACAAGACCCATCAAAAGGCTGTGGTTGGCCCTGGCACTCAATGTGCTGACCCAGCCCACCACAGGGGTGGTGGCGCCAGACCTGGGACTCCTCCTAAACTGGGCACAATCATTTGGGTACATTGAAGAATAATCTTCATATTGAAAACAGTGGCGACTCCCTTCTGCTCCCTAAGCCAGGGTGGATCCGGCTTCATTTTATGAAGGAGGCGTTTGAAGTGAGCAGACACTCAGGTTAGAATTGATTCCTTTTTTATTGCTTCTGTCAAAAAAGATAAAAATAAAGCGTTTAGCCCAAGGAAAGCTGGCTTCTCATGTAGACCTGGGTATTTACCCTTTGAGAAATGTCACTAATGATGTTTTAATAATGCTGTATGTACCTAGAGACCAATAATAAGAAGAACTTATTATTTACCAAAGCAACTGCTAGCTCCTTAATGATGGGCTAAGTATCAGCTACTGGCAGGATCTGTAGTGGGTAAGTGCTGTGTAATTACCAAGCAAATTCATCGTTATTTCTGCCTTATAAACCAGAATATGTGTTAAATAATACTCTGGGGCCACTGAAAGAAATTACGGAGCCCCCATCTCTGGAAGAACGTGTAATTATGCTATGGTTGCCCTGTGTTTACTAAGCAAACCTATGCAATTATTATCAAAAGCCCAGAGCCTGCCCTCAGAGCCACAAAAGTGCACCCGAGGGCAGGTCTGTGCCTGGCGGAGAAGCAGCATGTACACAGGGTCACGAAGAACTGGGGCCTCTACTTTCCAAATTCCAGCGCTGCCCTCATTCCTGGCCTCGGAAAAGCCACAAGCAGGGCTTTGTGAAACAAGCCCATTGTGTCTTCCCTTCTCCCCACCCCACCTCAGCCCAACCCCTGCGCTGACCCCCCCTGCTGTTCCAACCTGCCAACTCCTACCACAAGGCCTGCTGGGACCTTAGCATCTGGCTGCAGAGGACTCAGTTCAACTGTTTAAAGAAGTTCTTTCAAAGGCTCACGTTGTGTCAGTAATCGTGATGGGTGCTGAGGACGCGAAGCAAAGTCCCCAGCTTTGAAGGGCCCAGGTGGGAGAGGCAGGCAGGTTTCGGGGATGATGGGTCTGGTAGACAGACTTTGCAGGGCATCAAGGTCAAGAGCACGGGCTCTGAAGCTGGGATAAAATGAGAGGGCCTACATGAAAGATCACCGTGTGAGTTACAGGAGGAAAGTGCTGGGAGCAGGGCCTGACACACCCAGTGGATGTTCCACACGTTTTCTATTATTTTAATGTGGTAAACATGTGGAGGAATGCACGTCTGCATCCGTTAGCACTCAGATGTCACCATGAAATACAGTCTTCCCAGCTCCTGCCTAAGACAATGTCCTTGTCCTCCTCGAGCTCATGGAGCATTCCATCTGCTTGTCTCTTATGACAACCAGCTTTCTCCCAGGCACCGTGTTAACTGGTGTCATCTCCTGACCTCCCTTACTGAGCTTGTTGAGTTCCGAGTTCGGATTTTTATTCATCTTTGTGTCCCTAACACCAATCACAGGTGTAGTAGGCACTCCTTACGTGTTTGTTGAGTGAATAGCAGTCACTCAATAAACACTTGTTCAAAAACAAAAAAGAGGAGCCCTTCAAAGTCCTATTTGACCATGTGGCCAAGGCAATGAGCCAAAACCACAGATTTTATTCTGTTTTTACTAATGTGGGTACATGTGGGGGAGTTGGATTTTGAAAAGATTGCAGAAGAGGTTTCTTTAGGACTGCTGGGTGGACAAAAGACGAACTAATTAAAAACAAAGAAACAAAGGCCCCCAAGCATTAGGCTCCTTTCTGCTCACTTGGTATTGAAGGGATGACATTTGACGGGGAGGCTGGGTCTCCAGGCAGGACCCCAGCTCCTTTCTCTAGCAGCCCAGGCCCGAGCTGCCAGGGGGAGTCACAGAGCTGAAAGCAGTATTGTTTACTGCTTTTCAGGAGGTCTCCCAGCTGGCCCCAGGTCACCAGGCTTCACTGTTTGCCTGTGTGTTCTTAAGCCAGGGGCTTTGGTATTAGCAAAAGATTAGATTTTTCTTTCTTCATCATCAACTGTTCCTCTCCCACCCTCACCCCCCACGTCCCCTGTCTCTTTCATGCCAGTCACTCTCAGCATCTCTCTGGGTGAATGTTAATGAGGCTGAACACAAGCTGGAAGGTCAATGGCCTTTGGCTCTTCCATGAGGCACCCTCTCTTGGGTGGGTTCTTAAATGTGATAATAGGAACAATAACTAAGTTGGTATACTTACCGCTTCAAAGAACTTTCCCAGATGTTATATTCTTTTATTCTGGCCAACAGGACCATGTGGGGGAATTTTATTATTTGCATTTGATGGTTGAGAAAAGTAAGACTCAGAGATGGTACGTGATCTGCCCATCTTCACAACTAGGAAATAGTAGAGGAGGACTCAAGGACACATTTTCTACTTTCTTTTTAAATTTATTTTTATTTTTATTGATTTTCTTACAGAGAGGAAGGGAGAGAGATAGAAAGCTAGAAACATCGATGAGAGAGGAACATCGACCAGCTGCCTCTTGCACACCTCCTACCGAGGATGTGCCCGCAACCAATGTACATGCCCTTGACCAGAATCGAACCTGGGACCCTTCAGTCCACAGACCGACGCTCTACCGCTGAGCCAAACCGGTTTCGGCCGCATTTTCTACTTTCTAATGAAAGGGGCAGAAATGGAATATTGGGGACCAGCTATAATTGTAAGAAATATTAATCACGCTTTATTAACTGTGATTGTTTCATTCTGATTAAGAAGGCACATTCTAACCTGGCTGGAAATTGCATGTGGGACCTGGGAGCTCACCTGGACATGAGGCCCATCCTCTCCAACTGGGAGCTGCCTATTATCATGAAAAAAATTAGCTACCTTGTTGCAGAAACCAAAGCCTCTAGCCCTTCGCATAAAACTAGCCCTTTGCATATTTGCCAGCCCTTAGAAGACGCACAGACTTTGCATACCCTTGGGTTTTTGCAAATCTCCAACCTGCATTACCTGTAAACTGCCCATTTAACATACCCTTTTGCACACTTCCTATGTAATCTTTGTCCTTCTATCCAATACTAGAAGCCTGGTGCACGACATTCATGCACTGAGGGGGTCCCTCAGCCCGACCTCTGCTCTCTCGCAGTCTGGGACCCCTCAGGGGATAGCCACCTGCTGGCTTCCCTCAAGGGGTCCTTAGTCTTGCTGTGGAGTGGGGAGAGGCTGTGCTCGCTAGCTGTGAGCCTGGCTTCTGACTGGTGGTGCTCCCCTTGTGGGAGCGCACTGACCACCAGGGGGAAGCTCCTGTGTCGAGCATCTGCCCCCTGGTGGTCAGTGTGTATCATAGCGACCAGTCATTCCACTGTTTGGTCGATTTGCATAGTAGCTTTTTATTACCGTGTTTCCCCGAAAATAAGACATCCTCCGAAAATAAGACCTACTTACAGGTTTCCTTCTGAGTGAAATATAAGGCAACCCCCCAAAAATAAGGTCCCCCCTAAGCTAAACATGAGAGATTTGGTCCACTGATTCTGAAAGAAATGGAGTCACAAGAAATTCACCAGGAAATTCAGGAATTGGATTGTTATGATGATGTTCCAGAAGATGATGACATGATTGTCATTGAATAAATGAGTAAATTCTCGATACTGTAGGATTCACAGTTTGTCTGGTTTGTGTTGACAACTACCGTACTACTGTACAGGTAATAAATTTCCTTTATTTTCATTTAACAATAAATGTACACCGTATTCTTCTTCATGGAAAAATAACACATCCCCTGAAAATAAGACCTAGCGCATCTTTGGGAGCAAAAATTAATATAAGACACTGTCTTATTTTCAGGGAAACAGGGTATATAGGATAAGCAGCTGGCTTATGATGGAGTGCAGAGCAGATTTTTATGAATTACCTGCTGCTCTCCCATACTGCCAGCAGTATTAGAATAAACACATATATATTTCAACTCTGTCTCTGCTTAATTGGCTCAAGTAGTGACAGGCAGCGTGGACCCATTGATTATCCAGTTACACAACCACAAATAATAAAAACTAATATTAATGAAATGCTTACTATATATCAGTGCCTGTCCTAAGAGCTTTACATAGATTAACTCATATAGTCTATCGATACATGTTGATCCTAACAAGTCAATACCATTATTCCCTTAATAAATGATGGCATGGAGCCTCAATGAAGTAAATCAACTTACATGAATTACCCAGCTAGTAAGCACATGAACCCAGGAAATTGGTCTCCAGAGCCTAACTTCTTTAACACTACCTGACAGTGTGGGATAAGCTTCAGTGGTTCACATAAACTACATCTTGCTGTATACTAGACAACCTGGAAATTTCCCATTCATGTACTAATTCTCTGAACATATGTTTGTTACCCAGAGATAAGCTGGAAGCAACCATTGCTTAGTTTTTGCATGGTATCACAATTGATAAAAAACAGTTTAATAAACAACGTTTCTTAAGAGCTATTTCAATCTCCTTGGGCATCTTGTTTTAAACAGAAAGAGTTCATCCACCTGACACTGGCAGAGCCACACACTAGACACCGAGAATTGCAGTGGAGAAATGTTGGCTATTTCATTGATGAATGGTGCCACCCAAAAAACTAGTGTTCAAAAGTGCCAACTCCCCCATGGTGTGTAGGTTACAGACTATATAGGGCAAAAATCACAAGACATTGTGGGTTAGGAGATTCAGTCTTGCTGGGAGCTGATTGGTTGGAAATGAGGTAAGAGTAATACATCATTTCTTCAGATTTTAAGGACAGTTCTGAGATCTGTTCTATGGCCCCTCTGTCTGGTTTCATGGGAAAGTAGCCAGGGAATCTGTTCCACCTTAGGGCTCAGGAGCTGAAACTTAATTTAGGTCAAGATGTTATCTATAGCCTGACAGAGCTCCTGACTATGTGGGCTATTTTCTTCTGCTGCCTTGGGGATTGTTGGTTATCTGGTCTCTGAGGGAAGGAAGGAGGAAAGGAGAGAGGGAGGGAGGGAGGAAGAGAGAGAGGAGAGAGAGAGAGAGAGAGAGAGAGAGAGAGAGAGAGAGAGAGAGAGAGAGAGAGAGAGAGAGGGAGAGAGAGAGAGAGAGAGAGAGAGAGAGAATAATTTCTACAATCAGGGTTTAAAATTAAATTTAATCCAAGTCGTAGGACCCTTGGTTTCAATCTCATGAATAATATTATAGGAGATCCAATTTTTAGATCTCAGCAACATTTCTTAAAATCCTCTTTTATCACTTCTATCACTTTCAATGTCTCCTAAACTTCACAGCTGGCCCCAGGCCCCTTTTCTCTTCAATACTTGTTCTGACCTTTCTGTCAAAATCTCTGCTAAAAGCCAAGCCATGTGATAAGTCTTGGCTCTTTCCTCCTCCTTCCCATCTTCGGGGTCTTTCTTGGTCTTACTAATAGCTCTTTCTCTAGTGTAAACATTTATTTGCTCCTGTTTCTTATCTTCATACCCCACTGGTTATCCTGACCTGTGTAATAATGTCCAGTAACTTAAAGACTGAAAATAACTCTTATAAAATAAGGGGAAGATAATGAATGAGCTAAGTTAGAATTTTCTTGATGAAAGAGAGCTTGTAGGGTGAGGTAGAAAGTGAGCATTTTCTTTGCTTTTCTTTCCATCACAAACGTGTTGACTTCCAAGCATATTGCTAGAGGATGGGGATAAGACTTGAGTATCTTTTCCTTCAAAGAGATGCTCAGTTAGCTCGAGAGACCAACAAATAGACAGACATGACATTAATATCATACTAGGAGTAGGCATGAGGGCACATTGGAAGACTTTGTGAAGAAAGTGAAGCTAAGTTACTGAAGCTAATATGAAAAACAACAGGACTGAAATTGAGATTCCTTTGAAAAGAAACTGGTTATTTGTCCAGAAGGCTGAGGGACAACGTGGACTTGTTCACTTTTCCAAGAAGGGGAGACTAAGCAGAGGCTCAGCATACATTTGTTAAATTAACGAAAATGGTTTGGAATTTGCCTAATTTCCTACTGTCCTGATCCTGGGTCCTCTACTTACATCAAAATAGAGTCTTGAGTCCACTTCTTGCTAGACATCCTTCTAGGCCATCCCATCACACAGTGATTTCTCTGAACTCAAAGGTGACAGCTAATTTTCAAGCTCCACCCCCTCCACTTTACACTAAGAATATATATCTTGTTTTGTGGCTTAATCTCACAATGTGTTTCCAGTTTTCCCCATCAGATTATGAGCTCCTTGAGGATGTAGGTCATGGTGGGTAAATCTGTTCCTCTGATGTGGGTGAGTGGAGAGTGCCCTATCAGTACCCCAAGAATAGGAAAGGGTTGTAGAGGCTATCTCTTCTTTTTTTTTTTATTAATGCAATTCATATATTTTTAATTGGTTTCAAAGTGGAAAGGAGAGGGAGAAAGAGATATAAAAACATTAATGATGAGAGAAAATCATTGACTGGCTCCCTCCTGCACACCCCACACTGGGGATTGAGCTTGCAACTAAGGAATCAAACCATGTCCTCCTAGTTCATAGGTTGACACTCATCTACTGAGCCATGCTGACCATGTGAGACTATCTTTTTAGATGTCTTGATTTACAGATGAGGAGACTGAAGCCCAGAGGGTGGGTGACTCTGAATGACATCTCTAATCCCCTTCTCTCACTTAGACAGGATGGCCAGATCCGGAGGGACTTCTGGCCCAAGCCACATGCCCTATAGGGCTAGGCCATTTTCCTTTAGGTCTTAGACCAGACTCCTAGTCATCAATACAAAAGCTTGGTATTTCATATAATAAATCATATTTCTGGTTTCTCGGAAAAAAAGATGTGAAGATCTGGCCTACGCAGCAACAATCAGCTGAGGCTAAGCATCTGACTGGCAGGGACTCACTGTGTATCCTATTTCCCATCATTTGCAATTTTCTTGGTCACCGCCTGCCTAACCTCTACATGCATTGGGGCTTGCAATGTGTGCTTTAGGTTCTTACACTGGGCTTGGGTCCTGGGTATAGTCATTAAAGTAATATTTATCAAGTGGCTAATATGCACCAGGCACTTTCCACTGAGAATACAAAAGTGGGCAAAGCAGACAACAATCCCGACTTCCACGAGCTTCCATTCAGTGGAGGGACATAGCCAATAAGCCACATAATAGGCCAAAAAGCAGGGATGGTAGATTGGAAATGAAGGGCAATGTGGGGTTGTAAGTGTAACAGGTTCTAAGTAAAGGCTTTAGGAGGAAGATGACATTTGGAAAAACAAAACAAAACTGAAATTGAGTAGAAGAACCATTTGTATATAGGAGGGAAGAACATTCCAGGCAGAGGGAACAGAGAGGGCTAAGGCCCTGAGTCTGGTGAGATGGGCTGCTTGAGCAAGGAGATAGTGTGACTCTTAGCAAAGGGAGTAGCTGGAGATGAAGTAAAACAACTGATGAGATCCTACTCACCTAGGACCTTGTAGATTATTAGAAGAAGCCTTTTTTTTTTTTTCTAAGTAAGAGGGAAAGCATTGGAGAGATGTGAGCAGGAGAGTGACCAGAGGTGACTTGAGTTTTCAAGTTGTCAAAGCATTACTCTGCTGCAGCCTTGAACATAGAGTGTTGGTGTCCAGGGGTTGAGTAGGGAGAACAATTAAAAGGCGACTGCAATAATCCAGAAGAGACAGACTGATGCCAGACCAGGGTGGTCATGCTGGAGGTGAGAAGTGGTCAGATTCCTGAGAGATTCTGAGACTTTGCAAATTCTTGGTGACTTTTCCTTTTCGATATCCCTTCATGAGATCCATGCCTGGCAGATTCCCAATTTTGAATTTCATGGAAAAGGAGTTGAAAGTGTCAGTCTCAGGCCCTTTCTTCCCAGGAGACTCATGGGCTCTTTGTGCAATTCAATCAACCCCTTCTCCAGAGCTCTGGTGCCAAGAGAAGCAAAAGTGCTGCAAAGCTTCAGAAAACCACAGAGAAGAATAGCCACAAACACTTATTTTTCTCCTTTTTTCTGAGGCCAGGGAGACAGCCTTTGGGTCTCACACTTCTTTTTTCTGGGGCCAGGGAGACAGCCTTTGGGTGTCACAGGGGAAAAGGGAGGCCCCTCAAATAATATATTCCTAAACCCCATAAGAAACCCTTCCAAAGTGACTTGCTTTTTCACCCTGAGAGAAGAGGATGGAATCACTTATAAAATTTCATCTCCTAGGCCCCTGTTACTTATACACCTTTGAGAAAGAGAAGCTTGTGAAAAAAGATTTGCTTCTTATAAAATAGGAGAATGGGCTGAAATTGGTGTCGCTGGTACCTGAATTAAATTTGAAAAGATGAGGAGGTATAGGGAAATTCTTGTCTGTTGGATCTAGGAGGCCTACACCCACAGCTGGGAGCAATGGCCACTGAAGATTTCTCTGAAATAAAGGTGAATATGTTATATTTTTTGTGCAAAATTTGGCAGTTCTGTTCCAAGAATAAGAAGTTTAACAATGTTAACATTTCCTGGACATTGAAGTCCTACAACCAATTCTTGCATGTAATAGAATATTACATATATAATGGGTTATTATATAAATAGGATTATTATGAATTGCCATTTTTCTCATACTTCATTTTTATGGTCACTATCTTATCTTATGTTTTCAAGCAGCATCTTATCATTTCCCATTCTTTCTAGGGCATTATAAATCATTACTATTCTCTCCTATCCTGCAAAACCAATTCAGCTCTTCTTTGTTCTCAGCAGATAACTTTAATGCTCACTTCTTTGAGAAAATAAAGGACATTGGTTTTGAAATTCATTACCTTGCTTTCTCAACAATCTATCTATTTCTTTGCCCCGCCTCCCCTCTTTCCCTTTTGTCTGAGAAGAGGTGTCTTTGGAGGAGGTATGAAGACAAAGCTCAACCACTTAGAATAACATGACCAGTCACTTTCTCTAGAATGATCATCACCTCCTCTTCACTGCCTCCCTCACCACCCAACAAACAGGCTCAAATGCCCCCCATTCTCCTAAAATCTCCCCTTGCCTTTGCCTTGCTCTTCAGTCACTGCCTCATATTTTCTTTTCATTGATGAACCTCTGGATGAGCTTGGTTCCATTCTTGCCTTGAGTTCCCCAGTGTCTCAATCATTCTTCACCCAAATTTATTATTTGGCTTTAACCTCCATCACTTTGTTAGAAACCACAAAAAAAGTCCCCAGTGATCTCCTAATTGCTAAATTTTATGCTTCTCTCAGTCTTCATTCTACTCTTCTGCTAATTCAAAAAGTGTGATCCATGGACTCAGGATCAAGGGCAGCACCTGGAAGTTTGTTAGAAATGCAGATCTTGGGCCTTATCTTTGGCCTACTGATTCACAGTCAGCATTTTGACAATATCTCCAGGTGACTCAGAACACTGATGCTCAATCTCTCTGCACCATTTGACACAAGTCTTAGAACACCTTTATGCCTTCCATCCTACCTCTTCCTCTTTTCCTCTTACTCCCTCTTCATTACTTCTTAATCTCTATCTCTTTCTCCTTTTTCTCTAATAGTACAATAAATACAAATTTTCCCTAGGGTCCTTCCCTCTCTGCTCTTGTGGCAATTTCTGTATGTGCTGGGAACTCCTTTCTCCCAGACCTTCAACTACCATGAAATGCTGATGACTCACATTTCTTTCTTTCTTTTTAGAGACTGAGGCTTCTAACTGCTTTCCAAATTTCTCTCTGTCCTGCAATGCTTCAAATGCAGCACATCCCTCACAGAACTCCTTATCTTCCTCATTCCACCCTACTTCTCTTTCTGGCTTCCTATCTTGACCCATGACATCAATAGCCCTCCACCCTTCACAACATGAGAAACCTTAGGGTCTTCTCTTCCCACTCTCATATCTCCATGTCCAATTAGTCATCAAACTTCAACCCCAGAGACATCTGTGCACTACCACCCCTCTTCTCTATTCCTCTGCCATTACTAGGATTTAGGCCTTTGTTATCTGTAACTTGGAACTATTATGTAGCCTCCTAAGTATTCTCTTACCCTCATCTCTAGTCTCTGCCCTCCAGTATACTCTCCACCCTGATATCAGTGTGTGCTTCCAAAAGTACTCATCAAATGATTATTATCATTGCTTCTAAAACTCTCTAGTGGTTAAGCATAACCCACAGGATCATGTCTAAGGTCATTATTTTGGCATGCAAGGCACTCCATGATCTAGGCCCTGCCTATTTCCCTAGCAAAGTCTCCATGTGTCCTCTACATCCCAGAAATACATTTCTCACAGGTCTCATATATACCTTACACTTTTTTGTGTGTGTATCTGCTCATACTTTTGCTCTTCAAGCTGTACCCCTCTCTAGAATATCCTTCCCTTTAATCCAACTCTTCTCATCCTTCAAGGCTAACTTCTAATATGTACAACTCTGTGAAGCATTCTTTAAGTTCTGAATAGAAGTGACTGCTCAGGCTTCTGTGCTCCAATGACATATATTAAATCTGGATGTGGTAGTCTAGTGAGTTCTAATTCCTGTCCTTACCATGCTCAGTAGGCCTTGTTAGGGCAATAGTTGTGCCTGATTCATTTCTGTGTTCAGTGTCTAGTGCATAATATACATTCCATAAACAATGAATTGCTTTGAATCAACAGCCATTTGCCCTTCTGTTGTGTAAACTATGCTTAAATATAAAAATGCAAATATTTTTGTTTATCTCTTTGGCATAGCAAATGACTAAGTTGGTGTTTTGACAATATTCTGAATGAGCTGAGACTTGAAGCTCCATGAGAACATTTTCTGTCTTTAAGGTATCATTATGTAGAAGGGGTGCAGTGGATTGGGAGGGGAGGGGTTCTCCACATGCCTCTGCACCAGAGAGTTTAACCCTTATGCCTATCAAAGCTATCCCCATTTCTAACCACACCCCAAACATTGTACAAAAGATGCTTCTGGTACTCTTGACACCAATCATAAACACCTCCTACGTAGAAAGTGTAGCCTTGAGGTCTGGCATCAAACAGATCAAGGTTCAAATTCCTGCTCTGCCAAATCCTATTTGTTTAACCTTGACTGAATTGCTCAAACTTTCCACACCTCAATTTCTTCAACTGTAAAATGGAAATCATAACAGTACCTACCTCACAGGCTTGTTATGAAATTATTTGAGGTTGACCACGCCAGGTGGCTGGTTGACATAGGTAGGTAGATAGGTAGGTAGCAGAGGAAATTGTTAATGATTATTACGGTAACAAGTGGATGATGATAATCAAGTTGTGCACTAGGGCTTGAACCTGAGCTTAGTGAGGCAGAAGACCAGCAAGTACCGGTGAAGTCTGGGTCGGCTGGATGCATTGGCGAGGCCAAGGTGGACCACACACATTCCTGGGCTGCTGCCCTGACCTGCCTGACTTCTCAAGAATGGGGAAGTCAAACAAAAACAAAACAACCCACTCACTTAGATATGTTTCTCCTTTAAGAGCAAGCAACAATAACAAGCAACAATGAACACTGCCATTCTTTAGCCTCACATGTCACAAATAGCTTTCAAAGACAGTAACGATATTGTTTTCTCAGACACTTTTTCATTGGGAGGAAAATTCCAACACCAACTCTTACCCATGGGGGTCTAGTATATATTTATCACAGGTGGGAGTGTTTCCTCTTCTTGCTTGAACCACATAGGTGGCTCCCTACAGCCCTATGATAAAATCCAAACATCCCCCTATTATGATGCTTCCAGGCAAATGGAAATGAAAAGAAAGCTGGGGTAGCAATACTTATATCTGACAAATTAGATCTTAGAGTGAAGGACATAATAAGAGACAATGAAGGCCACTTCATAATACTAAAGGGAGCAATCAAACAAGAAGAAATAACCTTTGTAAATATATATGCACCCAATACGGGAGCACCCAAATACATAAAAAAAAAACTGCTGGAAGACATTAAGGGAGAGATTAACAGCAATACAATCATAGTAGGAGATTTTAATACCCCACTGTCACCCTTCGACAAATCATCTAAACAAAAAATCAGTAAAGAAATATCAATCCTAAATGACTCACTAGACCAGATGGAATTAATTGACATCTTCAGAACATTCCACCCCAAAGCCACAGAATATACATTCTTCTCAAATGCACATGGGACATTCTCAAAGATAGACCACATTTTGGGACATAGGCAAAGTCTCTTCAAATTCAAGAAGATAGAAATCATATCAAGCATCTTCTCAGACCATAATGGCATAAAACTGGAAATTAACTACAATAAAAATAATCCAAAGAAATCAAACACATGGAGACTAAACAGCATGCTATTAAATGATGCGTCTTCTGCCTCACCTTCTTGGGCCTCAGTTTCCTCCTTGTTGTCAATGTAGAGTAGCAATTAAAGCTCAGATCTCGCATCTATACACTTCCTGGCTGTTTGACTTTGGGCAAGTTATTGTTGGGGGGATACTCCTGAGATTTCTGAAGTGCCAAAACCTTTTCTCCTCAGTTGAAACTAACTGAGTGGTAGGCATGAATTAATTTGCTTTATTACTAATTGAGCTTGATGAGACCTGCAGGCAAAATCAGGTTTCCAAAGTCTAGACATCTGTATTCAGCGGTGTGTGAATCTTATCCAGGTTTGCAAAGTAGGTAAAGAACCACAAGTTCACAAGTTCTAGGTTCCTCTTGTGGTAGGATAAAGAGGCAGTGTGTGTGTGTGTGTGTGTGTGTGTGTGTGTGTGTGTAGGCCTCTTTTGCGGCCTTCTTGAATTCCTATTGAATCACCTAGCAATAATATTCTTCCAACCATCAGTAGGTTTCCCTTTAGAGAAAGTGACTTTTTCATGTTCTTTAAATGAACTGGACATAAACTGAAGTAGTTCCAGGACACTATCAATTTTGGCCTCCACTTCCAGTTTTCAAAGCTTAGAAAGATTCCAAGATTTGGAAAGTCACCAAGAAGTTCCCTATCTCTGGGCTTATAGGCACTGTCAACTTTTGAATTGCTGTTAGGAAAAGCTTAGAAGAGTGCCTTCCCAAGTTCACTGCAAAATGTCACAGGCCAGTTTCTTCCAAGAAAAATCTCCTATATTATCTGGCAGCACTAGGCTTTCCTTTCTGGATCATCTCTATAGGCACAAGAAGTGTAGACCACCATCCTGCGGGGACCATTGACAGGGTGTGGAGGAGCTGAAGGGTCTGGGTTGTCAAGAACAATATGAGTAGTGACTGTACTGGCTCAGCTAGAGGGGACGAGCCCTGTGGTAGCTAATGAACCTGAGGTCATGGGTTTGAGTCCTCTGTTGAGTTATTCAAGGCTTATACTCCCCTTCCCCCAATTCATGTCTACCCAGAGCCTCCGAATCTGATATTATTTGGAAGTAACATATTTATAAACATAATTTGTTGAAGATCTAAGATTTAGGATGCATATTAGATGCAATGACTGGTGTCCTTATAAAAAAAGGAGAGGACACAGGGAGATACACAGAGAAAAGATGATGGAGGCAGAGATTAGAGTTCTATAAGCCAAAGAATGCTAAGGCTTGCATTGTTTTTTATTGTATTTATTGTATTTATTTATTTATTTATTATTGCTACAGTTTAAGTAAAAATTATTGTAGCTTGCCGAAATTGGTTTGACTCAGTGGATAGAGCGTTGGTCTGTGGATTGCAAGGTCACAGGTTCGATTCCGGTCAAGGGCATGTACATTGGTTGCAGGCACATCCCCAGTAGGGGGTGTGCAAGGGGCAGCTGATCGATGTTTTTCTCTCATCATTGTTTCTAGCTTTCTATCCCTTTCCCTTTCTCTCAGTAAAAAAATCAATAAAATATATTAAAAAATTATTGTAGCTAAATAGCTTTTGTTATATTTTGATATATTAATGTTCACCATATATTCTTTTAAAAACATCTGATTTTTCTTTTCCTGAATTCTTTATTTTGATTCATCTTTTGGTTGGCTAGATTTGATAGAAAACTATTTTTTAAAGAGCTCCTAAGCTATCTCTATTTTTTTCTTTTATTTCTTTATGGTATGTTTTATCTTGGCTGATACCTTTTTATTTGGACAACTTCATGTGTAAAATTCTTGGGTCACCATTTGTTTCTTCAAAATTTATGATCCTCTGTCTTATGCTGTTGAGATATTTGGTGCTAGTATGAATTTTACCCTTGTGAGTAATTTGGTTTTTCTGTTTGTATATCCATGGGATTGTAAGACAGTGAAACTAGGTGTGTGGAGGTGGGTGGAGGTAAGGGTGGGGTGGTGGTGGGAAGATGGGTGAGTGCTTAGAGGTAAAGGTGAAGAATTGGGTGACATTAAACTGCCTTCTTCTTAATTTTGCAGTTCTGTTAAGAAATAGAGCCAGTTACCAAAGTAGCCTTTCTAAGGGGAACAAGAAGTTTAATAAAAACTGATAATATGTTCACTCTACCTTACAGAGAAAATGGTCTTCCTTTTTGAGTGATATTATTTAGGAAAAACTTCCTGCAATGTAATAATGGCAACCCTGCCACTTTTCCTGTTGAAAGGGTCAAGTTTCACCTTCCTTGTTGGTAGAGAGGCCTTCAACTCAGATACTTCCAACTTATTTCTGTTTAGCTTTGCAGACCATTAAGCAATGGATTTGGCCACAGGCTCACCCTTCCTAATGATGTTTTTCTTGGGCTAATATGAAAAATCAGTTGGCAATTTCTGAGTAACCACAGGATGACAACTTAGAGAAAGGACACAAAGGATCCAGGTGTGTTACAAATGGAAGGAAGAACCCAGAGGGTAATTAGACACTACTGAACCCACAAAGTGAACAAGGTACCCCTAAAGAGATGTTTGTAAATCATTCTGTTGGAGAGTCATACACAGATGGAGCCTCTGTGGCTCTGGAAAGCAACCACCACTGTTCTTGGAAGACAAATGGAAAAAATGAAGCCTTGAGTTGCAACCTCCTCCATCCACTGCTGCCTAATTGGTTGACCTGGCAAGAGGGCTTTTATGATGTCAGAAAGCCAAGTTCTATGATGATGGGACAGTGGAAAAGAAAACATTATCAGCTTCAGTGCCCCAAAAGCCACCAGAAAAAATGGAGTGTGGCGGGGCTTCTGATCTTTTCTGGGTTCTGATTTTTCCAACTTGAAAAGAGGTAGTTCTGGTGGCACCTAACAATGTAAATGAAGCAAAGATAATGCTCTCGAAATGCTACTATAGCTACCATTTCTCGAGTAGGCACCCTATGCCTTGCATTGTCTACACATGTTATCTTATTGGACCCCAGCCATTGTAAGATGACAATCTTTGTGTCCTGGGTACTAGTAACCTTCTCTCTGATCACAGAACTATATAGAAATAATCCTAGCCATTCCCTTCTGACCTGTCCAAACCTGACTTCTCTGCCAGCAAAGACAAGCCCAGACTTCTGCGTTCTTACTGTCACTTCTCTTCTCCAATGAAGGACCCAGTTCCCTGGGGCCAGGGCCTGCTTCATAGTCAGATAGTGGGCCAAGGTCCCATCTGTCCCTTATCAGTCCCTGTCCAGAGATCCCACACCTTCTTCCCACCTCTGGGCTTATAGGCATTGCCAACTCCCAGCTCTGCCCTCCCTCCCCCACTTCCCATCAATATTATCTCCTCTGGAAATAAAGCTGCCTTTCAAGACAATCAGATTTCTTTGAGGAAAAACAAAATGTGTTTGGAGGGGATAGCAGAGGGAAAAGGCTAGGCCAGAGCCTGGTGTCCTTCACCCTTTTCTTTCAACTCTGACTGCCAATCAAAACTCAAGGAGAACTGCAGAATTGAGATCTGGTCCCAAAGACAGGAAGAATGATAGTTCCTAGAAGGGCATTAAACACTTGAAATGGTTGAGAGATCAATTCATCAAGTGGATAAATAAATAAATAAATAAAACAGCAGAAGTGGGGTTGGGAGGAGACATGTCTTTCCCAAGTTTCCAAGGAGCCCCTTTGATAATGCAGTGACTCTTGGCCATACACATTTGTCACATTATCCCTGGAGTGTGAATGTCTTGACCACATCCATGGGGTTTCAATGTGCTCCACAGTGAAATGCAAATAGCCTACAGGAAGACTGGGAGCAGGGAAAGGCAGAAAATGTGACTCAGTCCTTGGGCCCAAGCAGGACTTTCTCCTTTGCTTTCCCTGACCGGTTTCCTGTGTTCCTCAGTCTGGCTGGGATGACAGAGTGTGTCTATGCATTGGGTTCTGGGGACTTTTATGTTGTTGCTGGTTTTCAAAAATCATTGAGCTTACTCTGAGGAATGGAGTGCCTCTATAAGTAATTTACTTTCCCCAACATGTCTATAGAGTGTTTCGGCCTTTTCTCCCAGAAACTTTAGAAGTATCAAAAGACACGATGGCTTTTGCACAGTTTTGGTTGGGAGTAAGCTTAATGTAGTAAAGCGAGAACAAGGCTCTGTAGGGCAGTGGCTTAAAGTCTAATTTTTTCTCCCACTTAGCACACTGTGTGATTCTGAATGAGTAATGTAACACCTCCGGTTTTCTGTTGCTTTATGTATAAAATAAGAGCTGCAATGGACTTTTGGGGATTGCCACCCATCATCACCAACCCCTTACCGTTTGTACCCCAATTTTTCTAGCCTGTGGTCTTAGTAAAACTGACATTTCCTATCCAAAGATGGAATCTGGCTTGACCAATCAGAATTGCATTCTCTTTTACCATCATGATTGGTTCAGAAGGAACCAATCAGAAAGAACCTAAAAACTTTTGCAGGAAATGCTGAGACACAGACTCTCGTTCTGTGGGATGTGACTAAAAATCCTGTAGCTCTGAGAGCTATTGCCAGTCATCTTGACGTGCTGAGGGAGAAACTGCTTAAGAATGGAGCCAACATAAAAGAAAATAGACTAATATTAAGCTTTAAAAATGGACACAAAAGAATCAAGTCCTGATCTCAAAATATGAGTGCTGTTTCAAGCTTTGCCTGAAGCGTCACCCATCCCCAAGTCATTCAGTTACATTAACTAATGAATTCCTTTTATCCATTTGAATTTGGTTTTCTAAATGCTAATATATAGAATTGGTCTGGGTGTCTGGAGTAGATCTTTTAACCTTAGGGTTTCTTCTATAGGGCAAGGAAATAAACTAAAAATATTATGTTGGCTTTTTGTTTGTTCTAGGAACTATATTAAGCAGGAAAGAATTGTGGTGAAGATGCTGTGGTTCTATAGTTAAACAAATTGGATTCAGATCCTTCAAGCCCCAAATGTGAGTCAAACCCCAAACCTAAAGGTGAACAGGTCCAAGGCCCTCATACCTTCAAGAAAGTCTTTGATGTGCTTTATCTTCTAAACTCCATGTAAGATCTCAATTGTTCATTTGGGGGATTAGGGTTTCACAATATCATGAAAGCCCCAGGTATTTAGCTTCATACAAAGCTCCTCATAAGGTGAGCAAATTCATGCACATTATCGGTACTCACCTTGTACTGAGAGAATTAATCCTTAAAGAGAAACCAAATACTAATCAGTAAGATAACTGATTCATAGAAGCCCATATAAGTCTCCTTATTTTGGCTTGGCACTTGGTTGGCTTTCTGAAAGCTGATCAGCATATTAATGTTCACAAGACCTGCTACTTTGCAAATCAGATGGAATCTCAGGGCACTGGCTTCCCTGATATCCTGGGAAAAAAATTGGCCCACTCTATCTTGCTGGGCAATGGGTGTTGGATATGTTTCAAAGTTCATTTTCTCTTTGGGGAATGGAGGTTGGGGTCTGATCAATGGCCAATAATATGTGGCACTAAAGACAGGATATTTTCTGTCACACACATTTGCATTTACTAAATTCCTCAAGTGTGTAGCATAGGTGCCAACATTGCCTGTCCCAGCTGGACAGACATTTCTAGGCATTTGAATGTTGTCACTAAACAACTGTATTGTGACATATCTCAAGATAAGTGCTTGGGAGAGCCACTCCCTGTTTAGCACGCTGAGGATTCTTTTGGTTGTGACAGAAAAGCCAACTCCTAATGGTGTGTGTGGAATGAACTCTATGGCTTCTATAATGGAGCAGTCCACAGGAAGGTGCTGGCTGCAGGCATGGCAGGAAGCAGGGCTCAAGTGATGAATAGCCTGATTCCAAGGTTCTAATATTTTATGTTGACATTAGATCATGGGTCAATAATAAAGCTTCAGTGGGCTCAGGGTCCTGAGGTAAGGACAATAATTTAGGCCAATATGTTTATGAAGCTCAGACAGAGAAAGAAATTTGTTTAAGACCACTTTGACTTGGAATCAACAGCTGTCCTTACTTTGTTTCTCCTGATCTTCACAATGAAGTTCATTGATGTCCTCACTCCCATGTTTGCAGATCTGGCCTTATCACGGTTCCTGAGCAAACCTAAAAAATAACTAAGAGATGTAAGATCTCGGAATACAGTCTATTTGGGTTTCTGTTGCTTTAGCCTTCCTGGAATTCTTCTCCTTATTTTGGTGACAGATTCTTTTTTCCCCTGGGGACACTATTTCATTTAGTTCAGTTGAAGCCAATATTCTCCCACATATGGGTGGGCATATGACCTTGGCCTGGTCAAATTAAGTTTATATTTGTCCGGTCATAGTATTAGTTCAGGGGAAGTATGTCACTCAAGCTGGGGCAGTCAGAGATCTTGCCAGAACTTTTACTCTTGTGCTATACAATGAATAAGCTTGTATTCTCAATCATCCTGCTATGCATTGCCATAAATTTGGAGCCCATCAGTGACCACTATAAGGAGGGAGTCTGTTTGGGAATTACCTAGCACAAAGGGGAGCAAAGAAAGAGAGGGGGAGAAAGGGAGGCTGGAATTCTTGAATACTGTGCTACTGTGATTTTTTCCAAGTATGTGACCCAATAATATCCTTCCTGGGCTTATTCACATTGACTTAGGTATCCATCACTGGCAACCCTAAGGATCCTGGCTAGTCTGGTCATGATTTCTTCAAGGCTGATGTTGGCTTGTTGTTGACTTTGATGACTTTGAGAGCGTTAATAGCTTAAGTGGATACAGAAAGCATGAGTGAAAGATATCATTGGAGGTGGAAGTGATAACTAATATCCTCCCTGATATTATATTTAATAAAGCTGGTCCTTGAAGTTGGGTTTAAGTGCAGTAGAAAACTGGAAATTAGAGGAAGAGGAAACTCTCAAGAACATCTGAGATCTTGCAACAGAGACAGGGCCAGAATCAGAGGGATATAGTGTATTCCTATTAACTTGGTCCCATTTTATCCCCAGGATGATATGTCTTGGATAAACACTGGGGATGTAAAGGTTGGCTTAATATCAGGATAAGTTATCATGTGGGGTTGCTATGGTGATTACATTAGACAATGAACACATTAATCGATGGGTGTAATCGGATGAGGGATGGGTTGTATAGGGAACTAAGAAACCTTATGAATTAGAATTCAATTTAAGAGAAAAGTAGAAGTACAGAGGTTTGTAGGGGCACAGAACTGTCATGACAGTGGCTGGTATTAGGACAGCATGAGTGTATGCTGCCTCAGCATGACTTGTTGTCTCACCCATCACTGAGGTGTCTTTGACTGTGTCATCAGGAAATGAGTGCTGAGAATAAGTAGAAGGGGTTATTTCAAGAAACTCTGGAAATGCTAGGAGACCTAGCCTAGCAGTGATAATGCCAAGGTATCTAGAGGTGGCTTGGTGAGCAGCAGAGGTTGGGACAGCAAATGCTCCTGATGGACCAGAAGTCAAAGGGTAATGGAGGACTTGTTCATGAGCTCACTGAGATCCTCTAGTGACTCCAAACATGCTTGAAGGACTGTGTAGGGGAGCAGAGTTCTAGCAATTTCTCTGGTAGGATTAGAGCCTGAGTAACACAGAAAACCAAGTTGCTTCTCCTCTTCTGGCCCCTATAATTATCTCTTTTTCTTCTGATGAGCTATGCCTCAGCCTCTCTATACAGCACTTTGCCCTCCAGCTAGCTCCCCTGGGTCCTGAAGCCTGAGGAGTCCTCATCACTAGTGGGCACACCCTGGGTAAGGGCCTGGATGGTAACGGTGGCTGGTATTTTTTGTGATTAAGGTAGTGTAATGGGAGTAGTGATGGCAGAATATTTTTATGAGAGAATTTGGGGTGTTCTCAGCTTCTCCACCATTCTGCTTTGGCATAAAACCACCTTTTGTCTTGCTCCTAGATCTGCAGAGTGATACGATGTTAAGTGCCTAAACATGCCCAGTTTAGAAACTTAAGATATCTATCGCCAACTGGGAATCCGAATTCCTTTGGAACACATGCATAGCTTATGATTCTCTCCTCGGGCGATGGAGTAGTGATGAAGCAGATATTTGTTTCCAAAAACACAGGTGACAGACACTTCAATCTTTGGGATCTTGGATTCTCAAAGCCAATCTGTTAAACAGTGAAAGGGCTCATGCCTATCTCTGAGATCATGCCCTGCAACTTGGAAACCAGCCTCTCTGAAATAGTCATAAATCGAAGCTATTCCAGGGGCAAGCTCAAGCTCATACTGAAACTCTGGGCTTTGGTGGCACGATGTTCATGTTAACTATTTGGACAGATATGGGGGGTTTATATATGGCAACCACATGGTTTGGCAAGTCCCTGATATGGATAATAGGACAGATGCCAGGTCTGGAACCTTCCTAAAACATCTAGCATGCCTGACTGCCATAGATAAGATCTAGGATGCAGTCTACATCTAATACTCATGCAGGTAATATCATAGTGACATTGACATCTATTTCTGTGACCTTGGAAGGAGCACAGGAGATCCCAATGCTGAGAGGCATCTGAAAAGTTAAGAGGATCATATTTTTCTTCTCCAAATAAAGGAGTCAGATTGCAAAGATGATCACTCAATTAGTTCTCTGGGCCCATGGGTCTTGCACAAGTCCATGATTAGTTCCAAAGGTGGACAATTCTCTTTCTCCTGTTTCAAATGGATGATGGAGGTAGATTAAAAATCCAAACGCCACTCTTGTTCCTTGCTGGTTTGCATCTATTTCAGTACTTCTTCAAAGGTAGCAGTTTTCTGCAGTCCCAGCACATAGCAAGACCTCAGTAAATGCAGCTCATGTTGTTAATATTACTTGTCACGGAAGCGAAGGCCCCGGTGGAGAAAACATGAGCGCTGAAGTCTAATTCCTAGGTCTACAGGCTCTTGCTGTGTGACCTTGGGCAAGTTGCTTAGTCATTCTGAGCTTTAGCTCTTTCGTGACCATAATGTCAAAATGCTCTTCACTTTGCATTATGACACTAATTCCAGTGTCAGAGAGGATATTTCCCTGAAAGTAAGTGGTTAATTTTACCCCAAATAGAAATCGTCAAGGGGAGACAGGTTGTAGGGAAAGAACAGGAGAAAGCTCATACTCCATTGAACTCAATGGGTGGGTCCTGCCAGGCAGTTTTTTTCCGATACAAGTTCTTTCAAACTGGGAAGTTGAGGATTTCTGTGCTTAAAACTTCCTGTAGATGCTTATTCTCTTTAACATGTCTTCTGAAAACTAAGGAGGGTTTTTGTTGTTGATTTGTCCAGGCCTGGGATGGGGGGGGGGTGTGGGTGGGTGGGTGTGTGTGTGTGTGTGTGTGTGTCGGGAGGGGGGTAGAGGAGTGGGAGGGGCAGGGAAGGGGTGTGTGTGTGAGGGAATGGAGATTGGGTGAGAAAGTAAATTGAGCTGCGATCTGTTTGGGGTGGGGGTAGTGCTTAATTATTTTGCAATGTTTATGTACATGGCTGTTCTAAGCCTATTCAGGATTAAGAATACTTTTCTTTCTTTGGCTAGAGCGATATTGCTAAAAATGACCAAGAAGCTAATGAAAGGAGAGAGTAGGTAGGGTTTGGGAACATTGAGGAAGGGAAGGAGATCCCTAAATGCAAATCCATTTTAACCAGTGGAACTTTCAGAAGAGATGAATGATAGAGTAAACTTACCAAAGGGAATCCCCAAAGGATGTCCTTTAAGAAGTAAGCTGTTTATTGTCATCCATATTAATTTTTTAAAGTCTCTTTTCTTCTACAGTGGTTCTAGTAACTATTAGATATTCGTTTTCAAATAAAGCCTCATAAGGATTTTGCATCAAATGCTCTATTCTGGTCTGGTGCCACCCATGCTGGGAAGTGCATGGTGTGATGGGGGGAACAATACATATTAGGAGCCAAGGGAACTGGAGTTTCCTTCCAAAGATTCCTTTAGTTTGCTTTGCTGTTATGAGCACTTTCTTTTTCTGGTCACGCTTTCCCAGGTGTGATATGAAGATCTTGACCTAGAGAATATGGTCCAAAATTAAAAAAAAAGTGTTTGTAAGAAATATAAATGAGTTCTTTTAAATGAGTCCAATATGAAAAATGTAAAAGCTACCCTGTGTTGTAAGAGTCAGTTTCACCAGGCATCCCTGATAAACTCCCAGATTTCAATTAGAATCTGAGCACAACACCTGGAACTGCAGATTTCAATTAGAAAACTACAGAGCAAAGGATCTTGAGCAACATGCTCACCATTGTTCCCTGGACTCATATCTGAGTACAAAGTCCCTGGGCAGGCGATCAGAAGAGGATTGGGACTGGGATGAAAGGGCTGGGCCTTCCCTGAGCCTGGAGGTCAGTGCTGGCTGCTCAGTGAAGAAGGAGCAGTGATTCTTACTGTCCGTGGATCAGATGCAGAGGAGCTGGGTCAGATGCAGGGTCACCTGGGTTCCTGTGACAGAGAGTGAAGGCAGCACTGTCCAGGCTGGCCTCCGTGGAGGAGGAGATCAGGTCCTAACACAATGGCTGCCACTTGGCTAGAGGTGGCTGGGAATGGTCAATTGTCTTAGGATCAGGGCACAGCTGGAGATTGCCCAGCCAAGGACACACAAGAAAGATGCATTCGCATGGCCCTATTTACCCTGCTCCTTACTGACTCTGCATCTGAGCCATTTGAAATAAGCCAGGAAGATTCTTGGGGTAAGTGGAGAATGCTTCCCTGCCCCCATCCTTCTGCCAGGACTAATGTCACTGCTTTTTGAGGTCCACTTCCACCCCAAAGCTCTCCCCGACAATGGCAGCTCCCACACTGGGCAAATTGTACACTTTTAGTCAGATCCACTGCTGAATCCACTGCAGGCACTAGGCTTCCCTAGCTCCCAAACCAGTCCTGAGAAGGGCTGAGTAGTGGTTCCTAAAGAGTGTTCCATGGAACACTAGTACTATAGGAGATTACTATGTGCTCCATGATAAATGAATATCCTGGTCGAATAAGTTTGGAAAATCTTGAGCTAAAGTTAAATGGGTATCTTCATAATGGAGCATCTCTGAGTTATGAAACATGTAGAGGCAGTCTTGTGTGGGCTTCCCACACTGTTTCAGGCCCCATCCTCCACCTTCCTGGACCCTTCTATTTTTATCTAGTATCTGTTCCATGGAACCTCTTTTGAGGATTGTTGGGACAGAATGTTAAGTTAATCAATAGTCTTCATTTTCCTATTCTGTGATGCTTAGAATCAACTTTGGGTCCTGTATTTAGGGTTCAGTAGTTTGAGTCATGATCCCCAGGTTGCTGAGTTCATTTATTCAAAGTTCTTTGAGAATCACAATGTGTCAGGTGCTGGGATGACTAGAAACCATGAGTTACACATTTCCTGCCCTTGGCAGTTCACAGCCTCTCAAAGCCATCAAATAAGCAAATAAATAGTTGCAAACACAGCATGATGGATTCTCAGCCAGGGACACTTACTCAGCCACTGCTGGAGAATCCTTAGCACCAAGCATAAGTGCCTAGGACCTAGTAAATGCTTGTGTCATACTATTGGCTTTGGCTATACCAGACAATTACCAAATAGTAGTTTACTCAAGTAAAGAGTTAGTTTCCCTGCTGTGATAGGCTGAATGAAGATGTCTTCATCCTAATGCCTGGAAGCTGTGACTATGTTACTCTAAATAGCAAAAAGGAATTTGCAGATATGATGAAGTTAAGGATTATGAGATGGGGAGGTGATCCTGGATCATCATCCAGGTCCATGATGTGACCCAATGTTCTCACAAGGGTCCTTAAAGATGGAGGTGACAGGAGTAAGAAAGATGGTGTGATGACAGAGGAGAGATGGGAGTGATGCATCTTAAAGAGGGAGGAAGGGTCACAAGCCGAGGAACATAAGTGGCCGCTGGAAGTTGTAAAAGGCAAAGACAAGGATTCTAACAGAGAGAACCAGGCCAGCTAACACATTGACTTTAAAACCTGTGAAACTGACTTTGGACCTCTTCCCTCCAGCACTGTAGGAGAATAAATTTGTGTTGTTTTAAGCCACTAAGCTTATGGTAATTTGTTGCAGCAGCAAGAGGAAACTAATATATCTACCTAAGAATATATGCAGAAGTAGCAGCTCAAGGAATATGTAGCTGATTGAGAAAACCATCAAGGATCTGGGTCCTCTAGCTTCCTGCTGCACCATCCTTAGCACATGGCACATGGCATTCTTCCTCATGGCTGGAAGAAGGTGCTGCATCTCCATGCATCATGTCCAGATTCTAGGAGGGAGAACCAAGGGGAAATAGAAAAAAGATTTTTTTTGAAACCTTCCCCCATCCCTTGCCCCCATTCAAAGAAAGAAACCCTCTCTAGAGATATCTGCTGACTGCTCACTGGCCAGAACTCTATCACATGATTACCTCTAATTGCAAAAATGGCTGGGAGGTGAGATTTTTAAATTGTGCATGTTACTTTCCTGAACAAATTGGCATTGAGTTGGTAAGAAAGAAGGTGAGAAAGTATACTAGGAAGGCAAATATTCTAGTATCTGTTTCAAAACTCAATAAACATCTGTTGGAGGACCCAATGATCATTGGAAGGAGGGAAGGTGAGTCAATTTGTAGTGCTATTAGCCCAAAAGGGAATGGGGAGATGTCTGAGTCAGGTCAGGGATATGGGGGATGTGTAGAATGGAGATATTGAGAGGCAATTGGATCCACTGGGCTTGTGATTGGGTGGGGAATTAGCAATGATGCCCAACTTTCTGACTCAGGTAGATTGGTGAATGATGACACAGCTTACCAGGACATGGAGCACAGGCTGGGGAGAATTTGCAGATAATCTGAGTGCAAGGTGTCCATAGGCTAGTCCTGTTTCCCTCTCTTACAATGATTCAATTACAGGATCTTACCTAATCCCCCTGCCTGGCATCCTAGTCATCCCCTCTAGTCATAAGCCCCATCCTGGACCCAGCCATGGTCTAGACTATTCTCCAGTCAGAGCATCTTGGCAGGGCTCTGGTGTCCTGCCAAGTTCCAGACAGAGGCCTTTGACTCACTGACTCACTGGCAGAGATCTTGCTGAATCTGGTCAGTTTTTGTTTTTGTTTTTGCAGTGGAGCACGTGGAAGGAAGAGCTTCTGCTTTTGGTGTTCCTAAGCACTTAGTCATCGCCGGGAGTCTCTGCTTCAGACTGCTGTGTCCTGTCTGTGCACCTGGCCATTCGGGTGCCTTTGGGCCTCTCGTAGAATCAGGGCCATGGCTATTGCAGCAATTTGGGCACTGGAGGCAGTGGCTGTGCATTTGGGGTTGACCTCTGGAGCTAGTTTCTCTATCCTTTTTGCACTTGGATTAATGATTTGGGTCTTGCTTTGTGTGGCAGAGATTGTGAGTGCTCACCAAGGTTCATGTTTCCCTGGAAGCCTGGGTAGACTGCATTTCCCAGCCTCCCTTGCTGTTAGGAATGGCTATGTGACTAAATATTGAATGTGAATAGAAAAGCGTGGTGCCAGTTACAGGCCTGGCCTGTGTGGAGAGACCCCTTCCAGGAGAGATCCAGAAGAAGACTCCTTGTCCCTTGGGATTGATGGCATCACAATGTGGGAAAGAGCCTGGATCCCTCTATCACTGTATGGAGGTATGGCTGCTGAACGTCTCCACTGAGTTTTGCATGACAGGCAATAAAGGGTTCTGTTAATCTACTGAGGATTTGGGATTGCTTGTTACAGCATCGACTGTTACTTACATGTAACTAATAAATTTTGGTTTCCTTCTTCTGAAAGGAAGTAGCGCATGGTGGTTAAGAGCAGTTTTTGGAATGAGATTGAGTTCAAAATCCAGCTCTGCCTACTTACTAGCTGTGTGTCTTGGGGTAAATTATTTCACCTCTCTGTACCCCGCTTGCTTATCCTTAAAATGGGGATAATAACAGGACCAACTCATGGAGTTGTGAGGATTACAGTGAAAACTGTACTAGTATGTGGCATATAGTAAGTACAATATAAAGACTACAGATCACTTTTCCCTGCCAATGTCAAGTTTTAATGATATAAAGCTCTTTGAGAGGGGTCAGCCAGACCCTAGGTATCCATCCCATCCCTCCTGGATACCTTTCTTGTCTGAATAATTTAGCACCCACATTAGCATTTAGTTATATACCTTGTGATAGGCTCTTCACATTTTTATATTACTTTAATCTATGGTCATACTATTTCCCCAAAGTAAATGGAAAGCAGGGACTATGTTGCATCCATTTATTTATTCAGAACAACACACGGCCCTGAGCAGATAGTGGGAGCTGACAAAACTTATGTTTTAAGAACTAGGTAGGTTATTACCACAAAACAATATTACCATTCATTTTAACACCTCTCCAGGTTCTAGATGAGCCACAGTAAAAAACATGAACTGCAGCCACAGCCCAGCATTCCTCCCAGAGCACTCAGCAATTTCTAATAGATTGTTCAGAAACTTTTAGTGCTGACGGAGTACAGACTAGAGGCCATATGATTAGAGCTAATGTGTATTGAGCTCTAAAAGTTTTCCAAAGACTGTGCTGAAAACTATGTTCAAATATCTCCTCTAATATTCAGAACAATAGGTACTACTGTTTTCCTCATTGCAGATGAAAAAAAAAAGTGGCACCTAAGAGAGATAAAGTAATGTGGTAAAGTCACACAATTAATAAGCATCAGATCTGGCATTCAAACAGAGCTCTGGTGCAAGGGCCCTCTTTAGAGAGCAATTTCCTGCCCCATTCTTTCCCACACTGACACTGTTTCCTGAGCGGCCCAGGGCATCAGCAGGATTTGCCAGCCAGCTTTGACAGGGTAGGCATCTAGTCCTACCTGCATTCAACGCCCAGGGACCCCACCCCACCCCACCTGCTAGGAGCTGTAACTGATTCTCTTTAGATGCCATGTGCCTGTGTCTATGCCAGGACAGGTGCAAGAGCTTCAATTGGGCAGATTAACATCTCAGATGCAAATCCACCCAGCTTCTCATCTCAGTCTCCTCCACCTCCCGGCTGCTCCCCTTGTTGAGGTGGGGCCCAGCCTGGAGCCAGACAGTGTTCTCCACCCACTGGGCATTGTCTGACACCTGCGCAGGATTAAGGGGTGAGGCTTCAGGCTCCTGGGGACTCTCCCTCAGCTGGGAATGACAATGAAGGCAGCCAATTATCAGAACTTCAAGGGAGAAAGAAATCTCACAGGCATTTCTGAGGCTGTAGGGATCTCTGTTCAGAAGGGGATGTCAATGAATACAGTGAGCAATGGGATCAGGTCTCCAGAGTTAAGAAATCATACTGGCTTCAGCGAGGCCTGACTCACCCAGACACCTCCTCAGAACCTTGCATTCAGGGCCAGCTCACATTCCTGCCATAGATGTTTGTGGGAGGGGGAGGTGTGCTGAAGGTGACAATAATGCTGATGAGAAATAATTTTGAGCCTTTTCTAACACTCTGCTAAACACTGTATCTGTGCATATCATGTTTAGTATGATCTATGAAGGGACTATTGTTAGCATTTTTTTTTTTTTAAATAAATGAGGATAATGAGACAGAAGAAAGAACTATCCATGCTGTATAGCTTGGTGGTTATGGGACTGGGATTCTAGCCCAAATTTTTCTAATTTCTCTTGGAGCCTTGGGTCAAGAGCCCAGTGATCAGTTGATTATGACAGTAGCTTGGCCTAAGAGAAGGAACACAAGCTTCAATGTCACCCAGATCTGGATTAAAGTTCTAGCTCCATCACATGATGGCTGTGACTCCCTGAGCAAGCTAGCTCAGGCCCCTTGAGCTTTAGCTCCTAATCTGTGATATGGAAATGACAATACCAATATCTGACAGTTGTGAAGATTGCTGAGAGAACACAGGGCACATAGTAAGTGCTTAGCAAGTGAGTGATAACTATAAATATTATTATTATTATTATTATTTTTGCTAAGGCAATGTAGTCACTTGCTTATTGATTCATTCATCAAACATGTACTGAGCAACTATTATATTCTGTTCTATCAACCACGCTCTTTGCTGAAGTTGTGTCTGGTATTCTGACCATTTCTCTCAATTAGAAAGGCTTAAGCCCATAAGTATCAGAAACCCACCTAAATTGATTTACCAAAGAAAGGGTTAGTTTTCTCCCAGAACCAAACCTTGGGAGATAGGGAGTGTACAGTAGGGTTTAGTGGTTGCATGACTCCATCAGTGCCCCAAAATTCTTCTTTTCCCTCCACCAACTTTAGTTAGTAAGAACATTCATCCTCATGGCTGTGAAGTAGCTAATCTATTTCCAGTCCTTTGGCCCCATTCCAAGAGGAAAGAAGAAAACAACCAAGGAAAAAAAAGTATACTTATTTATATCAGAAAAACACATCTTTTCTGTATACCCCCTATAGATTTCTGTTTAGATATCACTGGCCAGAATTAGATTTAAAGGTCACCTCTAGCTAAAACCCCAAACTAAACTGAGGTTCTGTTAGTTAAAAAAACATAGAAAAGCATAGTTGTTGGGAAGCTAATGATAAGAGTGCTTTTAAAGCAAGCCTAGACAGTTGCCCACCAATGTTGATACTTTTATTTCAAACTAGAAGCCTGATGCATGAAATTCATGCACTAGGGTTGGGGGGGGGTCCCTCAGCTCAGCCTGAACCCTCTCCAATCTGGGGCCCTTCTCACAATCTGGGACTTCTGGCTCCTAACCACTCACCTGCCTGGCTGCCTGATTGCCCCTAACCACTCTGCCAGCCAGCCTAATAGCCCCCTAACCACCCACCTGCCAGCCTGATCACCCTCAACTGCCCTCTCCTGCAGGCCTGGTTACTCTCAACTGCCCTTCCTTGCCAGCCATCTTGTGACAGTGTGGGGGTGGCCATTTTGTGACAACATGAGGCAGCCATCTTGTGCAGGGGCCTGATGCAGTAGGGGCCAGATATGGCAGGGATCTCCCTTTTCCATGTCTTTCCACACGGAAAGAGAGATGAATGAACCTGTTCTAAGTGGAGGTGGCCAGGGATTGAGAAATATTAGAAATAAAGAGAGAAGACACAGAGATAGATTTTAAGCTGGGAGCTGGGTGGGCCACCATCCTGTGTGCTGGAGAGGAAGGAAGGAGACGATTACCCCTCCCAGCACATTTATTTTATACCCCCAATACCAGGAAGTAACATCAACATATTTGCATTCTTAAGTAGGCTCTAGCATGCTTGGATTTACATATCTAGTCCTGCCCCTGCAGACACCTGGGCTGATATCAAGGCCAAGCTGACAACATGTCCACCATCCTGGGGAAACATGTTCCCAAGGCGTGCCTCTGCCTATGCCTTGAGTTCAGCTGACGATAATTAAGGAAAATTGCCCATGTGCCTTCCCAGGTGGCCCTCTACAATCTTGTGACAACCTGGGGATGGCCATCTTGTGACATGAGGGCACGAAGGTCAATTTGCATATTACCTCTTTATTATATAGGATACTGTATGTGATCTCCATAGATTCTCAGAATCACCAGGTGAAGGAAGTAGGTGCCTTCTTTGTGCTCTGCATTTCCCATCCCCACTGACAGCAAGGACTCTGGGCAGTCCAGGCCTTTGGCCTTGGCCAAATGTATATTGCAGAGCAGGTGGTCAGGGCTAGCCCAGGCTCTTTCTTTCATTTCCCCTTCTTCACTGTGGAATGGCTGAAAGTACAGGTATTGAATAAGGAAGGAGGCAGAGGGTGGAGGAATGTGTTGGAATATGTAGACTGGCAGGTGGGAAGGCCCTTGTAGACAATAAGTGAGATCATAGACTTGGAGCTTGACTGCCCAACCTAACATCCTGGCTCTGTCACACTATTTGTGTGATCTTGGCAAGTTTATAACCTCTAAAATACAGGTAATGGTGGGAATTTAAATAAAATAATTGATGTAAAAATCCTGGAAAAAGGCAAGCACACTATGAATATTAAGAATTATTTTATAAAGGAGCATAGACAATGTTATAGGGTAGGCAATGGCAAACTATAGCCAGAGACCCTTACCTGACCCGCATCTTGTTTTTGTAAGTAAAGATTTATTGGAACACATTTATGCCCATTCATTTACATATTGTCTAGGGCTGCTTTCACGGTGTGACTGGCAGAATTGAGCAGTCACAGAAACCATACATCCTGCAAAGCCTAAAATATTTACTGTTTGGCTGCTCCCTGCTATGACATACACTCAATGCCAGTGTAACTTCAGGACTCAGAGAGATCAAGAGTCAAAATTCAGTTCTTCTGCTTACTACCCATGGAACATGGGCAAGTGGCAACTTTTTAGAAGATAGTTTCTCTTCAACTGAAAAATCACAAATGGTAATGTCTTATTTCAAAGTATGCTTAAGGACTAAATATAATAGAGATGGAGCACCTAATCCTCAGCAGGTGCTCAATAAATAGAGTCTATTCTTTTCATTATTGTGGAAGGACTTTAAGCAGAGACTGGTGTGAGCAGATGGGCACTTATAAAAACCCTTGGAGGCTCTCCTATAGTTTGTCAGGGCTGCCATAATAAAGTATCACAAACGGAGAGGCTTAAGCAACTGAATTTCATCTCATAGTCCTGGAGGCTAAACATTTGAGTTTAAGGTGTTAGCAAGGTTGGTTTCTTCTGAGGGGATGGGAGAGAAGGTATTCCATGCCTTTCCCCTAGCTTCTGGTGGTTTGCTAATAATCTTTGCTGTTCCTTGGCTTATAAGCACATCTCTGCCTTCATTTTTCACATGACATTCTCCCTGTGTGCATGTCTGACTCTGTTTCCAAATTGCTCCTTTTTATAGGATGCAATCATATCATATTAGGACCTGCCTTAATGACCTCATCTTAACTTGATCCTTTGCAAAGACCCTAATTCTAAAGAAGATCACATTCACAAGTTCTAGGAGTTGGGACTTCAACATATTTTGGGGGATACAATTAAACCTATAATAGAGGCCGTGAGGGGCTATTTTGGTGAGGGCAAGACTGGTGTTTGGACAACCATAAGAAGGCTCTTTAGATGATCTAGTAAGTCAGAGATAGTCAGATGAGAAGAGAAAATGGTTATGAAAGCATCAAGAGTTAGGGTCAAGATAAAACTTGAGAACTAAGTATGGAGAAGGTGAAGAGGAAGCTGGAAATGATATTGAGACTTCTTACTTGGCCAATGGTTGAGTAGATGAAGCCATTATTGAAATGTGGAGAAGGCACTTTGCAAAAGGCAAAGGATGTTGAGTTCATTAAATAGGAGAGTGGCCTTGTGGCGACAAGAGGAGGGGATTTCAGTGAAAAGGGTACTGGGCAAAGGAAAATAACATCATTCTGGGGTAACAAATGGTAACTTATCGAGGGGAGGCATGATTAATAACTCTTAATGGCAGGATGAAGTCACCCAGGGCTAGAGTGGACAGGCCTTGGAGAGAACTGGATATGGGAGACTGGTTGGAAGTCTTCTGACATCATGTCCCTGAACTTCTCTTTATAACCATATTTAGGCATTGACCTTACTTCCTTCTCAACAAATGTCATCATGCACTTGTCAGGAACTGCCCTGGTTCCTGCCCAAATGCTTCCTGTTCTGCCAGGTGATCACACCTGCTGGAATCAGGCCAGTCCCACGTGTTGACTGGTTCCTGCCCAGGAAGAAAATGAATCGGAGGCCTCCAGGTTAGGGAACACTTTTTTTTTTTTTTTTTTTTTTTTTTTCCTTAAGTGAAAGCCCAGTCTCTTATTTTCTAGCATCCCTGTCTACACAATTGGGATAAAAAGATCTCACTTCACAGAGTAATATTCAGGATTAAGTGAGATAGTGCAGGCAAAGCCTCAGCACAGAGCTGGGCACATTATTATAGTAGTATCAAAGGCCCATTAGCTCTTCTTATTGTTATTGTTATTTCTGGTGCCTTGTGTCTGTTCTCTTTTGCTTTGGGTACTTCTTCTACACTGCTACCAGAATGACCTTCCCTCAAATTAAAACCTGACTAAGAAATATTTTTGTCTCTGTTTGCTCTCCAATGTCCAAGGAATAAGATCCAATAAACTCAGATTTAGTAATCTACCTCCCTCTCCATCTTATTGCCCACCAGGCCCATCAGACCTTCTGCTCCATCATCATAGGACATTTGACTCTTCCTTGGCTAACTCTCCATGTCCTCTCCTGCCCCTTTCCTCTGCTTTCTTTATCTGGTAAACTCATAGACTCCCTTTAAAAATCAGACCAACAGTGGCCCTTCAACTCTAAGGTCATCTTCAGCCACTCCCAGACAGTGAAATTCTCTTCCTTCTATGGGTTACAATTTTTTGTCCTCATCATCGAAATAGCCCTAACCACGTGGCACTGTGAGGGTCTGCTTACCTGTCTGAAACCAGCAACATGGGCCTAGGACTGGTGTTATTTACTTGGTAAGAACCTCAAAGTTCTTTGTTGTCAATGGAGGAGTGAGCACCTGCTCTTTCTGTTGTAAGCTCTTCTGTTCAACTTTTCATATTAGGCCCTAAAATATGGGCCTACTTGGTGAATGAAACATTCACACAATCTTCTCTTATGGGGCCCACAATCTAATTTCTTCTCTATCTCTCATAAGATTCAACAACAGAAAGGATTTTCCATTTTTGCTTTTGTAGTCTGTATTATCCAAATGATACTTTTCCAATTTACTTTCCCAATGAAAACCTTATATTATTGGTCTCACAGTATTAAATTTATTTTTCCAAACTATAAATGCCACCATAGATCTGAACGTTTCCCCTCTCCATTCATTTGTTTTAATTTTTTAAAAATTAAAGTCAAATGTGTCTATAATTTAAAAAGCTAACCACTTCTCCCACTCTTCCCCACCCACATCCCATTCCTTAAACATTTTTTAGCTGTTTCATATTGTTTTTGTAAGTGTTATGTTTATGTTTCTATTCTTGACATCACTTTTGAATATTCCCTTAACATTTTATTAAGAACATGAAAATTTAGTGTTATCCCATCCTGTCTTCATTTATCCTTGCTCTTCCTCTCAATAGAGCTATAGAATGCTGCATGCTAACCAAATAAGGACTCAGCATTTACATGCTTCCAGCTAGTAAGCTCAGCTCCAAAACCACCTTCCGATACTCTGCTCTGCTGCTGGGACTTTGCTCACTCCATTTTCTCCTCTACCAGCTGGCTTCACAGAGATTGGAAGGGAAAGGGAAGACTTATTTCTTGCTCTTCCTGTCGAAGTCACCCCGGTAGTAGGTTTCAGCCTCCAGCTTCCTTTGCGTCAGGCCCATGAACCCTCTCAGAGGCACAGCACCAGCCAGCTCTTCCTGGCTCTGCAGAGGGCTCTTTTCATCTTCTTGTGCCAGTAAGCCCAATTCTTGACTACTTAGTTATCCAGCACTATTTACTAAAAAGTCCAATCTTTGCACCAATGATTTGAGAGGCCGCCTTTATCATATTCCAAATTTCCAAATGTACTTGAGTCTATTTCTGGGTTTCCAATTATATTCAATTGGCCTGTTTGTAGATCCCTATATTTGTCCTGTGTTGTTTTAATTACACTGTCTTTATTGTATGTTCCAACACGTGATAGGGCTCATTCCCTTCAACACTTTCCCTTTTTAGTGTTCCCTGGCTCTTCTTCATGTTTGTTTTTCCATGTGAACTTTTCCAATCTTACAGGTAGGGACAATTCTGATAAGGTTAGTAATGATCGATTCTGATCTTCTGAGTCACTTCGCCGCACTATTGCAACAGTGCCACACCACAGAGATCCCTATTTATGGTGAAAGCTGCTCATCCATGGACTTATATGCTGTGATCTACACTGTCCTAGTCCAGTGGAAACTGCAGCTCGCAAGCCTCGGTTTGCTGCTCTGTTGACTAATGAGTTTGCCAACCACTGCCCTAGTCCGCTGTGTAGGGTCTGTGGCAAATGACTCACAAATGAAGTGATAGCTTCAGCAAAATATGGCTTCGAACTGTAAATCACAGCCCTTTGACATAGAAAGGTGCTGGTGATTTTAAATGGCCTTTGGAATCTCAAAACAAACAGGGTAAACCTTTAATTTAAAAAGTCTCATTTGGGTCTAGGGAGCAAATTACTTAATAGTAGAACTTATTGACTCCCCCAAAAGAAAGTCACACTGTTGGTGAAAACCTAATAATGCTAGTAAAATTAAAATGAGTAAAGTGGTAGGACAAGATGTAGCAGGAGAAATTGAAAAGGTCCCATTTTCAGGCCATTTTTTTTTGGTCAAGACACCGATAACATGCCACTTGATGATAAAGAAGTTTGTGTAATAAACTGAAATATAATAGGTTCTCTATCCAAGGTGATGAATCAACAGATTTCACCAATAAATGCCATAATGTGGTATTTGCAAGATTTGTAAATAATGTTGAAATTCAAGAAAATGTTTACTGTTACCAAAAATAATGGCCTAAAACAAACAAAAACCCACCAATGTTTAATGTTTTGTCTTTATATCTAGGAACACAAAGTCTGTCTTGTAGAAATTGTGTTGGTGGATGTATTGATGGTAGCCCATGGGTGGTTGGCTCCATCAGAGGTTTCTACATACAGAAATTTGAGGAGACTTCTCAACAGACATGTGACCTTAAAGGTGACTGAATGACGGAGTTATTAAAAAAATAGTTGGCCAGATTTGCTGAGAAGTTTGAAGGTGAAAATTGGCTGCAGAAATTAACCTGTCTCAAGACAGTTTTCCTCACATGAGTCGGGGGAGGAAGTCTCTGCCAAGCCTTGGAAAGAATGTTCTAAATTTCAGTAAGAATAGTCTGGGGGGAAATCATGTTTCAATAGGAAATCTTGACATGTTTCCACTTGGCATGGGCTTGACAGAGAGGAAGGATATTATTTTGCCTCAAGTCTTATCATAACCCCCCTAGAAGATTGGCAGGACCAAAGGGGACAGTATTTCCTTCCCTTTCAACTCATGTGTATGATGAGGTGAGAGACCCTTTTTCTGACTCTTCCGCTCAGTCTGAGAACTTGATTTTGAGAGAAGAGGAAGAAGTCAGTGAGGGGCAGCCAGATAGTACCCTCAAAAAGAGGTTTACTGATTAGCTCCTTGCAAGCTCTGGTTTCTGTGAGAAAAAAAATCCAGCCTTGCAAGGGCCATTTTTCTATAGCCTTCAGCTTCCTACATGTGTGACCAAGCTTTTCCTTTTAACATCTGTCAAGAACCAGGACAGAAATGGACTCACTACAGTTGGAAATAAAATCTTGTGTACTTACTACAGGTTGGACCAAGAATTGAGTATTTGTTCAGTAAAACAACAACAATAACAACACAGGTATCACAAAGTTCAAATTTATTTATTTTTTTAATTTTTATTTTTTAAAAATATATTTTATTGATTTTGTACAGAGAGGAAGGGAGAGAGATAGAGAGTTAGAAACATCGAAGAGAGAGAGTCATTGATCAGCTGCCTCTTGCACACTCCCTACTGGGGATATGCCCGCAACCAAGGTACATGCCCTTGACCAGAATCGAACCCTTCAGTCCCCAAGCCGACGCTCTATCCATTGAGCCAAACCGGTCCTGGCTCAAATTTATTTTTTTAATTCCAATATAATTTTTTTTTTGTATACAGTTAGGCCTATCAGAAATCAAGAAATAAGCACACGTCTATAATTATTTTGGACCAACTAAGCCTACAGTTAAGCCTGATAATATTTGTAAGAAATTTGGCTTTTTTAAGGTCTTCTATAAATTGTCTTAGACTTTATATTTATTCATATTGTTTTGGTCCATTATTTCTATAGCTTTGCTAGTCAACAGTATCACTACAGTTTCATGATTTAAATATCATTCATTAAAATAATTTACAACTTTTATATGAAAGCTGCTTTCAGAAAAATTAAATTCAATTTTTAAGCAAATTTTCAGCACAAATATTTTGTGTTCTCTCTATAAGTTCAAAAACTTACAAAAAGAAAGATTAGTTTCAAGAAATATAAGTTAAATTTAATTGCCTATTTTTTTCAATAAAGTTTAGCTTAACAATTTACTTTTGGTTTTAAATAAGAACAAAATCCCCCATATGCCATAAACTATAGACCAGATCTTACTAGCATCTTGGATAGTAGAAATTAATTACATGCTTTAAGAAATTTTAATAGGAAGCAAAAAACATTCCTGAGCTGCATTACAGTAGCTATTCTTGATGGGGAGGGAGAAACCACAAAAAAAGATTAGGCTAATGGGTAGGCAAAACAAACAGACTTGCAGAAAACATTCTCTGCCCAAAAGAGCATTGAGAAATTATTATTGGGTTGTGATAGCTTCAAGTCGCTGATTATAGTTCTGTACCATGAGTTGTACATATAATAATTTTTAAGTTCCTCGCATCATAAATATTATTGCAAGGGTTGGAGAAAGGCAAGTCTCGAGACTGGCTGGTCCAGACTCACCAGAGACCCACTCTTTGTCTCCTGCCCAGCATTACCTGAGGGGTAGGTGACCTCTGTGTCTAAAGCTCTTATTATGCGGATATTTAGTCAGCCCCCTGTTTCCAGGCTAGATTCATTTTCTACCTCCTGCGTTATCTGCTTTTCCACTTCCTGAGATATTCCAGGATTGTCAGTCATGAATTAGTTTGCTTCTCATTGGCTGTTGCCAGCCTTCCATAATGCAGTGTGGGTGGGCAGCCCCAGGTGGAGAATCAATGAAGCAGATAATGATGCATTATTACTCAGCTTCCTCTCCTTTATTTGAGCCAATTCTGACCTTCAGCTCTCCCCTAGAGCTCTTACTGTTGCCTCTTTTTTCCTTTGCCCTCTTCCAGCTTCCTTGGTTCACGCCAGCCCCTTCTATTCCTCACCACAACCCCCCAACCCAGCCAATGCCCTGTCATTTATTTCTGGAGTGGCTTATCTTGTTTGAGGACCATCCATCTCTGAGTTCTTATTTGCCACTTGTCCTGTTACAAGCCCTGGGTAAGTTATATTAATAGACGAGTCACAGCAAAACAGAATAATACAACCACTAGAGCCACTTAAGAGGGAAGATATGAGCGCACTGATTACGTGGCGTGGACCATCTAATCAGGGTATGCCTTTAAGTGGTGGTGGTGGTGACCGTAGCATAGGGGTGTCGAACTCAATCAGAGAAGGGGCCAAAATCTAAAATCCAGCCTAAATCGCGAGCCGAATGGTTTACTGAACAGTCATAAACTGTCATTGTGATGGAAACGCAGCGAAGTGCAGTGATGACAGCGCGGTGCGGGCCACATTGCAAGGCCTGGCGGGATGGATTTGGCCCGCAGGCCTTGTGTTTGACACATGTGCCGTAGCAGATACACTACTTGCCATTGTTTTTGTTTTTGTTTTTACAAATTATTTATTAAGCTTCTCATACATTGACGAAGTGAATGTTCTTTATTTTGCAGATGAGGACATGGGAAGCTCAGAGGTGTTAGTTGCCTTGTCTCAGGCCGCAGTTGGTAGAGCCAAGACCGGAAAGGAAGTCTGTCAGGAGCCCAACTCCATGTTGTTTGCACTGCCTGTTGTCTTGCTTTCAGCTATTTTCTGAGCAATTTTGAGCAAGGGACATTTTTGCCCAACTATCCACTACACTTCTATTTAGTTTCTGAACAGCTATTTCTGTTTAGAGTTTCTGGACAGTGTCGGCAGTTTCTGCTTCCAATTGTGCTCAGCTGATTCATCCCTTTATAGATGCAGCGCGTTGGCTCACGGGTGGACTGGCTGCGCTTTCCTTCGTCTCTGCCAAACTCTTTCCTGGTACCCAGTAAGTAAGAGCTGCCGGTGTTTGTGCTGTGCGTGGACTTCATGAGCCACTGTGATCGGTCAATATACCAAGTGCCTTGCCTTCCCTTTCCTGCTTTCGGGTCTTTCAAACATGCCCACCGTGATGGATGGTGATGCTGCTCACCAAGGTGGATCCCAGCTGGTGCTCCTCTTCAGTTCACCTGCCCACATCACGTGATGCACAGGTTCCGGCTGGGATGTTTGTGTTCATCAGAGGAGCCCAGACATTCTGTGTGTTGCTCTCTGGACCATGTGTTCAGGTAATGTGTTCACATTATGTGTTTGTCTCAGGTAATGTGTTCCGGTTGCAAAGGGGAAAGATCTGACACTAATTGGGTGGAATTCTCATGCCAAACATTGTACTATTTCATATACATTACCTCATTTAATTCTTACAGCAATCCAAGAGAAAGGCAGTATGAAAGCCATTTATTCATTCATCGATGAATAACATTGAAAGCACAGTTTGTTCCAGGTCTGTGTCAGGTTGCTAAAGGCTGGGAGTGCAAAGGCAAATAAGAAAGAGGATTTCTGCCTGAGTTGGTTTGGCTCAGTGGATAGAGCGTTGGTTTGGGAGAGGTCAGGGTTCAGATTCAAGCTGTGCTATCCACTAGTTGCTTCATGTGAGGCCATCTCTCTGTGTCTCAAGCTTTTCCCAGGTGTAAAATAGGGTTAATGGTAATTCCTCCTCCTGATTAGTATCCCCATGTTTCAGAGAAGGAAACAGAAGCAGGGTTAGGAAGTCAGAGACCCAGGGTCAGCGGAAAAGCCACCTGAGGCTCAGCCCAGCCTACCTGCTTGCAAAGTTAATGCTTATACGTCTTTGCTACCAAGATCTCCAGAAAAAGGCAGTTATTTTTGCAGGCCACCTAGACCACCGACTGAATTCAGGGTAAAATGCCAAACTACTGCTTGAGAGATGCCCTTGGGCCTCCTCCATTTGCTATCTGGCTCTTAGCAGATTCTAGGAGCACCATTTATGGGAATAGTTCACTTAAGAGGAATATGCTTAAATATAAGCCCTGATGTGTAAATATGTATTGGCAAGCAAAGAAAGGACAGGCTCTCAGTGCAGAGAAGACCTCTGGGGTGGTGTGACTGTGAGTGGTTGGTGTATGTTTGTGGAAGGATGAAAGGGTTCCCCTTTCTGCCAGAGATGAAAGAAGAATGAAACAGCTCGATGCAAATGGCTCCCACTGAGAGTGCCAACCCTCCCTCCCTTCAAGGTGTCTGTCTTGTGTCCCGGGTGTCCACAGGTTGCACCATGACCATTGGTTTTTTGAGGATATCTGTACACAGTAAGCCTGGTGTTTCTTCTGGGGCATGCACACAGAGACACTCTAACACTCACACACTCACATACACACACACTCACACATGCACAGACACACTCACAAACACTCACACCACACACTCACACAGGTTTTGGCTGGCTCCAGCTCCCACAGCTGCCAGAATGCTGCCTGCCTTTGTTTCAGGGACAGCTGATAACCCTCATTAACATCTCGCTGCAGAGACTGGCAGCCTCCCAAACCAGTCCTCACCTCAGGGCAGATTGCTCCAGAACATTCCTCCTCTTTCCCTCCAACCCCCACCACCCTCATAGTACCAAATATGTTTTTCCCTTTACCTCAGACATGCATCTTCTTGTCTGGCCTCTTGTTTTTCTCCTGTGCAGATTTCTGGGGAGGATTCAAGAATAAATTCAATCCTCAGCTGTTCTAGAGTTAGAACCTGCTTCTGAAAGGCATTCGGTTCACCCCATCCCTGCCCAACCCCATATGTCATGGATGCTCACACACACTGGTCCGAATGTAATGCCATTGTACATGTGTCTTTCAACCAGGCCCCAATTTTAGGGTTTCTTTCTCCTGCGTACCTCTCAGAACTATCCATTCCCTTTCAGCTCCATCAGCACACCCTGAGTTGACCACGAGAATATTTGTCTGGATTTTTTCAATAACCTCCTAAACCTTCCCCTCGGACTTCCCGCTTATCTTTTTCCTCCACTCACCTCCGCTCCCTCTGTAATCTTTCCCAAATGCAAATCTGACCTTGTAAATCCCTTGTTTTAGGTCTGCAAATATTCCCCTGGTACATCTGGGACTGAAGATGGGGTTTGGCTCATGGTAGACACTCAGCAGAAATTTCTGGAATTAAATAGAGTTGAATCTCCATATTAAACCAATGGAATATTCATTCTGAGAACTCAAAAAATAGTCTTTTCTAGTGAACTTTATTCTTTTTCTACTTCTCACTTTTACACTACCTTAAAGTCTTTTCTTTCATTTTAGAGGGCCATTTTACCTTTAATTTTGTGTTGCATGACTTTGGGAGTCTTATGGGAAAAAATCATCTTACATTCCAATAAGAAATGAAATGGTAGAATTGGAAAGGACCTTTAAAACCATGCTTTTTGTTTCAACAGGTTCTAATACATATTTGAGTCCTTGATCATTTGCCTTAAAGGCATATATTGAAAATTTTGTTAAGATTTGGTGGAGTTGTTTATATAGTTGTTCATATGGAAAAATAATATAATTATTACTAATTGATAATACAAGAACAAACTCTGTGTGTTGCATTCTGATAACTGTAAACCTATCTTTGCCCCACCCTATTATGTAGATTCTCTCTCTATATAAAAGCCTAAGCGACTGTTCAACCATTCAACAGGTAGCTATGATGCATACTGACCACCAGGGAGCAGACACTCTGACCAGTAGCTTAGCTTGGTGCTGGGATCTGGCTATCAGGACTGGATGAGAGGGGTCACACATGCCCTGGAGACCTTTTGTAGTCTCTCTTTGGCCCTGATCGTGCACCAGTAGGATCCCTTGTCCTGATCTGCACCCTCTTGCAATCTGAGACCCCTTGGGAAATATTGGACAGCTGGTTTCTGCCCAATTCCTGCAAGCCAGGCTGAAGGACCCCACTGGTGCACGAATTTGTGCACTGGGCTTATGTATGCTGGACAAGGTGCCAGGCACCCTGTACACATTCTCAGAGGATGTACAAAGTCCTATAACATCAAGATTTATTCCCATTTTCAGATGAGGCATCTAAGGCCCAAGAAGGTGAAATCACTTCCCCAAGAACACTCAGCTAGCCTCCTGAGATTAAACCTGAGGTCTGTTTGACTCCATAGCTCAACATAGTCTCACTACCTCTTGGATCTTCTCACATGGCTCTTCATTACTGGCACACTATATTGTTGGTGGTTTCTAAACAGGAAAGGGCAGGAGAGGTATAAAGGAGAGCATTAAATGGCAAGAGGTTGGGTGACTAATTCAGTCTATAGCAGTCGTCTGAACATGCGATGAAGTTACATCTGGGTAACAGTGGGACTGGAAAGGGAGCAACTGGCACTTGAAAGTGTGAGTCACAATGTCCTGCCAGCAAGGTTTGGAGCTCAGTGGAAGAGACATCTTCCAAAGGAACAGAGCAGAGATTGTTCCTGAAGAGTTTGAACAACAGAGCCCAAGGCAGGAAACAGATGCTGCTGAAAAATGAATGCCTTTCTTTCGGAACTAATGCTAATGTTGGATGCATTCCCTCTTATAGTTTGCCTACTGGTGGAAGGGAAATTACCTATTATGACGGTTGGAGCCTTTTTGTTGATGCAGTGGTGGGATCATGTAGGCAGTCAGATGGACGGACAAAGCTTACTGTGTGCTGTTGGACTGTATTGTGCCCAGCTTTGAATCACTGAAGCACATAACTCTGATGATAACGTAATGCACTTGAAGTAGTTGTTTATTGCTCTTTATCTTCTGGAATGCTAAATAAATCAGAGGGACTTATTTCCAGTGTGGAATGTAACTTAAAGTAAGTTTTTTTACCTTGTGGTCTTGGCCTGGCCTGTTTAAATTGGACTGATTTCATTATTGACTTTCTCCTCTTCTCTATACATTGTTCCATTAATTTCCCCAAAGTCATTTTTCTTGATGTCCTGACTTTGTAAGCTTTTTTTGAGATGGGAGGGTGAATGGTTTGCTGACATGTCAAATGCTGACTGCTCCTGAGATCTCTTTCTTTCATTACTAGATCAATATTTTCCTCATTATTTTCTCCCAGGATCTAGGCTTTGGAAAAATGCTTTGGAGATCTAGCTATGTCCAGTGACCATATGAAGTTGTCCTAAGGAACCAATTATGTGTTCATATGTGCATTAACTTCATAAATATTTTGAACAATGAACTGTGTAGCATTTTTATTTGTAAAACACCAATCCCAGGAGGGGGGTTTCTTAAAGAAAAGAAGGATTCCCTGTTTTAGAGGACACAAATATACCTCGACCTATTTTAAGATTTGAGCAGTCTTATAGTAAAGCAATTAATTTAATTTTTTGTTGGCTGTCTGTCTATATTGTTCTTAGAAACACTGTGTTCTGCTAGATATATTTATATATTCTTTTTATAAAAATTTTGAGAGAGAGAGAGAGAGAGAGAGAAAGAGAGAGAGAGAGAGAGAGAGGCAGGAAGAAAGAAAGAGAGAGAGATTTGTTGTTCTACTTATTTATGCATTCATTGATTGATTCTTATATGTGCCCTGACTGGGGATTGAACCTGCAACCTTGGCATATTGGGTCATTGCTCTAACCAATAAATCTACCTGGCCAGGATTTCTCTGTATATGCTTGAATGTCAGGCCTTCCTGGCTGCCATTCCAAATTTGCTCAGCCTTTCTGCAGTTCTGTTTACATGGTTTTTGAAGTTAAACACCGTTTCCTGACATCTGCCATCCCATTGCTACCAGGTAACTCCTATCATCAGCTCAGCCTACAGAGCACAGCCATTTCTGAGCTTCTGAACAATGTTGGTGCTCTCCTGACCAACATATTCTTAATCACCTTGGTAAATAGAATGTTTTATGGGCTCTCCCCAGGAACATGGACAGCTAATAAATTCTTTGTTTTCATTCAGTAGACCCATTTTCATGAGCTTTTGGATCTTTTCCTACACAATCTCCTAACAAATCTGGTGTTAACTTCACTTACTATTGACAGTTGTTTCTCCCATGTTTCCAACATTCATCTTAGCAATTTAACAGACTGGCCCATGGCGCTCAGGTCAGGTATTTTAACAGCAATCAGTATATTCCAACAATGTTTGAGGATCAGTATTAAATGAAGTACTCCAAGACTAACACTCTCCCTTATCTGACTTTATGGACAGCTAAAGTACGTATTGTTCTCCTTGATCCGATTCCTTCACTACTCATCTCTGACATTCTTTCCTAATCTCTGCTGGTACACTTACTCAAGTCTGTCGTTCAGTTGTGAAGTCCCTCATCTGCCTTAGTAGGTGAAGCACTTTGTCAGTCAGGTCAAGCTGAGACTTGACCCTAATTACGGGACTGGTGGCTAGGAAGGGAAATGCAGCCAGATCCTGAGAGGGGCAAGCATTGTCTTATAAAGCACCTGTCTCATTTGAGGTTTTTGTGTAATCTTCAGGTAAGGCTAGGTGGGAAGAGGAGGCTCTGTCTCTAATGAGAGGAGTGACTCACTTCGACAGGCCCAGCAGAGAAAAACTGGTAGTTCAAGATTCTCAAGTATATCTACCCAGGTATCTTCATCCCAAGCTTTAGGGTCACACTTCTCTATCAGAGCCAAACCATGACATTTGAAGACTGTGTAAGGATTAGAATGCAACCTTCTCTCAAGTTCTATTATTATAATTAGGTTTGAGCCTGATTTTGGCTCAGTTGGCCTTCTGGCTATAGGATAAGAAAATCTCTTGAAATACTGTCAAGGAGCCCATTGAATTTCACACTTTGTTTTGAATTTGTAAGCAATCAATCTGAACTTATGATGTTCTCTTTCTTTCATGTATCAAGGGAACTCAGTAACTATCCCAAAATTTCACTATCTTTATAATGATATTTCTCTTGTATTTTTCATATGTATCTCCTTATACCTGTATTCTATCTATGTTCAGGGGGCAATCCTAGCATTTATTGTGCTATAACATACCAAAGACCATCAATCTCCACTGGCCAGTGGAAGTGAAGGTCCCTTGCCAGCAGCAATGAGGTGCGTTATCCAACTCCAGAATCAATGGCAATAACTGTTTTATGTTTAAAGCTTTTTAGAAGCAGAATCTAAGACAGGGATTATTTTGTAAGTGATTTATTAAGGGATGTCTCACAAAGATATAGGTTCAGCTGAAGTCTAGCTTCATGGGGAGCTCTAGAGTACAAATGACACTACAGTGCCATCTCATTTTGAAGAAAGTGGGATGGAATTTTTATTCCAGTATTAGACAGTTATCACCGCCAAGCAATCCGCTGGGAAGAAGGAAAAAATGTCTTTGAAATTCCTAGGCAAGAAGCCTTCCATGGGCTAAGGCTGATCATTGCTATGAAACGTATAGCTGTGAGTTGTTAGTATTCAACAGCCATATTATTTAGGGAATGGATGCTTCCTCTCAGGAAAAGAGATCTGGGTGGGGTACCCAACAGCATGGCTATTAACAATGACCTATTGCTATAGCATCGGGTATAGCAATGACATATTGCTATCATATGGAACTAGGGTTCTCTGAAATATATTTTAGGAAACATTATGCCATATGCCAGGCACTGGGGTGAGAATGGACACATGGACAGATAACTGAAACACAGTTAGCTCCATCCAACATTCATTTATTGTGGTCTACTAGGCGACAGGTGCTGTGCTAAGTATAGCATGACCAAGCATCTTAATTTTTCCAGGGCTGAGAGGGTTCCCTGGATGCAAACCTCTCAGTTTTAAAATTGGGAAAACCAGGATAAGTTAATCACTTGAGCGAAGGGCTGGGAATATAAAGGGGAGTAACAGCATTGTCTTCTAGAGAATCTTCTAAGTTCAATGAGTGAAGTGCCAGGGATTCCTAGAAGAGATAGCTGCTGACTTTGCCTGTGTGGGAGTCACAGAGGATCTTCCCACATGGGCTTTGCGCTAACATGTGTATTTTTTAAACCACCAGGCTGTATTATTTCTTCTGGGCCTCGATAATGCAACTAGTGCTTTTCTCCTGAGATCTCATCTTTCTGTATGAGGCCAGCCCCAGCTCTGGTTCCAGCAAATATGACCACACTCTAAAAGAAATGGAGGCGACAGAATTGTTCACATCATATTAAGCTCCTTGATTTCTTTCCAGATGGAAGGGGCTATTATAAATTAAGGAAGGTGTTTTAAAGATAGTGCCCACATTCCTTGATTTATTAAAAAAAAATTATTGAGCACATACTAAATACCATATAATGTTCTAGCGTCTGGGGATACAACAGTGAACACACAGACAAACGTCTATTTATCTTCTTGCAACTTACATTGTAGTGGCAGGTACAGGCAATAATTGTGACATACGGTGATGAGTGCCATGGTATAAAGAAAGAAGATAAATTAGGAGGCTAATAAAATAACCCAGGTGGGAAATGATTAGTGATGGCTTGGATCAGGGCAGAGGTGATAGAGTAAAAAGTATAGGTTCAGGTTATATTGGAAAGTGGAGCCAACACTATTTACTATGGGCTGAATAAAGTGTGAAAAAGAGGAGTCAAGGATGACTCCTCGGTTTGTGAACTGAACAGTAGAAAGATGTTGCTAATTGATGAGATGGGGCCATGCTGGGGGAAGAGAAGATGTGGGAACTGGGAAAGTGAACAATTCAGTTACTAGGCATCCAAGTACAGAAGTTGAATAGGCAATTGGATGTATGAATCTGAAGTTCAGGTTACATAATTTTGGGATGATATGAGATCACTAATGGAAAGGTGTACATTGAGGTACAAAGACTGAGCCCTACAGACTGAAAAAGAACCAGTAAAGAAGATTAAGAAGGAACAACCAATAAATCAAAAACAAAACCAGGCTATGTGTTGTCCTGGAAGCCATGTGAAGACATTGTTGCAAAGGTGAGGTCATCATTAGCTGCAAGTCATGCAAGAGTAAGACCAAAAATTAGCCACTGGATTTAGCAACATGGAGATGATAATTTTGACTAGTCCAACTTTTGACCACTAAACTGGAAAATTATTTCAGATTATTTTATTCTCTGGGATATCTTCCAACTTCCTTTTGAAAAATAGCCCAGAACTCCCACAAAAAAAGTGATAAAATTTAGCTTTTTTATTCTCAGACTGTGGCAACACCAAGGGCAGGAATCTTATTTATCTCAGTATCTCTGGTCCTTTGATGCAATGCTTGATACATAATAGATGTCTAGAAAATATTTAACATATAAATGAAATGGATGTGATTTTTACTATGCAAGTATTCTTCTTTTCCTCCATCTTCTTATTTTTTCTGTATACTGTCATCTGCTTTATAAATTTCTTCCTTGAAAGATGAAAGATATGATCTTTCATGGATCTCCATTTTTGGTAAAATGAATGAATGAAAGATAATAAAATATGCAATAATAATAACTATTATTATTCCATGAGGTTTACTGTGTGCCTGGCATCAGACCAAGCATTTCACAAATGTATTCTCCATAATAACACTGTGAGGCAAGCAGTATTGCTCCAATTTTACCATTTTGTAGGTTAAAAAATTGAGACTCATAAAGGTTAAACCATATGCCAGGGTCTTTGAAGCAGTGATTGTTGTGTTCACCAAACCCTACTTCCACACTTCCCAGTCTTCTTTGCAGTTGGGTATGGCCATATGACTGAGTCCATAATGCAATGTGGGCATAGTGATGTGCAACACTTTCATACTTGGCCCATAACGACCTTACATGCAGAATCCTCTCTTTATTTCTGCCGACAGGAGCTAAATTGAGCAATGTGTGAGACCTTGTGGAGCCACAAGATGGAAAGAAATGGGTCCCTAAATGACTCCATGGAAGCTGTCTACCAAGTAGGAACATGGGAAAATGGATTTTGCAGGAGTGTGAAGTAAATGTATTCGGTAAGCCATTGAAATTTGGGAATTTGTTATTGATGTAGTATTATTTACCTTACATGGTTATACAAATAAAAAAAATGATGTCTGAAAACTTATTTTATGGAGGCACAAAACTGGAGACCACTGGACTAAGAGGTACCAGGCATGAAGGGTAGACACCATATCAAAGGGAGTTAAATGAATGAAAATTCATGCTAATGCTGAGCTATCTATCTCTCTCCCCCACCTTCATCACAGAATTTTGCCAGGATCTTTCCCCTTCTGGCCAGCAATGGCTAAAGTATCTCCTCTGGGGACTATAACCTCCAGCCAACAAGAAAGACTAAAAGTTATTGACAAAGGGGATTTCTTAACACCAAGCCTGATAAAGTTCATGCTGATGAGCTCTACTGCTCTACTGAGAGCTTCTGATAAGTCTCTTGGTTCCTCCCTTTTATTCACAACAAGCAATCAGGACTACCAGACACATTCAGACAGGCTCTAACATGAAATACAGAGATGACAACAAATGAACAGAGGAAATACAACAAAAAGGAAACAGACATAACAGAGAAGAAATGTCAAAACATCTTTCATGAATGTTCTTAAAAGAGACAAGATAGTCCATAAATGAAGTGAGGAAAAGATGCTCTGAACTAGAGAGAGAAGGAAATAAGTTTTTGAAATTAAAAATATGAGAAAGCAATAAAAGTCTCGAAAGAAGGATTGGGAGGTAAATTTGAAGAAATATTACAAATATTAAAACAATTTGAGCAAAAATGCAAATAAAATAAATATAGGAAAAATATTATAGAAATACTAGAGGACTGGTCTAAAAGGAATACCAGACAAAGAGATCAGAGAAAGCCAAGGGAAGAGCAGAAACAATCTATGAAGTAGCTTAAGAAAATTTCTCAGGACTGACGGATATGGGTTAACTGATTGAAAGAGTTGTCACATAGTGCACAAAGAATGAAAAAAAGAGCTACATAAAGAACTATAATAAAATTAGAGGCCTGATGCATCAAATAAATGCAAGAGTAGGCCTTCCTTACCCGGGCTGTTGGCACTGGCTTCCCTCCAGCACCCAAGACTCGGTCTTCCCTCGCAGACCCAGATTTTTCTGGAGGGTCATCCAGTCTAAATAGCATATTACTCTTTTATTATTAAAGATTTCTGAATATTGGAAACAAACAAACAAAAAAGCTTCTGTGAGTTTCTGGAAAGATAAAACAGACTACATTCAAGGTTCAGTTATCAGAATAGCTTTAGATTTTTCAACATCAGCATCTTCAAAAACTCTAAAGGTAAATAATATCCAACTAACAATTATATACCTAGCCAAATTATTAATTATAATTGAGAGTAGAATAGAAACATTTTCAGATATTTAAGGCCTCCAAATGGAGGATATATTTTTAAAAATGAAAGAATTAATGAGGAGTGAGGAAGACATGGATATAGCACATAGCAAAGTCCAAAGAGGAGAGGGTAGAGGAGAATTCCCAGGATCAGAGTGAAAGGATTTCCTAGGATGGCAGCTATGTCTACCCATGAAGGGTAACCCACCTGATCTGAGCAAAGGCAACCCCGCTGAAGGTCATCAACACCAAGCTCCTAGCTCACCTGAGGGCAGGATACCCAGGAGAGTCTGTTCTGGACTCTGAACCATACCTGTTTGTCTTGACAATATGCTGAGAAAAGTCTTGCTCTCTGCTCCATGCCCTGCTATTGGATAAGCCGAGGCCACTTACTTTGGCCACAGAAATGTTGTTTTGACCTGATCTTGAAAGCTAGACTTAGAGCATGTAAGTTCAGAGCAGCCCACTCTCCCTAACTACACTTCTTCTATAGATCTGGTGTTTGGCCCACACTAAGCCTTGCCAGAGAAGCTGTAATGTTCCTGAAGTAAGCCCTTCGTTTTTGAGGGCTCACTGGTGACCTTGCCTAGTGACTTCCCCAGAAGAGGCTCTTGTAAAACCTCAGGGAAACTGAAGCCAGACCATGACCTTGAGACTCAGCTCAGCTGGCCTTCTCCTCTGGGTTTCTAGCTAGCAGGGTCACACATAGGTTTGTGCTGCTACACCATTTCCCAACTAAACATATTATTTAGATCTTTACATGTAAGTGGGAGACCCACAAACTATAGCCGGGGAAATGATTCACATAGAAGGTGGGATGGTAGTTACTTCTGGGTGGGAGTGAAGAGTGAAGGGAGAGGCAGGAGAGCGGGAAGACACACTGTGGGTATCTAAGGGATGCTGAATGGCAGTACATAAGTAGTTTATTGTTCGCTATGGATGATCCACTTCACAATTTAAAAAACTGAACAGTTGAGCCAAGTAATTGTTCAGGTTCTTTCTATCAAAGGTAAGCTCTGATTTTTTGAGGCTCTCAGTGGAAGTGGATGAACAGAATGAATCCAATGGCACAGTTCATTGCAGTCTATGAGATGTCCTGCGGAGGTAGGTGCTGATTGGGCATTAATGTTTGCAGATCCTAGAGACAAGGATGGTGAACTGCTGATGGAAAATAGGGGTCTGGGAAAAAACCCCTGTAAGGTTGGTTGATCATAAACTGCTTTCATCCTGTCATTGCCTACTCTCAACAAAGACTCCAGAATGATCCTTTAATAACTTAAATCAAATCATTTCACTCCTCTCTCAAAAACTACTCCATGTGTTATGGATAGAATACTAAAAGAGGTCCTATATTGTCTGGTCCCGTGCCTCTATGATCTCATCTTCTACTTTCCCTCCCTCCCCATCATTCACTCTGCCTCAACTACTCTAATCTGCTACTGTTTCTCAAAGAGGCCAGGCACGCCTCTGCCCCAGGACCTTTGTACTCACCAGCTTCCTTTGCCCGAGGAGCACTTCCTACTGGTATCCTCAGGGCTTGCTTCCCTATTGCCTTCAGGTTCCTGCTGAAATGTCTCTTTGTGAGGCTTTTCCTGACCATTCTTTGTGAAACTTCAACTCATTCTTCCGTCTCTAGCATTCCTGTCCCATTGTATTTTTCTCATTTCATGTATATATTTTTGTTCATTTGTTATTGCTTTTCTCCCTCTTTTCTCTTCCCCTCTAGAATATGGGCTCTGTGAGGGCTGGATTTTTGTCTACTTTGTTCACTGGGTTAGTCTCAATATGTAGAAGGAGCAACACTTTTCTTTCTGGCTTGCCCAAAGCCAGGACTCTATTTTCTGATGTATAGTGTATCCTTGCATAAGGGGAATGAATGGTATGGCTGCACAGCCGACGTTCATAAAGCATCTTCACCCCGAAGAGCATGAAGAGCTTCATGCAAATGCCGAGCTTATTATTACCACTAGAAAAACACGAGGGCCTCTGAGAGTCCTGGGAACGGTTCAACCTTCGGGGCTCCAATGGCACCTTCTAGATTGCTGGAGCTGCTTCGTTGGCACGCTTTGAGCCCTTTCAGACATAATTTAGCCAATTACTTGACATGCATACTCTTATTGCTTTATAATGCTTTCATCAAGTTATGACTTACAACAGATCAGGACAAGCCTAAGTAAAAACAGAGATTTGCTTTTTTGGAGGAGTGTGTCCAAGCTGACAGCAGAGACAACACCAAAGACGAGTCAGGGCTTAATGGGAATTATTCCTTCTGTTTGATTTGGAAGGCTTTGTCAATCCTAAATAAAAAATTCTGACTCCCTCAAGCTCAGAGACTGAGATTGCGCGAATATTCCATTAGGGATGAAGTTGCTGGGGTGATTTTTTCTTTTTGTAAGGGGGAAAAAAAAAAAGCAAAATCACAGTGAACACTTCATAAGTAGGCAGAGGGAAAATTTCTGACCTGTAAAACTCTTGAATGGCTCAGTCTGTTTACTATGTACCCTGCAGAAGCCTTTGTTACAAAGGAAAGAAAACATACTCACAAAACTCCCTCACCTTAAAGTTATTCACCCTGAGCAACAAGTGATCAATCCAATAATAATAATAATAAAAAAGCCTGTTCAAAGAAGCATTCTGGTTTCTTGTCAATAAAGCAGGGCCGACCATGTCTGGTAAAGGAAATGGTTGGGGCTCTTGTCACAATTCTTACATTTGCATATTGCTTTATATTTAACAGAGCACAAACACTCCATCGGTTCACCTTCCTAGTACCCTTTTTCCCCGAAAATAAGACAGTGTCTTATATTAATTTTTTCTCCCAAAGTTGCGCTAGGTCTTATTTTCAGGGGATGTCTTATTTTCAGGGAAACATGGTAGTTCTGGAAAAGGGACAAGTCTACAAATATGGTTCCCATTTTACCAGGGAAGAAATGAGTGCTCAAGGAAATGAAGTGTTTTGTCCAGCGTTTGCAGTGCTGCCCAACTTTCTGTGATGATGCGAAAGTTCTGTTATTTACATTGTCCAATATGGCTGCAACTAGCCACAGGGGCTATGAGTTCTTGAGATGTGGCTAATGTGATTATCTTTTAAAATATATTTTTATTGATTTCAGAGTGGAAGGGAGAGGAAGAGAGAGATAGAAACATCAGTGATGAGAGAGTATCATTCATTGATCAGCTTCCTTTTGCATGCCCACAACCCAGGCAAGTGCCCTGACTGGGAATTGAACCATGACCTCATGGTTCATAGGTCAATGCTCAGCCACTGAGCAACACTAGCCAGCCTTGAATTTCCAATTTTTAAAACATTTTAATTAACTTATAATTAAATGGCCATTTGTGGCTAGTGGCTACCATATTGGACCATGCAGGGGTGAGTGACTCAGCTGAGGCTCTAATCAAGAAGGGTTGATTTAATGCCCACAATTTCCTAGTCTGGGCAAGTTCTAATTATTGTTGCAAAGGAAGTGAAATTTTCTGAGAATGCCACAGCTTATGGAAAGGGTCAAGTGCAATCAGGCCCAGAGGCTCTGCGTCCAGTTCACCTGGGCTCAGTCTTGCCAGTGCTTTTCATTCAGGCAAATGCCTGCAGCGTGGTTTTTATAGAAAAACACAGGACGAAAATCTGGTTACCATTATACTTGCTATATGATCTTTTTGTGGCTTCCATCTCCTTACAACAAGAAAAAAGGCCTTACCCTCCCAACATATGCTAGGATGATAAGCACCTATTTAATCTCTGTCACTGCAAAGGGAACAGAATATCTCCTTTGAAGTGAGAAAAGTTGCCTTGTGAATGTAGGCCATTCTCCTGGGGTGAGGTGTGGTGGGGAGTTGGGGAGAGTTAGGTCAGGCCTCATGTTTCCCAGCAAAATCCCAGAGCTGAGAATGTGTTGGTAATCCATGCTACAGGGGAGGGAAGAAAAGAGAGACTCAAATTTAATGAGAAAGAGTTGTTCATTTGTTTCTACATCAGCCTCATGGGTTTGGAACTATTATTACAAAACAGGGTTTCTCAGCCTCAGCACTGTTGATATTTTAGGCCAAATAGTTTCTTTGCTGTGAGAGGCTGCCCTGTGCATGTTTGGATGGTTAGCCGCATCTCTGGCCTCTATCCACTAGAGTAGGACCCTATCCCCAGATTGTGAGAATGGACAAATGTCTCCAGACATTGCTAAGTATCTCCTGGCTACGTAAGGTTGACAACCACTATTGAAGAGTCACCTGACATGAATCTACCCAGTCTCACAGAGCTATTGCTTTGCTTGGAATATTTTAAAACTTGGGTTCTTTTTTTTTTTTTCTTTTTCTTTCCCTCCAAAGCCCAAATTTTTTTGTGTTATATTGTTTTTAACTTTTGGTGGAGTTTGGGGAAAGGACTCAAAGAAAATTAAAACCAGGAAAGAAAGTAAGAGCCTTTAATGTCCCTTCCTTCCCCAATCCAATACTCATGTATGCCTAGTGTTTCAAATAGATCCTGGTATTGAGACTGCCTTCAATCAATATTTTCTAGACTGTGTGCATGAAGTTCAAAGATATCGTGTCTTCCAATTGGGGACATAGGATGGGCCAGCCAGGGCTATACCTTAGGTTCTAAGTGGTCAGATAGAAAGGCTTACGGGTGTTTGAGCTGGGGAAGTTGCATGGGGTGAATCCAAAACAAAGCCTTTGGAAGATATTCTAGAGAAAGGATTCCAGATATCAGCTACAAAGACAAGATTTAGGGGGTAGACAATCTAGTGGTGTACAGAGTGAACTTGGAATCAGACAGACCTGATTTGGATCTGGGCTTTTTTTCTATTGCTTTTTAAAATTTTTTTATATGTGACCATCGCTCCTTTTCTAACCATGAAGAAAAGCTAGATCCAAAGGTAGAGAATCAGAAGGGAATGGGGGAGGGGGGCGCAGGAGAGAGGAGAGTTGGAGCAAGTCAGGAACAGAAAAGGAGGTCCACCATGTTCGCCCTTAGGAGACTGAGCAGAGCGGAACACAATGCTGCTGAAAGATACAAAAATCACAGGAAGTCATCTTAATCTGTTGTTGTCTTAGGACCGTCCTCCAGAAGCATGACAGTTTGCCCACAGGAAATTACTAAGAGTGTGCTCTAGGAGAAATGGGAAAGGAGTGAGGAAAGTAGGTCAGAGAAGAGAAAGAAGGGTTGAGGGGTACACTTGCAGACAGAGTTCTGTTCTCAGCTGAACCTTTGAGGAACCCTAGAGTGTAAACTGCATCCTGAGAGTTTGTCCCACCTCAAGGCAAGGGAACTGGGAGTCCTTGAGCTATAATTTGCTTGAGAGAATCTAAACTCCTGGGACTGTGTCTCTCTGTGCATATGGGCAAATTGAGTCAGTGGCTCAAGGATATCTCCCCAGGAAAAGTGGTAGATAATAGCAGTTAGAAGCAATGCACACAGAAGTGAGGGATAAATATACAAAACCAACACAAAACAGACCTGAAAGGACCTGAGTGTAACCCTGACAGGGTCTGCTCCAGATGTTGAGGGCCAAATTGAGCTGCTCCTTGATCAATGTAATTAACAGCCTTATAAGTGACAGTAAAGCTGTTGAGAACAGAACTGGACACATCAGAGCTAAGTAGAAAGACAGAACTGAGGTTCAAAGCATGGCTTTGGAGGTAGTGGGACACCCGGATCCTGAATTCTCTTACGGTATTCCTGACCTGCTCCAGCTTCAGGCCCTCACAACTACACATTTTTGGACTCTTGGCTCTTTTTTGTTGTTGTTGTTAATGAATTCAGGATAACTGCCTTCCTGGGCCCTGGGTATGGGCACCCAGACTGGCTGAAAGAGATAGATGGTTACTAGGTTGGCTCGTGGTTGTGTTTGTCATCTCATGACTCCAAGGTGGCTTTTGGAGTAGGACAGGCCTGCCCTTACGCCTCCCTCAGTCACCTATCTCTGGAACCTTGGACAAGTCACTTAACCTCTCAATGTCCTCATCAACAAAATAAGTCATGAGCTCCCAAGGCCTTTGGGTGGACAACATGACAATAACAGGAGCTACTGTATGTAAAGCACAAAGTAAGTGAGCCAAACCAAAGGTGAAAAGGATTTGCTTTCCACGTTCACTCAACAATCTTTTCTGATTTTTGTTCTGCATGCATTTGCATGCTTTGGGAGAGGGGGGGTTAGGCAGGGGCAAGGGTAAGTAAAAAGGGAGGAACCCACATTTTGGATTACTTTTAGGAATTGAATTTGTAATCATAGTAGCCAGATTCATAAGAAACCACCCATACTTTCTAGGTAAGTATAGCCTATATAATTAGCAGCGTGGCAGGCCAAGCCCACCACAACTGCTGACCCATTGCAAAGCCTGCCCTGCGGTCAGCAGCTCAGAAACTAGGGCAGGCAGAAGGCAGGAGCAGGCCCAGGGTGTCTGGGTCTCCTCTGAGCGTTTACCTTGTGCGGTTGGCAGAGACAGCTCAGCATCTTGGAGGTTCTGTATCCAAGTTTATTGGCTTTTTATCCAAAGCCAGAACTTGAGGTCAGTTCCAGTTAATATCAGAAAGATTAACTGTTCCATTAGAAAAGGGTGGCCATTAATTAAGGCCTGAGGCTGTTGGGATGAATTACGACCCAGCAAGAGGGGTGGAGGCATCTGCTCTTAAAGAAGCCAGAGGGAGATGGAGTTTCTAGAACTCTCTGTAGCTTTATTGGGCATCTCCTGTTTGCCCTGATTTAGTAGAGGTTTATTTTTTTCTTAAAAAAATGTTTGTTTGCAAAGTTTATAAAAGCAAGATAATTTATTATTGGTTCAGCTAGGATGGTGAACCCTGGGCCAATGAGTTCATTGGTTGTTGTTTTTTGTTTTTTTTAAATCACATACAAAAGAATCAGTATTTTGCTAAGTAGGTGATTTATACATCATTTTTTATTTTCAAAGGAAGACTAGAAAGAGTTCCTTCAGAACAAAGGCAAACCTTTGGCCCACAGTAGAAGATGCCAGTGCCAGATGAGTCGCTATAGCTGGTGATGCTGGCCTCACCAGGACGAGAATGGGGATGTTGTCTTCGTTAGAAATACCCTGACCAGTACCAGGCTGAAGGCCTTCAAGAAGAGTCTGAGATCCTGCAGGATGAGCTGGTTTCTCCCCACGGCATATCCTAACAGTGGTTGGTAAACTGCTCACGAGCCACATGTGGCTCTTTGGCCCCTTGAGTTTTTAGCAAAGACCAGCTTAGGAGTACCCTAACTAAGTTAATCTCGATGTATTTATCTATATAGTTTAAGTTTTAAAAATTTGGCTCTCAAAAGAAATTTCAGTAATTGTACTGTTGATATTTGGCACTGTTGACTAATGAGTTTGCTGACTACTGTCCTCACAGACTGGAAGTGAAATTCCTGCATCATAGAGTTTTAAAGCCAGAAAGGACCTCAGGTTACTTAGGTAATTCTTCTTTATATGGATGAGGGCCCTGAGGCTGAACAGATTTCTGTGGTCCAGATTACAAAAAGCCCCAAACTTGGTTGGGATATTATGTTCTAGTCCTGGTTCTGTTATTAACTAGTCAGGTGTGTGTGTGTTTCAATAATTTGCTCAACAAATACAGGATTTACTACTGCTGCTCCTCTTGCTTGTCTTCCTTCCCCTTCTCAGGAGTAATTGAAAACAGTTTACCACAGACTATTGATTATATGGGTCCACAGTTAGTTCCTTCTAAAGTAGGTTAAAAATAAGAGGGTGGCTCTACTGGTGCCACTCCACTAAGAGGTGACAGTGGATAAACAAGAAGAAATAACTGAGTCGTCATTTAGTATAAGTGCTGATAGCTTTCTAGACCTCACTCAAGTGCTTAACAAAACAGTGAAATGCACAGTATCTATTCAGTTAGTGTTTTAATAGTGACCTACGTTCTCTAAAAGTGTACTTAAACGGAAGCTTATAGTTGTTAGAAATGTTGTTTAACAGGACAATACTGTATGTATAGGTAAGGTCATAATCTTACCTAATAATAGAGAAACATGTAAATTTACCGTACCTCTGCTATGCCCACAGCCAATCAGAGTGAGTATGCAAATCAACCCAACATAGATGGATATTAATTTGCATACATACCTGGGTCGCAGGAACCTCCTCAGCACCCAGGTCACTCCCAGCCAGCTATCGGGCGGAGGCTTTAGGCTTGGGAAGGGGCTGAGCCTGGGATCAGAGAGAAGGGAGAAAAATCAATGTAAACATATCCTCAGGTGAAGATAAAAAGAAAAATAAAGAAAGAAATGTCATATCCTATGAAAGATACATCTTGAAAATTCTTAAAGAAAGTTGTCAATTTTTCATGGTGAAGGGACTGGAGTCTGTGTTGATGAAAATACCTTGGTGGCTATGGTGACTGGCAGTGGCTGCAGCTGCAGGGTGATGGAGCTGACACCTTCTCCTGATCAGCCTGGTCGCCTCCGGCAAAGGGAGGCCAGACTGCATTTAAGTCTGCTCCCAAAGGGGAGCGGACCTAAGCCATCAGTAGGACACCCCCTGAGGGCTCCCAGTCTGTGAGAGGGGGCAGGCTGGGCTGAGGGACCCTTCCCCAGTGCATGAATTTCATGCACTGGGCCCCTAGGAACCCTCCAAAGACCCCCATAAGTAATCCTTACATACACCTTTGCTTATTTACTTCCTAAAACATCACCCTGTTTATTTTCTTCAGGGCCTTTATCGCAATCTGAAATTATCTTACTTGTCTCTTTCTTCTACCTGCTGCTTGTACCCCCACTACTTAACTGTGAGCTTCCTGAGGGCTCCGGCCTCCTTCCTGCTGGGGTTAGTGCTTCACACAGGGCCTGGCACATAGTGGGGCTTCAGTGAAGATTCACTGAATTGATGAATGAAAGAATGAGAGGTTCCTGTAGGAGTTCAGAACAACTAGGATGGATCAAGACAGCAAGTAACTGAACTTGGGTTTGGAAATTTTAAAGCAAAGATCGGCTCTTACATGAGCTGTGTTCATTCATTTAACAAGTGTTTACTGAAGACTGACTCTCTCAGAGACCCTGGGACACACGTTAGATCTTGGACTAATCACTTAAAGTGCCTGGGCCTTATTTTCTCCCCTTGCAGATGGAGACAGTGAGATCTACCTCATAAGATAGTAATGTATGTAAAACCACTGGGCATATTGCAACACTCACATAAATGTAGGATCTTCTTGACTATTTTTATATAACTTTCTTTTATATAACTTTCTGACCCTTCTAGAAGAGTCTTCATGACCTCAGTCTGGGAGGGTATAAAGGGCTTCTTATATTTATTATATAAGTCTCTCTGTTGGTATAAACAACGATGATGATTTTTCTTCATCTTTTAAGTTTTTTGTTGGTGGGAGCATCCTAAGCATTTTGGATTTTCTCAGGGAATGATGAGATGTCTTCATCCTCTCTTGACACCTCTCCCTGAGATATATGAACGTGGAGGCCTGTTTGGAAGCTGGCCACTGGGGAGGAAAAGAGGAGAAAGGAAAAGTTTGTGTTTGCACGTCGCCTTGGTTACAGGCATCACCTCCCTTCTGATTAGGGCCTGCCCTCCCCCAAAGCCTGGTTTTAATTTCCTCTTTGAAATGCGAACCGGGTCTTGTTGCCAATTTAGATTTCACTGGTCAGCTGTTTGGCACATTCCAGCCCCCTGAGGCCATTTCTTTTGCTCAGGCTACTCACTGGCCTTTTTGCAGTCACGTATCCTTGGTCTATCAGGTTTTATTTGGGTTAGAATGAATGGCCTTATTATGGTTGTTCCCCAATCACCCTTAAAAGAACCACCCTGGCCACGATTGTAGGGTGGGGTGGGTGTCACTCCAAGAGATAAGAAAAGAATGTGATAAAACCTTATTCTACTGAATGAAATACATTTGATAAATGCATTGCACAGCTGGGATGTTGCTGATACTCTTAAAAGTCAAAGGTGAGTCTGTGTGAGGAACAGAGTGGAGATATGGGTGTAGGAGGGTTCTAAGAGCTGGGCTGAACTTTGGGGTGACACAGTTTGGGTGATTGCATGGGCCTATCCAGGTTCATCTCTGTCAGATGGATTGAATTGCCCATGTTCCTGAAGGTATGGAAAGCTGCTTATGGACCAATATACCAAGGGCAGGTTTTGAGGGTGAGGGTGTGTTGGCAGAGAGGCACCCAGAAGGATGTGAATATGCAATCATCAAGCTGGAGAGGAGAGAGAAAAGTAGCAGCCAGGAGGTGGGCCAGGCATTCAAAGCTGGGGAAAAGTAAGCCTTAATTTAAACCGATGGGCTTTAGGAAGAGTTATAACCAGGAGGAGACAATGAGTGGTTGGTGATAAAGAGAGTGAGAAAAGCATTTAAAAAGGGATTTAAGGGCAAGATACGGGGTGGAGAGGCTGGTACTCATCTATCTGAAGCCACAGAGGCTGGGCATCCATTAGGGCATTTCTTGGGTGAAATCCCAGGAAAATCTTTCCTTGCTGGTGTGTGTGTATGTGTGTGTGTGTGTGTGTGTGTGTGTGTGTGTGTGTGTGTAGGAGGGGGTACGGAAGGAATGGCTTTTTCATGCTGAGAAATCAGGTCAGAGCATGGTGTTGTGAAGATGATATTGATAAATGTGAGGATGTCTTGGAAACTGTAAAACAATTCAAATGCTCGTGATTATTGATGTTCACTTTCTGATAACAAACATGTGCACCATTCCCCTTCCTAGGCCCTGGGAGGATCCTTTCCTGCCAGTTGACCTCAGTCAAGTCCACCTCCACCCAACAGGGAGGTTCTAGCAGTGGAACCTACAAAGAGAAGGGTTCAGCCCCTCCAATTCCCCCTTCCAGTGGTCACCTCTGCTTTTATGCAATATTGAAAGAGGCTGAAGAGGAGTGGTCTTTCCTAAGCCAAGAAACTGTCCTATTGAGCCTTTCCTCCTGAGCAATAGGGCTCTTCTCATCCTGCTTCCACAACCAAAAGGGGCCTTTGAAGAATTCTTCCAAGAACAAAATGATTTCCTGAAAAATAACTTGTTCTCTTCCCCATTAGAGATATAGTTGGCAACTCCCTTGCAAAATGAAAACCATTAAGTTCTGCATTCTGATATGCATGCACACCAGCAGACACTGTTATGAGTGATAGTGAGGTGAAGACTTTCAGGCCCAGAGCAATTGAGTAACTTATCCAAGATCACACAGCCCATACAAGGCAGAACTGGGCTTAGCCTCCAGGCTTTCTCTTTCCTCTAAAGTAAGCATGTCAAACTCAAAGGCTCACACAGGCCAAATAAACAAGGATTTATGTTTGTGTGGGCCACAAAAAAACAAAAGCTTAAATATTCATAGGAGAGTAGGTTTATTTCCATAGAAACATGCTGAATACAAAGGGCTTAAATAAATGAGTCATCATTAACAAAAAATAATAGAACATTTTAATAAAAATTAATTTTTTTCTTAAACATTAACTTACCAGACACTGAATAACTGGACAAATTAATCAGCGTAACACAAATAAACCTATTTTTCTTGTTCTTCGAAAGCAAAATATTTCCTGTTGCGCACACCAAACAAGTCAGTCCAAGACTAATGATGTAGCAATTGGCTGCTAAAATACTTGCTGCTAGTATTAGTGGAGAGAAATGGAAGTCAGGCATGTAAGGGAAATGAATGCAAAACAATTATAGTAATCAATTATATTGTTTATTAAAACAATTATAGTAATCAGTCATTAGCAAACATTGTAGCTTGTTCTTAATATTTATGTGTAACAGGATATAAAAATTAAGTTATGAAATTTTTATTAAAACATTTCTTACATACCGTTAAATTGTCTGGACCACAAAAATACTCATTGTGGGTTACCTACAGCCAGCAGACTGCAAGTTTGACATGCTTGCTCTAGTGTCATACTATCTTTGGTCTGTTATCTCAAAGACCCCCACATTCTCACCCTATTTCTGGGAGAAAGAATATGCTATTCAGTATTAAATAAAGTAGGTTAAGTCTGGGGCCTTTTGTGAATAGTGTTTAACATTCTTGAACCGAGGTTCGGGCCATCTTGGCCTGCCTGTTTGATGGCAAGTTAAACATCAAGGCTGTAATAATAGACTCTGCATGTCTTAATGGAGAATAAAAAGCTGGGCATTCTGCACGTGCACAGGAAATTCTTTAAAAATAACCAAATATTCGAAGTTTATTTTTTTATTCCTAAAATAAAAAGTTGATGTATCTTCAAAAGTTCCTCGGCAGAGCTCTTCATAAACAGTGTATTTTTCAGATGGCTGTAATGTTAATGTCTGCTCAGCCAGCATGTGTAAGACACAAGACCCCATATCCACCCACACAGCAGCAAGCCGCCACCTTTCCGCTGATTGCTGCAGGTGCCTCCACAGGGGCCTCCCTGCTTTCACCCCTGCCCATTCTGCCGCTCCACCCCCACCTGCTACTGGCCTTTTCTTCACCTAGTAACTCAGAATGAGCCTTTGAAAATGAATATCAAAACAGTTTACTCCTTCCCTGCCTTCTTTTTCTCTCTAGGTGTTTTCATTTTTCCAGCAAATGTTTGCAGAGTCCTTGTGCTGTGCCAGGAGCTGTTCCAGGTGCTGGGGATGCGCCAGTGGCTAAGACAAAGCTTCCAGCCCTTGGATAGCTAGCAGAGCAGACAGAGAATAATATAGTAAAATAATAAATAAGGAGAAAGAAATAAAGACTAGAAGAAAAGGAACACAAGGGAAGGGGAATCCAAGTGCCAAGGCTGGGGCGAGAAGAAGGGAAGAGACTACCACTTTAAAATAAGATAGTCATGTTAGACCACGTTGTGAAAGTGTCATGTGAATTCAGAATCCTGCGATTGTTTTCCATCTCACCCAGAGGAAAAGTCAAAGGCCTTACAACTGCCTGTAGGACTGTAAGATCTAGATCTCGTCCAGCTTCCCTGTCCTCTTCACATATGGCTGTTCCCCTAATTGCTGGTCCTCAAACTTCACTGGGCATCACACGAGGGCCTTTTTCAACCAAAGATTGCTAACATTGTGATATCCAAATAAAGTTTGCAGTTTAGTTAGTAAGTAGTGTGCCAACGTTCATCTTGGTTAAAAAAAAAAAATGTCCCAGGATTATGTAACAAGTTATCATAAGGGAAAGCTGGGTGTAAGGGAAATCTCTGTACTATCTTTATAATCCTCTGTAGAACTTTATTTCTAAATAAAACGTTAACACACACCACAAATTATTTCTAAATAAAACATTAACACCACACACACCACACACACACACACACACACACACACACACACACACACACACACCAGACACACACACACCACATACATACACACACACACCACATACACACCACACACACACACACACACACACACACACACACACCACACACACACACACACACACACACAGCCAGGCCCTACCCCAGAGTTTCCATTTCTGCATGTATGGAATGGGCACTGAGGATTTGCATTTTTCTAACTACTCCAAGGACAGAAATTAGAGAAGCACTGCTCTAGGTTGCTCAGCGCCAGTTTGGTCTTCACTAGGAGACTTCAATGTACACAGCCCTGTTTTGCTGGTATGCTTTGAGGGTTAGAAAGAGAAAACAGAATTTGTCTGATGTATAGCTGTCTCTTTCAGAGAAGTTAGAATCTGGTTGGACAAATGAAAATGACATTGAGATACAAGTGTGCATTGAGCTGTGTCCTACAGATAAAATGCTACAGGAGTGGATGGAAGGGGTTCTGGAGCTCCTGGACAGGCCTCTAGGGGAAGAGGACCTGAAAGGACATGTGGAATTTGAATGAGAGCAGGAAGATTCGCCAGGCATGAGCCAAAAGGCTGAAGAAGAAGAAGCCAGTGCAGAAATGTACTTGGTAATAGGGAGAGGGGAACTGGCATTTCCTGAGACCCTCTGTAGGTGCCAGATGCTGATCTAGGCACTCAATATGCAGTATTTCAAGGATTCCTCAAATCAGCCCTGCAAGACGGGTGGGATCATTTTCATTTTACAGATGAGGAAATAGGCTTACAGAATTTAAGTCATTTGTTTTTGGCCAGACAGCTCTTAAGTAATAGTGTGGGGTTCAAGCTCAGTCTTGACTAGTGCCGGAACGCATGTTCTTTCCACACAGCTAGAATTTTATAGGCTTTCTAAGCTCCTGTGAGCAACGATTTACACAAGCAGCTCAACTCCCGTGATGGTTAATTCTCTGTGTCAGCTTAACTGGGTGCTCAGCTATTTGGTTAAACATTATTTGGTGTGGGTCTCTGGGTAAGTTTAACATCTGAACAGGAGGACTGAGTCAGGGAGATTGCCCTCCTTGGTCTGGGTGGGCTTCATTCAATCCACTGAAGTCCTGATTGGAACAATAAAGCCGAGAAGAATTGGCTCTCTCTTCCTGACTGTCCTTGAGCTGGGACATTAGTCACTCCTGTTGTTGGACTTGAACTCTGGAACTTATGCCATTGGGTCTTCTGGTTCTCAGACTATTGGACTTGGACTGGGAGCATACCATCAGCTCTCCTGAGCCTTCAACTTGTGGACTTGGTGACTGCAGGTCTTGTGACTATCTATCTATCTATCTATCTATCTATCTATCTATCTATAATATCTATCTATCTATCTATCTATCTATCTATCTATCTATCTACCTATCATCTATCATCATCTATCTTCTGTTTATCCAGAGAACTCAGAGGACTAATACACTCCTTTCTAATCTCATGCCAAAATATACTTCTGCTTTAATGAGGCACAGACTCTGGTCCTGAATCCTTGGGGACATGGGAAAGGGCAGCTGCTGTGCCAAGGCTTCTAGCATGACAGGCCAGAGGTCCGGGTCACAAAGGTTAACTATGATGGACAGGGCCATGGCACAGTTTGGTCCACTAGCGCAGCCTAAGACAGTCAGAGCTTAGAAGTAGAGGCTTAAGCCTGAGCATGTGGGTCTAGGGCATGTGAAGTTGGTGCGGCTCAGAGAATGAACTGACCTCTCAGAAGCCTATGGGGACACAGTTTGAGTCCACCAACTACATAATAGGCAAGCCCTGTGCCAGGGGTAGAGATAACAAAGTGAGTCAGATACAATTTGTCCGTCACAACTTAGTTTGCACAAATGGACAAAAAGATAATTTCAGAACAATGTTATGTGTGTTATTGTGCCTTTAGCCAAGCAGACTCTGCATTCAACCTCCATGTGTTTGGTTTTGCCTTTGGCGTGGCCTTCGGAAGATCGCTGAGTGCTGAGTGTCTGCTTCAGCGTGCCTGCTGCATCTGGCTGTGTCTGTGTGATCCATGACCCTGCAGGTTACAGAATGTCTACACAGGGAAATGGCCAGTCATCAGAGCAAGCCACGTCATGTGCTTTATTGTTTGCTCCTCAATATGCATTTTAAAATAGAGGGCCACAAGCCAGATATATCTTGAGAGAAGATGCACTTTATATGTTGAAATTCTATCAGTCTGCTGCAGCAGAATGGATACTTGTTATTGCAAAATGCTATAATTATTAATAGCTGCAATAAAACCTATAAATTTTAAATATAAAACAGTTATCAGATCTTTCAAATACTTAGCACAGAGACAGTGTGATGCTAATACAGATATTTTGAAGGGAGCAGGTTAGCTAGATAACTTGAAAAACAAGTTAATTAGTCTTTTGGAGCCAACAAATGTTCATTAAGTTTGAATAATAATACATAACAGAATAAGAGAGATCATGGAGATGAGATTAGAATCCTAATGCTTATAGAATTATTTCATATACTAGTATTTTAACACTCCTTGCAAAGCCTTTAAGAATTAGATTTAATATTTAATATGCTTTTTAAAATCGATTTTAGAGAGAGAGGAAGGGAAATGGAGGAAGACATTGATCTGTCCCCTTTTTAAAGAAAACAAGGCTTATCTCAGAGGGGGAGTTGGAAGGATTCAATGAGTTAAAACTTTTACTGGAAAGCAGTAAGGTACGCATTAAAAGACATTTATCTCCTTTTCTCCTTCCCTCCCTCCCTCCCTTTTCCCACCAGAGCTAGCTTCACACAGATTCTTCAATCCTTCTTGTAAGGAGTTAGAGCCGCTCCAAAGGCTGCATCAAACTGAGAGGGACTTGCCCCATGTTTTACAGCCCTCGTTACCTCTCGCTGTCCGGCTCAGTGCTGAGCACATGCTGGTAGCGGGAGCAGCACATCTGGGCTGCGTTTTTGGTGGAGCGAATGCGGTCCCTGAAGCTCTTTCTCAGATGTTCCTGCTCTGGGCCCCTCAGATTGACCCATAAAACCCCAGGGCTCTTCTGAATGGCTAAGGCAGTGGCCAGATTTGTTTTTCCTCCTGAGCCCAGTAAATGGCTTTTCAGTGTGTCTGTCCCAAGTGGCTCAGATGTCTGAGACCACGTGGCTGTGACTGAGACTACTGAAGCCCATTGAAGCTGTCTGGTGTTCCCACCACAAACATTGCCCTCCACTGGGAGCCGGGTCCAGGAATGCCTGCCACCCTAGTCATGCTGGGTTCCAGCAACTTGAATTGCAATTTCTTTGGATTCCACAGTAGCAGAATCCTGCCTTGGAAGTAACATTGGACAGACTGTTGATTGGAGTGAATGTAATGGACTGGTAAGCGTTTCCAGTGCCAAAGACTATTGAGAGCCTCAGCATTTGCTAGTCTCTTCTGAATGGGACCCGGATGGAGCCCACGGCTCTGTCCTCTGAAGCGGCAGAGCAGGCCTTACCCTCAGGATTGGGTTACACTGAGCATCTGTCTCCCCAGGGTTCTGGGTGAAATCCTTTTCAACCTGGATTCTTTCTTACTGGTTGACAAGCCATGCACTATCATCCCTGATGGGTAGGATGGTGGGAGAAGAGTTCCCGCCTCATCAAGGGCTCAGGTTAACTGGGGGTGATTGATTTTCCATAGCTCTGAGAAAGCCTACAAATCCTTTGGATAAACACGAATTCCACAGTGAAAACAGTTTTCCCTCCTTCTGTTGAGGGGAGCAGACAGAGTAAATATTGACAAATGGACAGGTTTACTCTCTGAAGAGGCAGAGGCAGGTAAATGGTGCAGGGAGAAATGCTTGTGTTGAGTCATTAGTGGCAGAGGGAAAGGCATTCTCTGTGGTGAGGCCAGGGTTTTATGAGGCCGAGATGGCTGTGCTGGAAATTTGTAAGGCAGCAAAGCCATCTGGGTCTTGACAACCCCTCCCCCCCCCCCCCCCCCCCCCCCCGTGGGATTTTGGTGTGGAAGGCCAGAGGGGGGCATCCATCGTGTATTTACAAAGCTCCCCAATCGCTTTGATGTCAGCCAAGGCTGTGAGCCTCTATTAAGAGCAAAATACAATATTTGAGCTTAGCATGACCCTTGATCCCAGCCATCTCCAAGTATTTTGTCCGGTCATGAGAGTTTGGGGACAATGTAGATGATGCAGATATTACCTTAGCCTAAAGATTTTAAGATGTGTAACCTGGCCCTGGCCAGGTGGCTCAATTGGTTAAAACATCATCCTGTATACCAAAAAGGTTGTGGGTTCAATTCCTGGTCAGGACACATACTTAGGTTGCAAGTTAGATCCCTGGTTGGGGCCCAGATGGGAGGCAACCAACTGATGACTCTTTCTCTCTCCTCTATTTTTCTCTCTCCTCTCTCTCTCTCTCTCTCTCAAAGTTAATAAACATATCCTCTGGTGAGAATTTTTTTTTTTTAAAAAATGTGTAATTCAGACATTGCCAATGGAGAAAGCCTCATTAGGTACAAAAGCTGATGCCCAAGTTGACATCCATGACCCTAACCCTGACAGTACCCACCCGATCACCCTGGCCCGCTAATGATCCTGCCTTGCTTCACTCCCCTTCCTCACCACATGCTAGGCTCTTTGCCCTGTAGCTTCTCTTCGGGCTGCTCCATCCAACTGTTCCCTCTGCCCCAGGGAACTCTCTGTATCCTGCTCTCCTATGAGGTCTTCTCCAACCCTCACCCTGAAGGTGCACCCATTATCCTCTCTCCTCACACTCTGCTTATTTATGAACATGGTTTGTTTTTGTTTGTAGCCTCCCTCATCACACCGGAAGTTCCATGAGAACAGGGACATGGTTTATTTCCACAATTGTAGCCTCAGAGCCCAGCCAAGTTCCCAGTGCATAGTACACGCTCAACCGCTCAACAAGGGTTTATCTGGGGACAGAACGAATCCACGCAGTGCTGCAGGAACTCAACATCTGCCCTCACAGGAGCCTGGAGATCAGCGTCTGATGTCTTCAGAGTGGAAGCTACTTTTCTAAGAAAGACACAGGGAGGGTATGAAGAATGAGGCAGCCTTCTTTAGTAAATGGCCCTCAACGTCTCCTGGCATGTTCTTATCCTGTTCAGTCAGCTTTTTCCTACTTCACTCCGGCTCCCACTCACCTCCCCTCACTCACACAGTGCTCTTGCTTCCTTTTTTAGGGAAAATCGCAGGCTGTTGGGAGCACCTCACTCAATGCTTTTTCCTTTTTTCTCCTTCCCATCAAACATGTCTTCATTTATGGCCATTTCTTCCCTTCCCTACAGGCTCTCGGAGGGTAAGATGTCTGTGCTCGGGATGGGCACTGGGTCTAGACAGAGGGCTGGAAGATGCCTTGAGTCCTGGAAGGAGCTGGTAACCAAAGGGCTGGCTCCAAAATTTTCAGCTGCCTCAGTCTTTGGGATTAGCCTGCAAGGGGTTACCATGGACCATTTCTTCTCGCTAAGTCCCTCCTCCACATACCCTCACCACTGAGTCTCACAGAATAAATATAAAATCATGTTCACCTTTCAGCTAATTTGAGTCTGACTTTAGCTCCTCTTCTTGAGCCCACCTCCCCCCCACCCCCCTGTACACACGCACACACCACTGAATAGCAAAAAAAGAACCAAGGGAGAGGGGAAAGGGAGAGTTCATGCTGTTGTTAGATTGATAAATTTTAAATATAATCCAATTTAAAGGAACACTTTATGGAAATGGCATTTAATTACCAAATCTTAAACAGTAGCATGGGATGGCAGGGAAAATAAGAAGATAAAGAATTTGGAATGAAACCTGATTTGTGTCCTGTCTCTGTTATTCACTAGGCTTTGGTAAATCATTTAAACTTTGATTCTTAGTGGTATCATCCGAAAAGTAGGAAAAACTCCCAATTTTTGAGGGTTAGATATTCTCTAAGAGAAAGTCTCTGATAAGATCACAGAATAATATTAGGTAACATTTACTGAGTGCTTATTATAGCTAAATACTTTGCCTTTATTATTTAATCACCGCAACAGCCCTGTGGATGTTATTCCTACTTTGCAGATGTGCAAACTGAGGCACAGAGAGGTGGAGGATCCAGGACTGGGCACAGAGGCCGGGCTATAACTGTCTCTCTGTCGGTAAAGGTTGTGCTCCTTATGCTTCAGTTAGTCAGGTTTTTTCTACTGCATTGACATAAGGGAAGAGATGAAAGTCATATCACTTTAAATCCTTCAGCAAGAGACTGGCACCTGAAAGCAGAGGAGTCGGTCCTGAGATTGAAGAAGTCATGTTTTCCAAAACATTTTGTCATGAGAGAAGCAGAGAGTGTGTTTCAAGAGTAGTCTGTCCTTTGTCATGTAAGTTATCATTCCTTCTCTGCCAATGCAAAAAATCCCCTTTGTTGAAATTTGACCTGTGAAAGGAGCTCCTACCTGTGTGGGGCAGCCCAAAGCACTTGTGATTCCCTATCCTTTTGACACATGATTGCTGGCGGTCTCTGTACTCATGGGCTACACCTGGAGGATGCCTTTCTCATCAGCAAATGGTTAGATGTTCAGACTTCCATGAGTCAGCATTTCCAAACATTTACAGCTCTGGATATTTCCATTCATGCTTACTTCAGTAGGTATTTGCTGCAAGTGTCTCTATCCAGCAATGACATTTTGATGTGTCCAGCAGAGCTGGCTTCAGATGAGTATTTCCTGTCTTAGGTAACGTTTCCATTGCTCAGTGCTAACGGTGGCAGTGTGGAGGGTTTTAGCATCCAAATGACACCCCAGAGGAAGAATGCCTGCCTCCCCTTCCCGCTTCCAGTCACCAACACCTTTGACACTATCCCTCATCAGTTGTAATTCTAATCTAAGGCCTTCTCATTCCAAAGGTTGGGAGTTAGTTATTTTATTCATTTCCTCATTTATCCATGAATTCATTCATCCATCCACACATTATTTATCAACCATTATCCAACCATTCATAATCCATCTACCCATCCATTTGTTCATTCATCCATGCATCCATCTATTCATCTGTCCCTTACCCATCTACTTACTTATCCATCTTCTATCTTTCCATCCATCCATCTGTCCATCCATCCATTCATTATTCACCTATCAACTATCATCCATCATCCATCTATCCATCCATCCATCCATCCATCCATCCATCCATCTATCCATCCATCTTTCATTTACTTATTTACCCATTCAGCTCAAGTCTCCAAGGATCTCCATGTCATGTCTACCATCTTTTAGATTGTACATGAGCACTTGTTCATGTGTTATCTCTATGCTTCCCACACTTCACTTACCAACTGCACAAATTTTTCCACATTCACATATAACTTGCACTATTATCTGCTTAATATTTTTATTTAAATAACCTAACCTAAATTAATTTATTTAAAATAATATGAATGAATACATTAGATTTAAAATAAATGTATTTTGAAAGGAAGCTTTATATCACTGCTATTAATACATTATGCATTTGATATAAATTGTACCTTTTCATGATTATCTACAATGTATACCCATGCATTACCTAAAACCATCTCAGTTACCACATTGAGGAGCTAAATTATTTTATATTTATCCAATAAAGCCTGAAATTATTATGATTCCCATTTCCAGATGCAAAATCTCAAATGCAGTGATTCTTCGAAAGAGAAACTGTGGTAAGAGTTGGAAGACTGAAACTCAGATCTCTTGGCTCCAAGTCCAGCAATCCATGAGTGGAGACCCATTTGAAGATTATGAAGTTAATTGCTTTGGTTGCCACCAATATATATATATATATATATATATATATATATATATATATATATATATATATATATATTAAAATTAAATAGAATATAATAAAGTATAGAATATCTTAGAGTGTTATCATACTTAGCAAGGTTAAGTAAGATTTTGTGAAGCTTGATCATATAGCTAATGTATCTTACTATGGGGGTTATGGTTTAACATAATTGAAAGCTACTTCTCTGATTGGCCAGTCTATTTGAACACCAGCCTGCCTTGGCACTGCTGACTGGCAAGGGCAATGGCACTGCAAAACTCCAGAGACTGCCATTTATATAATCTTCCACTGCCTGCTTTTACAAAGAAAATTTTATTAGAACACAGTCATACCCACCCATTTATATATTGTCTATGGCTGCTTTCATGCCATACATGGTGTTCTGTATTTTATCTGATCCCCTGAATTGTAATGGCAAAGTTGAATAGTTGCAACAGAAACAAAATGGCTCACAAAGAGCTAAAGAATACTTACTGTTTTGCCCTTTGCAGGAAAGTGCCTATCCCTAATCTGTACGAATGGCACCCTTTGGAATTGCATGGTTCCCAGACTCGACAGCTGTACCTGGTGGCACTGTGGCTGGCCAGTGGCCGCTTGGAAGTTGCACTTTCTTTCAACTGCTTGTTCTTCCATTGCATTTCAGTGTTTGCTTCTCTTCATGGCTCTGAACCAAGGCTGTGTAAACAGAGAGCTGAGTTTTCCCTCCTAGGAGCTTTCCTGCTAATCTCTCCCAGCACAGCCCTTTATCCCCGCTCCTGGCTGCTCCATCACCACCACCTCTCTTCCCAAGCCTCTGACCCCCTAGGCCCTAGGGCCTAGGGCATATGAACAGAGGCCTTTGGACCCTTTCTGCAATAAACCCTGAGTGACACCCTTAAACAGGGGAAAAGGGTTTGAGAATAATGTGAAAAACTGCAAAATTCTCCCAGTGCAGGGGGCCCAGCCCAGTTTTGGACAATGAATTATGGTCTCAGCCAAGATGTTCTCATTACAATCTCTGTTGACCTCCTTGGAGGAATAAAAACTGTTGCCTGAAAACTAGGCAGCTTCTCAGCTTCCTCCTCCTCCAGGGCCCTGCCTTGCTCCATGGTGGTCTTCATCTGAACATCCCTTCTGTCTCTGTCCATCTGAGCCACTGCCTTATCCCAACTCTGGGAACGTGAGCCTGGTCTGAGGCCTACAAACAAGCAAGAACTAGAATGACAGAGTGATAGCTCAGCTCCTTGTCATTTTATTTTTAAAATATTTTTAAAAATTGATATTTAGAAAGAGGAAGGGAGAAGGGGAGAGAAAAATATCAATGTGAGATAGAGACATCAATATGAAAGTGAAACATCAATTGGCTGTTTCCTGTATGTCCCCTACTGAGAACTGAGCCCACAACCCAGGCATGGGCCCTGACTGGGAATCAAACTGGCAGCCCTTTGATGCACAGGACAACACCCAATCTACTGAGCCGTACCAAGCAGGGAATTCCTTGCCATTTAAATCTCCTTATTATTTTTTTCTATATGTTCTTAAGTTAAGATCATGCCTGAAATGATGCATTTAACTCAGGGGCCCATGTAAAGGTGAACACCAGCAACTAGAATGGTCAAGAAGAAAGTCAGAACGGGAATGGTGCCTGGACACTGTTTTTTTGAGGCATATTTGAGTGATTTGGGGTTTATGGAATGTTTACGTTGGATGGAATCTCTATTTATCATCATATATAGGTCCTTCACATTATATTTGAGACAAAGATTTATATTTAAAAAAAGATCACTCAAAGTCTTAGTGAAAAAAATGGCTACATGGTGAACTTGAATGGGATGGTGGTTAGTCTTTCCATGTCTCCATGGCTAATACGCTTTCTTTGTTTTCCTTCTCTAGCTTTATCATTGTTATCTTTGACATCATCGCCATCCTCAACATGATATGCTCTTCATAACTAACATTTATAGGGACAAGCCACTGTGGAACAGCCACTGGAGTAAGAACTTTACATATATTACCTTATTTAAACAGCATAGCAACCTTATGAAGTGGAAATCGAGGCATTGAAAAGTTGAGTCACATAGCTAGTAATAGCAGGTTAACCCTGACTACAAAGCTATATGATGTTTTGCCATATTTTTGTGTGTCTACTGCTGGTTCTCTTGGGCTTAGAATGTATCTAGCACATAGTAGGTGCTCAATAATTTAATTATCTATGAAGTGAATGAATGCATGGCACCTAAGTTGGTGCTCTTGACCCATTTTGCTGGTGCTCTTGACCATTTGGCTCGTCATTAGAATTGTTTATAGAACTTTACAGAATGCAAATGCTTCTGGCCCCCATGGAGATTCTGAGTTGAGGCCCAGGAGTCTGATTTTTAATACACTTCCGAGATTCTGATGCAACCAGCTCAGCCTGGGGCTGTAGACAAATTTAGCATCCACTACCACCATACTGTACCACCTCATGCAAAAATGTCACTGTTTTTAATACTTCTGCAGAACAAATAAAACCACAATTGGTGTTTCTCAATTTGTGTGGTTGAACTCGTGTCCTTTTGACAGACCTTTCACATTTCATAATGCTTCAAGTTGCTTTCTTTTCTGAAAGATTAGAGCCTAACATTGGTTCTTGGGAAGCAACTGGCCTTTCTCAATGTTGCACCCAAAAGTCACATATGTTTCTTGTTCTCAGTCCAGTTATCTTTCCACTAAAGAAATCAGTTTCCCTTGTTCATTCTGGAGGAGAAAGGACACAGGGAGTAATTCAAGTGCCTTTGACTATGAGGAAGGGGACCTAGAATTGTTCTAGTTCAACCTGGGATAAACCTAAGATCAAGGCAGTCTTAAGTCTTATTTTGCCAGGAGAGTTCCAGTTTACCCCTATTGTCCTGGTGTAATTATTAATAGTACCTTTATTTAGTCTCAAACATGAACCTGGGTTTGTACAATAAATGATACGGCCATCCTACCTAAGACTAGAAAGAAAAAGAAAAAAAAAAAAACTATAAGAAAATAAATTCCTGTTCATTACAAGAAAGGAATCTCCATAAGACATTAAAAAAAAAAAAATCCCCCAAGCTCCCAAACTATGCAGTCAGGCTGCCACGTTAATGAATTTCCTGTTACTGGAGGTGTTCAAAAGGAAGAGATATGGCTATTTGTGGATGATGATGGAAAGAAAGTCAGGCATCAGTGGTTGACCTTAGAGATCCCTCGGATGCAATGTGCCAAATTCCCAGGGGACAGCAGAATCTCTGGTGCCTGAGCTGTGGTTGGAGCATGTGTCACGCCCACACCCCCCTGGAAAGAAGTCAGGAACAGCTGAGCCTGTCCTTCTCAATCTTGAGTGGAAGGCCATCCATGGTCAGCAAGCACAAGATGTTTTCCCAATACTGTAGGCTTGGAGAAGGCTCAAGGTATTTAGGATTTGATTCTTAACATCACACCCAAAGTCTTCTGCTGAACAGGCTGTGCAAATCCTCAGGGTACAGTGCGCTAGAATGGCCTTCCTTTCCCGGGAACCAGAGCCACATCTGCTCTGATCTGCCCTTGTGAAAAGTGTGTATAGTTTAGGCCATCCTCTGCTCCCCATCCCTCCTGCCCCCAGGTCACTGGGCAAATGTCCATTTGACCCTGGGTGGAGTTTGACCCCCTGCTCACACTGAGTATTTCAGAGCTGTACAAAGTGTTAGGGAGTTTCCCAACATTCTTCAAGGGAGTTATCACTTTCAGCCCTGCCCTACTTCCTATTCCCTTACACAGTTAGAAACGGAGACAGAGGCCTTTGTGAATTTCCCCAAGATCACGCAGTGCATGGGCGGCAGGACCAGGGATCCAAGCTCAAGATATCCCAGGAGAAAGATGACTGTAGTATCACACATCTTTCCAAGGGGATCCAGAGGGTGAGAGCAAACTGTACAAATGCCCAGACTGGGACACTTTTGTTGTTGTTGTTGTTGAAAGTCACAGTTTATCCTGCTATAATTAGATTAAGAGGAAAATGAAGAACCCACTGGTAGCAGGAAGAAGCAAGAGTCCTCTAGGATTTGGCATTTGATGAGATAGATATTCAATCACTGTGCATTTCCTTTTTTTTTTTTTTCATAGCAGAATATACCGCAGGGATTTATGGACACAGATGCCTGATGCTAGGTTACCTTATGTTCTACAACTGCATTGCTAGAAGGGCTGTTATTGCCACAGGAGTTGGCTGTGCCCCAGAAAAATGCGGTGCTGGTCTGTGTGTTCCTGCACATCTTTATCCTGATTTTCACCTCAAGAGGGGCACCACCATGTTTCTAGTCCAAAGTTCTTGGTTTGGTGGGACTACATCCTGTTTAATACAACTTTGGCCTGACAGCTGTTGTTACAGAGATATGATGGCTGATTTGGGCCAAGGAGCTAGCATTAAAGGGACAAGTAGTCAATTTGTTTGTGGCCTCAGGATGATTTATAAGTTTCCTCCATGTTGGATATGAAGGAGTGGAATCCTACTGCTCAGTGGAGACACACAGTCACCTTCACTCCACGTTAGCACCCCAGCAACCCTCAGCAACCCTCACCTTTTGCCCCTGACTGGGGGTTGGGGGTCACTTCTTGTGATGGGAATATACATGAATGTCTGTAGGTCTTAGAAATCAATAAGAAAAGATCAGGAACCCCCAATTTAAAATAAATGGGCAGAAGACACGAATGGGAAACTGAAGAGAAAGCCCAAAAGGTGATGAGAGCCTTCATGACATGACCTCTAGTTGCTTCTTTATCCTTCTCTTCTCGGTGCATGCTGTATTTTCTAGTAATATGAAATGGCTTGTAGTTTTCTGCACTTATCCTGTCATGTTTGCACCTCTGTGCCTTAGCTCATGCAATTCTAGAATGATCAACTTCTTTTTAGAATAATGTTCTCAATTAAAAAAAATAAAATTAGTCTGGCTAATTCTTAGCTAGTCTTGAGGCTCTAGCTTTGGTATCTTCTCATCCAAAGACTTTTTTGAAGGTCCAGATTGCTACAGTTAATCAGGGACCACTGCTGGGAATGGGGGGCTGGGGAGGGATAGGTACAGCTAATTTGGTGTGGGTAGATAAATACCCAAATAAAAATGTATTTTTAATATTATCAAGAAGAAGGGAAGACAGGATTTTTGATAGCCAAAACAGCAAATAGCCAGTATTCTTGGTTTACAGATGGCTACACTCCCCTGGTTTCTTCCCAAATCCTTATGTACATTTCTGTAGTCATGAAGACTGTTTTATATTATAAATATTCGTTTCTTTATCTTTCTCCCCATTAAAGAATGAGTGCCTTGAGGGTAGGGCCCATGCACCCTCAGCCCATAACACAGACACTGACATTCGGTAAAAGCACATCAAATGCATCAATCAACATAATTGAATGAGGAATGCTTCCTTCTCGCTTAATGGAAAAATTGATTTCCATAGCAGCAGGAATAGAATCCCTGCTAGAGGCCAGAAGTCAATCTGTCTCTATAAATTCCAATTCCGATGCCCAGGATTTCCATCCAACAGATGCTTTTTGCATTGTGCAACACCAAGGCATGTGGGCTGCCTGAATTCACGTGTTTGCTCCATCCTTCATCACCCCATTTCCTGGGAAGAAGCGAGAGCCTTGGGGGACCTGTGCTAGCTGCACATGTTTTCCGTTTCATGTTTCAGCCAGTAAATGAGAGGGTTCTCTCACGGGCCACTTAACCTGTATCACAGACGTTTCCTTGGACAAATGGTCTCTTCGTCTTCCTCTGGGAACCTGAGGCCTGAATGATCTGCAGACCTAAGAGGGATGTAGAGATGGGCTTAGCACGCCCAGTGGCTGAAAAATAGAGCATCTTTTATTTCACTGTGTGACTTGATGGTGAGCGGCCCAGCCTTGCATATGTCACATTCTCACAGCACAGGTGGATAAGGCTGGACATCTGGAGGAACTAACATCTGGATGACCGCACCCCTGGAACGACGCTGGTATCAGCTGGGGCTGGGGCTCCCTTCTCCTTTTGTTGGATTTTAAACATTGGAGCTCTCTCTGAAAATGAACAAGGGGCAGATTCAGCAGGAATGGAAGGGAGTGTTGTCTCTGAGTCCTATTTCAGCTTCCAGACGCATCATTCCCAGCCAAAGTAATATGACATTCAAACTCAGGCCTGGCTGCCCACTGCAACAAGCAGAAATATAAGACCATAATACATAAAACACAACCTCTTACAGAAATAAAAATCTGCACAAAGCCACAGAGCTCAGAAATAGCTCAGAAAGAGTATTTGGTTCTTCTGCAAAACTACCACTTTTTCTCTCCTGCCAGGCCAAGCCCTGGAGATAATTGCTGGCATTCTCACTACTGTCTCTCCAAATGGAAAAAAAAAAAGGGGGGGGGGGGGTCGGGGGGTGGAGAGGTGGGGAGAGTAAAATAAGGAAAGTGAGACCGATGTTCTAAAAATGGAAACTACAAAATTTGAAAATTTGGGGGGGCCAAAGGGATACTCTGTTTAGAAGGGAGGAATCCAGAGAGAGAACAGTGTCCAAATGATATGGCACAAGGCTCTCCTGGAAATATGGCTTATCTCAAGAGGCGCTTGCTTCCAGACCTCAAAACTGGCCCCTTTGTGCTCCAGAAATTCTTCTCTTCATTCTAAAATAGAACTTGTAAAGAGAAGCTGGAAGTAACTTTAATGTGGTTGTTTTCTAAAAGTCTCATCTCCAACAGATAAATCCCAAACACTTTGCTCAAAGCAACAAAAGGTTCACATGATATTGGATGTTTATGCAAACCTTCCAAGCCCCCTGTGTTTATAAAAGTGAGCTGGAAATATTCGAGGACAGTTTGTCTGGTGGAATTTCAACATTTCCATTTTTGCTTCACTTGGGAACCAAAGGTCACCTTAGAGATGTTAGTTGCAGCATCAATAAGACTGCATCACGTCTTATTAGATAACATTATTTTGGAGAGAAGGACTGAGTTTTTAGTGGTTATAAAACATGAGGTGAAGCTGGGCTTCAGAAATGAACGTATTGTTCAATCAGATTGTATATTCAGGGTTTGACAAGATAATATGTAAGTCACTTAGCACAGCATCTAACAAATAACAGGAACTCAGTAGCTACTACTATTTATAATATAATCTTTATAGATTGAAAATAGATGTGGTCCTTGGGCATTCCCATTTACCAGGTGAAGATTAATTTTTCTGTTTTGTAGCATCTTTAAGTCTCTGGTTCATCAGATATTTCAGCCATCCATCAGGTTGCCCAAATTGGTAATGATAATAACAATCCCAATTCTTCTTCTTATTATAGGTGGGGAGGTGGATATTATGAGGGATGGAGAGTAAAATTGGGCATGGTCATTCATAAAATAATTAAAACATGTTAAAAAATTAATCCTATCTAGTAATCAATGGAATGCCAATTAAAACACAAAATGCTTTTTACTTACCAATATTTTGAAATCCAAAACTGTAATTTTGAATGTTCTTAAACCCTACTAGGAGGAGTATGATTTGGCATCACTGATTTTTGGAAAGCAATGTGACAATATATAAATTAAGTGCCATAGACATGTTTCTATCTGCTTACCCACTTTCAAGAATTTATCTGAAATCTCTAGGAGGAAATGGATCGTGGTAAAAAAAAAAAAAAAAATTAGGTACAAAATGTCCACTGCCATGTGTATCTGTCAGGATCTCATCAGGAAACAGCATACTCAAACAGAGTCACTGGAGGACAGTTTAATTAAAAAAACAACAACAAAGCAACAACAAAACAACCATGTACAAAGTGTATGCAGAGCACCGGGGATGATGCAGGACTGTGGGGCCAGCCCCTTCTCCTTGACCAAGGCCTAAAGGCCAGGAAATAAGCAGTTTCCAGAACCTAGAAAGAGAAGCTGTTTGGGGAGGGCCTCCAAGTGGCCCAGGTGAGGCCCACCCTCCCCTTCCTCCCAGTTTCTGGTCTTGGTCTTCTGCCAGTACCTCCCATTCTGAGTCCAAGCAGAGCCAGAAGCAAGCGAGCCCTTTGACAAAGTCCATATGGGCTCGGGGTGAACAGTGGCTCTGCAGAGACAAATGAAAAATATCCAGCACACTCTGTTATTTTTAAGAGCAAGAATAAAAATGGAAGATAATGTAAGTGTCCAACAACTCATTGGGAAATGAGTCAATCAAGCATGGGATTGGAGTGGGATGTTATACAGTCATTGGAAATAACACTTTTCACCCAGCCAGTGTAGCTCAGTGGTTGAGTGTCATCCCATGCACCAAGAGGTTGCCAGTTCAATTCCAGTCAGGGCACACGCCTAGGTTGTGGGCTCAAACCCCACCAGGGGGCATGCAGGAGGCAGCTGATGGATGTTTCTCTTACATCCATGCTTCTGTTTCTCCCTCTTCCTTTCTCTCTCTCTCTCAAATCAATTTTGGAAAATTTTTTTTTTCTTTTTAAAGAAAATAATACTTTTGAAGAAACAATAACATAGCAAAATGTTTTCAATAAAATGTTTTCAATATAAAGTTAACTGAAGAAAAGCACAGGGTGGAAAATTATATATGATTCCAATTATGAAAAAATGCACACATGACCCATTGAAAGAAGACTAGAGGGAACATGCCCAGATTTAAATTATGGCTATTTCTGATGTGGAGAATTATAGATTTTCTTCTTTTTCTAGTATCTGCATTTTCCAAAATTTACATTGCTTTTAATAAGAACTACATTGCTTAAAAGAACCTGTCTTCTGTCTGCTATAGTTTATAATCTAGTTAGAGAGAAAGATAGATTTCTAACTAATTACAGCAAATGCAATGGAAGAATAAAGGAACAATATTGATTTTGCCAGCAAGCAGAGTCAGGGAAACTTCCTGTAGTAGGTGGCATTTAAACTGGGCCATGAGAGCTGAGACATATTTCGGAAGGTTGAGAAATGACAGCAGGACAAAGGTGAGAAGATCATGAAAACCAAAGATGAAGAGTTCGGGATGGTCGTGACATACCCAGGGCACTACAGTAGATGGATGATTCGAAAGCTGTACATTAGCAAACATCAGAGGGACATGTACAGATTTCCATGTCCCTCTCCAATCTGCTGAGCTGGCATCTCTTCTGGGAAGCACATATTTTGAAAATGTTTCCAGGTGATTCTAAGGCTTAGAAGTGCAGACAGGCAAGGCCTATGAGAGAGTGTGGCAGGCCCATGCGTAGTGGCTGCTGAGATGTCTCTAGCTGTGTCCCTCCCCTGAGGGGAAAGGGCCCAGCAGCCACCTTATAATATATGACCCTGCCCATGACTGCTGATGCCTGGTCTAGGGTGGGCCTGTGTCCTTGATGCAAAGGTGGAGATGTGGACAGCTTCCACCTGCTCTGTGACCTGAGGTAGCCCAGGCCGGGGAAACAGAGACAGAAAGAATGAAGCTAAAGTAAGGATAAGAGAAGGGAGGGGAAACTGAGACGGTCCTGTGACCTCCCCGTTCCTGGTACTAGTACTTTCTGAGCTTCCCCTGGATCTGTGGGCTTGAGTTTATTGAGACTTCCTTCATCCTTATAATAGAGCCCAGTTTTATTTTGGTTTTAAATATATTTTATTGATTTTTATTTTATTTTATTTTTTACAGAGAGGAAGAGAGAGGGATAGAGAGTTAGAAATATCGATGAGAGAGAATCATCGATCAGCTGCGTTTGCACACCCCCTACTAGGGATATGCCCACAACCAAGTAACAAATACCTACATGCCCTTGACCGGAATTGAACCCGGGACACTTCAGTCTGTAGGCTGACACTCTATCCACTGAGCCAAACCGGTTTTGGCAATAGAGCCCAGTTTTTAATATGGGTCTGGCTGGAACTGGCCTCAGTTATCTGCAGAGAGAGAGAGGCAGGGCAAGCTTTACCTTTAGACATAGCAACATTGCACATTGCAAAGTCCCAACTGGAGTCTAGGGGCTGCGGCTCTGCTACCAACCACCTAACCAGCTAGGCTTCCAAACTGCCTGTCCAGGCACAATAGGTTTTGTGGAATTAATGGGTACAGCACCCTAACACATACATAGTGAGCTATCCTTGGCCAAATAAGTTGGGGCATCTCTGGATTAACAGTTACACTGGTTTCTCATGGAACTTACACCATGCTGTATGTCAATTATATCTCAATAAAACTGTGAAAAAGAAATTTCCAGACTCATCAGTAAATGAGAAGTACATCATAGAAAAAAACCCTGTTTGTTTTTACTAGGTAAATTCTCAGGACTTTTATATTCTCTTGTGCATTATGAATCTCCTACAATGATTACCGGTATAAGACTCAGTGTTCCCCAAATTTATTTGACTGGGGTACTCTTCTGCTGTTTCTCCCCTCAAAAAAGCATGATTTTGAGTTGTGCTTGGCCCATGAGAGCTAACTCATTCATTCATCTATTTCTTCATTCAGTTAACATTTATGAGAGTAGCGAAAATAAGCACTATTTTTCAAAATGGCATGTTGTTTTATGAAGCAGATACACTAGCCCTATGGGAATTGTGTATGTGTATTTGTACCCTTGCATGTGTATACATATGTGCTCACGCATGTGCATGATACATACGTGTGCTCATGTGTATACACCTGGGGGTGATAATAAAGAGAAGGGGATCAAGTCAGAAAGAGAGATGGGTCCTAGGTTTTGGTGCTCACGTATATGGCCTCCAGATGCTGCTCATTAGTAAAGATATCTCCACAATCTCCAAACAGAATTACACGATGTCAAGTGGACTCAGACCAGTTGCTCTGATTAATTTTGACTTCAATTAAAAGAAACCTCCAAATTGTTTATCCTCCAGCCCATCAAGAGGGATATCCTGCCGCAGCAGCATGTGCTCATGCTCAGACCAATCTTTAATTTGGGAAAATAACTGGCCTTTCCTCTGTAATCGTTTTCAATGTCTTTTTCTTAAAAGGCCTTGATCAAAAGAAGTTTCCCTTATGATAATATGGGAAAGTTTCCCAATGATGATAATGCTTTTGTCAGGGAAAGACGTTGGAATTAACATTTGTTGAACATTCCTTTTAAGCCAGTAGGCTGAGCATTACAAATACTTAATCTTATTTGATTCCTCCAGCAGCCTTGCAAGGCAGGCAATTCATTTTTCCCCTTTTCACAGATAAGAAAGTTCTGTGAAGGTAAGCACTCCGGTCTTCATCATTTGGTACGTGACCTGTACTTGTCCTCGGTAACATATTTATTGAATGAATGAATAACTGAATGAGGAAACCGAGCCTAAGCCACTTGGCTCAGGATCATTCAGCTTGTCAGTGTCTCAAACCACATTTGAACCCAAGCTTCTCTTATTCCAAAGCCCGACCGCTTTCTTCCTCATCATTTGAGAATTGAATAAAATGCTTTTATGTACATCCTTTGGTTTAATTCCACAAGGAGAGGAGGAAAGGCCACAAGATAACGTTCTCATTTCTTCTCATTTCACTGGCTCAGAAGCATCAAAAAATGGGCCCAAGGTCACTCCGGTGGTAGGGGCAGATTCAGCTACATCAGAGACATTCTGAAAACAGCTGGAGATTTTCTTTGGCTTGAATGGTATCCAAAGTTATGTTCACATGGCATATGCCTCACCACCCTTTCCCTAGATTCTAGTTGCCAGTCTCTACCATGAACACACATGCATATGCTTTTCCAGAATCTTCTTTTCTCATTGGCCCCCCTGCTGGGACCTGGGGTCTTCCTTGCCTGGGATGGGGTGGGCTGGGTCCAGAATGGAAGTTCTCAATTCCATTGGCAGCTCTCTGGGGAAGAAATGTGTTATTTTTTTCCTTTTGCCCTTCTCTGTTTTCATTTGTCACTTTGTTCCAAACTCATAATGTTTCTCTCAGCTTCTGTCTTCATGGAGCCAACACTATGGAGTAAAAAAATGAATAATGCCCTCAGAAAAACCCCAGGGTCATTCATTTCCAGACACAAGGCCAAGAACATGTCTGACTCAGCTTTTTCCCCTCTGCCTAGTGGAAGAAGTTGTTGAGGTGCCTTGGGGAGACAAGGCCTGGGGGCTTCTAGAAAAAGAGAATGCATTTATTTGAAAATTTCTCTTCCCTACTCTCTCATTTTAGTCTCTTGTCATCTCTCTTCCACACGATTTTGATAGGAGGTTGTTATGAACTAAATCGTGTATCCCCACCAAATTCATACATAGAAGTCATGACCTCCAGTACCTTAGAATGTGACCACATTTGAAGATAAGCCTCTGTAGAGATGATTAAGGTAAAATGAGGTCATACGGTGGGCCTCATCCAATATGTCTTATGTGCTGATAAGAAGTAGAAATAGGACACAGACACACTCACAGAGGAAAGAGCAGGTGAGGCCCAGAAAAAAGGGCCTCAGAAGAAACCAACCCTGTTGCCACTTGATCTTGGACTTCCAGCCTTCAGAATTATGAGTAAATGAATTTCTTTTGTTTAAGCCCCTCAGTCTGTGGTGCTTTTTTAGGGCAGCCCTAGCAAGCAAACACAGATTTGGGTACCAAGAAGTAACAAATACCTAAAAATATGGAAGTGGATTTGGAACCGGGGAATGGGTAGAAGCTGGAAGAGTTTTGAGGTTCATGTTAGAAAAAGCCTAACTTGACAAGACTGTTGGCAATCTGTCAAATGAATACAGAGGTTATTAATAATAATGTAAAAAATATGGGACATGGAGGAGCAACTCCTAAAGTTCCATGGAGAACTTAATTAATATTAATAATTAATCAATATCCCCATTGTGTAGCCAACAATAATGACAAGCAATGATATTGGCAAACATGTTAATAAGCTCTCACTATATGCCAGGCACTGTTGTAAGATCTTTATATATATGCCTTGATTTTTTTTAGTAACCCCGTGAGGTAGGCACCTCAGAATGATAAGTGATAAAAATAACATAGTAGTTAAGAGCACAAGCCCTGGAGCCAGATACTGGGGTTCAAATCTCAGTTCTGCCACTTATTTGCTGTGTGGCCTCAGGTGAATTACTTATGTTCTCTGAAAATCAAGTTTATCATCTAGAAAATGAGGAGGAAGATGGAATAGCTCCTATTCTATAAGGTTATTTGGAGGGTTAAAATAGTTAATAATAAAATAAAGTATAGGTACTTAGTCTAGGGCCTGGTCAACTACTATTATCCCTATTTTAAAAATGAGAAATTGAGGCTCAGAGAAATTTCTCTGTCTGAGCTTGTTCTGTGAAAGCTTTTTTTTTTTTTTAATTCTATTTAGTATGCTACTCTCATTACATAAAAACTTTATTTATGATTTTCTGAACATGAACACTATGGTTTCGTGGGGAAGGGAGGCACATGTCTAATGAGACTGCATCAATCTTGAGCATCACCTTTGCCCCACAGGAGAAATATACCCTAACAGGGAAGTTGTAAAGTTGATCAAGTAGAATGGAGGGTGTGGGAGATGGATTGCAAAAATGGCCCCGAATCTCCACTTCCCTTGTAGCCATAGCCCTTGTTTACAATGTGGCTTTCCAGCTTCTCCCATCCGGGGTTGGACCCTTGCATGTGGGCTGGTCATAGATCTTGCTTTGGCTAATAGAACGACTGGGAGTGACATGTTCGATTCCCAGCTCTCAGGAGGCCTTAAATACTATTGCACACTCTCCTGAAACCATCCCACTGGCACATGAACAAGTTAGCCTCGTGGAGGAAATGGAGAGGTACACGAAGGAGAGCCAGTCCATCCTAGCCAAGGCCATCCTACACCAGCCTACAGCCGTCAACTTGCAAGCATGCGAACCCTGCCAAGATCAGCAGAACTGACCCAAAGCTGACTACAAATGCATGTGGTCCCAGCCAAGACCCGGAGAACCACCCAGCTGATGCACAAACTCCCGAGCAATAATAAAGACACTGAGTTTTGGAGAAAATGGTTACATAGCATTACTATGGTGATAGACAATTGGTGCAGAGGGACAGGGGGATCCAGTTTTCAGTGGAAACATTCTACAAACGATTAAACTATAATAGAAAAAATATCTCTTATTCATAAATTTAGGGACAGTGTTCTGCCATTATAATTGTCAGACATGTCTTGGGATGACATTTTATGTTGGCTGCTCTAAAGATATTCAAAGTCCAAATTTTGAAACACATGCAGTGAGATTTTCCAATTTCCCCTTACTAATGTGATTTAATGACATTCACGATTTGCAATGTACCAATGTCCTCTGCAGCTCTGTCTTCCCAATGTAACAGGCCCGGTCACCCACGCATTCCTGGAAGACTGGGTTGCATATTCTACAATAGAACCTTGGTGAGGGTGCCCTCAGCCGTGTAGCTATTTTAAGGGATTTCTTTCTGGAGTGGGCGCTCTGCAGAGTTGAGCTAGTGGGCATTACCTGTAGGGAGGGGGCCTAGAGCCATCTGGCAGCCTGAAATGACCGGAAGAGAAAGGACATGACTCTGTCAACTCTCACACACTAGGTACATTTGCTCTTCCCGGATTTCTGGGGTAAAATTCAGGCTGCTGGTTTCTCTGTGAATCAGGAGAGGGAAGAGAGGCAGTGGAACCAACTGGAATAACTGTCCAAAATAGACATCTTTGACTTATCCCCAAGCCCTTCTCATACTCCCACTAGATATATCTCTCGCTGACTCCCAGCTTTGGATCTCTTAGGGGATTCCCCTGAAATACTGCTCACACTCCCATTGATTTTTTACAGAGAGGAAGGGAGAGAGATAGAGAGTCAGAAACATTGATCAACTGTCTTCTGCACACTCCCCCCCGGGAATGTGCCCGCAACCAAGGTACATGTCCTTGATCAGAATTGAACCTGGGACCCTTCAGTCTGTAGGCCGACACTCTATCCACTGAGCCAAACTGGTTTCGGCAGTATCAGGCTTTTAAATGATGTCTATCTAAATCTATTTACTAATCCATTAGGAATAGAGAGGTTAAATAACTTACACAAAGTTACAAAGCTAGGAAGTGGCTGGACTGGGATTTGAACCCAGTACAAGTCTGTCTGGCCACTAGAGTCTGGGCTGTTGTGTTACCTCTCAAAAGGTGGAAAAGTTAGGGGCCGGGTGTCATTTGGAACCAAGCAGATGCAGGCGCTTCTGGTGCATATTTGCTAACCACCCAAACAGAGCCCAAGCCTGCAGCTGGGATCCTCACCTCCTTGTGAATGAGCAGAACCAGAGGAGCAGGAGGCAGGAGGCCGCAGCTCAGAGCTCCCTGCAGACAGCAAGGGCTCTCCTCCTGCCAGAGCTCAGGCCTCTTCCAGGAAAATCACTAGAAGAAGAAAACGCAGCGGACATTGTCCTCGGGCTGGTGAGCCCTCAGCATCCCGGATTCCTTGGACAACTTCCACATGACGTTAGGCCTCGGCAATCTCAGCAGCGCCTGCCCTTGAGGTCCTTCAAGTGATCGCAATAAATCACCCATCATTCATGCAGGCAGGGCTGTGCTGAATGGTTCGTATTAAGCTGGACGTCTAAGGCTGGGAGTCGAAAGAGATTTGAGTACGTTGGAGATCTATCAAAAATGCCGGAGAAAGCACAAACATAAACGTTTGGCTCTGTTTTCCCCGCGGACAAGAAGTTTGCTGTTCTTGCCTCTGCCGCCTAAGGCTTTGTTTTCTGAAGAGAAGGATCTGGGAGAGCAGCGTGTCCTCTCCTGCTGATGGGTGCCACCTCTGGGGCTCTCCAGACTCTAGCCCGTCACTCATCTTTCTTCTGACCATATAGAGGCCCGAGGAACAAGGCTTGGGAGCCAGTGCGGGCCTCCCCCTCCCCCTCCTCTTGTGTCTGGGCATCCAGCGACCCCACACTCACGTGCGGGGCCACATTGGCCTTTGAGAGCCTGTTAACATCTCAGCTGATTTCCTCCTGCCGGCTTGGACAGGGGCCTCCTCTCTCTCCCGTGTTCCACCAAAGGCCAGGTGCGTCCTGCCTCCTTTGGGTGAGGCTGGCTCTCTCTGGAATGTGGTTCGCTAAGTAGCAGCTTTGCAACCTCAGCCCTCTGATCGTGTCCAAAAGGTGATGATTTTATAAAGCATCCAGCGTTTTCTTCCTTATTACAGTGGGATCAGCATCCTCTTGGGATTTTTCAACATTCTAAGCAGAAGTGGAATTCCTTAATGAATCTCTCTCCTCCATGTAATCACCGGCGTGAGGTTTTCAGGAGCCCAGCTTTGGCGCTTGGCTTGAACACTCACCAGCTCTGAGACCCTCTCTGACACCTGCCTAAAGTCCAACAAGAAAGGTGGACGGGACTATCTCACGGTCTCATTCCATTCTCATAACCCATTATTTCTCAAGAAGGTCCTGGAGCATTCCCCCAGACGCAATGTTCTCTGCCTTGTCTTAACATCAAGTTTTCAGGAGACCATGTCAGGAGTGTATACTACCGTGTTTCCCCGAAAATAAGACATTCTCCGAAAATAAGACCTACTTACAGGTTTCCTTCTGAGTAAAATATAAGGCCTCCCCCGAAAATAAGGCCCCCCCTAGGCTAAACATGAGAGATTTGGTCCACTGATTCTGAAAGGAATGGAGTCACAAGAAATTCACCAGGAAATTCAGGAATTGGATTGTTATGATGATGTTCCAGAAGACGATGACATGATTGATTGGCATTGAATAAATGAGTAAATTCTTGATACTGTAGGATTCGCAGTTTGTCTGGTTTGTGTTGACAACTACCGTACTACCATATACAGGTAATAAATTTCCTTTATTTTCATTTAACAATAAATGTGTACTGTATTCTTCTTCATGGAAAAATAAGACATCCCCTGAAAATAAGACCTAGCGCATCTTTGGGAGCAAAAATTAATATAAGACACTGTCTTATTTTCAGGGAAACAGGGTAGTAAACATACTTGTTTTCTGTGTCTGCCTTTTTCTCTCCCCCCCCCCCCTACACACACACACAAATAGGGGTGGCAAGGTGGGTAGGTGAGAGGGTTCTCCTCCACAGGTTACAGACTTGGATGTGCTTCTAGTCACAGGTGAGGTGTAGCCTTTGAAGCAGACAGACCACAAATCTTCACTGCTTCTAGCGCTTACTGCAGTCATTAAGGGACTTATGTTAAACTTACTTTGATTTTTCTTTCTGGCACGTAGGGAAAGCTGTATTGGTGCCAGGCGAGGTGAAATCAGGGAGTTTCCCATTTTCTGTTACTCCTCAGGCACTCAGGCACTTAAGTGGGCAAGCAATGCCGGCACCGGGGAGTGAATGATGGAAACGAGGAGACAGCTTTCCCAAGCAGATACCACAGCCTCCCTCTCTGGCTCAAATATTTTTTTACTTATTTATTTAAAAACTGAATTAATTTTTTTTTAATTTAAAAAAATATATATATTTTATTGATTTTTTTTTTTCAGAGAGGAAGGGAGAGAGAGAGAGAGTTAGAAACATCAGTGAGAGAGAAACATTGATTAGCTGCCTCCTGCACACCTCTTACTGGGGTGGGGATGTGCCCGCAACCACATGCCCTTGACCGGAATTGAACCTGGGACCTTTCAGTCCGCATGCTGACTCTCTATCCACTGAGCCAAACTGGTTAGGCTGATTTAATTTTTTAATTTATTCTTTGTTATTAATCCTCTCCCAGGATGCATTTCCTTTGATGTTTACTAAGAGTGGAAGGGACAGGGAGAGACAGCAAGAGAGAAATATAGATGGGAGAGAGACACATCTATTGGTTGTCTCCAGCAATCTCTGTAACCAGGGCAGGGGATTGAGCCTACAACTCAAGTATGTGCCCTGGACTAGAATCGAACTCGGGACTCTTCGGTCTGAGGGCCCACACTCTATCCGCTGAGCCAAACTGGCTAGGGCTCAAATATGTAGGGTTTCTGTCTTGGGGACCTGCCAAACCCTGGTTCCTCCCTAAGATAAGGCTGCTCCTGTGAGCTGGGGCTGTCTGCAGAACCTTGCAGACCTTTGGTCTGGCAGGTGTTTCGTGGTGGGTGTTAGTTAGGATGAGAACAGTCCTGCCAATAGTCCTTGAGGGGTTTTATGTGGAACTGCAGGAGGGACCCTCAGAAAGGAGAAAAGTCAGGCAAGAGGGTGAAACAGTTCATGCTTCCAAGGCTCTTAGTCAATGTTATAGGATCTCATTCTAAAAAAATAAAAATTAAAAAAAATATATATATATATATATATATATAATTGATTTTTTACAGAGAGGGAGAGAGACAGAGAGCTAGAAATATTGATGAGAGAGAAACATTGACCAGCTGCCCTCTGCACCTCCCCCCATTGGGAATGTGCCCACAACCAGAGTACATGACCTTGACCAAAATCAAACCCAGGACCCTTCAGTCAGCAGGCTGACGCTCTACCCATTGAGCCAAACTGGTTTTGACAGGGATCTCATTCTTCAATAAAAACGGACCTTTGAGGAAGTCCTATGAAATGAAATTCAGAATCACAAAAGAAAATTCAGAGGAACATGGAAGACAATCTGGTTTTCTGGGAGCAGAAAGAAATTTTAAAGTGAAACAACTGTTAAGGTCATCGGAAGCATGGGAAGTCTGAGAAATTACCACAGCCAAGAGGAACCTAAGGCCCATACATGTCATGACATTCTGGGTGGGATTCTGGAGCAGAAAAAAAAAGACATTTGTTAAAAGCGAAAGAAATATGAAAAAGTATGGACTTCAGTTAAGAATATACTAATATTTGTTCACTAGTTGTGAAAAATGTGTCATAGTGATGTAATATGGGTTGGCAACTAAGTAATTGCGTATTTTTAAAAGAAAATCAAAGACAATTTTTTCATGGAACTAAATAACTTCATTCTGTAATGTATTGCCCATTTTGATCAATGACCTTTTGCCATCTTTCAGGCAGCATCATAATCCCACGTTCAAAAAACTTCTGGTTTTTATTAGCAAAAAACTGAATCAGGTACGATTTGACATCATCATCATTATTGAAATTTTTACCATTCAAGGAGTTTTGTAAAGATCGAAACAAAAAGTAATCAGATGGTGCAAGGTCAGGACTATATGGTGGATGTGGCAAAACATCCCAACCAAGCTCCATTAATTTTTGCCGAGTGACCAAAGATGTGTGTGGCCTTGCATTGTCATGATGGAATACAACACCTTTTCGATTTGTCAATTTGGGCCGCTTTTCTTCAACTGCATTGTTTAATTTCGTTAGTTGTTCAATGTAGACATCAGAATTGATCGTTCGGTTGGGTGGTAAGAGTTCAAAGTAGACAATTCCTTTGTAATCCCACCAAACTGATAACAAAACCTTCTTTTGATGAATATCAGCTTTTGATGTTGTTTGAGTTGGTTCACCTGGCCTGCTCCACGATCTTTTCCGCTTGATATTGTTGTAAATAACCCATTTTTCATCGCCAGTTATCAGTCGTTTTAAAAATGGATCATTTTCATTACGTTTCTTTAGCAAATCGCAGCTGCTAATGCGTTGCGTTAACTGTGATTCTTTCAGTTCGTGAGGAACCCATGTATCGAGTTTTTGAACATAGCCAAGTTGTTTTAAGTGATTTTCAATGCATGTATGTGATACATGAAGCTTCTCTGCAATCTCACGTGTTGTACTCTGACAGTCCGAATTGATTATTGCTTTGATTAGGGCGTCATCAACTTCAACTGGACGACCAGAGCGTTTTTCATCTTTGAGTGAAAAATCACCAGAACGAAATTTGGCAAACCAATTTTGACACTGCCGTTCTTTTAAGGCTTCGTCACCATAAATAGCACATAACTTTTTATGAGCTTGCGATGCGTTTTTCCCTTTGCGGAAATAAAAAAGCAAAATATGACGAAAATGTTCCTTTTGATTTTCCATTTTTCAACGAACGCCAAACGAAAACTACAAAACAGATCAAAAAACTTTTTTTACTGATTAACAGCTGAATAGCCAACTATCAAATAACAAAATGTGTTTTACATTTGTACTACGTCTGCAAACCTAAAAATTCAACTGAAGCCATATATGTGTGAAACCAGCAATTACTTAGTTGCCGACCCAACTTAGAGGAATCCGGGTGTGAGGTATATTAGCTTTCTGTAATATCTTCACAAAAATTTTGTAAATCTAAAATTTTGTTAAAAAGTCTATTAAAAAATAATTGATTAGAACATTTTGGGATGGACTGTAGCAGTAAGGATAATGATCATTTCACAAAATTTTTGCTTCACTTAACTATAAATACGTATGTAGACACATACCAGGTCTTGAGGTAGAATTTGTGAACTTTGGTTGCAAAGTTTGAAAAACACTGGATTAGAGGATTGCTGTTAACTCTAATGTTTTTAAATTATTCATTTTAAGTTGTTTAGTGAGAGGCTTCATTCATTCAATCAACAGTTGTTCAGCAATTCATCACCAGGTGTGAAGTTCTATGCTTTGTACTGTAGGGCATGGCGCAGATGAACAAGACACAGGTTTTCATCTGTTAGTGACACAAGCAGGCAAACAAATATGATGTCATGCAAAAGCCTGAGAAATAAATGCTACCCAGGGGTTTATAAAATTGCCATGAAAGTGCAGAGGACAAAGGAGTTAAGACTTGACTCAGAGAGTCAGGAAAAGCTTGAATGGGAGCTGGCAAAGATTTAAAAATTTTATAAGACTCACTAATGCTTGTTCAGCACTTCCTATGTTTTCAGAGTCTCTGCAAAAATATTACAGGATCGTCTTATTTTGTCCCCACCCCCATCTGGCTAGGTGCTAGTTTTACTCCCACTCTAGAGAAGAGCAAACAGAAGATCAGAGAGGCAAGGGAACTGCCCAGGGATGCACAGCGCTACAGTAAGGTCAGATCTGTTCCATGTCTTGTGCCTTAGATATGACTACCCCATCGACACCACTTCCCAGCTAGTCCCGCCTGTTTGCTCTTCCCTACTTTATTTTCCTCTACCTACGGAGTATGAAATAGGAGTTTCACTCTCTGAAAATAATGGTTTTTTTGAGTGTGTGTGGAGTGGTTACCACAGCACCTCTTTCTTCTCCCTCCTTGAAACACTCCTACAGCCTTCATAACCTAGCACCGTGGTCGGCAAACTGCGGCTCACGAGCCACATGAGGCTCTTTGGCCCCTTGAGTGTGGCTCTTCCACAAAATACCACAACCTGGGTGAGTCTATTTTGAAGAAGTGGTGTTGGAAGAAGTTTAAGTTTAAAAAATTTGGCTCTCAAAAGAATTTTCAATCGTTGTAGTGTTGATTTTTGGCTCTGTTGACTAATGAGTTTGCCGACCACTGGCCTAGCACAATTGCTAACTCCCTTCTGTATTTTTCACTCCCACCCATCTTGCAGAAGCCTTTGCTCCCAAAGCTTTGGTTGAAAATCTATCTCCCCCACCTCCACCCAAGCCACCCACTCAAATCAGGACTAGTCATATTTCCCTTCATGTTTCTTCCTCCCAGTAGTGTAGCTGGTATGGTATAGTTGCTCTATAAATGAGAATGGAATGGGGAAAGAACTGTAGGATTTCCATGAGTGAATAAGGAGAATCCCAGGCAGAGGAGAACAACACAAGTATAAGTGGAGAAGTGGAAGGCGGTGGAATTGTCTAGTGGTGATGGGGTGTAAGGTGTTCAGATGTGTTTGGCAGGAGAGATGGCAGCCTGGAGCTGGGTTCTGTAGAGTTAGGGTACCTTGCCAGGAAGTTGGGGCTTTATTCTGTAAAAATGGGGGGGAAATGATACACCATGGAGGGGTTTCAGTGTTGAAGGAAAAATTGAATTGAGTGAAACATTTTATTTTATCTTCTCACCTTTGAGGAGTCTAGAGATAAGATGGAGTATGAAAACGAATATTTATTGTATACTTATTAGATTTCAGGCACTGTCCTAAAATCTTTCAACCAGCCCTCTCATGAATTTTCACCATAACCCAATACCCTGGGTAGTTTTCCTTGTTTTACAATAGAAAAGATGAGGCTTAGATAGGTTAAGTAACTGATCCCGGGCCACACTGTTGAGAAATGGCAGGTCTAGGATCAGAACCCAAGTTTGTCTGGTTCCAAAGCTCGGGTCTTCTCACCACATCACCCTGCTGGTTTGAAAAACCCTTTAGAACCCCTCCTCTTCCTCTTGCTCACTTTCCTTCTTCCTTGGCCCACTTCCCTTTTCCCTTTCATTTCTATTTTCCTGGACCTACGTGGCAGCTGCCTGGGGAGAGGGTGGCTTGAGACCCAGCAGTGGAAACAACGTGATGGTTCTATTGCCCTCCTGCCGTGAGGACAGGGATACCAAGTCTGGGACACACCAGTGAGAGGCAGTGGCATTGAGTGTGGTTGTGGGAATGCTGCCGATGTCCCTGGCTCCTGGGAAACTCTCAGGAGACCTTCCCTCCAGCTCACCAGTAGCACAAGGTTACCCATTTTAGTGCACTTGAGCATCTCCTGGTTTGAAATCTCCTTTTATTGTTACATTATTGCTATTTGCTTTCTAAAACACTTTTCTTCCAACTCTATAAGGCTAACTGAGGACACCAAAGCAGTTATGAACTTAAAAAAAGAAAAAAAAAGAAAAGCCAGTCCTTCCTTTCTTGATCATGGTATTATGACTCTGACATTCCTGTCCAAGCTTTTCCACAGTTTTCAAGCAATATTTGCTTTCTGTGTGCTTCTGATTAAAATAGAATGTCCCTTAAAAGCCATTCCAGCCTCTTGTGATGCGGTCATAAAAATTATTTCAGCATTAAATACCTCATTCCCATCATGTCAGCTCTGAGACCACTGCTGGATGAATCACTGGAGAAATGAAACGCTTAGCAAAATGTTTTTCTTTCTGATTGCAGGGCTGAGGTTTATTCCATTAAGGGATAAAGGTAAATTGATCAAGTATGTGGATGTTTGGAGTTTGTTTTTATCTCTGCTGAGCAAGCTTTGAAATGCAACAGTCCGATTAGATTTCCCTCTCTGTGGCTGCCTGGGAGCGAGGAAGAGCTGATGAGAAAGGCTGATGGCCTAGCCACGTGCATGAGTGATTGGCCGGCTTCCATTCTTAGTTCTCCTGAGGCCACTATGATCTAGAGAGGCCATACCAGCGTCAAACCAGCATCAGAGAAGCTCCCCTCCTAATGGAGCACCCAGGGATCTCATGACAGGTTGACTTTGAAGTTTTACGGAGTTACAAATCCCCCAACCACTTAATTATGCAGACTTGATCGGCAGAGTCCACTCCCAGGAACATTTCTCCTATCAGCTGGGGCCCCCTGGGGCCTGTCACTCTTCCCCACTCTGTCCCCTTCACCATCCCATAACCAGGGAGCCGAGGTTTCTGGAACATGAGAAGAGGCCGAGAAGAAGCGGAAGGATGTGGGGGCAGAAAAGGGACCATTGGTTTTCACTTCAACTGTGTTCTCCATCCTGCCCCAGCCAGCTTCCAGAAGCTTCTGTATCTTGGAGAGTAGCAGTTGCCTCTCTTCTGAAATCCTTAAGATTCATTAAATTTTGTTGTTTTGAAATATCACCAACCATAGCAATAACAATAAATAGTAAAGTTGGCTAAGTGTATTCTTTGTGCCCAAAGTGTGCTGAAACCTTCCATTCCTTATCTCACTGAATCCTCGCCACACCCGTCCGAGGCAGGTGTCATCATCATGCTCACAGATATAGATGACTGAGGTCCAGCATGTTTAAGGAATTGGAACAAGTTGTTCAACCCAGATTTGACCTTTGCATTTTTACTCTGGGCCCTGGGTCTCTAATCATTGCATTAAACCACTTCCCACTTATTGCAAATGTAATATTTTGTTGTTAAAACTCAGACACCACAAACACATGTGATGTGGAAAGGTAAATTTTTTAACAACCCTCTGTGCCCCCCATTCCCCCCATATATACAACTCCACCACCACCACCAGCAGTCCCTACCTTCCAGAACATTCCAGCCTGGATAAAGTTGTCCACTTCTGTCTCCTTCCAACCTCTACTGAGCAAGGATCCTACAAAGGGGCTCAGACTCTGTAAGAAGCGATACTCCTTGGGGTAGGTGGCCTCTGGGAACAGACTCCCCCAGAGGGCTGAGCAGACTCATAGCCAGAGAGATACGTATGTGTGTGTGGAGCATCCCTTTCACAAACCAAGCCTGGGACTTCCCTGAATGTCCAGGCCAGGCAGCGCTCCCAGGGGGTGACACCTCCACAAGCCCTTCCCCCCTGGCACTCAGCATAGTTTGTCCCAGTGGCCAACTGCCCTCTGACTCTGAGTGTAAGTCCCAGAGGTAGGGGGAGCACGGAGAACCTCAGGGAAAATAAACTTAATTATAGCTCCTCTAGTAGGCGCGTACACACACACACACACACACACACACACAAACGGTTCATTCCTCTCCCTGGTCTTTTCTGCACTTTCCTTCTGATAGAGAAGGGAAACAATGTTTTATTCATTTATTCATAAAATAAACATGCTGCAAAGTTGTTTGGAATTCAAAAATAAGTGGAAAAAAAGCATGGGCCTTGGGGTCAGTTCCCTCGTGTTTGCATCTGACTCTGCCACTGTTTAATTGTGTCATCTCAGTCATAACCTTTACTCTCTGAACCCCAGTTTGCTCATCTATAAAATGGGATTGATGATATTTACACCTCAAGGAAGCCGTGGGGCTTGGGATCACTGTGTGTGGAGCCTGCAGTGCCTGCTCATAGCAGATGGTGACCCGAGGTACAAGTGTAGGAGGGGGATGCTTCGGCCTGGAGCGGGGAGGGTTGGGCTTGGCCAAGTTTTGAATCCAAAGGATGGGGACTTTCTCCCCCTTCCTCTCACCCAGGTACCTGGCAGCGTGTCCTGGATCATTTGCCCACTGAAGGTCTGGGACTAGCCATGTGCTCTGGGAAGTCAAGACCTGGGAGAACTAGAAAAATGCTACTCAGCTTTCTGAAAATATCTATGAATGGGGCTGATAAACACAACCACAGGGGATTCCTTGTAGGCATTAACAACAAGATGCATGACAACTTCCTTTGGCAAGTAGTTTACAAACAAAAGAAGGAATGGATGGACCAGTTGGGGCCCTGTGGGGAGGGATGCCACTTTGATGACTGCAGTGGCCAAACCATTGATAAAAATAGCAATATTTCTTGCACAGCCAACCTCTGGAAATGCATCCACAAACACGAGGCTGCTTGAACAGTCACACCAGAAACTGCTCATCTCATTAAGTAGCCCAGGCCTACCCAGGCCAACGCAAGCAAAGAAGCTTGTGAAGCTGAGGGGCAGCCCAAAAGGAATGAAAACCCATCCAGTCTTTCTCCCCTCCCTTTCCTCTCCCCACCCCCCAGTTAAAGGTTGTGGTGGACCCGGAGCCAGATCATATTATTAGACTGAGATATTTTTTCAGGCTCTCAATTTAACCAGCTGGGGTTCTTTTTAAAGTAGTACCATCCCATTCAAACTTTAGAATGGAAGGATTCGCCCTTTGATGGGATTTGAGGAGAGCATAGGCAGAACACAATGTCCTTGGCTTGGCTCTGTCTTTCGAACAGTATGCGGACACGCCGACACCCCAGCGGGACCAGCGGCATCAGGCAGACACGTTCGCAGAGCAAAGGTCTCCCAGAGACGTGACCTTCCTTTGTGGTGACACCGCTAATGTCCTTGTAACTCATAGCAGGCCAAGAGAGAGGAATGTGCCATGAATGAGGGAGAGAAGTAGGAGAAAAAAGAAAACTTGGAATGAACTAGGATGTGAGAGAAACAGTACTTGGAATGGAGCCGCACCTTCAGGATGGTTTGAAGCTTGCACACACCTTCCTCTCTGTGCATGAGGACTGACACTTGCTGACACAAGCTTTAGCCAAGAACTTGAGTCACATAAGCACTGCCATGCTTGACTTCACTTTAATATGAAATTTCTTCTTTTTGATAAACAAATAGAGATGGCTAGAATCCAAAGTGGAAATCAAAATGATGAAAAACACACTAATATCACACGGCACAATCCTAGTTTAGGCAGATATCATACCCAAAAACACATTTCCAAAATCTAGATGGATTAATATCAAGGTGTTAGCAATGGGTGCCTCTACACAGAAGAATTAGAAATGATTTAAATGAGTCTTCCTTTTCCTTATTTTTATTAAAGTTTCTGCCCCCCCTTTGGTGAGTGAACATGAGCTACTCTTGTAATTGGAAAATAAATATCTATTTTTAATTTAAAAACTAGACAAGATGATATGTGAAACTGATTGAACTATTTATCCCTCCAAAGTGTGTGTAAGGTCCCCAGGCTGGGGGTAAGGCAATATATTTATTAATGAAGGGAAATGAAAATCTCCTGGGAATGATCCCTTTTAACCACTCATTCAGTGTGCTGGTCCGATGTTTGACAGTGTGACACACTCAGTAGGCCTTTCTATGCTACATTTTTCTGATGAATAAACTGAGTTGTACATAGTTTCACAGTTGGGAAGAATTTTTAAAAATAACAATCACATAGTATTCATTATTTTTACCAAGTGATCAAAGCCATAATATCAACTGTGAGTAGACTGTACTTAACATATATAGTACATGTTTAATGAATAATTGAATGAATGAACCAAGACAATAAAAGACACAATCCTTGTCCTGAAAGAATTCACAACTTCGCTGGAGACATGGAATCAAGTGCATGAAACAAGTGACAGAGAATGAAAAAGGGAGTTACAGCAGGACAGCTGGAGAAGGAAGTTAATATTCACTAAATGCCTTCCACGTGCACATTGGACTTAATGCTTCCCATGTGGTATCCCATTTAGTCCTTCAACTATCCTACGAACTAAGTATCATTTTCTCACTGACAATGGAAGAAACCAGGGTTCAAGGAGGTTAAATTTATTTCTAAAGATTCTACAGCTGGTGCATGACTGAACCAGGAAAGGAATTTAGGGTCTCTGAACCCCAAATCAGTGTTGGATCTGCTTTAACCAGTAGCCCCCTCCATGCACGGTTTCCATGAGATGGCCCCAGGCTTTGGGATGAAAGCCTTTAGAGGACCCATCTCTTGAGCTCAAGTGTAAGTGAGGACATTCTAGCTGGACTGAGGATCCTGACCCATCCTGCTCAGCTTTCAGGTCACGGGTTCTCTGTGGTGACTGAGCATGCTGCATTACATAGTTCCAATTTTGTCCACGCCTGGCTTCTTGTAAGATGTCCACACCATCACACCTTGGGCCAGAGAGATGTGGCAGAAGTCAAGAAACAAAGCAAGTCTAGCCTTGAATGTGGTCCAGATGCAATAAGGCCAAGATCAACAAGGAGCAGGCAATAGGACAGATCAGAGAGAGATACTGTGGCATTGAGGTTGGTGTCCCTCCCGGACCCTTTCAACTCCACTGTTGAGAGTGAGGCTGATGACACCCCAGAACTGCCGTCTTCTCCAGAGAATGGGTCTTAATCAGGAGACACCCACACTGAAGAGGAGTGGGAAAAGGGTGGGGAAAACCAGAATCTGCTGACTGCTGGGCACAGAGTTGAAGAGCTTAAGTCATTCTCCAGAGCTCCCAGGCCTGAGTTGAGGCTCATTTCCGGCTCAGACCAAGTCCTTCCTTAGCTTCCTTCTCCTGTCTTATCCTGCTGCCTCAGTCCCTCCTTCCAAGAGCACTCCTCCAACAAATCACTTTCACAAGAGTCCTCATGTGAAGCTCTGCTTTGAGAGAACCCACATCACTGCAGGCACCAAGCAGCTGAGGACCAAATCCAAGGTCAACGTGGAGATAATTTTTTAGGAAAATAATCTAATTGCAAGGTGCCACAGGTATCATGGAGCGATAGATGTCGAGGGAAGGGTTTGCTAGCTTTCGTCCTGACTTTTCCTGGCCTCAGCATCAGGAGCCACACTTCCCAGGCACAAGCTCAGAGGGCCAAGGTCAGGTCTGCACTCAGACGATAACAAAAAGATGGAAACAAATGATAAGGCAGTTCATCATTGCATCATCCAAAGGAAACTACTATGAGCATTTTGGTGTATTTCCTTCACAAATTTTATTGTACAGAATTTTAATTACATTTCATGTTAATTGAGGGGGTGATTTTTAAAAACTTAATATTAAATGTCAGCATTTTTACTAAATTATTTAAATATCTCATACTTCTTATTTTGGTAGCTATGTATCATTTGTGCATATCATAATTTACTAAAAGACCACCTCACTGTTGGGCAGTTATACAGAAAGTTCGGACTGTATTTTTGGATATGCCTTTAGGGTAGATGCCTGTAAGTGAAATTACTAGGACATCTTACAAGAAGCGCCTAAATGTACTTAGTAAGTACATTTTAAGGCTAAGAAGCCATATCTATTTCCCCAAGGGTTATATATATTTACTACTCCACAAATAATTCATGTGAGTACTTTTTGTATCCTGCTATCTCCCACCTTAAATGTCATTTAAATTTTGTTTTCCAAGGAGATAAGGAAAGTAATATTTCAGTGTCATTTAAATTTGCATGTTATTATTTGCTCATAAGACTTGGCATTTTGCCACGTGATATTTACCAGTTATGAGACTCTTTTTGTCCATGTTTTATATGTGGCCTTTGACCATTTAGCTTTGAGGACCACATGTTCTTTTTTTTTTTTTTTTAATATATTTTATTGATTTTTTACAGAGAGGAAGAGAGAGGGATAGAGAGTTAGAAACATCAGTGAGAGAATCATTGATCAACTGCTTCTTGCACACTTCCTGCTGGGGATGTGCCCACAACCAAGGTACATGCCTTTGACCAGAATCAAACCTGGGACCTTTCAATCCACAGGCCGATGCTCTATCCACTGAGCCAAACCAGTTTCAGCAACACACATTCTTATCAGTGAACTAAACTCTTAATGCTCCAAAGATATAACCATTTTTGTCATATGTGCTGCAAATATATTTCCTTTCTCTTTTTTCTTGCTTTGTTTTCCGGTATTCCCGTGAATCATGCAGATATATTGCATTTTCATCTATTTAAATCTTTTGATAATTTTCTTTGTGATTTACTGCTGTTATTTTTAAACTTAGTAACTTAGTAACAAAACCATTTTAAAAGCCTAACTACCAAAATGCTAGCAGATGTAGATTTTCTCAGGATTAAAAGGATGGTTGATTTTTTTTTATTTTCTTATTTATATTTTCCAGACATTTTGGAATGCACTAACTTTTTGTAATAAGGAAAAATAATCTATTTCTTAAAATGTCTTCTTTTCTTAACATCAAATTTATTTTAGGGAGAGAGATAGATGAATCTTTTGAATCTTCCAGGGACTTGTCATTGGCATTGTTTAAATAAGCAATTGCTATGTGACAAATCAGCTGAAATCCCAGTGGTTTAAAACAACAGTCACTTCTTATTATGGCTCATGTGTCTTTAGATCATCTAGGGGCAGTTGACCTGGCTGGGCTCTCTTCCGTATCTACTAGTAGATTGGAGGGCTCCTGGGGTCCACCAACTAGCTCTGGTATGTTCTCCATCTGCCAAAGGTAGAAGCTCAAGAGGACAAATTTAAACACACAAGGTCCCTTGAGACCTAGGCCCACCCACACTTCTCCCTCGTTATTTAACTAAAGCAAGTCGTATGGGATAAGGAAATGTATTGTGCCCATTGGAGGAATTCAAAGTCCCATGAAGGAAGAATAAAGAATAGAGTTTGGCTCAGTGGATAGAGCTTCGGCCTACGGACTGAAGGGTCCCAGGTTCGATTCCGGTCAAGGGCACGTACCTTGGTTATGGGCACATCCCCATGGTGGGGGGGTGCAGGAGGAAGCTGATCCATGTCTCTCCCTCATCTATGTTTCTAACTCTCCATACCTCTCAATTCCTCTCTGTAAAAAATTAATAATAATAATAATAATTATATATATATATATATATATATATTTTTTTTTTTTTTAAAGAATAGTATCAAATAATGCACTCAGTCTACTACAGGCAAAAAGAGATTTTTCTCTTCTTACTCACATTTACAGACATGTTTATTTGTGTCTGGATTAGTTTATCAATAAAGATTGTCTAGAGAATATAGCCAATAGTATCTTAATACCTTATATGGAGACAGATGGTTATTGGATTTATTGTGGTGAGCAAGGCAGGCGGTATACAAATGTTGAACAACTATGATGTACACTTGAAACCCATATAACATTGTATGTCAACTATATTTTAGTAAAAAAAGAAAGGAAATGAAAGCAGTAAAAGATGTAAAGTTGATAGAGAAAAAGGTCTATTGCATGTTCATTTATACATATTCCTATTATTGACAGGTATATTACTTAAGGTGGAGCTGCTTAGAAATTGTACTTTATGTAAATAGAGTTATTCCAACTTTTAAAATGCTTATTAATATAAATACTTTGCAAAAATTTCACTCATAAAAATTGCGTTATTTTTATTACCAATAGTATATTATAAATTTGATAGAGGATCTTTCTTAAATATTTCACAAAGGGAAATAGCCAGTTCCAGACCGTGTTTTCCGGCGTATAAGACGATCCCTAATTTTTTACAATTAAAACATAGGTTTAGGCCTATATTCGCTGTATAAGACTACCCCCCACTTCAAAGAAAAGACTTACTTTGCCATCAAGATCTGCAGGTAATTTTTGTGCAATTTTGGTCTTTTGCCCCTGATTTTCGGTTGACTTTTTTTCATTTCAAAAGTCGTCTTATACGCCGGAAAATAGGGTTCTTGTTCAGACACCAGTCTCCAGGGAACTTAGAAAAGGCAGAGACGGATGAACAAGTTCGGGGGTCTAAAATGCCCCATTTTATGGATATGTGGCCGCTGGGGCACTTCAACACAGAAACAAATGGGCCCCGGGGAGAGACTTTCTTTAGTGCCTTTCATGTGTGAACAGCCATCAAGAGACCTGGGCCCTGACCACAGCAGTGAATTGGAGCAGGCAGGTGCACTGACAAAAGCAATCCCTCTGAGAGGCTTATTTACACTGATGTCAGCCGTTTGAGAGGGCAGGTGTGCAAGGACAAAAGGGAGCTAAGCAGGACGCTGCAGACTGGGCCCTCAGCCTGCCCATCACAGGGCCCTGGTCTGGGCTAGGTTTGACTGCGACCTGGTCTTTCTGGCCCCACGGGGAACTGCTGGCTAAGGGGTCATCTTAAGAGGCTGAGGTGGCAGTGTTGCTCTCCCTGCACCTTCACAAACATGTCAAAGTGGAAAAAAGCTTTGCACAGACTTTATCTCATGTGTGTCTCACAGTAGCCATTCAAATATAAAGGAATGTTTCTTTCTGCTTATATGGATAAACATGAAAGCTCAGAAAGGTAGTTGTTTGACTATCGTAAACCAGATGGAAACTAGTTTGGGTCACGGTAATCTGAACTCTTTGCAAGCCCCTTTTGTGGAGAAAAAGGAGCATGCTTGTGGTCCAAGGAGAATAGTCAAGCAAGTGTAACTTTCTCCAGGTTTCACCAGCAATGGACTCTGAGATGGAAAGAAGAATGAGGCCAGAATTCCCAAGACAGCGCTGGGACCCTAAACCTACCCTTTCCAAGAGAGCAGTTGAGGCTCATGCCCAGGGTTGAAGGGTGAGAGGAACAGGCTGACCTGACTTCTGGGCCTGGCCATTCTCTTCTCTTCAAAGCCCTCACTCGGACCTGAGGTCAAAGGTCGAACCGTATTTCTTGCTGATCCTTTCCGAAAATGAAAGGGCTACTTGAACAGCTCAACTTGCTAAAAGCCCTACTACCTTTGGAAAGAGGAGCTTTTAAATAAGAGGGGCTTGCTAAGTGGTGCACTCTGAAATCCTCCATTTGTATGAAAAGGGTGTTTGATGCCCAAGAGGGTAGTTGTCATCTGGGGGAAAGATTGTATCCTTGATTTTGTCTCGAGATGGAAAAGATGAAGAGTCAGCTTAATAACAGGCTTCGGGTCTATGAAAGGCTGTTCTGGGGAAGATGGTGAGCACCTGTCCATCCTCTCTTAAAGTAGAAGAAATGGGCTTTTGTTGAGGAAAGAAGATCTAAGTGAGGCCGATGGGAAGACGGCTGGACCATAGCACAGCTCGGCTCTGCTCTGGCAGATTATCTTCGATGGGATCTCCCCAGCCGGAGATTGTCAGGACAGGAGGTTGAGGTTAATGACCCTTAGAGCTATGCTCTGGCTTTATGACTGTGGGATGAGATAAAGTTGGGTGAGCACAAGACAAGGAGTGCTGAAACCCAGATACAGGTCCTGATTACTGCTTACTTGTTGGTCAAGAGAGACAATTTCCCTGCACCTCAGTTTCCCCGTGTGTGTAATTGGATTAATGGTTACTCTCCTATCTTAGAGCAATGAACCCGGACCAAGACAATGTATGTGAAAGTGCCTTCAAACTCCATGGCATTAAGCAAATGAAGGACGTTATTTTTCCTGGTATAACTGCTGATTATTTTTCAACTCTGGTGTGCACTAAAATTTTTCTTCCTGCTTTGGATAAAGTTGCCAGATGCTTTGGACCCAACCTTTTAATTCTCAGGTCTCTTGCTGTATGTTCTCTTTCTACAAGTCCTGCTTGCTCCCAGATGTTCAAGGAGTTGCGCTTTTCAGGGAAGCAGGGGGACCTCAAAGAACATGCTCTAAACCAACTTTTCTTTTATGGGCGGTGGTTCTGCTTCCTCTTCACTGTGTCTGGTGATAGAGAAACTCATTATCTTATTTTTAAAGCTACTCCACTAAAATTTTCTCAAACAGTTATAAGTCATTTCTTCTTATGGGAAGCCCGAATCTATACCCCCCAAACTGAGACAGATCACCCAGAAGCTGGTAAATAAATGAGTGACATGGGCTTGTAAAAACAGGAGCCACAAAGGATGGCAGTTAACTGGGGAGGAGAAGCCTTTCCAAAGCAGATGGCAGCTACTCTACACCAATAGCTTATCACCCTGCAGGAATGTGGGCTCAGACTTACCAGACCCAGAGCTTGGCTTAGGCCTGGGGTAGCTTAACTCATGTAGAGTGCCCAAAGAGTCACACTTGGAAAGAGGCAATACTTTGGGATAGTGTTATATATCAAAATTTGAAATGGAATTTGAATCATTTTAATAAATTTAATAAATTTTTATTTCTTAAAAAGAAGAGTGAGGTAGGTATATCCTCCTCCCCCAGGGAGTGCTCTCCCCGCAGCCAAACTGCAGAACCTTGGGTGGCCTCCCCAGTGACTCTCCCAGACCCCCTTAACTTTTAAGAGACAATAGAACTCTTTATTTTTTGTATAAATTTCAAGATTTTGAAGTTAGCTTCATGTAAAACATTTCATAAAGACTCTATGAACCAGACAAAATATTCTCTGGGAGGTGAAAAATCTCTAGCAAGTTTTTACTTCCCTTTTTTTGGTCAAAACTTCTAGTCATGTCTTCATCTCCTCCAGCCCATAACTCTTCAAACTAGAAGCAAAGCAGTTAGAGTCAGCTTCAAGTTACAAACATGTGATGAAGGCATTTATGGAATTCGCACAAGAGGAACTGAGAAAGGCAACCTCAGAATTGGTTCAGCAGCTCAATGATGGTCATAAGTTGTCCACATCATTTTGTTTTTCTTCTTGCTCAGAATGTAATTGATGTATCTTAAGAAGACAAACTGTCCCTGTTATCCTGGGATTAAGGGGTTTCCCAGGGTATGAGAGTTTTAGTCTTAAAATTTGGAAAGTCCTAAGCAAAGTGGGATGAGTTCATTATCTTACTTCTCTCCTTTCAGTCAGAAGATGGCTTCCACAGCCCCAAACTATGTCACTCAGAAAACAGACCATCTTCTCATATACTTTTCTCTCAAATCCCACTAGACTTTTCCTTATATCATTGACCTCAACCCTTAGTCCAAAGAGGAATGTAATCATACTTTATCCCCTTGGTTTGGGCACACTGGGACCAGAATTTACATTGAATTCTGCTGATATGGAAGAGAGGAGGAGTGGCTTGTGGGTGGGCAACTCATAGTATATGCCACATATGCCATATTTTGGACTTCAGCCTGAAGGCAGTGGGATGTCACCAAATAGTTTTAAGAAGAAGGCAATAGGCTATGACTTATGTTTTAAACTTGGAAGCAATAGTATAACTGGATTAGAAGGAATTTGGGAATAAGATTGAGAGAAGAGATTCATTAGCAGACTTCCACAATAATCCAGACATGAGATGATACTACTTGAACTAGGGCTGTGATTATCCTAACTAATAAAGAGAGAAGATGCTAATTGATCATCATGCCCTCACAAGATGGCAGTGCCCACAGCCACCAGATGGCAGTGCCCAGTCCCTTCAGCCCCACCTCATCCAGCCTCAGTCCCCTAGTCCCCTAGCCCCACCTCATCCAGCCAGAGTACCCCAGTCTCTTCAGCCCACAGGGGAAAGCAGTTGGGGGAAATCAGGCTGGCAGAGGAGGGCAGGTGGGGATGAGCATGGTGGCAGGGGAGCAGTTAGGCATCAATCAGGCTGGGAGGGGAATGGTTAGGGGCAATCAGGCAGGAAGGCAGGCGAGTAGTTAGGAGCCAGCAGTCAGACATCCCCCAAGGGGTCACAGATTGGAGAGGATTCAGGCTGGGCTGAGGGATATCCCCCTCCCCCAGTGCATGAATTTCGTGCACCAGGCCTCTAGTAGATATATAAATGAAGTGATGAATTTGGAAGAAGTCATAGGACATCATCTCACCTATGAACGAAAACTCTGCACAATGCACAGGTAGGGCTGTGATGTTCCCATGTGTGAATAAGAAAATAGGGGCACAGATCTTAGAGGTCAGATGTCCAAATTTCTCTCTGATGCCAAACATTACCTGCCTAAAAAGCTAAACTCCTATTGCTACCGGATTGGAGTTTCTCCCTTTCCTTGGCTCTTGGACAAGTTCAACACCAGATGGATTGCTCTCCTGGGGCCCCGGCATCTACCTGGTGCAAGGTGGGTGTCAGACTGGACAGAAAGCCCTCATTCTTTGTAGTTAGACAGCTTTGTAGATTATGACTGGGACAGGATATGTGGATTTATCAAATCTACCTCAACAGAGATGAGTAGTAATGTAGACCTAAGAGAAAGAACATGAGGTTGGCAACATCAGTTCAAAGGTTTGCCTCCCACTCCCAGGAATAGTCTTGAATTATTTATGCATGTTTTGCAAGTGAAGTAAGCTAAACTTCCAAAGACCTCTAATGGTGTGTAATTAACCTAGTGGGAAATGTAGCTTAGGGTGATGCATTCTCCCTGGTGAGCCATGAAAAAAGACTATGAAGGGAAAATTGGGTGAATGGTAGCTTTGATGGCATTGTTGGATGAAAAGATGAGTTGGGACAAGGATTAGCATGGATTTTGCTTGTGTCAAAGCACCTTATTCCTTCCCCTTGCAGGCCTCGCCTCATATGGCAATTATACATTCATAAATGTGATTTCTAAGTTGTTGTCTGCCTACCCCAAGGGTAATTCATAGTTTGCTCATTGTTCTATTTTCAGAGGTTAACACAGTACTTGGCACATAGCATATGCTCAATAAATATTTGTTGAATTAATTTAAAAGTATATATTTTTATTGATTTCAGAGAGGGAAAGAGAGAGAGAGAAAGAGAGAAAGAGATCAATGATGAAAGAGAATCACTGATCAGCTGCCTTCTGCACACTCTTCCCCCTGCCCCTCCCACATTGGGATTGAGCCCACAATCCAGGCATGTGTCCTTGACTGGAATCAAACACAGGACACTTCAGTCTGCAGGCTGATGCTCTATTCACTGAGCAAAACCAGCTGGGGCTTGAGTTAATTTGTTTATTAAGTGATTACCACATGCCAGTTTCTTTGCCAATATCATCTCTTTGAAGCCTTCCAAAATCCCCATAATATAGATAATGAAACTGAGATATCTGTTATAGATAATAGAGCTGAGATTCAGAGCTGTATAGCGAGTCAACTGGGGTTCTGCGTGGGCCTAGGCGGTCCTCAGATCCCATGCTCCTTTTTCTCTAAATGTAGTTTGGATTTTCCTTTCATGTAACAATATTTCTCAATACAGAGGAACTCGATATTGATTTAGCTCTACCCTTCACTTTACAGATGAGAGGCTGTAGGCCCAGGGAGGCCAAGCATCTCAGCCAAGTTACATTAGTTCTCCAGTAAATCTAACCCAGCATTGTTTTCCACTGGACCTTGCCATTCCTTTAAGATAAGACAGCCACTGATTCAGAATGAGCCAGAGCCTATGGGTTGGACCTGACCTACCTCTACAGCATTGCTGGATGTCTACATAGTAGAAAGGCATGGGGAAAAAATCTCATCAGATACAAGTTTTAAAATCTACATGGCTGTTTTCCGGTTCTTTAGCTTTAACTGGCACAGTTGTCTTTTTGACTGAGGGGAAGTCAAGCTTGAAGCTTTTGGAAAGCCACTGTAAGTTTGCTGTTGAAAACTTCCAGGTTTGGATGTAACTGAGACTCTGGTAAAGTACTTAAGCTAATAAAGGTCTGACACTTCTTCCAGACTCCTTCCAAATGCCGCACTGGCTCAGCATGTACAAACCCACAGGAGAACACTGTGTCCACCACTTGGACAGCCTCACACATGTGATTCAGGCTGGGGCACTGCCCCAAAGCCACGGCCTTTGCGCTTACCCATCCCCATCCTTTCCTGCCACTTTACTTCCCCAACATGCTACTCAAGTTACTTCTTCAAACATTTGATCTGTATGTCCCTGAATTTCAGCCTAGGAAGTTCTACCTGCAGGAGGTTTAGCTTGCGATTCAGCTGAAAGCAATGAAACCCCTCAAGTTCTAAATCCATCTATCTGCTCATTCTCTATTTTCTAAGCTGAGCCCCTTCCCTATGCCAGGCACTGTGCCAGGCTCACTGCACAAGCACCTGTTATTAACACCCAGCTCCTGTCTGTGGGGCTTTCATCCTCAAGAGGGGGAAGAGACACATCACAAGACCCTGCATGGTCTTAGGTAACTTCCTTGTGGCTCTGGACTTTGTCTTCAGTGTGGTCCTCTGAATAGAAGAAAGATGAATGCTTCAGTCCACAAATGACAACCCCCAGGGCATGAGGGAGCATCTTCAGTAGCAAACATTTTCTTTGCAGAAACATCAACAAAATATCTCCTCTGGTCTCATTGGCCTGGCTTGGGACACATATCCATCTATGAGCCAATCCTAGAGGCCGGAGAGAGCATAAGAGGAGTGACTGAGACTCAGTTTTCTTTTCTTTTTTCTTTCTTTCTTTTTTTTTTTTTTTTTTTTTTAATAATTTATGTATATTTTACCTTGCAGCAAAAAAAAAAAAAAAAAAAAAAAAAAAAAAAACACAAAACAAACAAACAAAAATAGAACTTGATAATAAAAGGCAATGTTCATTTTTATATTTCTGCCAAGGCATTGTTGTTTTATATTAATTGACTCCCCCTCCTCCTCCTCTTCCTCCTCCTCATCCTCCTACTTCTTTTCATGTGGAAGGTGGATGTTTTAAACAAATCAATCATGAAGGAAAGAATGAATGAATTTATGACAACTGAGTGGTAGATTTCTTGCTGCTGGTATATATAGAAATTCCTAATTTTCATCCTATTTTGACTTCATCCTGAAAGCAATGGGATGTCATCAAACATTTCCAAGCAGAAGGTAATAGATAGGCTCTTACTTATATTCCAATGATTCATGCGGGTCAAATCTGACAGGAAGCTGAGGTTATTAAGACCCCCTCGTGGGACAGCAGTTTCAATGTGTGTGAGGCAGACTTGTCTTGAACATGTGGACTGATTCAGACTTGCCAAAAATGGCCTGAAGGTGCCATCCTTGTGGGCAGTATCCCTCTCTCCAAGCCCAGCAGCCATCTCTAATTTCAAATCATTTACTCAGATGGAGGAGGTGGCCACAGGTCATGCCTTTGTGCCAAAAGGACAGGGGACACTTCTCTCACACTTTCCAGCGTTGTTGGGGTTGGGATTTTCAGCAGGAATGGAGGGTTTGACAATTCTGGTCTTGGTTAGGGCAGAACAGAGGTTGTGAAGGGAATTTTGATACGTGGGCAAAGCTTCTCCTCTGTGGTCCCATCCCACCTCTCTGCCCCTCCCTGCACACCCCCATCTATCAGAGTGAGCTTCTGAGAGCTGTGCTTATTACAGCAAACATTCCTGATGCAAGGACTTGCCCACTGCATGGCTAGGCCCACTGTGGGATGCACTGAATTTTAACTGAGCAATTGTTTTGAAATGTTCAATTTTTCTAAAGATCCATAAGAGGTCCAGTAAAGCTCTTAGATGGGCTACTTGAGAGAATTCATCTCTGACCCACCGAGGAAGGCTGAGCCTTGCATTTGAGTAGCATCCCCCACTTCCTGATGTGGTGACTTCAGTGAAGTTACTTCTCCTTCCTGAGCCTTCTGTGTCCTCAGCTGTGAAATGAGAACAGGACTGCTTCCCCCTTTAAGAAGCCAATGAGATAAAATCTCTAGCACTCCTCTGGCTCGTGATTTTTATGCTTCCGAGCATCCAAAACGCCTTGCTTGCTGCAGAGTAGACAAGATAAGGAAGATGGGAGCATTTGCAAACTGTAAAGCCGGTGAGACACATCATCTTGAATATGGTACTTGGTCTTCAGGATGATACTCTGAGGGGAGCAATGCGACTCATCGGCAGCATGGAGCGGAAGGGGTTAGGAATGTTCCCAGGGATCTGTCTTACCCAAAAGCCAGATGCTCCGTTTCCTCCTAAAGCCAATTTGTGCAGCAAAAATTCCCTGTCCAAGTGAAATCTTGGAGACCACTGTCTTCCAGGCTCATTCAACCATTGCCCAGGGGACTGGACAAATAGCTCCCCTGTGAGACCTCTTCTCACTCAGGGACTTCGGCCAGCTGAGGTTTTCTAATAGTGTTTTCTTTTCTGTTAACTTTCTTCTTCTCTAAGGATACATAAGTAACTAAAAGAACACAACTTTTCAAAATTCAAGTCAAAATTCCCCCTTCCCTGAAGACTTCCTGTCTATAACCGAAGCAATCTTCCTAAAATTAGCAAAGCTTTCTTTTCACCACAAAACAACAGTCCTTTTACAAAAAAAAAAAAAAAAAAAAAAAAAAAAAGGCTATTTCCTTTCTGGATGCAGATTGATGTGAGAGAATTGGAGGGGGAAAATGAGCTTCCATCCAGCTTCCGAAGTGGCTTCCTCATTGGCCCAAAGTCGGCCTGTTATTGGGATTATACTGCACTCGTTCGGGCAAAGGCTGCTCGGAGGCAAACACTGAGATCAGTTGTTGAAACCAGATGCTTTCATTCAGTGGCTCACACTTGCGTGTGCGTCAGAATCTCCTGGAAGGTTTGTTAAAACAGAGAGCTGGGTATCAACCCCCAAGTTGCTGGTTAGTCACTCTGAGGTGGTGACCGAGAATTTGCACTTCTAGCAAGTTACCCAGTGATGCTGATGCTGCTGGTCTGGGATCGTATTTTGGGACCACAGCTCTAAGTTCATGGTTTTCAATCCCTGCAAAGATTTGAGAGAAGAAACTATTCTGGCCAGAACTGTGTGACCAGCGATGATGCTCTGTCTCCTGCATGGCCGCACAATCTTGGTGTTGGCGATGGATCCTGGTGTGGCCTATGCAGGGGTGTTCAGGTCCCATCTCTAGCTGGTCTCCCTGGGCCCCTGTTCCTGTTATTCTCTGGAGGATGCTTCAATCACTTTTTTCCTCTTAAGAGGCTGTGTGAGAATTGTCAGGGGAACAACACAGTTTTGGGTATCACTCAGATAAGCTTGGTTCTGAAACTGGGTTCCTTTGCTTACTACACAGGTGATCTTGAGCCAGTGAAATAACTTTTCCTGAGTATGTTTACTTGTTATCTTATATAATAAAGAGGCAATATGCAAATTGACCATCACTCCAACACACAAGATGGCTGCCCCCCATGTGGTCAAAGATGGCTGACACAAGGTGGAGGGCAGGTGTCGTTGACAAGGAGGCCAGCAAGGGAGGGCAGTTGGGAGAACCAGGCCTCCAGGGAAGGGTATTTTGGGGGGGGACTAGGAAGCAGGGAAGGACTGTTTGGGGTGATAGGCCTGCAGGGGAGGATAGTTAGGGGCAATTGGACTGGCAGGGGAGCAGTTAGGCATCAATCTGGCAGTGGAGTGGTTAGAGGATGATCAGGCTGGCAGGCAGAAGCATTTAGGAGCAATCAGGCAGGTAGTCAGGCAAGCAGTTGGGAGCCAGCAATCCCAGATTGTGAGAGGGATGTCTGACTGCCCTATGGAATCGGGACTACACAGGCAGTTGGACATCCCTCGAGGAGTCCCAGATTGGAGAGGATGCAGATTGATTTGAGAAACACACACACACACACCTGTGCACCAATTTCGTGTACCAGGCCTCTAGTAAATAATAATAATATTCTACTGAACTGGTTTATGAATCTAGCTAAGGTCTCTCTTTTCTCTCAAACTTATTTCCCTGTGGCAGTCCCCCTTCTTGATAAAGGCCATCTCTACATAACCAGCTGTCCATAGGCCCCTGGGAACCATTTCTGTCACCTCCTTCTCTCTCACTTTCCACATCTAATCCACCACCATGTTCTGTCCATCCTACTTCCAAAATGTGCCTTGCCTCCCACACTTCTGTTTCCATTGTCCCTCCCACATTCTCCTAGTCACCATTCGACTCAACTACAAAAAAAAAACAAAAAAAAACACACACACACAAAAAAAGTTTTGACATATCTTACCAGTTCCCATTTCATGTAGAATAAAACAAAATCCATAGCATGGATGACACAGGTTCTCAAAGTCTTTGGGCCCTGCCTATTACTACATGAGCTCTGCTGTTCCTTTGATCCTTTGAGCTGTGCTATGGGTGCCACCCTTGGGATTCCTGAATGTGTCAAGAACCTTCCTGCCTCAGGGCCTTTACATATGCAGTTCTCTCTGCCTTGAATGCTTTCCCTGCTATCATTCTCCCAGGCCTGCTCCTCCTGTAGGGCATATAGCCCTTCTGTTTATCTGCCTGCATTCTTCTTGCCTTAGATCTTCCTGTGGACCTCTCTCTCACTCAGGTAAGCTTGCTCACTATCTCTCTGTCAGTGAGAGGAAGGGAGAAACATTGAGATAAGGAAATGAAAGGGAGCTAAGATCAACATTGAAAAAAAGTGCATTACAAAAAAGACCTTTCCATTGCTGTGACAAACTCAGCTTGAATTTTTTAGGACCCCCAGATGGGTAGCATCTGCTATGGCAATGAGAGTTGAATACCAACTGTTCTCTATTTACTGACAGTGTTAGGGGCTGATTTTGCTCAGAACAGTGCTTTTGTGCAGTGTGGATGGTCTATTATCCTAAGGCTTATGTTTAACTCCAGCCTCATTAATCTACTTTGGTGGTTTATATATCAAATGTTGATCTCTTTGGGGATTGAAACCTGGATATGTTCCCTGACCAGGAATCAGACTGTGACCTCTTGGTTCATGGGTCTATGTTTAACCACTGAGCCACACAGGTTGGGCGAAGAGGGTGTTTTGGATGAAGTGATTGAAGCTCAGGGGTGCTAAATCATTTGTTCCAGGTCCCATAACTGGTAAATTGCTGAGAGGAGATTTAGGCAGTCTTACTGGAGGCTAGCTCTTAATTGTTAGGCTTTCAAGTACCTATATATTTATATCTATATTCATATCTATCGAATTTAAAAAATTGTAAAGTTTGGTAGAGTGCCTGATATATAGAGAGGCTAAATAAATGGTTGCTATTATCAGTAGTACTATACAGAGCTAAGTCTATGATTGTTTATTCCCTAGTTGTAAGCACTATAGCATGGTAGTTAATAAAATGGACTTGGGAGCCAGAATCGCCCGAGTTCAAATCCCAGCTCTGCCATTAATGACATATGTGCTCGTGGGTAAATTCACTCAATGTCTTCACCTATAAAATACCTTAGAGGGGAAAATAATACTACCATTTACCCATGTGGTTGTTGTAATGATTAATCAAGGGTAATGTTCATACTCATCTGAGTGTGTGCCAGATCATAATCAGTATTAATCCCAAGAACGGTAACCAATCTTCTCAATGCAGATCAAACAGATGCTTTTCAGTGACCAATGCAACTTGGGGGTGAACTTGTCAAACGTGGTGAGTCTCACACATGTTCTGGCTCAAATTTGAGAAATGAAGGTGTACAAAGCATATCAACCCAGCCCCCAGCTCAACACCCCATGGGAAAAATATGTGTCAGGCCAGGGGTACAGGTCACCGGGTGGAGATGCCCCAGCCTTTGATGACTTGAGCCTATGAGGATTGAAAGGCCGGGAGCCCCACTGGGCAACGGTTCAGCTCAAAGTTCACATTGCTGCACATTTGAGAACTTCCTGACCAGCCGCCCCTGGTGTCAAAGGGGTCTGAACCTCTCCTTGTCTTGGGCCCTGACATGGAATTGTGGGCGAATGCTCACATCCACAAGAAGGCATAGGGCATCAATGAGCCGATTATGTCAAACATCAGAAGACAAAGCAAAATGGAACTTCAAAAGACTTCAGAAGGGCCCGGAATCCCCTTTCAGAAATCAGCAAGTCCTGCTAAAGTCCCCAGACTGGGCTTCCATATTTGGGCTTTTAAATTACTGCTCAGACGGAAAAGAAAATTCTTTAATGTAGTTAAACTTTGATGAAATCATTTCACCCTCTAACTCTTACCTGGAAAAGACATTTTTATTTTTTATTTTTATTTATTTATTTGTGTGTGTGTGTGTGTGTGTGTGTGTGTGTGTGTGTGTGTGAGAGAGAGAGAGAGAGAGAGAGAGAGAGAGAGAGAGAGAGAGAGAGAGAGAGAACATTTTCCTTTTGAATGTCACTTTTACGTTTACATTATAGCATTAACACAGCTTCCATAAATATGTATGTGTGTGTGTGTGCGCGCGCGCACATTTTTTTTACTCATATATTTTCTCCTCGAAAATGGAAGAAAAGAGTGGGGGGATTGGAAACCTTAGTACATTTTTTTTATTATGTAGAGGATCGCATGTTCCTTGGACTTTAAAAAGGAAATACTTTCTAGCTATTTAGCTTGGCAAGTCTAGAAAAAAGGTGCATAAACTCTTCTGAAAGGCTTTTTTAAGGAAGGAAAGGATTTTGTGAAATGGGCTTTAATAAAGGCACTTAGGGAAATATAACTCTACCTGAAATATAGTCTTACTTCCTGCCTATTTATTCTTAAAAAAATGTACAGTGCATTTCATTCTCACACATAGACACGTGCAATTCACTGCTAAACAGTTTTTTAAAAATGTTAACTGTAAAATAAAACACAGATACAGAAAATTATAAAAACCAAACACATAGCTTAGTGAATTACAAGGCTGACACTCAGATCAAGAAACAGAAATTTGCCAGATTTTCCTAAAGCCCTTTACGCATGTCCCCTTGCTCTCTCCAAAAATAATCACTATCTTGACTTTTAGAGTAATGACTTCCCTGCTTTTTGTGTGATTTTGTTACCCAAGTGTACATTCTTAGCACCACAGTTTATTCTCACTCACTCAACATTCTGATGTTTTCAATTTTCTTTTAATCTATTTGTTTTTCCTCCATCCCTTGCTCTGGCTTATAATTTATCTGTTAAAGATCTTTGGAGGTTTGACCTGTGGAGTTTCCAACTTGTCTGGACTTTGTCGAATGTGCATTCACGGTGCTTTTGGACATGTCTCTCTGTCCTCTGTATAATCTGCGAATCAGGAGCTGGATCCAGAGACCGATAAAACTTTGACTCAGTCGTTTTTGGCAAGAACATAGGAAGTGGCATGTTATTTCATTAGATAGCATGTGTCTGGTCGTCTCTCTTTTTATAATGTCAACAGCCTCTGAGGGTCATTGCCTAGACCCATTAGTTCACTGGAGATTGAAAAATGGTGACATTCTAATTCTGTATCTCGTTTTACTTTTTAGCTGGAATGATTTATAAGGAGATGCTTCTCTCATCTACTATTTGGCTACCCACTTGCATAGTTTATATATAAAAGGACAAATGCTTGATTCCTTCCCATTTACCTGTTTTCAAAAAATACAATGAGTTGGTTCTTTATACCCTCTGAAAGTGACTTTTAATTTTTAAAAATATATATCATTATAAATTCATGAATTTAAACGTATTTAAAGACATTGCCTTTCTTATCTTTATTCAAACTCAAGTTGTCCCATTTTTGGCCAATAGAAATTTCTTAAAATTGGCAGCTGAATCCTTTTGACATGACCCTATTAATCTTTGACAGCCTCTTTTCTGTTCAGTAGGACAAGATGTTCTAACCCCATTTTGCATAGTTCCCACCCCAAATTTGGAATCAGCTACATCTCCAAGAAACTCTGCTTCCTTATAATAAGAAGTGATACTTGTAGATCACAATTTGGGCACTACAAATGCTTATTGCAACCACATTAGTTATGTTTCTAGACATTTTTGGTGGATGGAATGAGGACATGAATATATTTGGAATATTAAATGTCTTATAAATTTATAATACAATTCAAATTCAGAATTGTAAGATATTTACTTAATTCCTTCCATATAATATATGTATTACCTTTTTTTCTTTCATTCCCAAAGCACCTGCATTAGTGCATGGTGGGAATCAGCTGCCATTGCAACACAAGCAAAACCTCTCCAGTGAGTCACTCTCCCTCACTTCAAGGCAAAGGTTGGTTGTAACAAGGGAAGGGGTGGGAAATAAGCCTTCATAGTTTGCACTGAAATTAGGAAAACCCTTCTGCTCTGGAGGAGGAGCAAGAAAACTCACTCAGGCTTTGATTCAGGATCCTGCACTGGTAAAAAGCAGAGGTCTGCTGCCACTGGTGGATGGACAGGAAGCTCACTGACATTCGGGACCCTCTGCCATCACAAGACACAGTGTGAATGCAACATGGAGGAAGGGGTGATTTGAAGGAATACTGAGAAAGGCAAACTTAAAAAAAATAGATCATTTATATTTAATGTCATTAAAAATACAGTTGCATTTACACTTACCATTTTACATACTGATATATTATTCTAGGTTATTCTGCTATAAAGTGTGGTCCAAAAATCTGGAGGTAATCTAATTTTCTTTCCTTCGTAAGTTATAGTTGTTTATGCCTCGATGCCAAGGGAATTTTTCTAAATTGTAAATTTAAGTAATATTTCTTATTATTGTTCAGTCTATGTTTATATTTTCAGATACACAATATGCTCTTTCAGTTGAAGTTCCAAATATTATTTAATTTCAGGAAAGTTTCCTTGAGTTACATTTTATAAGAATTTGTTTTGTTTCTTCATTTTTTTTTTTTGAGGTGGGGGGGCTCTGATTATTCATACATTGGATCTTCTCTACCTATCTCTAATATTTGTCATGTTCTCTCAAATACTTTCCCCTTCTTTCCCTATGTGTTTTTTATTTTAAAAAAATGTTGCTCCTTTCATCTTCTAGTTCTCTTAAAGCATTATTTGTTGTGCTTATTTGTTCTGTGTTCCTTATAATTTAGTCCTTATTTCTAAGTTTATTTGTTCTTTTATTATTATTTTTTTTAGTTTTCTCTGAGCTTTTTCAAAATTATAATTTATTTTGTTCTTTCATATCTTACGTCATTTTCTTAATGTATTTTATTCATTTTGAAGTAAGAGAGTAGAGTTTTTTGAGAATGCCATTCTGGCATATTTGCATCTCTCATAGGGATATTACATATGTTTTAGTTTCCTTTTTCTTAAACTAATTTTTTTTTATGGAAGTTGACCTCCATAGTTTTCTATTGCTTATTTTTTTTAATGTGAAATTGGTTTCTGCTAATTTTAAAAGGTGGCTTTCATCAGATAAAATTTTTAACTTCCAAGAGCTTAGTCTTCTGAGGTTTTCATGTCATGTTAAAAATATAAAAGTTTCTTCCTGAAACTTCCTGTTTTTCTTTTAACGTCCTCCTTCCTCTACTTTTATCTGAAACTTCTCTTTCCTCATTAGTATTATCTATGACCTGCTAAATTTGATTCCACTCCTACCATTTTTGTCTCTGTTAATCCTTGTCCTGAAAGGGAGAAATCTTTTCAAGATTTCTGGCTGTTCCAGGAATTTTAGTTCTTAATGTGGACCTCTTATACTAACTAACCCCTATTCTCGTGGACAAAATCCTACCGAAAAGTCTGTGCCAGCTGCTGTTCTCAAACTACCTCTCTGTGCTTCTCGGTGAATAAACATTGTCTATTTGAGGCCCTTCAGCCATCTTCCTATCTCCTTTGCTCTTCTAGCACAGGTTGAGCAATGCAGATCCTATGATTATTGGCATGTTTTTTTTCCCCATTACCCACTATATTTTGGGGTTTGAGGGTATACCTTGTTACCCATTTCTTGCAAATGTTGCCCATGAATTTTGGTTCTTATATCTAGCAGCAATGTGGAAATTTGAGAAGAACTGAAAACTATACTTGTACTTCCACCACCTCTTTCCTGAAATTCCTTGCCTATTTATTCTTAAATAGTTGCTGAATAGTTCCCTGAGAAACTTTGTCTTTATTAAACACGTTTGATTGAATTACAACTTCCTCTTTTTCTGATTCCATGCTTCTGGGGGAATTCATTCATTCATTAAACATTCTCTTAGAACCTTCCATTTTCATTAAGCCCTAGAGATGCAAAATTGAACATGACACAATGAGGTCAGAGTCTAGGGTGTGGGCTGTGAAATAATAACCTGCTTGAAGGAAGGACATAGAAAGAAAGACCTGGGTTATCATAGACCTAGGAGCTGTAGTCCAGAATATTCTCTCACATTCCTCTATTACTTATTTGTTTGCCCATCACTATTATCTTCATCAGCATAATATGTATGTGCAAAAAAGTGATCAGCATAAGGGCTTTCTGATTCTTTCGTCTGATCTCTACAATAACCCTAGGACAAAGTATTGTTATAAGTGAGGAAACAGGTTCAAAGAGAAAAAGTGAAGTGTCCAGGGCCATGCCCTTTAGGAAATGACAAAGCTAAGACTGAAACTTTGGTGAGTCTGAATTCCAAAGTTTTTTGTTCCATAGCCTGATACATCTGCTGTTGTTGTTTTTAGAGTTAGTTTAGGGAGCTTTACAGTAGGCATCAGCTCACAAATGCTTTTATAAGGCTCATGATGATAAACACTAGAGATTGGCTAAAGCAATACCCATTTTCATCTCTTCTGTGTTGTCTGCCTCCACTATAGAGTCTGGAATAGGAGAAACTTCATTTTCTCAATCGCCTTTGCAGGTGAAGGTGGCTCTGTGGCACAACTATGAGATATTAGTCTATTCAGTACTCCTAGGAAACATCTTGTTTTTCCGATTTAAAAAAAGTGTGCCCTAACTGGTTTGGCTCAGTGGATAGACATTGGCCTATGGACTGAAGGGTCCCAGGTTCAATTCTGGTCGGGGGCATGTACCTTGGTTGCGGGCACATCCCAGTAGAGGGTGTGCAGGAGGCAGCTCATCAATGTTTCTCTCTCATCGATGTTTCTAACTCTCTATCACTCTCCCTTCCTTTCTGTAAAAAATCAATAATATATTAATATATATATATATATATATATATATATATATATATATATATATAATTTTTTTAAACATGTGTGTATGTGTGTGTGTGTGTGTGTGTGTGTGTGTGTGTGTGTGTCTGGTCCTACCTCCTTATTCCTAGGTCTTCAATTGGATGTAGTCTTGATGTCGAATGCCAGACCAGCCATTTTACAACCATGAGGAAAAGGCAAAAGAATCAAAGATATCCTGCCCTGAACCAAGGTCTCTGTTAGAGAAAATGTGAAAATAATAACAAAATAGCCCTCTATTTTTTTAATCCACCTTTAGGTAAGTGTACTGAAATTAATAGCCAGAAGTGTTCCTGACACACTTGCCTTTGATATGAATAAGAACTTTTGATATGAATCATAAACTTTTACAACTTTCCTCATTCTAAGCACTAGGTAAAAGCATTATTGTAACTAAGAAAAGTGATTCAGATACAGTGGGGGCTAGAGTTCTCCCTTTTTATGAACCCATTTTTTAAAAAAATCCTACAATGATTAACTTTATATTGAGCCTTACTCAAGACAGACTAGCAGCTACTGTATTTGAGCAGTCAACATTCATGTGCTTTCTGTTTACTAAAGCATTAGCAGAAACATGCACTGAAAGATATACCACCATATAATAGATCCCATATGTGTTATATTTTTTAAAGAGAGGAAAAAAATGGTACTTGAAGGAATAAATAACCAAAGAGCATTTTCTGTCAATTTGATCAGGCTTGGTGGCAACTCATCAAAGTGAAAACTAACTGAACTTGGAGTCAAAAGGCACTGGATTAAGACCTGGTTCACTCTGTTTCAATTCAACAAATGATCACTGAATCTTCCTCAGGGTCAGATTACCTGTGTCATGATGCCTTTCTGATTGTCATCCCAGTTTTAAAGACAATTAAAGGAAAATTAGAGGGCTGTAGGGACTCAGGACACAGGGAAGTAGAACTGGGATTCATTCAGTCCCAGCCTGTCTTACGCTAAAGCCCCATGATTGCTGTTTTCAACTAGTTCAAAAGCAATTATGATGTCTATAAACAGACGGAGGGAAAGGCATTATTTTTAAAAAGCAAAGGCTTTTCTGTAGAAGGGAGAACACTTTTTGGGGGGATGGCTCCAGCAAGTGGACCAGTGACATTTGCTAAGTGGAAACCACCAAAAAGCAGGTTTTGACTCCATTATCGTCACCAAGAAAATCTCTTATTTTCTGCCAGTTGTGTATTGGGCAACATGACAGGTGTTTCTCTAGATTATGTAAATAAAACTAAAATGCTTACCTATCATGTGTCTGTGGAGGAATCTCTCTGGGGACAAGGAGTACATACACACAAGAAGTGATCACACTTCCACCTTTATTCATAGTCCCTGATGTGGGTCCCCGGTTTGGGTCCATGTTCTGAAAGATTGAGGTTACCAGGTAGTCCATCATATCTACATCATGGAGTGAGCAGGGAGAAAGGCAAGTCTCCGTTAACCATCTCTCAAACTCTGCCACAGTAGATTGTCTGGATTTATGAGCCATAAGAACATGCCTACAGGAGTGGCTACGACAGGAAGGAAACCTCAAGGCCTGCTATGGTCTTCCATAGACGGGACAGAGGCAGACATATGGTATATAGCAGGTCCTTAAATAATGTCATTTTATTCAATGTGGTCATAATAATGTCAATGGGGTCATGTAGGAACCTAACTCTCACATATATTTATTAACCTTTGGTTAAATTGGTTTCATTATACTTTGTTTCACTTCAAGTCATAGGACCTATTGGCAGTGATAAGTGAGGACTTACTGTACATGCCTTGGACAGTTTTCTCTCTTCAGAGATTCCTGAAGGACACTTTGGATTTGGGCTGTGAGTGTTACCTGAGTTCTATAAAAGGACCTGTCAAATAGGTGGAATAAAAGACATTTTATAATTTTTGTACATTTTAAGGCAAGAGAGTAGCTGTTGGAAAAATCTCTAAGTGCTAGAATGTGGATAGTGCTTCGAATTTAATTTAGGTTGATACTCTCCCTGCACTCCACACCTGAGATAGTGAGATCCCACAGAAACAGAACCCCAGGAGCTAGAATGTTACTCATTTCACTCTTCATGAAATACTTAAAACATCCCATTCTTCTCAGGAGGCCTTGATGAGCCTTAAAGAAGCATTAGATGAAAGGAGGCTGTAAATTACTTCACCTGGATGGGCCTGGGCCCAAGGCATCCTAAATGTTCAGCCACACAGGGCTGGAGGGAAATGGGGGGAAATCCACTCCATAAATCCAATGTGGAGTGGTGATATTAATCCTACCACAAAAAGCCAACCTCTAAGGGACACTCAGAACTTGAAGATTACTATATAATGATGACCTTATCCAAATTCTGGGATGTTGCTGTGGATATTGCCCAGCAGGAGGATAAGGAAGTTAAATCAATATTCCTTGTCAGAATCAGAGAGCTGGGCCCAAGACTATCCACCTGAAATTATACTGAAAGGCACTTATCAGAAGTGGGGGTCATCAAAACAGAGTCCATGCCGAAGGAAGGGAGAAGAGTTAGGCAGCAGAGCAGAGCCTTATTGAGGTTGGCTGGGGTAATGAAGTAGCATGAAGACTCAGAATGAATGAGGGTCTTTTGATAGAAGACAATCCTATGGCCTGGGCTCACTTGGGGACTAGGAGAGCTGAGATTTGGACATTAGGACTTTCCCACAGTGGGGAAACTCCTTGGTCTACTCAGCAACCAGGAGAATTACCAGGTCTCCATGGGAGCTGAATGGTCATGGTCACACCCCAAAACCAGGGACTGGGAGCTTGACTCAATTCCAAGCCCCACAAGGGGTGAGATGCAAGCTATTCCTGTAGACTCTCACAAAAGGAATTGGTCTATGAAGTGCCCACCTCCTTGGGTTTGTCTCCATTATGTAGAAATTGGCCTCGGACACTGGCACATATTTCATGACCTTTGTTCTGATCAACTTCACTCAAGCTGCTTTGAATTCTGCTCTTGCTTGCTCTGCCCTGCTGATTCATCTCTCTGTTGATGCCTTTCCTCATCCTGTAGACTCAATGTCTAGTGCCAATCTCTAGTTTCAACTTTTGCTTACCTGGTCAACACAATTCAGACTTTGCCTGGCTACACTTCTTTCGTCCGTCCCAGGTAAGCTCAGTGCTCTTACACTTCAGCACAGAGCCCTGGGCTCAGAATCTCTGCTGGGTATGGCCAGGATCACATTCAAGATCCAAACAGGAATTGGGTGGGCTGAAGCCTGCAGGTAGGTGACATCAGAAAGCCAGCAAGCTACTGGAGGAGCGAGAGGACAAGGTGGTAAGGAAGAGGTTGGAGCTCTGCTCTTTAGAGACTTAATATTTCTCAGCAAATTGCTAATTTTTTCACTTTTTAAAAATAGTACCCAATGTTAGGTGATGGTGTTGGTAATATCGATAGAACTAGAAGGGCTCAAATACAAGGACTTTTAGTAAACTCAGGTAAGGAAATTTACCTGACACACCACAAAGGACAAGAACTCCCCTAGGAACTAGCATCAGCCAGGCTCTGGCATCACACCCAAGCAAGGACAAGGTGTGGTTCCTTGAACATAGAAACTGAAAAGATTGGGAGGAGAAGGAAACGGATGTGGTCAGCCCAGGGTGCCTGGATGAGGAGGATGTTGGAGTACAAAGCCCTGACCTCACTCCCTTCTCTCCCATCTCCTGCTGGTGTCTCCCATTGTCCAACTCAAGAGGAAGCCAGAAGGCAGGAAAGCCCATTGGCCACCCTGAGCAGGGTGGGTAAGGGGGAGCATAGGTCTTCTGTAGAGAGGGGGCTGGTGAGCAATGGAGCTAGAAAGGGAATGGTGTCGCCTATCAACCTGTTCCCTAATTGGGGAACTCCTTACTGGGTCAACAAAGAGAAGAACATGATTTTGGAACTGTCCAATCACAAATGATGGATCAACGACTTATTGCTGATTTACTAAATGTACTATTGCCATCAGCATCAGAAATAATTGAATATATTCCCAGCTGCCTGGGGAGTACGCCAAGCACTGGACTAAATTCAGGCGTCCACTTTGAACTTGGCACTGTCCTCTGGTGGATGTTCTTGGAGTTATTGCCCTTTTAAAGAATCAAGAGCCACACACGCTGGAAATAATCAAGGTATCTGAGTAAGGTAACTAAGTAAGGAAAAAACACTAATAATGTTATACCACCAAACTTTTCTCCTTCTCCCCTAAGAAGTAATGCTGAGCTTCTGCGATTAGTTGGCCAGGCACTGTGTAATTCTCCAGGTTCATGGCGATTGTCTGTCCTCAGTAGAGCTCCTGGCAAGTGAAGTAGACACTCCACCATATCATTTTACACTGTTAGTGCGAAGCTAGGTGTGGCTAGGGTGTGGCGTGGTGAGGTGGGTGGATAAGAATCCTCATGAGGTTTTCTTAAGTTAGTTCTTGATAGAAGCCTTGGATTTCTGTGACAAGATGACAAGAACCTTGGCTCTATCCAGGGCCAGATATTCTGAATGACTTTGCCATATTTCTATGGCTGGTCAGGGGAAGAAGCACTGACAACAGGACCTGTGTCCCTATCCAGACTGACTCAGTGACCTCCACAATGTCCTCCTTGCTAATGTCCGCTCTGCAGTTGCTTCATAACAAGCTTTTCTGCTGCATTTCTAGGCCTCAGGGATTAGTATACAGGCCTATTTCCTAGTAACCACTGAGAGTCTATCTGCTCAGACTTAATTTATTCATTTTCCAACCCATTGCTTCACAACTGTGTCCTCCCTCCCTCCTGGTCCTTTAAGCTTGGACCAGGGCCTCGACTTGTGCTTTAGATTTCCCTTAGATGTGGCTCCCTGGCCAGTCCCACTCAAGCCCCATAGTCATCTTGGCTCCTGAACACTAGCCCAGGGCTCAGGTCCTCCCATGATCAGGAGAATCTGTGTAATGAGAGCAAGGCCACTTATGTGACCCAGGGCAGAGTGTTACATAACTATTATTTCATGTTATCCCACAGCAACTCTGTGAGGTAATGGGTGTGTGTGTGTGTGTGTGTGTGTGTGTCCTTATTCTTATGTTCAAATGGGGGAGGTGGTGGGGGAGGCTAAAGTAACCTGCCTGAGGCCACGTGGCCATTAAGTGGCAGAGCCAGAATTCAAGCTCTCTGTGTCAGAAGCACAATCCCATTCTGCCTACTAACTTGGGAAACTGGTGGGGCCCTCAACTAAGTCATTTGGAACTAGCTGCTCCAAATGAAGATAATTCACTTTTATCTCATAAAGGCTGATTTTCTCTTTTTGCTAATTATGGAAGCTGAGAGAAGGGACAAGGATTGTCCGACTTGCTTCTCCTGGTAGCAGGTTTGTAAAAGATTTGGGGTATTTGTTCTCCATCCTCTGATTCCTAGACCAAAGGAAATGAAGGAATTTCCACCAGCTGGCGGTGTTTTGGGGGCCTGGACAATTCATTTTGGTCAAAGAACAAAGTTAGGTCAAAGTTAGAACAAAATGTCCTCAGACAAAATGAGCCGTCTCTCCCATTACACACACACACACACACACACACACACACACACACACACACACACACACTTCTTGACGTACTTGCTGATTATAGCTGCCTCACCCCGAGGAACATGGACACATCCATTTGACTTCCTTCCTAAGCTGCACACGTACACCACATGCAGAGTGTGGCGGAGAGGGCAGTGGTGTCCCCACTTCGCCTGTCCACTCAGCCAGCCACAGGCTTGTCTGTTCAGAGGTGAGCCAAGGGGTACTCTCACATCACGTGGTATTGGCTTATGATTTGACTGGTGCTTCCTGGTTCCATTGGCAACCATCCCACTAACCCTATTCATTACCTACCAACATTCCCATATAAGATGCTGCAGGGAGATGAAACAAACAGTTCCTAAGGAATCTGTGGTCCCTCTGATCTTCCCAGTCATTTCTGAAACTTTCGTCTGGGGCAGCTCTAAAGTAGAAGCAGTTCTAACTAGGAAGACAGCTTAGAGCTGCAGCAAATGCCATCTAGCCTGGGAGGTGTACCTGTGGGCCATTTTACAACCTCCAACTTTGCTTTGGGGACCATGTCTTGAAACCAGCTGAAGGAGTAGGATGAACCATGCTTGCAAGTCTCAGCTGAAATCTTGAAGCAGGTGATCTAACATCTGGAGCACCTAACCACTACGACAAGCTAAGCGCTCTCTCATCCTTTTTAAACCCATGGTGTCAGTCAGAAAGAGGAAGAGGAAACCAACAGAGTTTTGATGATGCTTACAAGTCTATTTCCTGCCTTCCTCCTCAAATAGTTCTGCTGACCCCTCAGGCTGCCAGTTTTAGAAACTACACTATAAATACGGACAGTTATGGTAATACTGCTTGGTGTTTCCATTAGAGCTCTTCCTCAACAGCGATTGCCAAGTGCTTTCCCAATCATCTGATTTGTCTTCTCGATACTTGTGTCAGCTCAGAGGTCCACTACGCTACGGGTCTTCTCTTCAGTGGCTCAAATTCACCTCCACCACACCTAGAATGGAACAGCTGCTCTGCGAGCGCTCTTTCAACTTCCCCTTTTCTTGTTCTCTCTTAGTCCTCTGCTGCCCCTCACTATTTCTTGCTCCACCGGCCAAATCCAAACTCATGTAATATAGGAGTCTTGGACACCCATGTTGAAAAGGGGACAATGTGATCAGGACAGAGAAGACGAGAAGCTGCCTTCTTTCCCCACCAGAAGTCCTGATTTTTAAAAATGGCCTTTATAGTTTGTCTATAAAATAAAGGACCTGAACTTGCAATTCTCTGAGGTTCCTGCCAGCTCTGGTGATGATCATTTCATAAACATTCTATACCCATTTTTGGAAACCTATTTTTTCCTTTTGTCCCAAATACCTTTGTAAAATGAATGCTTCCACCTCCCTCCCATAATAACATCTTTTTTTTCTATCATGAAAATTTAACAAAAAAGATTCACTTTTATAGATCTGACTCACCCCTATACATCTGCCATAAAAATATATCTGTGGAGATATTTTTGTTTTCACAATGTTTGGGGGATCCTATTTGTATTTAGGGATTAGAAATCAGGGATTTCCCCAAATCCTACAAGATTCAGGATAGAATTTGTGGCTGGCCTGCTTAACAAATATTTGTTTATTGAATGAGTGGAACCATGACCATAGCTTCCCTTTCTAAAGCCTCATTTTATAGGGGAGTAACTTGCTCATCTGGGGATCTTCAAGTAGGCCATGCACACATGCAAGTAGGGCAATTTCATCACACAAGAATGACTACATGGACTCAGTTCCTCATCTTTCTGCTCTAAATTTTGTAACTTTCTTGGGGATAAGGGTGATGGTCCATGTCTTTGGGGTCACTCCCAAATATTTCCAGATTGCCTCCTTTGGACATAAGATAGGATTACACTTTGCTACTTTTAGCCAAGATCAATGATTTGCTTTGATCAATGAAATATGATTAAAGATTATGTGAGTCATTTCTGGAGGGACACTGTGCAATTCAGCAAGTTTGTTTCCTCCCTCTGAGATGACCATGGACTCTCATGAGGAGATAGGGCCTCTGAATGACTGTGACTAGGATGAAGGAATAGTCTCCATGCTGAGCTGTGTTGGACATGTAGAATCTAATTTCCATCTAGGAAAGCTGATAACAGAGTGTGAGCCAGAAATAGTGGCTTTACCAAACAATAATTGATTGTTTGGTAAAGCCACTGAGATTTGGAGATTATTGGCAACCACAGTAGAGCTGATTTTTCTTGGCTGCTATGGTCTAACCTGGAGTTTTTGAGGAAAAGCACTGCTTCACCCAACATCTGAACAAAATGAGAAAAATGACAAAAAGGAAAGCAGATGGAGGCCGAATTCTTAGCTTTGTTAGGAATTTATTCCAGGGAACACTGGGTTGAAGGGTGTGATGACAGTGGTGGTATACCTGCTTGACTAAATCTCAGTTTTACTTGGACATAGGTTCTCGCTCAGGCAGAGTATGTCAAAGTTGCCATAACAAATACCACAGACTGCATGGCTTAAAAACAAAAATTAATTTTCTTACAATTCTGGAGGCCAGAAGTCCAAGATCAAGGTATTGGCAGGGTTAGCTTCTCTCCTTGGCTTGCAGATAGCTATCTTCTCCTACCTGCATTTTTACATGGTTTTCCCTCTGTGTGTGTCTGTGTCTTGATCTCTTCTTCTTATAAAGACAGCATTCATACTGGATTTAGGCCTATGTCCAAAGACTTTGTTTAACCTTAGTTACTTTTTTGAAGTTGTTATCTTGAAACACAGTCACATTCTGAGGTACTGGGAGCTAGGACTTCAACACATGCATGAATTTTGGGTGGAGGGTAGATGAAATTCAACTGATAACAGGAGGCTTCTCAGTTGGCAATGCAATTCTAAAGAGCCAAAAAGGTGGACCTGAGATAAGCATGCCCCGTTATAATCTTTGCAAGTGTACTGTTCACATGACACTCCTTTCAAATGGACTGATCGCCTGACCCCCAAATCACCCAAGGGTGACATGGGAGAAGGTGTTCCATTTCACACCAGTTATAATCCTTTCACATGGAGAAAACATTGGGAGTGGGAGGAAGTATAGCCCTCCAACAGTTCAGATCTGACTCACCCCTGTACCCTCAGCCCCCAATGCAATGGAACTGGGCTTGGTTCTATTGAAGACGTAGTTCATGGAAGATAGTAGGACAAAACAGTTCTTTTTGTGACAGTTCTTATATTGTTTTCTTTTAATTTGGTTCAACCATGTACTCTTTAGTTCATGTATCTATTTTTTGCCTACTCCACCCCAACCACCAGTTCTGCTAGGAGAAAGGATTCCTTAACCACACCCTGTACTGCCAGGTTCATAGCAGCTGCCTAATGGGGTGGTGGAAAATTGAGCTCTGGGTTTATTTTTGACTTCTGAGTTTCTCACACAGCAAACAGGCCTGAGAAATAATAATATGGTATGGCAGAACCTGGCTCAGCACACAGTAGGATAATCCTTCAGGCACAGGGCTGACAGCTATCTCCCCAGGTAAAGATGAGCCACTGTGGTACCAGCCATTGGTCCCTGTGGTCCTAGTTGGTATTGGGTGGGTATGCCAATTTCCATTGCTGCTGGGAAGAAAAGAAAAAACACGAATGTCAGGGAGCCAAGCCAAATGTGCTCAGCTCTGCCATGAGAAGCCAAAGTGGCCTTTTGAAAGATTAATAAGGCATTTGGCTCTCAGCTTCTTACAAGTGAGAAGGTAAAAAGCTTTCTGAAAAATAGCAGTGGTTCCTGGCAGGGATTCCAGAGGAGGGTTTGAAGGCTGTAGGATGCCTCCCCCACCCCATATATTTTCCTCCCAATTCTTTTCTCTCTCTCTCTCTCTCTCTCTCTCTCTCTCTCTCTCTCTCTCTCTCTCTCTCTCTCTCTCTCTCTCTCTCTCTCTCTCTCTCTCTTTTCATAGTCTCTCACCATCCTACTACTCTTGCTTGCTTTCATCATTTCTTCTTTGGTGTTTTGGCCTCCCCAAATGAGGTCTGCCTTTCCTTTTAGTTGCCCTGTCATCCGATCGTCTTCCTGTTCTCATTCATCAGAATCTCAACACTTTGCTTGGTGGAAAGACGCAGACTTTGGAATGCAGCTTGGGCTTTCAGCGCCACTCTGCAACTTTCTGAAATCTGTGCAATGGACATAGTAGGATACGGATTGTGTTTGCCCCCTTCCTTTGGGGATGGCAACCATGCATTTCGTGGTGGAAAGGTCCCTTTCTGCTGCAGGTGATTCTGGTTGAAATGTCAGTCAAGCGTCATGTGATCAGAACATGCAATTCCACTTGACTCAGGGATTGGTCTAAAGCAATAAAGCAGGGCCAATCAGAATGCTTCTGGGGGTCAATATGGGCAGCAAGCTAGAAGAACCATGGGATCCTATGGCGGAGGCTGAAGCAACATACAACAAAGGAGCCAAAGACAGGGCACAGATGGAGCACCTGGATCCAGGAAAGAAGCATATCATTCCCCTTCCTCACCCCTGAACCCTGTACTTTTCCATCACAGGAGCCACTGTGACTTTCCCCTCCCCCCCGCCCCAACTAGTTTGAATTTAGTTTCTTTCACTTGTAACCAAAGAAGCCCCAATGATTACATGGTATGACTTTAGGAAACTCATTTAACTTCTTGGAATCTCATTTTTCACCTAAAAGTGGACTCCTTGACCCTCATGCCCCCAGTTTAAGTGGAATGCATCCAAAACATGTTCCCCTCTCCTCTAAAACTCTGCAGACCTTTCTGTAACATTTCTATACTAGCATTCCCTCCCACTAGTCTGGGAGCTCAGGGATGTGTCTTATTCATCTTGGTATTTTCAGCACTTACCCTAGGACATAAAAGGAGCTCAAAGATTATTGATTCACTCCCATTTCCCCTCTTCCTTTAGGAATTTAATTATAGCCTCCTGCTTGTAGGTCTTAGTATTTTTCCTCTATTTCATTCTCTCCCCGCCCTCCACTCCCCATCCCCGGGGCCAAGTTTCCAGCAGATTTCCCCTAGTCCTCCTGCTGGTGTTTTCTTACCTGGGTACTTTGTGTATATTAAAAAATTATAGTTGTTAGTAATTGTGTACCTAAGTGGTGCTGTAAAGAAAATCTGTTTCATCTGTTCTTGCCAGGGAAGGGCCAATTGGCCAACTGTGACCACAAATGGCTAGTTGCTACAAGTATTGCAAAACTCCAATGGTCAAAGTCATTGCTAGTACAAGAATTAGGTGCAACCAAAGGTAATTTTAGCTTGGTGTTAAAGCGATGACTCATGAAATTAGTCACATGCAATCTCCATCCACCTTCCTCTCACACCCCCTGCCCAGACTGGCTGGTGTCTTCACAAGGGACATATTAGATATTGTAGATAACCTGGAACATTCCCACACAAATTCATGATGATCTCAAGGTGAGGATATCATCAAGCAAACACCTTTCTCCTCCTCTTCTCCTTACCAGTTCCTTCTTCTGGCTTTCCAGTTTGGGTGAATGGCACCAAACTTGTCCCAGGTTCCAGGTCCCCCACCTGGTGTTCGTGTTGAACTCCTTTCACGTTGTTCCCAAGTCATGACTATTTCATCTCAAATCCACTTCTTCTTTTACTGCCATCACCCTATCTCAGGACCACCTCTTACCTTTCACCTGTGCTATTTTAGGAGTCCCTCTATTTGCTTCCTTCCCTTCTAGTCCCTTCCCCATTCAGTCCAGCGCTTTGCTCCCTCACTCCAACACTTTTCGTGGTTTCCCACTGCCAAGTGAATCCAGAAAAAATATTTCACAGCAGAATTCAAGATGCTCTGAAAAATTACTCCAAGCCATGTTTCTGGTATCTCCTTCAGGTTATTCTGACCAAACAATTTTATATCTAACCTATCCCCTGTCCAACCTACCCCTGCATTTGCTCTGCTGCCCCTTCTGCCTTGAATAACTTCTTGCCTGTTACAAGCCAAACTGTTTACCAAGACCAATTCAGATGCTGTACACATAGTCTTGTTCAGCCACCTCGACACTGTACAATTAAGAGACAAATGAGGAAACACTTCTTGGTTTAAATTGCCTCAAATTTGGTGAGTTTGATGGCAGATCCTATGTCACCAGCTTTGATCCAGATGGCCAGTTGTTGTGTCCAACCATTAAAGCCATCCTCAAAAGACAATGAATTCCTATGCCTGAGAGTTTCCCAGAATAACAGTTAGGGTTTTGTGAGCACTTCCTTTGTGCCAGGCTAAGACCTTGCTACACATTATCTCATGAACACCTCACAGTCACCTTATGAGGCTGATGCTGTTGTTACCTCCACTTGACAACTGAGAAATGTGGCTTAGAACAGGCAGCTTATTTTCCCTGGGGCACATCACTAGCAACAGGTAGTTTTTTTCAGATGTGTAAGCCCATGCTTTCCACTAAAAAAGTGCTACAATGATTGTAAGAGAGCTGTGATCATAAATTTTTGGAGGAAGATCTTTGATCAAAGTTAGCCTCTGATGACTAACTTCCCAAGAAAAACTCATCTTCCCAAGGAAAACTCATTCCCTCATATATTTTGGATATAAGTCAGTCTCATTATTTATGCGATGGTTGTATCTACAATAATATCATCATGTTTTCAAAAATAACTCTTTTGTCTGGCTATTTAAGTGTGAGACATATGGTCATGCCTGAAGATTCTTAGTTTTTCTGTACTAAACTAAAGAAAACAAACTAAAACATTCTTCATTTTAAGATCTCCCTGAAAACAAATACCTGGTTTAGTAAGCTAGACAAACATTTGCTTGTCATTTCAGTGTTTAAGCACTTCCCCCACCTCCCAAATGTATGCATTTTAGAAAGACTTAGAAATAGTTGAAGCCTCTGACCACCTATACGCTCAAGTTATTCAGTTTTCAATCATGCTCATGTTTAGTATAAAATCAAAGGCCTTGAGGCCATAATCATTGAAAATAGCAGAACCTCATTAGCTGTGAGAGCATCCAAGGAAACAAAAAAACAGCATGAGGGGGAATTTTTAGAGGAATATTGTTGATTAGTTCAATGGTGCTGGGTTATGCTGCAGTGACAAATTCTCAGATCTCAGTGACTTTCACATGAAAGTGTATTTTGCTCACATAAAGTCCACTGATTCTATAGGGGAAGTCCCTTCCAAGTGGTGACTCGGGGAGCCAATATGCTTCCATCTTGTGATTCTAAAATCTCAACACATTGTTCCTGGGGTCACTGAATCAGGAAAAGAGAGTCATGAAGGAATTTTTCATTACCTCATCCTCAAAATGACTTTTGTTTATAGCCCACTAGAGGCCTGGTGCATGGAATTCATGCACTGGGGGGTAGGGGGTGAGGGGTGGGGGAGAATGCCCTCAGCCTAGCCTGCACCCTCCACCCTCTTCAATCTTGGATCCCTCAGGAGATGACTGGCAGTCAAACATACAGGACTGCTGGCTCCCAACCACACGCTTGCCTGCCAGCCTGATCACCCCCTAACCATTCCCCTGCCAGCGTGATCAAAGCCTAACTGCTCCCCTGAAGGCCCAGTTGCCCCCAACTGCCCTTCCTTCAGGCCTGGTCTCCCCCAACTGCCTTCCCTTGCAAGTCTGGTCACTCTCCAACTACCCTCCCATTCAGGCCTGGTCCCCCTAACTGTCCTCCCCTGCTGGCCTGATTGCCCCCAACTAAACTCCCCTGCCGGCCATCTTGTGGTGGCCATCTTTGAACACATGGGGGTGGCCATCTTGTGCAATGGCATGAGGGTCAATTTGCATATTACCTCTTTATTATATAGGATTAGCCTGAAAGAGTCATATGGCTTTGCCCAACTTGCAGCTTCAAAGTGCAGAAGATCTCAAGCATACTCAGTGAACAGTCAGTGTTCTGCCAGGAGGGCTGAGCTCAGGTTGATTCACTTACTTTTAATCCACTTACTATGCAATGTCCTAAAACTTATGAAAATTGCATCTTTTTATTTCTGTACTTTCCACTCTAGGAACTGTGTGTGTGAGAAAGAATAAGGAGGGAGGGAGAAAGGAAGGGAGAAGAGAGAGAGAGAGAGAGAGAGAGAGAGAGAGAGAGAGAGAGAGAGAGAATAGAGGTAGAAAAGAGAGAGCAGTGACACTCTCTGATTTGATTTTAATCTCTTTGGAAAACTACTTGAAATTTACATTTATATCTCATTTTAGATATACATTTTTAAAGGAGCATCCCAGAACAGTCTAGGAATGAGTATCCTAATACCAATTATTTTGTGAACTAATCTGTGCCCTCAAATAACTTTACTTCTCTGATTCTAAGCCAGCTGACTGGTACATTGAGAATGATAGTTCATATGTTTCACTGAGTTTTTATGAAGTTCAGGTCAGATGCATGACATGCAAAGTGCTCAGCACATAGTAGGTGTTAAAGAATTTGTTAAGCGAATATCCAATAACAAGTTAACTGTTTTTTACTTAATCTAATATGTCCCGCTGTTTTCAGAGAAATTGGGGTGTCCTCTTCCCCACTGGGTCATGGGGTCCTTATGATATCTCAAGAAAAAGATATCACGAGAGGATGACTGATTTTTATTTGCATGGAATTACATCTCTGCATTTCCAAAGTCCCATCTCCCTTAGCCCAGTCATATAAGAAGTGTAGCTGGGGTTTCAGTAGAGTTAGAAACAAAGCCAGTGTCCAGAGTTTCCATTTCAGGGTTGTATCCGGGTCCATTTCAGTGTCAGGCTAGTTGCAATCCATTAGTCCATTGTGTGTGAGGTCCACATGGCTGTAGGCCACATGGGAGAATGCCAGAAAGCAGGGGAGAGAGAGCCCCAGCAAACCAGGAGTCAAGCACAACATACCAAGAGCACAAATTTCTTTGTTTAGGGGATTAAATATCCAAATTTCATGCCCTTCAAGTGGCCATGCCCATTTTGGCCAATGACCTGTTTCCAGATGTGACTGATAGTCAAGTACCTCTACAATATCACCTCTACTTACTGTGTATGCACCCATCCTCCTCCCTGTCCAGTCCCTTCCTATTTTCCAGGAATAGACTAGTGGCTCTCTGAGGAGTATAAAGCTTTAGTTTCCTGGTAAAAGTGCCCAAATGACATGCCTATAATTTTAGGCCTTCCTTTTTGGCTCCTTTTCTGTTATTAATAACTAGTCAATCACAACGGTATCACTGCTACTATCATGATATTAAACATACATGGTATGAAGGGCATAGAGTCATTTTAGTCTACTAGAATGTCATGGTTGGCAAATTCATCCCTGAGGGGAATTATTTTAAAATTAAGACAACACTCATTCTATTCCACTGGGCTACTGTAAAACTCAAATTAGATCTATGAAAAGGCTGTATAAACTTAGAAGTTCATATAAATGTAAAGTATTGGCATTAATAATATTGTGATCAGGACTGACTTCATAGGCACGTGACTTGAGCAGCCATACAGGTCCCTGCACTTCAGAAAGTTAACAATCTGTTCTCATCATCTTGAAAGTCTTAATAATTTTTTATTTTGCATTGGGCCACACAAACTATGTATTGTAGCTGATCATAAAGTAGATAAAAATCAAAATATAGCTACTTTTTGTTTTTTTAAAAAAAAGGGGAGTTTTAGATGCATTTTCTGGTCCCCTTCAGCCCTAAAATTACATGATTCTAAAACATATTTCAAGTGTGGTACCATTTTTATTGTTGTGTTTTTTTTAAAAAGTGTTCTGCCATTCTTCTCTTTCTAATCAAACATTTTTAAAGTGCCTGTTATTTCTCACAAGCTCTCAATCTTTCATTTTCCACTCCCATGAAGCTCTGGGAAAAGATTTAATTTTCCCCACTAGATTCAGACTACTTAGCAAAAGTCCTTAGAGACAATTTCAACTTTGTGCTCTTATGAGGCCTCTTTCAAAGTCTGCCGTGCTGCATGCATGATGGTCTGGATTCTAGACTGAAGACTTATATTGGCATTGAGCAATGTGTTTTATGCTCTTGCAAAATTTGAACATATTTTTTAAACATCTACTTTGGAAAGAGAACCTCGGAATGACTGCATTCCTATTCCAAACCAGGAAAGCTTAAATGTAGCAGAAAATGTAGGAGACTTGGCACCAGTAGATTTATGTTCAAGGTCTCTTTTCATCATGTACAGGATGTGTGAGCCTAACTAAATTGCTTAAATCTCTCTGGGCTTTGTTTCCTTTGCAAAGTGGGGTGGTGAGGGGCAAGCACAAATAGTATCTCATTCATAGAACTCTGAGAAGATATAAAAATAATGTCCTTGAAGTTACTTTTAAGGTGTGATATATATATAGAAAGGAGTAGCACGCTATAGAGATATTTTCATTCTAAATAAGTTTGTCCCATCAATGAATTAACCAAACAAGATAACCTAGAGAATTAAAGTGACCCTGTACCTCTCTGCACTATTTCTCTTTAACTTCATGGTGGTTAGCACCACAGATTCTACTGGGTTAGGTAGAAAATGGGTTATTTTGCTGATCGATATTCATTTAACAAATATCTTTGAGCATCCACTGTGAGCTAGGCACTTTGCTAAGCACACACACCAGGGGTTCTGAAATTAGGTCACCATTTAATCTATCCCCCAAAACAAAAATGTATAGCTTTATACATTCCACCATAAATAGTTCATTGGCAAATATGTAATGGGCATCCACTGTACTCAAAGTTCATAATATAGAGATTTTTTAAAAGAAGAGGTAGGAGGTGCTATGAGAATTGTATCAGAGAATGTAGTAAGGGGCGGGGGTCAGTTAATATAAAAAGGTGGAAGCAGAAATCCTCAAGGAATTAATAGGAAAAATGCAATGGTCATTTCAGTTAGGAAGGGTAACCCTTGGGCCAGAGGTGAGATGCATAGGAGAGAGAAGTAAAAAAAAAAAAAAAAAAAAAAATCAAATATTAAAATTAAGTAAGAATTTGTGTGCTGCTAGTCAAAATAAAGTAAGGATTATAAATTTCTCCAAGGAACTTCAGAAAGAAGAGAGTAAAGGGATCTAGAATAGAAGGAACCTGATGGAGATTAAAGGAAGAAATGAGTTGGAGAAAGAGAGAGAACCAGGTGTGAAGATGCAGGAAGACTGGGCCCTAAGAGGCAGCAATGGCCAGTGAGAAGCTCCCAGTGGCAGGAGGTTCTGCTGATTGCCATTGTGTTCATTGTGCATGACACTCCCCAGGCAGAGAGGGCAACCTCCTGGTTCATATAGTTATTCAAACACTAGAAGCCCGATGCACGAAGATTTACACAAGAATGCACCTTCCTTTCCCAGGCTTCCTGCACCACCTTTTCACTCTGGCCCTGGAGCTGCCTCTTTCCACTCTGGCCCCACATTCTCACGCTGCTCAGAGGCCCTGAGTGGCTGGGGCAGTGCAGAACACCCCCAGCCACGGTGCCTGCATACGCAAATTAACCCACCATCTTTGTTGGATTAATTTGCATACTCACTCCTGATTGGCAGGTGGGTTTCACAAAGGTATGATCAATTTGCATCTTTCTATTTTATTAGTATAGATGTTCTCAGCAGATGATAATAAATGAGGTCTTGAGGAAGGTGAGCTTTTCCTCTAATTCACAAAAAAAAGTCATTGTTTGGATAGCAAGATTACCCTGGGGAATGTTGAAAATTGCTGTTCTCTTTCATGTTGCTGCCAGCAATGTGGCCCCATCCAGCCCATTGCCCTTGGACGTCATTTCCAAATAGTCACTTAAATTATACTGAATTTCCTTCTACGGTGGGGTTCTTTTTAAAACTCGATGATAAAGGTCAGTCAGTTGTGGTTAGAAAAGAAGAGATATGCAGGGAGACACTGGTAAGAGATCAGGAATTCGGTAGAAGCCTGAAGTCACCAGTAAAATCCTAAGAACCTAGAGAATCCTTAGGGGTAGGGAGGGTTGGGGAGCTGACAATGAAGCTCTGTGTATTTGTGAAATGAATGTACAAGAAGCTGTTATTTAAATATCACAGGATAAGTTAACTCTCCAGGCTGAAGAATTTGGGTTAGTAAAAAAGCCAGCATTGGTATTATAGGATGAAATCCCCTCATCTTTAAGAGTACACGCATAATGGGATTGCTATCATTATAACTAGCTAGTTATTAATATTAATAATAGGAAGAAAGCAAAGAGAAGGCCAGACATTGTAAGCATAGTCATCTGGGCAGCTTCACCAGGAAGCTTCAGTATCACTCTCCCTGGGGAACCACCAGTCCATTCCCCACAGATCTCTGGGGGAAGGGACCAGACAAAGGGGAAGATGGTACATGCACGGGGAAGCCCAGGTGACATAGGGAAAGTACTTGTCTGTCAGTCTAACCTGGGAACAAAGGTCATTGGCTAGGAGGGTGGAACCCAATGCAGACCCACAAAAATTTAGAAATACATAATCCACAGACAAAGGAATTCTCTCTCTCTTATTCCTCTTGCTTTGTTCCTGCTTCCTCGTGCTCATTGTTCTGTGACCCTCACTCGCCTGCCATGTGGTCCTAGAAACCTTATGGCTCATGGTCACGTGGACCCCACACGCAATGAACTGCAGCTGGAAATATAAGCTAAGCCAGCTGGACTGGACTGTGCTTCAAGATGGAACAGAGGCTCTGGGTAGCAGTCTTCATCATAGCTCTGCTGAAGACAAAATGGGACTTTTCCCATGGCAGAACAGAAGGAGATGGGACTTTATAAACCCAGGGGACAGAAATAAGCTTTCTATATAATATCCCATCCTCCCATGGGGGGGGGGGGGAGACTCAGAAAATATTATTCCCATCACACCCCAAGAGGCTCACTTCTACTGGCAACAGATGGAAACATGGAGGTTACCCCACTAATAACAGGGCAATTGGTTTCTAAACTCTGCCCACTAGATGTGGTCTGATGTACAAATTCCCAGACCACATCTTCCAGATCCCCAGAACCATCTTTCTCCCACCCATAGTTGTAACGGGTCTTTAGGAAAGATACTGTTCCCTCCCTAAAGCTCAGGTTAAAACACCTGCCTTGCCTCTCCCATCAGTTGTGATAAAAATGAAACAAAGCGACCCAACAGTAACAAAGCATCCGTGGAAAATGTGAGAGGGCCATAGAAATGGAGGAGATGATTCACCCAAAGGTATTTGTTCTTGTCCCTGGACTGTGCCCGACCACATTGAGAACTGTAAGGGACCCTGGGACAGGCCATTGTTTTCTGGGAGGGAAGGCACAGGCCAGTTTAACTGGTTCCAGCTGCTCAGAAGTGGTGCTCACAGGGACCAGGGGGTGTCCTAGCAAAGGTTCTCGTTTTCCTGGAAAACACAGATTTCTCCACCCCTCACCACCCCCAGAATTTGTAATCTAGATTTGAAACCACATTTAGTCATGCCGATCATTTTTTTCTGAAACTGTCAAACTTTTGCAGCTAATTATCAATTGGAGTCAGGGCAACAAAACCTGCGTTTCTATGCTGAATTTTATTAAAATGCCTCTGATATCAGCCAGGGGCTGTGGTGAGTGTGTCGAGTGGGGTTTTTCTTTTCTTCTCTGAGGAAAGGCTAAGCAAGCTTCATAAATCAGTACTATTAACTGGAATGGGAGAGACTTACCATAAGTAAATGCTATCACTTTCACTTTTAAGAAACAATGAACTATTTCCTGGATTTTCAATTAGGAAGGTGGCAGGAATAGGGGGGGGGGGAGGGAAGGGGCGCTACAAAGGAAAAATGTAATGTCTAAAATGTATACTCAGGATGAAGCATGATTGATGGCAGCTCAATCATGAACTATGCCTTATAACCCAGGAACCCAAATTTATTGACATACTCTGATAATCTAGCTTCCACAGGTGCTATAATGAATACTCAGAATCCCAGAAAGCACCACTTCACACTCCATGGCAAAACAGAGGAAGATGGGACCTTGTAAATCCATCCTTGAACAGTGGAACAGTTTAAAAGACTGTGAATGCCCCCTCTGTGTCTTTTTTATCATTTGTGTTGAAAATTCAACTTCCTACTGCCAATTATTTCCTGGGGGTGAAGGGAATGAAGGAGAACACATTGTGCTCTAGAATCTTCTTGGGACTTCTGAGCTTATCAATATAGAAAATTTTAGAAGAGGTCATTAGACCTGAACGTATCTCCCAAATCACCCTCATCTGCACCCACCTCTCTCCCCTCCCACTCTTGGCACAGAGTACTGGGCTTCCCTCCTGTCTGATGCTATGCCTTGGTTGGCTTCACCATTTTTCTGGCTGTATCTGCATCATAATCATTCCAGCTTCTTTCATCTATGGACATGCTCAGATCCCCAAAGGATGAAGGATTCCTTCTCTTCTCTTTTCATCACAGCTGAATTTCAAAAATATGCTGCTTGCACACTCTTTACCTGTCACCTAGGTAAATTTGGTTTCTCCCACCACTATCCCTGAAGTTTATAAGAATCACCTTGTACCTTTTACTAGGCACATCCTAAAAACCCCTCTTCACTAGCTATTGTAACATACCTTTCTGATGCTCCTGACCTTCTTTCTTTCTTTTTAAAAAAACATATTTTTTATTGAGTTCTGAAAGGAAGGAAGAAGGGCAAAGAGATAGAAACATCAAAGATGAGAGAGAATCATTGATCAGTTGATTCTCTATGGGGGATTGAGCTTGCAATCCATGCATGTACCCTGATGGGGAACTGAGCTATGACCTCTTGGTTCATGGGTCTACCCTCAACCACTTGAGTACATCTGACTGGGCCTGAAATTCTTCCTCTTTACCTGTTGTATGATGATTGTCTCTCCTTCTCTTGCTTTTTCTTCTGTTTCCACTTCAGCTCTTTATTAACAGCTCTTTTAAGTGTAGAACTATAGTAAAATTCCATCCTCTCTTTTCTATAACACGTGTTTCTTCATCTGTAAAAAGAGGGTAATGTTGTTGATGGGAATGTGAAATGGTGCAGCCACTTTGGAAAACAGTCTGGCAGTTCCTCAAAATGTTGAACATAAAATTACCATTTCACCCAGTATTTCTACTCTTTCTTAGATATATATCCATATACCCAAGGGAAATAAAATACATATGGGAACACAAAAACTTGTATATGATTTGTCATAGCAACATGATTTATAATAGTGAAAAGGTGGGAACAATATAATTGCCCATCAATCACTGGATAAATGAAATTTGGTATCTTTATATAATGGAATATTATATGAAAAGAAATGATATAGTGATACAGTTTACAGTATAAATGAGCTTTGAAAAGATGCTAAAGAATGAATAAAAGGAGTCACAAAAGACTATGGATTATATGATCCCAATTATATGAATTGTCCAGCATTGAAAAATTTAGTATCTTAAAACAATAGCAATTTGCTACTTCTCACAATTCTGTGGATCAACAATGTAGTTCTGCTTCAGGTAGTAATGGCTGAGGTACTGGGAGGGCTGGAAAGTCTGAATGTCCTCATTCCCATGGCTAACAGTTGGTGGTGGTCATTGTCCAGGTGTTCAGCTCAGACCAGCATTCAGAGACTTCAGTTCTTCTCTACATGGGACTCTCCCCATAATTGCTTGAGCTTCCTCATAATATGGGACCTGGGTTTCATCAAAGAGCATTACAAGTTGACAAATTCAATATGCAAGCATTTATCAAGTAGCCACTTTTGTAGCATGCTCGCCAATTTCCAATCGGCCAAAACCAGTCATATGGGCAGGCCCAAAATCAATGCTAGAAAGGCTGACACAAGGATTTTAATGCTGGCAGTCATGGATTATCGAGAACCACTAATGTAACAGGCTTTATGAAAACAAAAATTACAAATACTGAGCAATTTTTTGGAAAACTGAGGAGAATTTTTCATCTTCTCTAATTAGTTATTTTGGTACATTCTCTGTAGAACATTTACAAGGCATAGAAGGTAAACTTACTCATCAAATGTCAGATTAAATGCCTGGCCCTTTGCTGAATGCTAGGTATACTTTACAATTTTATAGAGACAAGACTGAACCTGGGTTTAAAGAGCTTATTATAGTTCAGTGCTCTGGACTGTGAAGGGTGTGTGTGTGTGTGTGTGTGTGTGTGTGTGTGTGTGTG